>NC_138785.1:66194475-67394475 GCF_965178545.1 Coloeus monedula
GGAACGAGACTTGGCTTTGTACTTCCCAGGATCAAGAAGCACTAAGTTGTCAGGTCCACCTGCACTGGCCAGGGTACGTACCTTAAAAACAATAAAGTCATCTTTAAGTTTCTTGTGAGGGATGGGGTGAAAACAACCAAAAAACCCCCTAAAAACTTGGCATAAACCCAGAAGAAATCTAGTTCATTTTAAAGCTAAAAAAATGAATATGCTTGTACAACAGTTGTCTTAAGTCTTTGAAAATACCTGTCTTAATGGGCAGCATATATCAAACTGATGGTTTTGATACAATACTGGAATATCGTCAGTGAAACCAGTTTTATGTCCTCCCATAATACAGTGATATCACACATCATTGTGATAGTTTAGATCAAGAGTTTAACCAGTAAAGCATGCAATTATTAATCTGGAGGTTAATATAGCAGGCTGTATTATTCCATAACATCTTGAAGTTCTTACTTGTATTTCACAGGCAAGCACTAGGTTATGAATATAGTAGAAAGCCTCCTCAACAGTCTCTCCAACTGATACTAAACCATGGTTTCTGAGAATAAGGACCTAGAGAGACATTGAAAGAAAGTTAACACCAGTAGGTCAAGTATTTTCTTACTCTTGATTAAAGAACATTTGCTACTGATTAAAGAACATACTTGTCACACAAACACACTGCCCCCCCCCCCCCTTTTTACTTTGATTCTTGATGTAACTACTGACCTTGCTTTTAGGCCCCAAATTTTTCTGAATAACCACCTTTTCTTCATCATCCACTAAAATACCATGGTAATCATGATAAGCTACTTCCCCTAGAGAAAGTGCTTCAGGTGAAATTGGCAAGAGACCACACTTCATTGCAGAAACCTAAGAAATATTAAAACAACTGATTTAATTTCTTGCAACAGAAAAAGTGAAAAAATACACTGATGAGAATAATAATAAAAATACATTTTTGTGTACTATATGAATCTATCTCTACAGGTATGGTACATACATAGTGGCATTATACTCCATCCTCAAAGACTATTTTTGATAACTTTTGGTTTGGATACAAAAGTCACATTGATTTTGGGACTGTCTCCATATGTCTCTTTTTGCATGACAGCAACATCAGTATAAAAAGACTCAAGAAAAAAACCCAAAGAAACCACCAAACCCCCAAATCAACTCTATGCTTCATTCCTTTCACTCCATTCAGTTACTTCCCCCTCCTGCCCCCATGCCAAAAGAAGAACTTTGGTGACACAGGTAATTCTGCAGCACTGCAGGTAAAGTTAAAGAATATTTTTAAAAAGGCTTCTCTGTAATTCACAATTTCAGGAATTCGATCATTTACCCTTAAAAAGGTTGTATTAACCTGATTAATCAATTAATTAAAAAAAAATATCATCAGAATGTGAACACTGAAAGTCACTCTCAAAACATTCCAGAGAGGCAGAACTGACTTGCAATCAGTTGCTCCAAAGAGATATTGGGAAAGTTTCAAATATTTCAGAAAACCTTGATAAACTGTGCTTTACAAAACCAACAAAATACAAACACAAAACAAGCTTTTATGACCCACTGTCAAAAGATCTGGTCTTTTGTGGTAAAGGACACACATAAATAAAATACATATTTTCCAGTAATAGAACTCAATTTACTATCTGACCATTCAGGTAACAACCCAGTAAGGACAGGTTCTGATTCAAAGAGAACCATATTTGAAGACAGACTAAAAGGCTCTCTGCCCTCCAAAAAGGAAGCAGATCTATGATTAAGGGAACCCATCTATTTTCCCTTTGGGAGGGGTGGGGGAACAGGACACACCCAGAGCTTACCGCTGCTCCTGCTGGCGTGTGGATATGGACAATGCATTTGACATCAGGTCGAGCTGCATAAATTGCAGAATGCAACGTAAAACCAGCTTGGTTTACTCCCAAGTTAGTGCTTCCACGATCAACCACATCTCCCTGAATATTGATTTTAACCTGGGATTGGAAAGAGTTATTTTCATAATCAAGAGTTTAAAAAACTGAGTTAATTCAGCATCTACCACTGGGGCTCTAAAACAAGTGTCATCATCTGTATTTGAAATGCCTAAAGTTCCCCTCAAAAAGCTGGGCTCAAGAGCCAGCAGCTTTCAAGGGCATGAGGTGATTCACTGACCAAATGACTCAACACCTCTTTACAGGTAGATCAGCTGGAGGACACCTGGTGGTGAACATGGGCAAAGAAATCTCTCGGAGATACCTCAGCAGTACCAAAACCAGCCATGTTCAATAAAAGTATTTTAAACATATTACACAAAAGTAAAATATTCTCTAGGATAAAACTTAAAGTGACATATATACTCATATATACATGAATATTTTACAGCTATGTAAATCAGCAATTGCTCACCAGACTAGATGCAGTGACTTCACTATAGAGGAGTCCAAAAGGTACAATAAGGAAGTGCTCTTGCTCAGAATTTACTCTGGCCTAAGGATAAAACAAGAGTAAGAGTTACTAGGAAAATTTTATTAAAGCATACAAGAAGACTCCAAACCATTAAAGTTACTTTTACAGCCTGATTAGTGAATGGGCAAGTATGCCTATAACATGCAATGTGACTTTCATGTATGCTACAACAGAAAGCACAGCACAGTTAATTAACTCATGTTGAACACAGAGATGGCAGGTACATGCCAGAATCCTTCAGATTGGTGGAATTTAGTAACCCCTTATACTCTGTTATAATGACAACTCACCCACTATGGATAAAAGGTACAATACTGAGAGTAATGGGGGGAAAAAGTGAATTGGTTTAGTTGAATGAGTTTACATTTCAACTGTATTTCTACCCTAGTAAAGCATAGTGTATGAAATAGAAGGCTGTGAGAAAATGCAAGAATTTGGCCCACAGATCCAAAATATCTTGATGCCAAGAAGGGTTTCATCACTGATGCTGGTTCCTGTGAGACATCTGTGAGCAGTACAGCACACTTGCAGATTTTCTGCCAAGTATCCCAACCTTCACTTATGTTTTTGCTCTCGTCTCATTCATACAATCAGGGGTTTATAATATAAAAATAATTTTGGCTGCAAAGCATTCATATCTTGGGATGCATATCTTAAAATCTGTACAATGAAAAGTACAGGATGTCTAGATAGTTAAGGTGACTCTTGATGGTGAATTAATAGGCTTCCTAAGTTTTACTGGACACATGAGACAACTCCCTACTTCATTATGAGTCTACCCAGCATTTGGGTAGTTTGTATTGTGGTTTTGGGTTTTTTGTTTGGTTGTTGTTTGGGTTTTTTAATTAAAAGTTATTTATGAGTTTTGCATATCCCTGAGATGCAGCTACTTTATGCTGCTTCCGCTTCAAGTCTTCTACTACTTGCAACACTAAATACATATATGCTTTGCTACAGCTCTACTGCAGGGAAAAAAAAATTAAAATAAGTAGTTGTGCAGTCATGCAAAAGCTTCTAGCACAGCTCTAGTTTCCTTTACAATCAGCTGGGAACATGCTACAGCACAAGAGCCTTAAACTAAAGCAGTCAGTTGAAGTTAACCTGTACTTTTATGAACCACCAAAGTAGTTCTCAGTTACAGAAGTGTAAATGATCTAGAAAAATCTCTTAGTTATTTACGCAAGACAAAAAACAGGTATTATTCAAAATTCCCCAAAAGCTAATAAGAAAGCTCAAATGGAAGACAAACAAACAGTGAGACTCACAAACCACTTTGCTTTAGGATTAGATCCAATAAACAGCTCATGCCCTCAAAGCAAACCAAGAGCTGGTGAATGATGTCTACCTTCTGTAAACCTGTAATCTCAAATTCTGCCTGACCCTGGAGGCACCCAAGTTTACTCTACATTATTGCACTTGACATGAAAATCCTGGAGGTACCCAAGTGTACTCAACATTATTATACTTGGCATGAAAGCTCTTGATGCTCTGTAATTCTGCTTCTGCATCAGAACTGCATCAGTCTGAACAATTCTGCATACAGTAACTGTCAGTGATTGATAAAGATCCAAAAAAAAAAAAACCAACAGTATTCCACCCAAGTCCCTGATATGCCAAGATAGGAATTGTGAGAGTGTAGGGTATGCCCAGCCACTGCCCTAGAGGGACATCTGCTGAGATAAGGAGATTGAGTAATCTCCCAGCAGGACCCCCTTGGGAAGGCAGCTACCCTTCAGTTACGGCGAGAAGAAGACAGAGCCAGAATCCTCTGGGAGACCCTGTGCAGATCCTTTGTAGCCCATTGGCCTTTACCCTCTGACACCCACCCCCTGTATCCCTATAAAGCCAGCCCCCTGCCCCTGCGAGGGCAGAGAGAGCTCGTCCCTGGCTCCCCTTCGCCGGAGCACGGACCAATAAAGCTGCCAATAAAGCTCCCTCGTGCGGAACAGCTACACGGGCTTCTCGTCTCTCTCTGGTCTGGCCTGGAGGCTGCCCTGCAGAGCTGAGCTGAAATCACGAGCTGACAATCACTTGTCGGGGTCCCTCCCCCCCACCATGTAGCCCTGGCAGAGGGGCCCTGAGGGCACAGACACGGGGTTTCCCTGCCCCTGCTCAGCCTCGTTCCCATGGGTTGGTTTGTGTTCCCTGCGCGGGCAGAAGGACCCTCGGGCCCCATGACTGAGCAGTTCCTCGGCAGAGCCCCAGCCATGCCGCTGGAGAAATAAACATCTCTGAAACATCTAGAAAGAATCAGTCCATATATATTTCTTTTCCACGGGCCTCGTTGTTTGATACATAGTGTTACAGAATCCCCACTGTAACAATCACTAAAGAGCTGACAGCTTCTGCACGGGCCCTCCTAGCCAGCAGCTGAGGGAAGACACCGATCCTCGGGAAGGCAATTCCTTTTGGAACCATCTCTCCAGACAGGTCACCTCCTCCTCGGTCAGAGCTACTGACCCCTAACCAGCTGTCATACGAGAGTATATGCCATTCTCCTTTAATATACAGGCTTATGACCCTCACAGAAGGCTGCTGTACCTTTTCTCCTACTTCACAAGTGCACTGGCACAAGCTTTTAACTTGAATGCAATTATCCAGTAATTACAGCATCCACTCAAAAAAGAGTGAAAACCTGGAGTCAGACACCAGCACTGCATGAAGCGGTAGCATTCACCACATTCCAAAGGAGTGTCTTAGTACTACTTAATAAACATAACAACCTTGTTCTATATCAGCTTCTGAAGATACGATTTTTCATTCACCTTTCAGAATGCTGTTCATTGGAACATATGCAGTTTGTAAAAGACAAGAGAACTATGATTTGGGACTGCTGCTGACAAACCAAGAGCTTTCCAGTACGTCTGCCATTCAGAAGTGTCTAAAACACTTTCAGAATCTCATTTTTCAAGTGCTTTGATTGTCTTCCACCTCAACCGGTATCTCCTCTATTGATACCTTCAATGTGCTCCTCCCCAAAGAAAGCAAACTTGAGGCATTCGACCCCAATCACAAGCCCTTGCCTCAACCCCTTCCCTTGACATGCTGCTCTTCATTACATTTATCTTTTTAGCTAAATGTACAAACATTCCCAGGGCTGAACTTCACACTAGAAAGCCATTTCCAAACCTGCTTGCCCAGTAATATTTCATTGCATTAATGTCCCTTTTACAAAACCAATCCTCCTGTAACATGAAAAATCTGGGGGTGGCACAGAGTTGTTTACAAGATCCATTATGTTGGAAATGTTCTCTTACAAAAGGAACCGAATGATCTAACCAATACTGCCTCGATCCTATGCCTGCACATATATCATTTATCATCTTCATCTGTTCACAAATAACGTCTTGAAATCTCAAAAAGCTGTAAAAACAACATCACCATATTTCATTCCAAATGCAACTAGAAGAACTGAAAATACATAAAGGACAAACTCTACTATGTGGAATAAAAAACAATTCAGCTCTGTTAGGACAACAATTGACAGGGCTGCACACCACAGCTGTGACTTTACTCATGAGATTCATGTTGATCATTCTTCTGGCGTATAAAACCTCCTTGATTTGACCTCCTTGTCATTATTTTTATGGATGCCAGTGATTACTCAGTCACAAGGAAAATTGTTGGCACGCTGCATTAAGCTGAGTAGCTCGCTCATGTTCAGAAATACTATGGCTTCTTTTTCAGAAAGGCTGGTACCTGAATTATAAAATTCAACTAAATGACTAAGAAGATATTCTAGTACTTAGCAAAAAAAGCAAGAAAACGAAGAAATACAATTATTCAAAGCATTTGAGACACTGAAAGATTGAGTCTTTCGGGAGTCTTAATTTCATCCTAAGAATTTTCATGTACACTCTCTTAAAACTCTATTCAGATTTTGGTAGCTGACATCCAAGTTGAGATGCAATGACAAATCTCTTTACTGTTCTACTGCTTTCAATACCACTTTGCTCTTCTCGCACACAAAGAGAAAATGACAGATAGGGGAGGGAAGCAATTCTCTTGTATGTTAAAACAATTGGTTCAGTTATTTGTTGATTCAATACTCACTGTTATATGATTGTAAATAAGCTGAGACCAGCCAAAGAGATCTGCTAATCTGTAGAAAGCTGCCAATTTACATCGTAACAACTTCTCCCCTTTCTCGTAAGCGATGGAATCTGATCCCCTCAGATCATTCACTGGTGTTACCATGCCAAGACCTGAAGAGGAGAACAGGTAAAAAAGCACAAGGTGGGTTGCGTTCAGTATCAGTTCAAACCTAGCAACATGCACCACTATTATAGTGGTTGTTCTTACTGGTTTATATGAACATATTGACCTAAGAAATGGACAGCAAATTCTCATTCCTATAATGTAATAATTTATATTACACAAATATATTGACAATCTTGAGCAAAGTTATTCAACTTTGGTAGACTCAACATTCATTTCCTTCCCTACTATAAATTAGTGCTACGGTCACATTCCTTAGCAAAATATTTTTTTCTTCTCTCAAACCAATGATTTGTAAAATCATGTAGATGTAAAAAAATCATGAAGATGTAAAATACATCTTCATAGTTTAAAGAAAAATGTAATCCTAAATATTCCACTTTTTGAGACACAGAATATTCCTGACAAGGATAATTACACACCTAAAAAGTTGCACACAGATTCACTTAATTAATAAAAATTAAGTACAAGCTAGAGAGAAGATTATGGTAAATAATACAAACACACTATGCAGTGAAATTAGAAATGTGGTTAAAAGTAACTGAAAAAACAGAACCAGGCCATGCTACAGTCAAAACTAAAGATCTGTTTTGGAGCATAGGCAAGGATTTATTTTATCTTAACACAAAACCTGTGTGTACATGCATTCACACATTCTGGGTTTCTTCCTTCTTTGTTTTGCTAGCTGATATTTCTTGTCTAAAGCTTCACTTAACAGGAGAAAGCTGCAAACAGTATTTCAATGGCAAAAATAATTAGTTTTGAAAGACCTTCACTGTTACCAGACTACTAGCCAGTGTTTTATTTTCCTGCAGACAAACCATGTGGTAATTAGCAATATTTAAATATTTAAAATTTTTAATAGGACTGACTTATCAGGCTTATTTTTCAATTACGATATCATCCTTGAAATAGCTTTTGATATAAATTATACACATGAATCACATTGCATACCACCGTGGCATTTAGAAACTGATCTATTCATGTGTTCAGTGTTCGTGTGAGCAGAACACAATAGCATTTGACCTTCACAGTACTTTTTATTTCATTCACGCTGCCTTCATTTTAAGCCTTTCAAGAAAAGAAAAAAATTAATTCAGCTCTGATCACTGAAGGTGCACTCACTCATGTTTAACGCAGCCATTCCACCTTGAGGTGCTGCAGGGTAGACATTTGGTACGTGTGTTGTCATGAAATCCGCAATCTGCTGTAAAGCCAATAAACCTGTTGGGTTCTTCCCCTTCTTAAACTGTTCCTGGATCATGGATTCCAATTCTTCACAAAAGGCCTAGTAACAAGACATTGCACGTTGTAATGCATGTTTAAATGAACTTCAGCCTTTCATATTCAGCTTCTATTTAGCACTTTGATGGAACCATCCTACACCTCTTCTGAAAAACACTGCAGGGCAGAATTACTGGTGCATACTGTAACTTCAAAACATTGCTCTCTGGAGCTCCAATTATATGAGTCACTTGGGGCTTTTTTAATGGAAATTCCAGCATTCTCTCTTCAAGTAACACCAAAAGTCTTTGAGCCTGCTAATACGAATTTCTGGAAGGAGGAGAATGTACAATCGACTTGAACACAAAATGTGAAAGTAAAAGTAGCAGAACCAGAAAAGAAAATCTGTCACTGTTGCTCACAGGGAACTGAGCGCCAAAAAGGCATCCAGGAACACAGAAAACAATGAACATTAAATTTCTAAAACCTGTTTAGATGAGGGCTTGTTTATATTTTTCCTGGGGTTTTTTTGTTTGGGTTTTTTTTTAATATATTTTAACTTGGAAGGAAGAAAACAAGTTTTTACCACTGCTGATAGCTTCTGCTTTTGACAAGAATGCTGGAATTTGTACTGAGAGAGAACTACTGCAATCATTAAGTGATTACTTTTTAGTTAAGTGATTTATTAATATTTTCATAAATCAAATGGGTTGACTTAATAGAAAAATTGTGAATGTACCACCACATCTCTATTCCAAATGAAGTTATGTCACGTAATGTTTTGTATCTAAAGTCACCCACTAATCATTACAAATGGAACAAATGTCATTTTGGGAAATCTTGTTTGTGTACTTTCTCCCCAAGGGAACATCTTCAATATTAAATGTCAATCATTCATATTTCATTATTGTGCACCTTTCAGAAAGAGATATATAAAAATATTTCATATGTCCAAATCCCAAAAGAAAAACTGAATACCGGACAGACCTGCCTTGTATAAGCTACTCTTAAGAGAGTCACATTTAAACGAATATATGAAACCAGTGAAAAAATGTCTCAACAAGGATTAGATGGAAAATATGAAAAAAATGTCAATGATTATATAGAGAATTCTGTAAGCCACACTGAAGAGCTGCTTCATGAGTAGATCATAAAAATTCAAACAGATAGCATGAGGAAAAAAATAAGGAAAGGCCAACAAGAAAAAAGAAGAGGTGGATCTAAGATATCACAAAATTCTCCAATACTATACTGCTAGTAAAAATAAAGGTATTAAAGTTGTCACTTTAAAGATGAAGCATTTTTTTTTCTTACTGGGCTTTGAAGAATCATGGAGACTCTCTTCTTCTGTTCCATCATGTTAAAATCCTGGCGAAGGTCAGGTGCCATATTTCTCTCTCTCAAATATTCTGGATTATTTTCATCAACTCGATCAAAATACCTCTCTTTATGAGGGGCTGTTGTTGGAGGTGGTGAAGTCACCACCCCCACACCAGAATCACCATTCATAGCACAGTTTTAAGGAACCTGTGAAGAAGGACAGAGAAGAGGAATAAACAAATCAAGCAAGGAAAATATTCATGTGTTTCTACTTTCAAAGTAGTAGTTCAAATCCATCTAAAATTAGCACATCTTCCCAAATGAGAAACCCTGTTTGTGCGAGTGGACAGCAACATTCTAGAGTAGGAAAAAGGATCTTAATATACAAGATCAGAAAAGTAGGCTAGCATATGTGAAAAGTCTAATATGCTACATAAGTTCATGCAACACAAAACTAAAATGAGAGCTCTCATTTAAACTAATTTGTTTAAGTTGTCTGGCCAGACTGATATTTAGAAGCATGGAAGTCCTTCAAACCTTCTCAGAGACAATTACAGAAGTTCCAGACATGAGGTCTAAACTCATTGGTTAGGGGCTTTTGCCTTTTCATTTTTTCTTAAAAAGCTAAAGCAGACATAAGAAAAAGAATATTGCATAAATCAGAAATTAAATCATCACTGAAATTAGTATATTACACATGTTCATTAATACGAAGAATCAGCCTCACCAAAACATGCTTGGACTGCCAACACATTTCTGGATACAAACTCAGAAATCCTGACTTTGCAACCCAAAGTGTGCTTTTCACATTTATTTTAGGTCCATGCAATAACATGCACATCACTACATTAGCATGTGGTTTTTGGAATCTGGAAAGCACAGACACACACAGCCCCCACTCCCTGGTCAGGGTTCCTTTCAGTTTAACATGTTGTAGTCAGCAACTGCCTGTATCTACCAGAAAGGCTGAAAGCTCAGCCAGTATTGCTCATACACACCTCCTCCTTCCACTCACAAGAATTCCTTTGTGTAACATTATCCCAGTTTTCTGGGCACAGTATTACAACCCTCATTCCAAAATCCTTCTCAGAAGAATTTTGAAGCCTTCCACTAAAAAGACAGTTCAATAAAGCCACCCTCACAACACTCTGAGTGAGAGTCAAGCCTCCAATTCCTGGTCATCTGACATATCAAATTACAACTAAGTAGAAAAGACTGTATATATCTTAAGTAATCATTCACCATCTACATCTATATTAGTAAGTTCTTATATACGTCTCCATTCTTCTGCCATTTTTAGATTTTTCTTAGGGACTCATCTTAAACTGGTTTTAATTTGCTTAGTAATTTATTTGCATGCTTATTAGCTACAACCACTTCAGATGTGTATGCACACAGAAAAGGCAAGTTTACATAAATTTTGAAATGCAGATTATGTTAAACAAAATCATTGCAATGAAGAAAATTATCAACTTCAAGACTCCAGAATTAGCAGATTTCATCCTCTTTAATTCTTATATTAGGAAAGAAGTTTCAAAATTCAACTCATTTCCTATATCAGGATGAACAAACCACTGAACTGAGACAGTTGAACACCATGAACAAAATAGTCTTTTCCTTGACTCTGCAGAATAGGATACTACTATGAAAATCTATGTTAGCACTTAAATGCTCAATGATTTCCACCCACTGAGTTACTAAATAAACACACAAAGACACCGCTGCAGTGTTTCAAATATTTAATTTTAAAGTTTAGACTTTAAACATCATGGTTGATTGTTTTCTTTATTTTTTAAATTGCTCACTTTCCTTCACCCAAGGAGAAAAAGGGTGGAGCAAGAAGAATTAATGCTTTTATCCGCAAGGGAAACCGTTTAGGGTATTAGACCTAGGAAATTTTAAGCAAGTGAAGGTACAGCAAAGTAGACCTCTCCTTTGGCAGCTTCAGATGTCTAATACACTCCTTCCAAGTTCTTTTCCTCCTCACAACCTCTAGGCTGCACCATCTGCCACTTCCTTCCTCAAAAATACTTTTGAAGGCCTGTGAACACTTTTTACAACCTTCTGAGCTCTATCAGCCATACTACTGCCTCTGCATCCAGGGCTTTGTTGAAAAACAACAAACACGTGCCTTACTCTCTTACACTAACAGCTCATTTGGCCCAATCAAAGCCTGAACTTCAGCAGCCTCTGCTTATCAAAAAAAATCTGTGAGTTTAGAAACAGCACAACAGCAAGTGAAGACAACTGGAACCACTTAAGTAGTTCAGACTTCATACTGTACTCTGCAGAGAACAGCCACAAATGTGTCTTTACTTAAAAGCAAAGCATAAGAAAAGGAAGAAGTTTGAGCTTACCACGAGCAAACAACAGCCTGCTCCTGCCTGCTGAGACATTTGATGTTCAGGCTATGTTTAAGTGTCATGTTGTTTATGTGCATGCACAATTGTATTTAAACTGTACTCACATCTGCAAACGTAATTTTGCATTTAATTATTTACACTAATTCCATCTTACTTTCAGAGTACCAAAACGTATTTCCAAATGAATGACACACATAATTTATTCACTGTTTTCTACTCACATTGGAGAGAAGCTGGTCCCTAACAGCCTGCATAGGGAACATGAAAATGGGATCACAGTGTCTTGTGAAATTTGCATTACTCCTCCATTCAAGCACAAGATGGCATTCAAGAAAGTCTTGGGAAGCTATTACTACTTCACCACTATGTAGTGGCAATAATTTCACATGAAAATCAATGTTTAACATTCAGAGATCATTTTATATCTAAGGTTAAATATCTACTTCATAGCTCAGTTTTGCAGACACCCAAAATTAATGGCATCCCCCCAGCAAGGTCTACTAATTGTTTTAACATAACTGTAATAGTAATTGTTTGCTTTAATGCTGTCAGCTACTGATGTTAAAGGGATCGACTTTTGAACTAGAAGCAGACATCTTGACAACACTTTGCAAAGCCACTGAAATTTATTTATTAATTTCCTTGAAAGACTCTTTGGGAGTAAGGCATGATGAACTCTCCAGTAAGAGCTTCAGTAATATGAATACCAATAAATAAATAAAAGGAATCTGAACAGTGAAGCTGAACACACCACGGGGAATGGCCAGTGGTTCTATAAACTGGAAGGTCACACTGAAAATCACAACAGGCTGCCCAGGCAGCAAAAAACCCCAAACAAACAAACAAACCAAACAAAAAAAACAACCCAAAACCCCCTGTCTTCACACCCACAACACTTCAGTACAGACAGTTTCTTTCTGATGCAGTGCACTACAGCCCCCCAGTAAGATAAGCTGTAATGCCAGAGGACTTTCTGCCACGATAAGTGTTTCTATGTGAGAGCCTGTTCTAACACAACTGTGTCAGAAAAAGCCACACCCTTAACTGAAAAAGCCATGGATGGAAAATGTTAAGAGCACAGAAAAAAGCCTTCTGCCAGAAGCAGTTAATGTCAAATATAGACAGAGGGAACAGGATCTATTACTATGGGGAGCAAAGGAAAACAAACAGATGTGATAAAATCCAAACAGCACCTTTTAGTAACAAACAATTACATCCATTCTTCTAATACCTATGTACACAAACACTGTGGTGGTCAATGGACCAGCACATCAAAGGAGAGCCAGCAGCCAACTCGCAGCACAACATATTTATCACGGGGCATGTGTATGTGTGTGCAAAACTGCTATAAACAGGTTGGTTGTGAAATACTTTTAGGAAACCAGGTTTATAAAATTTATAGCTCACTTAAAGGTACTGAGCACTGTTTACAAAAAACATTCTGAAATTGCTATTAGTATTTCAGGTTACTTTTATTATTCAAAATCCCCTTCCTCCCCATTATTTTCTAACCCAACAGCTTCATTAAAGGATTCACCTAAGACGAATGTTACAGAGTTGTGCTACAGAGTTTAATTTAAACAAAAGAATAAAGCTTTAGAACAGAAAGACCGTAAAATTTTTCACATTAACATCCACAAAGAAAAGTCTTAACTTTTTTTCAAGCAACTTGCATTCTTCAGTACTCAGATGATGCATATATAGTCAAAGAAATTTAAACAGGTAAGACAGTGAATAATATTCAGTAAGAATCTACAGTAAGTTAAGGGTACCTAAAAACCTCACCCTGAAATCTGAAAAATTATATAACTAAAAGCCTCAAAATTGATCTGGGTGGGGATCTTATTGTAGATAATAAACGTATTTAAAATTTTAATATTAAACTCATTTTGATACATGGAAATTGGGACAAATATAAGTACTTATGCCTTTGATAGCTTATAGGTTCAGTGTTTCTAACCAAACCATCATAACAAATATTATGTGAACATTGGGAGTATTTAAAATGCCTCACAATACATACACTAGCAGGGACCAGCTAACTACATTTCTTGGAAAAAAAAAACTTTTGCAATCACTTAAAGGTTGGCTTTGTTTTGTAGTAAGTTGTAATGGGTTGTTTTTTGCTGCTCCACACCCTGAGGAAATAGTTTTTTACTAGGGCTTCAGTCAATGGAATTTGAGCTAAAGGCTCCCTCCCACCAAAGGACTGAGGACAGCTCTCCACATCAACACAGCTTTAAGTCTGCTGAGACCAAGTCAGAATAAAAATACACTCTGAGAAGCAGGAAGAAGGTTGTGACAAGGAAACACAAAACACTTAAAAAAATTCAAAATACAGTGCCTCTTCACAAGACAGCACATGTAAAAAAAACCTACTACAATTTGGGGTTTGTTTTAAGTTTCAGAGCATTATCTGATCAAAACCTTAAAAAAGCAAGTTACTTCAGAGAGGAAGAAAAAAAAAAACCAAAACAAACCAAACACCCCAAACCTGCTTTCTTCCTGATAGCTTACAGTTTGTACAAAATAACATGCAAGCAGAACACCTGTATGGGACCTTGTGCCAAATCTGCAAATTAAATGAGCAGCAAAATTCTCAGCTGCTGCATTTCCAGTCACCACCACCAAAGATCAGGAGCACTCAGTTCCAGAATATGTCACTTTTGAGACCTATTCTGACAATGATACAGTAATTTGTTTTGTATCCATTTTTTTCTCACAGTTCTTTCAACAGGTTAGCTCCACTCACACCAGAACTATGCCACTATGTCTAACAGAGGTGAAAACACATTTGACAAGAAGTTACTTGGGAAAGGACAAAGGGGTAGAAAAGCAAAATAACTCACTTTCTTTCCTGTTGTGCAATCAGCAGTCTTTGAGGAATAAAAGTTACCTAAAAATCTCATGCAAGTGACAGGTCAGGCAGCGTGCAGGTAGGGGGAGGGAAGTGAGCTCTGTTTTGGATGCAAGCACAATAGGACAGGGAAAAAAATGCAAACCAGTCATTTTATGGCCCAGGAAAGAGCTGGGGGAATGCAGAAAGCTACAGAGATTAAATTACTTCATGGGGAAGTCACAAGGTGACAGGAGGGAGGAAGAGGAAGGGATGGATTGGGTCAGGCAGCACTGGGGTGGGGCAGATAAAAACCCTGAGAGGTAAGTGAACCACTGCAAATAGTTAGAGTGAAAATTAAGTTGGTGGGGAGATGACCAGGGAAGTATGGAAGCAGAACATCTATCTACAGAAAAAAAGGTTTCATTATCACTTGGTGTCTGCAAAAAAAATTTAAAAGGTTGCACTGCTAACACTTCACTCAATATTCTAATACCTTCTGTATTTTTTCTGATTTTCCCTTACTTTAGAATAACATTTGCCAAACTTTCTCCTTAAAAAATTAATATAACTACAATAGGGAAATTATTTACGATTTGCACTACAATTTCCATAGTTTTCAATGACAGCATTTTGGCACCAATTACACTGGATTTGTTCTTGCCATTTCAAATGTTTCCGACTGAACTTTTAAAAGGAAAAGCTGGCATTATCTTAGGAAGTCAAAGAACAAAGAAAGTAAATCATGGCTGTACTACTTACTCGACAACGTACTCAATATCTTGAACAATTATATTATTTTTTAGCAAACGTTCCCAAGCTTATGCATCTTCAGAATTTCCTCTGCTCTTTGTTTCAAAAAGGAAGAGACTATTTCATGAACAAGAACAGTTATTTATCTTTTATTGAATGCAGGAACCCTCATTTTGCTTTTTAACAGAGATAATGCAAGTTAAATATGGGACTCTAAAATTTAGAAAAATCCAACAGTAAGTTTATATGGCCAAAAGTATTGCATTTTATATTTGTAATATCATGCTTTAGTACCTATGACAATAGTTCAAGAAGCAAACTCTGTTAGAGAACAAGAAAACAAAATAGACCAATTCTATTTGAAATCCACTGACTGTTTAAGCAATTATTTCCTATTTTCACCTTCTCTAAAACACTGAAATCAGAAGCCTAGCACAGTGGGAAGCGAGTGAACTCACGGTGAAAAACCAGGCTAAGCTGTTGTGTTAAGAGAACATTTAAGAAGTCCCCATGATAACCATATCAGGTTGTAAAACAATGTAATTGCTGTCACGCTTTCCCAAAGCCAAATGAAGCAGGTGGTTGGGAAAAGCCAGAGCAGTTTCACAATAAACAAATCGTGCCAGACCTTTCTGAGCACCTGCAACAAAATAACAGTTTCTGTAACGTAGTGAGAGCAGCAGATACTGTTTAACAAACTTCAGCAAAGCATTTGACACTGTTTCCCACAGCCTTCTCCTGGACAAACCAGGAAGATACCGGATGGTGGACTGCAAAATGGGCAGGAAACTGGCCCAACAGGGTGCACTCAGAAGGTGCAGGTCCAATGGTTTTAACTCAGTCTGGAAGCCTGTCACAAGTGGGGGATCCCCCAAAAATGATGGCGGGACCCACACTTTTCAACATCACCAAAACAATCTGGATGACAAGACTGGGAGCACCATCACCAGGTTTGCTGATGACACCACACTGGGTGGTGAGGTGGATGTGTCAGAAGGATGAGCAATCTCACAGGACCAGGACAGGCTGGAAGAGAGAGCTGGCAAGAAGGGCGCAGAGTTTAACAGAGACAAGTGCAAGGTCCTGCAGCAGTGACAGCACCAAAGAGCCTGGCACAGGCTGGGATCCTTTGCTGAGGGGAACCTGGGGGTCCTGGTGGACAACAAGCTGAACAGGAGTCAGCAGTGAAGCTGCTGCAGCAATGAAGGCAAATCAGATGCTGGGGTGCAGCCACAGGGGCACCACTAGCAGAGATGAGAGACGTGACCATCCCAAACTACCAAGAGCTTGTCAGGCCACACCTGGAGTACTCCTGTGTCCAGCTGTGGTCTCCACAGTTCAAGAAAAGGAACAGACAGACTGGAGAGGGTCAAAATGAAAGCCATGAAGATGATCAAAGACTGTAGAACCTACTCTATGAGGGAAGCCTAAAGGAGTTAGGTCCTTTCTCCTTGAAGAAGAGAATGCTCAGGAGGGACTTTTTCAGTACTTAAAGGCTGGCTATAAAATGGATGGAGTATCTCTCTTCACAAGGAGCTGCATGGAGAGGACACAGGGCAACAGGTGCAATTCGCACCAGAAAAGGTTTCATCTTGATAGAGGAAAGACATTTTTTACACTGAGAACAGTCACCAGAATGATCTCCCCAGGAAAATAGTGGAACCCCATCACCTGGAGCTGTTCAAGATACAACTGGGCAGGGTGTTGGATAATCTCATCTAGGCTCCCTTTTCTACAACAGTTTGGCTTAGATGATCTTCTGAGATCCCTTTTAACCAGGGCTGTTGTATGTTCTGTGACTCTATTTAGCGTAAGCCCACCTAAGATTTATGCCAGAATTTAGGTGGGCAGATTCAGCTGAGATATTTGTTAAAGATAGCTGTCTAAATTCTGCAGAAGTTTCAGTATATATGGGTCAGAATTCAAAATTCAGTCCTCGCAAACAAAAGGGGAGAAAAGCCAGCATTACAACCGATAAAGCTAAAATAGAGAGGTACTTTCCCTGCTTTAATAAAGGATTTTAAAGGCCAAAAGTATCAAACTTTTAGAAACAGTAATCACTGAACTCTCCTCCCTGACCTGGAAAATCATCGTATTCCTGAGCTTGGACACTGCAGGAAGCTGAGAATGACGCACAAGGAGGAACGGGGGAGCACATTGTGCTACTCCTCCCCTCACTGGAAGGTACAGTTGCAGCCTATGCTCACCATTGATACTTGTTTCATGTTAAACCCTAACATGATTTATTAATTTATGATGGAAAGATCAAATTTCCAATTAACAGCTCGTTCCAAGCTAATTAAAAATGGTAAGGATTCCAAATCTAAAAATTAAGATTAAAAAAATAAAGATTTAAAAAATCCTCTTCAAATGGTTAACTTACATCTCCTATTAACAAGGTCCCTGGTTTCTTCCCAGCCTTTTACATTCCCTTCCCCTCTTCCAGTCCTTTCCTTCTCCAGTTTTCCTGCTAAGTAGTTTAAACAACAAACAACAGAACTGCCATTTCTAGCCTCAAAAGATTTTGCGAAAAACTAACAGTTTCAAACCTACTTACTACCTCAACATCAAAATTACCTTGGTTTTACTTCTTTGACTCAGTGACTTAATCTCCTAGTTCCATACACTTCCCACACAGCATTTCTGGAAGCGTTCAGTACCTAAACTCATGAAAGATTAGGGAAAGTGATAACAAAAAGCATAACGAAATGTCACATGTTCATAAAATACAAAGGAGCTCTCTACATAAGTATCTTAAACCACAGACACCTTAAGCTTCTCTGCTGAAACTCTAAGAGCTTCACAAATGTATCACAAAACTTGCATGCAAACGACAAAACAGGAATTTCACCAGTGTCTTTTGCATTTCTCCAGGCACAGTGTGCAAGTATGAATTCTGCAAACTCATCATATATTTTTCCACTGATTCTTATCAAGGAGCACCAGTGGTGGTAGTGGCAGCAGAGACACTTCTCCTTTCCACTGCTTCAGTGTCTATTAGACCCAGAAATAATTCTTTACAGTTCAGTGAAAAATATGGGCTTCAGTATTACAGTTCAGAGCAGTATCATGGTTTTCAGATAAATTTATTTTATGAAGCTACTCCAACACTGAGATTAAAACCTGCACACTGAACCTCAACTTAAAGAGCCCACCCAAATGCGTCCTCATAATTACACTGCCAAATACCACTGAGGCTGATTTGCCTAAAGATTTATTTCAAAAATGTGATTCCCAATTAAGATAAGTCTCTTGATTCTGTGGTTTTTACTTAATGATAGTGTAGCATCACAAAACTCAATACAACACAGCTAATGCAAAGGAGTACAAATGGAGACAAAAACTATGCCAGAATTATTCAATGCTGAAAAGGCAAAATTAGAAGCAAATTTAGGAGATGTCATAGATCACTACACAAAAATTGCAAAGATTATGCTGTGGCTGGGTGTTCTACTGTGATAGTAAAATAAAATAAAAAACAAGTAGAAAAATAACCTTCCCTAATTTTAAAAAAAGCCCCCCCCACACTACTAGAATATTTTTTCAACTGCTTCAGTAATAGACATGAAATATCAGAGTTCACGGAAGGGCTACAAAAATTATCTGGAGAGTAGAAGTGTAACTTGTAGGATCAGTAGCTTGACATATTTGGTGAACCAGAAAGATTAACTGATCACAGAGGTGACAGGGCCTTTCAGTCCTGCTAACAAAAGTAAAGAGACATTTTAACACTTGGGAGTGAATAACAGACACATTTGCCCTTGAACAGAGATGGAAATTTCCGAACCATGTATACACAATACTGAGTCAATAACTTTGCTTTAAAAACCTTTGTAAATCACACATTTTAATACAACTTCCAGAATAGCTTCTACTACCTAACTGCACTGAAATCAGAGTCTGCTCTGAAATCTGTGAACCTGCCCTTCCTTCTCAGGCTTTGGGAAAAATAAGTTCCACAAGCACAATATGTTCATGTTACTTGCAGCTTCCAATGCATTTCCAGTTTTCCAACACCTTTTTTTTTATAGCACCTTCCTCTGCTGGTAGGTTGCTGACAGCTGGAGACTGAATGTCAGACGCAGAGACAGAACCAAAAATCCTCCTTAATCCTTCTCCTATGCTCAGGCCAAACTGATCAGACTTGCTATCAGGACAAATTTTCTGTCAGAACAGGTAGAATATCTTACTATTTTTTAATGATCTTCAGTAGCACAAAATGCAAACTCCTGAATCATTCAGGCATACCTTACCAGAAAAATTTCAGCTATAAAACCTACAGAAGTTCCAAAATACCGTAGGAGGTCTGACTGCCTTCTTTGATGCATTCAGCAGTTTACTCCATGGAAACTGACTTGCTCAGGTTAATGTTTTAAAAAAGTAAGTTTAACAGACTGTAGAGTAAAAAGGGTTGCACAGGAGACACTGTCACTCTATGCCTTATTGACAATTTGTTGAACAGAAAACGTCAGTGCCAAGTATTTTTGCAGCCTGCTTTACTGGGACAATAAAATTCGCCATTGATGTCACAGAGACTCAGCTACACACACTAAACAGTACTGCACAAAAGTGAGTCAAGTCACTAATTTACACTTTCATCCTCTACTTGTGCAGAAAAATATCTGAGACCAAGACAATGTAAAATTAAAATATTTTCACACTATTAAAATTCATGGATGGTGGCAGCAGTACCAGAAAATAATAAATTTTGCCATCATACAAATAAAGAAGTTTAACCCAAATACTGCTTATTTTTAGGTTTCTGTGAACCCATATGCACTTCCCAAGCCTCACACGAAACACACCAATAAGCCACTGCCCTGAGATTTTTGAACACAGGTCAAATCAGATCACCAGCTTTCCAAGGGCAGGGCCCCAGCTTTATCCAAGAAGTAAAGCTTGATCAGCATGTCTGACCTGAAAATGAACACTGGCCCTAAAATGAACTCATAAAAGCTTCTAGGCTTCTAATTCCAAGACTGAATTTGTAAAAAAACCTCTGCAAATGTACACGTAAGTTTCTTTAAGAAAGAGTCACCAATGTACTGAAGCAAAATTAGATGTTTAATTTGCCAATGTAATTAACCAGGTAAGAAAATGTCCATAATTTCCATATACACGCATTTGGAATCGTATTTTCCTAGGAAACAACACACTTAAAGCCATGAAAGTGCCCAACTTCCATATGAATACTCCACATAGCCCCCAGAAGGAAAGCCATCTGCACCTACCAGAGAACAGTCTACTGCTGCTTCACAGAAAAGCAGCTTCAGAGAGATGTGCAGTGGTTGCACCAGTGGCTTTAGGCAGAAATGAGAACTAAGTCAGCACCTGTGATTGAGGGCAAGGTTTAACCTTGTCCACTGTAAACCCAGGGGGTGCTTCTGACACAGCAGTTCAAGAGGAAGAGGACACAGCACAGGCTCTTCCCCACAGCACTGGGGAGGCTGCAGCACTGCATGAGAACTGTGGAGTTCAGAAGCAGCTTTGGCAGAAGACTCCAGAGCTCCTCTGGATGCAGCACATAGTATCAGTTTCAAATTGTCTAAAACATGCTGCTGTAGCTGCAGTGATGAGGCAAAGAAAAGCTTTCTCCTTCCCTCAAGATTTTCTTTTGACCTCAAGGACCAGCAAAATGAACAAGGCCCCTCCGCTCTGCAATATGACCACAGTAGCATTGCTTCACTTTACCCATAAGGTTTTACAAGTAAATTTTTCTGATGGCATTACCCACCACTCCCCTTCTTTTAAATAAAGGAGACTGAACATTCTAAAATAAGATGTGAAAATCTAATTTTATTTAAATGTTTGTTGGGTTTTTCAGAAAGGTCATACTAGATCAGTGTCTGGGGGAAAAAACAGATTCCACACATATACCCAATGCACAGATATAAAAAAACCTGAAAAACTTACGTTTAAAATGTAAAATAACTTTAATGCTCACCACTGTAAAACCTTTCAAAAAGCACTGTGACTAACAAAAGTTCCTACAAATGACAGAAGAACTTAAAACTCATTTTTCAACAGGAACAGATACATCCCTTAAAAATGCAAGAAATTTCAGTAACTTCAAGTATTCACATCTAAAATACTAGTATCATGATGTATAAAGGGTCAACTGAATGCAGCAGTGCATAGCTGAAGTGGCCCCATTTTGGCCAGGATCCAGTTATTTTCATGGAGATTGAATAGCAAGGCATGAGATTTCTGCAGCGTGTTGGCAATGAACAGAACAATGTCATTTAACCCTCTGAACTATTCTGCAGCAATAACTTCTTCCAGAACAGCTGGGTGACATTTGGTATCTTTATTTTTTACAGGGCAGAAAAAAGTAGTTAAAAAGTAGTTAGACTCTTTTTTCCCCTCAGCTACATATAAATAGTAAAAAAACAGCCTTAGACTTGTTAAAGCTATGATTTCAGTTTATGCAAGCAGGAGAGCTATTTTATGGGTTTGGTTGGGTTTTTTTACTTACTCATTTGGGTACCACCCTCTGGAACAGAAAATGTCCTGGGATAAATTCCTGAACTGATCAGATACAAAAGTCTCAAACCAGGTTATTTTAGATTTAAATAAAATTGCATTGACAATGTTAGAGCAAATTTACAAGTACTGTATTCCCAGGGTTCAAATCAGCCACAGAACCTTTGACAGACCATGAAGGGCACCCTCACACACGACAGTCTGAGTATACAAACCCCACAGAGCAGTAGCAGTGAAGGTGGCTTGCCCAGAATCTCTCTGAACTGCCTATGGACACATAGGAACAAAGGCACTAAGACCCAGCTTGTTTATCTCACCTCTAGTATGGAAAAGACTACACCTAAATGAAAAATTTTCCATTTATTATTACTGTTAGGAAGCCAAAGCTAGAAAGTTTTAAAAAGGTGAGTAGGAAAAGATTCTCTATGCGGGTTTTATCCACAAGGCATCTAAATGCGAGTCTAGACTTACTGGAGTTCAATAAATAAAGAGTGAAGTTTTGGGGTTTTTTTAAATCGTCTACTAACAAACTGAAATTCTAAAATTCAAGCACATGAATTGACAGATTCTGCTTTTCAGTTTACTCTGATCATGGGTTTTATGGAAGAGTTCTGAAAAAAGGACTGCAAAATTTAAATATTCTAGTCAAATTTCTTCATTCACCATAAATTATTAAACCTTAATAACAGCTCTTTCTTAAGCTCTTACACATCCTGATTTTGAGACAAGACATTCTTATTCAAGCAAGGGCAAACAAAAAGTGCATAAGCAAATCTGTTTTGCTTTCTAGGCTGAAAAATATTGGTATGTTTTCTACATGTTACAATAAGGAACAGTGTCACTAAAGTTAGATTGTACTAAATGATAGCTAATTTTGTAATGATAAGGCATCACAGTCATTAACTCTGCTTGTGTTGTTCTCTGGTCCTGCTCTGAGATACAGTCTCTCTTGCCTGTCCATCAACAGTGATAATTAGTTTTCAGGGAATTTGACTCTTTTTTTTAAGACTTTTTTTTCTAAGATCTTATACTTCATGATGAAATTTTTACTTGAATCAGAGGTAGCCTAAACCTGTCCTTTTTTATACAATATCACATTCTGTTGATAAGTTTATTAGGCAAGGACATCATAAATCTTAAGTATACTCTGGCAGCATTTTTTGCTGCTCAAAATTATGTAATAATCCCTCATGATCAAATTTAAGAATTACATTAATTTCCTTAAGTTTTTCAGGAAATGTTAATAAAGTTATAAAGAATCAGCGTAACTGCTCAAAAAAATTAGGAGAGCACACAAAGAAGGATGAAGAGGCTAAGTACCAGAATGTGCCACCACTTGGCAACTGCGAGAAGGAGAAATTCAAGTTTCTTGACAAATTAATGACTGATATACCTATAACTTTGGAGAACCTACAACACATGCCTCCCAAGTAAAAACCCTTCATTATTATGAGACCTGTTAGTTGAGATTTTTGAGATGGAACTAACCTGAATATTCATTACTAGATGCATGAATTCTGTAATTTTTTTCTGGCGGAGTACCCAAGTAACTCAGAAATTGCTCCATGATTAGAGTATGCACGCATTCTGCTGCAACCAGCGACTTTGATATATAAGCAGCACAAATGTTATGGATGGGTGTGTTACCAGTTCAAGCAAGAAGACAGTGAATCAAAGTACATAAATAAGGTAGAAGCTTAATATGAAGACTAGAGAGTTCAAGCAGGCTTGAATCAGCCAGATGAAGGCAGCAGAGATGTTGAATTTTTCATTACTTTCTCCTTCACGTTCCACTTGGACTTTTCTAAGTGGCACCCCCCCCCCAGTTCTTTTATAGCACTTCCCAGTTTTGATGGGGGAGGGGGAGAGAGATAGAAAATGATACAAATTACTACACAATTTATTCTCTTACCACAGTAGGACCGGAGAGAGTTTTAAATGTCTGTATGCAGGAGGAAACACCTATCTCTGGAGAATGCAAACCTAAGTATTAATCTTGACATAAACCTTCCATGTGAAATTTTATACTGCACTTGCACATAAAAACAGCTTTGAAATGTGAACCTCACATATGCATTGTCATTCTATTTCCAAATAGATGGCTACCAGCCAAGGCATATCCAAATTCAAATAAATTACTTTACATAGTGCTTAACTGGGTATTTGTAAATCCTTCAGGTAGCTGAAAAATTTTAGGAAGACCGTGGTTTACACCATCTTTTATCCACCGTGCACTAAAAATTTCTGGAGAGTGTTTAAAATACATGCCCTTTACCAAGGATATTAACACTACCTTCACAGAAGTCTCAGAAATGACAGTAAGACAAAGTTCATGTCATTGCACAGCTCCCGAAGCCAAGACCATTCTCTTTTCCATCTCTCAGAATGTTCCTGATGACTTTAATCTACAGATTAAAATACATCAACTATGAATTGAAGTGTTACTGGAACTCATTTTCCTGCATTAGATTGTTCTTCTTTCCGTATTAGGAAATAGCATGTCAAGAAACCCCTACGAACTCTATTTTAGGAGCAGCTTATGTATGTTTTTCTTTTTCACAAGCAAGTGTGAATGTGCTCCCCACCCCAAAATTATGCAGTTTCCTACTTCTGGGTAAACCTCAAGGGTCGTGTACACCCACATGGTAACAGATGAAACACCATGAGAAAACCATCTTCCTGACTGTGCCGTCTCCCTTGTCAGGCAAGTATTACCCAACTGAATAAGGCTGCATAAATTAACATCATGCAAACCCAGATTTTCTCTTCCAGCTCAGATTCTCATTGTTTCCACCTGACAGTGGCAAAAAGATGTTATTTACTCTGCTCTGCAGGGTTTCAGTATTATATCTGGGGAGAAAAGCAACAGTCCAGTTTCTCCAGTCACTGCAAACCACGCATATGCAGTGTTTAAGGGCCATTTTAAGTGAAGTCACTTTCAGAACCACAAGCAGCCCGGACTGCAACATTTCAGGAATTGCAGCCATTCTCACACTTCATACTAGATCTATTTCTTTACTTTTTAACCAATACCCAAATATTACCGAAAGACAGACATGCACACCAAAGTACCTAAAGATCACAACAGTTTTGCATGGCTTTAATGTTCTACAAAACTAATTTAAAACCATTACTAAACCCAAAAGAACAAAACTGAAATTGTGCTTCTGGGCATTGTGCACTTATTGAATTCAAGTCCTAATGTAAAACACGAGAGGCCCCTATTCTACACATGACCCTGCTTCTGGATTATGGATGGATAATGTTCATTTCAAAGACTATCTTTAGGCAGGGATTATTTCAGTTGACAAACATTTGAAGATCAATAGAAAAAAACCCACTGTTTCTACATACATCTAGTTATTGTTTGTCTAAAAACAACTCCACTGACTATAGTATCACTTTTTTATTGTTTTTTATTCAGATCCCTATCCAAGCAACAATTCCTCTATCCATAGACAAGATGGAATCTCATCCTTCAACCTCACCACTAGAAACATCAAGACAACTTCTAAAAATACAGTACCAGTACTCCTGTTTATGTCTGACTAGTAGTGACCAGAGAGACTTTTCCCCACTGTGTTCTAAAAAAAAAAAATCACACCCAGCCAGCATGGGGCTTATAATTCCAGAAACAAAAATTTAACTTAAAATAATGAACATCAAGGATACACAGATGTGTCAAATCAGTTGCGAGTCAAACAATGATCCTGAATAATTCACACGGCACTAAGTACTTTCATTCCTGACTCAAGCTGTAAAATGAACTCTTTCTAGAAACCCAACTGCCACTGTTTTATTGCCAAAATATGTATGTGCAGCTCTTTCAAGTTCATTGAGAGGCCACTGGCATCAAAAATTGCAAAGCACCGTGACATGTATGCAGCATTCAAAGCCAGAACTCTAAACCCAGCTTTTAAAGCTATTTCCCAAACAGCGTGCAGCTGGATACAGGCCAGCAGTTTCTGCCCATGTGAAGTCCAGCTGATCTCAACAAAACCTTAGGAATTGGTAAGCAGCTCTCCAAGGAGATGAGCTAAACAACTGTGTCAAATGGAAACAATCACTTGCATTAAAGCTGAACTGTGGTATTTGTTTTTATGACAGTAGTATTTCATATGTAGAAAAATCTACTCTTTAAGCCTTTCTTCCATATAATTGAAGTATTTCATGCTTTCTCCAGAGCACAGTATTATTTTCACTCTTCCTTGTGGGAAGCCATCCCCACACTCTGCTGGCCACAAGGCTGAGTCTACACATCTGCCTGTGTGGCCATGCTGGGAGCTGCTGGACAGAGCAGGCGAGGGAACTTGTAAACAAGCCCCACCAATCCAAACCTGCACTACATCTCTTCAACAGAAGTTCCTGCCCTGAAGGGATTTCAATAGGATCTAACATGTCCACATACTTAAATGCATATTAGGCCCCAAGCAACTCCCACTTTGTCAGAGTTGTTTAGTAACAAAGCATCTAACAAAGCATATGAAATCCAACAGAAATCTTACAAAAATGTATTCTATAGAACCCCATGATTAATGACATTTACTATCCCATTTTTAAGTTACCTCTCTAAGTACATCCAAAACTTAGTACATTCTATGAAATCTGTCCCAGAAGTCCCCACACAAGATATATGTTATTTACACTGGCCATTCAACTTCAGCTACTTTGAAGCTAGAAATTGGTAGATTCAGATCTTAAAGCTTTCCTCTTTTTTTTTTTAAACCAAAACAAGCCTGGCAATTCTACTGTTCAAATATTAAGCCTGACACTTATTTAGTCAACTGCCCTGATTTCATTAGGAAGAGATTCTGTAGTGTTCTTTTTTGTATATAAAGACTTTCTGTAGCTGTCAGAGTCAAAATCATTTGGGATTTTGTAAGCAAATGTCAAAACTTTGTCTAAAGGGGCAAAACCTGTCAAACACATACTAATGGTTTAACTCTCCAAATACCCTGATTAACTACAGGCAATGTGCAATTTTAAGAACAGAATAACACACAGACACTTGCAGCAATGTATTGATTTATGCTTTACATCATGACAAAAGTTACATATGTTCTAACATTCCAGGCAAAACTGATATAAAACGTATAACCTTATTTTTCACTGTGCTAAACTCTTGACTGTAACAATACCTCATAGCAGAAAGTCCCACGGGCTAAGACAGAATGTGACTTTTTTAAAAGTGTGTAAAGATAGTTTGTGTAAAAAAATCTTAGAGAAATCTCCTGTATAATGCAATCCAGATTTTTAAACCTGTTTCTGACCTTACTGGATCAATGTATTTTTCTATTTACTTCAGTTTTTCTCATCTGTCTTCTCCAAACTAAACCAACCTTCACTTTACCTCCTTTGTCCTACTTGCCCACTATTATATTTCCTACTAGTATCAGACACTACAGAATTTCATAGATCGATCAGATAACGAACAGATAATACTTCATTTTTTCCCCTTTAATCTCTTGAACCTCTATCAATATTGATAAAATTCAGATGGTTTTATGAAGATATTCAATGACACACATAGCAATGTATCTCAGTAGTTTAAATAATTCTTACTCATGAGTCTCTTACCAACCTTACCCCTGAACATTCTCTATGTCATCCTCAAGTTCCCTGCTCTCCTCCAAGTCTCATGCAAGCTACACAAGGCTGTTACGTCAGATAAAACTTGTTTCCATTTTCTAGAACTTTCATAACCCAGGAAGAAATCATGGTAACAAAAGCCAAACAGCCCATTGTCCAATCACTGCACTGTGTCTCCTTATTGAAAATCTGTTCTGTGCAAGTGCTACAGACCCTACCCTCCACACCAGACAAACCTTAACATTTTTTCACAGGGACACTGATCTAATCCAACAAGTCTTGGAAAGGATATACACACACTTTTTTGGGGGAAGAGAGGGAAATAAGATTTGTCTGGTTTATCCTCCAAAGATCAAACTGCCTATCAACATGCACCTTCACTTTATAAAACAGTTAAGATTTTATGTGTTTGTGAGGCACAATGCCAACACAAAAAATTACCTCTAAGTAAAGTTACTTTAAAAAAAAGTGGCACCAGCTAACAAGACACAATACTAAAAAAAAGTTGACATGACTCTCATTAAATAAGAGACCAAAATGCCAGATCCGAACATGCTGCTGAAACTACAAATTATTCCAATATCGACTGCATCCCTATCAGAACTGGCTATAGGATAGGCCACATCTGAAGGGAATGCTATTCTAGACCACAGAATAAATAAAAGATTATTTCAATTTAAGACAACTGAGCAATACTCTGCTTCAATTTTGACAGACAAAAAAATCAAAAAAGAAAAAATAAAAATCTAAAAATGAATATACAGCCAGAAAGCTTTTTCTCAATAACATATTATCAGTTAACTAACATATTACCCGGTTCACCAGAATCAGGAACTTGTTACGTTTCCAATGTCATGTGCATTAAACGAATTAGGAAAAAAGTTGTTTGACTTCCCAGTAATTATTTCTATTACTCCAAGGCAGTAACATTTATTTTAATCTGACACCTTTTCAGTTACCATGATAAATCCTATACAGTCTAAATGAAAAGCATACTTTAAGAATAAAAAGTGAATATAATCACCTTGTACAGTTTTCTTACTGCACACACATTAATACATTCTTTCAAAATGCCAGTATTCATAAACAAATTCTCCTCATTAGAAGAGTTTTAAGACGACATCTGCTAAGTTATCCATGCTCTGGAGACTACTGACTAACAGTTTCAGACTTTGGATTTTTTTTTTTTTTTTAACACACGAGACTCTCTCTAGTCCACACCTGTTCCACAGTAAATGACAAGACAGAATGTCTAAATAATAAAACAGGTTAAATGCTATTTAGTCAATATTTGCATAACAATGAACATTTACTCAAGCTCTAAAGTATTAACTATTATTTAACTGTCAATCACTGTTCTCCCAAAATTGTATTTTGGGATGTAACTTAGCCAACACTAACACTTAAACATGTGCAAATTGCCATTTAAGTCATTGATGTTATACACATGGAATTCTTTACCATTCATATTAATCATTAAGTGTGAATACAGCAATTTAAAGGGATAAGATCTGGTTCTTAGTCTTCTACATTAGTTTTGAAAACATTAAAATACTGTTAAATTTCTGAATTCAGAAAAATAATTTTAGCACACAGAGAGGACTAGACACTACTTTGGCAATTATTTGGACCAAAAAATCAACAGGAAATTCAACTAACAGCTGAAGGGAAGTCAATAAAATACATTAAGCACAGTCAGGAAGGAACTTTTCAAACATCATTAAATTTCCAAACTGTCCTAACCAAACTACTTTCCATGCTTGAACTTCCTTCCTAAAATGAAGCTTTCTAGATGAACATTTAGAACAAATAAGTAACAGAGATGGAGAAGAGAAAAATACAAAGTAGTTACTGTATTTCTGCACATATAAAAACACATCCAGTAATACAAGCTACTGATATAAATGAAACAATTGCACAAATGAGTGTTTACAAGTTCCCTCCTGGGTCTGAAGTACCTCAGCAGGAACTAAATCATGATTTAACATGTCTTGACAATTGAATAAATTAGAAAAATATTGCAACCTCTAGCAACATTAATTTCTCAATTTGCCAATTAGTGTCCTTCTGTCAGGGAGAACACAGTAGAACCCCTTTCTTTGTCAAGTCTCCTCCAAAACCACCAGTTTCTGAAAGGCAGAGATATAGGACTGTCTCTCAGTACAATCAAAAGCACAATGCTTCCTAAAAAATAACATTCCAATTTTATTAGACGGATAGTGTCTTAGGACAATACACAGGAACAACAGGGCAACACACAGCAACATGGTGTATAGTGTTTTCACCACATCAACCCTTCAGTTTGCACCAATGGGAGTTTTTTTAAAGCAGCTCAAAGGAGAATTCTCAGAGAAATATGAAGACAATGACGTAGCTGTGCACATGCTGTGGGAAGCTTCCTTCAACCCCACAGGACAAAATGAGAAGAAAACAATACAGCACTCATTACGAAACCTGTTGAATTATGCTGTGTTGACATGGGGTTTCTTAAGACAAAACTCAACATATAGCCACTAGAAAAAATATAATGTAGCATATTCCATTAAACAATATTTAAAACATCCTACTTGTCTAACGATTACTATCCCCTGATAGTAATTCTATACCTCCTAATGATAGCATTTCTATACCTCAGAATGCAACTGGTGCACTCGTCCAAAAAAGAGACCATCCCTCTACCCACTGGTGTCTGGGCAGTATCTGGCCAAGTTACTGTATCCTCTTTAACTAAAGACAGGAATCATGGGAACAAACGGATATTCCGGGTCAAGCAGTTCAAATCCCAAAGTAGAGTGGAAAACTACATTCTATCCCCTCCCCCTCCCCCTTATATAAGCTAACCAGCTCCATCTTAAACAGAGCCTTATTCCACTACTCCTAAGGGAAGGCTGTTGCAGACTCCTATGCCTCCGTTGCTTAGGAACCATCTTTTCTAATTTCCAGATTAGGTTTATTCTTGGATGGTTTATACCCATTTGTTCTTATACCTCAAGCACAAAAAGCTCTTTTTACCCACATGTGTTGTTTCACTTGTTTTTATGAAGGGCTACCTCTTCCATACTTCCCCAGATCAAACAAGACACTCTCTGAGTTCCAGGAATCAGACTCTGGACCTCTTTTAGTCCAAATGTCCTTTTTACTTGAGGGTGGGTGATAGGAGTTATACCCAGTATTTCAGATAAGCTTTCACCAGTACCCGAAAAGAGTCAATACCACTTTACTTCTTTAAAGAAAAATACTAGCATGGCAACAACAGTGTACTTGTTATCCTCATACTGATCTTCACTGCTAACTTCGATCAGTTTGTCATCCTGAGTATTACAATTCTTTTAATGCTATTTAATACAACTCCTTTTCCTACTGGTCATGTCTCAAGGTCTCAACTTTGTTCTGTGCAAAACCTTCTTTTGTACTGACAATGCTTGACATCTGATGAAAATCATGAGACTGGCATGAGAAGAAGGAATGGATAAATGATTTTAACGAAAATACTAAATCTTGAAACTGATCCTTGACAAAGTCCACTATTTACATAGTTCCAACACATCATCTCTAGTCATCAAGTTCTATCCATACTTGACACATCCTGTCACCATTTAAAATCAATTGTCTCAAAAAACATCCCTCTAGTTTTTATAGAGAATCATGTTGCACATTATATGACTTTTAAGTTTAAAGAGGTCAGCTCTAACCATGTATCCTCTCCAAGAAGTCAGGGATATTACAAAAAAGAGGTGTTTGATTTCTCTGACAAATCTTCCTCTGTTAAGAGCTCTATCACTTCATACCCTTTTCATCTTACCTCCACAAGAAACAGCTTTTCTTTCTAAATTTAAACAAATCTCTGTATATTAAGGTCACACTAATGATGCAATTACTATCCCAAATCACCTTTTCCTCTTAACATTGTTCTCCAGCTATCCAATACCCTTCTGCCTTGCCATTTAATAACAATTCTTGAAACTGAGCCTCTAATTACACACGTCACCTACTTCAAAATTGCAGAGTAAATATCACATAATTCCACTAACCTGCACCATGCAAGTTGGACTTTATGGAAATAGTTTTTATAACCTCACTTCAGTATGACTTATGTGCATATGTTCAAAATGTCTTCACTGAAAATTAAGGCAAACTTTCATGTAGTCTTTCACAAGTATCTGAATTATTTTTAGTCTTATTTCATTATCCCCGTGCTTCCTGACAAGACATGTGAAGAGTCTTATTCAGGTTTTCTGCTTACTCCTGATGCTCCTTTTCAATTTGCTATTAACCCTGTTAGATCTTGTATCACCACTTTTTTCTATCTGGAAAAAAAAAATAAATAAAAGTTTAGTAAGAGCATAAATATTTTATACAGCTGCCAGAACTACCTGCATTTATTGCTGTATCAGAAGTTCAGCCATGCCAGAAGTAGCTGAAAGCACCTCATCAAATAAGCCCTGAACACTGCTGTAAAACTGGAATTGCAAGAACATTTGGATGCTAAACTACTTATGGACTTTGCAATTTGAATGTTCACTTCTGCAATTACAATTACACACAGCTTTCCATGACACTCAGACACATTTACGTCTTTTTTTTTTTTGCTTTAATTGAGCCTTTTTTTCTTGTTTTTCCCTAAACAATGTTTGTCTAAAACATGAATAAAAAAATTAATGCCACAAAGCCTCTCCAGAGCTAGAAAAAGAAAAGGCAAATTAAAGCTGTTTAATTTCAACTTCATCTCAAATGATACAGCCAAATGAAAAAAAATAAAGCTACAAGAAAACCCGTATTATCAATATTTTGGCTTGAGAACAAACTGCACAGCTATTACAAAACTCACTTAAAGGGGGGAAAAAAAAGGTCTGCAGAAACAAGGTTCAAATTTAGGATTACTATAGCAACAGAGAGGAGGGAGGGGAAAACTACCAGATTACTCTCTCAGATCATCAAATCCTTGAAAGAATAAATTTAGATTTGAGTTTCAATCAAATTAACTGAATTCATCCTATTCATTAATGATAAACACATCTAATTAAGGACTAAATTAAACAAGCAAAAACTGTAGTACAAGAAACAAAGTAGCAATTACAACATTCCAGACTGAATTACCTCACCTTTTTCTTCTACCATAAAATATGTATTTGGTATCACAACACGTCTTCATACCAGTAACTAATAACAGAATTATTTAGGAAGGTGTCCAGTTCTGATTAAAGGTCTGCAAAGAAAAAGAGCCATTTGAAATCTGCCTCAATCTTGTTAAGTGACCAGAGTACCTACACTACTGAAAGTGATTTGACTTGAGGCTGTAATGAATTACTGAAAATACAGTTGGTACAGAACTAACATATTTCAACAACATATGCGAGCACAGTAATGACGTAACTCCCCAAAAATCGAGGAATGTAGAAATAAGCTTAAGCTCTTTAAAAAAGTCATATTCTGTAAAACAAACCCAGGATAACCTAAGTAACTAATTACTCACACATTTTTAAATTGTGCAATCTTTAACTTTCTTTGTATTTTGGAGCTGTTTTAATAAATGCTTAAATACAAAATGGACACATACATACACTTATATTAATGACTGATGAAAAAAGCAAGAAAAATAGAAGTGTCTATCTTTTGGGGAGAGCAGCTATCTCCATGCTTTAACCCACTCATATTACATAGGATTCCAAAGCCACTGAACCTGCAGTTGAAGTGGCAAATGCAGCTACAAAGGTTTATTTTTGACATTGTATGCTTTGCTTGAGGTGTGGAGAGTTGTCTCCTCACTTTAGTGGTAAATATTGACCCATAAAGACTCTAAGCCTCAGGCAACTTTTCCACCAGCCAGAACGTTCAATTAATAAGCCTGCCCTCATAATTTGCAAGACTGCCTAAGTCCAGCTTTCCTGGCTGACATTCAGATTTTAAGCATGTTTCCCAGCCTTCTGTTCACCACTTCTGGCTTTCATTGACCAGCTGCCAAAATGCTCTTTATTTTCTGGTGGCTGGGCAGCCCAGAGGACAGTTTGAGAGACTACCTTCTTCCAAGTTGTGCAGCAAACTGTTCACTGTGTTCCCTGCTCTTGGCTCCTCCCCAAGATTCTGCAGTGAGGGAAAATAGGAGGATACTGGAAGAAATATCATTCCACTGGTGTGAAGCAAGAGCATAGGCATCTTCACTGGCCTTTCCTTGTCCTTAAACCAACATCTCCATTAACAGACTGGAACTGAGTCAAAGAAAGTGTCCCAGGTCAACAATAAAGACTATGGCAGATCTAAAAGTGGACATCCAACCTGTCAAAATTGTTACCCTACGCTGCAATCACAAACACTCCTTCCAGGAGAGAGGAGAGAAACTCAGTATAAGATGGTCCACACAACTCAGCACTGTCAAGATCAGTGCAAGTTCTAAAGCAGATTGAAAAGCAACCTGGAAAACCACACAGCAGACAGACATTCAGTTACAAGTAGCAGCAAAATCAAGAACAACAGGATGGTCCTGAGTCCAAGGCATAGAAATCCACTCACCAACCTTCCTTGACACATAAGAGATGAAACCACTTTCCTTTGGATTAAGGACAGATACCTTATCTCTCTCTATCCAAATCATGTATGATTCGCTTGCTTTGCGAAAGCTCTAAAGAAGTTACTAACTTTTTACCAAAGTCCCTTTATAAGCAAACAGGGAAAAAGCCATATATTTATATGTACAGCTGAGATCTAAGTAAATATCTAAGATTAATATTAATTTATTTTTTCTGCCTATTAATAGATTCAAAACCATTGTAATACTGTACCATAAACGTTCTACATATCCAAATAAATTTTAACTGTATACTTTTGGCCACCAACACTTCATGAAAAATAATTTACAAGAACAAACACCACTTTATCCTAAATCCACCCATAAAAGACATAAATTTATTCTGAAATGTTTCTAAGTTATCAGTTATAACTGAAATTACCATAATATCTCTGAAGACTCTCCATCTACTAAATTTTACTCTAAGCCCAAGAGAGTGGGGAAAGAAAAAAAAAAACAAACCCAAGAAACCCCACACTTTGCTGTGTACTAGTAGACTTAAAAATAATATCCACAGTAAGGAAAGAAAATTTACTTTGGAATCAAAATAGAATCTTGAGCTTTACACTGAATCTGTTATTCAAATCACATGGAAATTTGAAATGACATTTAAAAATAAAGTGACACATTAGCTGTGCAGAATTTTACCTGAAAATCATGAAAACCCTTTCAGTAACTGAAAACAACTACAAAAAAATGACAAAACTAATGAAACTTTATTTCCTACTAACTGAAGTCTCATATGCTTCCCTATTTATCCTTTTTAAGTTCTCATGTTCCCCCCTACATCCTGCATGAGTGCCATGCTCACTCCTCCCCTCATCTGAGCACTGGTTCACCAAGGCTGGCCACGCAAGTGGCAAAAATACATTTGGACTGGCTCAGAGCTACCCATACCCTGACTGGCCGGCAAGCGTGTGACACCTACACAGCCACATGTTCCTGCTTTTCAGAACAAATCAGGAGCCATGCCCCTCTCTCAGTGGGGGCACAAGTTTGGCTATCATATCTCAATACTTGCAGAAACCTTTTATGCTTGAAGTCACCATTTTCCTGTTAAATTTAGCTGGATATAGCTAACAGGTTCAGAAGTTGAAGACAAAAATGAGGTAAGTCCCTTCAACTCTGGATTACTTTAAGCCGTGCTGATTCAAGGTCACCACACAAAGCTTTGCTAGACAAGATCTTTCAGAGCAAAAAGCCAAGTATACAGCACCTCTCAGTTAATACACAACAGCAGCGATGATGATTTTTAGGTGGAATGGATGCTTCACAAGTGTACATACTTAATAGATTTTCATCAATATTTTGCACTGACAATACCTAAAGAAATTGCTTCATCTGTTAAAACACTAAACTCATGGTATGCTTTATCCATCTCCACAGTCACAATTCACTAACAGTCACTTTATGCTCAGTCGTGTGTAACACACACACAAAACTGCCACAAAAAAAACCCCAAACAACAAAAACAACACACACAGCCAACAGAAAAAACAGAGAAGACAGTTTTCATGGGTCAAGGTTTTCCTCAACACTTTCCAGTTTAACCTGGCATAAGCTATAAATGAACTGAAATAGTATATCAGACCTTTCAAGATTCAAGATCTAAAACAAGATAAAAATAAAAAGCATAAAAAGCAATACAACAAATTTGAAATTTGTGAAAAAACCATCAAAAACAACCCCCCAAAAGCCTAAGTTTTTATGGCTCCAAGCCAAATTACAGTCTTTAATCCAAAGTTGCTTTTACCTGTTTACTGATTTCAACCAAAAACCTAGATGATTTTTTTTTTTGCCCCCTAGTCTTTGGAGCATAACCATATCACAACATTCATCTACTCATTTGACTTGAAAGTATCAAAAATACCATAAAGCGTTACTGATTAACTGCATTTACTACTGTTTCCATGACCCCTTTACAGCAATTCAATTAGGTATATGAAAGAAAAACAAAATCTCAAAACTCTGAAATATTTTAGTGCTTATTTTTTCAGACTTTCTGAGTCTAGATGTGAAAATCATACATAACATATGGCACAAAAATCAGTTATTTAAAAAAGACAAACCCCAATACATTAGTCAATTAAAAATGCAAAGCAATCTTTGATCAGTCTGAAGAGCACAGATATGCCAAATCTCATTTTAAAAGAGTAGCTCATAATATCGCAGTTTTAAAATTGAATTGACATTTGCTTTTGTCTATGCAAATTTTTAATTAATCTGCAGGGAAAACCATTCAAATAAGTGCTAGTGAAAAACTCTTTTGATGTTCCACTTGTTAGTGCAACTGATTTGAGTTTGAAAGGCTGATCTTTCACTGGATAAAAACTGTATCCAGCAGAGCAGGCAGAGATCATTCCTCAGAATGCAATCTAATAAGCAAGGTCAAAAGGAGGAAGTTAGGAAGGGACTGAAGAAGTTGTTACTCCTGTTTGGCAACACCTTCAAGGACAATGTTCTCAGTTTCTCTGAAAGGCCACAGAGTCAATCCAGCAACACCAGCATGCACACACTGGTCAGCCAGCCCAACGGGCAGTAGTTATTCAAATCCATCTCTACACAAAACCTTTACTTGCCCTGAAGTGAAGAACAGTTAGACTTTGGAATTCCCCAAAGTAGCAGCAATACTTAAACTTATTCAACACCAAGACCGTTGGTTGGGATGTCAGACCTGAGTTCTCATGGCAAATGACACCATCTCAGCTTACGCCTGATATGAAAAATAGTAGTTCTGAAAGGGGCGTTTCCTGGAGTCTCTTCCCCTACAGCATTTGCAACTATCAACCACTAAACTTTCTGAACTGACAAGACCACAGTAAACAACATCCCCTGCGTAGTGAGGAAAGAAATCAATTACCCGCTTCAATGTGACTAAAGATTACCAAGATTATTCTCAATAAACAGCAGATGCTTATTGAGATGGTAAGAGATCTTATCATACATTACTACAGAATGCTGTTATTGTATACACGATACTTGAGAGAAAAAGTAGCCATAGAAAAGGGGAATTTTAAAGTAAAGATTATCACAAATCACAATCTGTATAACCAGTACTTTTTAAGCATTACTACCTCTAATGAAAAGTTTTCCTCAGGAAATAAACTGGTTCACATGCTTTACACTTTACACCTTTCTCTGCTGACAGGTTTGTACAGCTAATGCTCTCAACCCTAGCAAAACCAGAGTATTTTTGAAGAGAAATGCTGAATAAGTAGTAAGACTAGGTAATATTTTCCTATTCCCCTGAGGAAGCTGATTAAATTATATGAATGAAAACTGCCTAACTCAGGTAATCTAGGAACTTCTACTATTTTTAAAATATACCTGCTTTTGCATCTGTTACTATAGAAGATGCATAACTTAACAGAAGAGTTTTAGACAGGTTCCTCAGCAGATGTCAAATGACCTGCATAATGAAATCAGCAGAATAAACTTACATTCACATCTGTTTACAATCACTTTTCAAATATAAAGCACATACCACCCTAAAATTGCCTAAGGAATATTTACTTGCAGTCTGAATTACTAATACAGTGTTATTTCACAGATCACTTTCTGTGGTGCAGCATGGACCAAGAATAAGTTCTAATTCAGGAGCCACCAAAGTCAGAAAATCAGCATGCTTTTTTCTTCATGCCCTCATACCTCAGGTGTCTCCACTGCACAACAAAAGCAACACTGATATGCTCTATTTTGCAGAATTACTAGGCACGTTTTATTATTACTCATTTTTCCCCTCAAAGCAGGACTGGCTCATTTGCACAGCAACAGTTTGGGGTTTACAAATTATTTACTATTTACCACTGCTACAATTCTTTAATAATCAAGAAAACTATTTCTACCAGTCACAAAAGCAGGGGGTGCAAGATTTACTGCCTAGCCTCCTCAGGAAGCACTTGTCACATAGATGTTGCACACATTGTAGCAATCAACATGCTAAGCAGCCTTCTACTAGTTTGAAACCTTCAGTTCTATTATTTTAATATACTTATTAACAATATTGGCTACTTCATAATTCATTTTTTCCCTCCTATACCAAGTCACAGAATGTTGGATGAGATTTGCTAAAGGCCGTTCATGCTGTGAAACGACACTTCAAAAACTAAGACTTGGGGCAGAAGTAGTTTTATCCCTACTTTTGTCCATGTCTCTCAGCGCTCAAAGGGGTTTTCTCTACCTAATTTCATCAGATAATCCAATTCCATACACAGAATCACACACTGGTTTGGGTTGGAAGAAGCCCTAAAGATCATCCAGTTCCAACCTCCCTGCCATGGCCACCTTCCATCCACTACACCAGGTTGCTCAGAGGCCCATCCATACATGCAAAATAGCATTTAATATTGATGGTGAATCTCAAAGAATGAGAAGAGTTGAGTCATCTTCTGTTGGATCCATCTAAAAAAACTGTCACAGAAAAATACTGATTCAGTAAATGACCTTCTTCACTCTACAGCATTAGTGAACCATACTCTAATGAACTTACTGGCACAACATGCCAGCAAAAATACTTGCTTCAGATGAAGCACAAACATTCAGATTTCTCACACCTGTAATCATCAACCACAGAAAGAAAACATTAAATCAACACAACAGTTTTTGGCTGAAAAGCCCTATTCTCAGCATGGAACTTGATACAGAGAAAAGAACTCCAGTAAAGTCACAAGACACTTAGAGATGCAAACATAGTAATGCACATATTATCTTGCTAGAGTGAAGATGTAAAAACTTGCAAATGCCTCTTCCTCAAAACTCTCCTCAGAAAACCACCAAGTTTAAATTTGGTGAGGCAAATCATATAGATCATTACATTCACTCAAGATTATTTTTACAAGATGGCATCAAATCTGTTTACTGCATATAAAGAAACACCAAAGCCACCTGCTTCGGAAGTCTAGGCCCTAGTTGCATTTTTTCCTCACTTATTACGCTCTTAAAAGAATATTTCCTTACTGAAAAACAGAATTGTTACACCATTATATTTAATTACCAAAAATGGGAGCCTATCTTAAAAATAGTTTGCATTCCTTTATTTTTAAAATAAATTCTTTTGCTCTATTAAAAAAAAAAAAAAAAAAAAAAAAAAAAAAAAAAAAAAAAAAAACACCAAATTTGTGACTGTTAAGGACTGCCTAGAATTCTACGGGCACATATGGTCACGTTGACCAGAGCCATAAACAGCCTGTCTGCAGGGAGATACCTGTAGCTTTCAGCAGAGCATAGAGGAATTATCCAGCAGTAGCTGCAGTTTAAGAATTCATAAGCTCAAGGTAGACATGTTTTGTGAAGCTCTGTATAAAGACATAAATCACAGTGCAGCAACTTTCCAAAAAGCAAAGAATAAAACAAAACCAGCAATGAGCTTACACTACAGAGCTACAGCAGTATCTCATGAAAGATTTAAATGAAGTGCTATTCCTAGCCCCCATCTCAACACAGCCATGGATATTTTTCCAGCTTGACTGGATTTTCCCCCTCCCTAATTGCTAGTTTTAACTAAAGCCAACATAGATTAAGAATCAACCCTAAAAGCAGCCCAGCGAGTGCGTAGCAATTACGTGCAGACAGGCATGTGACATTTTGTATCAAAAGCAGACCCTGGAAATGCTAAAATGCAGATACCCCTTCCACCAGAGGAAACAAAACAACTGCCCGTCTGCTGCTGGTGCCCCGCCAATCCCCAACACCGCACACACGCATCCCAAATCCTCCTTCACTCCTACGTCCTCTGCGGACGACAACTTGGACGTTCCAAAGCCCGCATTTCGCCCCGCACAGTCCGCAGGTCACCTCTCGGGCTGGAAGAAGGGGCAGGTGAAGCAGAAGGGCGGCGGGGGCAGCGCCGGCAGACGCAGCGCTTGGGTGCAATGGAGATTCCAACGCCGAGCGACCGCTTCCTGCGGCGGCTGGAGCATCCCGGCGGGCACGGGATGGGCAGCGCGTCTCCTGAGGTAGGGCTGGCAGCACCGTGCCCCGCAGCTCAGCCCACCGCCCATCCCGGCCAGCACCCGCAGCCCCTCGTCCTGCCCCCCCACCTCCCCGGTGACCCCAAGCCCGCCGCAGCCCCTCACCGCAAGCACCCTGCGCGTAGATGGTTTTTCCGCACACCCCGCCACGTTTTCCAGGCAGACACGGCCCCCTCCGCTCCCCTCCGGGCTCAACGAGCCGGTTCCAGTGTCTGCGCCCCAGCCTCTCCTCACCGCCCCCTCTTCCCCCCCCCGCGGCGCTCGTCACCCCCTCACAGCCCGCTCGCTGCTGGCTGCGCCCTTCAGCCTCCTCCGCGCCGTCACGGCCGCGGCGCTCACCCGAGGACAGACGAGAACAGGCGGGAGCGAAGGGGCCGCCGCGGCCGGTCCCCTAACGAGGCTGTCGCTGTCTCGGTCCCCGCCCCCCGCCGCTCCCGCCGCCCCCTCAGGCACCGAGCGGCCCCCGCCCGACAGGGTGCGGCTTCCACAGCCCGCAAACCCTACAACGGTGCCGCCCATTGGCGGGCGGGCGCGCGCCCGACGAGTAAGCGGCTCTCCCATTGGCGGAGGGGAGCGGGGGGCGCGGGGCGGGGCTGCCGGGCCGCCCCTGGTGGGTCCCGCGGCTCCGGGAGCGCCGGGGGGTCCCCGGGCGGCCGAGAACAGGTTGGGAAGAACCTTCGGACACAGGAAAAGGGGTTCTTGTGGCGCTGGATCCCAGCGGAAAGGAGCGGCACGGCCCCTGGGAAGCTTATCTTAGAGCGGGCCGGGAGATAGGCGCAGGCAGACATCGCTAATCGCCGAGGACGCGCTGCGATAAGGGCTCGTTATCGCGCTGCGGTGGCGGTGTCTGATCGCTGTCAGCTCAGAGCAAGGCCAGGGCGGTCCAGGAGGGCAGGACTCAGGCTTGAGAACTGTCTTGGGGAGGGCTAGAGACACCTGTCAGAACCCGAAGGTGTTTAATCAGTGGAATATCCTCCGGATGTTAAATGCCAGGCTAACGAGAAGCCGTGCGCTTCATTCAAGAAGTGTGCAGATACATCGTACAGCCTGTGCATAGCAGGCCTGATGAGAGCTCTCTAAGTCACCTCTTTAGATCTTCTGAATGCTTCGGAGAGTTGGTATAACCCCTCGGTTTGTTACAGTCACTGCAAGCACCAACTGTAAAGTTAACTTCTTCTGTTATCTATTTTCTGTCCATTTTTACTGTCCTTTCTGTGTAATTTTAAGACTGCTGCTCTACACTTCTTTGTGTTCTATAGAATGCTGCCTGCCACAGGACAAATGAAGACTTGGGGGTCTGGGAAAACTCTCAGAAACGCTAAACCCTTCTCCTCTGCTATCCACAACCCTCATCCCTAAGTTATCCATATGTAGGGAAGACTCCAGTGAGTAGAACCTGATGGATTTCAGGATCCATAAATGCCTCCTCTGGAATACAGGAGGAATCTAGCCTGTTTCAACCACGTCCACCAAGGAAATACACTCCACTTACCTAAAATCAGGCCACAGAGATACACATAAACTTGTCTGTGAATTCAGTCACCAAAAGTGGTGGTTTACATGTCAAGTGATGACGTGGAATGATTATGGCACATCTGACAAGAAGGCCCTACTGGACAGAGGTCTGCCTAATCAAAACCATCCCACAATTGGACACATGTTAGCGTAATTACGAATGACTAACAAATCTTGTCTGAACATTTTTTTGTAAGAACTGTTGCTGTAAACCTAACAGATTAAAGTCACTTCACCTTCCTGATACTGAACCCTGTTAACCCAGTGGATGTATGGACATACATGGCAGCATACTCTTGTCACTGCTCTGCACCTGCAGGCTCTAGCCACTGGCAGTGTCTTCTCTTTGATTACTTGTCAAAATACTCCTTCATCTTGGCACCTCTCTTCTTTCTTTCCCTTTCTCACCAAGGCATTTAAATCATAGAACTCTCTTCTTGTCTGGAAAAGTAAATGGGGGAATGAACCCATGTTAGAACTAACTCAGCAAAAAAATACTGCTTTGTTTTAAACTGAATGTTTTTCCTCTCCAGCTCAGTGTGTGGCTCTAAGACCAGCAGTGGCAGGAAGGATGGGGATGTTGAGGGCAGCAGCAGTGCCCAGGGGCTGGGGGAGGACAGGGTCATTTCTTCCTCTGGCAGTGCTGGCTCAAAGTGTTTGTGTAACTGCAGGGTGCAGTGACACAAGCAGCTTGGGCTGATCAAAGGATGTCTTTTATCAGCTCCTGTTGGCTCTTGTGCTGTGAGTGAGTGCTGTTCCTTTATCTTTCTCTTCTGCTGTTCTACTCTGTGACCTGCCCAAGGACACAGGTTCCTACTGTCCCCTTCCAGCCTTCCCCCTGCCCCTTGCATTATCTCTCATAATTTTGAGGCCAGAGAAGACACTGTTTTACCTGGCTAATCTGGAGGAAAAATTATGGAGGTGCGACCAACTTTCTGCTGAATCAACCAACTCAGTCCACAGGCTGAGACTGTGATAGCTGATGCGTGTCTGTGTTTATCTTCTCTGTTCAGTTTTTGGCCTGCCCAGGTTCCTTACCTGCCTCTACCCAGCTTCAGGAAGGGCAGTGCTGGTGCAATGGCAAAGGTAGGGTTAGATGGGCAGAAAATCAAGGGAGGGCTCATAAATACTGAGACACACTAAAGCTATGTGCTCTGCTGCAGAAAAAAGGCACAACGATCTGAAAAAGCTCTTTGTGTTTTTTAAGACATGAAGAACTTGTCTTCTTTAACTCTTACCAGCTGGGTTTGCAGCATTACAGCTACAACAAAAGGTACACCATGAACTACACCGTGTTTTTCAGCCTGCAGTATTTGATTCCTTCAAGATTTTGGGCTGCTGGTGAGGGTTTTGGGAAAATGACCAAATCAAGATTGTTGCCAGTAGGCTTCCACTTGACATATGCACACTGCATGTGTACTGGAGAACGGTTACTGGATTTCAAATAATAGTTGTTCTCCTCAGCAGGCTCCAGCAGCAGCAGCAGCAGCAGCACTGGACTCAATTTACATCACAAAGTCTCAAAAGAGTCAATGTGAATGTATTCATTTACAAATTATTTTTGCGTAGCTTTACTAGATACCAGAAAAATAGTACTGTACCATTATTTTTATGCAGCTGACCTCTTTACCTGGCATTAGCACTTCTTGATGCTCAAATCCTTCCAGCTACCTGAGAGAAGCACAGCACTAGGTTGATGTCACACATCTGGCATTAGGACATTTATCTTTTCCTTTATATGGGGTGTGCACTTATTCCACATTAGCAGTTCCAGGTCAGTTTTCTTACCTATAAACTAGGACTGATAGTGAGGTAGCAGTAAGGTAGGTCTTTCTCTCTTCACCTGCCAGAATTGTTCTGTCCTGACAGTGTGTTGACAGGGCAGGACTTGTTTCCCTACTGCCATCATTTGTGTTCATCTCACACAGACGTACTCCATTTCCCAGAAAAAGTTCTGGATCCTCCAACTAAAACAATTCCAGTGTGTGAATTGTCTGTTGCTTTTCCCATGGGCCTTCAAAAGGACAACCCTAGCAGTGAAACTTCCTTGTGCCAGTGAAGCAAAATCCAGTTCCTGGCCGGTCACACCAGAGCTGGAGTGTTGGGAGAGTGTTGGGGGACAAACACAAGTTACCTGTACAAAATACCCCAAGAACAGCCCTCTGAGTGCTGTCTCTCACTGGCAGCCAGGACTCTGCTGGTAGTGGGATAAGGGAGCTTACACACATGCAGCATTACTATTGAAAAGCTAGTAAGGGATTTGTCTTTGAAATTACTGAATTTAAATGCTTTTTTCAAAGTTATGTAATGGGTTGTCTTAATTTCAGCTGTGCATAACAATAATAATAATATCTCACAGCTTATTTGTAGTATTACTAAAGTTGGTCATTGTATGTAAGGTTATGTCTAAAGTATATGAATTCGTATTCTTCAGAGGGAGCTCTTTTTTGAATTTTACTGATTAATGCAAGGAAGGAGAACTTTCCCAGTGGACTGAAAATAGCAGATAGAAACAATTTCTAATGTAGGTTCAATAGAAAAACTACATGGAGTACAAAAGTGTATTCTGGTCTACTTTCATCTCACTCCGCAACCAAACAAAAACACATCTGAGGTTTGTTTGAGCTGGAAAAAAATTTAAATTAAGAGAAATAAAACAGCAGGTGGGGGAAAGGGCAGAGCAGCTGCAACAGGCTGATACTAAATGTTGCCAAATTTTATACAGTCTTAATCTGAGAGGCCACTTTGGCTTTAAGTTTGAAAAATATTGACTTTATGCTCAGGGGACACAGGGAAATTTTTGTACATGATTGAGATGAAATATAAATGGAGCTACATAGTTCAAGCTGGTTAACAGCAGTTTCAGTTAAACACAACCAAAGGTCCAATGATTGCTTTACACAAAGGAACTCCAGCAACCAACATTCTCTTTTAACGTTACAATATTCTTTGTGAAGGTTAGGGCTTGTTTTTCAAAATGCTTTTCCAAGTAAAGCCAATTCTTTTAATTGCAACATCTATGACTTCCTAAGTATAATCTGCCTTCTAGTTGTATGTTCTCTGCTAGTTGCTTCTACATGAATTCCAGTGTGACTAGAGGAGCTGAAATTGTTTTTAGCTGCTCTGTAATGACATCTTCATCCTTAATAGTAGGAGAAGGAAAAATGTCACTAAAAGAAGTTAGAACTTTTGAACTAACTTTAGAACTACAAGCAGACTCAAGAGGGTAAAACAGAGAAAGGAAAAATATATCAGGGCAAGTTCAAACTAATAAGGAGGGCTGAAAAGCATAAGAAAAAGATTTTAAGGTAGTTACTATTTTAATTATGATATACAGGAGAAAATTAATTAATCTTGAGAGGAGCTTTCTAATATTAGAATATCAAATTTTTAATTCCCTGAAGTCACATTTAATTTTTAAATGGCACATTTTCAGCAGTACTCCCATGGTTAGGGTGCGGCTGTCATTTTCTTGGAAAAGTAAATCAGCATGAATGTTAGCACAGTGCAAATTAGTGTAAATTAAAGCACAGCATAATCAATGAAGCCTAAAACAGGCAGCTTGTGAAGCCACACCTGGTACACCTTTCCATATTGGCCCTGTAATAAAACCCTTTAATAACTTTCCATGGGACAGACTCTTCTGCTTCCTGTGCTGCTGTAATGGCCCTTTCACATCACTGGCCTTCAGTACAGGTGCAAAAACTCCAGCCATGCAAAAAGCTTTCCAGGCCAGAATTTCAGTGCACATCAGCCAGTCCAAGAACCAGCTGTGCTAGGATTGTACCCAGCAGGAGCTTGTATGAAGTGGTTGTTAAAAGGCAGAGAAGCTGGTAACTCAAAAAAGTTGTTTTATATATCCAGTGACCTCATCCTACAAATGGCTTTTATCACTGTCATTTCTGTGCAAACCAACTCCAGTAGAGTGAAATTACGTTAGAAATTATTCTTTGATATCTCCAAGATTACATGCCTATCAGGACCACGTCATCAGCCTGAGAGGTTGAATTGCCCACTTCCTGGGAACTAGATACTGTAAGGAGGAAGGTACAAGTGAGGGATAGTAATGACTGTCCTGTAATTAAGATACAGGAATGGAAGCCCTGAAGGAATAGTTTTGGAGTTGGCTGTGCTACAAGGCTTACTCCATACCTGAAGCCTACTGAACATAATCACTTCAGCCCATCTAGTTTTAAAGTGAGCTCAAATGCTCTGTGTCTTGAAGTTCTAGTAGTGTTTGGTATTTGATATTTTGGTGCTTTGAGTATAGTAAAAGGACTATAACCTCTCCCACTTAGGGGTCTGTAATCATGGGCATCTCAAGTACTCCCACTATTAGGGAAAAACCCCCTCCTTGACTTGAGGGAGGTATTTCATAAGATAGAAACTATTGCAACATCATGCAATTTGCTTGCTGCTAGATGAAGTATTTAATGTTCAGAACAAATGCTTAATGCTTCACGATGTGGATAAATTTAAATGGCACTCAGATGTCCATTATGTAAATTCTACCTCAAAGTATATTTTAAGAATAATTTAAACACAGAAAGATAAATTAATCTTTTTGTTCTTTAGGTTAGAAGACATTCATATGAGCAATTTTGCTAAACAGTATTGCTACTTATATGAGACAGATGAGCCAAAAGAGCCTTAAGTTTCAAAGACCCAGCCTATTGAGTTTCCACTTGAAGTTAGCTTTGATCTCTAGTTTCTGTCTGAAGCCACTTAAGATTGATTTGTCCCAAACAACTTCCACACACATGCTCAGCTGCTGGATTCCTGTTTGTGGAACAGGCTGACCAGCAGATGTCCCCAAATTCTACATAATCACACAGCTTCCAAAATCTTCAGTGCCCTTTTGCACGTTCCAAAGGATGAAGCCACTTGAGGCCACAAATACTCTTGCTGTTTATTCACATTCTTGTAAAAACCAAAGTTCTGAGTTGAGGAATGCTTTACTGCTGACACAAAGCACCTTTGTTGTCATAGAAAAATTGTTTGGATATTGGTTCACTTTTTATGACATGCTGCCATTGATTGTCCCTTGTTTTATTTTCAAAAGCACTCTAGTTTTTTTCCCTAGAGCAGCAATCCCCATCCAAATATGACCTGTAATACTTTTATCTGGAGGTTCACTCACAAGAGGCAAGACTTTTCCCAAACTAGTACCAATGATTTTGACTTGGAGATTACAAAACTCATTAACTACATTCTTTCTGCACATCACATGCTGCTTTGACAATTCCCCACAAACTATTTTAAAGCTAAAGAGCTTGCAGTAGGTTGTAGATGCAAAGGCTGCTTTGTGGTGAAGGAATGAGGAGAGGCAAGCTGGTGAGAAATATAGGGGAGGGACTGAGCCATGTGTTCTATCTGTGTCCTTCCTCCCTACAAACACCAGAATCCTACCTGATTTGTTATAAAACAGACTAGACTAGTATGTAGGAGCAAGAGGACTTGGAAGAAAGAGTGTAAATCATTGCAGATTTGTTTGGAACATGAAGATTTTCTTCTTAGAGGGGCTAAAAATTAATTTCTCTAACTTTACTATTAGAAGAGCACAGCTACAAACAAAAACATTAAAACACACCCCCATGAAATTAAAGACAACTGCACAAAATGAGGTGAACTGGCATTGAAAGTTTATCCATTTCAGAAATCTATACATTTAGATACAAAAGGGAATTAACACAAAAATTTACATATTTGAAACTCTTGTATTACACAGGTAAAGAGTGTGTTATATTTTAAATGGATGTTTACAATTTAAAAATCTTCCAAGGGTAAGGTTGAAAAAACAATCAAATATCTGAATATGGCCCCAAAGAGAGCATACTATAAATATGACTGTCATGACAGAATGAAGTCAATTATTCCCAGACAGAGAAAATCTTACTCTGTAGACAGTATGTGTGAGTATTGCAAGGAACTTGAACTTATTATGATATACCTGTAACTATTTGCCAAAAAAGTTTTTAAAATGCTGTATTGCCTGACCCTTCTTTAGAGAGGATCATATCAGGGTAGCATACCACAGGGATACTAATTTAAAATAAAAGGAATTAGACTTGAAATATCCAATTTTCAACAGAATCTGAATTTTAAGTACTTCACATTCTTTACACACAAGTCCTATTACAGTGGGAACAGAGATCAAAAGACTGATATTGTGTATGTCTGTGTCTCTTGAAAAAGATGGAAGCAGAGTTTCCTGCCTTGATTCCTGTGTATGATCCTCATATTCCATCCGATTAGTAAGGAAAATTCCCTAGGGACTAAATCCTGGTTTATCATTTTCATAAAAAGCAAAGTCTTATTCTGTAATAGTTTTGTTATGATATTAAAGTTGTGACCATCTAATGGTAACAAGATTAAAATGGGCATGTATAAACTTTAAAAAGGTAACAGAAAAAAAAAAACTTTATGGATACAGATTCAGACTGCTAAAAACTAGATACCTTCTGTTTCAGGAGTGGCAGAATTTTTTTTACTATTATTACAAGTCTTGTAAATATTGTTAGAGTATGAGACCATTATGACAGTGGTTTTGGATCCACAGAATTACTTAAAAGATTATTAAAATAAATTTCTTCTCCAATAGTAATTTTGGCATAAACATCAAGCCCTTGGATTTAGGATACCTGTCCCCAAAATATTAGGGAACAAATGTTAAAAGCACCCTGCTAATGTCTATCACTGACAGTAGATTAAAAACAGATTTTGTTTTGCATGCAACTACAAAATGGGTAAAAATTCTAATTATGGAAAAATTCTTGGTGGTAGACTAGGATAGTGTGTTTTGCCCTAGAACAGAGGAAAATTCAATAGGCTGACAACGTGCTCCTAAGAGATTGACCACAAGGATTTATGGAGTGATAGTAGCATCACCATTATGGTTTATGGGGTTTTTTTGTGTTTTGTTTTAAAGAACCTTTGACTATGGCAACATGAGAGAAAACTGCTAGTTGGAATTTGGGATATTCAAAAGGCTCCCTTCCCTCTCCCCTAAATCTCAAGTAGCCCTTTCTCTTTTCTCATACCCTTTAAAAATACCAGTGGCACAAACCCTTCCAGTTCAGAACTAGGTAGTTGGGCTCCCATAAAGCCAAATCAATATTGTTCCACACTTATCTCAAGTGCATGTCATTAAGCAGTATGTGGGATGCCACATCCATATCAGCCAGATAGTACCTGATAGTGGTTACTGTACTCAGAAGGTACAAGTAAATATGGGGTGGCTTTAAAAAAAGCCGCATTTCCTGATCATCTTTACCTGTAGCAAATCAAATAATTTGCACAGAAATCTTCATTATGTACACATCAACTATACAAGTAATACAAAATATCTCAGTTGAGCACCAATGCTGACTTTAGGAGTACTAGCTCCAAGTCAGAGTATTAGTATTCCCTGTCACAAATAAATTCTGACATAATTTCAGAAGTGTCCATTTTCTGGATCAGCTGTATTCAGATCACTTCTTTGTTCGTGTTCATCTTCAACATTCCAAGGAGATTAGTAATAGCAGCAGTTTTATAAAAGGTGTGGGTATCCTGGACAGCTTTCACAGCATAATCAGTTCAGGTCTTTGTAAAAGAAAAGACCATAAAATCCGCTGATCTGGACTGTAAGGCTTTACCGAGAGTTCATTAAAGGGCATTTATATAACAATTCATGTGAGAATAAATGGTGGAAACAGACTCAGTTTGTGTGTGCAAACAGCAGGACGTCCAACAGCGCCAGGAGTCCAGTCCTCAGGGGCAGTAGGGTCTCAGTGAACCATGGCTGTCATGTCACCTTGGCTTAGAGTAACCATAAGGACACCTGAGCATCAGGCTGTCATGACTGGGTAAGATGTGAGTGCTGTAGTATTCCACCAAACTTCCCATGTTCAAAAACATGATGTCTGAATCCAGATAAAACTTGCCATCCTGTTGTAGGACAAAAACATATGTAACCATTGACAGTAAGTTTCCAGCTCACTGTCTAAAGAAAAAAGGCTAAAACATCATCAGAAAGAAGTTATTTCAAACACATTACTGCTTTGCAAACCAGTCAGTCATACAAATAAGTCCAAATTAAACTCAGGACTTTAACAAGATTTCACTGGAGCTGAAATTTATGATGATACATGATTCAGCAACTAGAAAACCAGATGTTGAGTACTCAAACTCTCATCCTAGATCAGATATTTGTAAATAGCTGATTTTTACTATCAGGTGGGAACAAATTTAGACTTCAACATGTTAGTTCTGATATATACCTATATGCACACCCACTTGATACACACAGACATGTATAATCTAAAGATGCATACACAGTGCAGCTACTGACCTTTTCAAAGATTCTGTAGTTTCTCACTTTTCCTGCAGGTTCATCCCATACAACCAATACCTTGAAGAAGAAAAATGCAACATATTCAGTCTATGCTACCAAGCTCTTCTAAGTAAAGGTATTATTAAGGAACTAATTAAAATTCAGCCTAAAAATTTTTTTACAAATCACTGACATTATGATAGCAATTCTCTCACATTTTCTTGCTTTAAGAATAGACCACATCTAAACTGTTAAGTACTTTGTCATATATAAGATGCAGTATGTCTCAATCAAGAAGTTTTTTGGGGCATAGATTCAGCAATTGCAATTTACCTTTCCAGGCTTAGTAGATGAGTTCCTAATACAGTACAATCCATTTTGTGGTCGTCCTTGTGGGCTATTAGCTTTAAATATCCTAAAAACAACAAACAGTGACATATACTATAATTATTCCTGTACATGACATTATTAGCAGTCAGATAAATCAAATGCTTACAGTCTTAAAATTCTTATTACAAATCTCTGGTTTGGGTGTAAAAATTCATAGTAGATCAAGCTGAAGGAAAGTCAGTGTTCTAGCACCTGAACCAGCAGTGCAGCACAGATCATCTGGCTTTCTGGTCCCATCCAGCATCCTGGCAAAATGACCTCCTCCAGATGGAGCCAAATCACATTGCATTCTCATCTCTCAAGTGATACATGAGCACTGAACTAACTTCTCTAGAAAGTGATTTCCATTTTAAACATTTTAGTGTGTGTTTTAAACACAAGTTATACCTATCAAAACGATCATCGGACTACGGTTCAGCACAGGTTTTTGACAGACGTCTAAGGAATGATTTTAAAATCACATTTTACCTTTCAACTTCAAAGGATTCAGAGGTATTAAGAAATATTGAAGCAGGCAGCCCAACCTATAAAAAATATGAAGAAAATAAGTCACTGTGTAAGTCAATGACAACTCAAAACCCTAGCAATTTGTTATGCAAATAACCTACAGTTCATCAGTATCTGAAATTATTAATGGTGGTTTAATCTTTACTTTATGCTTCTTTCTCCTTTATATCCAATCTTAAACTCCATAACTTATCAAGGCATTTGCTAAAGCTCAAAAAGGAATGAAAAAAAAAATTACACAGCACTATGTTTTCAGAAAGTTACTCTTTTCCTGAAATAATGCACTTAAAATGTTCCCAAAAGTATACATAAGCAAGAAAAAAAAAATTATTTTAGAATAGATCATCTGCTTGATCTTACTTTTTCATAATCATCATCAGAGTCATCATCAGGTTGGCTTGGCTTGGAGGGTAGTGCTGGTTTTTCAAATGAAAAACTTCTAAAACTCTGTCCATCCGGTGGTGATCTCCTGGCAGAAACAGAAAGAAAACTGAAGGATATCTCATCAGGAAAACAGAAAAATATACAAAACACTGAATGGATAGTAAACTAGAACTGAAGTTTCAGTTTAGCCCCCAAATCATGGAATCCTAGAATGGTTTAGTGTGGAAGGGACCCTAAAGACCATCTTGTTCCAACCCTCCTCCCATGGGCAGGGATACCTCTCACTAGCCCAGGTTGTTTGGAGCTCCATCCAACCTGGCCCTTCCAGGGAAGAGGCATCCAAATTTTATGTGGCAATCTGTGCCAGTGCCTCACCACCCTCCCAGCAAATAATTTGTTCCCAATATCTAATCTGAACCTACACCTCCCCTCTTTCAGTTTAAAGCCATTCCCTCTTGTCCTGTCACACCGTGCCCATGTCAAAAGTCCTCTCCAGCTCTTTTGTAGCCCTTTTAGATACTGGAAGGTTTTCTAAGGGTCTCCCAGAAGCCTTCTCTTCTCTAGACTGAACAATCCCAACTCTGTCAGCCTGTCCTTATAGGAGAGGTGCTCCAGCTCTTGGATCAAACTCAGTGGCCTTCTCTGGACCAGTTTCAACACGTAAACATCTTTCTGGTGTCGGGGGCCCCAGAGCTGGAGGCAGTACTTGCAGATTAATTTAGATAATCACAGATTAATTTGGGTAAGGAGAGACCGCTAGAGATCATTTAGTCCAAACTCCTGCACAAAACAGGTCCAACCAGATCAGCTAGATTCACTGCAAATTGTCAAGTAACAGGCAAAAAAAGCACAACACAGAGAGGGGTGGTGCAGGGAAGAAACACAGATGTTGGTATGAATCTGAGTGTCTAAACTTGTTAACTAATAAATGACTGAGAACATATTAGTGCATTGTGTTTTCATACTTACTGTAACTGGGGACATGAAGATTTTTCTGTTCTAGGCTTGACTGCAGGGGGCTGGTGGCTTGGCACAGGTGGCTTTGGGAGCACTGGTGGCACAAACAGTCCAGGTTTACCATGTTCCCTTGGCACCTTGGGCTCTGCTGGCTTTTCAGCAAGCTGTGACAGCTTGGGTTTATTGCCTGGCAGAGGAGGAGGAGTCCGCAGGGAAAGGTTTAAGTTTTTTAGCTTCTCGCATGCTTCTGGAGGAGCAAGGACTTGGGCTGGAGGCAGAGGCTCTGGAGGCAGTAGGTGAGACTCTTTGCCACTTGCAGGCTTTTTGAACACAGGCAAAGGGGGCACAGGGGGCGGCTGTTCACTCAGTCTCCGGCTTGGAGATTGAATCTTTGGATTAGGTTCAGCTCGGCTCTGTAACTGGGCCTCTCTCACACCCACAAAATCCTCTAGTTTGATATCAGGCAAGCTTCTCTTAGGAGGAGGTGGTGGTACTGGTGCAGCTGGTTTGCCAGCATAGGAATGTGCCCTCGCTTCTGAGTAGGGAGATTTCCTGACGTGAGGAATGGGCGGCGGTGGGTACGCTGGGGGCAGGACCATATCTACAGAAAGAAAACCAAAAAACTTGACACACTGAGGGGGAATACAGTATGTCATCAAAAGAGACTTCTCAAATCAATTTTCTGTGTGATCTAAGATATTTCACCGGCATTGGGTCTGATAGTACTCAACATGCTGGGTAAGCATTTAACTGTCAGCAGAATTCTGAAAGTTATAGACAATAAACTCCTGATATTTTTATTCAGGCATGGCTTATGATGACTTAGCAAAGTGAAAAGTCTTTGCTAAAAATAATGTAGTCTGTTTTTTCCTTAAAAGCATTAGTGATGCTCCAGACTGATGACCAGATATAGGTCACTCCAGGCAGGAGGCCTGCAAGAAAACATGTCCCTAAAGGCATGTAATGCTTTCTACAAGAGGTTACTGCTGTTATTATAAACTTATGACCCTAAATACCTCTCAAGATTAGATACCTCTACATTACTTCAGTTATTTTGTCAGTTGGAATAGTTATGACCAATACAAAATAATAACCTGGCATTCCACAGGAATATTGCCTTCACTTGGGGGCCTTTCGTGAGGGAATCAAAGAAATCACATACCATCTTTCACTATGTCAGAAGTATCCGGCTGCAAATAAGACTCATCCTCTTCCTCCTGGTCATAATCTGCAGATAAAAATCAGACTCTGATAAGTACTTCTGGAACCAAGAAAGAATATCAAGTACTTAGGGCTCTTTAATACAAATATTTTTCAGGTATTTTTTCTAAAGAGGTGAAAAAAATTAATAGTTTTGATCCACTTCTCTGTATCTAGAATAGGTGTTTCCTTAAATTTTTATGTCAGTTAAGAAAGCCATCACTTATAACAGAGGCAGATAAACTATACTGCACATTAGTTGGGGTTTTTTTAACTTACAAGTTAAAAAATTTACTTTTTTGTGACACTTTCTAGTGTTCCAGCCTTCCTGAGAAAAGTTCAAATCAGTTGCAGAGACACAACTACATGGATGCATTGACAGAACCACTTGGTAAAAGCATAATCCCCAAAATTTAACCCTACCATAGAAACATTTATGATTTTGCAATATGAAATATTAAAAACAAGCTAAGTGATCTACAAAACAGTTTTAGTTCTTTTGCCTTGCTCTGGCAACAACAAAAACCCCACCACAACAAATGGCTTCAATTTGTGGTTTCGATGTTGCCTTTATCTGCAAATCAGAATAACCAAGCCACAAAACACACGTTACTTCCAGGCAGTAATTTCTCATCATTGATTATAAAAGAAGCCTGAAGGACAATATGCAGAAGAATGCCCTAAAAAAAAGGTAAGAATAGCTGATAAAAATCAGTTATTCTAATATTCCTAATTTAAACTTCTACTAGACCTCTTAACATCATTCATCTTGCATACAACCCTTCCCTCCCATAAACACAGAAGGACTAAACTACAACCCCACATGAAATGCTGATGAGTCTGTTCTCCTCTGTTTGCAGCAATGGAACCGGATTTCCTAACAAGACCCACTCCTGCCCTTTTGTCCTAGTCAGGAAGAATAGTCAAGAATTTCCTTTCAGGAAATGAGAGGTCTTGCTCCCATCAACACTGCCCTTAGAAATCTGAAAGGGCAGATGGGAAAAGGCTTAGTAAAGGATCTCAGTTGAACCTCGAGGCAAGGTTTCTCATGTTGGCTTTCACAAACATATTTCTTGCCTAGGAGCTCCACTGCTGAAATATGCTGTGAATGCCTACCTGACAGGCTGTCATGTCCTCACTTTTAATTAAGCTCCTTGAAGGATATGAAATTCTTTAGTTTATTTGTACTAACAGTTAATGGCACAGAACAGCTGTTTCGGATTGAACACTACAACAGAGACACACCTTGTAAAAAAACACCAGTTAAAAATTGGATCAGTTCACTTAAGATATGGGAATAATTCCTGCAGAATTCAGGAGAAATAAATAAGCAAACAAAGAAGCCTTATTTATCAGTGTCTAAATTTGTCACCTTCATTATCTGCTGAATGATGGGAATACTTGATGTCAATGGGACGTTCTACTGAGCCATAGAAACTGTCTGCATCAGAACCAGAGTCGCTGCAAAAGAAAGGACAGTTACTTCTGTTTAGCAGGACTGCAGCACTGGAAAGGAATGCTGGAAAAGCAGAAGCAATCTGTTCCTATTTCCTAATTAACAGTCAAATATGTTGCTGCTGTCTTTTAAAAGATTTAATTTGTTTTACACAAAGCTGACATTTAAAGTAGTCTTTGTGAAAAGATTTGGTTTTTTCTTCATATTCTTTAAAGCATAAATTAGGAAGGGCTTTTCCTCTTGGGTCTTACTGCGCCTGTTTGTATTTAACAGGAAGCTACTTGCAGGTGCAAAAAGCTTAAAACACCACTGTCAAGAGCTAGTGCGAAAGGGTAAAAAGCCAATAAAGAGTAAGGGTTTATACCTGAATTCTGTCATTGTTTCTTTCTTCTCATGGTAGTGATCAATTTCCCTCCTCAAGGATAGCATCCAATTCTAAACAAAAATAAAAATACGACACTCAACATATCAATCTTTAAATCATTAAACACAGATGTATCTTGTCTTCTGTAAGAACAGAGTAAGTTCAGAGAACATACATTGAAATAGTATTTAGCCGTGACTTTTTATTGAAAGGACTCATCACTCAGATGTTTTGATTGTATAAAATGCTGTAGTAACATACTGAAATATTAAGTTTTCAGTTGACAAATTTCAGGCTCTTATTCTGAAAGCCAGGTATATATTCATAGTATGTTTATGGGTGAGAGATTTCACTGAACAGTTCTCATAGTTTATCAAAGGCTTAACGTATCATTACTTTTTCCTTAGTAAAAAATAAATATGGAATATGTGTTAAATATGGAGAAACCCATACCATCTAGTATGTCACTTACAGCCATTCCCTAAACCACAAGCTGAATCAACACTAACTTAACAGTTAAAACTTCAGACATGATTTTCAGAGGAGCCCAAACAACTAGGTATATGAATGTCAGTGACAGCTGCATTTCCAGTTCATTTAGACTTTAGGGAAGTCCAAGAGCCACTTTTTGCTTCAAGGAAAATTCTATTGCAAAAGAAGAAAGTTACCTTTCTTTCATCTTCAGAAGAAGCTGAAAAAAACCATGTCCTGTGCTTCTTGCTTATGTGAACTAACTTGAAAGGAAACACATTGCTTGATGTTGTCTCCTCAGCTGCCCGCATAACCCTGAGAAACAGAATAACCAATACAGAAACGCCTTAATCTATAAAATTGATGCTGCTATATGTCGCGGGTTCGGTTTGCTAACCGGGCGGAAACACCAATTTAGTGTAGTGGTTTGGTCCAAAATACTCATTACTGTTTATCTGCTGTGAGATAAGAATTAGGAGAAATGCAAAGCAGGCACCAAACTTGAAAGAATATAAAGAAGTTTATTAACAACTCTAAAAGAGGGAAGAAAAAAAAATTATACCACCTTCAGAACTCTCCTCCTCCCCCCACCTTCCTCCCTTCTCCCACTGACAATGTGAAAAAACAACCCTTAAGATGTTCAGTCTGTTTACCACTTCCATAATAACCTTGTTCAGTCCATTTAGAAAGAGAAGTCTCTTCTTGCTCATGCTATGAAAACATTATCACAACGAGACAGCCGCCCACTTCCAAATATTGTTCAGTCCATTTAGGAAGAGGAGTCTCTCTGCCTGCGTGTGAGTCCTTTCCCCCGACTTGCAGCTTTTCCCGCAACTGCTTTCGAGGGTCCACTCTTGAAGTTTCTTGGGGTACAATTTTAAGGTTGAGCCGTTCAGAAACAAAAACAGAGGCCCTTCTCCTTCCCTGGGAGCAAAGGGTCTTCATCATCTTCATCGTTAAGACTATCTCTGGGAGCATCTCTAGGTACTGAGGTTTTCTCCTTTCCCGTTTGGAGCAAAAGTCCTCATCTGGTTCATCTCTCCTTGTTCAAACTTCTCATGAAATTACAGCTGCATCAGCATCTGCCTATCTCAGCGCAGGTGCTTTTGCTTACGAGTTGAACACTCCACCCCCCCATATCTTCATGGAATTACAACAGGATACTCTGATATATCATAGCTTCACAACAGAATTTCAGCTTTAAGCATCTCCTCTCTCTCTTCCCTCAGGTTTTCAGCTCTTCACAGCAGTAAAAGGGTTAATCTCACCTCGGCCTTGCAGCTTTGCAGCTGGAATGTTGAATTTTCCTTATCGCAGTGGAGAGGGGGGAGAGCCGAGCCGCTCCGGCTGCCCATGGCAAGGCAGTGGGGGGGGTTCCACGGCTGGAACAGGTCCATGGCTCCAGGATGGCCGTGGCCCGGCCCAGCCTGGCCCAAGCAGGGCCTGGCCGGGCCCGCTGGCCCCCACACGGGGCCCGCAGCCACCTGTGCCAGCGCCGGAAACGAGAGAGAGCTTGGAGGGGGAGTTTGCCTATTCTTAAATGTGGATCACAGAGGTGTTCACAACTTTAAGTGGCTTAGAGAATTGTCCATATTCAAACTGGCCAGCTGATAGGTTCTATCAGTTCCCAGAGGAAACTGTAAGCACCCCTTAGCAAGGACGTCCCTTCCGGGACTATGCTTGCTAACCTATGACACTATACAAGTCATAAAGACTGGCAGAAAGCAGTTTTACTGGCCAGTTTTGCCTTATGAAAAATAACCCCCAAGCCCAGAAAAATACCACAGAAATCCCCATATGTGCATTTGCAGTATTTCTCCATTATTGTGGTAGAAAGGACAATGCAAAAGGAAGAACACTTGTTGATCCACTAACCAGACTTTTATGAACAACTGCTTTGACTTGTTCAAGAGTTAATGAACCATATTAATTCACAAGCATCACACACTGTAAGAGGTACTCCGGGGGCTTGTGGTCCTTATTTCAAGAAGGCACTATTTCAGAGGAGAAATCAAAACACGTTTCCCATGAAATAAGGAAAAACTATGAATAAAGGTAAACTTAATTTTTACATGTTTCCCTTACAAACACTTTATTACACATTTCTTATTATTTTAAAACAAGCATAACTTAACCTCTTTCTTTTTTGTGTGTGTAAGGAATTTCCTCATTTGGGACTTTTAGGGGGAAAAAAATTTAAAAACCCTTATGCAACTACTCAGTCTTTCAGTTCTTTCATTTCAAATTGTTTTCCAGTAATGCTTGTCTGTGCATTATACTAATCAAAGCCTGGTCCCTACTCCAACCAAGGTCTCTACAAGGCTGCTAGAATTAAGATACATAAAAAGGAATGAACAGTCTCTAGCATTTACAAATTCCATCATATTGTTCACATTCATGTAGATTGCAGAAGCTGGTGTCATGACCAAATTACAGTGTGGATTTCTTCTACAAATTAATCTTGAATTTTTAACTACCTACAGTGTTTACAAGTGCATTCCCCTAAAATATGCCATTAGGGGTTCTCAGTTAGAAAAGTTCTCACAGTTCAAGAAAAGATAATTCCTTATTCCACAAATCTGAGAACATATTATAGTACAAGATACAAATACAAATACAATGAAATTGCAGTGGTTAGGATCAATGCAGTGATATTTCTCTACATTCTCTCTCTCATTAAACCTTTCTTAGCATCAATTTCAACAGCAATTCCCTAAAATTATGGTGGACTTATATTAGTAGGCCTCGTACTTACACTGCACTCAGATTCTGACAGTACTGGCTAACTTGAAAGCCACATATTTTTGTCTTCAACTTGCAAAGTAAATACTAAGATTAAAATGTGTCGTGAAATGAGTCAGACATCTTGCACATGCTTTCTCTCATTTATCACACTGTAGTTGATACAGTTTCGACACTAACTAAAGTTGCTGAACCAGTAACTCCATCAATTTTCTCTTCTGATTCCTCTCTGGTCACTACAGAACAAAGATGGTTTGTCTGAAAGAATCCACATCTATCTGCACGTGCAGCCTGCAATAATCAGTAACAAGAGTAAGCCGATTGCAATTCAAACAGCTTTACTGGTTAAATTACAGAAGAGGAAGGCTACCCGCTTGCCAAGCACAGGAAATGTCATATATACAATTTGGAAGGAATACATCTCTTGGAATCTAAGATCAATGCTTAACTCAAACAACAGATGTAGCAGTGTTTAACTTCATTAGAAATGAAAGCTGTAGCCCCTAGCATTAAGTAAAAGGAGCTTGGGTGTTAAGCGAGTTCCTTGGCACTCACCTGTTGTAACCTTTCAAAGAAAATGCACCCTGGGGAGATGCAGATGTGCTGCTCTTAAAATAGTAGATACATCCTTCGTGGATAATCACAAATCTCAATGGCCCTGAAAAGGTAAAAAATGAGCAAAATATAAATCCAAGGGCAGCAGAATAACTAGAACCTCTTAGCATGGGTAGAATCATTGTTTAAGATTTTAGTAATCATATTAATCGCTGCAAATGAGCACAAACTAGTTAAGTGACAGCTTGTTGATGATCAGTCACACAGTGAAGCTGTCCATTAGCAGTTTTGGTACTAAGGGTAATATTTGATTCCCTCACTTGAGAGGCAGCTGATCTGAAAACTTCAAAAGAAGCCTCAAAGCCTGCAGGCCTGACCTCCACCTGTGCTCCTTCACTAGTGAAATAAGCAATAGCAGGAAGGCAGCCACAGGCTACAAATACATACTTACATCCATCCCAAAACCAGTATCTCCCTCTCTTCTTTTACCTCAAGTACATAATGCTGCCAATAAAATGATATCCTATTTTCTTTTTTTGAAAGAGGCCAAGACTCTTTCCCTTATCAAAGACAGTAGCCTTTGCCCTTAACTATAGAAGTATAGTTTCATCATAAACAGGGATACCAAATGAATAGCGTATAAATAAACCCAAAATCTGAACTCTTCCCCATGTAAATAGGCTCTGATTTCAGAAGAAATTACTGTTTTTAAGTACAGCCCAATGTTGGCAGTGAGAAAATTTCCATTTCACAACAGCAGTAGGAGATGGGGATATTTTTTCCAGTACAGAAAAACCAACTGGAAAAAAAAGCTGAGTACTAATTTCTTTCAGAAAAAAGTATTTGAAATTGATACATGTCTTGGGAATCTGTTTGTCTTGAAAATCTTACTTGTGAAGGGCTTGAGAAGAAAACTAAACAAGCAAAGTTAAATCAGCCCCAACATTTATTATCTAAGATTTACAGTTCCAAAACAATTAAAGGAAAATCTTTCAATGTGAGTCTTTCATACATATATTCCAGTATAATTGTATTCCAGTCCAGACAAAGTGGAAGAACAGCTTCAATAAGTTGTCTGCTAACATGAAGTCTGTTACTAGCCCCAGAGGCAAACATTTAAAACATTTAATTTAGTTAATACCTTATTCAACTTACATTTCAGGATCTGCAGCTGGGTGCCTCCTTTTTTATGAAGATACCCTGATTTGGTGACTCCTCCAGGCATTGTCAGAAGGTTTTGTGCTCCAATTGCCTTCATTGGGACTGGCCAGACCTGTTCCTGTGAGGCCATCATTCTGCAATTTAGAATAATTAAAAACAGTTTAAAACCCGGATTGTACTTTAAGGAATGAGTACTGAGAAGCTTGTTTCCTTAAAAAGCTTTCCAAACAACTAATGTGGTTCAGCACTCAAGAATGTAAGACAGACAGGGTGTTCAAAGATTCCAGGAACTTTGTAATGTATAAAAAAAAGTGGTGCAAAAAGCCCCGATTTATTTTTATACAGCTCTCAAAAGTGATTGACAGTTGTTGAAACAAAGGAAAAGTGCTTAGTAAATGTTACTTAAATATTTATGTTTTTAAAATACTCCAGATAACACCATGAGACTTAATCAGGCAGGTGACTGGAAACAAAATTGGTTTCTTCTTCCAAGTGCTACATGACACACGTATACACAATGTTATTTTATGTACAACAAGGGAATCAAGTCAAAGTTTAGCAACTGCAGCATCCAATACTACTTACTCCTGATATTTACATGTTTTATTCTTTAACTCTTAATTCTTTAATTAAAGGATTAGTATATAATCTCATACTGGATGTTATATGCGACAGCATCCTCTGCAAATGAAGTTCCTCTCAGATTGCTGCAGTCTTCAATTTAATTTATTTATCAATTATTAATGTAATGCTCCATCAAGCATCTCTGCAGTACCACTCTTTCTGCTGACATCTTAAACCAAAAAGATCTGTTTCTTAGGTAGTAACTTATTCTGATACATTGTTATGAGCCCTTTCTTTCTTCAACTGGTAACAGAACTAGACTAAAAATCCTACTGTGTCATGGAGAAAAGAAACCATGCGTGGACAGAATGGAAATTTTGACCTAGACATAAAAGGGTCTGTTATCATCTGGTGTAGGGCTGGTAAAAGGCAAACTAATGAAGTTCCAGTTAATTTCTGATAAAGGAATGATGGTTTAGTACTAATAAGCTTTCAGTGGAGGACTGAAATTTAACGGATCTTGTTCGTTTCTCCTTTACTGAAAAGGGACAGTAAGGGAGGTAAACAGTGAGGCTCAGCACAGAATCCAAGAGCCTCAGCACAACACCCTACCCAAGCACGTGTCCCTCCAACCTAAAATGGTTTTTCCCATTCTGACAAGAATGAGGAAGTGTTTCAGATTTGTTGAGGAGCAACTGCAAAGTACACATCCATTGTATGGGTTAGGAAAAACAGACATGCAAGACAATGGACCCTTTAGTGGATCACTTTAGGATTTAGATCTAACTGCTTGCCATTTGCCGATGACACATGTGGGAAAGAGTGGAAATTCCTAGCAATTTCTACCAGGAGAGTTTAAACTAAATTAAATTCTCTAGGCAGCCTAGAAGACTTAATCACAAAAATTAGGTTTTGGTCCCCAGTGTTATGAAGCAGGCACAGCCAAAGATAGGATCCAAGACCCTAAAGAGGCTCTCACAGCAGACAGGTCAAGGCACCATGGTATCCCAATTTTCCCCCAGGACCTCGCTGCTCACCAAAAGGTAAGTTACTTTTGTTCTACTCAGCTATATCCTTTCGTCTGCTGTTTCCTCCCTGTCTTTATTAAATGACCGAGATCTTTCCAAGCTGAGTTATTTCCTCCTCCACCTCAATGAAATTTCTAGCAACAGCAATGTGTTAACAGGTCCAAAAAGGGGCTACTCACATATTTTAAGCTTTTAAGAATAACAACCAAAAAAAATAGTAGCAGAAATTAACATCCCCCCTGCCCCGCTAAATCCTTTAAATAATTTCTCCACATCTTGCAGAAAAGTTGAAGTGAGGGAAATGGAGAATGTTACCCAGCTGGCTGCTGACACCAAACCACACTAACACTGCTAAGAGTGATTTCCTTGAAATAAGGATTGCAAAGGCAAGTCCTGGGTGTATGTTACCCTAGGTAAATACAGAAAGCAGAAATATTTGTCCCGGTCATGTTGGCCTTCTGTAGGGCAGTACTCCCTAAAGCATGTCTGGATGGGCAATTTCTCCTCTACCTGAAAAGCCAGAATTTAAGGCAGACAGGAAAAAAAAAAATATATATGGAAGCAGAGGAGCGAGCAAGCAGGGGGAAAAAAAATTATCCAGTTCTACAGTGTGATGACTACAGGATTTAACTGACAGGAAAGGACAGCAGAGTATCAGGTTCTGCTTCCTCTTTTCACAATGATTTCTTACTTTTGGCTACTTACTATAAAACAGTCCCGAAAATAGAGACCAAAACCTAGAACTTCCCCAGCCCAGCTAAGTGAATAAAAGAAGCGAGTAAAAGGAGACAAGGCTGAAATCCATATCACCAAGTATACATTACATGAACTAAAGAGCCCACCTACTGCACCAGGCTTTTCAACAGATTTAGAGGCAGCTAAGCCTATTATCTGGATTTCAGTGTGGCTTATAACACTCCCCATCACATCTGTACACTCCTCAAGCACTTTCATTTGAAGGCACATAGCAGACACTTAGGGTAAACTTCAGTATTCTGAGTTGAAATCTTTGAGTTATGTTGCTAAAATCCATTTAAGTACTTTGAACCTAGCCCCAGGAAGATTTTTCTTCTTTTCTTGACTGCAGAAAAGAGCTCTGTAAGGACAGATGTTGCTATTTTGCATCAAACCGCTGGGAGAAAGCTGTCAAAACAAATCTAACTGCAGAATCTTTATTGTAGGGGTGGAAGAGTAGAAGGAAAAAATGGAAGCTCGAAGATTTTTGTGGTCTTAGCATCTACAGTATGGTTTCCTTTAGCTCACTTAATGGTTCACTCAGCTTTTGATATTCCTGTTGTGACTTCTTTACTACATTACACCAAGAACAGATGGATGTTGCATTACCAGGTATGCACCATAGCAGTCACTGAAGTCACTGCAGAGCCTGTTAACTTCAGCATTACTGAGAACAGAAGGCTATTTCCCAGTTGTTTCTTATGCAGTTACACTTTTACACTACATGTCAAAGCCCCCGTTACACATTTTCGCCTCTGGCACACAGTAGAGTCTCTTCCATCGGGCTGACAACCAAGTTAACAGAAAGGGCTCACGCAGTGCAGCCAAAGCTGCTCCTTACACTAGTCCTCTGTTACAAACAGAAGGCAACATCTCCCATGCAGTGCTTGGTAAAAGCTTCTAGTAAAAGCCACATGCTTTATTCCTCTTCCCACTCACCAAGGAACTAGATGCCTATTTTTTAATCCATTTTTCCACCAAACCCCAAACCCATTGCATGTGGCTATTGAATGAATCGTCTCCCCCATTGAACGGAACCCTCTGAACCAGAAGATGATGGTAGCAGACAGGGAAAGGTCTTGCATCACTCTGTTTTTCAGGTGATCCCCATGACAATTCTATGCCTGTGAGGGAGATGAAAGGCCTTGGAGTATAGTAGGAGAAACAGTAGAACAGCAGTTTCTAGGATGTGATTCATGATTCAAGGGTGCTTTTTGGAAAGATGGAAGGGTACAATCAGCATTTTGGAGCATGATACAGAGCTTATACAATTACCATTGTAACTTCTCCATGTATACAAACTGGTCTGCCAGACTGAAAACCAAACCAATTTGCAGTGTATTGCTAATGTATCAATGAAGTCAGTCCAAGTCTATCACATGAGTATACTTTTCTCAAACACTATCGCAATGAGCCATTCTTTATTTCAAAGTACCCTGAAAGTTAAACAGTGTGAAAAAAAGTGAAACTACACACTTAATCATATAACCAGGATAAGGCCAGTCAGATGCAGAAGTATTTTCTGAATCATAGTGCTGCTACAAAGCTCAAACTCTGAATGGATAGCAGACTTCTGTTATTGTGTAGTAGGTAAATGTATACACCTCTGAAGCAATTTCAATCTATCCCCTCACTCAGAGTATAGGGAATAGCTATATTGGAGGCTAGGGCATAATTTTACAGGCTAAAAGTCCCTCCATGAGTAAAATCTTGCCACATTAAAAATCTGGATTACATTACAGAAGAACACTTACCCTCTTGGCCTTAAGAGCTACTGGCATTCAGCCCAATTAAAACAAATACAAGCTGATTCAATTAAGGATTGCATCCTGGAAGAGTCCTCAGTTCTTGCTTAACTTCAGCAGAATATATGGCAGATGTGATCATCTCCCCGTCTTGCAGTATATAGGCGTTAAAAAACATTACCCTCATCTCTGAGGCTACAGCTGCCAAAAGTCATTTTAAAAGTTCTCACTTGTTATAACAATATTTATGATCTGTCCTGGAGCCCAGTTTGGTCATGCTAGAAAAAACAAAAAAACGGCCTCCAAAGTACAAAAAGTAAACCTGATCTGAATTTGTAACAATGTTCTCTATCCCAATTACATCTGAGAACTTATAAAACTGTAACCTCATAACCTCTAGTCTTTAAATTTTACTTGGAAGTAAAACCTAGCTAAGCCAGATGCTAGTTTACTTCTGAATATATAACTTAGAAATGACATGACATATATAATACATAACTTACAGAAATGAATGTATTCCTCACATCCTGCACAGGGAGACTGAAGTATCAGTCTCTACAAAAGGGTTTACCAAAAATGAGGCAGCATTACACACTGCAGAACAGGAAAAGTTTCCCCTATGTGCTCTCAGCAATTCTGAGCAAGAATGATTTCTCTGATTCAACCACCTAAACATTTACCATCTGTTCTTCAAACTATTTTCTGCAGAATTATCAGGTCTCTTGTCCATTTATTAACTATTCTCCAGTACTTCTGAAATACTTTTCCATATCTCTCCTACATTTTTGGCTACACATTCCATTTCCTAATACTTCTAACAGCCCCTTTCACAATACTCAGAAAGATTAATAGCACAGTACAAACATTGAAGTAAAAGAAAAAGCTTACAAGACAAAGGGAACAGAGAAGTAAGCCCGACTGAAATACACTGTATAACTAAATTTACTCTCTTTAACTTGCTTCAACTTGCTTTTCTTTTCTGGCAAAAGCTTTCAACCAACAACCCACTCATCTCTTCCCCCCCCAATTCTTTATCTTTCCATTTTCTGCATGAGTTAAAAGTATTTTAGCCCAGATACCATACTCTACTTGTAGCTGTAGTCGGTTCTCTACCTGAAGGAGAAAAGATGACAGAAATACAAGCCACAAAAAGCACTAACCTGGTGACCTTGTCTGATCGACACATAGTTTTTCTGCTGACAGTTTCACCGAATGATTGTTTCCTTTGTGATGACAAAGCCATTAACAACTTATGACCCCTCTCAGGCATGGCAGGAACATCTCTGCATTTCTCCCACGTTTGGGTATTCCCAGGTTGAAAGCCACAGCTGTAGCTGCTGTCTGCTCAACACACAAAAGGAAAAGAAACCCTGCCCCAACTGCTTGTGCATCTGCACTGCAGCCAAAAGTGACGCCGAGGCAATGACTTGTTTCCTTTGTTACTTCCTGTTTCCCCCACTGTCAGTGGGCAGCACTATCTTTGTCAGATTTCCCAGCTTCCCAGAGAGGTTATAAATCAATTCCCGCATAGCTGAAACCTCTGACAGACATCAAGCTAGAAAGAAGACGGGATTTTCCAGTGCTCATTTTCTTCCTTCTCACCTTTCAATCGACCACTTTCCTATGGGAGAAAAAGAAAGTTGTCCTTTTTTCTCTCAGTGTACTCTGGCTCTCACACTGGCAGGGGCACAGATCAGAAATGCTGCCTGTGCTCCAGAAGAGCCTGTGCCTCAGGTACTTGCACTGCACCACAGAACTGTAAATATTTCATCTGTTTTCTCCCCCAGAGTTGGAGCTTGTCCTTCCTTCTTCAACCCAAGAAAATCAAAATCACCATTCTGAAAAATTCTGCAGCAGAGACATACTTTAGAGCAAGTCTTGCCTGTACATTTGATGCTACACAAACCACAAAAGGCAATAAAATTTGAATTCAAGAGGCTTACAATGCACAAATCTACAGGACAAATATTATCAACTGATGATGAATAAATAGCATTGTTTTACACTTATTTTCATCTGGAGTTCTTAAAAGGCTTCAAGTGTTTCACTGACTTGTTTAGATTTAAACAATATTCCAGGCTCAAAAGTTTGAACAAGACAGAAACAACTAGCAAGTTTCACAGTGATGAACAAAAAAAGTATGTCAAGAAAAGTTTACTTCACATATTTTTGGGGAAACGGACATGAATCTGTACCTCAAAATAGAAGGAAGAAGTCTCCATACAACATCCCTTTTTGTAAGCTACCCAACAGTCAAAGCACAAAAGAAAGTAACTTTCAGATACTGCTCATGGCTGTATGGGCTAGAAAAACAGTTCTCTCACCACAGGGCACCTACCAGGCTCTAGAGAAGGGGAAATTAAACCACAAATACCACACACCTGTTGTTAGCCAAAAGGATCAGCATATCAACACAAAGATCCCAGTACTCTTCAGTAAGGGTCAATACCCACTTGTCTCAGTGGCTTAACAGATTTTTCACACAGAAGAAGAGTACAGCTCAGTGGTTTGTGAATTAAATTCACTTGCTTTATTTGCTACCGTATCAGTTACCCATTGAAGGCATACGCTCTAAAGCAATCTTTCCTCTCTGACTTCTCTGTTATCTAAGCATACTCTTCTAAACTGGCATTAGCATTTTTGCAAGCTTTATCTCCAACTCAGTAAAAAAATTAGAATCAGAACGACAGCACTTGAGTATATGTAACACTGGAAAAAACCCTTCAGTTCCTCTTTCCCTTTTCTGATGTGACACACCTAACTCTTGGTTTTTCCCTCCAAACTCCACAACTTACAGTACCATGGTCTTTGGCTTCAACAGTCTCATTAAACCTTGCCTCCTTTATCCAACATGTGCTCCTGCGGTACTGCTTTTCCTCTCTAACCTTTCTGATGCTGTCCTCTCTATTTCTTCATTTTAGTACTCAGAGATGCAGCAGGATTTTTCATTTCAAGTTCCAAGATCCCATTTCAACTTCTCTGGTGATTTCCAACACCATCAAGATGTTCCCAGAGTCAGAACAGAAGCCACTTCACGCACATGCAAGCTGGTGTTCCACCAAGGAACAACCAAAGTAGTTTAAATGTTTCACAGTTTTGGGAGACTGAAAATTCAGCTTTCTAGAAGAAACATTTATCAGAAGGATTGTATTCCAAAATTGCAAATAAGGAATCTGAAAAGACATGAAAACTCTATGGATTTGATTGACATGTCTGCCAGGGAAGTGAAAGCATTAAATATATCCTTCTTCACAAAGCAAAATTCTGTTATGCACGGACCTTTGGTATAAGGTTTTCAGACCACTAATCTTCACTTGTCCCCATGAAATCAGTGGTGAGAAGTAGCCTTGCACCAAGATAGCCCAGGGAGAACTTCACTCCAAAGGAGATACTTCTCTTGTTTAACATTATAAGATATCACTCAGATAGCCTTAAAAGGAAGAACCAAAGCATCTGGAACCAACACCTGGATTTCATTCCAGCAGGGCCGCTGCCTGAGGAAGTCAGCCAGTGTTCTCTGCCATTATCAGGAACAGCTCTTGCTGGCAGTCAAAAGCAATCCTACTTATCATTAGTGGGATGCAAGGGCACAAACACATCTGGCAGAACACTGTCCTTGCCAGTATAAATTCACTTGTCTCACCACAGCTCACAGGGCTGAGCTGTGTCTGCAGCAGGGGCGCTTCCTCTTGCTGACAAATTTACAGGAAACTGCAAGAACGGACTGTAAATAAAAGCAGCACAAGAAGAGCACAGCAACAAGCAAGGCAGAAAAATTAACAAAGCACTAAAAAATTAAAATAGCATGAAAAACACTTTCTTCCAGCTGCAGCAAGTCAGCTCAGTAGTTAAGTTCCACTCAGAATAATGTAAGAATTCTTACATTATATATTTCCATAAAAGCCAACCGTATAGTAAGACATTAAGGAAGGATGTTCTGTTAATCCCTTACTGACTTTAATGTTTGAATCAGGAGTAGATTATTCAAAGTTTTATTATTTTATTGATTCTACCAAACAAGTTTAGACCCAAGTTTCTAGATGACAGTGGAAACACAGACATTATATTGAGAGATAATATATTTGTCAGCTGCATATTTCACAAGTGCAGATTGTAAAAAATCAAGGGTAAATTACTCGCCTGAACCCTTCATTTATTAAGTAAGGCAGTCTCGTGAAAATACAAATAACCATGCATCAGAACTATTTCTGCTGGGTGAACTGCATTATTATCTTAAAAAAAAAAAAAAAAGATAAATCAGCAACAAGGAGAAGAAACGAGGCCAAAACTTCCAAAAATCCTCTTTCAATGTCAAAAGAATTCATATACTTGAAATTTCAACTATCATCCCTTCCTTCAACTTACTTTAGAAGACCTGAAGAAGTCCTAATAATATTTTTACTTATTTATTACATATACTTAAAATAGGTAGCTGAAGTCTTGATAACATATACTTAATCTAAACCCAAGAAACACTTCAAGTCAGAAAGCTTCCAAGTTTCTACTTATACTCCAGTGGCTCTTAGGTTCTGAACATCTATAGACATATTGTTGGCTTGGAACTTCAGAAAAAGCCAGCCAGCACTGGTCCACAATAAGTAAGTCATACCTCAGTGAAAGAGCATATCAATTTTAAAACAAAGTTTTAACTTTTCATGATTGTTTCATCAGTTTGGCACACATCCTAGAAGATATCATCATGACTGATTTTGGGATACAGTTAATGTCATATATTGCTCAAACATCTGTAAAACAAAGTAGAGTCACAAAGTACTTGCAGTATGTGCATAGCTTCTAAAAAAGCAAATTAGATTGTGCAGCTGGAAGACAAAAACCATCTGCAAACTCTCAATATAAGGACAATCTTATTTAACAGGTTCACTTACACCAGCCAGCCTTGAAAAATAATGCAGGACTTTATATTAATGTATTGTAGGGCCCCTCACTCCCAGAAAGACACTGAAGGGCTGGAGCGTGTCCAGAGAAGGGCAATGGAGGTGGGGAAGGGTCTGGAGCTCAAGTCCTCTGAGGAACAGCTGAAGGAGCTGGAGGTTTTTAGCCTGGGGAAAAGGAGGCTCAGGGGAGACCTTCTCACTGTCTCCAATTCCCTTCAGGAGGTTGTAGCCAGGTGAGGGTCGGTCTCTTCTCCCAGGTAACAAGTGACGGGATGGAGCAAACAGCCCCAAGTTGTGCCAGGGGAGATTTAGGTTGGATATTTGGAAAAAATTCTTCACAAAAAAGGGTTGTCAAGCATTGGAATGGGCTGCCCAGAGAAGTGGTGGAGTCACCATCCCTGAAGGTATTTAAAGAATGTGGATGTGGCCCTTTGGGACACGGTTTAGTGTTGAACAGGGTGTTGGTGCTAGGTTGAAAGTTAAGACTCTATGATCTTAGAGGTCTTCTCCAACCTAAATGGTTCTATGAATTAAGATCAGTACAGCTGTTCCAGCATAATTTTCAATGTTGCCAATTTTGTTATGTGTAGCTTTTCAAGTGTAATGGATTTCTAATGAATCAAAAGGCCCCTCAAAACTGTATAGGAGCATTCATCCAGGGAGTTAACTGGGTGAAGTCTGTGCCAGTCAGACCACACCAGTAATATTTGGTAAAAACACTTAAAGTAGAAGGCAAGTCCTGAAGATAATTTGCTGCCTTTTGTTTCTTTTTATATAAATTCAGATACATTACCAACATTCCATTTTCATTTACTGTTGAAAATGGATGAACACATTCTTTGTTCCTTTTAACTGGTACTTATATACAAGGTCCTTGTACAAAAGACTAAGTGCCACTATGGCTATGATTAACTGCTCTTTCATCAGTGTTCATAGAACAATTTAAACTAGAACATAGGTAAAAAAAAAAAAAAAAAAAAAGTAACTGAGCAGAAGTATAAACGTGATTGCCAAGATCCTATTCCTGCTGACAGCTGCAAAGGGAGTTTCCCCAGATACACATAGATACTGAAAGTGGGAGTTTCCACAAATGATTTATTTCCTTGGCAGAAGTTTTCAGATCCAAGATATTACTGTTAAAACAATTTTACTGCTAGGCTGGTTTGTGATTAACTGCACACAATTCTATCACTAAGGTACTCAAAACTGGTAAATTAGGAAGCACTGTTGGATGCCAAAATAATTTCTGCTTAGATGTCAAAACAGCTTTCAGCATTTTAGCTGATGGACCATTGAATTTTAGTAAAAGCAACACCTAAATATAGGCTTTCAGAAATGTATTGGAAGGGGTCAAATATCCATTAGTGATCTGACAGGTACATTTAACCAACAGACATCTCGCCATATGAAATTAAGTCTGTTGTTAGGAAATATTTTTTCACTTTCTTAGAATTTTACTTATATTGATTTAAAGTACATCAAGTGTCCAAGGGAAGAAAACAAGAAAAGTGATTTATTTTTTTCTGATACTGAGGCATTTTGGCAAGATATACAACAGCCATGAGTTCATTGTATACTGTGCTTGTACAAGACTAACGTAACTGTGGTCCAAGACTACCACAGCAAGTTAAAGAGAGTATTTTGTCTGAAGGAATATGCAAATCAACAAGAAAGTTACTGAATTTAAGCAATTTTAAAACATTAGTGCAGCTGTATATTAAAACCAACAAAACCACGTAGAGTTTATAAAGTCCTTTTAAATGTCTATCCACAAAAAAACGCAGTGAGTAAATTCATAAACTTGCTGACCCCAATAACAAGCTACTAATTGAATCTTAAAGAAATGCAGCAAGCCCTGGTTTAGAGGAAGCATTTGGTCATGTCAGCTATGAGTCCTTCAAGCCTGTGTTTCCCTCTCCTGGTGACTGCAGGAACCTTATAGTTAAGCAGATATACCTCTGCAGGCAAATGGCTGCAGCCAGAACCAAAGAGGAAGCCCAGCTTCTGCTAGACCCTGGAAAAACAAAACAAAACAAAGATTTTCTTTTTTTATTTTGCTTGTTTAGAGACTTTTGATACAATTTAAAGACAGACTGTAACTGCAAAGACTCACTCTGTACTATACTGCTGTACAACACAGTAGTAGGTGGTGCTGGGTTTTAAATAATTATGCAGTGAAGCATCTCAGAGTCTGCTGTTCTCAGACTTGGAAACTCTGACTATGAACCAGAATATCCAAATAAGCTAGTAACCATGCAAGTGTGATTTATAGAATTAGAAGGCCCAACTGGGTTTTATTGCTAATGGACTGTCCCCACCTTCAGCAGCTTTGAAGCTCTTAGTGCTCAAAGCCTCATGCAAGTAAGTAGGTGCACCAGAAACACGGATTTCTTATTCCAATTCCAGTTACTGTTCCCTTTTAAATCATGATACGAGCTTCTCCAAAGGATGTGGTAAAGCATAAGTGTTTTGCCACTCCCACCACAGAAACACTGGATCAAAGGACTGAAACAGGTAATAGCATAGATTGAAATAATCAGGATTTAAGGCTACCATGTATTTCATTACTTGGGTAAATACTACCTTTGGGTTTTGGTGGGGTTTTGCTTTGTTTGGTTTTTTTTTTTAACAAACACCAGAAAGAAGAATCTCTGTAAGCTCGTGCTTACTTTCTACAAAAGCTGAATTCAATTATAAACACCACATCACATATAGTTGGGATTTAAAGTGAAGATTTTTAAATGAAAACAAATGTACACTGCAAAGCTTCTTCAGAAAGAGAGCAGTAAACAAACAGTTTTAATTTGGAGGACAGGAGAGGAAACAGTCAATTCATATCACTTAAAATAACCATTAAAATGTATAATCACATGCAATGGGCTTCTTTTACAAGACAATTTGGACAATGGCCTTTTCTATTATCATTTCTTTATGGAAATCATTACTTCCTTCAGAAGTATGACTAAAAAGAAAGAAATTCATTCATCCTAAATCTTGTTTAAATGAACTCCAATAGCAAGGATTAGCCTGACATTAACTTAAGTCTCCAGAGCTGTAGAGCTGCATTCAGAAGTGAGTTCACGCAGGGCCATTTTCAAGCACTGAAAACTTTCATATGCAATATTTCATAAGATGTGAACAACAACAGTCATATTTTACACCATAGATCAGTCTGCCTAATCAAATATATTACTGCCATGGTGCCAGCAGTTTCCAGCAAGGTTTCTAAATAGGTACAAACCCCATGCATAATATTATGAAAGCAATGAACACCTGACGGTTAGATAGACCAAAGGCAAGGAGCTAACACACAAATTCTAGATTCTTACTTGCATCTGACCTTGATGGCACTTAGCTCTCCTCAAATCAGCTCCTTTCCTGACCTGTCCTGTATGTCAATATACAACCCTTATAAAGACATTTAGAAGAGTATAACTTGTCCACTCTGGGGAAATGACTTCAGAACATTACAGATAATGGGAATGGATACAATGGTACTGCACATGTGAATCAAAACCCTTCCTGGATTGGTGCCCAGTAATGTTTCAGAGGAGGAAAACAAAAAACAAACAAAACAAACAAAAACAACAACAACAACAACAAAAAAGCTGTAACAAATCTCACTTAGTGCACAGTGACCGAAAAACTGGAAATACAGAAATCTATCTCAGATTCCAAGATCTCAGTCTCTGGCACTTCAAAATTACTCCAATAAGCCCCTGACCTGCAAATTCTTAGGCTGGAAGAATATTCTGCATCTGTGCCAAGTTCTTACACTCTTCTGCAAGCTCTCCTCAGATCTGACTCCACACAGCTATTCCTGTTGTCCCATTAATGATCAAAAAAAAAAGTTTGTAAACCGGAACACCCACTTTAAAAGACACTTCCACTTCCTTCCCACCAACTCTTTAAAATTATTCCAGACTAAGTTTGAATCTAGTAGGAGTCTGGAATCTTTTACATCCACTCTACATTCTAGTTAGATTATTCCCTCCCCTTTTTTAATTTGAAGATGCTTCTGGGCATCACATTAACCTAGCCTATCCTAGAGAACTTGCTTATTTCCAAATCCTTTCTCAAACATATTAAAGCATCACCTATTCCTTCTGTTCTTAAAGTCACAAAGATGGTCCAAAGGTCATTTGGCTGATTCCTGGCCTCGCTGACTTTTCACCACCAAAACTAACTTTTCTTTATTACAGACTAAAAAGAAACATGCACACACACATATAGGAACACATATATATACACAGTTCTTAAATCACGTATGTCCTATACGTCAGCAGCCCTTCTAATATTCTTGGCAGGATAAGCTACAAAGAATACATTGCCTTTGTGAACCATTCTTTTTTGTAGTTTCCTTGAAAAGCTCTTTCAAAACAGTGCAGCCAGACTCTTTACAGAGATGACCTGGTTATGACAGAAGGGCTCTCTTTTTCATGACCTCCGAAATCTTACATTTATGCACTACCTGGAACTAACACTCATTATGTCCAAGGAGTCTTTCATTCTTAGCATTCTTTCATTTCCAGGTTTTGGTTCTACACTGAATTTATATGGAGCATGTAACATTTCCAGCAAAAGCTTTTACAAGATTTTACAGAATCTCCTCCTGCTATACAAATCCTAGATGTTCTTAAGGCATTCTAAGTACAAATCACTTCTTGTACACAATGAAGAGCTGAAGCTGGATTTCACTTGCACAAAGGAAATCCAGAAATTTAGGTCAATGGGATTGGTCCTGTTTCAACCTAAGTAATCAAACCTGACATCTTTGTGTAGTAAACATAACAACAGTTCATCCAGACCCAAGCCAAACAACATCACAGATGCATTGACTCAGCTGTAGGAGTTACTGCCACCACAAAATAAAAGGTCTACAAAAGCTGAACTTTACAGGAAGAAAGTACTCTTTCCGCACATTCAAAAAATATTTAATGCTATTTGTGATATTTTATTTAGTGTTTGAAATCATACAGACTGATCCATTTAACATCCTCTAAAAAACTGCACTTAATAACTATCAAAGTGCAGCTGCACTTTGATAACTGTTTATATAAAAGAACTCTCAGCTTTGGAGGTGTACTAAAAAGCATTCAAAGTGCATTATACTCTGTCCAAAAAGCCTCGTCTTCTTCCAGAAAGTATGTGACAATCTTTGATGCATTCTAGTAATTTATATTTAAATAATAAGCCACTATAAATTTCCAAGATGCAACAAAGCTTATTTCCAATTTCTGTCAGGTACATATCCAACAGATCAAAACTTAACAAGCCCAACAGTTCAAGCTACCATTATCCCATTACATACTCAAAAATCTTTTGTCTACAGAATTTTATGAAAAATTTCTAAATTCAGCATCATCACAGATTAGCAAAGACTGATATAATGACAAAATCATTGTGGGCCACATCCCTGGCTCCACTGCCACTTCCTGTCCCGTACAGTCTACCAGAGAACCAGCAGCTGGCATGGTACAGTCAGAATAACAAGTGCAAAGACTGCGCTAGTTACAGTTTAACTGGATGTGAAAAAATAAGCCTTTAGTCAGCAAGGACAGGAAAATTGTTGAAGAGATCTTCCTATGCTCTGTATACATTGCAAACTTAAAGCTTGTGTTTTTTGCTCCTTTGGAATGTGGTATTGTTTCTCTTTATTATTTTTCATTCCACTTTGTTGGAGATTAAATTGTTCAGTTAGAAATCACAAGAAATCTATCCCCCAAGATTCACTGTTCACTTGACATTTTGGCTCCTCTACAGAACAGTATCAGCAACCCTTTGCATTCTAATATAAGCTCCCTCTTCTTTTTCTAAACCATTTTGCTCAAATATGCAACATAACCCCATCATACTTAAGGTCACTAGAATAAATTGTGAGTAGTGACGCAGTTTATCTTCTTAACAGAGGATTTTTAGGAACACATCAGGTTTATACTTGCTTTTTATGTGGACTAACACCTGAGTATCAGGCCAAATTCATATTTGGCTTTACCTCCGAGTTGCTAAAAACCCTAAAATCTCAACAGTAAGAAACTAAAAAAAAAGAAAAGGAAGTCTGCCCAGCATCACTGCTACAACTGGAAAGGGCTGTGGGGAGACAGAGCTTTCTTGCAACTTTTGTTTCTGTCAGAATGACATTTCAAGCTCCTGATTCATGTGTCAGGTGTTTTTCTTCCACATACCTTCTCAATTAACACAGACCAACAGGTGCATTTAGAGCAAAATTCTACCAAGCCATGCACTTCATCTGCTTAGGGCTATAAAAATTACAGGGCATGAGTAACATGTGGCAGGAAAAATTACTCAGTATGTCGACCAGAAAGAAATGGTACAGGCATAGAAACAAGGATTAATTAGAAGCATCTAATTAATATGTTTCCTGCTATCTAAAATAGAACAGAACACTCCAGGAAGGAATAGAATTGTGTAAAGTTGCCAAACTATGAGTTTCAATAAAAAAGACTTCTGTTTGCTACACTTCATACCAAAGACACTGCTGCAAATACCTTCTGCTTGGCTTTGTCTTGTCAATCCAGTTCTCTTGTCAATCTTGCTCCTTGGAACAAGACCTCCAACTCAGAAGAAGACACCTAACTTCCAGTTAGACTGCCCAGAAGAGAGCTTCCTACTACCAAGTAATTATTAAATACTGTGACATTGCTGTAGCCCATTAGATCAGCATTTAGTACATCTTTACTAATTAACAGATTTGTCACTAAGCCCTTGCCACCTGCCAACCCAATTCTGCTGGGGAGACAAACCCCCAAGTGCAAGTGCACAGGTGGCATCAGCAGCACCCGTATCTCCCACTACCATATCCTTCTACTCCTAGCAGTCTTCTCATTCCTCTAGGATCAGTGAATGAAGCAGAGGAGCCACCAGGGAGGAGGACAAACACAACTGCTCTCCACTGAAGCAATGGGGATGCCATGCAGCCATGGAGAAACAGCCTGGCAGCAGAGGCACAGCAGGCACTGTGCCAATATGACAGACAGTTTCCAGACCTAATCACTTTGGTATCATTTAGTACTGTGTACATTTGGAAACACAGTATTCCATTCTATCAGCATTGTTTACATCATTATGAGAAAGCTTATCTGCACCTCAAAGCAAAACGTGAGATTTAACAAGTCCACACATCCCTCCAACAGTGCTTCAGTTGGCCTCTTCAGACACTTGGATCAGTGGCATCCTGAACTACAACCTGCTTCAGAGCAGCTGTGGTATTTGCCAAGGGACAGAAATAAGGGCTTTTTCTTTTTTGGAGGCGGGGAGAAGAAGGCAGGAGGCAGATGACTCACTGAGGCTTTGAGTACTGAAGGAAAAAAGAATTTCACTGTGAGTTCTTCCCATAACCACTTCCCGCAAATCCAGTAATTTCCTCTATGTGGCTAGAGAACAGTTTGGCTATCTAACTCTGTTCTCCTAGTTTAAACATGAAGAGTACATTTAAAATATTCCTCTTTCACTTCCAAATTTCCCATCCTCCCCCACTGCACAGTCACACATCAAGTATTTATTTAGCATAATCCCAGCAGTCTGCCATGCTTAATTTGCTCCCGAGTAAGAGTACCCACACAAGCTTATGAATGGTGGGAATGGAATACACCTGTGCCAGACTATGCATCATCTTATTATTTGTTTGGGTTCTCCTAAACCCAGGATGACAACTCTGTTGTATATAACCTCATTATTTTTTTTTCTACTTGCAGTTCTGTAGGAAGAAGAAAACTACTAATCTTATAGTAAGACTTGTGTGCCCCTCCTGCAATGGGTGTTTTGTCTTCTCAGAAAAGCCTTTCTGGTGAGCATTCTGATGAATATATTCACCTATATGCACCTAGTCCTAATGCAAGTCTCCAGTTACATACTGAAGGTAAGGACTCTTTCACAGACATCAAACAGAGACTTCAGAGGACTGATAGACCTGTGTTCCTGTGTGTGGTACACGCTCTTTGACAGCAGAAATTGTATTTCCCTACGCAATGTGTACAAAAGTCTGTATACACAAATCCCACTTCACTCTCTTAAAATGCACAGTGCTTTGGAAACATGCCTACCTGGCATCACAGTGGAGGCTGAATAACTGACTGAAAAATTACAGTGGAAAGCTTGAATGTTTAAGCCTGACTGATTAAAGGCAATTAACAGCTGCAGATGCTCAGCAGCTGTGCAAGCCAGGTTACTTTTTTCCCAAACATAGTTCAAAGTGCCTTATTTTGATTAGTCAAGCTTACAGATCAGTTTTGAACGCGCTAATTATAAGCCTTTCATCTGCCAGTAGGATCTGTCATAGTCCAGGTTTCTTCATGCTAAATTTCTCTTTATATCATTGTCACAAAAAAAAAAAAACCCAACAAACCAGTAGGAAAAAAGCTAATCCTCCCAGGAAGAGGTACAGAACAGAACACAAAGAAAGATGAGTAGCTCTTACACAAGCCTATGTATCTAAGGTGTACAGTCTTACTGGTATAAGGAAATACCAGAAGCTGACTTCAGTACACATGCTTAGTGAAAACAGTGACTACCAGGTCTGTGTAAAAGGTTTAGGAGACAATACATATTATGTAATGCAAACCCAATATTCAGTCATACCACAGTGCTCCGAGAGAAGAGCTGCTCCACTTGAGGAAATAACTGTCCTGCAGTTGTAACACATTGAACTGAAGTCACTTCAGAGCTCCAGCTTGATCTAGGAGAAACAAACAATTATGTGATATGTTGTAATAGAATTACTGTTAAGCAACATCAAGGTAATGATTTACTCTTTTTAGTAGGGTTGTCACAAGATTAGAGACTAATAATTTAAGCCTCTGCTGCTTGGTTGCAGGAACTAGTTCTGAAGGTTAACTATGGTCTGGTTTGAAAACCAACCTCAGCACTTGGATGCATGCAACTTCTGATGAAGTTAAGTGGAACTAGGTAGACTTCGAGGTGGAATTTGCAAGGGTGTGGCACTTAAAACTTTTTACTTTGCAGTAGAGTTTTAACAAGTTTTACAAGTACACCAATAGAGAGATTGTCCATCACCCAAGTTGATGTTTAGAAGTATGGTAGGTCTTGTAAAATCATGTAAGAACTAATGAAACATGAGATGACCATTTCAAAGAGATTTTGACTCGCAATAAGATTAACATGAAGATATTGAAAGAAATCACAAATAAAAAACTAATTGCTAATTCTATGAGTATTTTTAAAAAACTGTATTTGTAAAAATGACTGTTTCTAGAGTGATGATTAATGTCTACCACTACAGTAGCTGGAATTAAAATTAGAACAAGGAAACAAAGCTTCCTACAAAACCACTTTTTTTTTTTGTCTTACAAGACATATTTCACCACACGAGACCAAGGTATTCACGACACTCTACTTCCACCTCTCCTCTTCCTTTTTTGTTACTAAGCAGTTGTTACATAAAAAATGAAAATTAGTAAAACATACTTTTACATTTATTAAAGTCTATTTCAGGATCTGAGATGCTGCCCTGAAGTGCTGCATTAGTACAGACAAAGTCATCTCAGTGACTGATTTCAGCAGACTAAAGCTCTGCTGGAGAGTACAAAGCTTATTTTTTCTGGAGAAGAACTGAACATGGAAGTGGGAACTGACATGTTAAGTAAGATTTCCCTCTTCCAAGGGTTCCTGTTTTTTATTTTGCATATTTTTAAGTGAAAAACTCAATGATAATAGAAGATGAAGCTTTGCTTTTGTTTAACAATTAATTATTAAATTGTACAGCACAGGTTCATGGTTCACCTAAACAGGAATACTGCCAGCTAAACTAGACCTGACCTTATTTCCATCTGTTACAGCCAATGAATAACACCAAAAAATGCAATTCAGCTGGCAGTTCCAGGCTGGCTAACCCGAACAATGAAAAAGTACGTTTACACTGAGTAACAATGGAGTTCAGAGCACTGAAGTCCAATCTAAATTCACATTCTTGTCCTTTAAGAGAGAGAACCTATTCATGCAGACTCTATTTCCACCACTCAGTATGGTTTTGTTTCATTTTCTTGACCATACAAGTACTAAGCCTAGGGATACTAAATTCTCCTACTTCCTTCTACAATTTGCTCTCCTCTTGTTTACTTGGCTACACTTCAAAATGAGAAATCTTTTGCCTTTAGTCATGTCTGTTATGCACAAATCACCTTTCATGACGAGTCTTGCAGCACACTTCCCATCATCTCTCTCTTGTCAACACTTAGACAAAGAAAGATCTCTGAGGTAGCAACAGTTCCAGACATGCACAGTGGTGCCACTGCCTCCCAGTCTTTTCTTTCCAAGTGCTGCCAGAACCAAGAATGAATATCATTCAAACTCCAAAATGCAGGTTGTTTTCCTATAGCAAGTTGGGACCAATCTCTTAACTGGAATTTGGTAATCAGTCTTAAGCCAGGTGCTAGAAAATGACAAATCAGTTAAGACAGGAGATGAACTGGAACATAAAATACTAACAAGCCAACTCTAAGAACTGCATATATAACTAAATTTTTGGTGCACATATTACTGCCTCTCCTCTGCTTCTTTTAAGGCCTACTATGATGAGGGATTTCAGTTTCTGGTTTTTTAAAGCTGCATGTTATCCTTCCTATTAGAGGAAAGTATTAAAACATACAATAGAGGCACATGGGAGGAAAGTGAATAAAACATGCTTGCTTAAAATACAGACATCATCTTCTTCTTAGGGACCTCATACATGACCTTTGCATACTTTTACAGTGCTTCTGCCAGAAGCAATAGAATTCTATAATTTCAGGGGTTTTGTACTCTCCAAAAAAGGTTAAATATTACTCATCATGGCCACCAGATTTTAAAAAAAATTAAGAGTGATATTTCACTCAGTTGTTGCTCTCATATGAGCTCCAATAGAAATTCCGTTTTCATATTTAGAGGAAAACATCTGGCATGAAAGATTTCCTGTTTGAAGACTCCTTACAAGAGTGTCCATGATTAAAGGCATAAATCCAGCTTTCTCCTAGCGCTCATTTATGGCAAAGCTGAAGAGATAACAAAATAAGAGCCTTGCTTAAATATGTCCAATAATTTTTCTATTTGGGATTGCAATATAGTCCCTGCACCGAAACAATCAAGAATATCAAAGAAGTGTTTTATGCAAGTCCTTTGTGCATGCACATGTCAAGGTATCGCACACATTAACAAAGTTTAGCTGCAATGTGTACTACATCAAGCAACAAAAACCATAATCTGTTTAAATGCACCACTCTAAAGTTTTCATAAAGTGATCTTGAACGTCTGTGCAGGCATTAATTTTTCTAAATGCTTCATGAGAGAGTGAAAGTCTCTGTAAGCACCTAGATCCACTTTGAATAATAAGGAATAATCAGGAATTAACAAAGTCTTCCTTAAGTGGTCACACACTACCATACATAGTAGCACCACCTACATAAATTAATCAGTCAAAATATAAAGAAAAGAACCCCAAACTCCTGTATTCCTGCCCTAAGATATCCAAGGAAATGGTTTACCATGACCAAAACAAATTTCGTGTTTTTCTAAGTTAGAGCAGAGTGGTTGCATTTAACTAAGAGAAAAGTGTTTACCTTTTAAAAAGGTAAGGATATAAAGTTAGTTTGAATCGGGAAGTTCCTTCTTTGACAAATTAACACTAGAAAAGCTGGGTTGGAATTAGACATATACATTTTCTAGAAGACAGAACAGATCTAATGATTCAAATGTACCTACAGTTCCATTAGGATGGAAGTGATTCTGATCATACATGATTAATGATGGACAGTTTTTCAGTTGATGTTATAACTTAGCATAAAGAAAATAAAAATGCAGAAAGCTTTAACCATAATCAGCTGAACAGTAAGAATTTTCAAACATTAAGAGGATGAAAACAAGCATTCCCTGGATTTCTTGAAGTTTTACTTGCGGCTTTTCCAGAAATAAAAGATTGCAAGGAAGCAAAGGTGTACTTTCCCTACCTCAGGGCAGCCATAGACATGAAAGTTAATCCAGCAACAAAATCCATCAAGCATATATTCCTAAATTTAGCCAGACTTACTTATTTCACACCAGCTATCTAGCTCAGCTCTTTACAGCTGTTTTAGGAGACAGATCCAGCACATCCACTTCCCATGAGGTTAAGATTTTTCAGAAGTACTTTAGAAAGAGTTCTAGCTACACATTAGGTGTCCCTGAATTAGCCTGGTTAAACCAGCCCATGACTACAGCAAAAAGACACAACAGGAATCCTCTCAATAAGCATGCAAGCTTCCCCCTTCTCTGCTCCTAAAAACAGTCTGCAGGAGCTGAAGCCATAAGTATTGCCAAGGTCTGATTTCTGAGTAATTGTAATTCTCTGCACTGAGATACTTGAAGATACTTGAAGTATCTTTCTGCCAAAGATATTCAGACATGCATAAGCACTGCAATAACACCAGCTTGGAAGAGATAAGAACTCACTCATTATAGGAAATGAGCTAGCACACAAACAAAAGAAATAGATTATTTCAATTACGCTGGTATGCTGTAATAGGGGGAGAAGAACATTTAGGTTTTTTTCCATAGGAATTAATGTCCCTGCATTCTCCCCTAACTATTGCCCTGCTCAAAATAAATCCCTTATCACGAGAAAAATTATTGTCAAATTTCTGCATGTGTTAGATGAAATGTAGACTCTTCAACTCCTCTTCTTTGTAAGGAAAAAGTAAGAAATTCAACATAGAAGAGTATGGAGAAGAGACAAGATTGAAAAAAACTTCAAACAGACCTTGAAGAAATACTATGTAGACAGTATATTGCTCTTAAAAAGCACAGCATACCGAGATTTCTGCTGTGTGCTCTAGTCATCTAAAGCAAGCAAGCCAATGAGGCATAAGCTTGATAACATGATAAATAGTTCCTAAAGTTTACAACCATACCCAGTGTAGTTATACTGATGAAAATTTCAGTGCCTTCAATCCTTTCCTCATCATATCACAAAAGGCATAACTCATTTAGTCATTCCAGCATAAAGCAAGCAGTATTGATAGGAGGACAGGGTGTTGATTAGCAAGAGTTAGCAATGGTTCATAAATATTGGAGGAACAGACAGTGACATATGTACATGTGATAACAGTATAAGAAATACACATTTCCTTTAGAACCGTATTTACAGAAATGAGTGCTTCTCAGATTACCTTTGAGGCTGCCTTAAGTCCCTCTGATTTCTACACTCTCAAACTCCCTTCCAACACTGTTCCACTACAGTACAGGTTCCAAAGCAATTGTGAAACAATGTTATGAGGAAATGCCTTCATGAACTAAGTTTACCTTAAAAAAAGGCCAGAAAAATGCTTAGCTACACAAGACAGGTATGACCATTGAAGAGGTTCTCTTCTCTCTTCCATAAAAAAAATCCCTATTAGAAGACAAAACACACTGTGGAAGAATCACTGTATCAATTAATACTTTCAAATCTGAACAAAACCAATTTATTTTGGCTGTTCCCTGGTAGCTGTTATGAGGCCTCACCATTGCTTACAGATCTATTAATCAATGCTACTGAGAGTCTGAGCTTCTATGAACTTTCCTGCAAGGTCCAGTAGAAGTAGCAAGCAAGCCAAGATCCCAATCCTACAGTAATACAAACTAACAGTTTACAAATAGTAGTTACTTACATCTGCAAGTACTTTTAAGATCAGGGGTTAAGCCAGAAACAATTAATGGACACAATATTTGCAGGGCTGCACATTCCAAACAACTTATGAAACTGTTGGATACTCTGACGAAAGCATAAACTACCCATTGCCTAACATCCCATGCCAAACAGACTAGAGGATCCACCAACACAAAGTCAATGTTTTCAGGTTAAAACAGACACCTCTCTATTACTGCAATCTTGTAACACAGAGCAATAAATGCACCAGCAACCTAAGGGCTGTGGGGCAAAGAGGAACACTGCAACCACCAGGTTTGAGTGTCAGAGGCACTTTTCCTACAGGTAAAGTGACAAATATGTATGTGCCTTTTGGTCATCCATGTTTGTGTTTCAGTGCTGTAAAGAACAAGTTAACACTTCTTAAGGCATTTCCATTTCTACTTAACACTCATTACCAAAGTGCCTGCCACGTTTGATTTTCTGTCAAAGGAGACTGCTTCACATCCACTTAAGAAATTGCAGAAGGAGACTTTTCATGCCCCCTTTTTTACATTTTTTGTAGGCTAGCTAAATTTTTTAGCAACAATATTAGATTGGAAATCCAGTCTTCGAAGTACAAGGGGTTCTCCGCAGGAGTTTACAGATTCACAGTCAGCTGGTCAGATTGGCCTCAAACACAGGAATTTTCACTCAGACAGCCCTGTCTGAGGTTTCTGCAGGAACTTATCTTGGTGTGTTCATTCTTACTGCTTTGATAACTTCAAACCCTTTAACCCTTTCCAGAACTGTCATCTCTGCATCTCCCTCCTTTATAACCTTTTTTAAAAAGCTTTTTGTTTTCTGAACCTTTTAGCATGAAGTTTGTCACGCTTTGTAGAGAAGTTTATGGCAAGCTGAGAGATTTTAAAACAAAAAAATTACAAACAGGAAACAGCATTTAACCCACCACTAAGCTGACCAAGTACTGACTCCTCAGTAATGGAATATTGCAAGGGGTATCTATTAATCAGCTCTCCTGCAACAGCAAGATGGCTTTAAAGTACTGTCATAGGAAAGGAAAGAAATGTGTTATGCCTAAAAGAAAAACAGCAATTCTGCTTTTGCCTAAAGTGTGAAGGAGGTACATGAAAGATATAAACTGCAGAGGCTTCAGCTCTACATTTCCTGTACAAATACAACCAAAAATAATCAGAAGAGGTGTATAATTATTCAGATCTAAATTTGTTTCATAACCGGTGACACGCTAACCCTAAGAGCGGAGAAAAAGTGGAGAATTGCTTTTCACAGCAAGAAACAGACAAGTTTAATGCAATTAACTTCCAAGAGGAAACTTCAGCGCACAGCCAGACCAAGAGCACACATCAGCAGGAGACTGTGTGCGACATGCACTGAGGAACTACTGCACCTGTAGTGATGAATTTAGACACAGCACAAGGCCGGTTCTGTCCCACTACTGACCTGTACTTTGCCAGCATCAAGACTCCAGAAAAGAGGTCTTAGCAGACAGGCCTCCCCTGTAGGAGGGGAAACATTTATCCACCACCTCAATTCATTTGGGATAGCAGTATCCAATTTGCACTGGTCTCTTGGGGATAAAAGCTGACAAATTAAATAAGCACATGCCAGATGTCCTCACTCTCTCCTGGTACAAGAGGTGCAGTACACAGATTGCACACCTGCAGATGGATGCAAACTTCATACCTAGACTGAAGTGACAGATGTGACCCAAGTAAGAGGGGGACAGCTTCCAAGATTAAAGCAGATTGGAACACTAAAGAAAATGCTGTAAAATGCATTTGTACCCTATGTTTCACTGCTATGTTTCAACTCTAAAAAGCCTTGCCTCATCCTTTAACATGTATTTCTATTATCTCTGGAATCATGCTAGGAAATGACTCCTGATGCTCCCAACTCAACACCAAAGCTGCAGCTCAACACAAGTGGGCCATACAGCTCTTTCACTCTTCCCTTCCCAAAGGAAAGCACCTACACCGTTTTTCCGCCCCCAGAAGAGCCTTTCCTTCCCCCACGGGCGGACTCACACCGACGACTTTACTCTATCCCACCTCCCACCTCCAGGTGATCAAAGCGGCACCGAACAGAAGGCGTAAACCCATGCAAGAGGAGACACGAGGCGTCTTCCCGCTGTTTCCCTCGGAGCCGCGGGACCCGCACCTTGCACAGGGAACCCGGCCGCTCCCGAGCGGCCGCCACCCCGCGGCTTTCCCCGCCCGGCACCGGGGCTCTGCGGGGGCCGGCTCGGTACAGCGCTTCCCGAGGCTCCCGTGACTCACCCGAGGAGTTTCCCGGCGCCCTCCGGCAGCGCCGCGGCGGGAAGGAGCCGGGAGAGGCGGACACGCGGGGGGCCCTGAGCGGGGCGAGGGCCGGGCCGGGCCGGGCAGCGGGAACGCCCCCGCCACCCCGCCGGGACAGGGGCTCGCCGCCGCCGGCACACGGCGCTCACCTCCGCCGCAGCCCGGCTCAGCTCCGCGGGCAGCCGCCACCGCCGCGCCGGCCGCTCATCCCCACTGCGGTCAGCGCGCCCCGCGCCCGCCCCTTCCTTCACCTGCCGGGGCCGGCCCAGCCTCCGCTCCCGCCTCCCGCTCCCGCCCCGCCGGCGCCGCCCGTGGGAGCCGCCGCTGGGAGCTGCCGGCGGGCGGGGAGCGCCGCCCCTCCCGGGCAGCCGGGCGGGGAGCGGGCAGCGCTGGGCCGGAGGGGCAGCCGGGCTCTGCCGGGGTCCGGCCCCAGCCGGCCGCCTCTCGGCTCTGCCAGGCTGCCTGTGCTGAACGCTCCCCGCGGCCACTGCTTCGGGTCTGTCTGCACCTGGCACAGCATCGCAGAATCCTGATCATCCAGTCAAACCTATGACCCAACGCCACCGTGTCAACCAGACCATGGCACTGAGTACAGTCTTCTCTTAAACACCTCCAGGGACGGTGATTCCACCACCTCCAGAAGCTGCAGCCCCAGAGGACGTGACCTGGGGATCGGGTTTTGTGTGACTGGCAGCAGGGTCTGACACAGGCGTCTGCCCGGAAGGCAACAGGGGCAGGGAGAAAAGAGGTTGTAGCATACCTGCAAACGGTGACGTTCCTTTGCGAGCGTCCTGTGCCCACCGGCAGCCCGCGGAGGCACTGTCCCAGCTGTCTTGTGTCCTTCGGGAAGCCCGTGCAGGCACTGCCCCAGGCCTGGAGCACTGCAGGGATGGCCGCTCGGCCGGGCTCCATGGACACAGGCGGGCTCTCCGCGCCTCAGTGCCCGGCTTCTTGCTCCAGGGTCACTGCAGAGGGAGCCCGAGTCCGAAACAGCCGAGGGCCGGACCAGCCGTGCTGGCTCCAGGCTGGCCACACACAGAGCCTTGCGTTGCCTCTGCACTCAACTCTCATTTTGTCCAGGTTCTCCTCACGCCCATGGTAGCTAGACCCCATTATTCTGCAGCTTACCTGTACTCACAGAGATGCTACATGGTTGGAAAGGTATTTTTAAGTTATCTAAAAGGTGACATTTAAAATTTGATAAGATAAAGTTTGCCTCATTCTCACATGTTAAATGTTAATATAAGGTATACTTTTATTTCATTCAATATTTTGTTTGGTTTTCCATCAGCCTTTTATTGCTTCCCAGGTATTTGGTGGGTGGGGTTTCTTGTAGATAAAAAAAGAAGGGGTTTGGGGTTGTATTTTCAATTTTATTTGGTTTTTAGTCATATGTGTCAGGGGAGGTTTAGGTCAGCTATTAGAAAAAGGATCCTCACCCAGAGGGTGGTTGGGCACTGGAAGGGGCTCCCCAGAGAAGTGGTCACAGCCCCAAGCCTGACAGAATTCCGAAAGCCTTTGGGCAATGCTCTTGGTCATGTGGTGTGACTCATGGGGATGGTGCTGTGCAGGGCCAAGAGCTGGACTCAATGATTCTTGTGGGTCCCTTCCAACTCAGCATATTCTGTGATATGAGCAGAGGATTGAAAAGGTAAAATTACATTTTAAATTATGCAGAAGCAAAGTAAGAAAAAATATGAAGAATCTATTTTACAATGTTCAGCAACTTAAAATGTGGTTTTTGTCTTGTAAAATTTATCTGAAGCAGTATTACTAGTCTGATCGGTTTTAACTCATATACTTGTGTAACAAGAATGTAAATGAGAGAGCATCTAATAAGGCAGTATTCCCAAAACATTGATCATTGTATCATTCTGAGGCTTGTTTGAATAAAAGGCAGCAGCTTTTTTTACTGATTAGTCATCTAATACTTCAACCTAGTTTTAAAGTTTTTAACCTTCACAGCGGTACCAGAGTAGCTTCTGTGGTCAGAAAATAGGGCGGTAGTGCAATACTTCCTGTCAATGCCATTTATTAGTGCTTCTCTTGGTCATTCACAGAACTTTGTAGTATGAAGTAGCAAAGAGAATCCATCTTCTGATTACAATAGAGAGGGGTCTTGGTCTGTGAAATGAAAATCCCTGTGTTTAAAGTACAACAGAGACTGACTAAAGCTGGAAATGGTGTTTGGTGGCGACCTTTGATTAATTTGTAACATAAACACAGTGCTGTTAACACCTGCCATTGGATTTGAAGGAGTCTCTATGTAAACAGAAAGACCATTTCTGAGTATGAGGAAGGCATTGCACTGGCGGGGCCTAAGGAAAATCAAGTTTCTTAAGCTTTCTCACAGCTGCAGCCAACAGCATCCTCAGGTTTCTGTTGCACAAAGACGGAGAGCTGTGTACAGCCTTGGGCAGGCTGGGTAACACAAGTCCCATATGAAGACCACAAGGAGGAAAACTGTTTGAGTGTAGCTCTTCCACCGATTTTGGTGTGAGTTCTGTGTCAGAACATCCTGACTGTTGGTAGAAATTACAGCGTTTATTTTCCTGCCTGACTAAACCCAGAACTTTCAGTCTCCAGAGAAAGCAGATTAGTGCATTAAGCTGAAGTAGGTGTGGGGAACCTTCCTTTTGTTGGCTGAATATGCCCTGTGATTTCATTTTATGGGGTACAGCCCGTGATTAAAATTGCTGTGTATGTTATTACTGGATAGCAGAGCGTGTTAGTGGGTGGGCTGCCAAACGTGTTGGAAAGGCACCCTTGGTCCTCTGCAAGGAAAATATTCCCCACCCCCAAACCGAAGGCTAAGCCCTGATACAAACTGTGTTACAGGGTAACAGGCCCTTCTCCGTGTCTCTTCTGAGTTGAATTCCGCTTTTGTACAAGCTAAGCTTTCTGTGTGACCTAATTTGCATGCAGTGATCCAGCTGGGAGGACTTGGACACTCGCTCATTCCTCCTGGAAAAGCTGTGCCCAGTACTTTTTAGGATCACGCTTGTGTAACATTAGGAAATCATAGTTATTTTATGAGCTTGCTTTTTCTCAAGTGTCTCAAACTAATAAACTCATTACTTGAATCTGAAGCTTTTATCAATTCACATAATACATTCTCTTGAAATTATAGAATCATAGAATATCCTGAGTTGGAAGGGAACCAGACAAAGGATCATGGAGTCCAACTCCTGGATCTGCACAGGACGACCCCAAAAATCACACCATGTGCTTGAGAGCATTGTCTGAATGCTTCTTGAACTCTGGCAGGCTTGGTGGTCATTGAAGCCACCCACTCATTTTGAATTACAGTAATCTGCTGTTGTGAGGAAACATTCCAACTTCATTTTTTCAGTAAATATAATCTTAATATTAAAAAAATCCATGCTCTTATCAAAGAGAATGGTCATGTTGGTCTGACATCTACTTAGGGTGAAAGAAATTCTATTTTATCTCATTTATCTCTACATCCTTCATAATCTTTTTTTCCTTCAAATTTGCGTATGGCAAATCGGATTGAAGGGACTGTAGTTCTGATAGTGCTTTCACCTCTGTTCTTCTAAAATACAGAATTTGCATAACCCTCATTATGAAAAATAGTAAGTAATTTTTAGCTGATCTAGACTCCAAATCTAACAGACTTATGAAAATACTTCTTTGTCAGTTCATTAACCAGCTCACCCAGAATTCTGAGAAAGACACTGTCCTTCAATGCCTTGTGGTTCTGCTTCCTCCTTCCTGGTTCTCTTTTGTTTTTTAACATGCTTGCAAAGCCTTGGCTTATTTGTTATAATTGCCTTCCCATGTCTAATTTAGTTGACACTTGGCAAGTCTCATTTCCTGGCCTTGAGACACTTCTGGCCACCAGTCTGTCTTTCTTCTTTCTTACACAATCTCTGCTTATACCTGATTTCCCGTTTGTGATGACTCACTACACACTTTGAGCTGCTCCAGTAAAGTTCTTTTCCCTGCTTTTTATGCAGTCATGTGGCACAAGGAGTCATAAGGAGCCCAGTGTAAGCTGCCTGCACCAAAACAAGCACCATCCAAAATGCAAACCCAGGGTGGGAATAAGAATAGGGTGCTAGGGTTTTTTGTTTTGATTATTTGTATTCTGCCAATTACCCTGCAAAAAATGTGCAAAAACATGCTCAGTCTCAAGGAATGAAAGCATTTGTGTCTAATTTCAGATTCTTGTATTGTGCTTGAAACATCAGAGAATCATATAACTACAAAAATACAGAAGTGACAGATTAAAACCTGATACTGTGATTCCAACAGGACTCCTGACTGTGGGATTCAGGACTGGCTTACCTGTTTAAATATGCAACACACCTAATGCTTTAAAAATGCTCAGGCCTTTCTCATTCTGTTGTTTACCCCAGAATCGTGATCACTTTGGATTTTGCTTGCTGCTCTTTCTTTTAGCTGCTCTCCCATGGGAATGCAGAGTCTGGCTCCAGAGACACTATCAAGGGGCCCTAATGGGGCTTCTCAGTAACAGGGCAGCACACATCAATAATGGCATACTTCCTCCTTGCTCCAAGAGATAAAAGGATTCTGATTGTTCTCCTCAAGAGGCATGCATTAAAATGACAATAACTTTAGGTAAAAAGAGGGTACTTTTCTCTCTTTGTTAACTAGAATTGCCAGAGAAACATGAAAAACATTTAAATTCCAAAGATAAACAGATGTAAAAAAGAGCAAATGTTCTCACAATTAGCAATATTCTGTTGTGTTTATAGGATTTTTACCAAATCTTTGGTAAAAATAAAACCTCCTTCTTGGCTTTTCTTTGTTGTTTCTTAATGCTGACAAATACTGCAATTAATTTGTTACATAACCAATACCAGGGCCCAACTGTATCCCTGTAGAGACAGAACAATCCATTAGGGACGGAGGAAGCATGCCAGAAAAAGCAAGGCTTCGTAAGGCATTTTGCCTATTTCTGTCATGCTTTCCAGCTGAAGCTTTAAGGAAGTAAACTCACTAATACTTCAACATATTTGGCTGACAGCTAGTACATCCCTCCTTGTCTTCAACATTACAGAGCTGCTGATGTGCAGGACAAGAGTAAAGTGATCTGTCTGAGGTCGTTACTGTTGCTGGTAACACAGATTATTCCATTTCTTTTTTGCTGTGCTGCATTTGCAAGCAAATTGTATCAGTCCTCTACAGCAAACAACACTCTCTCCTGCCCAGCTCTCAGTGTGCCAGTGCTGTGGAAGCAGCAATAATTTGGGTTTGGCATCTACACTACTGAGTTCAGTAATGGGAAGCTCAGGGATGTCCATTTGATTAACGTCTTTTGCAGTTGCATGAAATATCTAGAAAGAACATGAACAGTATTTGAAAAACAGGGTTTCATAAAAGTTCCAATAAAGTAATCTGTCTCCAGCTCATCTTCAGAGGAAATAACCACGCTGTGGATAGCAGGGATTTTTGATCCTCATGATTATGCTTATTAAGTGAGGAGAAGGCCATTATTGAGACTGGAAGAATGTATTTTCCTTGACTTGCCTGCCCTTGTTAGCAGAAAGTATCAACTTTTCCCACATGACCTCATCTGCTAACCTGTGTTCTGGCAAGCCCAGTGAGAAACATCAGTTTCCATCCTATGTTCCAAAGGAATATTTCCTTAAAATCTGAACTGTAACCAGTTTCACACTAAGCATATAATTAGAATGACAGTAAACACCAAATCTTTAGTGACAGTGAAACATGTCGCCAGGTAAAGTGCTGGTTTTTTCACTTTTGAAACTGAGCAAACAAAAGGTAGCCTCAGCTACAGGGGCAGGGAATCCCGAATAACTCACTGCTAAGCCTCCAACATACGATTCATGATTTGAGTGCTCTGTGCTGTCATCTCCTCCTACTCCTTCCAGGCTGTTGCAGCAAACTGCACGGTAACGGAAATCATCAGAACAATTCCAGTCTGCTGCTGGTGACTAACAACATCTTCATCTTGTCAAAGCGGTATAAGTTACATGGCTGTGAAGTTTCCAGAAGGAAATTTCGACTCACATAACTACAGCCCTTTTAAGATGGCTCACACCAAGAAGAGTGGAGGGCAAGACATAAAACCCAGCATAGGAATTCAACCTTTCAGAGCTCTTCAGCTCCACACATGCTTATGAAGACATGAACACCAGCAAGCTTGGTGGCTACAGGTTTCGGTACCATGTAGGAGGATTTAGGTATGAAATCATCATCAGAAGACTGTGAAAGCAGACATGTCTCAGGAGCAGGCTTTATTTTGGACGCAACAAAAGGACGAGCACCCCGGGGTTGAAGGCTGCAGCAGCACCAAAACCCTTCTATTGTGAGGAAGCGTGGAGCTCTTGCAGACATCTGCCTGGTGGAGAGACCTGAAGTTGCTGGTGTGGGTGGCAAGTACTGCTAGGGAAACCAGGCAGTTTCCAGCTTTGGTCCCTAACAACAAGACACTGATTCACCCTCATCCTGCTCTTTGACCTTGATGACATCCTCATGCCCTTTTTCAAATCCTTCTTCATATGTGGGCTATGTTTGCCCTGTTGCTCCCACAGTTACCTTCAAATAATTGTTAACAGTTTAACTCTCTTTAACACCGCTTTTAGCATCTTTCTGGCAGGTATCCTCACTGCAAGCCTCCTTTTGAACTGAGCAAACCTGAGCAGATATTTTACATCCTGCAAGGATGTAGAATCTATCACATTGTCCTTTAAAACCCAGTGCATATGCAGATGCATATATAATAATAAATTTTAAAGGCTTAAAAGCAAAGTAAAATAGGCCAGAACTGTTATTTAAAAGCAACTTGCAAGAAGCAAAAAAATTGATAGTAAATACTTTCCCAAATGCATCAAGTGCAGGAAGCAAACCAAGTAATCAGTAGAGTCAGTATGTGATGAAAGTTTAAAGTTAGCCTCAGGGCAGATAAGATCATAGGAGAGTGTTACAGAAAAGCTGAATAAATATCTTACTTCTCTAAGAGGGTTAGGGAAGTTCCCATGCAAAACCCTTTCACCTGAACTGTATTTTCCCAGGAATTCTAAGTTAATATAGTCAAACTGTGGTGTATAACTTTTGGCTTAAAAGCAGCATTTTATCTGAGAAGAGAAGGTAATAACTTTGATTGTGATTTTTCTTTCATTGTTCCAAAAGTCAGGATTCTATGGCATCGGGACCAGAGTGAATTAATAAAGAGTGTAATAAAAGAATTAGGTGAGGCAATAAAGGTAATGTGTTATGAAGGAGTCAGCATAGTTCTTAGAAAGAGGACTTATGCCTCACAAGTAAATCTGCTGAAGTTCCCTGAAGGAGTCACTGGGCATGTGAAAAGGGAGATCCAGCATATACAGCTTACTCAGATTTCTAAAACACCTTCAGTGCAGTTCCTTATCAAAGAGTTTCAAGAAACTGACCACCAATGTCCAAAAAAATGGCAAAAAAGATGGGAAAAAGAAGGCAGGATTTAAACAGAAAGTTTTCACTGTGAGGAAAGGCATTTTCCTTCCTTGGGAACTGGCACGGCACTAAAGCTGTTCAACATAGGCATAAACAATTTAATAAAAGTACTTTAATGCAACACTTACTGTGAGAAGGGAGATGAAAAAATGTGCTGGTATTGAGTTACTTGAGGTAGTAAAGATAAATGCTGGGTGTGGGGAGGGACTTTATAATACTGAGCAACAGAGCAAGCTGAAATGCAGAGCACACAATTGCAAACATCTTCCTAACAGCAAATAAAATGAGCTGGTTGTTACCACTGAGGAATGAGAGCTTGGGTTGTAAGAGTTCCAAAAACTGGCAGTTCCATACTCAGCAATAGTACAACTGCAAACAGAACATTAGTGACCTATTAGCAAGGGAACCAAGAACAAATCTGAGAACAGCCTCATGCCATAGTATAAGTCCATCAGGCTTCATAGCCTGGAAACTTTTTAGTGCAAGATACCCCACAGCAAAAATGGCATAGGAAAATGCCACAAAATGTGGTGATTTTGTGATTAGGCTGTAGATCTCCTTGCTTCAGGATGCTGTGAATCTTAGGAGTTCAGCCAGGTTTCAAGTGAGCCTGGGAAAACCTGAAGCAGAAAAACACATCATCAATTGAAAAAATATAGCACTTCTCCCCCCACAAAGTTCATTACTTTGAAGGTTTTGGAGAAAACAAGTACTGGGCTAGTTGGACTTTCCATAGGACCAATAAAAACACTCTTACATTATCATCACTGCTCTTGAAGTATTTTATACTAATTATTTCCTTGTCATTATGAGAGTGCCTCAGCTGATTCCTCTGTAGTCACCTGATGAACTGTAGATTGGCTCTTAGCACCTGAGTCATTGTGTCATATTTCATCAGGCTCAATCCACTGCCTGGTACATTCACCATGAGTTTTGCTGGGACTTCCTTCAAGACCCAGGTGAAGCTAGTACAAACAGCAAAAACTCAGCAGAGGTAGAACCTCTGATTTTATTTTTACCTTTTCTCCAATTCTTAAATAAGAAATATCTGTGGATTTGATATAACTGAATTATTGTGACATAGCAGTGCTAGCAGGATGAGAGAGATCAGAACTGTGTAGAAAATGGTCTCACCCTTCAGAAAGGTGGTGGAGAGGACAGCTATGTCTCAAAAGGGCACAGACAATGAAAAGGGAGCTGAAAGCTCCTTAGAAACCAAACGTAACAACCAGAAGACCCAATACAGTCCTGTGATTGTGACTGCTGTGGACATCTGTCCAGCAACTGTGCCAAGAATCCAACTAATAAGCCAAGAACACAGCCAGAAACTAACAAAGGAGTGCTGTCTCCTTGGGGAAGCTGTCTGGTACCCGGCAGTCTAGCTCTGAAGGGCACACACTCCGTGACAGACATAATGCAGAGGACTCCAGATCCCAACACCCCACTTTAGATTGAAGAACATATTCTAAATGCAGTGTTTTCAAGAGAAATACAATCATCAAACTGTATCAGTCCTAATGAAAACCTTGAACTGAGAATAAGGAAACAGGATAGACATGGGTGGCATTGCCTGTGACTCAAATCTTGACTATTTTACTATCCATAAATCAACATGATGGTTTACAAGAAACAAAGTTATTTAAACAATAAATTATATCCATGTCCCATATAATCCTAAGGCAGAAAAATATATGGTATAGAATGGATCAGTATAAGCAAGCACAAGGGATGCTGTGGAGTTACAGAACAGAGCTGATGCCAGGACCATGGGTTGTGAAACATTTGGGTATGAAGCAGGAATAAAGGAGGAATTACACCAATCTGATCTTTGAAGCCTATCAGTCAGCTCTATTATAATATCTATCTGCATATCAGGAACAGATAATAATGGTAAGAAAAAACGGTAGTCACAAAGCATACAGTTAATTGAAAAATGGAAAGTCTGTAGGAAGACTTTTAGAAAATATGTGGGCTACCCAACCACCAGTGAAACAAGGTACCAAAAGCTTCAGCGCAGCATAAGATTGTCTTTGCCTGCAAGCTCTCATTCCTACTGTCAAAAGTCTGAAGGGCTTGAGCTGTTCTAATCTCTAGTTTGTAAACGGTCAGTGTTTAGTTTGTTTCTCTCTATTTTTTTTAGTATTATGGTTATTTCTGCTCTTGGTGCAAAGTTAGGCCAGTTCATTTATTTTTCCAAGCCATATATTTTTCGAAATTGAGCCAACCACGTATTTTCAGCATGATATGAATTTTCCTTCACCTTACTTTATGTCACCAAGTGTTATGAAAGTTGTTTTCTTACTGTTTGTAAAGCAATTTGAAATCTTCTCATGACAGATATAATATATCCAAATAATTATTCAGCCCCATTCATAGCTGAATCTTCTCCAGTGCATCAGGGCAGAGTTATCTGCTGACATGTTGAATGGCTGAGAAAAAGAAGGCATTTCTTCTCTGTTTCTGCTCACACAAAACTCACTGATGCCACAAAACATTTCCAGTGATTTTCTCCTCCAGGAAAGTGGAGAAAATTTTGCCTTGATCAAAACTGATGTGTTTTCAGAAGTAGAACAACTCTCTGTTTCTGATGTGAACAGACTGGTGCATGAGAAAGTCTTTGCAGTTTCCTCTTTCTCCTCTTGTGAAACATCTCTTCACATTAGGAATAAAGGACAGCAAAACCGAGGCGACAGAAGCTGTAATTTATAAGGGACATTCATACAGTGCTGCAGCTCCTTGCTCACGTAATATCAATATGGCTCCTTCACTTCAGGCCATGGTGTGCATTGCTAGGTATGCTAATACTCTCCTCTCCCTGTCATCACTAATGTCCATAAATTATGTGGAGAGACTATAGGTCTCAGTGGTGCAGAGGACAGAAAACTGCTGGTACATTCTGCTTTTACAAATAGAGCATCTAAGCCTAGATGCTTAGATAACATCTAACATATCCTGTATAGGTTAAGAATAAACCACATAAAGGTGTGGCCACAGTGGCTACATTTTGACACGCAGTCTAGAAATGTTACCTTTCCAAACAAACTAAGCACAAAGTTAGGTTTGAAAATAACAATTATTTCAACATACGTGAGTCCTGCATCAAATACAAGTGAGATTCAACTCCAGATTAATATACAGAAACTTAAATGTGTCTGTGTGAGCTAGCTGTGGAATGTTCCTTTGTAGTGGAGTTCTAGGTCTTGATTTCGGCTTTCCTGTTGCACACATAAATGGCTAATGGTATTTAAGATGCTGCACCAGCGACACCTGCACAGGGAGGGCAGCTACAACACAGGCCCTGCGCCCCAGGGGCAGCAGCCAGGGGCCAGGTGAGGTACCTGACCAGCCACAACGTGCCTCTGTTGAGGCAAAAGTGTCCTGTGCCTGGTCAGTATTTCAAAAGAGCTACTCAGCTTATCCAAATGCACCTCTCTATTCCTTATCAAATTAGTAGGGTGCATTCCCTAGATTTCCATTGGTTATAAAGGCAGCTTTATTTTGCAAATAAGGTATCTCCACTTAGCTTCCTCAATTATGGTGTATTAATCTGACTCCTGCTCAATGGGTTTAATTCAAATACCTAACAATTTGCATTTTTTTGCCATTTGAGATTCCTTAAGGTATCCTGAGCTTTCCCAAGAAGCTGACAGCTGTGAAATAGGAGCTGCACAATGCGCTCCTGTCCTTGGAGCTCCAGCTGCAGACGTGGCCCCATTGCCCAGAGAACCCCAGATGGCACTTGGTGCTCATATTTAGGCAAACAGAAGTTCCATGTGTCCATGGGCTCTCACTTTATCTTTTGCCCTCTACTTCTAATCAGTATACTTGATTTATTACAACTATGTCAAGCCTAGGTTCTGCTACTGTGCTGAAGGCAGGGTGTATCAGCCATTTCCTCCCCTTCTTTGTGTCTCTGTGGCCTGTGCAAAAAGCCCCTCCTCTGCATCCTCCACTGCCAGAGTGGTCACAGACACTACAGTGAATGTCATGTTCTCAGGATCTGGCAGGCTCATGCAAACCCACAGCCTGACCTCAAGGCTTTCTGGACATCAAAGGCTTGGTTAGCTCCTTGCTGAAGACATGTTCAGCTTGTCAGGGGATCAGTCAGTGCACCAGCAGCAACCACAGACAGCTCACTCACATGAATATCCTCAACATAGTAAATTCCTTCAACCCAAACAGGCTCTGCTACTCACAGAAATGTTTTTCACCACAGCTAAAACCCTCCATACAGGTACAGATGGTCTCAGCAAACAATTACTGAGCCCTAGTGTCTTCTGGGTTGCAGGTAGCTCAGGTCCTGCCATGCGTGAGTGGCCTTCTTTCCAGGAAGCCCCTTCCTGAGTGGATTGTTTTGTAGTTGCCATAGACAGGTTTTCATAACAGGCTGCCTCAGGGTGGGCAACTGCCAGCACATGGCAGAAATCTGTTAAAAGAAGAAGTTGGTAGTGAAGATAGCAAGTAGAAATTTTAGACGTGCATGAAGAACAAAATAAACCCTAGCTATCATAGAAGGCCCATTAGTCAAAGGAAATTATATGTCTGCTGATAACAATGCAAAAAATGCAGAAGTACTAAGGAGTTTTAGTTTATATTTGGAGGAAGGGGTATGATATTCTCACATCACATGAAGATGATGAAATGCGGTCAAGTTAGCAAATAAGTCAGGTGATGGTAAAAGACATCTCTTGAGATACTGTTACATAAGCCAACCTGCATTATTTACACGCAGGAACTGTGAAAAAGCAGACTGTGGAGTACCTCTGGCCTACCACAACTTCTTGATGGATTTTGGCATTAACAACATTAAATGCAGGTAGTGTGAAATTCCAAAAGACTGGAGGAGTGCGACTGTTGTGCTGACATTAAAAACATGCCAATACTTTGGGGTGGAGATCTGTGGGGAAAAAAAAATTAAGTTTGTCCACCTCAGGTACAGTAGTTGCAAAATAGATAAAGAATCTGATGAAAACATGAGCATGTATTCAGTGTTTCAGCCCTGACATCCTGATACAGATGGGGTAATACAAAATGCAGATAACCCAAACAGCACAGAGATTCACAACCAGTGGAAAGATTTCAACAAGTCCTCAGTGAGGCTCAACATGGAATGGCATGGGAGTAAAAAGAAAATAACCATGGATAAATTTGCAGATGACACAAAGATGGAGTCCTAAATAAAGATGAGCCCGAGATATTTGTATTAGTGGTATGGACCACTAATATACACAGAGTGGAACAAACTAGCTAAGGAAGCAAATTCTCCATCTGTTGATATTAGGAGATTAGGACCATTTGTTGTTCTGGTAACAATGCCTCAGGTAAGCACAAAACATGCTACACTTCATTAGCACCAATTATCTTTTAAACAAACACAAGTTTTGCTCACATGCCTTTCTGACTGAGTGGTGATATTTGCATGAACATTTGCACAGCACTACAACTATGATTGAAAAGCCTGAGTAACTTCCCTAGAACGTGTTTTCTTTTCTGTCCTCCAGTATTTGTTATCCTTGGTGTGGCACTTGAGACCTTAGAATTTTTTCTGGGAATTTCCTTGAGTAAATCTAAACCTGTTATCACCTCTCAGGCAGTTTGCTACAAAATCCTAGAGATTTCTCTAAACCAGATTAGGTGTCATGGTAACAAGGCTTTGGCACCAGCAGATCCTTTTCCCCACTGGATCTGAGTCTAAGGCTTCCATCTGGTGAACAGTCTGCTGTCAGCACAGCTACGCAGCATCCTGACTCCTGGTGAGAGTACAGCACTCAACAGTAAACACTCAAAAGGACACATCCCCTACTTCCTGCAAAGGCATTCTTTCTCCCAGATGGCAGATGGACATCATCTTCTTTGAGGACTGTTGTACAGAGTTTCTCCACCACTGCTCCTTTAGGCTTCAGGTTTACCAACATTCATTATGCTTTTTCATAAAGATTTCAGCTCAATTTGACATACTTTATTCTTTTCCCCAGATCTTCCTATGCATTTTCATTCCAGTGCTCCATAATCTGCTTCTGAATTGTATTTTATGTTTTTAAAGGACAACTAAAAGTCAAAAGAAGGAGAATTATTCATAAGTACTGATCCTTGTTGAACCCTTACAGAATTGATTATAGCTTTGATGAACAGCATTGCATTTTCTTTCCTCTATGTTTTATATGCATGTGGAGCTAACCCACTTAGAAATGTCTTTCTTTACCCTACTTTATCGTCTGCTTTTTACACTGCTGTCTACACTGCTTAATCTTTTCACTGGAATATATGTTTGCCAACACTGGCAGCTACATTAGAAGCAAATACTTTTTAATGCTGGTATTGCAAAATATAAGCCATCTCTGAGCAATATTAAGTAATTTTAATATTAGAAGTCATTAAATACATGTGATCTAGATAATCTAGGGTAGGAAATACATACTCTACCAGTAAATAACATGGGGCAAATTTGGCCCTTTTCACTTGTATATCCTATACAATGGGTCTCCAGGACACATAACGATATGGGTTAGCAATGGCACATGCAAGTAGTGAGAGTGACACAGAATGATTTTGTGGGCAGCATGGAGAACGTATTTACACAGACAGTGTGCTACTGTGTAGAAATACCAGAGCTGGCTCTGAACAAACTGGCTCAGAAAGCAGATGCAGAATGACTGCACTGGTATTGCTTTCCATTTGGGCCAATTAGTCCAGATAGTACACAGGCCAAATCAGCTGGCACAGAGCTCTACAGCTCTTCACGCGGGTTTGTTCCTCAGCTTGCTCTCTGGGGGCCAGCTCTGATTATGCTATTTGAAAATCTGTTGTGCCACAAAAGCCTACATTTACTGCTGCACAGCAAGTCTCTGTGAGGTTTATAGAGTGGCTATAAACCCTTTTATTGGAGGGAATGCAGCCTGGAGGCTGCAGGAGGACAGTATGTTTTGTATGTGGTGTCAGACAATGAAGTACGTGGAGAACTCCATGGACAGAAACTGCAATGCAAATGTCCGGTCCTTCTTCCCAGGATCTCCTCTCATGAACATCTAGACAACAAGGGTTTGTACCACCCCAGACACATAAAAAAGACTTGAACCTGGATTTCCCACACTGTCACTGCAAACATTGCCACCACTACCACTGGAACAGAAAATACTGGGAAAAAAAGCTGTCAGATTCATATCCCGCATGGAAGAAGCTGTGTCCCAGTAACACCAACCGGTGCCCAAGGACAGGTGTGTTTCAGGACATGGCCTATTGGCTACCATGAGCAATTCATGTACTCCTAGAGCTGGGAACTTATTCCTTGGAATCAGAGCAGTGCTGAGTTTGCCAGTGAAAATATTTCCCTACAATCTGGCATTGGGCAATGCCTTGCCTCAGGCTGACATTTCCAATCTTGCAATATCACCTAGACTGTCCCTGAAAGCTGAGAACTGCTTCAGAGGGACACCTAGGGTTCAGGTGAGGTTTGTCTTCACCTTGTCACATGCCAGAGAGCTCCCTCACAGACACTGGGACACACTGCTTCCTCTGCCAACTTGCACAGCACCAGCTTTCAAACTGGCCTGTGCAGTTCCTGTGGACAACATCCTCTTACCCTCTGGGTATTTCAGACTAGCTGAGAACTTGCTTGAGGTGTTCTGGTGTTAAGGATCACCACTCCTTTAAAATTAAAATTAAGATTAGGAAGCTACTTTGAAACCACCCCTGCCTCCAGAGAGATCAAGTAAAAATATATACTTAGAAAATTCAAGCCAGACAACAAAATTTAAAAAATGCTGATAACACATAAAACTTTGGTCAGGTTTATGAATTCGGTTCATCCACTGAAACTTAGATTTTGTGTCTGTGTGTAACTAAAGAAACAATACAAATATATAAATGGAATTCAATTACCTGCTAATTATTGGCTTTTTTCTTCCTGAGACCAGACCAAATGATAGTCTGATGGTCTGTAACAATAATGAGTAGAGGAAACCAATTCCCCAGATTTGCCTTTGAGGGGCTTTGCAAGAACTCACTGCATGCAGAGACCTTTGATTTCATCCAGAAGAGAACATCCCAAATAAAACACAAAGAACTATTTCTATCAAGAAGAAATCAGCCCTTGAAGATTTTGAAAGTTTTCTATCTGTTGAAAACACCAGAAAAGAAGATGCAGGACATGGAGGTCAGGACACACGCTCTTTTCTGAGATAAGCAATTGTAAATCTGTGTTTTCTTATAGGATGGGAGATACCAAGAAAAGTGCATGTCTCCTGCATTGAAGCATCTGCCTCGACAGAAACCATTAATCTTTCTCTCGGCACTACCTTTCCTGTCCACTGCAACTGCCAGTGCTGCCACCCTGACCCGTGTGTGCTGCCCAGTGACACCAGTGGCGTGCTGAGGTGTGACACATCCGGCTCACATCCTGCAGAGCTGGAACCCAGCTGTAACCAAGATCTCTTGGAAATGAAAAGACAGAAAATCTGAGTAAAAGTGTGAAGAAAAGTTGTAGGAGAGAATTCAGAACTAAATTTTGGTGACTAGGCATGACTAATCCACCTGGTGACCAGGTATGAGACATATTTACAGGACGTTAAGAGCCATATATTGACCACTAAAGTTGGATGTCTAAATTAACCAGATTATACAAAAAGCAACTTTACCTGAAATGACCAGAATTACAACCACGAGACAGGGGAAACTCACTCAGTCTACTGTCAAATTATCTAAAAGGAAAATATACTGGGAAATGCTTTAAACAGAGTTAGAGTGGAGAAAAAAAAAAAGGTGAAGGAGTCTGGGGACAAACTGATCTTTGTTTCAGCTGCTTAGGGCCAGAGCCTGAGTAGCTTTAGAGACGGAATTATCCTCAGCTCTTAACAAATGATCCCTTCAAGTTATGCTTCAACAACATCATCTGGGCACTCTGTCAGTATGTGCTTTGTGGGCAGTCTTTGATGTCCAGAGTGTCAATACAAGGCTTTTCAGAAGGCACTGCTATCACTACAAAAAATATGGTAAGGGGAAAAAAACCCACCTTCAGTAAAACCCCCTCATATATAAGAATGACAGGGAAGCCTAGCTAAAACCACACCTCATAAAATTATTTACAGTAACTGAGACTGAGATCAAGGAAGTTATTCCACCCTTCTCCATCACAGCTGTGATAGGAGTTCAGCCTTCAGTCTTTGGAGAATTGAAACACTATCTTGTTTTAAAGGGAAATTACAGAAACTCAAGCTGCAGGATTTCATATGTTGATGCAGATAGATAGGCCAAACCAAACAAACATTGGAAAAGTTCCTGAGAGTCAGCAGAAACAACATTATATCCTTCCCTTATTAATTCATGTTTATTTTAACTGTCTTTCCTCCTGACTTTTTTTCCTAGACAAAACTGCTTGTTACCAGAGAGTCAGACCAGCACCTTTTATTCTTACTTCTGTTTCAGTTCCAGTTAAGGCCAGTAATAATCCCTGATTATTTGGTGTTCTTGAACTTCTTCCCAGAAAAACACACAAGCCTTAAAAATTGAAAGTCCTGGTTGAAGAACCTTTTTCTACTATCCAACCTAAACCTTCCCTGATGCAACTTCAGGCCATTCCCTCAGGTCCTGTCACTCTACCACAGAGCAGAGATCAGTACCTGTCCCTCCTCTTCCCCTCATGAGGAAGCTGTAACTGCACTGAGGTCTCCCCTCAGTCTTCTCCAGGCTGAGCAGACCAAGTGCCCTCAGCCACTCTTCGCACGGCTTCCCCTCAAGGCCTTTCACCATCTTTGTTGTCCTCCTTTGGACACTCCCTAATAGTTTAATGTCTTTCTTATACTGCAGTCACCAAAACTGAACACAATATTCAAGGTGAGGCCGTACTAGTTGTCTGCAGGCAGACAAATAACAACAGAAGAGCACACACACAGACGCTGGTGAAAGACCACAGAAATAATCCCGTAGCGATACACAGGGATATGCAGTGGGATGGATGAGGGGAAACTGAGACTGAAGGCTCTGACAGGCTTTAGGGACAGTGCTGGAAGTAGCTGTCAGCCACTCACCCCCACAACAGGAGCCTTAGCCTCTTCCTGCCAGAACAGCTAGAGCTCACTTCACGCAAGTGCAAAAAAACCCATGCCAGAAAGATCCCTGCCAAGGGGCTGTGGAGCAGTGTGGTGTCATGGTGCAGGGACAGGAACTGCTGCAAATGGGGCAAATCATACAGGGAGAGAAAGAGGAGACAGAAGGGAGGAAGATGCAGTGACACAGCAGCTTTGCTGGACCTGGGAGTTAGCACTGGCTTCTCCACTCTCCATGTAAGGATAGAGTGTCCTCATGCAGAATGAATGCAGGTAAAGAGCAGATTGCAATTTCACTCATCAATTTACCATGTACTAACTGACCATCATAAATAGTCCTTCTTGCTGTCTAAAAATACATGCCATGCTAAACCACATTTTAAACAAGCGATTAAGTCAAAAGGACTAGATCCTTCTCTGGCATCTTGGATTAAGCACTCAACATACTCTCTAAAATTATAAAATGTGGGCGTACAGTAAGTGGGTTTTACTAATATGTTCCATTCAATTGTTATTATGAAAAAGGAAATTATCAACAGCTAAAATACTTTTCATTTGTTTCCCATATTGTTCTTCCTTCTCAAAAGTGACTTGCTCAAACAATCTTCACAGCCCACACACATCCACCTTTCAAAAAAAAAAAAAAAAAAACACTAGCCCAGATTTGACTTGTTGGCTTCACTTCTACTATTTGTAGTGACACTCTTTTTATTTTTGGACTGTGGCTTTTAAATTTGAAACTAAGAATGGCAGCCACCCCCAGAGTACCATTTGCGTAGGGGGAATGTTTAGTACACAAAACTGTCTATGACCCTTCCTCCTATCACTCACTCCGCCTACACCTTTCATCCTCCGAGTCAGTTTTCTGTGAAGATCAGTGAGGCATATAAAGCAGAAGCCCAGCTCTTGGTTAGCAGTGTAAATATGAGGAAGTTCAGTCAAGTGTGTTAGCTTGTGACTCCTCGTTTCGCACTGCAAACAACAGGACGGTGCTTCACAGCAGTCAGGTCCTGTCCTAGAAATAGGTGTGCAAGGGAACAGTTTATTCATTTCAATAATATTATCTAAATCAAAGGAGTCATACATATAGTTATATGGGAATGTCCTGACTAGAGCATATGAATTTTCCACTGAGTTGCCTAGCAGTGCTCAGTGTTAAAAGAATTTTGAGGAAGGCGCAACAGAACATCAGATGGAAAATTAAAAAATAACTTCCCCAGAAGTGAGATTTCCTTTGTTAGGTACTTCTTTCACACCCTGAAATATTTTTGTATCTCTGAAAAAAACCCTTATCCCCTCTAATATCCTGGGATTTGTTTTCAGCTTTGTGGACTCTCAGCACTGACTCCTGCTGCACTTTTGGCCTCAGTGAAATCCCAAGGCATGTAGGAGCACAGGAGTCTGAGAACACACCTGCTCCACACCGTGTGCACACCATCCCCATGACTAATAGTTTCCATTGTCTGCTTTAGAGCTCTCTTTATAGCTTGGATTCTTTAGTCATGAGTATAGCTATAAAGAACATGCCATTCCTTTGTCTGTGACACTGTATCTTCCAGTTCTTTATGCAGCCAAGAATTTAGGTAGTTTTTCTGGCTGGTGCTCCACACTGAGACAGCATTTTCTGTAGTCAACATAGGGAAATATTTGGAGTTAGTAAGTGAGTGATGACAAGGAGTACAGGAACTAATGGGATAAATTAATGGTTTAAATTATTTCTTTCCCTCTTACAACCTGAGTATTTCTTTGCCAATTGCAGAGCCCATTCATCCCAAAGAGCTGGATTCCTCCACAGTTCTTCCCAACACTCAAAATCCTGTTAAACATGGACTATATACTTTTGCCATTTTATCTAATGTCTTTTCCTAAGCTGTCAGAAAAAAAGACGGTTAAAGATCCTGATCAATCTGAACTTTGCTTAGTCCAACATTGCACCTGTAGGCACCAAGAGGACCTTGCCTGCTCTCTTTAATGATCTCCCAGCACACATGAAATGTAGGAGTGTTTTGCTGTATCCCCAGGGGAAGCATCTCCTAACTGACAAGACACATTAGCTAAGCACCTCAGAAAGTTTCTCCATGAAAGGGGAGTCTCAGGATAGTCCTTCTGATCCAGCAGAGAGGATGTAAGGAGATGTTTCAGAAACAGCTAATTTTTTTAATATCAGTTTTAGATTTTTAGGCATGTCTCTTGTTGATGGAGGATATGGATTACCAGAAGGGACAGAACTGAAACATTTTACTCTTGAGAAAAATGATGCAGCTTTACTAATTTTCTAATGAGAGCTTCCATTGTCAGCTCAAAATAAGTGCTATTTTGAAAAAGAGCATGTGAGTCGTATATCAAAACGCCCACGGTTGTCATACACAAACACTGCACTTGCACATTAAACAGCACTTTTTCTGGCACTGGAAATAAGACCCACTTTTTTTCTAAAGCTGTTTGTTTTGCATTTTTGAGATGTAAAGGCTCTCAGCTGGAGTTTCAAGAGCTGGGTTGGCAAGAATCACAGGAAATTGCAGGGGTTTAAGGTTCAGGTTGACAAGGGCTATGATGTAGGGTTAAGGGTGGATGTGGAAGGCTTTACTAAGGTGGGGCTTGTGCCAATATGAAATCCCTATCTAATTTTAGGACTTCACTTTACAGAAGCTTCAATATCAAGATTAATCAAGATTTTTGTTGGGAAAAAGCTTAGGCCAGCAGGGGCTGACAAAGAAAGATCAGTACTGGATTGAAAAGAAGCCCTTGCTAAATTTAGGGCTGGTGCCAAGAGAAGCATGAATCCAACACTAGTGCAAGCCCTTGCTTAGCTTTAAACAGTGAGACCTTCCAGCCTCATAAAAACCAAAGAGCCGTCACCTGTGATCAAACCTTGCAGCCCCTGCCAGATTCAGAACTAACTAAAACTCACTGACTTCGTTTTCCTGTGCCCTCTTCCATCACTTAAACCTTAAGCCCAGCTCTCTTCCAGTAGACCCAGACACCTTCAGTTATTCCCAGATCCAAACCTAATTCAGTCTGGGTGGCAAATTTAACTCCAAGACTCCATGTTTTTATCCTATCCCTAAATCATAGCAGTCTTGTGACCCAAAACCCAATTTAAGTTAATACTAAATTTAAACTTACTGGTTCTTGCCTGCCCCAGATCCCAATGTTGAGTGGGGTTGATACGAAAGGCTTAGCATGGTATCTGAAAGGAGTTGATAAACTAGCTTAGGATTGGTGTCAAGATCACAGTTTTGGGCAGCAAGGACCAAGGATTTCAGTCTGTGTCTGTCTCCAGCAGAAATCTGTCTGACATCAACCCAGGCCACATCACTAATTTCAGATCTGGGGACTAGAAAAGTCAAGAGATTCCAATAAGGTGGAGAGTCTACAACTGCTGGAGCATCTCCTCTACCAAAATCAGGCAACAAACCCAGAAATCATGAGCCTATATGTTTCTGGCCATAATCATTAAAGGCCTCTTTTATGGTGTTTGGTATGCACAACTCTCTGAAAAAACTTCCCCATGAAACACCTAGGAATAAAATCTAGGTGACAGAATACATCTACTCTTTTTAATAATTACAATATTACTTTTTTAATTACTTTAAAAAAGGAAAATTACAAAGGTGATGAAGTCCAAGCCTCAAAAACTAGTAAACATAAATAAATGTAATTAATTAAATTTGTTAAGTGTACACATGCAAGTCCATTACAGTTTAGACTTCAATTGCATGACAGCATAGTGGTTTTGCTCGTGTTATTGAATGCATTTGGTGAATATTCCTCCTCAGCATAAGGGAAATGTATCAGGTAGTTAATAATGGGATAATTAGTAGGGCTCCTACATTAGAAGCTGAAAAAAATGTAAAGTATCTGGTAAATGGGGAAAATTATTCCAGAAAGGAAAGAAAAAACCCCATCACAATAAAAGAAAATGGAGAATTTGAACATGCAAAACACTTTACTCACTTAAGTCATTAAATCATTAAAATTATGGTCATCTGGCACTTAATATGTCCAGATCAGAGACAATACCCATAAGTCAAAGATAACAGCATGACCCAAAATCACAAGAGTATTGTGAAGATAGTTCTTTTCAACTGGTGAATGCAGATTAATTCAGATATTATGAAGACACAAGCAGAAGACTGCCTGCAAAGAAATACATCAATACTGAGCTGGATATATAAAAAAAACCCGTTTTCTAGAGGAATATTGAAAGAAATACTGACAAAGTACACTCTTTCATCTGATGGGGGGAAATAGCACATAAGAAAATAATTTAAAACCCCCACCTACATGCCTTTGTGCAGGTATTTTGATACATTATTTTTTAAAAAAAGAAGACGTAAGACTATTCCAGGAAACATGAAAAGAATATTAAAAGAAGTATAGATGTCAAAGTTAGTAACCAGTCACTCAAGCTCAACCAGGAAAACAAAATCAAAACTAAAAATACAGCATTGAGACTATCTGTGCTCTTAAAATAAGACAGGCTCATTTTCTGTGCTGAATTTGGACCTGAATAAGGACTCAATGGAAATAACAATCTGTGTCACATTTTTACACCATAGTGACATCAGCACCTTTGCACATGAGATGCTTCAGTGCCCAGCACTCGTAGCTTGTTGTGCCTCACTTCACCCGTGGGCCCAGGCCAACACACTCATGAAACCATGAGATCTCTTGTCACAGTTCTTTCCAAAGCAATTTTCTTTGCAAAAAGATCAAACAGGCACTTCAGTCATTCATATGACCACGCTGTATCAGTAATACCTATGAGAAGCAACTATGTCTGGTCTAAATAAGATTTAACTTTTCTGCCTCATTGTGAGGAAATGGAGACATTCATGGTCCCTACTCTTGTAAGTGGTTGTTGTAAGGACTAATTAATATGTGCTATATAATTCTGCTAAGACTGAGAAAACTGCTTAATAAAACTGAATTACTGAGTGGTTTATGACTATGAATTTCTCAGGACTTTCATTAAATAATAACAAAAAGCTACAGAATGTGTTGGATATTAAATCAGGCTTTGAGGAAGGACAGCGTCTGCAAAGTACAGCATTGAGCATGGACAGTGTTTCTGGAAAATGTAGAGGCACAGCTTTCCAGCTGCACCCAGAAACTGAAGCAGCCATGAGTGTATTAGGAATTTTTACTTTCTGTCTATTACAATGAAAAACAAATTGATATGTCCATAAATATTAAATGCATCAATGAGAAAAAAAAATTTATATGTTTAGTTATTGTGATAAAAAATGTTCTAGACATAGGCAGCTTCTTTGTCCTTCCAGCTGACTGTAAGGATGAGGGTTGTGCACAGTCCATGGAAAATTCTTTACTATAAATTTACTCACAGAGGTAGTGAGCCTCATACACAAAATGCTCTGGCAATTCTGACATTTGAAAGCAATAGTAGTTTAGGATAAGGAAATATTTGGTAAATCTTGTCCTCTAGACTAAGTGGAGTTTCTTGAGTCCTACCTAAGCATAAAGGCCCAGAGAAGCTGACTTTAGCCATGGGCTGGATGGAGGTGGTGCCTCCCCCCTGCCCTCAGGCCGGCCTGTGATCTGAGAAATGCTCAGAATCTTGGGTGCTTCCTTCCCCTTAAGGGTGAGTTGTCACCCTATTACACAGATTTGGTAGCTCTGACTCAAAAAACTGGAAATAACTTTCAGCAGCAATCCCACCGTAATATGTCAAGCATCGGGTCCTTGAACTCAATACAGTTGGCTGACCTTTATTTGAAAAACCAACGTGGATGACCAGCAAATCCTGTAATTCTTCAGTAGTAAGAGTAAAGTAGTAAGTATAGTGAACCTCAAAGAACCTCATTTTTAAACTGAGACATAATTATTCTAGATGCTGTACAATGAAAAATATTGGTTCCTGTGTCAAAGAGTTTCATGGGCAAGTGCAACGTGGAACACAGAAGGATAAAGACAAGAAATATGAGAAAATAAATAGGGAATTGGTGTGACAGCATCAGCAGGCCAGCATAGGGACTGGACTGCTTCTGGGGGGAGGTAGCACAGGAAAGGAATGTAAATGACAAACCAGCAGCAAGATGATGATGAATCTTGGTAAGTAATTACAAGATGGAAAAGAGGTAGACCAGACAAAAGCCACTCAGAAATCTAATGAGCAAAGGAAGCATCACAGGTCACTTGAAAGCAAGAGTCAGTTACTAATTTTTCTCTGCCTTGAACTTGTGTGACTTCAGACCAAGCACACTGGTCAGGATTTCCAGAAGTAGCTTCAGTAACTCATTCTTTAGATGTCCAGTCTGAGCTCCTCTAGAAGCACCTGACTTTCAGAGAGCACATATCTCACCTGCTTGGGAGAATCAGCTTTGTGGCTTATGTTGGACACCAACCAACTCAGCTAGTCACCCCAAAATGTCAAGTCACTTCTGATATTCTTGGCTTATACAACACCTCCATATCCTTATCCCTTCAAAGGAAATGAAAACACTTACCTGAGCTGATTGTCTCACTAGTGACTGGATGTATGTGTGATGGATGAAAGGATACCAAAAAGCAAACTATTATAAACATGTATTAACCACTGATTGCAAAAGGCTACTGTACACCTCTGAACAGTTGCACTGGGAAAGGTAAGCGATATAAGGTAAGGCTGCACAACATACATATATAGAGGCAAATATGGGCAATGGCAACTAGAATATTAAGGACAAAAGAAAGTGAGCCCAAAAATTATATGTATTAAATTTTCCAGCTGTATTTGAGATTTTGCATCTGTTTATTCCATAAAGTAAAACATATTATTTTCCAGGGAATCAGAAAAGAATAGAACTGCAATTTTCCAGTCACATCAGGATACCAATACAGGTGAGAGAAGATTCATGTTTTATAGATGGCTCTATTCTAGGGAGTCAGTGCCACTAAATATCAAAGAAACTTCCTTCTATGCTATTTCTCCATCCTGCTTTTAAATTAAGTACTAGAGAAGATTCCTGCACATTAATTATGTTTCTCATATGAGTAATAAAGAACTAATCATACAAATTCACAACGTTACCAAAGCAATCAAAGCTAAATTACAAAGTCTATTTTATTAATGACTATGACTCAGAACAATTCCATAATTTCTTCTGCTTACAAAGTCCAACAATGGAGCACCCCTTACCCTCATGACACCCCACCTGGAGGAACGTGTTCAGCTCTGGGACCCCCAGAAGAAGGACATGGAGCCTACAGCTGCTGACATTTTGGCCACGGAGCTCTGTGTGGTGGAGCACATCCAGAGGAGGGCTACAAAGATGCTCTGAGGGCTAGAGCACCTCCCCTATGGAGATAGGCTGAGGGCTGGGGTTGTTCAGCCTGGGGAAGGCTCTGGGAAAACCCTGCAGCACCTTCCAGGACCTAAAGGGGACCTATAAGAGAGCTGGAGAGGGACTTTTGACAAGGACATCAAAAGGACATAGTGATACGACAAGGAGGAATGGCTGTACATTGAAATAGGGTAGATCTAGATTAAATACAAATTTAGGGAAGAAATTCTTCACAGTGAGGATGATGAGGCACTGGAACATGTTGCTCAGAGAAGTTGTGGCTGATCCTTCCCTGGAAGTGTTCAAGGCCAGGTGGGATGGGACTTTAAGCAACCTGGTCTAGGGGAAATTGTCCCAGCCCATGGCAGGGGTTTGGAACTGCATGATCCTTAAAATCTGTTCCAACCCAAACCATTGTAGGATTCTGTGATCTCATTACATAAAAGAGGTTACTGCTGCCCTCCATGTCCCCTGTGACATGACTCAGTGCCTTGCATTACAAGATCAAGCAACTCTTGGGGTTGGAAGAAGTGTTTCACCTTGTTGAACTTCACATGGTATTCTCCTAAAAAATTTTACAATATTTATAAAACATGCATTTTTATTTCAGTAAACACTTGCACCTCTTCACTGACACAGATTATAATCTTTTTACAAGCATTGGGGAATGCAGTTTCACAATGAGCAGTGCTTGTAGGAAAAGATTGGTACAAAGGGGCAAGAAGAGTTGAAAGATAGTGAACTGTGCTCCAGGAACTTGTTGCTTTTCTGTCTCAGGAATTTCCTCACCTTGCACCTCGGGTGACATTTACTCAAATTGCCTTAAAGAGAGTGAGGAGATGATGCATCAAATAGATGATTGACTCACATAACAACAGTGATTCAGTAAAAGGTCAGCTTTATACCATACATAGGCAACATAAAGGCTTCATCCTACTGCTAATGAAGTCAACATCAAAACTCCCATTGACTTCAAAGTGCCAGGGAGGAGGCTCTTACTCCAGGATGTTTAGCAATGTCCCATTAGATATCCAGACAAGAGCTCACCCACCGAAAGACATCTCTGCCACAGTTGTTAAGAACACAGACTGCTTATAATGTAATTTTACTGCAAGCCTATAGCTGTTTTGGCCATGGAGCCATACGTGGTGGAACACAACAGGAGGTCCAAAAGGCCCTGGCAATCTGCAGAAGGAACAACAAAATGCCAAAGCAATGAAATAATTTTATCTCTCAATTTATTTCATAGTAGCACATTAAAAAAAAAAAAAAAAGGACTAAAAGATTTGGAAAGGACACTGTGTAACATGAATTCTTTTATTTCTTTAGCTATTTTTGTCTCTTTCCGCAGCTTGTGTAACATATTGCATGAATCTGTGTGCAGATTCATCCCTCAGGCTAAATTAACCTGATCATTATCTACAAGAGACGTCTGTACAGATTGTTAAGTCTGACTGCAGGGTCTGAAATTGTTAATTAAAATATAGATGAGATAAAGGAAAACACCAGCAATTACATCACCGTCTCCAGGATCGAAGGCTTAGTTCTCAGTGCTATGACCTGGGGATTTACTACGCTTATCAAAGGGTTAGGGAGCACTTAGGATGAAATCAAGATTAGGGTAACCCCCTTACCTGTTCTGCCATCAAAGCGGCGCTTAGAGGGGACGGTTTCCGTGGCTGAAGCACTCCGGGAACTCGCTCCCCAGAGCCGAGGCGCGTTTCTCGGGGCAGTGGCACCCCCTGCAGACCGCGCTGGGAGCAGCGGCGGGGCAGGGACGGAGCCGCTCCTGCTCCCGGGTGTGCGAGAAGGGCGGCCCGAACCCGCCAGCTCCCTTGGGGTTGTTCCTTTCCTCCAGTGTCCATTTAGCCGCACCGGACACAGCTCTCCCCGTTTCTATTCCTTCCTGGATAATACTCCCCCCATACTTTTGCTCTTCTCACTCAGTTGTTTCCCCGCCCCTCTCCATCCCGTTCATCCACCTTGGGATACTATTTCCTTCCTCCTGCCCCAGTTGCCCCCTGCACCATCCCACCAGGCAGCTGCAGGTGGGGGAAACCATAGGGTACAAGCATATTGTTCTCCCTGTGCATTCTTGCACTTTGTACTTCTCAAGGCCCCAAAAGGGTCAGAACAGCCCATTCAGGGAAACGCTACTTACCAGTTTAGCTAATTAAAAAATTAGTATCGTTTGCTGAAACAGTAAATAGCAGATTGATGATTGATTAACAGCTGTAAACTGGTGACTGATAATTAGATTGTTAGATTAAATAATTACATTAAATACTCTCAACCCATCAGGCTGGGTATGCCCACACTCAGGATAAAGCCTTTCAAGTACAACATGAAAAATCAATTTTCCACTCTAGGACACTGCAAGAGGAGATCAAGCCTTGCTTTAACCAACTGGCTCCCATGTTCCCAAGCCACCTTTGCCTACAGTATTTATTTACCATTACTGCTTTTAAAGAATGTAAATGCTAGTCTTTCTTTCCTTTGAAAAGGTGTCCACCACAAGCTTTATAAGGATTATATGTTGTGTTTGAGTATCTGAGAGGGGTGAGCTAAGAGGAACACATGAACATGAGTGAATTTTTTCTCCTTTTTTTGGGAAGATCAGCCTTTGAGGTTTTTTGATGTAGGGAGTAAAACTTTTACCAAAAAATTGATGTGATATCTTCCCTATACACCCTAGTTGCTGCCCTATTTGCTCTTGTCCTGGCCAGAGCAGGGCTGGCCTTAGCTCCCTCTTCTTCCTCCAGCCCACAAATATTCCTTCCATCTTTCTGTTGAGAAGAACTGAGCAATGAAGGACACATCTTGGTTTTCCAAGTTGATTCCAAAAAGCACCCACATTTTAAGGTGAAAGATCTTTATATATAAAAGTTCTGGAAGGAAAAAGGAAGATGTGGTCTGACTATTTCTATTGTGTCATTAACGTTAAAACAAAACAGGATGAGATGAAACAGTCACCAGCATCTGGACTTATTGCCTGAGAAACCATTACCAGTTACCAGAAGAAAGGAATTCCTTGGAAACAACAACTTTAGAAGCCAGAAGGAAGTTGCACAACTCTCAGTGGTGAAGGCAGCAGTTCTCTAACACAGCAACAGGCGAAAGATGTGCCCTGAGTAATAACAGCTCATCAAGATGTGGCTGAAACCCTTGTTATTACAGGCCCTGGTAGCCAGTCAAGCCCTCCAGGCTGCAGACAGCCAAACCACGTAGCTACTAGGAGTGCCATCACAGGGTATTTTTTCTTTTTATAGTGCTTAAAGATCCTTAAAAGGGATTAACAGCCCTACGAGGAGGGTAATTACTATTTTCTCTACTTGACAAACCAGGAAAATGAGATCTGGAAACTTTAACTGACATATGCAAAATGCTCCATGTTATAATTAAGAGATCAGAGCTCCTACCTTTGGGGTCAAGCTGCTGAATTAATTTATGTTTATATATTATGTAAATTGGATTACTTTAAAAGAAGGTTTAGAATGAGTCTTGACTTCTAAATTTCCCTTCTGGTTCTGTCATTCGTCTATTTAACAAAATGCAAAAGGCATACGTAAACCAAGCCACACCTGTTTCACACTTGCAGCCTTTAATCTGCTGATGACTGGGAGGCTTTCTGATGCCTACAATGAAAATATTTGACAGCATTTATCACTGCCATTATATATACTTTTGTATTTATACAGAAGTATGTTCACCAAGAATTGGGAAGTTTACTCAGGAGTGACAAAGCAGAAGGAAATGGGCAAGGGACTTTACAAGGTTTCTCACTCTATTGAGATATGGTAAATGTGGGAGATGCATTTCTGATTTTGCCTGGAAACAAAGCACATCCTACTCCCTACACCTACTGCACTACAGGATTTGAAGCAACATCGCTGAACATTCTGGTCTATGAACAGCAAGAGTTTTGGTTACTACATGTGGGGGAAAAGATTTATGCTGCTCTAACCCCATTACACTCATATGATAATATGGAATTTTTGTTCTCTTTTGTTCTCTATAAAGCTTAGTATTGCTGTCTCCAGTAAGACCATAAAAATATCTGCTCTTTTGTAATTTGTTTTTTCATCTTTATTAGAAGAGCAAAATTAATTTTGAGCCAGCATATTCAGGACAGCTGTGAGATAAATTGCTGTCAGATGGCTCTAATTCTGAATTCATGATCCAAAGATCAACAGCTTCTTCACAGACAGACAGGAATACTGTACTAGCCCATTTTTTTTTTATCCACCATGCAATTAATCAGGTTGATGAAGTCTATCAGCACCTGTACATTTTATCTTTTGATGCAGTGAAAACTGTATGCTCATGCTTTTCATGGTCTAGAGCTCAAGTACGTTCATGCATCCTGTGACCTCAGAACTTGTACAGAAACTCCAGGCTCTGTGCACTTACATCACTGTCAGCCTGGGGAAGATTGGAGAAAGGAAAAGCATTCCTCAGGCAGGCCTAGGAAGCACTGTGCATCATCAGAGGCGAGGTGAAACTTGCTATGGCGTGTGGCTGGGATAAGCACAGCACGTGGGCTTGCAAAATCACATTGCAGATGCTGAGGTGAGTCCCAGGATTTTACAGCATTGGCAAATGACTACTGTAGAAGTAAACACTGGCTAACATAGGCCTGTGTGCCCGTGAACTGTGGGGCACTGTGGCATTTCAAAACATCCACAAAGACACACAGGATGACCTGTGAGGAACTATGTACTTGGCTGATTTCTTCTCTACCAGTCAAACACCAAGACAAGGGTAAGGGACACTGTGTTCTAAGAAGTAGACACCATAAATGACTGCAGGGTTTGTGGTAATGACTCCTATGGCCACAGTCAGGGTGGGAAGCACTGTACTGATGATTATGACTCATCAGGAACTGAAAATTTTTTATGTGAGTTGGCTTAATGATAATGTAAAAGTAAATATTCTGAAGAGTGGGAAAGGCAACAAAAAGATTTTTGACGTAAGGTGTGAACCTCTGACTGTGATCAGCATTTTAAGGAGGAATTCAAGGTATTACAGACAAGGAATTCTTATTAGAATAAAGCACTAAATATCTTCTTTTAAGTTTTTTCCTGCCCTGTAGGTAATCTACAAAGAAAATGTAAGGATCGAGGGCCTTCCAATATTTGTGGGCTAATTTTCTAAGAGCCTTTTTTGAAAGAGCCTCTAAATGCAGTTGCATTCCCCTTCTAGGACAAAAGACACAAGCAGCTTTTGGATGGCACACGTACTGGTGGGACAGAAACACGTGGTGCTGTACGCCTTACTCTTGCCAAAAATTTGACTCTGCCTCATATAGCAGGTCAGTATTGCATCAGTATCATCCACCAGTAGAGTATAGCAGGTCATCACTCCTCAGCAACAATACAGAGTTAGGAGTATTTTATCCTGAGAGCTCCACGGCCAAGAAACATAACAAGGGACTGAGCTCCTGTCTCTGACAGAACATGTGGCACAAGCATCTACCATGGATACATGTGACTTGAAATCAGAAGCTACGGATGACACAGGAAAGTCCAGTGAACATGAGCCTATTCCATCATCATATAAAATAAAACCTGCAAATAAACAATAAAAAAAAGTTTGTCTAAACTGGGACCTGCAGTCTGTAAGACACAGAAGTCAGCCCAGGGGCTGGCATAGGTATAAAGGTGCAAAACTACCCCCTAAACCAGTGGTAAAGGTGGTGATATTTCAGAAATTCGGAAAACATTGTATCAGCAGCAGCATTTTTGCCTCCTTTTGTGACTATCACTTGCTTTTACCCGGGCTCTGGGAAAGCTGTATTTGTGAAGCATTTGTAAGGGAGGTAAGAGGATAATGGGGATTTCAAACACAGCTGATCTCAGCTACTCACCTGTATCAAACAGCACAACAGAATTCTTAATAGTGAAGCCATTACTGTTCCATTATTCATTATTTCAGAGAGAATATTGTAAATATTTAGACATAACAGAGCAGGCTGTCATCCAAGCAAAAAAGGTATCCGTCCTAAAGAGCTAATAAATTAGTGACACTAACAAAAAAGCTCAATACAAAATATTATTGGGGATGAACACTAAAAGAGCCCAGAGGGTTAAGGGTACGTGTTTGTTTAATGAGTTTTACTTTCATATTGCTCGCTGCCCTGCCGACAGAGGAGCACCGCTGGGCTCTGTCACTTGCTCTCCGCTTGTCACTAGAGGGCAACGAAGGCTCCCAGACCAGGGCAGAGGTTCCCTGCAAAGCCTCGGCTTCCCCGGAACGACTTCTTTTCTCTTCTAGTGTGAGTCAGCCAGGACGGTCAGAGAATGGTTCCACCCTTAAATCCTGACATTGCGAAATGGGCTCGGCCAGAGCCCGCGGGGAAGCGGCGCTTTGGCAGCGGGAAGCTCTGGGAGCGCAGCATCCCCTCCATCTCCAGCTACACCCTCTTCAGCCCTCAGGTGCGCGGCCTTAGCCCTCCCCAGCAGCTCTTGCAATGCCTCTGCTAAGCAGTGTTAAAATGCTGGTTAGGCTGCATTTTGCTGGAAGACAACAGGGAAGTTCCCTTATCCTTTACCTGGGATATCCCTCTGGTAAAGGCCTCTGCTGCTGGGATGTGATACACGGCTGGGAAGGAGCAGCTGTGCTTTGCAGGACCGGGGAAAATGGCACGAATCAGATGTCCCTTTCTTTACAGCCCCCGTGCACAGACACAGCGCAGCTGCTCGCCTGGAGTGGCAGGGGGATGTGGGGGTGGGTTTCCATCCTGAATCAAAACACTCCGGCAGCTTCACACCCCCCAGGGCTGCATCTCAGCCGGCAACACACAAAACACAAGGCTGCGGGTGCACCTCTTGCTTCTCCTCCTCTTTCCCTGCCACTGTGCTGTGGAGAAACTTCTTTCCTTCCTTTCTTCCCGCCTTCCTTCCTTCCCCCCATTTCTTGGCCTGTAGGTCTCACCCCTGCATTTTGCCAGTGAAAAAACCCCATGGAAACAGCAAAATTCTAGTGATTACAACCCCTAGCAAAGGATCACAAGCCAGAAGACTGAAAGGTCAGTTATGGACTTAGGCAAGCTCATAATAACTGTGAGTTTTGGTGGAGTCTGCTGTCACCCTCAGCTCTCAGCACAAGACCTGCTGGGTGACCTCCCCTCCCCTCCAGGTGCAGCCACTGCTCTTTCCAAGACAGATAAGCAAGTGGTATTTATTTATTACTGAGTTATTATAATTTTTTTATACTGCAGTCAGGCTGCAGGAGAGTGTGGGACTGGCAGGAAGGAAAGAAAAGATCATTGGTTGGCTATGAAATAAGACTTCCAATAATAATTAGAGCAGATTAGATTAGAAGCATAGGAAAACACTGGTCTTGCCAGTTTTTCTGAGTTGATTTTCACGTGCTTTCTACTTTTCCAAATGCTACATTTGTTACTTTTCCCAAAGTCTCCTACTGGAAAGTAAAAATGGGATAAGTATGTGGTCCAATCACTGCTATGTTGTGTGTCTATATATATATATATATAAAAATATATATAAACACACATATATACATGTTGTGTACACACATGTATACACAAAATGTATGTATGCAAATATATACACGTATTTGTTGTCTATACATACATATGTATGCATATATGATGAAGTATGTGTTTACATGAAATTCTAGTTCACAAACTTGGCATTTTTCCCCAGTAATCTTCTGCACAAGAGTGGAAAAACATTGGAGAACTTGTCAACTACAGGATTATTCTAGAGCAGTCTGAAGAGGTAAATTTAATATATAGGCAGTTTAAGTAGAAAAGAAAGTGCACAAGAAAAAATCTGTAAATGTATATTTAATCCTCCTCTGCTTTTACTTCCCCTTTTCTTTATTCAGGGTAATTGAAATATAATTTAATCTGCCTAAACAACAGTGGCACAAATACACTGGACCTTATAATCTTGTAACTTTTGCTACAGGAAACATTAATTTTATGCTGCAAACAGCAGAACTGATTTGGATATATGAAGGAGCCCTGCTTGTGACAGGCACGTAGCCCAGCAGGTTGTCCTGGATGTCCTGCTGAGGCACAGAGCAGTGAGGAATGACTGAGCATGGCAGATGGACTGCAGAGGTGCCAACAGGAACCACTGGCACTCCCAGCATGTGGGAAGAAGCAGAATTATCCAGGAGGTTTGTCTGCTAGCAGGGGTGATGGACCCACAGGTCCTTCAGCAGAGCAAAACACAGCAGGGTGGATCCTCAATACCAGCTGAGAGAGTGTTGGCTTGGTGATGTGGTTCTCCTGGGAGAATTAAATTGTGAGAGTATAATGATGGAAAGCCTAATCAGCATTCAGCCACTTGCTTCCAACAAGCAAAAACTGGTCTAAAAGAAGGCGTGATCTGCTCAGTATTTTATGCTTTCATTCTCCACATTTTGTCAGTTTATTTTTGAAGGAATTTCTGCCTTTCACTTACTGAGTTATGTTGATGAGGTGGTATTTGTATATGAGGATGTTGCTCAGGATCACTTTGAACCATAGAGGAACCGCTGCATGTGTAAAGGTGATGAGATCAAGTTTTTACTGTTGAGCAGAAGATCCAAAATAGCTGTTGGGGATGGCAGCTTCCCCCAAAAAGCAGGAGTCAAAAAACTGAGTCCACTGAATATAGATACCTGACAACTTGGACACAGACTAAAACTTCTCTACAGGTCAGGAAGGAAATGAGTGATATAATGTCCAGGTTTCCAACACTGAAGGATGGGAAAATGCTGTGAAAAGGGAGTAGAAGAGCCAAATTTTCCACTGTTTCCCTCTGCTACCATCCATTTCCATGACACCAAACAAGGAAAGCAACAAAACTACTAAAAATATGGAAAAGATCTGATATAGCTCTCCAGTGTCAGTCTATTACTGTACAGGATATTTTGTTAAAGATATGACAGATGCCACTTAGAAATGAAGATGCCCAGTGACTGCCAATTTCAAGGCACTGCTCCACCAAGTGTCAAGTATCGTGTTGGAAGTGAGGAACAGCAGCTGAATTCTTTTTTAACAGCATCATTTCTCAGCTTCTTCCATAATCTGTTTGACTTCACAGCAGTCAGATGGGCATTTTTTTCTCCATTCTTTTTTAAAATAAATCAATACTAAGCCTGAATGTACAACATGTTTGGTACTATCATAATAATAGAAGGGAAGTGGCTGAGAGCTAAAAATGAAAGAGTTCAGGACAGAAACCTGAAACCTGAACATTTGTGGGAAAGGACATCAGACTCATACTGTCAGTGTAAACTCAGATGAATAATAAACTTAGTTTCAATGGCCTTGCCATGGTAAGTTTAAGTCAGCTGGCTCTGAAGCAGGGGTCAGGCTTATTTGAAGTGAGATGAGAAAAAAATCTGTGACAGGAAGAACTGAATCTCTGGTATCGAATTTGCCTCCTTCTCTAGAACAAAAGCTGGAGTTTTTTTCCCTCCACTGGCCACAGTAAACAGCATTACTAAAACCACAGCAGCTTTACTGGTAGCACAGAAGGAAACTGAGAGGCACCGTGTAAACTGCACTGTACATGATGGGAAAACGATGACACAGACGAAACTTGTGAAACAGCACATTCTCCTGTTGGTGTAAAAGCGCTTTTTGGCTTTGCATTTTTGATTCACCTTTTTCTTCTTTCTAGAGAAAAACATGTGGCAGTAGTGTGGAAAAATGAGTGATGACGTCAGAACTGGCTTATGAAACAGAACGGTGTGTCTTTACAGTGAACAGGTATTAGAACAGATTTCATTTTGTCTCATGCTCTGACACCTCACCCTCCCCATTAAATTTCTTTATTTGGGCTCCTTTATATATTAATAAATACACCTGTTTTTTCTCTGCTTGTATTTTTAAATTGTCGCTTAGTTCCTCTTCATCCAAAGTTTCCTATCACTAAAATGGGAATAAGAATACTGACTTATCTCTGTAAACTGTTAAAAAAGCAGATGAAGACTCTAGGTAACATTATTGCTGCTAAGAAATTGCAATTTGCAGTGTATTTTATCTGAGCCAGATAAACATTCTATATTTTTTATTAGATGTAAATCAATAATTTGAGGAAACATTAATGTTTAATAAATGTTAAATGAAATCTGCAACAGTTTCCTAGTAATTGCACCCATTCTGATGAATGTTTTGCTTTATTCAACATTTTAGAAAGGGCTCAACTGAATACATTTATTAATTAGGCTACAGGGATTTTTCTTCTCTTTTTGTATTGAATTAGAAAATTCTTGTGAGACTGTGGCTTCTACAAAGATGAGGCAAATCAATTTATTAGCCCAGGGTGACAAACTTGGTAAACTCACAGTGTGCACTTCCTTTTACTTTACTGAAAACCAAACATGTCACAGTCCCCTATTTAGATCACAAAAGAACAGAGAAAAGGAACAATTGGTAATGGGAAAATGTTTACAAATCTTACTGTAAAGTATTATTTGGACCTCTTTGTATTACAGCTTTCACACAGCTGTATTATGATGCAATGATGATGGAAATAACTTATGTTTTGAGAAAGATGTCAGTTCAGCACAAATCTATACATTACCAGAATCTGCTGGTTCAATTTCTTGAAGCCAAATGAGAACTTTTCTCCATTAAGAAGCACTACAGAAATGCACCTGTAAATATTAAAATCCTGTTGACTGAAACTAATAGACCTCACAGGGTTGCTTACTTGTGAGTAATTTACTTTGAAAATTTTTCACTTGTGATTTTCCTGCTGACCTCTATAGTAACCTTCCTGTACTTCTTGGTTTGTTTATATTGGGTGGGGTTCTTGTTTGTTTGTTTGTTTGCTTGCTTTGTTTGCTTTTTTTTTTTAATGGAGAAACATAACCAGAAAATGGAACTGATCATAGTGTTACCTTTTTATCTTGGTCATGTGGTGTTAGAACTTTGAGCTATGGTGCCTGAGTAACATGTCAAGAGCATCAGGAACTCTGACCTGTTAGCAAACTGGGTACTACTAGAGTAAAAATTGATAAAAAATACATTAAGTAGAGGAGTGATTTCAGTTTCAGTTTCTCTGCGATGCTGTGACTCACAGGATTTCTGAAGTAAATGGGTGCAATCCATAATCTTTTGGTAAGAAGACTGTATCAAGCAAGATTAGTTAATTATCAGCACATTGAAATACACTGCCTTAGGTCGAATTCTGAGACACACAAAATAAACCCACAGCCCAAGCTCAACAATCAAGGATCCAGCGTAACCAAAAAAACTCATTACTGCTCTAAACAGAGTGAGGCACTCAACTGAACATAATCTGTCACTTTATAATCTAGATTTCTCCAGTATGTTGCATCACTTATGAACTATATTTGCCAAGACTGTAGAGCACTGGCTCTATGTGTGTGTCTACACATGCACACAAGTGTGAACTTACAATATATAAACAGTTCCTATGATATGCAATATCATTTCTATTTCTATACAACATTTTATAATAGCAGATAAGAAAAGTTCTTACTCCAGAGTTCTTCTATGAAAAGTTTTTTTCTTTTAAAAGCCTTGTAATTAGCCTTCAGGGAAAATCTGTATTTACATGGAAATAACACACTGAGGCAATGGGATCTTCTGTACCTTGCAACAACCCCAGTGAGCATGTTAGTGCCTACGAAAGATGTCTCAGATGGACAGATAAAGGGGAATACAAATTAAGAACTTGTTTTGACAAAGATCCCAAGTTAAAGAAACACAGGACTGGCATCACCCTGGCAAAGGAATAAGAAATGAATGATCCATGCCCTAAAAAATAACTGAACCCATGAAAAGGAATAAGAAAAAAGAAAATGCTGGAAAAAATGCTGAAAAAACCCCCAGAATGCTGAAAACTAACTGTAAATTATCTCCCCATTCTTTTTAATCTTGCTTTCTGTTTGCTGCTGGTTATGGGAAAGAAGCACAAGATGTTTTACCATCCATTGGTATTTTTCTGCAGGCATCAGGTGCATCTGAGTAAGCAGAGCTATTTTTACATCCCCGGTCGTCTCAACACAGTAAAGTAATCACATTAAGTGCAGAGTCATGCACAGCACACAGGGGAATCACTCCTCTTGGTTTGCAGCGTCATACACAGGGAAAGGCACACAAAGTGCATCCTGTAGATTTTCACGAGTTTGTGACAAAGTCTCAGTTTCAGACTCTGCCCTTACCCATAACAAAATGTTCTCAGAAATTTTCCTCTAGTTGCACTAGCATGGTTAAGTCCAGATTCAGTCAGATTTCTTTTGGTGGCAAGAAAATTTCAGAAAGTCCCGAGTACAGCCGTGACAGCCACTTTCCTGGCTGACACATCAAGGAATGCACTGGGGACCTCCAGAACAAGAAACGTGACAGTCCTGAGCACTTAACCCTGATAACGCAAACTGCAGTGCTACAACTTCTGCTTTTGCTTGTTTGGCACACAGCCTTGAGTACTCGCTGCAGCTCATTAAATAGATAAACCAGAAACAAAGTTCAGAACTATGCACATTGGAAGAAATCACATATTTTCCCAGGAGGTGTCTAGGAAGTGTTGTGACATTAAACTGGCCTGATTGTTGTAGGTCAATCAGCATCATACAAGGAGAGATACTCAACTAAACATTAACATGGCCCAGGGATGAATATATAAGCTGAGTGTATCCAAGTGGAGACGTTCTTCACAGAGGTGTGCTAAGGGGGCCTGGCATCATTTATGCCAGGATCTGCACACAGCAGGATGTCACTGCAAATATTCTGACCTCCTGACATAACCTTGTTGAAGTTTGACATCACCTTTTAGAATTTTAAATGGAAACACCTCCAGAGTGACAGTGATAAATGTTGCTGTACCTTTCAGTATGTACAGGCTAACCATTTTCAAGCGTATGGCAAAATTTCAACTTTCACTTCATCCAAGTACAATGCAGCACACAGACTTTAAACAAAAAACAACAGCAGGCATGTGGCAAGTAAAATAACCCAAGCTTTTCTTGGGGAAAATAAAACAGAGCTAATGCCGTAAGGTCCTTTCTGTGCTTTTAGCAGCAGCTCAGACCCTGTGATAAGCCAGCTCCCCATAGAGATTTAAGGATTTATTCCATTTTGAAGTTCATTTCCTCCTGCATTCTGATCCCTGCTACCCAATGTGTTAGTGAGCTCCTGGGTGTTCTTTTTGGGATAAAACAACTACATCATTAAGAGCACAGTAATGGCACTATTTGGTCTCAATGGTCAGACAATATGCACAGGACTCAGCTGAGCTTTTTCCTCTTCCAGTAGCCTCACTCCGATGAAGGAGGAGAGCAATGCAAGGAGGAGTTACATGCCCAAACCCATGTGCTAGAGTATGTGCTATGTGCCTGAGACTATTAACATGAGAATCAGGAGGATACAAAGCAGTACTTCCGTAATTTTGGACACCTTAACAAAACAAGGAGACAGCAATGCAGGCAGGGGCAGCATCCTCACCATGAAAGCCACGGTCCCACAGGAGTCATTCCAGAAGCGCAGAGCAGCTCCTTGGGCATGAACCAGGGACAGCCAACAGCTGCACATTTCCTAGATGAGTCCCTACGGAGGGAGGTGAGGAGCAGTGAGGGAGGGTCGGGGTCAACAAGGTCCATGGCCACTGTCCCAGGATCCCAGTGGTGCTCGGGCATGGACCAAGGCTGTTGACCTGAGCTAAAGGCAGCTGCAGAGCTGCTTGTCCACCCAGTGCAGGTTACATGTGCAATGCTGCTTGAAATACAGAAAGTTAAAAGCTCCTTGCATAGAAACTAGGATGTGAACCAAAGACTACTGGCTGTGCACACATGGTTTTTAAGCTGGATGCTGCATCACACGGTCTGGGAAGCAGGATGATCTGCCAGCCTGATTCCTCAGGCAAAAGATGTGTGAAGGGGGCCTATTCTCAACCACTTTTTTTATGTCCCCCATCACTACAAGCCCCCACAGTGTTGCTGGGTGTTTTTCTCTGCTTCAGTGAAGGAGTAAAAATATGGAAAAACAATCTTTTTGAACAGTTTGCTTCATGTAAGCAGCAGGATGACTTCTGCATGTTAACCAACTACATCACACTTTGAATCGTCATCAGGCAAGAGTACATATTTCATAGAACCATGGAATTGTTTAGGTTGGAAAAGAACTTTAAGATCATTGAGCCCAAATGTTAACCCAGCATTGCCAAGTCCACCACTAAATCATGATCCCAAGTGCCACAGCTACAGATCTTTTAAATACCACCAGATGCTGATTTCACCACTGCCCTGGGCAGCCTGTTCCAGTGCTTGATAAACCTTCTGGTGAAAACTTTTTCCTAGTATCCAGCCTAAGCTTTTCCTGGCACAACTTGCAACAAATACACATGGTGCAGGTATTTCCCTGTTTGTTTCCATACCAGTTGCTACATGTACATGTCTTTCCATCTTCTGCAAGAATCAAATAACATCATTTTACTTTAAAAGTGGTGAGGCACCTGCCGGGAAAATGAAGGACACATCTCATACAAATTTGAAATCAAGAACCATAAATGGCAGACATTTATTCAAATTAGTCAGCATCACCCTTCAGAAGTAACAGTAATAATACACTTTTGCCACTCGACATCATACTGAGCATGCTACACTTTGAGAAAGGTATCACTTCCCCATTCTATCACATCTCATGTTGTATTTAGCTAAACCTATCCAGTCTGTGGACAAGCCATATGGGCCATAGTCACTGCAAGGCTGACACTCTCAGAGGGCTGGGGAGAATTATGGACATTATCCATTTCCACACATGGAAAAACCTGTGTAAACAAGGATAGGAGCAGAGAGGAGGGGCCTTCTCCCTCATTGTCTGCCCTCATGGATCCCAAAGACTCCAAGTTTCTTTGTATGACTAAAGCCACAGCATGACAGATATGGACCAAATCACCAGGTGACTCCTCTGACAAGGCTTTGAGCATCTGTGCATTAGTGAGGAACAGCCCTGAACTTCCCTGGAGAACTGACCAACTCCAGACTGAAACAGCAGCACAGGGTTCACAAGCTGCACAGCATGCAGGGACAGCACTCCTCTGCTCCATGAAAAAGCATCTCCTCTTTCCAACAGGGCACAAGACTCTCAAGCTGCTTCCCACACAGAGCAGCCAGGAAAGCCCTTTTATCACCGTGGTTCTCTCTCAATGCATAGGAAGGTCAGCTTCTCAATTCCATTTGCCTCTGGCCGAGGGAATTAGATCTCGGGTAGCAAACCCCTGTAGAAGCTGCTGCAGGAATAAATACACAGTGATCACCGTGGGGATAACAGCACTTTGAATGTCATGTGCTCAGTCAGAGCTGCAGAAAAGCCATTACATGACAGGGATCACAGTTCCCTTGTGGCAAAGCCATCCTGTAGCTGTTATGGAGATATGCTGGGAAATTTTACAGGTGCTGCTCTGGCAGAGACTAGTTCCATTTGGCTTATATTGCTCTGCAGGAAATGTACTTCTGAGAATTTTGCTGAGGTTGGAGACATTCTTAATAAAGATGGGAAAAGGAGAGGCTGGAAAACGTCTTTCAAGTGCAATCTTCCAGTATAAATTGACATTAATCCATGGGTAAACCTGGGAAAGAGACAATTTTTGTCTTCTGACCATTCTAACTATAATTTTTTCTATTAGCAGGAGTCATTAATGAATTCTTGATCCTATTATTATCAGATATTACATCTTGAAAACTGCCTATTCTTTTCCAATGTGTTTTCAGTGTTTTTAGCTCAAGGATTTTTTGCTTCTTCAGCTCATAATCTTTTGATATTATATGCAACTTCGAGCAAACCTCTTGGTATCTCATTGCTTCAGGTCTCCTCATTCCAAAATAGAGAAAAAAAAAATCCTTGCCTGCTTTCATTCTGTCAAAAGAAACTTGAAAGAGCCGTGTAAGTGCTACAAAATATCAGTGATTTTCCCCACCTCTGTTTGGAGTAACACTTGTGGCACTGGGTGTGGTTGGGATGGAGCTAATTTTAATAACAGCAACCCGAGCAATGCTGTGTTTTAGATCTGAGACCAAAGCAGTGCTGGTAACAGAGCAGTGCTTCAGCTATTGCTGAACAGTGCTTGCACAGCCTCAAGGCCTTCCCTGCTTCTCTCTCTGCCCCCACGAGAAGGCTGGGGCGGGCAGGAGGGAGAGGCCACGGCCAGGACAGCTGCCCCCGAATGACCAAAACAATTTTCAGTGCTATTGCACATTGCTCAGCAATAGAACTGGGGGTGGTGATGGTGTGTCAAAACAAGCCATTACTCAGAGGTTGTCTGGCCATCGGGCTGCTGGTGGGAGGTGGTGAGTGATGCCTTTGCATCAGTTGTTTGGTTTCCTTTTCTTTTCTCTGTTATTAAACTGTCCTTATCTCAGCCCACAAGTTTTTTTTGCATTTGCCCCTCTGATTCTCTCCCCCATCCTGCTGGGGAGGGGACTGAGTGGCTGGGGGATTTTACCTGCCAGCTGGGAACCACCCATCACACTCCTCTAGTACCTCTGGAAATAAATAATGCCTGAAGCAGAGCTTTCTTCTCAACAGCTAATCAATCATTTGGCTACTCTCATTATCACACAAGTGAACTCCTTCACTCCACTTCCTTTAAGTTTACAAGAAACCTATAATTTTGCCTACAGGAAAGAACCAATATTCGGATTCATTATCTGGCAAATTCATAGCTTTTCTTTCATTCTGAGACACTTCCTGCATAGCTCACAGGAAATAAGAGATGGGGGCAATTCTGTGTAATTTTTTTTAAAGCTGTTGGGTGAGCTAATGGCCACCATCATGTCAAAAATCTGATTTAAAAAAATATTACAAGGAGTTGTTTTATCTCTAAGTCACAGTAGTGATCATGCAAATGTGATATACAGATATAATAGAAGCAAAGTTTGTAGGGAGAGAGAAACCAAGTAATCTGAGGAAGTAGAGATGATTTCAAAACGTCTTTGCTCTTTTTCCAAATACAGCAGAGGGTCCAACAAAAACACTCTCCCTCCAAATCCACTCTTGTAACAATATCTCTAAGGTTTTTTTAAAGGTGTAATTTCAGTAAATACAAGATAATGGCAATATTATAATCTGCTCTCAGAGAAAAGGGAGTATTTCCAAAGTGGGTTACAAGAGAATTGTGACTGGTGGAAATCCTCGAAGTTCAAACCCACCGTTTCTGAGACCAGTCCTTTTAAAGATGTCTATATATCTGCATGCCCTGAAACTGGAACATCACAATTATACTAAATCTGACTTACTAGCCCCCAAATGAGCCAGTATGTAGAGTATTCCAGTGTAGAGAACCATTTTTATTTTGTTTATGGAAGGCCTAACACAGTTAACTTTCTCACAGCTGACTTCTAAGCATTTCAGTCAAAACCAGGTAAGTGTGTCAATTAAATGGTCATAAAGGGTCATTCTGTTACACCAGTTTGAAGTTAAAACTTTGATATTTTGTCTAAAAATTAGGTAAGGATAAGCACAGACTGATATGATCTTCATTCCACGGACCAAATACTTAATATTCTGCAGTTTTTTTGCCTTTAAGCCATCTACAGCAATGTCGCTGTTGTCAGTAGTGGAAGATTCAAATGGCAAAGCAAACTAAGCTGTTACAAAACTTACTCAAAATCTAGCAGCAAATTCAAGGGAAGAGAGAGCAGAGATCAGTGTCAATCAATTCTTAAACTCACTCCATTAGGTGGTGGCCTCTCTATTTGTTCAGTTAAATATATTAGTAGCTCTCATCAGAAACTTCAATGAAAACCTTACATCTAGAATTCCCTGCAGTATTCCCTCTACAGCTTAGGGCACTAAGATAGTAAAGACTTTGCCAAACAGCCACCTACCCTAAAATGTACATTAACCCAGCAGTCATCATAACATATTGCATAAATTTAACATAATTAATTGGAAAAAGCATTTAATTTAGAGCTGAAAATATTTATTCCTGTAGACAGAGGCATATTTCACTGTACCACAAGTGTAAGTTCCTGGGCCACTGGGCGGCTCAGACACATTCAGCCATGAAAAAGCTGCAGTGGCTTTTTTTCAGGAATTATCACTTCCAAGAAATACATTATTTTTTCTTATGGTCTGATTTAATCTTCTACAACCCATACCTACCTGCATGCCCACGTTAGACTCATTTATTGTGCTAAGCCTGAGCAGGTACTGGCATGAAGGCTCCTCAGAAATACTATTTTTCCTTGTTCCATTAATTCTGTTTGAGAGCAGAAAGTGTCAAAATGCTTGTCTGCTTCAAGCATGACCTATGACTGAGAACATGCTTACTCTGGCTTATAATAAAAACACACTTGAACAAGAGCTGAAGTTTTTAGCAGCTGGTATCTACATGGCATTAGTCCTTCACTTCAGCCTGCAAAGGACTACATTAATGACTTGAATTTAAAACTCTGCTGAGAACTGCTTTTCCCTTTCCTGCCAGGACAATTGATGGATTTTCTGCTTTAGAGATGGAGCTCCAGAGGAACATTACCGTACTGTGCTGTTTCTTGCCTCTGAACTGGACACTAGTCTAAATTTTGGGAAATGTTGCTACTTCTGTGGAAGAAGAGTGAATGGTGTGGTAAGGACACTTCCACTTTCTTGTTCTAGTTACTTAATTCCTCCAGACACTTCTTCAATATTATAGTTCTGAAAACTATTTCACCATCTAGTACCAAGGACATCCTAAGAAGCACCCAATATTTCTTTTCCTGATTTAGAATTCTAGTAGAATTGAATTTATACTCAACTATTACTTCTTTTGAGGTTCCCGATAGACTTAGACTTTCCCCACCATCCTTTAAAACACACGTTTAAAATAAAATATTTAAATCAGAAAATTATCTAACCAAACTCTAGAGGTCTGTTTGCTCCCTGGGTCAGAAAAGCTAAATATTAAAAATATTTGAACAGGTTTTTATTCTAGTTGGAATGAGTGGTCTGGATCAGAGACATCATGTACACTGCTTTAGGAAGTTTCATTACACAACATTAATATATCAAATAAATCTGCAAACAATTAGGTTTTCACCAGCGAACCTTTGGTTTCCAGTCTTGCAAGGGAATGCCAAGTACTTAGTGATACTTAATAATTTTATTTTTTCCCCCTCAAGTTAGCTTTACAACTGTCTGGCCTTTGAGGAAAGGTGAATAACAGAAACCAGAAAACTCACAGCATTCTATATTAACCAAGCAGAAAATCCAATTAGTAGATATAAAATCCCCAAAGAGTCTGTAAGATGGATCTCATATTACAAGTTAGGAGAGTGTTTCCTGCAACACAAAAAAAGTTTGTCTGCAGTATTTCAAATCATCAGATTCGGAAAAAATGTCCTATGACAACTACAAGCCAACATACCCTGCACTGCTCAGCAGGAATAAAGAGATGTGGGCAAATCCCAAGGTTTTATCTGGTTCAAGCTCAAAAAAGTAACTTTCCTCTAAGTAGGAGCAGTAGCTGAAGTGATCTAAGCCTGTGAGTAAGGAAACAGCCTCCACTTGTTGATAACTTACATTCACCAGAGAGATTTTTACATTCCTGTAAATAGAATCAGTGACATCATGATAGGGTTTTCTAAAGAACCAAGCAAACTGACCTTCTCGGATCCAGAGACAGCATCAGCACTACAATAAATTCCAGTCTGCAAGGTCAGACCCAGCCAAGTGGTACTATTGCGCCATGGGCAGACAAAAGAGAAACTGCTAAAAGTGAGAATATCCAGGGGAAACTAAAGCAGGGCTGAAATAGCTGGACTTCTGGGGGGATATAGACAGTACCAGTAAGCACAGGAAGGTGAACTGCAGCAAAGATCCAAAGCACTGAGGAATAACAATAACAATAATCTGACATACTCATGTAACAATAACAAGGCATAACAGAAACCTGTTGCCTGGATATGGACACACACAGATCAAGGGCCTAGTGAGAGACCCATACAAGTACTTATGCAGCTCATCTACTAACACCCATGAGACTGAACCACCCTAGTCCATGTAAATGTGAAAGAAACACTTCTTAGGGAACAGAGATGTGACTGCTATGGATCTGACCAATGTCATAGCTTTGTATGGTTCATCCCGGTTATTTCAGCCTTACTGTGATTTAAGAACATGAGCCCTGGGACTCTGCCCTCTGCATCAAAACACTTCTGGTTTTTACATCCTCCTAAGTGCAAACCGTGCAAAAAATGCAGGGAAAATCTTACATTAGAATTAAATAAACCTTATTCTATTTCCCCTAGCTAAACTAAATATTTTCATGTGCGTAAACAGAAAACAAGGTTGAAAAAGGAATGTTGTGTTCCAAGTCAGAGCCTTGATGCAGAGAGATGGCCACATACATACTTCATAGCAATGAGTTCATCCAGTTTCGGGAATCCTGGAAGCCCTTGGGCCAACCTTTCAATAAGTTTGTCGTTCCAGCCGTAAAATATGTCGAACATTACATCATCAGAACATCCCACAGAGTGCTGTATATAAAGGATGTTTAGTCCTGCCCATGGAAGAACTGTAAACATGCCTGCAGTTCATAATCATTGTTAATCTATGAGTCACAAAAGCATCAACACTTCAGTTGCTCAGCATGACAATCAGATTTTTGGACCCACATAGAGCTCTCAGGCAAGGCATCTTATGTAGCAAGGAGTATATCAGATAATTTCTTTACAGGTTATTTTTCCCCTTTTGCACTGCAAAATCTACAGCAAAGGAAACGCAAATTTACCCTTTTTTTTCAGCCTACAGCAGCCAGAGGATCACTTACTAATTTCTAATCAGTTCTGTTTAGGTAAATCAGCTCAAGGCAATTCTAACACTTTATATAAGTGTCATTGTATCAGAACTTACCCTCCAGGACAATTAGTGGTGACTTAAGACCATGGGGTAAACCACAGCTTGATTGGCTGAACGACATCTGGAGTTCACAATGAAAAATACAATTTCTTACAAATTGAGCAGATGCCACTATTTAGAAAATGACAGAACCCCCCCATATGTTGTATAGTCATATCCACAGAGAATTACTCTTTTAAATACAAAGACTCATAAGATTTTCACTAGTATTACAGAACTAGAACTACTACATTCAGAGGAATTATTCTTACCACCTCTACAAAAAACTTATGCTTAAAAATGAAATTTTAAATATATCTACATCTATGAACCCTTAATTAATCTAACCATATCATTCACCTTTCTTTCTTCCTGCTTTCCTAGGAGCAGCTTCACTTCCTTTTTGTTTCTAGGCAGTATCTAATCACTTCTGTTCATGCACTGTATGGTGCGTCTCACACATTATAGTAAGTTCTCATGTGCACAGAATTACTTATTCAAAACCAATTTGTAAAGAGCTCTTTAACAAAATCCGAGGTTAAATTTTTCCCACATGGGTTTAATATCCTGTTACACCCTATACTGAGAAAGAGTTAAAGTTAATTTCACCTTGTGTTTAATGTTGAAACCAGTACAGTATGGAAAAATAAGTTTTTCTTTATATTGAGTCGTGCAGAGCATATTTGCTGTTCATACAGTACTTCATAAGCCCTCATGATTGTGCAAAGCCAAAAAAGGACAAGTGTGCCACAGCACAAACCAGCAGCTTTATCAACAAACAGGAAAACAGCATACAAGAGGCAATCCAGGAAAAGCCAGGTACTACAAAACACGGCTTAAGATGTGACTCATTCTTTGGCACAGTTTCTTTGACTGAATTCCCAGGAATTCCTCTGCATTTCAGAACTGACAAAAGGAAACAGTCATCTAAGGGCATTCCCAAGAACACATGGGACCAGTTTCTTACTCAGCACTTACGCAGGACAAATTTCCCTTAAGTCAGTGGTGTTTTCCTGGGGGAATGCTGGCTTCATCCAAGGCACTACTAATACCAAGTTTTCGGTAATGCTTCATTTTAATATACTAATACATACTACAAATATAACTGTATTATAAAGGATTCTATTTGGTAGCTAACTAAATTCCCTGGTGGTTGATCTAAGGATATCACTGCCCCATCTGCAAACATGGGATCGCTGAGTTTCCTTGTAGTTTGCTACTTAAATTGGCAGGAAACGAAACATTTCTCCATTACCAGGGCTTCATCATATGTTTCTAGAAAATATTTTGACAGTCAGCAAAAGCAATCTCACTCCAAATTTGTCATTTAGCTCTGATTGTAACACAATAATGAAAATACAACATGAAGTCTATCTGGTTTTTTTGCTTTTCTAATGTATATGAAAGTGATAAGGTACAAGTATTTCAAAGCAGGAGCTTTCTTCACAGCAAAATTAGCATCTTAAGGTTCTAGAATATAACTCTGTACAAGTAAAAAGTCAAAATTTGTATTCCCTCAACTTCCACACAGATTTTTCATTGTCCTTAATCATTTGATATTTACAGTATTAGATGCAATAGCAAATATGCCAGAGACCTGTACCATAAACAAGTACTTTACCATTTTCTGTCACACAGGTCTTCTATGCAATAAAATTCTATAAAATTCAGTTATATTTTTAGAATCAGCTAACGAGCTGGTTTGAATTTATTATTCCTAATACTTGGGATAATTCTTTCTAGCATAATTAAGGTGACAAAATAATGACTTCCCACCTTGAAAAAGCTTAATTGAATCACAGGATAATTCATGTTGGGAGGAATCTCAGGAGGTCTTTAGCCCTTACTCCAGCACTTCCTATGTTTGATTATCCTTACAGAAAAACAGTTTTCCCTGTACTTGATTGCAACTTAGGTTGCTTGAATTTGCACCCATTGTCTTCATGAAAGGCTAAAATATTCTATCTTGTGTTTCATATGCATCATGAGGCTTCTGATCCATCACCAGTGCAACTGACAGTCTCAGCTTTGAAATTCACTATCTTTTCCTTTCATCATGTTCCTGTTCCTGTGAATTCTTCCACACAAATTATTCATTGCTGTCTTTTTACCCTGAGACCTGCTAACACAGGAGGCTGCTTTCTATCACATTATCTAAAGTCTTCTCTTTTTGCTGCCTCCACCAGTAGCATGTGGTGATTTTCACTTGCTGTATTTTGGGCACTTGGCCCAGAAACATCTCCTGTGATTGTGCTGAACCTTGTGTACTAAGGCCGTGTGCACACATGGAGCTCCACGTTGTACATGTTATGATGCACATGCATACACATACACACAATAAACACTATTGCAAATAGTAACAAATGCAACCTGGGTCTTATTTTTGTACTGGTTTAAGGCTTTTTCCTCCCAGCTGGTTCCACCAGAATGGTAGCATGGACATAACGAAACCAATCCAAACCATGCTTTCTCTCAGTCCAGCTTATCATACTCTCCTCTTCCTATGAGAAATACTACACCAGCATTACTCTCTGACAGGGATATTCTTGATTAACAAGTTCTGTCTCTATGTCGCCAATAAAAAAGTTCTCCACTGCAAGGGCGCCCAGCAGGCACTGGTTTGTTCAGTGTCAGCCACTTAGTTTTGCCCTCATCGATTCATCCTGAGAGTATAAACACTGGCTGGTGATACTGATTTCGACGACCGAAGATTTTGTTCTCTTCGAGGTCCTTGCTAAGGAAGTTCCTCCTCTACACCTGCACAGGTACCCGGCTTGTGAAGAGGGATGTTCTTCTCTGCCTGTGTCTGGAGCCATTCCCTCACAACCGATGCAGACACACCAACAGATGATTCCTGGGTGTTTCTTCTCCTGCTGCTGCCCCGGGCATCGGGGCCGGGATCGGTCGGAGAGGCGAGAGCTCCATCCCGGCCGCCCCGGGGCCGCTCGGGCAGGCGGCGCGGGTAGAGCGGAGAGCCCCGGGGTCGCCGCCAGCGGGGAAAGTCCCGCTCCGAGCCGGGAATTCCCGCAGCGGCGCCGGAAGGATGCCGCGCTCCGGGGCTTTCGCAATGCGGGGCCAGCGCCGCCCGCCAGCCCCCCGAGGGACCCTCGCTCCGCCGGGACCCTTTCTCCCCCTCAGAGTCCCGCCTGCAGCCGCCTGCCTGCATTCCCCCCGTTCAGCCGGGACTTCCCCCGTGCCCTCGGAGCCTCCCGCTCGCCCCACGCCTCTCCCTCGCCCCCAGGTTTCTCCCCCCGCCCCCAGCGCCGGTTCTCCCGCTCGCCCCTGCCGGGGTTCCCCGGGCAGCGCTGCCCCCGGGGTCGCATCCCGCGCTGGCCGCGGGGGAAAGCGCTCCCTGCTCGTCCGGGGCTCTCCCCGGGGGCGGAGCTCGGCGCGGCCCGGCCCCAGCTGTAGAAAAAAGCCGCCGCACAGGCGGGTCCTGCGAGCCCTTAAAGGGGAGCGGCCGCCTCCTCCCGCGGCGGTGAAGGCGGAAGAGTGAAACTTCTGCTTCGGCCCTGCTCGGCTCCGGGGTTTTATGCACTTGTCCGGGCTCCTGCTCGCCCTGGAGAAGGAAGAGAAGGAACCTGCCCCGGCCATGTGCTCGGTAAGCGAGGCCGGCAGCACAGACCCCTTGGTGACCCGCTTCAGGCAGGTGGAGGAGACGCTGGAGAAGCTGCACCGGGAAAACAGGAGCTTGAAGAATAAAGTGCCTCGGTACAACGCGCTCTGCACCTTGTACCACGAGTCCGCGCAGCAGCTGAAGCACCTCCAGCTGCAGCTGGCGGCCAAGGAGGCGACGATCCGGGAGCTGCGGGGCAGCCTGGCCCAGCAGCGGCTGCCCCCGACGCCGGGCGGGGATGCGGCGGCGGGCGCGGAGCCGGCCCGCTCGCTGGTGGAGAGCCTGCTGGAGCAGCTGGGGCAGGCCCGCGAGCAGCTGAGGGACAGCGAGCGGCTCTCGGCGCGGAGAGTGGAGGCGCTGAGCCAGGTAAAGCCGAGGGTGCGCAGGGAGCGGCGCAGCATCACCGCGCCTTTCCGCGCTGCTCCCTAGAAAGCGAGGGACTTGAGCGCAGTAGGGCCAGTGGTGGTGCGGAACGGAGGGTGCGGGCGTTCTGCCCCCAGAGCGCTCGCTGGGTGCTGGGAACAGCTGGGGGCGCGCAGGAACCAGCGCTGACAGCGGGGCAATAGGGACTGAGCGAGGGTTTGAGGCCCGCCGAGCGATGCCGCTGCCTTTGACAAGACTTGCTCCATCCCCAGGTGCCCAAAGCAACTCGCCCGTCTGTATCCAATGGTAGCTCCCCCTGCGTTAAGAGCAAAAAGGCAAACTATAAAATCCTAAACCAAAAGCTTAGCATGACACTATAGATCTTCATGCAACTATTTTCATAAGGAGAAAGAAAAATAGTAAAAAACTCCCTGAATTTAGCAGATGCAACAACTTTGTTCTCAAAGATAATCAGCTGATGCCACCAATTTTTCTATAAAAGTGCTTTGTTTAAAGTGCTCTTAGAAATGGATTTTTGTATTGACACTAAGGTAGCACATTCATATTTGAAGAAGTAACTGACAAGACTGGATTGTGAGGAGAGAGATTAGGGAAATCAGTATCTTTCTTGACAGAAGAAGTCTCAAAACGGCATCCCTCCCCATCCAGCACAAGTGCTGCTTTGGTTACTGTCATTAAGACTTTCCCAGGTTCAGTCTGAAATACTCAAAGATTTTTAAAGCATTTATTTCTAGATGAAGCTGTATAAAGTAATTTCCAAAGCGAGCAGCAGTACTTAAAAGTGAAACAAGTGTTTTTGTCATAAGTAATTTCTTGACCTAATGCTTATACAAAACATTTTCAATATATGACACTCACCTAAAATACATTTTAAAAAGTTAATGTTTGAAAATTTATTATAAGAGATGATCTCACTGACACTTTGCAGACAGATGACAAACCTGTGGTATCTGAACATATTTGAAAGGCTGATGCTGAATATCTTTAAAGGGGAAGTTTAGTATTTAGCATGATGCTAAAGAATTTAAATGTCAGTAATAAGAACAAGTGCTGTTTATCTATATTAAACATTAATATTTATTTATTGAAAGAATAAAATGTTATGCCCAATCAGAACACCAAAAGAATTGGCACTAAATAATAACCAAATAAAAAAGACATTTTTGTTAAGTCAGAGACCAGTGTGCTGGCAAAGATGGGTGATCCCAGTGGTTTACAGCTCTATTAGCACTCCTGAGAACTGGAATGGTAAAGCTGAGATTGTAGCTGTCTCATGGTCTGCCACTGGCATCCGGAGATCCCGGATTCTGGAGGAGCAGTGCTGCAGAGGTTTCTAGTACCAGCATCTGCTCCTTCTTGAGGAAGCTTGTTTTTCACAAAGTCAGGACCAGTGCCTTTCAGGTGCATTGGAACTACAGGCGGTTTGCTCCAGTCACCAAGCAAACCTCTTCCTTCTCAAAACACCTACAGAGATGTTAATGCAGTGTGGATGATCCCACAGAGCTTCCAACAGGACAAGGAGATGTAGAAACAAGTTGCTTCCTAGGGGTGTATCAGACCCCCTCATGTACCTGGGAGTCAGCTGTGGCCAAACTAAAGCCTCTGCTGCCACATGGATTTTATTTTCTGCTTGTTTGTCCTTACCTTACCATTCCCATCCTTTCCTAGGTGGGAAAGTTGCTCTGTGTACTACCTCTGCTTGGTCCTTGTGACAGTGCCAGGCAGTGAATACATTTCACTGGATTCACTGGATTTGATGACTTTTCAGTTCTTTTTTTTTTTTTACAAAAATCTCTATTATCTGATAATTTAGTGTGCGGGACCAATAAATATTTTTCAGTCTCCACAGTTATTAATTTTAAACTACTCTGTTTCTTGGTTTTTTTGCTGCTGTATAGTCATAAAATCTTCCTGAATTTTTGCTGTTTGTTCCTCCATTCTACTGATTAGAAAGTGTTTCCATGGCTGCCTGAGCAGTTTTGATTGATTGATCCATCAGTTTCAAGGTCTTGTGATCATACAGAAATGAAATGGATTTATTCTACTTTTTCAGTACTTTGCAATGAGTACAGGAGCAATAAGGAATTACTGCAATATGGAAGTCAGACATATTTTGGCTCTTGCTTTTAAATAACTTCCCTTCCCCCTCTGTTTAGGAAGTGCAGAAGTTGAATCAGCAGCTAGAGGAGAAAAATGGAGAGATACAGCAGATGATAAATCAGCCTCCATATGAAAAGGAGAGAGAAATCTTACGACTGCAGAAGACCTTGGCAGAGAGGGAGAAGGCTCAGGCCACCAGTGATGTTTTGTGCCGTTCACTCACTGATGAAACTCACCAACTTCAACGCAAATTAGCATCCACAGCAGAAATGTGTCAACATCTGGCAAAATGTCTAGAAGAGAAGCAAAGAAAAGAGAAGGGGAATTCAGATGACCAGATACCTGCAGAAAGATCTAATCAGGTATTCTTACAGCTACTATGTGTCTTTAAAGTCTTAGTAGCTTCTGAGGTGTTAATTATAATATGATAGCTGTAACTGCGGAATGGTGAGAAACAGCCTTTAAATAATGTAGGGTGTTAAGACAGCCATGGCAATGGTAAATAGTTCAGCGTATCTGAAATTTGGGATGGAACCACTTGTCTACCACTTCAACTTTGGCCATCTCATCATCAGAGGCTTTTTTTGGAGAGGAGAGCTAGAGAGGTTCCATCCAACCTCAGCAATGCCACAATTACAGTTCTTTCCTCTATACACGGGGACAGTACCTACCTTGTAGTACCCCTGCTTCTGTGCAGCACTAGGTGGTGCTGTGATTTTGAAGCCGATCTCTCCTGATTACTTCTTTAAGCATCAAAATCACAAAACAAAGTAGAGATATTTCAAAGTAGTATTTATATTAAGAACTCTGTAACATGTGGTCTTCTCAGATCGGGATTTGGCTTTGCACACGTAGTACAGACCTACAGAAAGTTGGTTTGGGGAATATGACTCAAGGTGTCTTACCTTTTTTTTTTTGGCTCTGGGATTCCCCCAGCCTCTGAGTGCAGGGCAATGTTTCTCTTCGGGAGGGATGTTCAAAAAAAATGCTTTATAATAGGACAGTGCCAGAAATGCTACTGCAGGGCACAAAGAAACACCTGGCTTTTGGTGTACTTTGCTAATGGCTGTTGAGGCTTCAGTTGAAGTTCTCAGCATAGGGCAGAGGTAGATCATTGTTCTGTTGTTCCTGAAGTCCTGATGGCTGAGAGTCATTAGGTAATTCATTAAAATACCATAAGGAAACAACATTTGCAGTGCTGCCTCTAGTAACAGATCAGAGTATTGAGTAGGGTGCTACAGACAGTTCTCACGAAAAAGAGTAATTCTGACTTATTCTCTTACTCCTACATGGTGGTAATGCTGTTTTTCACATGACCACTCATCTGTGCTGTTGTGATGAACTCTACACATGCTCATGTCTGCTTTGTCAAACATTCCAGCAGTGTTTCCAAAGAAAATTTATTCACATTAAAGTTACTTGTTAGAAATAGGGGTTGAGCAGATAGATGAGAAAAGGACTTTTTAAGGGACTTGAAGCATTTGGCATTATCCTATTTAACATGTAATTGATAGACAGGAAACTTGATTGACTTTGATATATGTAATAAGAAGCTAACCTTGTACAGTGGGGACTTCCCTGTTGAAGAGGAGAAATTTCAGATGCCATTACTAGCTGATTCTAGGGAATTTTACACAAAAGTGTTCTATATTACTCATGTACACTGGGGTTTTTTTAAGCAGATGTCACAACTGTAAAAAAGAGGTATCATTTTAGTCAATTATATAGCAAGCAGGGTTTTTTCCCCTCAGTAATTTCTTCCTAGTACTGGCCAAAATTGACAGTAATAACAAAGCAAGATGAAGGCATATCTGTGCCTTTGTCATGCATTCTCCCACTCCAGACAAGTAGTAGTTTTCCAAGGAGTTTGTCTAAACTGTTAAACTCTGTTGTCATCAGGTCTATTTAAAAGCAGTACCAAGGTCACAAGAAACAGAGCACATTTTTGCTTTTCTTAATAATAAAAGTTGTAGCGTATACTATTAATATTTAGAAATAAACCATATAGGAATAAATAGACCTAGATGTATGTCATTACACATAACTTAAAAAAACCCCATTACTTCCAGTTTCACAGCATAGTCAAACAGCATCTGAGATTTTTAAGTTAAAGTAACATCTAACTTTATCTGAAAATTACAGCTTTTAGACAATGAAACTTCACTTCGAGCTCTTATCTGCAACCTACAAGAGGAAAACAGGATGTTAAAACAAAAAGTAGCTCACGTGAGTACTTTCATTTTGTTACAGATTAATATTTGTTAAGTATTTTAAATTAGAGTAAATTTGGAATAGATAAGGTCTGGTTAATCTAATTAAATGGCAGTTTAATGCAAGACAGTTTTTCTTAGTCATTTCAACATGGCACATAGTTTTTGTTCCCTTAGCTAAGAACAATTTGCTACATAGTTTTTAACATAGTGGGTTTTTGTTGTTAAAAACACAGTGCAGAAGAAAATTTTCATGTTCCTTCCATGGATCAGTATTCCAACCCAGAAGAACAGCACTAGGCCCAGAGTGACCACCAACCCCTCCCTTTCCATATTATTTAATACTGTCCCTTTGGACTGGGAGATGGGAAGGCTGCCCATGAAGAGTCTGCACAACCATCTCCTGCTCTCCTGTACAGTGACTTACCCACCCTTAAGGGTCGAGTCAGCATGTTGCATGATCCCCTAGAGAATTTTGGTCCTGCACAAATAGACAGCCTATAAAACCTTGGAAATTTGTGTCCTCCTGTTCTTCATGCCTCTCCTGGATAAACTTTCAGGTGGAAGATTTAAATGCAAAATGGCAGAAGTACGATGCGAGTAGGGATGAGTACGTGAAGCGACTCCACTTGCAGCTGAAGGAGATGAAGTCACAGCTGGAGCAGCACCATGGTGGAACTTCAGCACAAAGGAATTCTGACCTGATGCACAAGGAGATATTCCGGTTAAACAAGCTACTGGAAGAAAAAATGAACGAGTGCATAAAAACCAAGAAAGAACTAGAAGACATGAAGAAGGCTAGTGAAGGAGATCATGAGCGCATACAAATGCTGGAGCAACAGGTCATTAAGTTTCTTTTTCCTAGAGATGGGAATTCTTAGTGTCTTCCCAGACCACTGAAGTCCAAGGGGGAGAAATGGATTTATTTTTTTTTGACATTTGCCTGTTTTTGGACATTTGGCCATACAGATACTTAACAACACAGATTTAAAGGAAATCTTACTACTTAAAGAACCCCATGCAGTTCTGCTGGCCTTAATACAGAATATGAAAGATCTGTAAAAGAAATACAAACAGCATTGAAGTACAGATAGGATAGAGAAGATAATACTGAGATTCTGGGAATAGGTAACCAAGGAATCATAGCCTCAGCTTTTCAATCTAACCTGCCAATGCTCTAATTTATAAAATATTAACGTAATAATTCAATTTCAGGTCCTGGTTTATAAAGATGATTTCACATCTGAGAGATCAGACAGAGAACGAGCACAGAGTAAAATACAAGAACTTCAGGCAGAAGTTGCATGTCTGCAACACCAGCTAGCAAGAAGACAGGTAAGAAAGCAGCATGCTCCTTTTTTAATTTAAGCATGTCAACAGGACTGAGGACTAAATTATACTTTTAAATATATTTAAAAAATATCTTAGTATTTCTAAAAGAGTTTCAGCTCAGTGCAGCTATCAAAAACTTAGATTATTTCATAGTCAGTTCTGGTGGAGATGCTTCCCAGTTCAGATGTAATACCCCTTTCTAGTCTATTTTCCTTCTACTTTTGGATCAACATAGTAAGGGTGAATTCTTAGAAGGCAGAGGACAGCCGTAACTCTTGGCATCTTTAAAGTAGCACATTGGCTGTATTCTGTGTTTTCTACAAACCTTCTTTACAACTATATTAACACTGAAAAAACTGATCAATAATTTATTTACAAGTCCTCTGATAAATATTTGAGTGGTGTTTCAGATAAAGGTGATAAAATATCACCTGTTAAAGAATATATTTTTACTGCATCTTTTTCAAGAGCTCTCCTTTCTCTTTCTAGGACTCAAGAGACACAAGTAGTCATTTCAGAGTTCACGCTGGTAACCAAAATAATTTGTACGTTCAGACGAATGTCGAACATCTACGAGGCAACAGCCCGGGCCAAACAGGCACGAGAACAAACTCACAGTCTGAACAAGCTTCTCCTCCTGGGGATAATGGAAACTTGGGATCTGAAGGCAGGGCACAGGGTGAACTCAGATGCCCTCACTGCATGAGGTTTTTCAGTGATGAACTCAGTGATGAATTCCTCAAGCATGTTGCTGAATGTTGTCAGTGACCACAGGATGTGAGGGGTGTAAGTTAATCACTACTTTTATAGACATAAAACTTGCTCTATACATATCTCCTACAGTCCTAAAAGAGAATAATTCAAATGGAGAGCTCTGGGAAATTAGGAGGATGAACAATATCTACCTCTTGCTTGATTTTGCCTTCTCTTGGACTGTGTGAAAGGCTTCAAGAGAAAGCAAAGTATTTGTCTGAAGAATTATTTTTGACAGCTACAAGGAAGGCAAGTGTAATGCAGATTCTACTACAAACTAAACTGAAACCTACGGTGGTAGTTCAGCTTCAGAGCGCAGCTTGACTTTATTTGGATCTAATTCTCTACCGCAGTCTGATGGCTTGTGAAAAAAATTACTGAACTTGAAATTTTCCTCCTCTTCCAAAAAATGTAGGCTGAAGAACATTTTGGCAGAAGATAAGAAAAAGCTTACTGTGCTTTATCTGGATTAAAAGTGAAAGTATTTTCTTGACTCTTGAGGCTGAACTTTCAGACATCTAATCTGAAAATCCTTCTGTTTAATTGAAATCAGAAGAAGTGAAGAAAACATAAAAGGGCTGGTTATTGACTTAAAACCAGTCTGCATTTTTTGCACAGAAACAAGGTACAGGGATATTTATATTTTCTGTGCCAGATTTGTAAATGTATATTTGTGTAATTATTGATTGTATTCCTATTTGACGTAAGGATTATTTTTATAATAAAAATGATTGTGCATTTGCTTTACTACGTTAGTAAAGGGGTCAAAACATCTCTTTTGGTGTAAGTATTTAAATGTGAAATAGTCCCAGTAACTACACTAAGGGCTAATTAAATGTCATGGTTTCAGATATGAGTTATTTCATTACTTTAGTGATAACCAGCTTCTCAGACTATTTTCAAATATGTTGAAAAAAAAAATCATTCCTCATCTCTGAGCAGAAGATTGACCTTTCAGAGGCACAGGAACACATTTAACCCCCTACCCTGCCACACACATGTGACTATGCCAGTGCTACCTTGAATTTCTTCTTGTCTGCACTGGAGAGAACCTCAACATCTAGCAGGGGACTGTTTTGAGAAGAGTATCAGCAATTAAAGTGTACAAATATAAGAGGTTTTTGCAGCCTTGGCTCCACGTGTTTCTCACTGTGTCAGAGCAGGGGTTAAGGAGGGGATAGAAAGTAAAGGTCTAGTGCAACCATCACACTTCATAATTAAAGAAAACTTGCTTAGTGTAACAACACTCCTGTCCTCTGCTTTGCTTCATTCCCTATTCTACACTTCAGGAGGAATGTGGGTATTTTTCTGGATATTTCCTTTTCAGGATCCTGTTGCAGCCCCAAAAGAAGATGATGGTTTTTGCCACTGTTGTGGGATATTACCAAAAGCAATGCCTAGGCCTTTGCATGCAGCAATGGCTGCTATTAACCTAATCTACAACTGATTGCAGTCCTGTGATTCACTACTAGCTTGTTCTTCCCAACACAACATGCAAAAACATGCAGAAAGTTTTATTTCTTTCTCTTTTTTTTAGTGACCATTTTTTACATTGCCTTTTAAGGTCTTAGAGATCAGAGGCAGCCCAGAGAATATAAGCTGAGAAACATGATTAAACTTCCTGTGGCATAAGCTAATCTTACTTTTTTTGACTGTTCTCATTAGACAAGCCTGGTTTACAGCTTCAATGTACATCAAGATGTAAACTGTAGTGCCAGTGATTGATACAGCAAAATAGGGACTTGACTTTTGTATTGACTCACACTAGAAGACACTTAAGAAAACACAACAGTAAAGTAAGTTAGATCTTGGCATCTTGGCAGCACCTTTTTTTAATTGCATTGAGATGATGACTCCTTTAATATATATCAGAAGCTGAAGTCTGCTGTAGGTTTCCACTGATGCTAATCCCTGTGGGTATAGAGTTGGATAGACTGACCTACAATAAGAAATAATAATTTCTAATAAGAAATAGATGCAGGAATTAGGTGAATCTGCAGTACACAAAAATTAATAGTGCTTATCCTTGTGGATTTAAATTCTGTGAATTAGTCCCCAGTCAAAGCAGTGGTTAGTTTCACACTAATCCTGGGGAAGGAGAGCACTTCAGTGCTGGGAAACTGGATATACCTACAGCAAGGACAACACTGGACCAACAAACAGGTGAAGTTACCAATCAAGCACAGATTAAAGCTACCACATAATGCAGTAAGAGCAATAAATGAGGACTGGCATTTGACTATCTGTGGCATAAATCTAGGACAGATCTGCTGGTTCTCTGTACAAAAATACCTCTCTTCAGAGCTCTTTGACTTTACTGAGATTTTTGGGTTTTTTTCCCCAGCTGGTAAAAAGTATAACTCTTTCTTGTTCTGGCTTAATCAAGAAACATTACACTACGAAGAACTACCAGTGTCTTACAGGCAAATGTTTGTTTCAGATGATGGGCCATAAACTATTGCTCCTAAGAAAAGCTGTCTGTTATGCAGTGCTTTGACTTTTACACCAAATTCACTGGTAGATCTCTTGATAAAACACTACAAAACCTTTACCTGCCCTCTCCTCACCAGGCAAAGCATACATACCAAGGCAGCCCCAGCAACTGCCACCACCCCCTACCTGCACAAGTCACATTCTTCAACTTATAGACCAGAATGCATAAAACCTGTCAGCTTCACTATCCAACACTGAAGTGAAAGTGGTTGTGAGTTTCCAGCAATTCTGAACCCTCTAAATTAAGGAAAGCTCCTTCTGGTCTCACACTGGTACTCTCTTCTTGTTGGATGGTTGTCCAAATGGAGTATCTTACTTGGTTAAATGTTAACATCAACCCAGCTCCTTTCCTAAAACAAAGCAATAAAGGCATAATGAGTAAGAAAGTAACTGCATACAGTGAAAGGAACTTCAATAGCATAAACTTTGTGAACTTTCATTATCCATTTGTACTACACTCGTTCACTGAAACACGTCATCTGTAACACTGCAGAAACACATCCTCACACAAGAGATTCTTGAAATCATACAGAAAAACTGTGTGTGTGGCTTGGTTCCTTATTTGCTGTATTGTTAACAAAAGGCATCCAAGAGAAATGAACCCTGTTTTCAGGCAAAGTTAATGCCTGTTTAGGCTTCTGTAGATCTCTCATTCAGGTGAACACTGCCTGTACTGCCGTGGCATGCCAATACCAGATAGAAGGCAGACAGAGGTATCACTGCAGTTCCACAGAGGCTGAGAGCAGGATAACTGCCTCTTCTGGGACTTGCAGGAATGTGTCTTAACATATTAACAGCTGCCAAGATGGATTTGTCCAATTACCTTCATGATTAGTCCCTTCTCCTAAAATTTCTCCTTCACCAAATAACTGTCCCCCAGTTTTGCTCTCCAAACCAACCTGAGTCCAGGCCCACGGCAACTCAGCTCCTGAGGAGCTGTCTCACCTCACCAGCAATGAGATGTTCAGACTGTATAATCTCCAGCTGGCTCTCATTTCTCCTGGACCTAATTATAATGTACCTTGTTCAGGATTTTAAAGTAAAGGCTGTTTACTAACAACCATGTTGGTTGCCATGCAGAAGTGGGCCCTTAGCACACAATCACAACAGCAGCTGTAGGCAACACTGACTCACTGCATCTTCGAAAATACAAATGCAAGAAGCCTCAGAAGTCAGTCCCTACCCTTAAAGCCCCAAGGGAGAAAAGATGAACAATAATGCTCTTTCCTTTAGCATGGGCAGTACAGAGCCTAAAAGGTCTATCAAATAACATGCAACTTCTAAGACAAGGTCTGCTTCCCCCTTCGATGACTTAGGATATCATATCTTTTAAAATAAGCCTTAAATGATGCCACAAGATTAGGTGCTCACTAATAATAAAACCAACTACAAGAATAAAATTCGTTCAAGAAGCAGATACCTATGCTCTATGCTTTTTTTTTTAAAACTTCCATTTCCTGTGGCTTTGCTGCATGTATATATATAGAAAGCAAGGGAAATTCCAAACAAGATGCCACACCATTATACTCAGAACAGCAGTGCTTCTCATTCTAAAAAAAGGGAAGTCTCAAATGCTTTTTCTACAAAATCTATGTGAATTCAAAGTATGCTGTAGTAATATTTCATAGTACCATGCTCCAGTACCTATAAACTGGGGCACAGAGGGTGTTTCAGCTCAAAACCTAAAGCATAAGAAATGCTTATGAAGCACTAGGTCAGTTCAGCAGGATCTCAGCAGAGCAAGGGGATATAAGGTTAAGCACTCCTGCCTTCTTACCTGATGCCTCAAATTCCTCTCTGAGGGCAGAGCACAGCCCAGCACCCTCACTGAAGCATTCCCTGAAGCAGCCTGTCCTGGGGGTCAGGGCTCCAGCAAGGTCAGGTGGGGATTTACAGGGTGCTGCAGGAACTGCTTAAACAGGAGCTCCTGGAAGCACTAACCACCCCAAGGGGGCACAGCACTTGTGTCTCCACTCCCACTGCTGCTCAGTGCATTATTCCCCCTTTCTCATTAGTCCACTTTTTACCTCTCTTTTTACACTTGCTGGTGAGAAGCTGCTGGTGCAGGAACACTTCACACTATGTGAAGGATGTAAGGTGTCGATACAGGCCAACAGCCTCCCTCAGGATTTGAGGTATTTCCATGTCACATGGGGCTCTGGTGTGGAGAACACCAAATCAGATGGGCTTAAGAGACAGCTGATTTCAAATGGGCGTTTTTGGTGCCTTCTAGAAGTGTGTACTTAACCACACTCATTGCCTCACCACCCTTCCCCAGACCAACATTCCAACACATCTTCTGCTGGGCCAAGCAGGGCAGCTGGCTGCTCATGCTGACCCCCACCTCCTCAGGGTCACAGGAGCTCACCTTGCCTGAGGCTTTCACCCTCTCATTTCTGAAGGAGTGGGAGGGAGGAAAGAGCAGTGGGACCCTACTCCACCATCCTGCACTCATCAAATCTTTGTCAAATCTATCTTCATATAGAAAGCATTTCAATTGCATTTTTTTTTAAATCACAGGTAGACACCTTAGTTACACACAAGTATCACAGGTCATTTATACAGGAGGGGCACCAGGCAGCCTGGTGGTGCTCCATCAGCTCTTTGGCCAGCACTGGCACACCCCATGCCTGCTTAGCTTCTTGGTTCCTGCTGCAGCCAGACTTCCTTCAGCCCCATCCCCAAATTCCCCTGCACAGCCCAAAATGGCACACCTGAACAGAACAGTTGTCACTTTCTCAGCTCCACAGTAGTCTGGACTTGGGCAATACCCAGTTACCTTCTCTGCCGAGACAAGATGCTACACCATGGGAACAGTGCCTTGATGGCAGCAAGGGCAAGGTGATATCATCTCCCTCCAGCTGTGCCTCCACAGCCCTCCCTGGGTTGTGCCAGCTGCAATTTAAAGGAGCCAACCACCTGCACCCACCACTTGGGCCCCGGGCTGGGAGGAGAGCCACAGGCACCCAGACCAGCTTTGGGAGCAGCCCCACTGTAACTGGGGTCACTGGTCCCACTCACAAAGCCCTGTTTCTTTCCTGCCCAGTGGAAAGCAGGAAGGAGGTCTCAGACCATGCTGCAACAGGGTAGGGTCTCCATCTCTCTTAGGACTCACAAGTGGGGAGGCGAGAGATGCTCAAATCTTGGACCAGTTGATCCCCGCTCATACAACAGGGAAAACGAGCAAAGAAAGGAGCTCAGACACCCACAGAACAATCAGCCCTTTATCACTACATCTCAGGGAAATTCAGACCTCCAGAGAGGCATGCAAAGGTCCACAGACAGTCGAGGAAAAAATATCACCTACCAAGAGAAAGTGGGACCCGGTGGGATGTGAAGTGACTCATGCACACACAGCTGAGCACACTCTAACAGAGCATCCTACTCCTCTTTCCCACCACCTGAGCTTGCCCTCAGTGGCCAGATCTAATTTAGTGATTCTCAGCTCCTCTTCTGACCTCAGCATTGAGCACCTGCTCCACCTTCTGCAAGGCTTGTTCTTACCTCCCCAGGTGGAAGGACAGGGCTTGTACCACTCCCAATGGCAGCAGGCAGATGGGAAGCAGGCATCTCTGGAGGAAAAGGGATCTTCCTTTGATCCTGGCTGCTGTCATAAGGGGCGTCTCTATCCTCCAGTCTCTCTCTCCTGAGCAGTCCATTTACCGATTATCAGAGCCCACTTTTCCCCTATTCCAGTCACAGTCAAACACAAAAATGGTTCTTGAACCATCAGTTCAATGTCACTCAGAGCCTGTGACACAGGCCAGACCAGCTGAGTGCCTCTAATCACCAAGCTTGGCCCCAAAAGCACCATGCAACTGCCCTTCTTGCTTCTTCAAGAATCTCTTCTATTAAAGACTGGTCATTGAAAGGCATTTCAGCTCCAGCAATAACATCATCACTTTCCCCTGTGGCACCTGGAAGGTTTTACACTTTTTCAGGGCCAGTCTTCTTGCAAGAGAGACACTCCAAAATAAACAGGTCACAGGTGGTGCCTGGTGGTCTGCTTAGCCCAAAGGGAAGGGGTCTCTGACAGCCCAGGAGGTTTATGTCATGTGCAAGCCAGGAATGGAGAGGATGGCTCTGGAGCACTTGCCACTGAGCAGAGAGGATCTGGAAAGGGGAATAAGGTAGAATTTGTTTTAAAGAAACACCAAGGCAAATTTATGGACTAGACCAGGGTGTTCGAGAGAATCAAGTCTGTGGCTGAGACTAGGAACCAGTGTGGGGTGCAGGCAGGCCTTTCCCTCCCACACAAGATCCATCCTTTGATAACCAGGTATGGAATCCCCTAAACTCTCAGCATGGTGACAGGTCCTGGGGACAGTGGAAAAAACTGATGAGCAGAACCACTTCATCACCCAAAGAATGGGCGACAACTTATTTTGTGAACTGTTTTGAGGTTTTGTTTTGTTGCACCTACACACACCGGTTGCATGGCACCACACCCCCTCCTTCAAAATGTCAGTCTTCAACTCCTAACAATAACCACTGAGGGGGAAAATAGTGTGTGCTGGCCAGGGTAACTCCTGTGCAGTGGGGACTGCACTGGTCTGGCCTTTCTCCTCAACTCAGGTTGCACCCACCTTGTCCTAAGTTTCTTGCTGGTGGTATCTCCTTTGATAGACAGTGGGCAAATATTAATTTTTACCTCTGTGGTTTCCAGGTGACTCTCTCAGGGAAAGTTTGCTGGAGCTTTAATCTTCCTGAAATGGCAGCAAGACTGAATAACCACTTCCTCTTAGCACTGCTGAGGAACTTGAAATGTGGAGTTGTTGCAAAAGTGTGTGAGGACACTCTCCCCTCCTGCCTCTGCCGTACTCTCCTGCGTGCACTAATGTCACTTGTTACACACACTGGGCAGTAACAAGGTTGGGAAACACTTGAGCAGTAAAAGCCACTCTGACAGCCTGAAAAGGCGGGCAAGTGATACCTTCTACTCTTCCCTGCAGTCAGCTTATGCCTTTGTGTCCCCAGCAGCTGCGAACAACCTCTATCAGGCAGTCACCAAAATCTATACCTGGACCTCTTTCATAGCCTGGGCAATTGAGAGATTTTGAGCCAAGCCCCAAAAGGATGCCTGCACTATACGTACTTGCAAGTATTTCTGTTTTGCTGCAATAATGCAAAAACAAATAGCAAGAACAGACAATAACTTGCAACAGGTGTTCACGAAACTGATCTCTTAGGTTGCTTCTGTAACCAGAGGGACACATAACATTCCCAGCACCCACAGAAAAGGACCCCAATGCCTATAATAAGAAGCTGGATTTGTGTAACTCTTCAGCAGTTCTGAATCTTTGAGCAGCCTTCAACAAGCAGGGGTTTGTATTGTTATAAGGCTTAATAACAAAATGGCTCATGTTTGACTGACTTTCAAAGTTCCAGTCTCCTCTATGCAGCTTTCTACTTAAGGAAGGCAGAGGGCTGCTGACTCGTTTAAGCTCTCCTTGTCACTTGCTAAGTGACAACACAGGGACAACCCTGAAGTGTTTCTAGAGATGGTGCTAACACAAACCAGAACAAGCTTTGTACAAAGAGTGCAACTGTTTTGATGTCATTCCAATGAGACAACCCTGTGATGTTATGGAAAAAGCCCTGAGCTGGATACACTAAAAATCTTGCCTCAGATCACCTGTACAAACTTTGTATTGTCACAGGCTACAGACTCCATTGAGGCTCTCTTTTCCATAGTTTTCCATATTATTGAACTATTATCCTCCCCTGGTTGTGTACCCAAGTTCTCTTAGCCAGTTTTTGCCAGGCCCAGCAAATTACCTCCACTGGCATTTTTTGGCAGCCACAGATTTGATGTTCCCAGGCTGAAGAGGCTACTCTGGGGGCTTGATGCACTGCTGTAGTTTAAGGCTGTGCCCACATTCAGAGATAACATACTTAAATAATTACAATGATCATGCAACTTTTTAAGTGCACTATATAAATAAAACACAAATCCCCACCACCTTTGAAAGCTTTATTGACTAAAAAATGCCAGCTATAGAATACAGAGCAAGTCTCCAGTACACCCAGCCCCATCCCATTACTTGTCCACTAACAGGATGTGGTTCAAAATATGCCTTACTCAATATATATCAACACATCATTAACACCTATTTCCAAGTACGCATGGTTTGAACAGTGAAAGTTCAGCTCCAAAGAGTTTTGGGAGCACTTGTAGTGGCAACACAACCTGCAAGTCACCAACAAGATGCTGAGGGCTTCAATGCACCAAACCAGTACAACCTGTAGCTACACAGTTGTTCATATTGGTGCAATTACTCCAATTCCTGATGCAATGGCTCATGAGTCAAGATGAGTCTGATCTACACAAGGGGCTGACAGTCAAGGCTGGTAACAAATTCAGACCCCAGGGTAAGCAGAACCTTCACATATGGAAAGCCGAATCTCTTCCAAGTAACATTTGTGGACTACAGGTTTGGAAAATACCACTTTGTGTTTGTGTGTCCTGAAGTTTGGGATTTCCACTCCAGCTCTTTGCAAGTGAGAGGTCAAAGAGGGAAAAGCATAATATAAACACAACAAAAGGCTATAACAGCTTATGGATTTGGAAGCCAAGACTGACCATAAAGGAAGGGACTTCTAGGAAATAAATAAAAGTAGAATAGCTTTTAATCATCCATTAAATCAATAATGGAAAATTCTGCATGCATGCAAGAGTACTTCAGAGAAAAGGACAAGGGCATGGAGCCAGTACTAAAGGAAACACAAAGAAACTTACTGGAACTTCTGAACGAAGACAACAGGTCTAGGCATGAATTATTTGTCTAAGCCAAATTTATGACTGCCACAGTCAATGGAAAGTTTTCAAATCCACAGAATAACTGAACTTGGGAAGAGGAAGGTTTGAAGATCATGTAGTCCAACATCCCCTACTCAAAGCAGGGTCAGCTAGAGCAGGTTGCCTGGGGCTGTGACCAGTTCGGTTCTGACCATCTCAAGGATGAAGGGTCCACAACCTCTCTATGCAACCTACTCCTGGTTCAATCACCCTCACAGTAGAAAAGGTTTTCCTTACATTTAAATGGAATTTTGTATTTCAACTTGTGCCCCCTTGCTCTCTTGTTTTGTCATTGGATACCACTGAGAAAAGTCTGGATCCATCTTATATACTACCCCCACATCAGGTATTTATACGCATTTGGAAGATCGCCCTGAGTCTTCTCTTCTACAGGTTGGGCAGTCCCAGCTCTCACCTCTCCTTGTTTGATGGATGCTCCAAGGCCTGAACCATCCTGGTGGTCCTTCGCTGGACTCTCTCCATGTCTGTCTCATCATACTGGGGAGTCCAGAACCAGACTGGTCCAGATGTGCGTCACTGAAGCGGAGCAGAGGGGAAGGATCCCCCCCCTTGACCTGGTGGCAGTGCTCTGCCCAACAGCTGCCACCTTTAGTACATGGCACACACCACTGGCTCATGTTCAACTTGCCTGCCAAGACCCCTGGGTTAACTTGAGCTTGAGCTATTTGGCACTGGTCAAGGAAAGGAGAAAGGAGTCTGTTTTTTGTCCTGCCCCTCCTCTCTGACCCAAATCCTGAAAGCGATTTGATGTACTTTATTTATTAACCATCACATTCAAAGTATTCAAATCTACAAGTAAATAAATACCCCATGAAGGTACAGGGGAGACACCTAAAACCTCAGCTAAAACACCAGACAAAGACCCTTATCTCAGAATCAGTGCTGAATAATCAGAAAAATGGCACGTTTAGCACGGCTTTTAAAACAAGCACTTCTTCAAGTGTTTATAAGAAAGATGACACAGTCCATTGTTGGCAGGGATGGAGGGTGAAGAGGAAGGAAAGAAATCTTCCACTTAATTTTGGCAGACTATAGAAATTCCTCAATTCAAATGCACAGGCTTGTTTTGAAAACTCAGCTAACAGACTGGTAGAAAGAGAGAGAAACTTGAAAACCTGGGAGGTCTAATGCAGGAACCCATTTTACAGCTACGGTTCCCTAAATCACAGCAAGTTAAAATCCTGATAGAACAGTTCACTATACATACATTAGACTGTCTCTCTTGCCTGGCTGAATGTTGATCAGAGCTATCCCTTATTTCCTGACTTCATGGTCCATGACATCTGTATTTTTTTTGCAGCTTGTGCAGGTTTTATGGTAAGCCTGGGGTACAGCAATTGTTTCTGTTGTTTTATCACATCTGATTTCCTAATGGCTCAACTGGATGAGATTTCTAAGCCTCTTTCTTTGTAGCTGCTCTCCCATTTTGTGAAGACTGTGAATCTCATCAGACCATGCACAAAACTATGGCGCGATACCACGGAAATCCCCCACACTCACTGTCAGTGCTCAGAGCATTCCCTCCTCTGTCTTACAACACTGATGCTGCTCCAATGCTCACAAAGGTGAGGCAACAGTGGCACTGACTAAAACCAAGCAACCGTTTTGGAAACTCTCCCATGAGCTTGTGAGTGCATCACGAAAGTGACCTGCGTGAGGGCTGTCCTGAGACGCTGATCTACGTCTACTTAAGAACTAGAGTACGACCAAGCATAAAACACTAAGTTTCTAAGTTTCTAAGTCAGGACCTGAATTGCTAGGACTTGAAGTGAAGAAAAGGGCATTGATTAACTGCTGACATGACTGCATTTCTGATCTCAATATGACAGTGAATCTGCATATAATGACATCAAACTTCAGTGTGTCCTTCTGAAACTCGCATGGGTCCATGTGGCATTTAGGACCCTGATATAAAACTGAAAGAGGAAAAGAAAAGGAAGGACTTGGACTCTGACTGAGAGAAAAGGACTGAAATCTGATACAAGTGCAGAATTCCTGCTGTTCTTACCAAAGCCAGCTGTAACAGAGCAGAAAACACAACAAGCACAAGTGATAGCAAGGGACCATGAATTTAAAATAGGGATTCATGGGATACACTAGGTTTTTCAAAGTAACTAGGCTGCTGCTAATGATCAAAAAGTTTATAATAAAAAAACTGGTTGAATTTTTTAAATTCCCAAAGAGACTCAATCTTGTTTGGGAAGTAATGGATAAAATTCCAAGAGCCCAGAAAGAACTCAATTTCATCTTTAAAAATGAAAACAAACTAACTTCAATCTCCCCTCAAAGGAACAAGCAGATGATTTTTAAGTGCCGACCTGACAATAAAGAGATGATTTATTCTTGACAAATTCATGTTGGCTGCTACTCATGGTTGAACTGCTAACTGTTTCCTCCTTTTTCAGCATAACAACAGCCCTGGTGAACTGAAGAAAAACAGTAGATATTGTGAAAGATAATGGGAGTTTCAATGCCTTTTTCACATGACATTTCAGAAAATAAACTCTGAAAAACATTATCTTCAGGGATGCAAAAACTGATGTGGGAGAATATACCAGCAAGGCTCTTTAAATATTGGTCCTGGATATAACAATGAGATATTTACACTACTGCTTGGGGATGGGACAGAGAAGATGTATTAAACACACAGGCAGATCCCAAATGTAAATAAGGTGCCAATGCATAGGTAAAAGGAATCAAAATAGTTTAGCAAATAGATGGTTTGAAAAAAAGCTGGCAATTCAGCACGTACAGATGCAAATTTACATTGTTTGAGGACAACAAAATGCACAAATATGTGACAAGGAATCACTAATGGGCTAATTCCTCAAAAAGGATCAGAGCCACAGGGTTCTGTGAATAAGCCAGACATGGAAGTGCAGAGGATAGAGAAGAGCTGTCAGCTGGATGTGAAGAAATCCCTCTGCTGTGCTTGGGGTTAACGAAGCGCAGCTGAAATAGTGCACTGTGCTTTGAAAATTATACATCAAGAAAAACATGGGGAAAAATAATAATAACAACAAAATGGGACTAAGAGCCACAGGACTTCAACAAAACAGTATAAAATATGACAGCAGAGCAGAAGATTGAGGGAACATCACTGGCTACATCATTGCAGGAGGCAAGGAAACCATGCAGCCTGCCTCCAGTCTTTTCAGTACAGCAAATTTCATTTGTTTCCCTGACTACCCTGATTAGAAAACTCCATGCAGTGTCCAGTTGGTCCCTAAAAAAAAACGTTACCCTGTTTTCCTGTCACTGTGCTGTGTACTGCCCTCCCACAAGGAGCCTTTGCAGCCTGTGGAGCCTGCTGCAGCTCTCTGTCAGCTGGCAGCCCTGCCCTGCTCTGTGGGAGCATCACCATGAACTGAGGAACATAGGCACTAGCAGCTGCCTCCTGCCAACCTACCCTCCTCAGACACAAGGTGCATCATGCAGTACCTTTGCAACAAACCAAAGAGAAACAGCGCCGTGCACCCCCTGCCACAGCTGCTCACTACATTGCCTGCAAAGAATCTCCAAAATCCATGTATGTATATGTAGCAGGAGAGTGTACATATGAGCATGTGTGCATGTACATCTGATGGTAGGACAGGAACCCTTCCTGCTGCAGGGCAATGCTCTAAGAGACAGGCTGTTCAGGGATACCTCTCCCATTCTGTCCTGGTGAAGTTTTTCCACTACATACAGAAATCCTGACAGGTGCTCAGCAGACTGTCTGGAAGGAGACCTGAAACTCACTCACCTGACCTCCAGATGGGCCCACTCTTAAGCTTAACCTTCTGGTTCACAGAGGCTCTTTCTTTCTCTATTTTATCTCCCCTGGTAGAATCAGAAGTTCAACTGAGGTTGAATTTCAATAAAAGCTTGTTGGTTCTGCTAAGTTAGCTTGCTCCAAAAACACCAGCTTTTCAAAACTCCCAGCTATCTCCAGGCCAGGAATTTTCAATTCTTTCAAACATCTCATCCTGCTTTCATTGATTCCTCAAATATCTTTATTTGGAAATTACTTGGTTCCATGGAAATTACTTGGTCCTGTGAAGTGCATGTCTGGGAGCTGCATCACTTGCACACATCCTCTAAGCCAAGGACACAAAAGACAGACAAAAAATTCTGCATCCCCATTACACTAGTCAGGACCAGAGAAATTATAAAAGCCATGATTCTTCCAGCTTCCTAAAGCCTTCAGCTACACAGATCCAAGTTGTGCTCTCATGAAACTGCATGTTTAGAAGAAGATGAAACCCCTTTGCCAGCTCTTCAGTTCCTCTTTGTGCCCACCTCCTCCCTTCTCTACCCTTCCAGGCTTAACCTTTTGTTCCTTTTTTCTTGGCTCCTGCACAAGCCTTTCCACTAAGCACCACCACCTTAGGGATGACTGAAATACAGTCTCCCATTGTTGGACTCAGTGATTGTGTCATTTGATCAGTTTATACTTTCCTGCTCCTTGACACAGTGGTAATGGAGTTACCTCAATGTATTTAATCTGGGCTGGGCTTTAATCAGCACCAGTGAGTAATGCAAAACAATTGGAAACTATAAAGGGGAAAAAAAAAAAAAGTACACTCCCTGTGCCACCCCTCTATGTGTAATAAAAAAATCCCTGATCCCAGTGAACAAAGTTCTTGGATTTTTAATGCCTGGATCCAATTTCTCAGGCTCCTTTTTCTAGATGTCAGCCTCACAGCAGCAGGCTTTAATAAGAGTCTCATAGTGCTTAAAGCTCCTTCTGCTGCATTAAAACACAGCTGAGACTCAAGTAACATCCAAGAAATCTCCACTGCCAGGGACTGCTCAGCAGCTCCAGCAGAGCAGTGATGGGGTTTCACTGCCCACAGTGTGGGTGAAATGGGTCAGCATGCAGCAGGATGCAGGCAAGTCTACAGCAGCAGAATATGGGCCAGCTTTGGAGCTTCCCAGTAACGCCAGCTCGTCCAATTTGGTGTTGCTAAGAGTGCCAAGCATTGCTGCAAAAAAAGACAGCATAGAAAGGTACTGAATTTATAAGCAAAAAGACGAGTGGAAGGGTTGATGTGGAAGAAAGGCCAAGAAAGCAATACTGTCTTTGGCAGCGCTGGTGAGAACTGCACATCTGGCTTCACCTCCTGCTTCCCTGTAATGTGTCCCTGCAAGGTGGAGGCGGCTGTGCGAGCAGGGAACAGCCAGGGTGCTGCAGACACCCTGCTACAGCCACTTGCCAGCTAAGGGGAGGTGCCTCTGGCTGAAGCCGGGTGCTCTGGCTTCAAAGGCAGAGGTATCACGTACCCGAAACCAGAAGACATTTGCCACAGGGCTGTCTCTTCTGATAGAAAAGAGGACACTTGCAAGGGCTGAGAAAAGTAAATAAAAAGGGCTGGGGGTCAACATAAAAGGCAGAAAACCAAGGGGATTTTGTCTGATAACAAGGAGAGGAATGCCAGGCAAAACTTCCTAGGAAAAGAATAAAAATCAAGTGTAACAGAAGAAAACATGATGAATACTTAACACTGGCTTTGCATCACAGCCCAAATACAATACAATTCCACACAGAGATACAGCAGAGGGGCTGGAGGGTAATAGAGTCCAGCAGAAATGGAAGTTAAACACCAGACTAAAGTCTGATGTTATCTTTGATATTATTCCAGGACAAGGGTTATAGAAAGAAGCTATCTTTCACTAGACGAACTAATACCTTGGATAGAAGTCCAGACTTGAGTCCAGAGAAGGGCAGTGGAGCTGGTGAAGGGTCTGGAGCACAAATCTGATGAGGAGCAGCTGAGGGAGCTGGGTGTGTTCAGCCTGGAGAAAAGGAGGCTCATGGGGGCCTTATCACACTCTTACAACTGCCTGAAAGGAGATTGTAGCCACGTGGGGGTCAGCCTGTTCTCCCAGATAAACAGTGACAGGACAAGAGGACACAGCCTTAAGCCACACCAGGGGAGGTTTAGGTTAGGCATTAGGAGGAATTTCTTCACAGAAAGGGTGATTAGACATTGGAATGGGCAGCCCAGGGAGGTGGCGGAGTCTCCATCCCTGGAGGTGTTTAAGTTAAGACTGGACGTGGCACTCAGTGCCATGGTCTGGTTGACATGGTGGTGCTTGGTCTTAGGTTGGACTCTTATCTAAGAGGTCTTTTCCAACCTACTTGACTGTGATTATGTGAAAACAGCTATCCCTCCACTTCAGCTTGGTCTGAAATAGTATTTTATTATTTTCTACATAATAAATGCAGCCTGTGCCATCTTTCTGGGACAGCAGAAGTTGCTTTACTTGTGGCAAGGCTGAAAAATTACTTAAATTTTCCTTCCATTTTTTCCAAAAAGAAAAAGAACAACTGTTCGGAGTAAGACTAGTGCTTCAAAACATCTTAAGTTTATTTTAAAAAATTCATTAAAAGCTTCAACAATAGTACTGAAGTAATTTTCTTATATCACCTTCCAGAGCCTTCCTGAACAGCTACCTTCCTTAGCATACATGTGGATTTTCCAGTAGACCTGAAAAGAGACCTGGCATCTAAAGTTTTCATAGGATCAATTATATCAGCACTTATCATTGACCTTTAAAGTTTCTTTTTGCTTCTGCATTCCCCAAACCCCAAAAAGTAGTTCAAACTAGTAAAGCCAATGGTGAAACTGCTCAGTTGCTGCAAAACTCACAGCTCTTTCCATTCCTTAAGTGTAATTTTGGGAAGGCTTTTGAAATTGAATTCGATGCATGCAACACAGATTGGACTGCCAGGATCAGTTGCCTGTTTTGTTTCAGCTCCTCTTCTTATAATCAGAAGAAGAAAATGATTTGCTTTTGTAATACTGGGAATTACTGATACTCTGAAGCAGAGCTCAGGTTGTTTTCCTTTGGAATCAGAAAAGAAACAAAAAACAATTTTCGAGAAGATTTTCCTTTCAGTTTCTTAGAGTTGTCTCATTTGGGAGGGGAGAGAGAGAAGGAAGAAAAACAGGCATGGAACTTGGAGAGGACCAGTAACTGTAACTTACAACAATATAAACCCATCCTCTCCCTCTCCAGCTAGTCAGCTTCTCTAAAAATCACAGGTCCTTAACTGATATGGATTGGCACACCCCTCCAAACACAGTTTGAGTTGGTGCTTTTAGGCAGAGGATGTCTTGTGAGTCATTGGGGAACCTTAAGTCCTTGTCTGTATCCAGGTTAGTTTTAAGCTCCCTGAACAAACCAGGGCAGGGATCAGGTGCCATGACAAAGACAAAAAGAAGCTGGGAATTAGAGAGAGAAACCAAAGACACTGTGCTATCTCATAAATCCATATCTCATCACCACTGTACAGCTTGGGCTGCCTTCCAATAAATTACATAAAGACAACATACAAAATACATAGGAAGGGAACCAAGTAGAGAGATACAGAAAGGCTTTCACCTAAGGAAAGATTAAATAAGCTCAAATCTAAGTAGAAGGAAGCAGGAAGAAGTTAAGAAACTTAAGCAGAAGGAAGAAAAAGGACTGATGGGTGAAGTTTATCAAACCAGGACTGAGCAATGTGGTGAATGGATGATTAGTATGTGCTGCTTTTCATAATGCAGGGATTCAGTGTCAAGTGAAAAGAAATCCCCAAACAAACCCAAACCAAAAGGTCATTTCATATCAAAAGGTATAATCAGACTTGGGAACTCACTGCCATGGGATATTTTGGATGGCAAAAGGAAAAATGGGTTCAAAAATGATCAGATGAATTGAAGGAAGAAAGGTCTATTTGCTTTTAAGCAGAAATGTGGATGACAACATCTGGCTCAGGAACTCCTTAAATCACTAAGTGACAAAAGCCAACAGGGAATCCTCAGGGAAATAAAATTAGAAAAAGAACAAATACACTCATCAGTATACTATTCATTACTGCTCTCTGTCAGAGGCTGCTCCCAGATTCTTTATCAGTTTTCATATTCTGGCACACACACAGAAAGGGAACAAAGCTCTGTACCTCTTCTTGTTCTGGGAGATTCCTCAGAAATTCCATCTTGGCCTCGGGGTTTGTATAATTGATTTTAGTCCTGTTCACTCTAGCTCTATCTGGGAAACTGATATACGAGAGGTAAGAAATCAGATTAGTAGATAACACAATTAATTTTGATGACTGTAAATTATCTGCTGGTACTCATGTAATACCACTACAGCCCAGCTACCTGAAGGACACACTGAAATTATGTGTCCAAAATAGTGTAATGCTCTTCTGGATCCAGAGGTCTCTCTACCCAACTTATTTCTGTAAAACACACCAAAAGGTCGACGCCAACTAAAAGAATAGACATCCCTATGGTACAAAGCAAGAAGTTGTTGGTTTCTGGCCATTCATCTACTTTTCCTTCTTCCTTTAAAATCCCTCAAAGAATTCTGATATTTATTAGAAACAACCCAAGACCTGAAAAATTACCAGTTAGATTTTCTTTATTGCAGACCACATTCAGCTAGCTTGTTCAGCAGAATAAACATTTTGGATAGTGTTTGCCATTCAGCAGAGTGGTTCCTGGCACTATCAGCACAAAGCAGGGAGTCCAAAACCTCCAGTTTTGTGCCACTGCTTTTTAAAGGGACCTTTTTGAGGAATTAACTGTAATAGCTTTACTCTAAACACATCTTTTGGTGCTTGGAAGTAGTACCCTTTACAACAAGTATACTTTGACTACAGTCTGGTTATCATAGAGTGGTTTAGGTTGCAAGAGATCTTAAAGACTACACAGTTCCAAACCCCCTGCCACAGGCAGGGACGCCTTCCACTAGACCAGCTTGCTCAAAGCCTCATCCAGCCTTGAACACTCTCAGGGAGGGGGCACCCACCACTTCTCTGGCCAATTACATATCTTGATATCTCTAAAAAAAGACAGAAGAGCTCAAAGATATCCGTGGCACAACACATCCCTCTCCACCCATTCAACAGAGCTGTTACAGAGTCGCTGAATGGACTAAAGGAACCTAAACCTGAAATTTTTAGTATGTTCCCACATCCTTCACCCTCAGGATTTTTTCTGTGAATGCCCACTGAATAACCTGGAGGAAGACACATGTATTGTGGTTTCCCACCTCTGCAGCAAAGTGAAATTCCCTTTGGTTAACCACCTGCTAGCTGTATAACATGGCATTTGCTTCACAGTGAAGCTTAACCAAAAGGCACACAGACACCACAGCTGTTGGGTTCACACAACTCCACTACTGGAGATTTTTACTGTTGAAAATCCAGGCATTTTGCATCTTTTTTTTTTAAAAAGGAGCTGCTTTTTGCAGTTCTCTAAACATGCCCTCACTTTACCCCACCAGTTTTGCCCGAGTACTTTTGACCGTGACATGCAGGCGCACAGAACGTTCACTTCCTTCTTCAGCTCACTGAAATTCCCTGATTTCATCACACGCAGCCCGCTGTGACAGCCAGGACATGGCACAGGAAGCCAAGAAGCTCCCTTGTTAACGACAGCCTGAGGACAACCAGCTGCCTGGGAAATAACAAGAAACACTTTAATTTATTCAAACAAGATTTGCAAGCAGCCATGCACATGCGTGCACATAGAGCACACATATTTATTATGAAACCCAGAGGGGACAGATAGAAGAAGTGTTTACTGCCACAGCTACAACCTTTTCCTAGAACATTGTGTTTTTAAACTTTCCACATCACAAAAACTTGCTGAAATAGGGAGCTCTCACTTTTATTTGACCATGGGTTTTCAAACAATCCCAGGAATCAAAGCGCAGCACTAGAATCCCATCAGTTACTTCAATACCATAATGCCTCCATGTTACTTAAACTGACATGTATTACATCTGTAGTAAACAGGTTAAAAAATCCTTCCAGAGATTAGAGGAATTGCTTCAATTGATGTATTTCAGTACTGACCTGGAGAAAGCACCAATAACATCAGGAACTGAAATACTGAAACAAGGGCTGAGGAAACCGAAGGGTTGGGGTGGGGTTTTTTTGTTTGGTTGGTTTTTTGTTGCTTGGGGGGTTGGGGGGTGTTGTCCCATTTAAAAAACTTTAAACACATCTGCACAGCAAATCAGAAGAGCAGGAGGAAGTCTTGAGGTGTTCACCTTTAAAAAGCAAACTACGATCCACAGGAACCTCATGCAGAAATACCATCTACTTGTGTTACTACCCTGCTACCTACTGCTGCGTAGCTCTGCTCATGTCTGCTCAGAGAAATCAGGAACAAAATCTCAGCAGCATTACTGAAGGGAACACAGGGGCCATATACAGCTCTTCATCCCTGGAAGATAAAGTGCACCTCTGGAAGTGCTCCAAAGAGCACTGCTAAACACACCAAGGCAACATAACACAGCAGGGGCAGTTTCATTCATTCAGAGAGCTAACCAAGCCTCCTCCTCTCACCACCCTCCTCTGATTATATAGGAACAGGAGAGGATTTCCTACATTTCCTGCAAAGGAACGCGGAATGTCACTCAAATCTGCTCCCAAGGTAGGATAGCTAATGTACAAAATAAAATCCCTGCATGTTAAAGGCTGTTACAAAACCATCAACATTCACGTAACCCCAAAGGACTGGCGTCACCCTGCATAACCCCGGGGACTCACAAGCAATGCGGAAATTCCATCCTTAAGTCATTGACTACGACATCCTTTGGCAGTTTTCATCACTAGTACTTCACATCAGAAAGAGAAAAAAATCTTTCATCTCACAGAGTGGCCCATTTTATGGCTTGCTACTTGAACTCTTATATGTACAGCTTTCTGGTTCAGTGTGCAGCCAGAGGGCCAAGCGGTTTTTTTGTCCTTTTAAAAGCAGCTTTTTAAACTCTTCTGGGTTTTCCCCCCAGTCTCCCCATCCAGAAACTGAATTATGTACCTGCGGTCAGAGCTGCCATGTGCCAGAGATCGCCTTGCAGTCATGTGGTCGGTCTTCCCCATCACACGGCCATGTAGGTTGTGTCACCTCTCATGAACAGATTGCTGGTGCTGCTTGTCCACTCTCTGTGACCAGGGACTGTTTATTGAAAAATGCAGGACCACATGCAGCAGAAGTACAAACCATGAATGAGCTTCAGATCATCTCCTTGAGATCATATTCAGACCATCTTTCTGAGCCTCAGAGGCAGAGGTGTGAAGGCTTTAGAGATGCAGGGCAGTGCTGAAGCATGAACAACTGACAGACCATGGCTGCTACATTCACTACATCAAATTGCCCTTCTTCCACACAAATCTCTTCTTTCTCCTGCCTCAGGATTCTCATACTTTCACATCGTTTCCTTTTTCACTCTGGCATGAGCCACTAGTTAAAGACAAAAATGTACATGGTAACAACCATCAACTCTGCAAAAAGTCAAGGGGAAGGATGAAGGGAAAAAAATAGGCAAGAATGTATTTTTTCTCCTCACATGCATCACAGCTCTTAAGCTTCTTTGCTCCACAAGTGTTAAATCCAATTGTTTTGGTCTTTTTCCTTACAAGCAGAAGAGAGAATGAGACTTTGGAGCTTGTGGAAGACACTGGTAACTCTGGTGGAGATCCCAGAGCAATATGACACAGAGGTGAGCTCCCACCTGCTGCCAAGGTCACACAAGAGAGAGGGGAGATTGCAGTCACTGTGTGTAGAGAACATTGATCTCCAAACGTGCTCCAGCCCTGACAGAGTGAGGGCTGAAAGGCATACTCCAGGTCAGCAAGGTCGGTCCATGGGCTCACAGCTTATCACTGCTCATTACTGCCCTGGGAAAGCAAACCAAACCACCTCTCCCACCTGAGATCTTGCCTGTAACAAGCACCAGCAGGAAAAGCAGCCCTGAAACACCCACATGGCTTCCTTCCCATCTCCTGGAATGAGAGGAAAAAAAGTCATGGTTCCAAGAAGGTATAGAGAAACAACAGAATAGACACTGGAGGAGAGGAAATAAACTCCTTAATGGAAATTTAATTTATTCAGCATACTGGAAAAAAAATGCAGCATCACAGTGATCAGGCCTTAAGAGATTATAGAAAAGGTATTGTTTATTATAGGAAAAAAATAATAATTTTAAAAAGGGTAGAAAAAGTAATTTCTTATGTGGTCAACACAAGAAGCAGAATTCGGCCTTCCTCTAACTTGCTACAGATCTTGAGAATAAAGGAGAGAGAGTGTCATCAGTTCAGAAAATGAACTGTGAAAGTTGGATAAATCAGAGGGAAGTTGGAAAATTCAGATAAAGTTGAAAATTCTGAGAAAACCAAATTAATCAAATGTGACAGCACAGGAAGACAGACTTTCAATGGATAAGCTGGAGTGTCACACAAAGCCAGGTTCTTAAAACCTCATTGTTTTATCAGAAAAAGTTATGTTACTGTTCAATGAGGATGTTGTCATTTCTGTGCAAATATTCCTGTATGCAAGGGAGGGGGGAAAAAAAAGATGCTTGTTAACTTCTGAACAAGTCAGGGTAGACATTTTTTACGTAACTCCTAGTTCCAGTTCTAGCTTGGTGCTAACTTACTATGGTACCTCTTTTGGGTTTTGTTCAAATGATTCCTTATACCATGAAAGGGAGCCAGTGAGTGACTGCCATCCTCTAATAGCCCAAAGAGTGAATTCAACACAACTTGTGTTTGCTATGGGACAGGGAAAAAATAAAATTTTGTTTCTCCTGGTCCCATGGAGAATTACCATTAACATCAGTGATACATGTCTTTTTGTTAAAAAGTAGTATTTAAAATGAAATAGTTCAATCACATATAAAACTCACCATTACTGAGAAGGATATTTTCAGTTATCTTTTGTTTGTGCTCAGTACATTACCAGCCAATATAACAGCACTACCTAAAATCAGAAGAAGCATATTAAAAGGATGCCTGACAGGTAGCATTACTTTTCAGCAGAAAAAACCCCCATCCAACCATAGAGGCTTGTGGAGGACAAAGATGAATAGAGAACATAACTACTGATCCCTGGCACACTCCCAAAGCCAGGTATCACTAGTGCAAGTGGAAGGAATCCCCAGTTCTGCACTGATGTTAGATGAGCTGACATACTAGTAAAAACAGAAAGCCACCAGGCATGGGAAAGAAAAGGATGATGACAGTAGACAAAAAATGGCAATTTCAAAAAGGTTCCCGATGGCAGCTGAATTTTTTGTCCACTCTAACCAAACCCCAGCATGATCAACATGTGACCTCTTCAGCATACACACAACCTGAACAAGAACTCCTGCCCTTTTGGAGTTCACTCTGATGAAGGTAGAAGCAATACCTCTTCTCTCCTCACCCCAGAAAAAACACCTACCTCAACACTCTAAGAGGAATTGATATGAGCCTAAAGAGCACTGGCCCTTTTGAGGCAGAGACAGTGGAACATCTTGGGATTTCCTACCCAGTGTGTGCATTCCCACTGCAAAGCACTGAAATTCTTCGGGCTGTGAAACTGTGCCACCTATGTGATCTTTGAGATGGCTTTGGGGAGGGGGGTGTGTGATAATTCTGCTGCTGTGGTTTGGTTAAAGATGGTTTCCTGTGAGGCTGAGCCTTCAGCATACAAGTTTCAAAAGAGAGGAGAAGAAAAAGAAAACCAAAAAAACCCAAAAAACTGACGAGCAAGCAATACGCAAGCTTGGACTCTCCAGGAAACCACAAAATAACCCCTCTGAGGACTGCATGAAGTGCTATTTCTGCGCCTTTTACCATCTTTTAAGGAGACAAGAATGGAGGAGGAACAGCTAGAGAGGAGAGCTGAGCATGAAACCAGAGCTGAACACATGCTGAGCAAACACAGGCACAAAGGAAAGAACGACTGGGGAATGCCAAACCCGTCTGAAGCCAATGGGAACTTCAGCAGCAGCTTCATGGAGCTGGGGCCACATACAAGGATGAAAACCCTTCTAGACTGGAACAAAGACAGACGCTGACTGTCAGCATCAGAGCCATGCATGGGAATGCCCCTGTTGAGATGAGCAAGGTACGCATGAACAGTGTGCTGGAATTACCAAGGTGGTTTGAGCGACTGCAGGGTTAGGCCACCACAACCAGACTGTGGTTGAGGGATGCTGTTATTTTAAGCAGGTCTTCGGCACAGCAGGGAAGACAAATGAGGTGTGGAAATTGTTAGTGGGCTACCACCTGTGCATTAGCTGTACAAGCCACCACCACAAGGGTTTGGAAGACAAATGGTCAAGAGCAGAGACTGGCCTCAACCCTGTCTGTAGCAGAGGTGCTCTGTATCTGCTCCAGCTCAAAAGCTGTCACTGAGAGACACATACCTTGCAAATGTAACATGGGAGTATAGCTCATCTGCTTCATTTGGTTTTAATGCTTAAAACTGGGTGACATTTCAAAGAGAGATCAGCTAGAAGAGGGAAAGCATTTATATCGGACTAATGGCTCTTAAATGAAAATGAATTTACCTTTGCCTCTGCCATGCCTCATAATTCAAATTCATTTCCTAGCAGTGAAAAAACACAGAACACTGCATTCATTAGGCTGAACTCCAGCTTTAAATTATACCTGCACTTCTGGAAGCCACAGGCACCTAAGATTCTTCAAAATATGCTTGTTCTACTAAGCATTGGAGCAGAATTCAACCTTAAAAATTGAGAGGTATCAGTTGGTTTCAAGACCATCTGACCAAGGCGAAACAGTGCCTTGCTGGAAATTATGAGAAAGCTTTCCCCCATAATTTTCAAAATATTAAACAAGAAAAGCTCACCTAAATAATGAAGTCAAAATATGAAGTCAGAAAGTCCTCTGCAGCAGATGACAGGTCTGTGCTGTAAGAAATGAAGCATAGAGCATTTTTCAGCATCACTAACACATTTCTTAAACATCTATTTTGAACATAATAGTCTTTCAGTTAAGTGACTGCAGTTCCAAATAGATTCACATCTTGCATTTGAATCACATTATGTTTTATTTTAAACTTACATTCAGAACTGTATTAATAGTAGCAAGGTAACCTCTGCTTTTTAAAAAATCATTTGCTTCAAGTGAATGAAGCTATAGGGGAGAGAAGGAAAAGTACCTTTTCTTCTCATAACAGGAAAACCCTCCTTAGGAATAATGATTAGCCCATATTAACACAGACACTGCTAACTTGATACAAGAGCAACCTCTGTGTTCCACTATTGCTATAAAATTATTTAGTCTGTGTTCAAATGGGTCTCTCGTTTGAACAATAAGAAGAATCCATTGATAAGATAGGGATGCTCCATGCTCTGACTACTGCTTTCAGCGAGTCATTCAACTCCATTTACCCTCCTGTTGACCTTACAAATGTCATGAATGCCCTCAGCATCAATGTGTATAGGAAAAGTGCAATCTAAGAACAAAACAATCTTATCGGACCACTTCTTTTTTGGTACTTGTTTACTAGCATGAATTACACTGAAAGGCTATGAGGGTTCCAAGTACAAGCACACTCCGAGTTAAGAAATGACTCTTCAGCAAAGCATCAGTTCAGCTCTTTCACACCCATACTATAGCTGCATTTTTATAGCTATATCCAAACCAGGAGATTCTTGCTTCACTGGAGGTGTAAGTGGACTTAGCTGGGGCAAGACTGCTGCAGTGAATGAGACATTGGACACCAGGCATTCTCCACATGAAGGCATGCCACAGAGAAATAAGAAATCCTAGGAAAAATCCTTCCTCCTTTGCTGGTACACCCTATCTTTCATCTCTTGAAATACAGAAGCTCTGTATTTGCTTCAACTGAAGAAGAGCTGAACCATGGCTGAAGCACAGGTATATCATACCTGCAGCAGGGAAGCCATCTGGGTTTGGGCTGCCTCTTTATTCCTTTGGCCTCCCACTGTGGCTCAGGTCTACTTCTACATGGCACAGATATGCTCTCTGGCAGCTGTGCTTCCTTGGTCTCTGATGAGGGGTCATAAGAGACAGGACAAAGCAGCAGCCCCCAAAGGAGAAAGGCTCTACCTCTGTGCTCCTCTGCAGAGACCAATGTGCCAGATGGGATCAGAGATACACAGCAGATGCATCCCATGTGCCAGGTAGGAGTGGAGGCACAAGCTATGAGATACACAGCTGATGCTCCAGGGGATCAGAGAATGCAGTGGAGAGGGATAAAGCTTAACTTAGGAGTGGGTGGGGAAGGGTAAGTGCATGAGAATGAATGGAGCCAAAGCCTGCTTTGATAGAGCTCAGTATTTAAAGTTCCTTTGGACCGAACACCCTGTTACCACAATATTGTCACTATTAATGTACACAGTGACTTCTCAGATTATGTTTTAAGGAGCCATAAGTTTCATAAAACAGATGAAAAACATTACTCAAAGAAGAGGAAAGGAAACAATGGTTTGCATGTAAAGCCTCAGTGCCCATACAGAACATGGGACAAACAGATAAGGACAGAGCATTCATTACACCTCATATTAGAAAATGAGCCCAAAACACTACTCTGATAATCTTTTAACAACAGAGACAAGAAAAAAACCGTAACTATGATTTCATCAAAACATACATGCCCTTAGATAAGTGGTAAGATAAGGAAATTACAGTAAGATATTCTTGTCCTGTCAAAGCATGTGAAAAGCTCTACTCCTTCTTGAAAAGAATTCCACTAATAACAGGTTGTTTCCATCTTCATATCTGCCTAGTAACAGGCTGCATGCAATAACATGACACAGCAAGGCACTCCATCCCAAGCTTTTACAGCTGCCACCAGACTCTGATCCATTTTATTGCAATGTTTTCACCACAATCAACCCTTGCAAGACACACTCTGCTGGATATAGGCAGATACAGTAAAGGAGAGAATAAGGCTGAGCAATCTGCTCACAGCAGCTGTATAGTCCAGGGACTTAGAGCACAGCTCTAAGAAAGAGTCTCTCAAACTACGTAGAGTAAAATCCCCTCAAGAAGTTACTAAGACACTTCAGGCAATGAGCACATCGTAACTTCCACAGCTATGGAGAAGTGCTCAGGGGAAGTGCGTACTGAGCTCCTAGCAATTATTCTAGGATAGTTCCTCTTCAGATAGTTGGTTTTGGAGCTATCATAGCCTGGGTGGAATTCACCTGAAGAACCCTGGACATGAAAAAAAATTCTAATCATCAATAGCTGCACACATCTGAGTAGAGATGAGGATGTGGGAGGAGGGAACTGCAGTCTTCCAGCTTCTGAGAAGCGGAGGAAGTAAAGAGCCAATGCCAGCTGATTCTGCTCCCTTACATTGGAGAGAGGAAGAAAGAAGTTTCTTCCATTCTTCCTCATTGGGGACTAAATCTCAAATCCACTGTGGGACATCCAGAGTCCACCATATGGAAAAATGCTGAAAAAAAGCAAAATCTGCATGAAGAAGGCCGAATAGAAATTATCAGAGACAGAACAGGTGTGTTTGTGCAAGTGCATTTAAGTAGGTGAAAGAATGTATTAAAGTAAATCAACTGGAATTTAGAATATTTGAAAACTGTCATAAAGAGTGACCAATCCCTAAGAGGTAGACCAGCATCGTTCTACAGGTACACAAATTATGTCACAGAAGTTGAGTATGAAAGAGCTGGATTAGAAACGCCTGTTTCTAAAAGCGAACAAATCTCCTACTGTGTGCTCACTCACTCATGCCAGAAAGGGGTTATGAAAGGTTTTTTCACATGATTAACAGTACCCAGGAATTACATTCCTGACATTTCCTACACAAGTGGAGCAGCTTCTTTGCTTCACAAAAAGATTAACATCATGACAGCAGAACCCGTTCCACAGAAAAGGAAACTCAAGGAACAAACAGTAGCCAGTGCCCCTACTCTCTTCCCCAGACTCTCCCTCTCCCACCCTCCAGGCGTATCACACGAGCTATCTCTGAAGTACCTGTACACAAAAAATGCTGCAGAAAGGAAGAAATTGAAAATCCATGTGCAGGTACAAAGCTGTGATGTTTTTAGGAGTTGAGATACAGCGGGCTAGTTTACATGATTGCACTGCTGAGATGGATGGATGGATGGACAGATGGATGGGTCTTCAGGAAGGTAAAAAGAGAAAAGTGAGACCTTGGGGCCATGTTCTTTGCAAAGACGTGACCTTAATGTGCAGAGCTTTGCAAAGCAATAGGTGACAGTTTGATCAAAAGCTTCAGAGTCAGTATTAGAGAGGAGACCAACAAGCATAATAGCATGACTGGAGTCTGCTACAGGCCACCAAAATCAGGAGAAAGTTGATGAAATCAGCTGTCATCAGCTGGGAGGAGAAGCCTTTTGACTGCAGGCCCTGTTTCTCTCAGAGACAGGATAAGTGGACAGAACCTCAAGGTGTGCCAGGGAGGCTCAGGTGGGACATCAGGAAGAGTTTTATCACTGGAAGGGTGGTTAAGCATTAGAACAGGCTGCCCAGGGAGGTGGTGGCATCACCATTTGTGAAAGTGTTCATGAAATGATGGGTTGTGGCACTCAGTGCTGTGGCTTAGTTGATGGTGGTATTCAGTTAGAAATTGAACTCCATGATCCTGGAGGTCTTTTCCAACCTTAATGATTCTAAGGGGTTTCACCACGCCAGTATCTGCCTGGGAGGGCAACAATGAAGGGTGCAAGCAATCCCAGAGAGCTATCCTGAAGGGCACCTTTTTTCACAAAAGTTATAGACAAGTCGATTAGTACAGACACTCCCTGCTCAATCTGCTACTCATTAATGAAGATGAACTCGTTGAAGCTGTGGAAGTTGATCACAGCCTTGGCCACAGCAATCCTGAGGGTCATTTAAAAAACCTGAAAGAAGCGAGGTAGGTGGGTAGCAGAATAGAGATCTTGCACTTCAGAACAGCAGATCTACACTTGTGCAGGGAACTGGCAGGCAGGATCCCACTGGAGCTAAGGCAAAGGGACCTAGGAGGCCAGCTGATCTCCAAGAACAGCCACGTAACAGAACAGACCGTCAGATCGTACAGGAAGTCAAGACAATGTGGCAGGGGGCCAGCTCCGCCCAAGGGGGAATTCCTGACTGAGCTCAAACACTAATAGGAAGTGTACAGGAGGTGGAAGTGGGGACAGGCTACTTAGAAGGAGTATGGACACAATGCCTGAGCACATAGGAAGGCAGGAAAATAAAAGCTTCTCTGGAGTGAAACATGGAAACTGTGCAGAATGCAACAAAAAGTATTTCAGCAGCAAGGAAAACACTGATCCACGGGCAAAGAACACAAAAAACTCCACCAAGGTATAAAACATCTACCTGGCTGGGAAAGTGCTCTCAGATCTCCCTGAAGGTAGGGGCAGAGTCTATGCAAGTGCAGCATGAGCCGAAGTAGAGAAAAAGTGGATTAGGGGCCACTTCAGCCAAGGAAGCATCACGCAAGGTAGCAAGAGGCTGGACTAGATGGCCTGCAGAGGTCCCTTCTAACCTGCATTAGTCATGATTAAAATTCTGAGGGATCACCATTAACTCTTTGGCTATCCAAAGAAAAAACAAGGTAGAAGCATCATGTCAGTCTATCATCTTAACCACAACTATGCCAAAGCCAAAAAGCTGCTATATTTCAAGACAGAAGACATAACAGTGCATACCCAAAATGGTGATTTTAATTTCACTAACAGTTCTTATCCATGTACACTACTCTGTCAGATGCTGACATCTCTAGAGTTATGTTTTCAGACACCAGTATCTTGGGTGAGAACAAGATGGGGCCAAACATAGTGCTGCCCTCTAAATCGGATCGGAAAAGCTGAGAGCATCTTTGCTTCCCCCATTACCATGGAGTTGACATCAGAGATTTGATGGCTGAAATGTAATCCTATAATACTCAATAAAGTCCCCAAGCACTTAGAGCATGTCAAAGCAGCCATTAGAGCAAAATAGAGGGGGAAAAGCCGCTACAGGGGCACCTTCCAGTGGAGCATAGTAACAGCCAATTAGAAGAAAAAGTACAAACAGGTATATTAGCTGTGTGAAGACAACAAACCAAACAAATATTATGAAAATAAGTAAAACATCAGTATATTATCAGGTCTCTGTAAAGGTCCCTTCACTGAACTATCAGCCAGGCAAGTTCTTTTAGACGTTCCAAATTCATGGTTACCTTGCAAACACAGAAAGCCACTGTTTTAATTATGATTTTTAAATAAAGCAAGGTCAAGCACTATGGCAAGACTGCTGCAACAATCAAACACCAACTACACACTTATTCCCAGAGCTACAGCAGGAGGGAGCTGAGCAGTAACAGTCTGTGCCTCTGGACAATAAAGCTTTTGAAGTTCAAGTCTTTTTCAGACCCTTCTTAGAAGCTGAAACATTCTCAGCTGAGCACATGCACTCATAGATGTTTGCTTTAATGAACTGAAAGTGTCAACTTCCCATTGGTGCGTCAGATGGACTTTTTCTCAAGCAGTGGAAACAATTGTCTAGGCAGCACTTGCGTGGGGCTGCAGACACCACCGAGCTGCTAAAGTACCTTTTATAATAAATTTGAAACTATGAGGAGAGACCATTCATTCTTTACCTCTGAATCAGGAAGTCCATTCATTCAAGCAATCACCAGCTCCTGTAGCAAAATACATAACATTCACACCATCTCCACCACTCCTCCTCCGGATGTTAACTCACAAAAAGCCACTCAGAGGCTTCCTCAAGCCCACCTGGAAAACGAGCAGGGGCTTTTTGCACATGTAGTTTATGGTACTCTAAGGTCAACAGCTAACTTCAGTTAGGGGAAGCCCATTGTCATTTATTTATTATTTCCTTAATGTAACTTACACAGAGTGAGTAGGTTATAAAGGGAAAGGCGTGCCACAGCTATGATGCAGCCAAAATGAAACAAGGCTCCCCATCAACAAGCCAGCCTGAGACAGTATTAACAAATGTATCACATCACATGCCAGGTTAATACAATATTCCACCACAAACAATCACTACTGCCGCAATCCCTACACCACTATTGTCACATAGTGGAAAAATCTGCCACAAGAACATGATCTCTAGGCTGATGTAAGGCAGGTGCTTCACAATGGCAATGCTGTCTTGTTTCACTTTGAAACTCTTGAAATGCATGGGTTAATCCCCACTCCTTCCCCAGAACTTCCTTAGAAGCCATAAATAAGCTTTCTGTCTCTATTGGTAAAAACAGAGACATGAAAGATGAGTCTAAAGGCTAAAAAGTAAAATAACAATAATAACAAATAGAAGGCAAACTTATTACAACTGATAAATCAATTAACAGATGCTCAGACATGCTCCACTCTCTGTCCTAAAAGGTTTTCAAGGCCAAAACAGATAAAGACTGGAGTAACCTGATGCCATCTCAAAGCTGATCCTGCTTAGAGCAGGTGGTTGGACTGGAGAATTTCCCAAGTTCCTTTTGCCCTGAATTATTGTTTTGTATTCCTGCTACACAGCCTTTCCTTTCTGGGTTTAGCCTCTGACTAAAGAGACAATTTCTTCAAGCCTGGCAACACAGACATGTTCACATACAACCTTCAGAACTAAAACTCCCCTTGCAGGCTTCCCAGCCTTAAAGTATTCAAGTGAGAAAGTTATTAACCCTCCAGCCCAGTAAAATCAAACCATCAGTTCCATGATCACCTATTGCCAGGTGGTGCAGCAGCTTTGAGAGCACAACAGCTAGCTGGGCAACAGCCCTTGAAACAACACAGGGAGGGTGCTAGAGAGTATCGAGAAGGAGGGCCAGGCTGTAACACATGTGCTAGACTTCACTACCCTGCCAGATTTCAGGGCTCACTAGAAACCACAATCCCTGTGAAGTCTGCAGCCCACACTTCATGTCTGCTGTTGGGCTGATGTACCAGCACAGCAAGCAGGGCAGCAGCAGGTGGCATCTTGCAACTGGTGTGGCCTCAGCCCGTCTCCTGGAAGTGTCAAACTAGACTGAGTCAGACAGAATCAAAATTTGAAAGAAAAGCCAAAAACCTCTGATTACTGGTGGCTAGCCCTCCACTGGGTGCAGACCTTCCCTGACTGCCACCTCGTGTCTTCTGAAAGCACTGCCAGTGGGAGCAGGATGCTGCACTAGGACTTTTTCTCTAGAGCTATCAGTCTTTACTCTGATTAACCAACACAGGAAGCAGTGCAATTAAAATTTAAGCCAAACCTGTAAAACGAATCTCTGATATCTGGGTTTTTTTATCAGTTCCTGTTTAGCAGCACCCCAGGCTAACTGCCTTAATGAGTTGGAACTCTCTTTGAGGACCCATTGGTTGTCACATTTCTTTTGACAAGAATAATATTTAAACTACACCTGCATCTTTATTGTTACGTGAAAATTCACCACCTTTTTTTTTTTTTTTTTCTGGAGAGTGCAGCTAAATTCTGCTCAAAAACCTCCTCTGTCCTTTGAGGTGTGTCCACTGAAACACCACACATGGCATACCAGGCACAAAGAACTGGAAATTACTTAAAATTTGGATAATGTTTAAGATATTCCTGATGCTGATCCCTAAACATCTAGTATTGGCAATGGAAAACAGCAGTGGAGGATTACAGTGAACAAAAAACCAGGAAGTCCACTTGGCCACAAAGCACAAATTTCTGTACTGGCCACACCACTCTCACTTATAAGCAGAGCATTTCCTTTCCTGGGTGGCTTCTCCAACAAGGAACTGCCAGAATGCCACCATAAAAGGGAGCAGGAGTGTTTTAGTGACTCATCCTAGAGGAAAAGCAGGCCATAACTTCCACACTCCAAAAGAACAAGAACCACACAAATTATCTGTGTTTCCAACCAGTGAAATTTGGATGTAGTATGTTTTGAAAGCTGGGCTTTCAAAGTAACCAAGCTTCTGCCTTGGTTACACAGAAAAAGGCAACCAAATTCCACCTAGGTGAACATTACCCTGAAAAGGCACTTTAATCTTTCAGGTTAAACTTTGGGTCTCATCACCACTAAAAATAGTTATCCCTTTTACAACCCTGGCAAAGTCCACTTTAGCTGAAACACAGCAACTGATATGACTGATGATCTGCATAGATAATGGCAACTCTTAAGTGATACAAAAGTACCACACACTCCTTACAAAAATCTAGCATCCGATATCCTGTCTTGTTGGTTATAAGGAAGATTATTTTCTCACCTGAAGACCAAGACATGGGAAAGCTGTTTTTTTTTTTTTTTTTTTTTTTCCCAGACAGTGTCAAATTTCATAGTGAATTCTCATTAAACAGCTTTAAGAGGCAACTTTTCATTCTATCAGAAGTTATCCCACCAGACCAAGATGCTTAAACACACTCGGCCAAGCTCTCCACATATACCTGTTGTCCCTCCTCTGTATTTGCACAGCAGATAATTTCAGCTCCTTCTACACTTCTCAGCAGGAAATGGCATGTAGTATCTCAATTAGCTGAACCCATTCTGAGCTGATCATTGGAAATTAGCTCACTCCCATGCAAATAAGTACATCTGCTATGAGACAAGGATCCTCACTCAATGCAAAACTTGCTGTTACTGACAAAAGCTCTCAGTTTCTTTCTATCAGCAAAAGTAAAGTGAACCAAGTAAGTCATGTGCTTTCCTGGAAATTAACTTCTAGTGGGTAGAAACCATTGCAATTCTACACAGTCCACAATCACTGCTGCAGATCACATTTATACCATAGCTGAACTACTTGAGGTCTTTCATATTTAGAGTTTCTTAAGCATTAAACGTGTAAGCCAGATCATTAACTTCCTCATACCCTGGACGGTGATACTGCACCGGGTAGCCAGTCCATGCAATACTGACCTCAAAATGCAACCTACACCATTAATTAGCATTTAATGTTTCCATCACCTCACTTATTAAATGTTTCTGCTAAACTTCTATACAGCACCTTTCAGATGAAAATTCCCCCCATCAGCCTGTTCCATGATCTAAAGACCAAACACCCTTCAGGGGTATAAAAGAAGTATTTAGCAACAACTGCCATATTTTAGAAGTACAAAAGTGATACCCAGTTTTAGGGTCACTCCACAGTTCTTACTCCCACCAAGAAATGTGGTCATGTATGACTGAAAACAGCAACCAGACTAACCTGATATGGTAAAACAAGACTGCTTTACTTAATCCCGGAGCAAGAGGCGAGATCAATCCATAGAAAACCGACTAATAAGGGTTTGGACTGCAATCTGGCCACAGCGCGTGAGGTACACGCTTCTTGATTTATGAGAATTTACCAAAAGAGACTACTACAGACGAGGAAATCCACAGCTCCTATCCATCCCAGTGACTGCCTCTTCCAGCAGAGGACATGCTGTTATTGTGACAGGAATGAATGAGGTAAGACAGAAACACCAGACCCCTCCTCTTTCTCTCATCCAATGCTGTTTAGAGAACAATGAGGAGTTTTACTTTGCTCTGACCCCATGGAGGTTACTCACAACATGTCTGACTACAGCACAGGGTACTCTGTCACTTTTCAGTGATGCCACTGTTCACACATGGGAAGAAACGCTATAGCACGATGCTGGCACTTCAAGCATGCATCAAGTAACACTTTAACTGAACAAACGAAGCCCCATAGTATTAACTCTGAAGTTCTGCTGTCAAAAAGCCTGAGGAGAACATTACTGCTTACACAACCCAATCACTCCTCAGGTATTTCCAGGCAACCTCAGCCACAAGGTCTGTAGGAGCAAGAAGATTGATGTGATGATCTGGGAGGTGGTGAGAGTAAATGCACAAGGAAGAGAACATGTAGTGCAAAAATCACCACAAAGCAAGAGGATAATGCTTCACAGTGCTCCTCCTCTTTTATCCAGTGACAGCTCTTTTCTAAATCCTCATGACATAAGGCAGGCCTGTAATTCAGCCATAGACTTAAGTCTCTGAATGTCAGTGTTCAGGTTCCAGCTCTGTTTCAGAGGTGCACTGAGCTGAGGCAGCTCTGAGGCAAAGCTGTTTCAGCTCTGTGCTGACGCTTCTTCTGTAAAATGGAGTCAACCAGTGTTTGCACAATGTCTTTCCTGCCTCACCTATTCCCATTATACACCAATGTGGGACACCAGTGCCAGCCTGAAGACATCTTTACCACAGTTCAGATCCTCATCAATAATGCTCCTAGGAAAGACCAATTCTCAGTGCAGTGATGAGTTACTGGATTGCAAGGACCACAATAAACCAGAAATACTGTCAGCTGGTTAGGGCAAAAACCATTTAAGAAAGTAGTTAAATTAGAGTTCATCACCAAAAGTAAGTAAGACATTTCCAAAGAGTCAAAGACACAAAACCTTGTATAAAAACTTACAACAATCTTTTCTACATGCTTTACAAAACAAGTTAAAATGCAAAAAGGAATTGCAAAAAACCTTATGATGAAAAAAACAAAACCTTTTTTTTAAAAGCTACTTTAAAATAGCTATTTTTTTCTTCTTCATTTACCCTCAGCTACCTAATTTCAGTTTTCATACAAGATACAACACCTGAAGCTGTGCAGAGCACAATACATGAAATGGCACATCTTATGAAGTTTAGGCCTATGGAACACTACCACAACACAAAAAAAAAAAAAAATTAAAGAGGAAGTAGGTCATCTCTATGCAATGTTTAAGCCTTATGCAATTAAAACAATGTTACCTTTAAGACCAAAACTATTTTAGATCATTACACATTAAAACAGGGCATCAATATTTACACGTGTAACTGAAGTAACATGCTTGTTTTTCATACTTATGCTGCATTATCTCCTGCAATCTAACACACAAAATGCATTCCAGGCTATACCCAAAAGCATTAGGTTTTGTGGTGATGGGGTTTTTTTTTCCCCTCACAGTCATTTCAAAACACTATCACTTCCACAATTTCTCAACCAGCTGCACTGTTTCCTTATTGGGCGATTTTTGTTTGGGTGATTCTGTATTACAGCAACATTCAAGCTTGCTTAAGTTGCCAACAGCTAAACATTATGAAGTGTCAATTGGCATCAAAACCAAATCCAAAGTAGAGATGATAATCTCCCAGTCTAAATACGTAAGAGGTGCTAGGTTCACTTTTTTAAAAGACACTGTGCAATAAACAAGATCAGCCAGCCAGCCTGGAGACTGTGATCTGCAACTGTATTTGGGATCCAACTGGTTTTAATAAATGCTTCACCCACATCATCAGACCATGTCATGCTGATACATTGCTGGCGTGAGAAAAGGGAACTGGCAGCAGGTCATGCCAGACCTTCTCTTTCCCTACACCACATCATTTAAAGGATTCCAACGCAAAGACAAACATACCTTTGTATGGAAATTACTTCAACATTTTAGGACTTCTCTTCCATGTTTATTCTATTTGCATGCATCATACAGATTAGCATGTCCTAGTCCAAGGCACTGCCTAAGTCTACTGCCAGTGCCTAATCCTTTCAAGTCCCTGACTCCTACACCTAAGATGTTCCAAGGCACGTAGTGACGACACTCCTGTTGCACAAGTGTAGATTAGTGTCCAAAAAGGCATCTGCATGAGGAAAGAGAAAAAAAAAAAAATCAGGCTATACTGGTAAACTGGGATAAAAACAAGACACAAAGTTCAGACCACATGAGAACAAGCCAACTCTCTCCAGCAACTCAACTCTGACCAGCCTGGATTGACCAATTGTTAAGATGGGCTAAAAATGGATTTCAGAAGAGTAGTTACAGTAATGTTCACAATTGGTGGTCTCTGAGTGAACTGAAATTAAGAAATATTTTGGAAGATAACAGTCCTGATGTGGCAAGATGACTGACCTGCTTAACTCCTGCATTTCCACCTACCTCCCTATCAAGCATTACAACCCCAGCTGCAGCCCTGCAGCAAATATAATAAACATCTGAAACATCTTACAACTTTATGCATGTATTTACATAACTCTTTCACTATCTGTTATGCTTCTGTACCACTTAAAAAACCAGCAAAAGACAGTATGGAGAAGCTGAGTGATGTACTTAAAACCTTCTCTGGCAGGCTGTTCAATGAATTATTTTGCTTCATGTTAAACAAAAGCTCTAAGTAAGAATAAGGAGCATCACATAACAGACTTAAGCCTTTTACCTCATAATTCTATTCTTACCTGTACAGTTTATTAAGCCAGCTCCTCCCACAATTACACTTGAATACTGCAGGCAGTCTCAGACTTTTTTATTACTATTATTATTTTAATACCCCACCCCCCCAGTCAATACACAATTTCATGCCTTCTGACTCAAGGAGCATAACTCATGATACAGAAAGGATAGGATTTTCTGCAAGACTGCCTTCGGAAAGCTTCCCCACTTGGGGAAATATGCAAGTATGACCAATGTCAATGACAAAAACGCTCACAAGGCAGCTGGGGAATGAATAAAAGAAAATTTCACTTTAGACCACAAAATGGCTTGGGGAAGTGACATGCACCACAATTACATTACTGAAAAGGTTCATTAATTCTTCAAATGGACTTTTCAAACATGAACTCAGAGTCTAAGAAGGAATGAGACATCGCCTTTAAAAGCTTTTAAGGTAGATTGATGGCAGAAAAAGGAAAAGGTAGAAGGCCCATATATGATAAATGCCAGCAAACTGTATTTTCATTTCGCTCTTCAAATGGAAAAGTTTTTTTACTTGCTAACTAGAAGACAAGGACTTTATCTGCAGACTGTTACAGAAAGTAAGAGTACACCCAATTAAGAAATCTCAGAGGTGACCTTGCATTAAAGGATAAAGGTGACAGTACTGTTGCTACGTTAGGTACTAGGGTATCAGGGCACTCTTCCCCTCCCACTTTCAAATACTTCTAGCCATCACATCTTTCAGTCAGCAAGACTACACAACTATGGCCCTGCTTCCAGCCTTGAAATTTCACTCCCAACAGCAAACAGCTCATAGCCTGATACAAACAACATATATAAGTGAAGAGGCTTAGAACTTGGCTTTCCCTGTTACTCTGTTAAGAGTGCCCCAAGACGGCCTCTCTTGCAAGCCAGTTATATCTAATTTGCCCTCAACTTAATTGATTTGAAAACAAACCATCCAAAAAACCATGAAAACCTCAATTTAACTGCCTTTAGCAATACTGTGGAATTTATTTAGTGGTCAAGCAATAGTTGGACAAAAACCGGTACCAGGTCTTGAAGACAGACTATATGAGACAAGTATGTATGGTCAAATATCTGATTCAAGTGACTTGACTCCTGTGTTTTTTCCTTCTTGGTAAAAGAGGGCTTTGCTGTTTATACATTTCCAGCTGAACCACTCTCCCATGAGCTGACACAGATGAGTGGATTGAAGCATGAAGTCTGTTGAAGCAACAGCAGGCAGCAATACACTCATCTGGTCTGATGAGTTTGGCATTGCAGCTTTACTACTCTAAACCCCTGGATTCAAATCTTGTATTTCAGTCACAAGCAAAACAACCTTGTACATCATCATGTTGCTTGCATGCAACTCCCCCGCTCTCTCAAAACCAGCACAAGCCATTGTAGCAACTTGATTTGAGTGAACAGGCTGTTTAACGGAAACCAGAATGGGACAAGTCCAGACATCTTTCCTTCAGAAAAATCGAACTTGTGTAAGCTGGTTGAGTGACATACTTGGTGTAGAATGCATGCTAGTTTATGCAGTATCAGTGACAATCATTTGTGAGTACATCGGTATAGATTTTTACTTATTCTTCCATTTAATACTATGTGTCTCTTTCTTCACAGATATTGCACCTGCCCACTGGCTCGTCTCTTCATTGACAGCAAACTGGACGTAAGTACTATTTACAGCAAAAACATTACCTTGTCATCTGCTCCTCACCAGTCAATGAATATGAAATTTTCAGCTTATGGGTATTACAGCACTGTCCGAGATCTTCGTTTTACTTTTCTGTTCAGCTTCCAGAATAAAATGGTAAAAGTAAGGGAGGTTAAGAGTTGATATGAGATTCCTGAACGCTCCTCACTGTCAGAGAGTTTGACTTTGGGCAATTTCTAGAAAACAAGCGTCCAGTAGATCCCTCTTGACACATTGCATCTATGCAGATCTGTGGACTGCTGTACTTCTGCGATACAGACAAACTGGAAGGAAAAATTAGGTTAAAGAAACATCCTCTCCTCTCCTGGCAACTCTGCCCAAGGAGCCATTAACAACACAAAAAAAGACTGCTTATTTCTTGTGAAAGAGCAAGGTTAAAGGCTATGGACCTATGATTCAGGTGAGATCCCACTTCAAGCCACTCTAAAATGAGACATTTAAACTAGTAGGTTTAATAACAATATTTTAGAAGAACTTATCAGAGAAGACACAATCAATACAACTCCTTTGGGTTTTCACAGAGATAGAAACTGGACACCATCTGTTTTAAAATCCCATTTATACTTATCTCTATAAGCAAACCAGTAAAAAACTCAGAAGTAGTTACAGGAAAACATAAGTTTACCTGGCATGTTTTTCAACAGTATATGTAGATCCAGAGTGCATCAATAAGTTCCTTTCACATCTCTAAGCACTGAGCTAGGAGAGGCGCAACTCTCCTAAAAGCAGCAGCAAAGCTGAAACCAAATACAGACCTGTGAAGAACAGAAATTAGGCCCACCTCCCCCCCCCCCAAAAAAAAAGGGCTGGCATTGCTACTTCTTTGTTCAGTGGGGAAAACAAGAGAAAACCATCTCCCTTTCAAGTGATGTTCACTTACATCAGGTGCTTGTAGCAGCAGTAAAAAACATGATATTTTTATGCTTAACATTTTCAGTAAATGACAAATAGGGTAACAAGTTGTTGGCCAGTAGGAAGGCACTTAAAATCTGGAAAACTGGAATTCTTCTTAGAAGTCTTTTCTGGTGGGCAGGAAGAAGAAAGGAGACATCTCAAATCAACACTTCCGTGACTTCACTTCAGAGAATTCCCCTATCAAAGGTTTGAGTCTTCAGATTTCCTGGAGGTTTAAATAGAAAGAGCCAAAGACAACAAAGATACTACACTCCTAATCTTGCTCAGATGTTATAACAGAGCAAGTAGGGGTTTTGTTTTGGTGTTTTGGTTTTTTTTTTTTTGCTTCTGCAATTGCAAGTGGCACACCTTAATTTGTACTGGGAGATGTGTGAATATTAGTGTAAACTTTTACTCCAGAAACCATTGCATTTCTCCATTATAATACAACAAAATCCATACTAAAGTGAAGGAAAACTAATCCTTCTCTGTAACAGAAGGCAACTTGGAAAGCCTTTTTGAACAGCAGTGAGCACAACAAACACCTACACACTTAACGGTCACTATATAATTAGTTTTTAACACATGAAATCATCTTTTTAGCCTATGGTAAGATCTGTGTTGCCAGCATGCTGAACCTCAGCTACACAGTTTTAAGCACCAATGATGCCACACCAAAAAGACATCCTGAAGATTTCTGAACTCTCAGTTACATCACCTCAGGAAGCAGCAGCAGTGAATGCCAATCAGAAATAAGACATCCCTGTTTAAGAGTTGTCTTAGAGCATCCGAAATCAACACTGTTCACGATACACACATTTTGTGCAGTTATGCCCTCTTCTGTCAAGTAAATGCATGACAGTACCACACCCTCAGATTCAGCAGCAGCACTGGTATGAGCAGAAAGGCATAAAATAGATATGCCACCAGCCACCTCCAGAACTTAAGATACCCATCTTTCATACAGTTTAACACGAGTAAAGAATAGGGGCATAAACTACACTACAGCTGTCAAAGTTGGACTTACTTCCCCTTCCAAGTCTCATGAGAACTCTTAACTTACTCAGTAATGATATATTATTTACAGAGGTCACCTCTACTCAAAGTTAACTTGAAATGTATTTTATCTGAACTACACAAATACCAATAAGGAACATTTATGATTCCAATAAGTTGTACCTCAACAGACTTCACATAGTTACTTACTTAATTTAGGCATTAAGAAACAAGCTCATAATTCAGCAAATCCTTAATAAAACCACTTAATGAATGGAGTAACAATAACTAATTTGCCCAAGGCCACAGTGTGCTAGAATTGAAGCCAGTACTTTTCATAGACTCATGGAATCATTAAGACCTCAGAGATCATTAAGTCCAACCTTGATCCAATCACTATCATGTTCCCAAGTGCCACATGCACACATTTTTTTAATACTTCTAGAGACAGTAATTCCACCATCTCCTTCACAGCCTGTTTCAATGCCTGACCACCCTTTCAGTGAATAAATTTTTCCTAGCATTGAACCTAAACCTCCCCTGGCACAACTTGAGGCTAATACCTCTTACCATGTCACTGGTTACCTGGGAGAAGAGACCAAGCCCCACCTGACTACAACCCCCCTTCAAATCTCCCAGACTAAACCACGCTTATCTTCACTTAATTATGAAATTATTATAAAAAAGTATGATTTCCCTTTAACTTCTTGTCAAGGTACACAACAGCAGATCCATGGAGACTCATTCTTGGCGCTTTCCGTTCAGAGTGTGGGAGCACATTACTTGTACCAATATACCACAATGGAGCACATGGCACATAGCTTTGAATGATAATACAAATACATACATACATTCCTCAAACGCAAAAAGTACTTCTGTTGTCTGAAGTCAGGATTTCAAAATAAAAAGCAGTCATATTATGTATCACTCTTTAAACTGCTTTGTTAGTAGGGAATAAAGCCAACTTTCTTACCCAATTCCTAGTGAAAACAAAAGTTATGAGTTTTCTAGCACCATTAAAAGTCTCAGTACCTTCAAAGCATTCCAACTCTAGAAAACGTGTGATCTGCACCAATATTCACCTATGTGACATCAAACAGATTTCCCAACCCAGGTCTCAATTTCTTGAGATCCTCGATGACATGCACTGCCATCTTGTGTTATGGTTTAGAACTGAAGAAGTCTGAGAAGCTGGGTTTCACACATGCATCCAGCTTCCGCTGTTTTAGCAGGAATTTTTTCCCCAGCCACTGTTCCACATGAGGAGTCTCTCCAGTAATGTTGTACATATATAACTCAGATCTAACTCAGGCTGCAACAGATGCGAGCCTCCATGATTCCAAGGAACAAAGTTCATTCCTTTCCACTAACTGTTTCAAGAGCACATAGTTTTGTAGTTTTGCTGGGACAGCTGGTGCTGAATGGCATGGATACTACCTTTTAGGTTTGAGCTGCTATTCTTCCAGCACAAGCAAACAAATCCATTGACAAACACTGCATTGACAAAAAAAGTGAGTCTAAGCTATTAATTCCCTCCTCAACTTTAATCTGAATAATAGATGTCCCTTTTATGTCCCTGAACTATATTTTGGAAACAGGTATTGTTCTCAAAATCTCCTCTGCAAGAAGAGACTAAGGGCTCATTTACCTGCAATGTCTGGGTATTAGGTGAGCAACTATATTCTGTACCAGAAGCACACACTGGGATAGGAGCTCCAGCACAAAAAAGAAGGATGTGAAGTTGTAGGTATTTCAGTGGTCTGCAGCCAACCCAATCCTGCTACATCCGTGCCTCACAGGGGACATGAAAGAAATCATTTGTTAAACTCTCCCAAGTCCAAAGCTGAGTGTAATTACACTGTGTCTTGCAATTCAGTCCCAAGCCCAGAGGGTGGATCATAGAAAAATATGTGCAAACAAGTAGAAGAAAGAAAACTGTGGAACAGTTCTGGGAAAGGACATTAATGGGCTTTGAAGCTGTATTGTACTTTAAAATATGTGTTGAGTGGAAGATCAGTTTTCTTAAAAAAAAAAAAAAAAGAAGACTGCCTTAAATTTGGTATGATCATCTGGAGTAAAAAAGCTTCTGTTGTCTCTGTTCTGAAGAGAGTATCAGAAAACTTCTACAAGTGTGCTACCTTTACACAGCTCAAACTCCTAAATCACCCATATTTTCTCTCACTAGGCATACTCTGGAACTGTTATTGAACTGTAAACCATTACTATATTGTTAACCATTTACCTGAGAGCAGTATTGAACCTACCTACTTCACTTCTGCACTGACATTAAACTGGAAATTTTTGTATTACCTTGTTTCTCACAATTATCCACTGAAATAGAAACATTACAGTAATTCACAGAAACTTAGTTCCAGCATTCAGGAGGAGTCTTTCTTGCTCTAGCAGATAGTTTTTCCTATCATGTGAGCTGGCAAACAGAGAATATATTAAAGTTGATAAGGCTTCACTGACCAATTTTGACACAAGCTGAAGTTCAGTTTACGAAATTTTTTTGTATATTTCTTTCTTCCCTTTCCCCACCCAAGCAGAAAAAAGCAAGACACAAGTCATCTGCCATACTAATGTATTCCATCTTTCAAAAAGAAAGACATGATTTTAATATCACTTAACAATATGTTAAAAAAGTAGCCAGTTAGGCTTCAGTGTTAATACAATTATACACTCTATAACAGATTTGATAGTGTGAGTACTGTTCTTTTTTAAATTTTCTCATTCTGCAAGTATTCTTACACAAGCTGGCTACAAGTCAGGAAGAAAAAAATCAAAACACAAATAGCGTAACTTGTACACTCTTAAACAGTAGATTGTGAAAGAACTGAGGGAATACTTGTCCCATAAGAGCCTCTTTTTCATGAAGTCCTGTCAGGAGAATTCTGGAGCAGATGAAAGCACAACTGACTAGGTCCATTCCTTTGTCAGGAGTCAGAATGACAAAACATAGCTAGATGCAGAAGTGACAGGAGCCACTGCAGATGATGCAACCTAGTATTTTGGCCTCCACCCAAGCCTAAGCAATTTAAAGTCTCTGAGGCCAAGGCATTCAGAAGGAGATGGAAAAGAGCTATTGTTCCAACTCCAACGGCATACAGCTACAATCAAGTAAGTCTCACTCACAGACTACAAGCACACAAGCTAACAAATTCAGGTAGAAAGTGGCAATTTTTCAGTCCGCAAGAATTATCAGGCCAAAGGGTTCAGTGCAGATCCACACAGCACTGGGGACAAGGCAAGGCAGCACTGGCTCAAGACCAGATAAGCTCTCAGCACAGCAGGACAGGTAAGTGGAGTTGTCATTCATTGATTCCTGCAGGGTTCCCTCCCCATATTGTGTCATTTCAATGTGCAGCAAAGGTGGTTTTTTTTAAGCTAAAATTGGACCAGTTGATGGAAAGTCTCTGCCTTGTCTGTCTGGCAGAATCCAAGCAGAATCTGAAAAGAAAAAGAGCAATAAAGTGAAACCAATATACTTAAAATCAAACCATGTGTGTTATCCCTCTTTTGGAGAGTAGCTCTCATTCAGAAAGACAAAACCTCTTAACAAAACCATACGTTAAAAAAAAAAAAAATCACTTGTCCATCACTCAAATACATCATAAACCAGTCACTTTTAACACCACTGCATTATCACGACTAAGTGAAGGAGGCAGCAAAGAATGCTGCACATTCAGCAGCACAGAATGTTGAATGTTAAGTAGGAACAGAAATGGCATTGCTGTATTCACCAAAAGTTCTGAAAGGGTAAGAATGAGTGGTAGATGGTGTGCAAAGCATCATCAGTAATGGCATGGGACACTGCTGCTTCTCTTCTTAATACAGCAAAGTTGCATTGGAGACAAAGACCTAGGAAAAGAAGGTCTCTTTATAGTACAGCAGATAAGTAGCCCACGTGCCTGGAAGAAACACCTCTAGAACAAAAACCCTCTTATTTGCTTTCACTGACCACAGTTTATGCAATAACTGTGGAAAAGGCTGCCACATGCAGGCTTTTCAGGGACTGTTAATCTGTGCTGAAGAACTTTATCAAGGCTTCTTTAGGCTAAAGGCTGCATGACTGCATCACAGCAGTGCAAACCTCTCTCTGGAAGGTTACAATGCTTCTGTAACAACTGAAAGCGAAAAAAGGGCGACAGACAGAAGGAGCACAATAAAACAGGTACAGTGGAAGGTTACAATCAGACTTATTTTGTTCTTTCTGTGCTAAAGTTAGAAGCAGCATACAATATTAATCATGATGTCAGGGTGTAATTAAAGTATCCATCTATTACACCACTACAAAGCAGGAAGAAAAGATGATGAATGAACTACGAGTAAAAAATATGAATTCAGTAGGCCTGTGCAGTTCACTGCCATGAAGGGTTACTAAAACAAGCCATGCTACTAGCCTTCCAAGTATTATGCTGGGAATTATCAAATGGTAGAACCTAGGCATTAAAGGTGCCTTAAAGGCATTAAGTAGCTGTTTTTCCTCCTCTAAAATAGCACCTATCAGGGCTTTTCAGACACCTTTTCTAAACAGGCATATATAAAAAAAATTAGACAGTTGCACGCTCTTCCTAACAGATGACAGCAAAGGAATACATTCTGCCAATTACTGAATGGATTACTAAATTGCATGCTTTAAAGTGCTAACTCTTCACTTGGAATCACATTTGTCAAGTTCATCTCCAGAATTCAACTGCACCTCTACAAATGTAAGACACTGTTTCATTCATCCTGTTGAGAGTAAATAACTGATGAACGTAACTTTTCTATTTATTGCAGATACTGCAAACTTGAAGGAAGCTAAGAATATTCCATAACAAAGGCTTATGCTAAAGCAACACTAGCGGTACCTAACACATGCCACATTTCACCTGTAAAGCCTACATTTTGATTAAAAAAAAAAATCCTTTAATTGGCACCACTCAAAAAATAATTTTTGAGACTAGAGACCATGTACCCGTGACAATTTCATTGTCTTGCACATTGTAACTCCATAAATAATCAGATATATGCATTTTGTAGCAATAATAAGCAGCAGTTGCACTCAGTTCTTTGCAAGACCCACACATACATTACATCCCAGGCATGTAGACTGTGAAAACTATATAAATTTAGAAAAGAAATACATACTGAAAGCCCTTTCTTGAAACAAATGGCTTGTGTTGCTTTGTGAAATACTACTGCTGTGTCCTAAGTTATGTAATTGCTGGAAACTGAGTTACTTGTAACTTTTCAGATTTGGCTACCAAAATGAAAGGCTCACTAGATGTATTCATGGGGCACTAGCACAACCAGACACCACTGAAGAACAAATTTGAACAGATTTCTGTACTGTGGAAGAACATGTGCTACACTATTTAAACATAAGCTCGTATTTGAGGAATACAGAGGTAACTAATATCACAGAATATTCTGAGTTGGAAGGGACCCACAAGGATCACTGAGTCCAACTCTCAATATGATGCACAAATCCTAAAATCAACCAAAGAGTACAGAAGAAAAAGCTTTCACAAGCACAAGTTTATATTATTCTTTTAGTGTCGCTGTACTAGGTCAGGTTGAATGGGGCTTTGAGCAACTTGTTCTAGTAGAGGGTGTCCCTGCCCATGGCGGGGGGGTTAGGACGAGATGGTCTTTTAACGTTCCTTCCAATCCAAACCATTCCATGATTCCAGGATAAGAATCTCCTCTTAAAGACTGGCATAAGCTACTATCCCACAGTTATACACCTCTACTTCATGTGCAATATAAAATTCCCAACTAACAGTTTCTGTAAACAAGGAAGAAAAAAAAAATGAACAGACCTTTCTGAAGTATCTGTCTGCAAACTTATACCTAATAGCTTTTTTTTTTAAACACTAATCAGTATTTGGCCTGTGTGGATAATAGAAGAAATATTCACAACAACTTTGCTTATAAATAATGGTAATTGAGAATATTCTGAAGGCCTTGATGAGAACCTGGGGGACACACAGATAATTCTGGCGCTCACTTCTGAATATGTGCTATTCAGCTATGAGCTGTGCCCACAGATCACAGCTCTGGTGATTGTTACAGTGTTCAGAATGTCAGCTGTAACAGGATTTGCTTTGTTACAACACAGGCTTTTCTGCCAGGAGTTAGTTATTAAATTGTGGGTTGGTGTTGTTTTTCCTTGTTTTACAACCATGACATATGGAAAGAAGCAACAACAGCTTTATGTACAGGGATTACAGCACTTTACCTTTTAAAATACTCCACTTCTCGTTCTGTTTCATCCATTTCCACGCTGTCTAGATCAATGTCTTTGGGTAGAAACACATCATCTACAAAGGAAAAATGATGACATTGTGTTAGATTCCAAGGGGAAGGGGGAAGGAGAGAGGAAGAAGCTGCATTAAAGATGTCTTTGGAGAACTGACTGAACCATGTAGACTATTCATTACTCATATTTACACTGAATTAATATACACTTATAATTAAAAAGACACTTCTTAAAAACTCTATACTAGTATCTCTGCCCAGACTTGAAGGAGTTACACTGGTAAAAAGGAAGAGATGAATCAACAGTAAACTTCCTGATTGCATGGGCGGCAAAAGATACCATAAACCTGAAATACACGTAAGAGTAGCCAATATACAGAGGGCTTGATGAATCAGATAGCTGTTGAATGCCTGAATTTTTTGGTATTACTACTAAAAAGGTAGCTCTAGAAATATTTTTAAAACAGTATTTATAAAGAAAAATACTTTGAAACTTCTGGGTTGTAGAGCTGCTGTACGCCCTCTGGGACACGATGATCAGGCTGTGTCTGCAAGAGTTTGTCATGATAGTAACCATTAGACTTTATTAAAAAAACCCCAACCCAAATATTAGCACATTAACATATGACTTGAATTGCACGGCCTCAGCTATCACAAAGAAGTCACTGTAGAGCCTGTTGGTATATTGTACTGCCTTGGGGTGATTGTATCCCATATCGCTGTTCTATGCCCAGAAATTAATTTTGTGCCTTTCTATACCTTTAAACTGAGCCTGAGAGGGGAGAGAGAAAAAAAACTGAGCAAACTCTTCAAAGGAGTTTGCAGTTTGTTTTCATGTTTCAAGGACACACAGAGATCCACACTCCTCTCTGTGTTCTGCTGCAGCAAGAGAGAGGAGCGGGAGGAAGCACTGCTTGCTTTCCAGCCAGCCTTCGGCTACTTTTTCTCCAGAGAGAGACAGAGTTGAACTTTTGTTTTCCTGGGACTTTGATTTTTTCCGTTTTTCTCTGCTGGACTGTTTTCAACATCAGAACACATCGGGAGTTTTTCCACCGAGGTGGAAGCCCTGGAGGTGGGCCCATCATGACCCCACTCCAAGGCGGGGAAGAGAGGCTACCTACAGAAGGACTCTGAAATTTTCCCAGGTTTTCCCTCCACAGTGAGAGGTTTTATTATTTAGCATTATTTTCCTTTTCCCGTGTGTTTGTTAAATAAATAGTTTTATCTCTTTCACTTTCCTTCGAGGAAAATTTATTTTTTCCTGAACCTGGTGGGGAGGGGTGGTTGTAACCTGCCTTCTATCAGAGGATATTTTCCTCCAAATTTGTCCAAACTAGCACATATCTTAGCATATGGTTCTCTTTGGTACTTTAAAAAGAAATGCATCAGAAAGCACACATTTTTGTAGAAACCAATTTGAACGTATTCCTCTTGAAGTTTCCTTCTCACTACATATACACTCCAATCTCATTCCTGAAGCAGCTCTACAATACATTCCAAAAAATGGGTGAGACAAAGAAAGTAACCAAAACCAACAAATACACACCTGGACTCCAGAATCCTTGAGATTAGGAGAACAGACAACTCATGGTAAAGACACTTAAGGCAGTTTAAAAGTTGCATGTATTTGCCATTCGACTTACTTCCGAAGAAGCAGAAAGTCCTACAAACACTCCTAGCATTCTTCAGCCTCTTTATAACAAGTTAAAATACTCTGCCAGAAGAGATTTCTTTAAAAAACAGAGATTTCACCAAAAGCAGTAATATTCACTGCTTTAACACTTCATTTTAAAACTTAGCTAAAACCCCCTAGCTTTGTTTCCCTCTTGTCATGTTCTCTCAATTACCCTAGTTCTACTTGGTTTTTTCTTAGCTCAATTTCTGGGTCTTTGCTAATTTGGTACATCAACCCTATATCTTAAAAAAATTGTAACTACATGAAAAATCATGTATTACAGTATCTTTCTTGTAGCTCTCAAGTCAGAATTACTTAAAGTAAAAATCCAGTCCCAACTCTACAGAGAACAGCACAACGTTTTCTTGATAAATTTAGAAACATGTCCCTGTATTTTTTCACACTTGAACATTAACTTTTGGAAATTGTAAGTATAACTGATTAAAACAGGAGAAAAAAAATGGTGGAGTCAGGGAAGAGGACAAGATGCAGGAAGGTACCTGCATTCTCCTACAGTAAACACCCTCCACCACCTCCCTCTTCCATATTTTCTCTTTCAAATGTCTCCAGTCTTCTTTTTCTGCTCCCAGTTCTAGAGTTCTGTCTTGCTTCAATCACTGGAGTACATTCTTCTTGATAAATTAAAAGAGCCAAAACCCAAACACCACAACAGAGTATGCACAAGAACTAATAACAGAGAAAATGGTTCCCTATTGTATTGCTGCTCGACTGACATAGAATGGAAACATCAGGCATCAGATTTAAGAACAAAGATAGTGGGCTCACCCAACCCAACAATGAAATCACTAAAAAAAAAAAACCCCTTAGCACTTCCAGCAACCAGGAATTAGGTTTACATTTTTGTAACAAAGCTTAACAAATATAAGTATTTTGAAACACTGGCAGCGACTTCCGAGGCATGAAGGTCTATCTTGTTGTGCTTACCAGTCAGAACAGCAGCGTGATTTGGCGTACATTGAATTTATGCAACATTACCACTCAGCTACCAGGTGATCCCAGGGGAATGACCAGGTGCTCTGAGCAGACAAGTGTCCATTAAAAAACTGCCACCCCAACTGGTAGTCCCAGTAGGGATCAAGGATGTGCAGGAATAAAGAGGTGCCGGAGAACAGCAGTTTGATTATTGTGCTGACAAAGCCAAGGGGCCAGAACTGCACACGCTTTTCAGCTCTGGTATTAGTTGTTGGCTATGTTCAGGCAAACAAAAAAGTAAGTTGGAAATAATTTTATTCAAGTGCAACTTACTTAAGTCAATCTTCTGTGGTTTATTATTTCTGTCTGAGAAATAAAAATATGCTGTTTACTAGAACGAGCTAATATGGAGAACACACTCAATTTGATCAACTAATTAACATCCCGCTGCAACTTTTCACTCCAGCAAATAAAAAATAGTAAATTAGTTTTTTGTATTCATTTACTTAGCTGCTAATGTAATTAATATAAGAAAGGAATTATTTCCACTCAAAAAAATGCATATTTATGCATGAATGACCATTCTTTGACTGCAGAATCCCCTTACTTCCCTTGCCTAAAGACCAACTTCATATTATACTGTTAATGCTGTATAAGAAACAATCTTGCTTTTAAAGAAATTCAAAATGGATTTCAGCATACTATTGAATTAAATGATGTATTTATTTTAAGCAAGAAAAAGAAGCGAGACTCCTGGAAAGTCTAACTGACAAAACCCCCTACAAAACCTACAGCACATGCTCGTTCATTTATTTTTGAAAGCATCCTACACCTCTTTACTAGAACACTATCTATCTCTTAATTGTAATAATTCTGATGACTTGAGTTTTCCTGGCACCGGTTTTTCAGTTTCTCTAATTTACATTGGCAGGAATGCCTAAAGATAAAGATGTCAGACTTCTGGAATTCAATGGTAACAACAGAAAATAACCCAAGTTCTTCAACTTTTTTACACACTTACCAATGGAACTGTTGACTTTGTCCCCTTTTTTCTTCTTGTTTTTCTTGTTCTTGCCTTTTGGTTGAGGAGAATCTGCAAGTATTAGCTTATTATTTTGCTGCTGTTCACTTGGTGATGGGGATTCACTTGTTACAGGTGCTTTCTCTTCCTTTACATGGTTCAACTGTTTTTTGTTGTTATTGTTTAATTTCTTCTCATCTTTTTTAGGTTCTGCAAGTGTTGGGAGCTCTGCTGCTTTTGCTTTGGATTCTATTTGGTTTCTGGTTTTAGTCTGAATCTCAGCTGCTTTGGGGGATTCAGCAGGCTTTTTCACTTGTTCAACACACTGTTTGTTCATCTGTTTTAGCTTCTGTTTGCTGTTTCCTTCTTTATGTTGATGCATAATATCAAGCAGAAAAGAGAGGGGCTCATGCTGCTTTACACTGCCCTCTTTCTGATAAAGCAGCTTTGAGTCTCTAGTGTTTACAGCATTGGACAGTTCACAGCCCGTCTCTAGAACTGGCCTCTGTTCAGTGTGGTTCACATGTCTTGACAGTGAACCGGCTGAGGTTTCCATCTTTTCTGATTGCTCAAGGGTACCATTCTGAATGTCTTCAGGTGCATTTGGGACAGGCTCCTTCACTGCCTGGCAGTTCCTAGTGAGCAGGTCCACCTTCGGACAGTCCTTACTTGTTCGCTCTTTCTTCTTTTTCTTTACAGCCCTCAACTGCTGAAGCTCTTGGAGTCGTTGTAATTCCTGTTTCAGTCTCTCTTCTTCCTCTTCCTCACGCCGCCTCTGCTCCTCAAGCAACTGGTGATGCTCTCTCTCCCTGGCTTCAGCTTCAAGTCGAGCTTTTTCCTCAAGCTGCAAAGTAGTAATAGGTTTATTGAAAGTGACAAATATTTTGGAAATTTAAGAGTCTTAGGGATTATTACTACTTTTCTTCATGAACGTTATAAATCCTAGGATGTGAACATATGAACATACTTAATCTGTAAGTCTGCAGAGCAAACAAATGAGTATACAAAGGCTGCCCTTTTAAATACATTACAATCCTTTATTCACATTTTCTATGTTTGTGTAACTCATTTGACCATTGTTAATACCAGCTGTTGATCTTTTCTTCACTACTGCTAAGCCTAACACAGTCAAAGTTTTCTATTTCCACAAAACACTCAGTTTCTTTCTCAAAGACTGTGTGTATTACTAAGGTAACTCAGGTTTGCATCAGTTGTATCATTTACCTGTTCTCTTGCTTTGGTAGCAGAGTTGCTCTGTTTCAGACTTCAGGAATGTTAGGAAGAACAATCATTAAAAACAGTCTGCACCAAAATACTAAGCAATTAATAGTTACATCAGAAGATGTCAAAAATTCTAAGGATGGCAGTTTTCTATTGTCAGCCATTAGTTCATTAACCAAAACAAAGTCACAAGGGATCTTTGCCAGCCATTGCTGCCAATGCCTAAAACTTTGCTGTGCAGCACTGATCTTGCAAGCATCATTAGCAAAACGAAACAGTTATACAATGAGAACAATCCCAACCATTTATTTTCTTGCACATTTAGAGGTGCCTGTATGGCATTACTTTTTCACAGTTATGGAAGTCATTCAAAAAACCCTATGAGAATTTTCCATGTCTTATGCTCAAACTGCACTGTAAGAGCAAAGTGAATTGTGCATTGCAAATTTTACGAAGTTAGTTTTATTTATAAATAATCCACTAAACCCTCAAGATGCTGAATATTGCTACAACATGAACATAAAGAATTTAACTTGTGAACATTAGGTCTTGCAAACCCATGGAAGCATTTAAAGAATGCAAAAGTAGTGCCAGAAGAAAATCCACAAACAAGAAAATATTTACAGTGAGATCACATAACACGCTTAGCAGAAACTAAAAACATTCAGCAACCAATCTCACTGTGCCTTGAACTTTATACTTAAGGCTGATACTTGAACTGCTGTAAGAAAAGGTCTCCTGCTTGTTCCAACTCAAAAAAACAGGGTCTTTCCTCTATTATTCCTCTTTCATATTTTCTCTATCTTATCTTCAGCAAATACCGTTTCCAAAAAATAATTTCACTGTTAGACACTGGAGTTTTTTAGAAACCTTTTTTGCCAATTTTTATTTGAAAGCAACCTGTAATTTTTTCTTCCCTTACCCCCTCCCTGAAGCTTGCCACTCCAGCTTGGGATAACCCTTTGCATCATCACGTGGCACAGCACTTAACCTCTGTCAATCAGGACAGCAAGGTGCTCAGTGCAATTATTCTAAAAATACCAAATCACAACTCTTCCTCTCTCATAAAAGCACTGACCTACGTTTTCTGGCTTCCTACAGAGATACTTTATCAAAACCTATATCACAATACAGCAACACTGACTTTCTAACTTTGTCCACTTTTACAAGTCAATGCTACAAAACTGTAAAATTTGTTACATTTCTGATACTCAGAAATAACCTTCTGAACTGTGAAAAATTCCAATATAAAGCTGACTTGCACCAAAACACATGACAATGGCATTGTGAGGAATCCTCCCAGTCTAGTACATAACTCCTCAGGTAGCACCAGAACAGGTAAGTCAGCTGTGTAAAAACAAACTGGCAGTGTATCACAAACGACACAGAAAACAATTACAGCATTAGGATAAATCAGTATACAGTGGCATACTTAAGGAGAGTGCACAGATTTAAAAATGTGAGGTCTAGAATAAATACTTTTTTATGTCTTACCTTTCTTTGCTTATGCCTGGCTCGCTTGGCTGCACGAGAACTGCTTACTGGTTTGGTTTCAGAGCTGTTTATAAATTGTAGCAAGTCTTCCACCTTTCGATGGTCAACAACACTTTCCCTTTCAGAGATCTGATCTGGTTTCTTCGGCTGTTCCTCCTTCCTTTTTGTTAAACGTAAACGAAGCTTTTCTCTCATCTCTGCATAATTTCTACTGGTTGGTGCAGCTGGAGGCTGAAGGCCACAAGACAAAAATTTAGTGACTAAATGGAAAAATTTCACTGACTTAATGCTTTTGAGATTTTGAAATTTCAGAGACCTTCAAGTAACGTGGGAGGTCCAAACCTGACTGCCAAACTCATTGTTTGTATGTGAACCTAAAGTATATTTAACAGGCAACAGACCTGCCAGACTTGGTGATGGCTTCTGAACTACACTTTGCAACTGAAAGAATAGCTGATCTTGAGGAGGATGGCGTGAGTGAGAAGACAAAGAAATAACCTCTAAAAGCAAGAAAAAATACTGTGACTTACATTTCCATATTCTCTTGTGATTGGTATGCCGTATTTGAAAATTTCAAAGGAGCAGACATTTGCTCTGTTTTTATTTCCTATGAAATCTGTTTCAGAGGTTGGGCTACACAGGCCTCTGGGCTGTACCTGTGAAGGGCTGATTATCCTGCACTGAAACCTGCCAGCACACCCTCCAGCAGAGTCCCATCAATAACTTAACACTGCTGCAAGTGGAATCCTTGCATCATGTTTTATATCTGTATTCCCAACCGCTGCTCCTGCCTCTCAACTTCTCATTGCTTCTCCCCTCCTGATGCCTTACCCCCTCTGCTCCTGTACCAGATCTGGTGCCCATCTGTTCGCAGCTACACCAGTTCAACTCACTAAACCAGCAAAAGAAAGCCTATTAACTTAAAAATCCTGTCGTGTTCTGCCACTTCAGCGAAATGAATAACTTACTGTGCAGTCAGATAACTATCAAACAGATCAAGCATGGACATAGTGGGAACATGCAAGGAGAAATGGGATCCCCTCCTGGCCACTTTAAGCCACAGGGCAGGGGCTTTTATTTCACTTGAAGCATTAACTTGAAACTGCACCTGATCAAATACACGGCAAAAAAACTGAGCTTTTACTTCAAATAGGAAAAATGCCAGCAACTCAAATTGTACCAGTAAACTGATTATTAAAACTGGTCATACATAGATTTACAAGTTAAGAAAAAATTAATGTGTTACATTTTAGCTAAGAATCTAGAGTTTTTTCTCCTTTTTAAAAATCATATTAAAGCGACTACTTTGAGGATTGCTATTTTTACAGATAGCAGACTAGCTCATAAATTGCCATAGATTTAAACGAATACCCTATATAAAGTGTACTCTTACCCAACCTCATCACATTAATTGTAACTACAGTACTACAGAGGAGCAAATGAATTTTATGAAGGTACTTAAATGGCTCAATGCCACTGTTTGCAGTTTCAGTCAAACATGGTACGTATTATTCAAGTCAGTTGCTTCCTAAATCTTTTAGTCATTTTTATTGCTCTTAAATGCTTTGAACTGGAAACATTTATTTCAATCTTTCATTTCAAAGAAGAAAATTACTTTTTAACTCCTTTTACAACTTCTTGAGTGAGTTCCAGTGCCATTCCCTTAGATGCAGTCTGATAAATCACATGCAACTGATGACAAGTAAGTGACAAAAAAGCAAACAAAAGCAATTTAAAATACAAAAACTTACTCCTCCATGGCCGAAGAACTCACAGTAACAGCAGTCACAGTATTTTCCTTCCTTCTGATTTGTAGAAGTTGAGGTACTGGAGCTATGCTCTGAACAGCTATCTTCATCCTGGCTCTCCTCTCCATCATACTGCTGATGATCATACGTGTTACTGTTCTCACAGCGATGGCCCTCACAATCAGGATCACTATGTCAAATTAAAAAAAAATGCTTATAAAACTCTAGTGGTAATAAGATGTATAATGTTATAATTATATATATATACTAAAAAACCAATAATGACGGGTTTTTTTAAAAAAACATATACAGTTATATCTGCATCTTCCAGGAACAATGGTTCTCATTGGCGGTGATATCAGCCACCAGTGATGTATCAAATCCTAAAGCCTTCATCCACTAGCTTGCAAATGGAGACATTCAAAACCAAGCAGTAGGATAAAATGATACACAGGAAAGTGCTTTATAAAAGAACAGTTTAGTGACTCCCTGAAAAAGCAGCCTAGAGAGTGAGTTTTGAAACTGTTTTTCCTGGCTTTAAACAGGCAAACTATTTTAGAAGTAGCGACTCCAGCTTTTTAAAATGGAATAGTTTTGAAACTGCTGCCCATCTCACCACTTACGGTGAGTTTCAAATGCAGTTGCAATTCCCTGGTTTTAGATAGATTTTCAACCTCTTGACTTAAAGAAAAAAATCCAAGGTCAGCTAAAACCAAAAAGTGCCCATTATCCTGTCTGCAACTTGATTTTGAAGGGGAACTACTAGCACATCTCTTCAATAGGAAGGTACATGGCAGTTGATTCCCCCCGAACTCTGGGTAACTGTGCACACAACTTTTCCACTGTCCAGGTCTTCCAAAACTCATGTGATTTTGCTTCAAAATAAAGTATTTTTAAAAAACCCCTCTTGTCTGTCATTAGTATTTCTTTGTTCTCATGCTAGAAAGGTGAAAACAGGCCATAGTGTCTTATCTAGCAAATATGTATCAATCTTCTCTCTAACCTCATTTCCCCTCCCCAGAATGCAATCACTGCTTCTGGGTCTCTCCCAGTTCTTTTTTTTATTTTTTATTTTTTTTTAAATAAAAATATCATGTTAGAACCTGGAAAGGATGATAAAAAGTTGGATTTCTACTGTGTCCAATAGTCTATATTCAATTATTTCCCTGCACTAGGTAAGAAAATTTCTTCACAAAATTGCAATAATTTCTCAAGTATGAAAGAACGCTTATCTCGAGATATCATCAATAAAACCAGTTGATAACATAAATAAGGGCATTTTTAAACGTATTTACCAAACTCTACCTAAATCTCACATCATCTTCTGAAAACTTACAGCAGCCAGAAGACTACATTCACAGCATCCATGATCACAGCCTTACAGGTCACAGAGAGCTTAGAGCAATGACTCAACTGCTTTTCTGTTATGCCTCCCCCCTTCAGACACATCAAAGAGCTGGCACCATTGTCAGCCTGCCACAGTACATAACACTACCAGAAGACAGCTCCAGCAAAGTCCTTCCTACCTCCAAGACCTTTGAAAACCTTCAGAAATCACTACATCCTTCCACACTATAACCACTGCATAAATGTTAGGACTGATATCCAAGAAGTCTTAGGTGTAGTCAGGAAAATGTGTCACTATGTGGCAGGTTTCTAGACCACATATGACCTCTCTATAGTTTTAGCTAAACTGCAGACCAAGTTTTCACAGCTTTTAATTCCTGCTTGCCATGTAATGCCAAAATGACAGAAAACAGGTATTTTATACAAGAGATTTGTGTCTCAGCAGCAGCAATCGTTACCAGCAACAAGAGTAAGAAAGATTAGTTTGACTTGTATATCCCAGGTAACATTTCTAAAAGTGAACAAATGTTTGTTTGCCTCTAAATTCAGTAACTGGACTTCATCATGGAAATCATATTTGTGAAGTCTCACACTAAGTTACATACTAAATATCTGCATTTGGTTTCATTTGCTGAACACAAACACAGCCTTCATGCTACAACCAGTGGCAAAGGAGATGAGGTATCCGTATTTTCATTTCCCTTCTATTGTAAAAAAGAATGGCAAGAATAACAATGAACTTACCTGCAGACACTTGGTGGGGCACTTACAGAGCTGTCTGTGGTTGAAGTAGGAGGTGCAACTGTAGTAGGACAAAGACCTGAATGAGGATCCACAAATCCAGGGGCTGTTGCAGCAGTTTTGGGGAAAGAAGGAGCAGCAAGATTTGGAAGATGCGGCGTAGAGGCTGGAGACAATGCAACAGGAGACAGTGAAGGGAGGGATGCTAAACTGGTAGGACTATTTCGTGGTGCAACTGGTGCAGAATGTCTATGGTCCTCTTTATTAATATTGTGGAACACTTCACCTAAATTGGGGGAAAAAAGAAACCACTTACAATTAAAAATAATTAGTAAGTCCGCATAAACTATCCATAAAATCATACAAAGTACTGTATATTCTCGGTTTCTGTAAAAATCAGTAATATTTCAACACATTTCTACTACCAATTTCAAACCCTAACATCAAGATCTTTCACAAAGTTATTTAGTTCAGGAGTACAGAGACTCACTCAGGAGTAATAACAGCAGCAATTAACCAAAATCACCAAGATACATAATATTACTAAATTAAACACTTATATAAATCCTTATGGTTAGCTAGAAGTACTTGAGCCAGTTACTGATGCTGCACGTGAGTTACAAATCCTTACCTATCGACGAAGGTCTCTTGGATGATACTTTGAACTGATTACTGCTTGACTGCACTGTAGTTGCTGTGCAGGAGACAGAAGAAGTGGCAGAAGAAGTTGCCATGACAACTTTATTAGCTTCCATAAAGGCATCCTGGAAATTATACAGACATTTCTTCTTTGCAGCATTTTTTTTCTCTTTGCTGTCAGTAACTGCTGTTGTTTCATTGCTAGATGTAGTAGGAAGTGCTTCGGGTCTCATTTCTGAGAGTGCTGGTGCTAACATATCACTCCCTTCAATTGAAACACACAGAGTAATTAAAAATCACATAATTACTGAAGTGTCTTTATAGGATTTAGAATTACACATTCAATAACTCAGATGCAGACATAGGATATATTGTTAATGTTGGCTTAGTAGGATTAGTGAAGGGAATCCTCCTTTCCCCCTCCATCCTCCCAAATAATGTAGTTGTAACAAAATGTGCTGGGAAGTCTCAGAGCAGAATCACAAACCCTAAAGATACAATTTTAAGGATGTTACTAAATATGTTAACAAGTAGCAAATGTGCTACAGATATCTTCATCCGTTTATTATTAAAAAATTTAAATTGCACACCATTTTACATGCTATGTATATAATCTTCACTATCTGAAATCCAGGCTGGCCACAAAACAATTATAAGATGGAACAACATATCCTTTTATCAATACAAAATGATAAACCATTTATTTATTTATTTGAAATTCCAGTTAACAGAAAGACCTTTGTGATAGACCTTCCAGATGAGTCTGCCACCAACCATCTGTTGGAACAGCTACCCATAACTACATTTGTAAATGGATGAGCTGTCCTACTGGGGAAGTTTTCTGGATGTTTTTAATGCTTTTCTTTTTAAGTATCACTGTAGTAGCTTGACACAACTTAGCAGCAGATGAGTCTGAAAAAGAAAGCCAACACACAAAACCCCCAAGCCTCCTTTTTCATACAAGTCAAATAAAACAAAAAAAGCTTTTTAGTATTTGCTAGGATGTGAAGGGAAAGATCTCTCTCTCATTTTCCTTTTATTCTCTTTCACTTTAACCATTAGGATTTCCAAATGCTTCCTGGCTTAAATTAATTTTTTTCTTGACTTATGCCTCTGTCTTCCTGAATGACAATTCAGTTATCTGTGTGCATTGTAAGAAGTAAGACACAGTACCACGTTACTAGTGCTCTTACTACCCTGTAGAAGTAAGTCAGGTTTTTGTGGCAGAAGTCTAGAAGCTATTTAAGTTTCCCTTTACTTGCCATTTCTCTACAATACTAAACTTCTGAAGACAAACATAACTCTACAATGACCTTAGGTGAAAAGCAGCATGCTATTTGTTTGCCTTTAGCATCTTCTCCCCAGTATGTAAGAATTTATTTTTCAATTTTCAGCCCCACTGGAGTAGAAGTGGCAGCAAATCTGCCAGAATCCCATCTTTAAAAACCACGGTGATAAAACCCACCATTCCTAAAAAGAAACATAAACCAGAAGGCTTTTAACTAGTCAGTGTGAAGTAGTAACAAACCCTCACCAGGAATTGTGTCAGGCAAAAATGTAGCAGGATTCCAGTTCTTGTCATTCATCACCTCTGAACCCCAAAGACTTATAAATTTAGAGCTATTCCAATCTGGAGTGCTCCCAAAACAGCTTGGATAAATATGATCTTGGAGAGATGCATTGAATACTTGATGCTTGTTTGTATGATTCTGAACTGGAGCTGGTGGTAATGCCTACAAAAACAGAGTATTTTCTCCATTAATATTCTGTTTGCTTACACAGTCACTCCAACAGCAATATTCAGATCATAGTGTTTTAATTGCAAAAAGCATTATTAAAAGCATAATAGAGAGTATTTCCCAGAATGATAAAAAGACTGATTTGCTGATAATTAATGCAGATAATATATTACGTAGATTGCATGTACATGTATATATTTTATACTCACAAAGCATTGCTTTTAGAAGCAACGAAATGATGAATACAAATATCCAAATCTCAAAAAATATTTGTGTTAATATATAATTAAAACCAGTATTTGTATGAATTTAGAACTTGTTAGGAATTACTACTTTTCAAAGCACAAGCTGCCTAAACAAACTAATCTTCTCTGACATGACAATTATTTCCACAGAAGACAGTAGTAAAAAAGGGATTAGAGACACTTCATCATTGAAAATAAGGACAATAGAAAAAGAAATAAAACACATAAACCAAAAGTTTTTCTTCTGTTTTTTTCATTTTCAAGTATTAAGTGGTTCCTTACTTAAAATCAACAGGCCAGGAATACACCCTTTACTTTTAAGAATGAACTGGTAGAAAAAAAAAGAAAAAAAGGGAAGCACACACTTTCTCTTGTTTTATAGAAACAAATTGTTCTGGCTCACCCCATTTCTTCTGGCTGAAATTCTTTACACACATTCTAAAATAAACTTTCTCCCAGAGACTTCATGCAACACAAACATTATATTCAATTACTGCCACCTTTAAAAAGGCCAAGGCAAAGCAGGTTTGTTCTCTTTTTACACTAGATTTGATGCACATTAAAAGCTATGCAGAAGTATAGATATTAAAAATATCAGTTAAGTCCAGTGACATTTCAGACATGAAACTCCTGGCCAAACAACTTACATACCCAGTCTCCCTTTTTTATACAGAAGCATTTTCATTATCTGACTAATGGTGAATGTGCAAGGGGCTGGAATAACCTGCATTAAAAGAAAATTCATATACATGGGTGCAAAGAAATACTTATCATGGTTTCCAAAGGACAGCAGTGGGTTGTTGCTGGTACACTGCAGCTATGGAACAGAGGTAAGGAAGGGACACCCAAGGCAGGAAAACCCAAAGTGGACGTTAAGAAGGACAAAAAGTGCAAGGAACAGTCATCTTGGTGAACTATTCTACTCTCTTTACAACCACAGGATCAGCGGATCAGACCAGGAGATGGACAAAGATGAACCTAATGACAAAGACTTTGCCCCTCTCAGCAGCACCCACACTTCACCACTTTAAACAGTATGTGAAACAACATCCCATTAGCAGGAATGGCTTGGTTTTGACTCGTATTTCTGAAAAGCTGTCACTTGGTCCCAATTCTTGTTCCACACCTTTCTCTCATTTATTACTTACAAGTTTAAGGTCAAAAGAATTTTGCAGAACCTGCAAAAACTCAAGTTCTTTTGAATGACAAAAACCCCTTACAACTATGAAGACTCCTATGTGTTTTCTCAAAAAAACCCCAAAAAACCCCACCAAAAAGAGAGAATAAATCACTAACATTTTGAACTACAAATCTTAGAATATTATTGCCAAAATGGAATACTAAATTTTTCTTATAAGAAATGATGATTTAATTAGTCCTCTTACACTGACTGAAGTCCCATCACTGTTTCTACCACTGAAGACTCATTTCACTCAACATGCTTTCTAATCACAGTAAAGGCATTATCAGTCTTCCTGACACAAAAATACCCTCAGTCATTCTGTACGAACCTTCCAGCAGTTCTGAATCTGTCTTACTCCCTACCCCTCACCGTTCCTTGCAAAAGGAATACTATAACCAAACCACAATTTAAAGCAACAGAATTTTTTCTGGGATAAAGATGCATCCATCTCCTTGGTCAGTCTTACCTTATTGTGTGTGAAGGGAGAAGCAGTGTACAAGGTGGGATGGATAAGTGGACGAGGCAGATGAGGAATCGTATGCAATGGTATATGTCCATGGATGTGAGGATAAAGATGAAGTGCAGGATGTGCAGGTTTTTCAGGATTCATAAACTGGTGCCCAGCAGGCAGGCGTCCAGTTGCAAGTGCAGAGGCTGTTAGTCCTGAGGCTTCTTGTTTGCAAACATGACATTCACAAGCATTTGGACCTTGGTCAGCCTGTAAAAAACCCCAACAAAACCCATTAAAAAATTCAATCTACTCAACAGACATAAAATCTTAGTAATCAGTAGTATCATTTCATTTGGCATACATCAATTACTACTTTCAGAGCATCCACAGAATTTTTTTCTAGTACCAATAAAAAAGCCTCATAGTGAAGCAAAAGCACTAGTGAAGAATCTTTCTTACTTAAAAGAATACCCTAAAACCTGAGAGCATTTCATACCATACAGAGACTTAATGTCCACTATCAGTGACAACAAGCAAAATACTGATACAAACCTTGACAGCATTTGATCACTACTAGACAATTACCCCAGTACAAAAAGAAAAAAATCAAACTGGCTAATATTTTCCACAGTTTTCCAAGCATATGGAAAAAAATACGTGTAGGAAGTAGTGGTATTAGCTGATAAAATTGGAAGCAGTCCTCAGCTGCATTAGGCAGAGCACAAACAGCATGTCAAGGGAGGCAATCTTTCCACTCTGCTCAGTACTGGTGAGACCAGTGCCAGGCTCGGTTCTAGGCTACCAAGTACAAGGCACATGGATACACTGCTGTCAGTCCAGTGAAGGACCACAAAGATGGGAGCATCTGTCAAGGAGAGAATGAGAGCACTAGGACTGTTCAGCCTTAACAGAAAAGACTCAGTGGGATCTTATCAGTGTGTGTTCCCTGGGTGGGGAAGTACAGAAAGGACAGATCCAGGCTCCTCTCAGTGGTATCCCATGAAAGGATCAGAGGAAATGGGCACAGACTGAAATACAGGAAATTCCACTCAAACTTAAACCGTTCATTTGTGAGAGTGGCTGAACACTGGAATGTATCACCCACAGCAGTTTTAGAGTGTCCATCCATGGCAATATTCAAACCCCAACTGGACACTGTGCTGACCCCACCTTCTCTAGATGACGTTGCTTTGACCAGGAAAGCTGGTCTAGATTACCTGCACAAGCCCCTTCCAAACTCAACTACTCCATAAATATGTGAGGCTGACATTTCTCATAAAAATTTCATAATTGCACCAACCATGAAAAATCCACACTTTAGAAACTTGTACTGATCTCAAGGCATAATCAGCCTCTCTTGCCTCAAAAGAACTGAAGACTTTAGAAGAAAAGCAGCCTGGGAAAGAGAAGCTCCATTTCCCTCTCAGCTCATTACTTTTTCCTGCCACTGTCACCTGACATTTCACTGGTAGATAATTTTACCAGAAGCAATACCAAGAACACTTCCCAATTTCTGTTTTTCCCACCAATGTGACAGTTCACATTTTTCCACAAGTGTAACATTAAGTATTAGCTTTCTAGAGAAGAACTGACAGGTGATGCTCCTCTTAAATATGCCTTCCTCTCAGAAACAAGTAACTCATCATTCTCACTTAAAAGCATTACAGCCTCTAACACGAGGTATATTTTAATAAATAACAGATTTCATAAATCAAAGATTGAATTAATTTCATGTATAAAGAAAACAACCCCTCCCCCACCTTTATAACAAAAAAATTAGTACTATCCAGAAATCAACACTAATCAACTAACAAATGAAAACGGAAAAAAGATTTCAAACAAACTGTTGAGACTCAAAACCCAATTCTGACAAATTGGGTACTGAAAAGGAGCCCAAGAGAAATAGAGATCCTGAGTAAATTAGCCATCTCAAGAGGTGAATTTGAGATTTTTTGGCATTATATGACATGTACCAGTGAAATCGATCACTTAAATACAACACTACACTACTCAGCTCTGATTAGAGGATTAGACTAAAAAAAGAAAGTCATTAAGAGTTCCTCAGAGTCATTCTCAGAAAATTCTTATTCCTCAAAGAAAAAAAGAGAAAGGCTAAATCCGTCTTTTTATCCTGCATTTTAGTTTGCTTCCCTAAGGCAAGTAGACTTATATAATCTCATTTGATTTTCCACAACAAATACTGGATCTCTTCACCAGTTTCAAACTAGTCTGACAGAGGCCTCACCTCATGTAATTTTTATGGCATTGGTCAGCCATACATAGAAAAAACCCTCAACATACTTGCTGAAAGAAAATTAGTTTAATACTCTTAACACATGAGAAATTACTTCCAGTGGAAGGTCTTAAAATATCCTGATCAGAGGATAACATCTACTGGGAGATGACTGCTGTCTAAGCTCTCAGAAGTGCACCAGTGTGGATTCTCTTGTGCAATAAGACATAAAAGTGACAGTCTCTCTCAAAGCAGGGAGCCCACGTTGTAGCTGCAGGGTAGCTCAGATTGAAATCCATGTGGTTACAAAGACAAGTCCATCAGATACTTTGCTTTGGTGCTCAGCTGCTAAACCAAACACCACTACTTGCTGAGCAGATCGTCTAGGCATGGTTCTCTAGGTGGTCTGATGACCTTACAGTCAAGAGCTTCATAATCTTAAACCACTAAAAACAAACAAAAAATCAAACACCCCAAGAACCATGACATAAGTCACACAATGGATTTAAATACACAAGGAAAGGTAGTCCTCAAATAGAGTATGAAAAAAAAATACATTAACTAAGTATTCGTAACGTCCACCCCCCACCCTAATTTATTTCAAATAACATAACATTAATATTTAGCAAAGTCCAGGCTGATCTTCTGAACAGACATGCTTGTTAGTTTGTTTCTAATTGACACAGGTGGGAATAAGCTTTTTCCCCCTTTCCTGAAGCCACTTTCAATATAACTAATATATTTCAGGTTTTGACTAGAAGATTATTTGACATGACAATGCAACAATTAGTTATTTTAGGTACCATACTTACCTACTGACAACTTAAAATATTAAGTTAAAAAATCAATTGATGACATAAATGTCATCTCATTCAAACAGACAAATTTCAGAAACTCATCTACTACAAAATGCTTTTAGATGACTGTACCTGCTGAGTGGGGTAAGAAGGTGGTGGACTATCCATTTTTGTGTCATCTTTCCTTAATGCCCTTTTCCCTAGAGACATTTCCTCCTTTTGAGTCCCTGGTGGCTCACCACTGCTCTCCCCATCTGCTTCTTCATCATCTGCTTCTGAGGAACTGCTGCTAGTACTGCTCACCTGAGGAGACTGGACAAGATTAACTCATTAACATGGGGACATTAACAAGGACCAGCATTTCTCCAGTGAGCACATCCAAATACCAGAAAAAACTAGAACACTGTGAATGCTGTACCTCATCTTTCAATGCCATGTTTTCACCGCCGCCATTTAGCTCGCTGTGGATTCCATTCATGTTGGCTACAACCTCTGCATCATCATAATTATTCAGTGGGTAGATGTCAGCAAATTTTGCTGATAATGGTGCAACATCATCATCATCACTACCACTGAGGGGAAAAGAGGCTTAGATAAATCACAGTGCTCAGTTATAGTGAAAGCAGCTAGAATACCAAGATGAAATAAAGCTGAGGGTATCCCTTGTATAAATGTTCCAATTAGGAGTGAAGGATGGTCTTCCAAGTTCAACTGAATTTACTTTTTCAAGTAAGTAAAATCAAGCAACCTGCCACATAATCCTACTGAATGTAACAGTGACATGCCTGAATGTGACAGGCTTGATCGAAAGTAAGATTCTCTCCTGGCTTTGGGTAAAAGATTTTTCAAACACTGTTTTCTGACCAAGAATCTATGGAATTAATAATTCCAGGATATTGATGACCTTTAATTTGATGAAAAAAGCCCTATGCCAATGTCTTCCTTCACAGAAATTGCAAAGTGGAAAAAAACACAATATAAAATTCAAGTTTTTCCACACATCAAATGTCACATCAGTGAGAAGGGAACACTGAACACATCACAGTACCTCTTAAATTTCTCAATAGCAATTAGTCTGTAGACAATCCCACATCTTCCTGCTTTTCAGAATCTGCATTAAAATACTTAATGGAATTTTTTGCTGTACAGACAGATACTAAAAGAACATGCACATTTAATTACTCACTCCAGGGAAGTGTTGCAAAGATTGGTTAGTTTATGTTGCTACAATAATCCAGAGCTCTTAAACTGTGCACTTTATCTTGTTGCATTCCATAAAATACTGAGCCAAAATTTAATTACATGATGGCACCATTAGGCATATTTCAAATGTGCAACGAAGAAATAAAACACAGCAGATAGTATGAGACATAAAATGGCACTTCCCCAAGGAGCAGTGGTATTTCCCTAAAAATAGGCTTCCTACAGTAAATAATACTTGGATTCAACTGAACTAGCTTCTGAAGAGACAAATTGAACAATTTTTGACATTTCAGCACCAACACTAGTAAGAGTTTATAGAAATCACAAAGCGCACACTTAAGAATATGTAGCTGTTCTCAAGTGCTCCCCGAATGGGTTCGGAAACCAAAACTCTGTAATGAAAAATTAAACATTTATCTACTACTATTGGTGGTAGTAGATAAATGTTTAGAGGAAATGGAACTTAGTGACTGACAGTCACCAGACACATCCCACACATCTGCACTCTCCTTGTTCATCACACCATATTCACATGGAACACTAAAGGCAAATTTCCTTGACTGTACCTACAACAGTTACTAAATTATTTCAGTGTTCCCACCACTCAAGTACCCAAGCTGGGGTTTTTAAGTATTCCTTTAGAATGTCACATGATAGGGGAGCTGGTTAGCTGTACCCATAGTGAGTAAAAAGCCAACCCACCAAGAAGCTTTAACCCTTTGGAATTATGAAGGGGCGGAAGTCCACCATTAAACTAATGTCTCAAATCTGATGGTGACTGAATGGAGTGTAAGAAAGCAGGTGGCAGATACCTCTCATAGGGACTGTAATTTTTGATGCAAGACACATATTAACACAGGTTCAACAATCCTAAAAGCCATACAATGAAGGCTTTTTGGAACTAAAGCAATTCATATGAAAGGACAATACTTCAGAGAAAAGAATGCCAGTTCCCTTGCTCAGTTTAGGAAAATCTGACATTTTAACACGACACTCCAAAGTAGATCAATATTGATGTCCTTGTAATTGCAAAGCAGGAAAGCACACACTACAAACACTTCTGGCAATACTGTTAATGCAGTATCTTCAGAAATTTTCAGAAATTTGGCAGGATTTTTTTTATTACATATATGTTTGCACAACATACAGCACTGCAGTTGTGGTCAGCTGAATACAGCACCACTATTAAATAATTTTCTGAGGCAAAACTAGCATTACATAATGATAGCCTGCCAACGTCATTTGCCTGCTTAAGTTCAATTCACTACAAAAACTTAAAATGGAAAAAAGAACTTACAAAGTTGGTGCAGAACCATTATCTGTGAGGATCAGTCTGGGATGTTGCTGAATTGTGATAGGTGAGCTGGAACCCGATCCTGAACTTGCTGAAGACATGCTGGGTGGGCGGATCTCAGATAAATAATCCGGAGCAGAATCAATTTGTAGTGGTAACTGGTTGATGTGGATATCATCCGTTATGGGAGAATCCATGATGCCACACGTTAAAATATGTGAAAGACTGCAGTCATCACAAGTACATCTGTTCAAGAATTAAAGTACAGATTTTTATCACCTTATTTAACTAGCATTTATTTAAAGTAACCACACTCTTTGTTCCAATAATGTTTTCTTTTTTCCTTGAACAGGAAAGTAATGATTTATTATGATTTCATACTAAAAACATCAGCTCACCTTCTTCTATAATTACAGTTGGGACAGTCAGGCATGCTCAAACGTGATGACAGCATGTGTCTCATTGTGTCTGTGAAGTTGTTCTCCCCAGATAGTGCTTTCTTGTTATTAAGCTGCAGTAAATGGTAAAGGCAGTGTTTTAGTAGTGCAAGTCTTCCCGTTAAAAATTCAATGGCACATAATGACAAGTTACATAATCAAAAAGGGTTCTTTGGACAAAATAATTTAAAAGCAGAATAATTCAGAATTTCATGAAGGTGGCATTTTGATCACGAGTATAAAAGGAAGCTCAAAGTTACAAACAACAAACATTTGGCATCAATACTGTTCAAATAAAGTATGTTTCTACTATGAAATAGGAAAGTAGACAAGTCCATGTCCTTGACTCATTCATACATACATCTTGCATGGTATATCTGCTGATGCATTCTGAACTAGAGCAGTTTTTGTCTTGGTTCATGGTATGCACAAAAGGACACTGCTGACAAACGGAGAAAGCAAACTGATCCTTAACTTGCAAAACAAAAAAATTAGGACTAATTTGGTAGCTACAATGGTATAGAGTCAAGAGTAGCTGCCCAAAACAGGACTTGACTGCATTAGTGAAAAAATGCTATCCAAATAATCTCCACCTGGCAGAGGCCTAATCCTGAAAGCACCTAATTTCATTAGATACCTACAAGCCTTAGGTTAAACAAGGATGTGCCTAAGCTCTACTTCTATGGATGCCCAGACCTGATCCTTACCTAAGCAGCCATGGTCACTTAAGGCCAATTAGGATCAAGGAAAAAGAGGATTCTTCCTCAAGTCCTCTGAGGAGACCTGTATACCAGATGTTCTGAAGACATGGTTAACACAGGCTTACGTTCCTTATAGGAAAAAGTACTTACTGATGACTGCTCTGAGACACTGCCAATTTTAGCTTAAGATTAAGTTTATTAAAATGTACTATCATACTCTCTCTGGCTCATGACTAGCGTTTCTTTCTGCATACTGGTACAGGAACGGAGAGGCTCTCCATCCAGAGTTGACTCTATCCGAAGCCCACTGTACTCTTATGGAAAGCATGATGCACACTTGAACACTTCTAGGCTGCAGAAGAGAGTACTAAGTCTTAAACAGCAGTTTTATAATAAGGTAGAAACTTCTATTGGCCCCTCTCTGGCTACAGCTTGAAAAAAGGAACACAGTTCTGCTCAGCCTTTTCCCCCACAAAACAGATGCAGGAGCTATCTCCAGAGTCTCAACAGGTGGAATTACCTGCCCTGATACTGTGGCTCATACTCCTGCACACACACAGGCATACGTTAAAATCCTGAGCACAATACTCCCCACCATGTACATCAAGACAGCTCCACACTCAATGTATTGGCTGCTTTGGATCCCACTCTAAGGCAACAAAAATCCCCCTTTTTATTTGTACAAAGATTTTAAATACCTGGCATTCAGTCCTAAGACTACAGTGTTTATGTTTTACCTTGCAGTAACTGAGATTACATATTTTTACTTGCTCTTCTTGGATTTCACTTTTCTGTATTTCAGCTGACCAAATTTCATGCCTGGCATAGTTGCAGAATTAGATTGCACAGAACTAGTACAACATACTACACTCATATTTGCATCTTACAAATACATGTGTAGCATTAATATAACTTAGAATGGAATGAAAAAAAATCCTACCTGCTCTTCAATAAAACGCCTCTGTTTAAAAAATTCCCAGTCTTCCTTTAGCATGCGTTGTTTTGTTTTCATTGCCATCTAAAACACAATTTGAGGAAAACTCATTGATTTAACAATAAAAAATCTACTTTGTTGTCAATTGGCCATCAGTTACATTAAACCTAGCTTATCTATACTATTCTGCAAGTACTTACACAGTCAATATGAAATGTATTTTATTTGCTAATAATTTCAGTCACCTAAAAGATTTGATATTCATTGACATGATTTTTCACTCTGATTTTTCCACTGTTTCTCCTTATGTTAACATTTCTTTGCATTAAATAGTTTTGTAACATTTTTAATAAAATGTGATTGGTATTAAATACTCAACATCTCAGATTCACTAAAATCCATTAAAATCTAGAGATATTAGACTTATGGCAAGGCCTTAATGCAGGCTCAAGTGTAAACCCTAAAGTCCCACATGTGGAACTGATCAGCCGAAGAGTCAAAAGAATCAGAAGTAGTGACCTAGACTAATACTATTTAGCACATTTATTCCTCAAAGTTTTTCATGCCCCTTGGTTTTTCTCAGGCTGGAAAAACACTTTATAATTACTTGTCTCCCGAATCATATCGCCATAAATGCACAGAGTCACTAATTTTTTGTACACACATGATATTTTTCTGATTTAGTAAATAAATTGACTCTGACAGAACACAAAAGCTTTTATGAACTTTAACACAACAAAATGCAAGAACAAAGCTCCTCCTGTTGTACCTTACATTTTAACAGCATTACTTCATCAGTGATGATAAACATCTACCTGAGTTATCTTTTACAGTCCTTTTTTTTATTTACCTAAATAATCATCATCATCATCTATCACCTTATAGAATATAAGAAATTGCTTCATAAAAACAGGTTAGTGAGCCAAAGACCAGTAGGTTACACCGTTAGCAACATTCTTTTTATCTTCAAAAGCATGCCTCCAGAAATTCATACTTGATCAAAAGTTTAAAGTCCTACTATTAAGCTAAGTATATTACTGCTATTATCATTATTTAACTTGGGAAGATGAAATTTTAAGCTGGGGATCTGAAGCAGTATTAAGTGGTAAAATTTTGCCTAACTAATTTCTAAAACTATCAGCATCATACTTTAATTGCTACTGTGGATTTGGATTTCCTTTGCTCCAGTGAGATTACACTAACACCAAAAAGGAGTTTACCATGTCCATGTGTGTTGTAAAAAAAAAAAAAAAAAAAAAAAGGCACCCGCGAAATAGTCTTAAATCGCTCATACCATTTCTTAGACACACTAAAAGGTACTGCAGAGCCTGTGGCAAGCAACATCAGAAATTTCATCCTGGGTGCACTATGAGCTCCTGAGAACCCCTGAGCTATATTTAAAGTCAGCAATACTCACTGGTTTAGGTGCCCTGACACCTGAACCCTCACCATCAAAGTCAGCCACCCCCATTCACTATACTTTGTAAGAGAAGACTTCTAATGCCAGAGAACAACATTTAAAACAGCCAGTGCATTAACTGGGAGCTGCCTGCTCAAGCCTGCCAAGAAACTATCACAGCAAACAGCATGGGATAAGTCTTGGTACCCATGCATTAACAGGAACAGGAGCTGACACTCAAGTTTTCCTACTTCCACCTTTGCAGCTTTTCCAATACTCCACGTCTGTAAGTGTCTTAAGTTAAGGATTCCATAAATAATAGAAACCCACTTCTCTCCCTTATTTCTTCTCCCCAGCGAATATTTATTTCACCAGAGCAAAGCAGCTGCAATACAAACCTCATGAATCATGCCCAAGAACTCTGCTAGGGAGTGGGAGATAAATTCAAATGCCATCAGAAAAAAAAAAAATTACACTTCAGTCTTGTACATCTGTACTGAGTAAGCTACTACCACTGCCCAATGGAGAAGAGAGGGCCACTACCACCCTCTTCCTTCCTCCCTATTTATTTGAGGCTAAAAAGTATTTGAGCTCCATCAGACAAGCGAGACAGACAGGTAAACAAGTGTTTTTCCATTCTGAAATGGATTTACTAATGAAACAAAGCCAGCAGTCTGGTCAGAACAGAAACATAACATTAAGTCATCTGTGAAAACTCTGATGTCCATACATATATCACAGGATGCTTGTTCGTTCCAAATTTTAAAGCCTGCACCAAATGTGAATCGCAAATCTCAGCTACCAATTTCCATGTATGAATATATTTTCTTAGACTATTTCACTAGAAATAATAAAAATAATTCCTCCTATTACAAACTCTTAGCACACAAAAATACTGACTGCTTCAATTATCTACACAGCCACCATAAAGACAAAAGCCAATTAAACTCATACTACTTTGCCTACTGAATTGACCAGGACTGTAAAAAAAATAAAAATCACACACTAATATGGAGAGACAAGCAAGAAGTTCTCCCTGGGCAAAAACATTTCAGTTAAAAAAAACCCCAACAAACAAAAAAGGAAACACTTTTACACAAAGTATATATGACTATCTAGTCATTAACTTATTGAAATAACCCAGGACCTCCTCAGGTAAATGTAGTGTAAGTTTGGTAAGGAAACTAGGATCTGGAGGTACAGGATGCATACACTTAAAACTCTCCTGTGCTCCAGACACTCCAAAGATCTTCCTCAGATTTAACATATGTTTAATACAGGCACTGATACAGACGATTCCTTATTCTAAAGTTTATCACGACATAAACACATGGCCCACCAGTGCATTAAGTTATATGTCTGTACATGACACAGATATCTTACACAGTCTTAAACAATTAATAGTTGTATTGCTTGCAAGAGCCATTCACTTTTTTTACCAACAAGTAACATAACACACAGTAGTGGAGGGTCCATTAATTATCTCTGCTAATACCCTGTTTTGGGTATAGTTCCCCAACAGATAAATGAGAACCATTCTTACATCTCCTTTTCTTTTTAACCTTTCAAACACTACCAACAAAACCTCATAACTTTGTTAAGCCAAGAGGCAAGCAACTAATGAACATGGATTCACTAGTCAAGAGCCACAGTTTCTATAGCAGCGGGGCTTTCTGATTCCTCCTTGTTGACAAAAATATCACTGCAAATTCAGGTATGGTCATACTGAATGACGTATTTTTAAACACGGGAGTATAACCAGAGGTTATCACCAATGTGGGGTTTAAGGCATGATTGTGAAAATGCTTTTCCCTACATATAAACACCGATATAAATATCAGTATCTTCTTTAAAATTTGATGGTTTAAGTTTTAGAATTGTTTCCCCTACATACACCCCCTTGCAGGTATTTTTGGTCATTTGGAAATAAGTTATCACATTGAATTCCCCCAACTGGGAGAAGGGTGCCTGTTTGCATCAGGATACAGGTTTCACTGAGCATATTAAAAAAATGCTACAAGACAGGACTTGTGGCAGCTGCATGGTCACTTGATTAAAAAAAAATACAGAAAACTCAGTTAAGAGCTGTTTATAAAGTGGTGCAGAACAACCAGTCAGAAGCCAAATATGAACGTGACTCTACCAAAATGCCACTTAAAAAAAAAAAAAAAAAAAGCTGAACGATGAAGTGAAGTGTGCTTCCTTTCTTACTAGAGAGGCAATATCAGACAGCCATGACACCCTGACACCATGGGAAAGATGACTTCTAGTAGCATAGAATGTGAGATGATGACATTTTACTGAGCTGCAATATTTAGGTGCACAAAAGCAGCCAGACCAAGATAAAACTTAGTAACTCATAGCTCACAGATGCAGACCCCAAATATAGAGCAATCTGTAAAAATAAAACTAGTTATATCTTGTCTCCATCTTGAAGGCACTGGAATTAATGGTAAAAGTTCACTTAAATCTTCAATGCAAGGAACCACTTCTGAAGGACATTTACAGTGTACTGTAAGACTAAAGTATGCTTGTCATTTATAGAAGCAACATGGCATTACTGAATCTCAAATTAGTTCTCCATATTCCTACTGCTCATAAAACTTCAAAACAGAAGGAAAGTTCTATAAAATTCTCTATCTTTGGTTATTTCCAAGACATTTTTTCTTCCAGTACACTTATGGTTGAGCTAGGCAAACTTTAGTTCTTATCCTGAGGTGCTTTAAAAAAATTAAGTTTTTCGAGCGTGAGACAAAAGCCACAAGAGAAATTTTTGAAGAGTATAAACAACCTCTTGCAAAATAAACAGCTATTTTCCTGAAAATGAAGCTCTCAACAATGTTGGAGTTAGTACAATAGCATGACTATTTTCTGAAACGTAGCACAAATTCAGAAGAATAAGCTATCAGATCATATGCTTGATTAAAAGACTACTTCAGAGGTCTCACATTTACGCATTGAGACAAACTGCAGCTCCCGTTTTGACAACTGTACAATGATCATCAACACACTATGAAACATGCCATAATTTTTAAAAGCTACCTCTTCCTCTGGATTTCATTTTGTTCACTTACTATTTTGAAAGATTAGGGAGTTTTGTGGAATGGGTTATTTTTCTTTCCTATGGCTCATTTATTGGCTAATGTAATTAAAAAATGTTCAAAGACCATCTCTAAAAAACAACACACCAATCTGCTTTAACAATTTGAATATGTCATTGTACAATCATCACTAAGTATTGGTAAGTTAGTGCTTCTCTACTGTGAATGACAAACATGAATTTAAAAAGTTACATTTTGTTGCTTCAAAGCCCTGGATAAAAATACCCAAGAAATTATTCTTCACTGAAGGCACAGTCCTGCATGGGCTGCTCCCTACATAATCAGTCTTGAGACTGTTTGCATGACTCTTACCTGTTCATCAACATAATCATCTATTCTTTTCTGGCATTCAAGCCACGCTTCAGCAACTTGGCCCATTTCCTGTTCCAGTTGATGATACCTTTGTAGCAAGGTACTATACATATCTTCACTACAGGAATCGTGTGTTGTTCCAAGCCTAAAAGTTCAAATAGCACTTGTTATGGAAGAGACATTTCACTGAAGAATCACACTTTTAAGTTCTGCCAGCCAAAAAGAATGTTGTGAAAATGTGATTATTGACACACCTAGGCCCACGTAGCTGCTTGTATCCCAAATATTGAGTATTTTTAGTAGTTTTTCAAAAATTATCCAAACCCTGCTTATTCCAATCTTCTGCAACCAACAATAGCGAGAATGTGGGAAGTGCCACATTGCTAGAGCCTCCTTCCCATGAGCAACAAGATGACAAACCTATTTGTTCAAATTTTGTTGCTTGATATATTTGTCCTTCCAAATTCTATGGGCTAAATATACACGCTGACAAACCACCGCAGAGCTACATAATAAAAATAAAGCCAGAAGCTTGTTAAGCAGAACTCTCATGACCAGTGCTGAAAAGATTACTGGATGAGTCGGAGTTCCAGGTGGGAAACGTGCTGTAGAATGAGGCAAGTGAGATACTAGCAGCTGTCTACTATCACTTGAGCAGCAAGGAATTCAAAACGTGGGTATGCCAGTCACTGATGACTGTCTCTGTGAGGAGCCCCAGAAACAGGCGACAGACTTACCTCCCTTCCTACTCCTGCATCTTTGCACAGCATAATGCTTCCTAAGTAAGTATGTCAACGTCCAGTACACTGACTTTAGAAATAATAAAAGACAAAATTCTACTCAGTAACATGTGTTTAAACCACACTGAACTGTAATGACCTGTCAATTGACACAAATAAACTGAAGCTTTACAATATTTTTCTACTCAGTAATTAAGGAGAAACTGTGTGATAATTAATTAGTCACAGAGGTTGTGCAGCAAATCAAAGCCAGTACCAAAATAAACCAAAATTGAAGCATCTCAAAATGTGATACTTAAGCCCAGTTCCAGCATTTCCGGGAGGTTTGTTACATATAGATTTTCATTGCAACAGGATGCCAACCTAACTTCAGAACCACATAGTCCTGCCTGTCACCTAGCAAAGAACTAAGCCCTTAATTTTAACTTGGCAACTAACCATAATGAAGAGCTAAGCAAACAGACAACTCAGTAAGCACCAAGTTACTGCTGATAGTGTGACTTTGCCAATAAATTCAAATTTGTTTTGTTGTTTTTGCCCAGAACCTGCAACACAATCACTTAAGAAGGGTGCACAAGCAACTCTGTGCATTAAAACTTGGGATGTCCACGGTTTGAAGAGTACAAAAAGTTTCAAAGGATACAGTGGCTTCAGTATACAACACTTACTATACTGCAAACACTGTCAACTCCTGTTACTAGACCACAGTTCACTACTTTTTTTTGGAACCTGTTTCTGATATTATGTAATTATGTGAAAATCAGATCCCTACTGTACAGAAATCAGTAATTTGTTCTCATATCTGCTCCTGGGTAGTACTAGTCTTTCAAGCAGTAGTTGCACATAGAATCTTTTTTAAAATATGCTCCAAAGTTACAAGCAAAAGAAGTCAATTAAAAAAATTTTTTATTAGCAATACAACAGCATTTACACTTTTAATTTTTTATTGTGACTCTGAGTAAAGCTAACGTGATACTAGTAAATACACTTTCACCCCCCAAGGCAAGTATAAAGTAACAATCTAGGTAACATTTCAGTCCTCTAGACAGAGGCAGAATATATTCCAGGACAGCAGTATAAAAAAAGGTAATAAAAAGAATAACACATACATAAAAATTAACAAGAACTGCTCACTTTAAAGTAACCAAGACTTCCAAGCCATACCTGCTGACAAACTGTATGCCTACATATTTTGATCAGGAGCACAATTTTTTTGAACAGGATTTAACCACAGCTCTACTAATATCCTCACCACTGTCCCATCCCATGCTGGGAAAGCAAGGGGGCAGAGAAGCCCCAGGTATCAGTCACTCCATTACCACACCCAATAAAGCAATCTGGTGAATGCAGGAGGCATGTCAGAGGCTGCATATAATCAGAAGCATCTTAATCCAATCAATATTATTTAACCACTAAAAAACTCTTCATATTGACACCTTCATCAGGAAGTACTGCCCACTCACATTTGAAGGGACTGGATTTCCTTAAATACTCATTATGAAAATACATCCTTATGAAATGCTGTGTCTGACCTAGAAGCCCTGATGACTAATTAACTCTTGCTAAGCCAGGACAGCCCTTACAGCTGGTCTGCAGATTGTGCAGCTGAGCTGCCTCCTAAACAAGCCACAGCTGCTGACTGTGTAGCCAAACAAGATACAACACATTAAGATCCTGGTAGTTTACCCCAGCAGATGTCCCCTGTCAACTGTGGAATACTGACACAGCTGATCTTGTATCAGTTAAGCAATCTCCATCCCCAAAAAGCTGCTGTTTAAACCTCCCTATGCGAACACCTTTTCCAGTCAGACATCTGATAAGCACCCTTGGAACTAACCACAGAACACCAACTACATGTGCTGAAAAAGCCAGAGATTAACAAAAAAATTTTGTGATTTAAGCAAAGGATGAAAGAAAGGATGAACACCCAAAATCTAAGTAAAACTGAGATGTCAAAATGCCATTTCACATTTCTCCTCAGGAAGAGAAAATAATGAGGCCAATGCTCTTTTGTAAAGAAACTTTGGCAATACTTGCTCTACTGCACATAAGTGATTCTCTGTTGACCAAATGTCTAGAGGCCTAGGCTGATCCCTGCTTTTCTATGTGAGGCTTCCGTGATAGAACATTTCTCCACCAATTTCCAATGGAAGGCAGAAATGTATCCTTCCAAGAGAAATCTAATTCTGTCACTTCAAGACACAGAGAACTCAACAGTAAAATCCTGAGAGTCCATGAATACATAGATTACGTTTATTAAAGAAAAACAGGACATACACTATAAAACCTTGAAACGGGTTCTGCTGAACCTTTCCTCCCTAAAAATGATTCATGTGAATCAAACTACATAAAACAGTAAGTTTAAGGGTGTTTCACATAAGCTACCTAGCAAACACAAATGCACTGGAAAAGAAACTCCTGCAGGAAGAGATTCTGATTTCATCATATTTTAAGATTTGAGGGTGGCTGTCACCACAGTGACAGCAGAAAAACAACTTGTGTTGCTCCGACTTTAATTGCAGTAGCAGTTGAGAAGAACACGTAAATGAAATGAAAAATGCTTTTGTTAAGAAATGATCATGAAGCTCACTTAGACCATTCTTAGCTCTGCAGATGAAGGCAATTTAAACATTTTTATATAGTCAGGAGATGAAGAGAGGCCTTGTCAAAAAGCATGGACATGATGGAGAACAGTGACAGAAAAAGAAGCCACAGACCACTGGAAAAATACACAATTAAACAACATGTTGTTGAACATAGCAACAAAATTAGCTCTTGGGAGGGGGGGGTAAGAAAGGTTTTCAGTATCAACCCAGTTTCATCTACATGAATTGGGTAACTTACAAGAGACCTTAGACTTCTTGCTGATTCTGGCAACAATTAAAGTTTTTTGTCTTTTTTTGTTTTCCTTTCTAGTATCTGCTAGCAGAAGGAGGACTCAAAAGAAATTTCTTTATTCACTGTGAGCAACATCTCTTGTGACAGAATTAGTTAAGTGCTCTTGTACCGTGGAAACTTATCCAAGACAATACCTTTAAAACACATGTACACAGATCATAAATGCGACTTCATCACAAAGAAGACTGAGAGTTCAAGATGAACCACCTATGACTGTATGTTAAAAATGTTCAGATTTAGGGTAAAGAAAATTTCTATTAACACCTCTTCCCTAGAAAAACCAAACGCTTTGGCAGTACACAAATTACAAGCAGAGCAACCCTACTAAGAAAAAATGCAATTTAATGCCTCAGGAGCTTTAAAGCCACAAGACCTACAAGCATACAGCAAGGGGGGAGTGTATCTTTTGCTTTCTCCAATGAAAAAAGGTTTAAAACTCCAAATTCAGTTCTGTGCACTATGGGAAGTAGAAGACAGTGAGGCTTTAATTTACCTGTAGAGCTGTAAAAACAGCAGCAATGCCTGATAATTGAAAACAATACAATTCAGTCATACTATCAGTATTTACATAGGATGCTGTCATTTTACTGGGTAACCTACAACTAAGCAAATGAGAGTTGTAATTTTCAAGAGAGATCCACAAAGATTTTTACCAATTCAGTTGTAGCAGCAGATATTTTTTTTCCCCTGTGGTTGCAAACATGGGTTTTCATTTCTTCTTGAAACCACAAAACAAAAGTTAAACTCTACCTTAGCTGTGACACCAACGTTGGCAAGCTATTCTGCAAGAGTGGCTCAGAAAATACCAGATTTTCAAACAGATGCTTGTTGTGCAATTCCCATGTCACCTGAAATTTCTTCAAATGTTCATTTTCCTGTAATGATAAAACAACCAGAAATAAGCCAGGGTTAGAGAAAAAAATAAATTTTGTCCAAGGCAAGATTTTTTTTAAAAGTCTAATTTCCAACCTAAAGGCTGGATGAACCAGCTCAGATATTAAGCAGTTTTAATACCCAAAACCTCAGAATTTAAGCAATTTTTAATGACTTAAATAACCACAGCATCATTCCTTCTAAATTGTCATGAATTAAGAAAAAGTCTACATTATTCAAAGTTCCCATTCATTTCTGCACCAAAAGATGTATTTCATGATCTGAACCTGTAATTTTCACGTTTTCTTGTCAAGCAATTGTCATTTCTGATTATTTTTCAGTTTTTCAAACTTATCTTGTAAGACACATATGCAATGTCACCTATAATCTTTATTCACAACTGACATAAAATCAAATAAACAGTTCTTCTCAATTACAGCCTAAAAAATGAAGTTCTCTAAACAGACAAGACCAACAACTTACTTCTCTAGTAAGCAGAACATTTTTGTATTTGAGGTTACTTAACACATAATTGGATGTAATTTCAAGAGCTAAACCTTAAAACTACTATAATTAAAACATAAGAATTCAAAACACTTATAATGTATTTTTCAAGGCAGCAATTTTTCCCACATATAGCCAGCAGTATGGAGGTTTTCTACACCAGGACTCACCCACACAGCAGAATTAAATGCAAGCATTCTGGCTCTCAGACTGTGAAAAATTGAACAATTTAAGTTAGCACTACACACAGAAGTTGGTGCGACCTAATCATGGTTGTCAAGAAACCATTAAAGATTAACAGAGAAGTGTGTTCCACATTAGAATATCTACTATTTGTGAATCTGCTTAAAGATCTTAAGCACTATAACCCCTAGCACCTAGAAACACCATTATGCTTCGGAATTTTATAGTTTTTTAATCATAGTAGGTTAAAAAATAAACCAATCAAACATATTTATATCACGCCTGAAGACAAGACTACCAGAATTTAAAAAAACAATTAAGTTTGAAGCATTATTATTAAGAAGGGTGGGCAGCGGGGTTTTTTGTGGCACAAGACGTGTACTTTTTCATTTTGAATATTATATCTTCAAAATATTTTATATTTCTATAAAATGCTAATAATTTCTCAAGGGTCACTGAGGCATTTCAATTTCTTAAGGAATTTCCGTATTATGCTGTGAGCAAAACTGTCAACACTTATCTACAAAATCTTGAGTATGTTTGCACATATTATGGTGTTTCTCATGAAGAAATACCAGGCAAGTTTTCCTCTCTAGTCTGCTATGCTGTGGACTTGAGGGCCCTTCTGTACTGACCACAATCTTTCCAAATTGCTGTCAGTAAAATCTGTCATTCCCTACATTGGTAGGGCACATGGCTTTAGTTCCTGCTCTTGAAGTCCTCTGAAAGGAAGGACAACTGTTCATAATTTCATTGAGAAATCAGTTTCTCACAGGTGGAGCTTCAAGGGATTATATGCCTTTATACAGTACACTACGTGCAAAGCTTTTATCTTTAAAACAAAGGCAGCACTAAGTTTAGAAATCTTGGCTGCCTTTTATGTTTTCAGCTGAAAAGATTCCTTCTTCCATAGTGCACTGGTATCTTGAGAGGAAACATCCATGCACACTGAAGAAGCTAGTGACCCTACCACCTGTACTGAAAGCTGTGACATACCACTCCATTTAATAAAAAGGTTATTTAATAAATTGAAGAAATGTATGACAAGAGACAGTATCCTACATTCTCACATTTCAGTTTCTCAATGTCACAGCTTAGTAGAAAGACGTTTTCAGTACTTACGTGCAGGGTTGCAGAAGGAAAAAGACAAGAAAAATCTGGCGTATTTTGTGTTTTCTTTTACTTTGTTTTTTAAAAGAGAAGAGGAATTTTATTTTACTTTTAGTTTTGTCACAAAAGGGGTTGACTAGCAAAGTTCAAGCATCTTCTGTTTTCTCATGGCTATTATTTCAATCTCCCATATCTACCAAGTTTTCACAATTACTAGCTCACAGAAATTGCCAGAGAAAAGGTATAAAATGGTTATTTTCTGATCAGCTGTGTAATTTTGGCACTAATGGGTTCATTATTGGCAGATCCACCTTGAGAAAGCTAAGGGGTACTGCAAATCATTCGTTTTACAGCTGAAGAAGCTGCAATGCAAATCAACCTGAAGAGCAATCCTCTCTCAAGCACCTTAATAGAAACTTAATGACTGTTAAAAGCAGCCAATAAACAGGAGATAGCAGTGACCTCACCTCTGTATCTAAGTGATAAAGCTGGGGAAGATAAAACAGACAACAGCAAATACAGAGCACTGACAACAGAAAAAAAAGCAGTAGATATGCTCAAGCTTCTTAATAGAAACATCTTCCTGTTTTGCAAGTTCACTTTTATGAACTACCTCAGTAATGAAACTCTGCTTCCTCTCCACTTTATAGCCTCACCTGCAGCCATCATAATCTATGTAGTATCTATTTTTTCCTCTCTTTACCCATTTAGACAGTCACTTTCACCTAACTGGCAATAAAATCCAAATTCCCCATTTTATCCACCTTTTCTTTTCCTACTTGCAGAAAGTTTACACAAGAAAACGGTTGGACAGGATAAGGACATTAACATAGGATGCACAAGAAAGGATTAATAACAAAATAGGATTAATAACCCTCTAAGACCTTAAACAAATAGAATTATAGAACTTGTTTACTGTATTACTGACTCAACGGACAGTTACTCAGGAAGAAATTTTTAAGGCTACTGCCTCTTTTATACCCAAAAATGTAATCATAAGTCTAACATCACAATCAGTTGACAAAAAAGAAACATTTATGGACGAACTTTAGAGATAATAAATTACATAGCAGTTTAAAAGTCTGAGGCAACACAATCTTTTCAAGTAGCCATCCTAGACTGTGAAAAGTTGAACAATTTAAGTTAGCACTACACACAGAAGTTGGTGTGACCTAATCATGGCTGTCAAGAAACCATTAAAGATTAACAGAGAAGTGTGTTCCACATTAGAATATCTAGTATTTGTGAATCTGCTTAAAGATTTGTTTCAGAGTAAGTGCCACAAAATTTCCCAGCTTCTTCTCTGCGAACAAGATAATTTCATCAAGCCACTCTAAGAAATGCCTACTCCACACTTCTGAATATTTAATCTGCATTTTCAGAGATTTCAGAATCTCCCTGTCTCTAAGGATGAAAAATGAACCTTACAATTTACAACTACAGAAGACACCTGAAAGAGCCCAGAAACAACTCTGTCAGCATTAGCCCTGGCAAGCAGGAGCACACAGGCTGTTTTTTTAGTCTTACCAGAGTAACTAGGAAGGCGCTGATTGTACACGCTGCCTGACAGAGTGCACTGTATTCTTCAAGTAGGAGTGAGATGAACTGCTGTGCCTGGGGTGGCCCTTCTGTCGCTAACGTTGATGCAACCTTAGATCCCAGGGACAAGTGTCTGAGCAGACGAACCTTCATTTCAAGCACATATTCCCTAGCCTGCTGTTCCAACCGTTGATAAAGCTGATATGGATCTCTTTCACAAAGCCTTTATTTTTAGAATATTTGTGACAAAAAAGAAAAAAAAAAAAGAGAGCATGTAATCAACAGTTTTCATTTTCCTAGAAGTATTTACCAGTTACCATTATCATCCTCAAAAATAATCTCAGTGGCTCAGGTTTAGAGAACTACTTTAAACCTCAGAGAACAAGTCCAGTCCCCTCCTTCAAAACTGCAGAACTAAGCTCCTTTGGGACTAGGATGCTTGCACACCTAAGGAGCAAACTGATTTAGGGCTTTACAATTTCATTTCAACTTGCAAGCTCAAAATCTTAACTTCATTTGCATCCAACCCTACAGGCACCCAGACTCTTCAGATAAGGCTCTTCACAACTGCTCCATGTTCTTCTTAACATGGGACAAATTTGTGTCTACAGAAGAAAACTGAACAATGGCTGCTTTGAGCCACTTTAAATAATTCAATTTCATTCTAAATTTCTGTGCATGGAGTTTAAGCATGCACAGAACGCTTTGGTTTTTTTGCAGTACAGGGAGGTGGGGAAGAAGAAATGAATGGGGTAAGTACTTAAGAGTTAGGAGAATAGAAGTCTGCAGGTATCTAATCCATGCTTTTCCCTCACCATTCAAAACCAGTCCTATCATATTGCCATCAAGTATTCCAACGTACAGTAGGGACATTACTTGGCACCACTACTTATTCCAACAAAGATGACTACACACTCCATTTTTGCCAGCAGTGTCTAACAAGAGCTGAGCACGGAACTGGGAACTTCTGCCTTTTAAACCCAGTTACTCAGGTGTAACATGGTCTTCTGCATACTACCTAAATGAAGGATTCTTCTGGGGTTTTTTTATGCATTCAATACCTACAGTGACTATCTTTGTGAAAATTCTGCATGACATTAGCACCACAGACTGGACACACTGGTGCCTGCCCAAACTGTATCCTTTTATATTTTACACTATAGAGACCATAAGAAACTCAAGTGAAAAATAATCCAACTGACATTTAAGGTTTCTTTCTTTGAGATCCTGTTTCTGTCTTTGTATTTTAATAATCTCTCTCAAAAGTGAAAAACAGTTCTGAGTAATCAAAGCTCCTGAGTACATCAGAAAGCTACACAGTGTACGTTTTGATTTCCAAAGTTTTTCCATTAAGGAGAAAATGCGTAACGTCAACAACCATTTTAGCTGTGATTCCATTTTAATTACCAACACACTATGCAACATTTGAACATCTTTGATTTCCAAGCCTATATTGTGTGTTTTGATCACTTACAAGTGTGACTAATAGGGAGGGACACTGTATTACTCTGCTTGTACACAACTCATGTTCAAAACCAAACAGTTTTTATATAAGCAATGTGCAATACGCTTATTTAATTATCTCTTAAAGCCAGTTCAGGTGTACAGTCATATTAAGAGCAGTGCTAGATTAATTTCTCTTTCCAATGCATCTTTACCTCACCAGAATTTGGGTTCAACTAGAAATTGCACATATGAGAACTACAGCTGGTTACACTGGTCAGATCTCAGTATATTAATAACATGTGAAACCACGGAGAACAAGAACTCCTTGATCACACACTGAATTAGACAGAAACTGAGATGATCCTACTGGAGCCCTTTAAGGTTTGCCACACTACTCTTAAAAAGCAAAAAACCCACCACTAAGGATCCATTAAGCCCATCTTCAAATTCACTTCAATACCTAGAAAAGTTACAATTGAGACTTCTAAAATAAGAATGAAATTCTTGGACTCCACCTAATCTAGTGATCAATGTCCAATATAACTTTTTTTTATTTTTATGAAATTTCTTCCAGGTGATACAATCACAGTAAGGTGCAAGCACTAACTACTACTACTAATTCAGGCTAATTCCACAAGGTAAGACTTTCACGTGGGGCAATTCAAACTTAACACTGTCTTATGAATAAGGTCTTCTGAAGAATAAGATTCTGGGATCCTTTCATAATTATACATTTATATTCCTATTGCAAACAGCATATGAATTTAATAGCTTCCCATGCATCCAAACTAGTATTGAAAAATCCTGAACAAAATAGAATTAATATTCTTTGGAGTGATATACCTATCCACCAGCTCCTTCATTCCTTCTTTATCTGGTACCAACGACTGGTCTTGGTCATCTGCCAAAGGGGTCCCAGCTTGGCGATAAATACACCGAACCATGTATCTGACTTCAGACCAGTAATTCTGAAGCTGCTGAGGTTCACGTTCAGGCTCTGCTGAGTTTTCTCTGCATGTGAAGACAAAAATAATTACCCTCTATTTGTATACATCACATAGGTGTATTGATTCCTACTATTCCAGAAAAAAGCAAGTACATCTGAAAATGCCTAGAATAAAGTATTAAGTTGGGTAAATACTGCCATCCAGAAATTACTGTTACTGTCAGACAACTGGTTTCAAGAGTTTAAGCACACATGTACAAACAAGCTACAATACTGCCAAAGTCTGACTACAACAACCACGCTGCTGAGGTTGAGTTCAGTTCTTACCTGCGTTCATTACAGGCCTCACAGTTGCACGCTATGTCTGAAGGAGAGGAATTGCTAAGATCTGCAGCAGGCACCGTCTGTGCACCAACAGTTATTCTTCCCCCTCCTACAGATTCCTGCTGTGATCCACTGTTTCCAAGAGGCATGTGCAAAAGGAAATCTTGGCTCTGAAAAAAACCCAAAACCAAGCAGGTAGCCTTCAGTTTGTAAGGTCTGCAATGTTATTAGGTAGGCAAATATTGAAGTGGCAATTCTTAATGCTGCATATATTTTGGGAGGACACTCAATCAGGCACAAAGAATTAGTCTTCCAAAAGCCTAATAAATACAAGGGATGGACTGAGACGACCAACGATACAAACAGAGCTTTGTTTCTAATGACCAAAGTATGCTGGTTATAATTATCACCTTTATGTGATAAACATAAACATAAACTAAGCTAAAGGAAGGCTTGCATCATCCACACTTAATCATAAACCAGCACTATTTCTTCAGTCTTCATGTAGCAGTATGTTTGGCTTCCAGAGTGTAACAATCCATTCTAGCAAAAATCATAAAATCTCCTTGTTTGTACAGCCAGACACAGTATTTCATAGCAATGGATGTTAGAAAGCTGCTGCCATTGGAAATGGATGCCATCTCCTGTGCACAGTGCTGTTCAAATCTAGCAGATGACACAGACCACTTGCCCAAGACAGCTGCTATTTTTGTCTCCAGTTTCTCTTTCTCTGTGCTCCAGCCCCAGGCACACACCATGCTTCTCTCCTGCAACCTCCCAAGTCTGCCACCAGATTTCCCTGGCACCAGGCAGAGATCTCTCCCACATCAGTAGTATGATTGAAGATGGTTCTTTTTGGGCCCCAAATCCTGGATCAGGATGCAGACATAGGTAAGAACAAACCTGCATGCAGTTGCTACCAAGGAAGCTAATGAGAGCAAGAGCAACCTGAGCACAGGAACATCTACAGCAAACCACCTGTACTCTGACTTGCAGTCACTGGTAACAATTTTTATTGGTTTGGGTTTTATTTTTAGCTAATTTTGGCTTTTTTTCCCAACTGGCTTCTCTAATTTGACTAGCAACCTAATTCATATAGTGATCTTTTTATGTCAAGCTTCCAATCTGGAAAACCCATTTGCTATCTACTTTTAAAAATTCCTCTTTAAAAAAGTAAACAGTTGCCAAATTAAAAGAAAAAATGCAAATTTTTATTTACACCTGGAGTATCTATAACTTAACAAAACACTTAGAAAGCAAATCCTGCCTTCCTTGCACATCTAGGACACTTTTTTTTTTTTACTAGTTTCTTAAACAGAACTTAAATGTGTCAAAAATTTTGACTCAACTGAACAATAATGTGCCTCAGTCTTTCTGTGCCTTCAACTCTCTAGGATGTGTTTACTACCACACCACCACTAATTTCCTTAGATGTAACTTCTTTTGATTAGTTTTACTACCCGTGTTAATAGCAACATTATCTGTAAACACAAGTTGTATACAAGTGATACACTCTTAAATTTTCCTCACAAAAACGTTTTTCACTATGCTTTTAACATGAGCTTAATGACACCCTCTATACAACCCCTCTTCACAGTGATTTACTGAAATAAAAATCTGTATGTGCACAGCCTATTAGCTCTCTGCAAGGAGATGTCAGCTGCAATCTTCAGTACTTCCAATTATCCCAAGTGTGTGACTTCCCAGGTCAATCCTGAAGACTTGGTTCTGCAGTATAATATAGTTTACTTCCAATGAGGTTTTGCTGGACCTGTCAATGAACTTTTAGTATCTTCCTGCAACACTAAGCACAGCTCTTACACGAGGCTGAATTTATGACTTGAAATATTAGTACCACCTATTAAATTGTTGCTTGCAGTGCTACCAAGACTAGGAAACTGTTACATTCATGCTATGCAAAGCTGTGCTTCTTTATTAAAAAATAAAGGAAAGAAAAGACAATGACGCTCAGAAATCTGCAGGGAGGTGTCAGTGCCAAGTGCAGTGACTCAAGAAATCTACTGAAAGAACAAGGAAGATTCAGATAGTTGACCTATCACAAAGAGAGGAAAACACAACATGAGAAGACAGAATAGAAAAATGTGTAATGAGTAAGGTCATGTTGGAAAGAGCAGAAGAAACTGAATTTAAGTAAAGTGGATAAGGACAAAGCTTGAGATCCAATGAAGTAAAAGCAAAAACCTCAGCAAAAAATGGATCCAAACCTTGCTCTACTTAAAACTCCACAACTTAGAACCAGAACTCCTCGCTTTTGGAACAACTTGCCTGTTCAGTTTATCTCATAAGAAAACCAACTCAGCATCTCCTAAAATGCTTTTTAAGCATTTACAGTTCCAGTGGTTCCAAGGCACAAAGTGACATGTAGCCCATAATTAAGCATCTTCTCAGTCTGCTGCAGAACTTACCACGAGAGATTGCTCTATTGTAGCATGCCTCTCCTCCTTTTCGACTGTTCTTCGACAGTCTGGACACACCCACAGTGGAAGATGCAGCATATTGTTTGCTTTTGGAGATGTGGAAAGTGCTGTTTTGCTAGAATTTTTTATTCCGCTCTCTGGAAGCGAAGTATCTTTTCGTTCACTTCTACAAAGAAGACAATGCTCGCCAGTTGTATATGGTGCCCTTTGGCCCAAGCCAAAGGTAAATGGTGTCTGCAAACAAGTGTTTTGATAGGTAACTGGTTATTCACAGAATATATACCAGAAAAACTTATTCTGACATTTGAAACAAACAACAAAACCCCCAAAAAACAACACATGTATTTTACTAGTCGTTATAAAACAGTGAATATTTGGAGTGTCCCAAAACCAAACACAGCAGTCTCAATATCCATGGGGCAAACGATTCTGACTACTAATACACTACCATTTAGAAAGAAATGTTTTCAGGGAGCATGGCCTACAGTCTTTCCCTCTAAAATATTTCAGCCTAGATGTAATAATCTAGTAAGTAAAATTAAAAAGGGATAGTACAAATTCCTTTTACTGTCATCCTTTACAGACAAAAAAGAAAAATAACATCTTTGAAGCTCTGTGACACTTCCTTTTATAATACTGAAATATGAATGAATAATACCTGAAACAAAGTAACTTTCAGCTAAGCTTATTACAAAATAAAAGTTTAAATCAGTTTCAACAAAACAAATCAGTGGGGTCCTAAAATCCACTATCAGCTTTGAATAAAGTAGACTTGGCAACATAGGACAGAGGCAGTTCAAAATCTAAATTCTTTCTCAAGATGCTACAGTGCATGAAACTATGGTTCAGCCATGAAATGCTGATTCTTCACCAAGACTGATAGTCAAAAACAAGTCAGACAGCACAAGGCAAAGAGAACCCAACTTTATCAGACATAAGAAGACAACTGGAACAAAATATCATTTAATAGCAGGATCACAGAGTTGCCCAACTATAACTCTGCCTTAGTTAGCAACATATTCTATGTGCATCAAAACAGCTAAATTCTTTCTCAAAGAAAAAGTAAACTTTAAGTAGATCAGGCATTGCTCTCGATGCTGCTCCAATCTCAATACTAACAAAAAGACATCTTTAATGATCTTGTAAGGCTGAAGGACAGGTGAACACTTCTTTAGGGCAAAGGACCAGTTAAAGCTAAACCATAATTCACTCTCTTCTTGTCTTAACAACAACAAATCAATTCTCTATTGCTGACATCTAAAGAAAAGCAGCAGAGCATTATAAACTGTGATTTTTGTGCTCTTCACATTTGGAAAACTGACAGACTCAGCAATATGGAAAGACAAACTAAGAATTCTAGACATAAAAACCCGAAAGACACACTGAATTCATCTCCACAAGTACCTTCCTATATTTCAGAAGTTCATGAGAAATTTAACAGATTTAGTAAGAACAGCTAACCTTTTCTCACTGTTGCCACTTCTAGAATTTGCACCTAAGCACTAAGGCAGGAAAAAGAACACAGTTTCTCCAGGAGCCTGCTGCAGATTTTCAGGAAACCTTCTCAAGCAGGAAGACTCCCTCTGCCACCTGAAAGGCTGGGACTGACCAACTCCTTTATTGGCTCTACAAGCACCAACAGATTTCTCAAGTTAGACATTCCTTTTGGCTGACCTGCACTCAACTGAAGATCTCATTCATGCCTAAAACCCCTGCATTCAGGAGGCCATGGCTGCTGATGCCTTAGCCCTGAAAGTTCCCTTCTTAAACGAATTTTTTTTAAAAGCCAGATTAAGTCCCTGTAAGAATGATGACATCTTCATAGCTATTTTGCAGGCAAATCCTTATGAACACCATTTGCAGGACATCTTCCAACAAGTAGGAAAAGAAGAGGACAAAATGTAAAAGTTCAGAAGTTAAGACAACCTGACACTTTTTTGCAAAGGTAAAGGTCATGGCAAACACACCTCAGCCACTCTGCAGGGACTTCTAGAAATTGTGTTTGCGTAACTTGGTTAAAGCTGCACCACAATCATTAAAAAGCTATGGCAAACACAGGAGGAACAATAATCTTTGTTCTGGCCAGACTCAGTGAAACCCTAACAATCTCCCCATTGGGCCCATATTTACGACAAATTTGAAACTCAAATTAAAGCCTTTGGTTCCTAGAGCACAATGCAAACCAAGAATGAAAATCGAAACTTTGACAAAATCTAGACCATAAGCATCTCTGATACCTGTTATGATTCTGTCCTGCTAAAATGAAGCTATAAATTGCAGTTTCTCATTTATTTAAAATGTGATGAATGCAGTGACTGTTCATGTGATCATTTCAACAGGAGCAGTAAACTCTTGCTGGATTAGGAGAGCTTGCAATTAGGTCACATTTGTATGTCTCTTCAGCATCATCAGAGCAAAGTGCAACTTTTGGGAAAAGCAAGATATTTTTCCACTAGTCAAGCTTCAAAAAATGTGGGCTGCATCTCTACAAGAAAACACCCAGTCTCACTCACACTCTGAAACACGTTCAGATATAGCATTCATAAATGAAAGCTGGAAGTAGGACAAGTTGGAACAGAAGTAACTGCATCTCTGCTATGTATTTAGATTTATTTGCAAGAATAACTTTATTACCATAAAACAGCATAGGTTTTTTTAACATCCATGTCCAATTTCAAGCATACTACAACAATCAAATTTTACTTTAAAAAAAACGCTTCCACTGCTTTTTAAAGCTTGAATAAGGAATCATCAGAAACTGACTTCAATTAGCGAAGTCCCAATCTCACACAGCATTCTTTTTGAAGAGTTTGCTTTAGTACCTTTAATATTGCTTAATATCTCCCATTAGTAAATAATTCTGCTTTTATATACACCCACAAAATTTGACTGCACATACCTGAGAAACACCTGTGAATTCTGATCCAACAGAACTGTCTGTAAACTGTGTACCATTTAGCGAAACCTGGGAAAAAGTAACAACAGATTGGTGACAATAGTTTATTGTTAAAAGAGCTTTATAAAAATTAAACAAAATCTTCCTCAGTATCTTAAGACTGATACAACAGCTTTTGCAATTTGAATCATTGCTCTACTGCAGAGATGGAAATCTCCTTTTCTTCTGTAAGAAAGTTCTACGGATGCAAAAGTTTGGATTTTAAACTTTTGCACTAAAGCTATTTTAGTAGTAACTCCGAGCTGAAATAACTGATACAGGAAAAGAGTCATAAGAAAAATTACATTTTTCCTTCAGTATTTGATTGTTTGCATTTAGCTTTTATATTTGTATTGTAAATCAAAACAATTAACAAAGATTCTTGCATTTTGAAAGTTCAATACCATATTGCTTAGAAAGTAGGCAGTGTTAACCAGAAGAGTATTCCACACCAAGCCTCCCAATGGCATTGAGCTATTCCACTGCAGCAGCTTTCCTCCTGCCCCAGGTTATAACTCATACAGAAACCTCCAAGATCTCATCTACACAAGTGCTACACAGACTACACCGGATAGCAATGAAGTGCCTTTTACAAGCCCCAAGTGTTCTCACACAGCATTATTTGAGGACACTAAATCAAGAGTAAAGCCAAGACAATGTATGAATTCAAGCCAGTGACAATGAAGAGCTCTAGATCACACCAAGTTGAAGAAAAGGCATTTCATTTTTGAATAATGAGAAAGGAGAAATAAAGTCAGTCAATTATTTTAGTCTCTCTCTCTTCTTGAGCACTCGTTGAGCATTTGAATTTCAGGTATCAATTACCCCATGCCTCTGTTCCACCTTTCACACGTTTTTGCTAAACTCTTTTTGCCCTCCAGTTTCCCACCTATTGCTGTTGCATATTAACGTTTCTAAGACTGCTGTAAAGAGCACAACAAAACCAGTCTGTTTGATGCAAGAACCCCGACATCTTGTGTGTTGTATTGACAGAATTCAGAAAACATTTCTGCCCTGTCCCCAAACCATACTCTGACTGGAGTCATCCTCAGTGCAAAGGAGCATCCTTCAGGTTTTACACATCCACAGCATTACCAACTGCTCAGTTTAGAGACAGGGAGATTATTGCAAAGTCACTGCCTTCAGCTGAATTTTTCCAAAGGCAAAGAGGTGGATTGTCAAATCACTGCTAGAGAAAATACAAATAAGAACTCGCACAACTTCACTTCCATACCCTATGCTATCTTTCCAGAGTAGATATTTACAAAAAAACCCCTCATACGCAAGGCAAGCATCTCAGGTCTAAAATTACGGGAACAAAAATGCTTGCTGTGTTCCCTATTTTTACTCAGACACTTTCCAAAAAGTGGAAAAAATAACGGTTCTTTGCTTAAAGAAGTCTACTTCAACAAGAAAAGTTATCCTCCAGTCCGGAGGTCCACTGGTTATTGGCATGCATATACATTAAAAAACTAAGAAACCAGTATGAAAGTTTAGAATGAAATAGTTATCTGCAGCTAAAAACATTTTTTTGGAGAAAATTAATGAATAGAGAAGTTTATCTGAAGACATTACTTATTCATTAAGAGAGTACATTTACCTTCTTTACATTCAGGACAGTGATAATGAGAAATACACGAGCCATCACATTGAAACATGCAGGCATTGAGTGACCAAGCTAAAGGTACTCAGAAATGTTACAAAAGCAAAGACAAAAACAATGGGAGGTTTTTCTTATCCACTAAATGACACATGAAGCCAAGACAAATTACTGAACACCAGGAAAGACTCCTTCATGGAACGAGTTGTCAGAAAAGCCGTCTCTTGATCCTAAGCACTGTGCAGAATTTGCTTAAAAATATTAGAGTAACCCTCCCCCAGAATTTAACAGTGATCTAAATATCTGCAGGAGCAACAAACACCAAGGAATTTAATGAAAGGAATTAAGACAAATAGGAGGAAACAAAGAGAATCATCAAAAACTAAGTGTCTGTAGGCAATGAGATATAAGACATATGTGAGGCCTAGAGGAAATACAAAAATCACAAAAAAAGAAGGACTTTAGTGGGGATGTATAATGACATGACAGGCAAGGAAGGAGATGGCTAAATAACATTTTAGAGAAAATATTAGAAGAATTTTGTAAAAGCTGTCCAAATGAGGCTCAGACAATAGGAAGTTAAAAACAGAGAAAAAAAATACAATGAGACAGTCCCGCAAGTAATTTAGGGAAGGAAAAAAAAAAGTATAAAAACTACAACTAAATCCTTTCTTGAGGCACATGAGAAGCAAGGAGCCTGTCAGGATCGGTAAGGCTAAAGTAAGTAAACTAATAGAAGCATTAAAAAAAAGCTTATATAAGCTAAGGTCAGGGCAAAATGACCAGAATTATTTTTTGCATGTTCATGTTCATTATGGAGGAACTTATTTTCCCAGTAAAAGGCTTCTTTACAGAAGATGCATTAGAGGATCTGTTTCAAAGCAAAGCACTGCTAGAAGAAAAAAACTAGTACAGAGAAAATGGACAAGAGAAAAATTAGCAAACCACCAAGAGTGGATGACATTCAGCCAAGAGTCCTAAAGAAGCTCAAGGACTTCAGAGTTGCACTAATAATTTCAGTATGTTAATGCTTGCTTTGTACTTCACTAGTACTAGAGGAGTAGATTATTTTTTTTATTATTTATTTATTAAGCTTTCAAAAGAGAAATTGCTGTTAGCCAAAGTCCGTAACAAGAAAGTGCCTCAGATGACAAAGTTAGCTAATAGCACTAAATTCTTCATGTAACTAAAGAGACTGAAGAATGGCAGAAGGACCTTGCAAGATCTAGTTACTGTGCCATATGTTGACAGATATAATTCTGTGTGCAGAGAATTCAAGTGGATGTGACAAGCTAGACAGCTGTCACTTCTGGATAACCCTAACTTTTTTTATTTAATTTTAAAAAGCCTTATTTTTTCATTCCTTAGTATCCTTTTTAACGATTTTAAAGTTTTGTGTTTTAAAAAGCTATTTTATGAAGGTAAATGCCATAAGGAAGGCTGACACGGATCGATCATCAGGAACATCTGAATCTCCACAAGCACTTTTCACCATAATGAAAAGCGTGTGTGTGTGTGAGGTATTTCTGTTCTTACTATATATGTTATTTACAATGGAAAATATACAGAGAAATATATCTTGTGTTCCTTGGAAGTTACTGTCACACTAACCTACCTTCTCCAAAACAGTGATTTTTCTGGAGAATAAGGCATACAACATTTTGGCACAGCATAATTCATACCAGAAAGCATGAAGAAAGAGGGAATCACAGTTTAAACAATACTGCCTGATTACACCAGAATGACCTTGAAGAACCAGTTGAGCAATCAGAAAATAAGCACTCAGAGACTACCACTATTTGCTCTAATAGCCTGTCACTATTAGACCTTCAGGAGGCTGACACATTACTAGACAACACACCCCCATCTCTCTTGCAACTGAAGCCTTGTGATGCCACACAAGCATCATGAAAGTGAGAGTGATGCAAGATCTCAGGAGAGCCCAGGAACAGAAAAGCACAGGAAGGAAACTTAGACTCAATTCACCGTCACTGAACCTTAAACGGTTCAAAAGAAATGTGATGCTCAAAAAAGGAAAAAAAAAAAAAAGGCAAAAAAAGACAAAACAAAAAAAAAACCAAACCAAGATTGAATCAAATTTCTCCCAGAGAAAAACAGCAAGGACAAATTGCACTGATTTTCTCAGGTGCATTAAGAAAGACAGACCAGAAAAAAACCAATGTTACCAAGAGACAATTACAGCCACACTTAATTCTACAAGGTCCTAATATAATAACTGTATTCCATACCACTAGAATCAATTAGTTTATTTTTATATAGGGAGTTGAAAATTAAGTTTGTTGAAACATCTGTAAGTATCTGAGTAACACTAAAGAAACTTTGGCCAGCTACCCCTCCCAAAACCCATCCAGATGTCTTGTCCATGCCACTTGTTCTACTGCCTGCATTTTAAAGCCAAAACCCATATGCCATGGCTGTCCTGTGCTCTGCCTTCTCTCAGGCACCTCCAGCAGCAAGCCCACCCCAACACTGCTTGGAGCAGCTCTGCCTCACCTCCCACTGCTGTCACCCATCACCCTACGGCAGCAGCTCTCTCAAGTCCCACTCTCTGCTCAAGACCTCCCTCCCTGCAGCCCCAGTGAAGCTCTGACTTGGGCACGCTCCAGTCGCAGCCTGAACTGTTCCTCTCTTCTCCCAGACACAGCTAAATTGGTGACAGAACTGCTGCTGGCAGATGAGTGATGCTTACAAAATCCTAAGTGACTTGCAGATATGAGGAATGATTTCTTTATGCCTTTAGTTCAACAGATAGCAAACAATCTGATTTCAGTAAGTGAAAATTTAGGATCCTTCCCCCATAACTCAAACTGATTTAATGATAAGCCATTGTAAAAGTCAAATGCCTGGTGCATGAGGGGAAACAATGATAATAAATGCATCAGAGAGACATTCAACATAGTTAACAAACAGAATCTGATGCAGGAGACCCCTGGACTGGTAAGACCTGTGAAAGCACACAGCAGGAGGATTATTCTACACATGCAGGCAGGTCTCTCCATTCTCTAGCAGCAAGTACTGTCAGACAGGACAACATGCTGGCCAGATCTCTAGCACAGCAGGGCTTTGAGGTTTGCTTTAAAAAGCACTGCTCCTGAACACAGGCAGGAGTGACCGCAGCCTCTGCAATGACAGTAGCCTGTGCAAGACATGTATTACAGCACCATAGAGATATGATGATGTAAAACACAGCAGTAAACTATCAACACTTATCCCTTCCTTAATCCTTTTTTAAGTCCACATTATACCCAGTTAACATCTGGTATAACCCAGTTTTTCAGAGGAAGAGCAAACTGAAACAGTTCTACTTGGCAGTGTCATCACTCTTGCCTATGAAATTTCATTTATTTCAATATACTGATTATTTTTCATCTGCTTTAAGAAACCCATGAGCATTTTTAAAGGCATTGGAAGTATATTACCAAGAGACTAAGCAAAGTACTGCCTGGTTTCTCACAGAAAAGGTTGTCTTGGCCATACTCTGGAAAGGCCAGTGCCATGCACCCACCCACTTGAATGCAAGAACAAACTCCTCCACCAAAATACCATAAGCCCCTACAAGATATCAAGTACTGCAAAGCTGAAGCAAACCAAAGCATATGCCCAATAAAGCAGAACATACTCTGCAAAAAAATAGTGTCTTCTGTCATTTTTTCATCAAAGTACTTGTTGTTAAGGGTGGTCTAACACTGAAAGAAACAGTCCAGGGAGGTCTTGGAATCAGATAATGATTACCCAGAACTACATTCAGGAATCCTCTTGGAGAGGATGACCACATCCAAATACTAATGGTCAATAACAACATGGCCAAGAAATGCAGAAGTGCCCTCTATCACAGCATGCCTGGGCCTGCTGCACTCCAGCTAGGCTGGCCCAAGGTCACAGATGGTCCCTGTCCACAGTCAAAGTCTGACACCCAAGTGGAGGTGAACAGGAAACTTTTCTAACAGAAGGGAAGATAGAAGTCTGAGGAGTTCTTATTTTTCGTTTTTAAATAACCCCCAAAAATAGAAGAGCTTTTGTAGTAGAAGAGCATGATCTCTAAGAAAAGAATACTAAAATGATATTTTTAAAAAGATTAGAGGTAAAAGTTTTCTTCCTAGAAAACTCCACTGGAGTAAGGAGAATGCAAAATTAGCATGCCCAACAGCAGGCAGGAAAATAATCAGTACTGTGCAACACATTTACAGGTTCATTAGCACAGCAACATTCAAGCAGCTTTTAGAGTCTTATTATTCATTTGGAGGGGAGGGAAAAAGTCTTTTGCCATCAGTTATACAAAATTTAATTTCTAAGAGTTTTGAATCAGTAGCTTTAAAATAGGTAAATATTTGATGGGCAAAAGGGAAAAGCCTGGAAGTTCCTACTCCAAACATAGCTATGGTTTAGCATGAGGCAGTAGTGAAACGTGTCTTGGCGGGGGAGGAATGTATAGACCACCAATTAGTTTTATTAACTATAAAGATAAAAGATGAACGAACTACCATAGAATCCCTCCTTGATCTAGGAGTGTTTTGATTAAGAAACTGACAAATATCTAAATTTTTCATGCCATAATCACACACATCTCTAGTGACACTGAACAGAATGTAGTTGTACATCCTAACATAGACTTGCTTGCCAAGGAGTCTCAGGATTATAGAAGAGAAACAGATAAAGTGGTTATTAATTATCTGCAACCGTCACCAACAGGGAAAGTTGTGAAGGTTTCCTACGCAAAAAGATCCTTGATTTTACTAAGGGTGCCAAAATACCGAATAAAAACCAGCGCAAGCAAAGACAAGGTGATAATAATTGAAGTTCAACTATCCATATTAAGGCAGCCAACACCTGATCTGGCCAATTGAGTAACTTTGCAGACTATCAATTCATTTTACCAAGTGTTCTGTCCTTGGCATTAATATTCACAAACACCTCAATTATCCTTTCCCAGCCTAGCCTGCATTATTCTAGTGTAGTCCATACTCTTGAGATTGAAAAAATGTCAGTGAAGAAAAAAATACACATAAACAAGTCAGTGATACCATGAGTCAGTCCCCTGGTACTCCTTTGAAAAGCTACTGGACTACACATAATTTCCAACAACCTTTAAATCTTTATGTCAATTATCAGGGATATAAAAAAAGTGAAAGCTGAGAAAGAACAGGCATTCCAAGGAGTGTTAAAAGGCTTTTGTGACTCTCTTGATATATAGATTTTTTTTTTTAATTTTGATATTATTTTCAAATATAAATAAACTACTTTTTAGATATTAAATAATTCAGAAGCAGGAGAAACGGAAGTTGTCAGAAGCTGAACAACAGTCAAGAGTAAAGTGTTCATGACAAGCCTGTCAGAGGCTCCAGAGGGCAAAAGCTCTGCACACAAATACAGCCAACATGTTGACTCAGCCCTTATATTGGCACCTAGTGCAGAGCACATCTATGTTCAATACCTTTAGTACTTAACAGAAATCATTAAGAAGAGATTTGCTGCAGAACACCACGTGAGATACATCAACTAGCTCTGAAAACCAAAACATCACAGATTCATGTACCATCTTGTGTATATGTATTCCAATGGGGCAGGGTGGAAATCCTGTGACTGTAGAGCACTCCAGCCAATTGTACCATGCTCCCTCCATCATGCTTCACCAGAGGAAATTACACAGTCAAGGGCTAAACACAGGAAATGACCTATGAAGATGGAAGGAGGAAGAGAGACAGTGCTGGCTCTAAGAAAAGATTGTTCATCAACTTGAGAATTCACACTTACTTTGTTTGTAAAGACAACCAAGAAGCAGAAATATGCAGAGCAGAGAGCAAGCATTACACTCAACTGCAAACCCAAATAATTGCAAGGAGCTAACAAGGCTATTGTTGAGGCCACTCAATTTAGCCCTCCAACAGGTGAAGTATGATATTACTTCATATTAGGGACAACATATTGAGATAAAGATATACTTGGCAATAGACAGCCAACACCTTAAACCAAAATTAGGTACTCCCTATCCAAGCACCTTCCCAGAAAATGCTTACGAAAACTGTTTCTCTGTTGAAATGTGCTACTGCCAAAATAAACTTTGTAAGATTCCAGGTTAAATCCTCTTTAGCCAATATAACAAACATTCTTATATGAATAATGAGGAAAATACAAATAAAACCAACATTATGAGACTTCAGTAATTTTAGTGACACTTCTATTGCAATGGTCGTATTTTTTATGTAATAACATTGAGCTGCAGCGTTTTCTTTATTAAGTCAGATTCCTTATTACAGAATCTGACTAACCTGCAAGACAGGTTCTCTGAAGGCTTCCCTTCTTCAACAAGTCATATCATTAAAACTTATCACTTTGCTTTAAGTAAACATAACACTATTTTCATAGTTTAGTAAAAGCTAGTCCTAAAGTAAATTGCTGATGTCAAGCAAGCCAACAAGCTGAGGGTGGGGAGGTTTAATCTGGAAAACTCCATCTACCTTGCATGTAGGTAACAAAGCAAGTGTACTATAAATGGCTAAAATCCCCCCAAAATTATTCCTCTCCCCACACCCACAAGATCTCAAATCTGAATTGCTTCTTTTACAACAGTGAAATCCTTTAAGACCTTTGATACTAAGTCAAAATGTCAATGGAGTTTTCAGCAGAAACTGAAATTAGTTCATATTATACTTTTTTCCAGTTGAGGTCTTGGTTTTTACAGTTCAGTCTAAGGAGAGGAATTATAAAATTATAAGTAGCAGGCATATACAGGACTTTTTCAAAAAGACCAATGCTTTCTGGTTTAGCAACAGTTTTGTGTTAAGAGTGAGATCAGGGTGAGTGGGGAGGCTGTCCCCATTTCACCCATTTGGGGAGATACCCTATAACAGAACCAAGATGACAAGTGCCTACTACTACTTCCTGCTAAAACTCATGTCTAAAATATTTGGCCAACAAGACTTTTTCCCAAAGAATTTTTGTAAGAAGCAAATATTTATAGCTAATTACAGGGATGGAGGAGGAAGGAGAATAAATCACCTGTACCCAGAGCTGTTTTTCAAAATGAGGCATAATATTAGTAGTCTGAGAAAGTTAAAGGTATCTTTTCCTCCACATTTTGCAGAAGTGCTCATCATGCACTGTCAGCTTCTGGCAGATCAAATACATGGATGACTTTTAAAAGTCTGTGCAAAAAGTATACATAATTAAGTTTTTGTTTTGTTTTTGTTTGCCCAGACATACACAAAACCTTTAAAAACAGAGCAGGGAGGAAGGAAGGAAATCAGACAGCACTGGACAATGGAGAAGAAAATCAGTTTTCTTTCTACTTCTAGTTCTGTAAGACTCAAGACCTCTGAAAATTAAGTAAAATCACCACTTCTTGTGGATTTACACAGAACTGATTATTTACCTGCTACATTTATTTTTCCCTTGGATTCTCAGTGCCAAAATAAAACAATTCCATTGTAGCACAGTAATCAGAACAAACTGAAGTCTAAACAGCTATTTAAAATTCACAAGCCATCAAACCTGGACTGACAAAAATCTATACTCAGAAACAGAGCCATCTTAAATGACACAATCTACACTGCAAAGAACAGCACATGAAACTCCCCAGGGCAAGTTTTTTCTCAGTAGTACCTCAAAAAGACAACTTTGAAGTAGTACTTTGAAAAGAACACAGATACTGTTACTCTGTAATAAGGAGGCAACATCTATATTCTGTGCCATTCCTCCCACACATTCTTCAATAGCACACTCTGTTTTCTTTTAGATGAACCAATCTAAACTCAGGAAATGAGCACCTGTTAGGAAATAAGGAGTTCACAGGTTATATTTCACAATATGAAAATGTCAGCACACACAAAAAAGCCATGATCTTTACAGGAACTGGGAAGAATTTATAATCCAAAATTAAAAAGATGAAACCCCGATCTGTATCCTGTTATAAGACAGAACAATCTACAATCATGTAACTTTTTAAATGGAAGTTAAAGCAAAGTTGTACTCGAATAATGTTTTTTTAATCTATTTCACTTTGTTGAACAAATGACTTCCTTGGCCGTTAATTTGAATGATGCCAACTTTAACTATTTATTCCATGAAATTTACAGATGGGTATGTTCAGCCCTACCTCAACAACTGCCACAGAATTCACCTTCCCTGTTCTTTTATTTTAAGAAGTCTCATGTGACAACTGATCACTATCAAAATAATACTCTAAGAAATAAATAACTAAGAAATAAACAGCTGCTTTGTAGAATGGAGTGTACAGACCCCACTAGAAGTCCCTTCTGTGCTCCGTAGATACTCTGAATTAAATTCCACCATTAAAACGAAACCTACATAAGCTGTAATTAAGAAATATATCTAGGCACTGCCTGGCACATGATCTCATGAAATTTGTCTTGACAAAGGCCAAAGACCTCCCTGAACTAATTACTGTTGGGGGCTTTTTCCATAAGCAATGATCTGGGATAACCCCTATTTGAAAACTGCAAGTAGCAAATAATCTCTAAGAGAATTCATCTAGGCTCAGATTCAAACATAAATAGTGGTCTTCATCATCACTTTTCTTCTGTTACATATTCAGATGCTTTTATCTGATGAGCCATTTTCTCCTTACATTCCAATAAAGTGGAAAGGGTTAGACAACAGGCCCTCGGAAGTCAGGGACACAGACAATTACATCATCCCTCCTACTAAATACTCACAAGAACTGGTAATTCTGGAAGAAATCCCTGCTGGATACCTGATAATCTCCCATCTGACACCACTGTGAAGAGATTAAAGGACCAGGATTGTCTTTTTCTTTTTAATTCACAGAATATTGTGCAGCCAGACAGAGGCCATCAGCACAGTCATCCTAAAGGTCACTCTACCTAAGTCACATGAAATTTGGCAATGCTTCCATCAATGCTGTTCGCAGCATACGAACAAGTACCGGGTTTTGTCAGTCAGAGTTCTGACTGTCCCTTTCCAAATCGCTATATCCCCGACAAGCTTTATCAATATAATTTTATGTTTTCTTCCAACTAACACAAAAAGAAAAACAGCATTACCACAATTTCCTATAGCCTACTAGCAAACCCATTACTGAAGGTTTTCCATGACAAAAAGCTGGAAGATCCATGTCATCTGGGAACAAAAATACTCCTATTGCATTTGAACCTAACAAGCTGAAGTCCCCCACACTTTTTCAAAAGCAGTGAACAGTAGGTGCAGTGCTGCCCCACCCTGAAGATAAAACTGCCCAGCTGTCTCTGTGGCCCTGCCCATGCTCCTTCTTAAGGAAGATGAACATGTCCAGGCAAGTGTTAATAATGCCATAGCGGATCTGACTGCAGTCTCTGGTGATTAATGGTTAATTGCCTGCCAGCAGAGAAGGATCACTACAGGAGAAAGCAACAGATCCCTGATGCCATGAAAAGTGTCTATGCTTGCAAATCCCAACTTGTTACTTTATCTTCCTTTGAACCTAAAACTGTCTTACCTCACAAAAACTGAGAAGTATCAGAATCTCAATTTCTACCATGCTTACATTTATAAACATATACTAGAAAAATATATAACATCTACCATACAGAAATACATGTTGTAGTGCAAGAAATGAAAGATTTTACCCTTGGAGGGGCAGGAGGGGGAAGAGAAACCTAAACTTACACTTTTGTCCAACTGTCAAGCTTTGCTTTGCAAACTGCAGCATCACTATTTGTACAAACGGCAGCTGCAGCTGATGATCCATTTCCTCACAGCATCATAAGTAGAGGAAAAATTCACTTCCACAGTAAAATAAAATTATTTTGGTTATTAAAATTAATTTTTAAAAATCTACATTTAAGCTTGAGTAAGTTAAAACAGCACTTAGCATAGAAATATTACAGCCTACTTAGCGTAACAAATAATGACACTACAGCAAAGAAATGGTGAAGATAGTAAGAATCAAAGCCCCACATTTTGAAGGAAAATTTAAATACCAGTCAGAAAGCTGCAAACCATAACATAAGCTTGTGTTCATCTTCTTTATAATTATTTCTTCATTTTTCTCAAAGAAAAATGCTTTTAAACAGAACAAAACTCAACCAACTACAATACACAGGAGGCTATCAGCTCTTAAATTGTGGGAAACTAAGACAATACAGCATGCCTATACTTGTGCAACCAATTACGTGGCTAAATAAGACCATTTATTCAGATTAAAGACAGCAGAATTAATATCCTTATCTCCTTAATATTTTGCATTGCATTGATCTGAGGTACTGCATGTAAATTAAGAATACACTACTAGAAATTGGTTATTTTTTATGGAGTATAGTCGTGCACATGCATATTTAATTATTTGTATTGATGATTCCATAATTTCTTCTCTTTCATTATATTCAACTCATTATTCATAGTTTACCTTTCCAACTGTCAGAATTTTTCAATTCCCATCTCCAAATCAAAAAACTGCACATCTTAAAGGTGCATTGACACTGAAAAGCGTCTCGTGCTGTATTTGCAACCAAAGGGCCTTTCTCAGATTAATCCTCTATCAAGACTGGAAGTGAACGGGGATTTTATTATACCAGTGGCTGATGCTCATCACTACAAATGTGAAAAGGAAACATGATTCCAAGATGCATCACACTGTTTTCAAGAGACACTGGGAAGGATGGATTAGTGCTGCTTCACAGCTCTCTGGAGGAGACCTCATTTGATCAACCACCTTCAAGAAATGCCTAACTGGAACAGACATGGTGACAGCCAAACTGGGTCGTCAGCAAGAGACCTGGCTCGTTTAGCTTAGCAAAGCAATGCTGTTCTCTCTGAGGGTACTGGAGATGGGCAGAAAACAACAATTAAACTGAGCACAGGGAAGCAGAGTCAAGTGTCCTGGAATACATTCAAACTGAAGGACAAGACTATCAGTCACAGCATGAAGGATATGAAGCAGAACTGAAGATACAGACAGTGAAGATCTATTTCAAATGAAGTTGAATCAGTTAGTGAAAGGCATTTTACATATTTCTACAGATAGGCAGAATCAAAACAGCTGCCCAGATCCCTTCACATTTTTGTCACCATCCACATGAAAAAGCTTTGCAGCCACCCAAATACATCTGCAACTCAACTATAACATAAGAGCTGCCTTTGTCTTCGGGGTGGTTTTTTCAGCAACAGGGGAGAGGAAGGGAAATTTGTCTACCAGAGTTCTTACAAAGCTCTTGCATACCTTTTAACACTGCATTTAAAATAAAAAGCAAAAACAAATTAGTATTTTGTGTAAAGGTATGGATAATTTACAAGGTAAAGCAAACTTGAAAACCTGAAACCAAATTAAAATCATAGGGGGAGGAAATCAGGTCTTTTACTGGTGGATGTGCAGGAATTAACTGTATTTAATGAGTTTTCAGCACAGCATTAAATGCTATCCCCTAGCTGACAAGTGAAATGGCAGCAAGTACACAAAATAACAGAATTAATTTAAGTGCAGACAAGCTTAGACTTGAGTGAAAACATACTTGTATCTGTAATACTCGCATGTGCAGCTACCAAGAACCAAGCCTTTCCAGTGGAAAAAGAGAGGGAAGGAAATTTTGTTTTAATTACACACATTACAAATTCTTTAGAAGCACATATCCCTTCCCACATGCAATACTTCCCTTCTTTGTAGCTAAATATGACACAGCAGAACACAGCCAATCCACCTCCTACCAGGATTCTGCCTTTTCTGTTCTAGGAATATGTTCAACATTTTCCCAGTGATTTTGCAGCCGCATGTGCTAAAAAAAGATACCAAAAGCTAATAATGAACACGATTCAAGCATTCATTTTCCCAAGTACAATGAGCAAAGTGTTCTGAGCAGGTAGTTAAAATACCCCAAAATTCTCTCAACTAGCCCTGACAGGTAACAACCATGCATATAATTTTTTTTCCTAGTCAGAGTTGTTAGAGCTTTAATCTGTTGTTTCAACTTCAATACTAAACATAAATATGTAAAATTAATAGGATTACACACAACCAACCCAACCCCAAGATGTGCTAGCAGTTTCTTTATGAACAGTAGAAAGCACTCATCCAAAGGCAAGCTTAAGATGTGTAAGACCACGTTTAAGAATTAACTACCTGACTATGTATATGTAACTTCAATGCAAAAACTGTAGATGCCCTATTCCAGGAATTATGTTACAAGAAAATGACCCCAGCTGTTAACTCTTAAAGAGTTAAACATACACCCTCCTGGCAGCAAAATCTCGTAAAGCATTGAGGAAAGCCACATTCTGGACATGGGAGAGGCCATTTTCAGAATGATCCACCAAATGCAATTTCTAAAACTAGCCATGTTTTTCCCACAACAGATAAAAAGAAATGTCAGGCAAATTGTATATGCTGTACTAGAATATGACACAGAGTACAAGCCAGAGAAATGATTCTCTATTTCTAAGCCATTTCAATTCTGCAGAAATCAGCATCAGTAAGAAGCAGAATCCTAGTTTAATAGTTAAGAGCAATCAGCAAAATTATGGGAGAAGATGCAGCAAGTAAGCTTTAACATCAGAACTGCACTCAAAGGTTGTGTTTCTAACAAATCACTACAGAGTTAATAAAACTCCAAGTTAAGCGAATATCCACAAAAGATTACCTCAGTCCTTGCACTTCCTTATCCTCAAACTGCCGAGCTCTCAATGCTCACCATACACACATACATCACATCACATTATTAAGTTTCTTATGGACATGTGAAATACACTACTGAAACACATGTTTTGCTTCAAGTACCACCATGGGAGGGACCAGACATTTACTGAATCAAATGAGGAAATGTATAAAGCTTGAAGTCCTTTGACCCAAATTTACTGCTGCAACTTAAGAAGCAGAGATCAGAGAGTCCAGGAGTTGATTCAGCTATCCCTCACCAAAATGCAGGGGTGTAAATGGCAGGAAGACAATCATGATCCCAACACACATATAAGGAACAAAATATCAAAGTAGCATCTCCAGAACTTTCATCTGAAATGTTCCCTGACCCAAGAATGAAAAGGTTATAATGAGACAGAGACAAATTTATATCTTGGACTGGATTTGTAGGAACACTTGCTTGTATTTCCTGTATCAAGGAAGATTACAAGGAAAACAAACAGTGCACTAAGTTCTACATTACAGATTCTTAGAAAGTGGTTTTGAGATTTGGATTGTCTGGTTTGTTTTTGGGGGTGAGGCATTAAGGAGAAGCAGGAGGCAGCTGAGCCGAGACATCTGTGACTGCAAAGTCTTTAAGGCAATTCAAGAGGAGAGTGCAAAAGACAAAGCCAAGTAAACAGCTGTATCAGAAAAAACACCATAGAGAACAAGCTGTATACTGGCCCTACTTGGGTGCATACTGCTCCAGATGTTCTTTGCTTCTCTCAGACCCAAGAAAATAAAAGCTGTTCAATGTTCATTCATCACACCAACTGCTCTTTATGGATACTACTAACAACAACTGAGAACAAGTAAGATGCTCACAATCAGCTCTCCACACCCTAACACTGTCAGGAACAAACTCTCCTTGCAGATGACCCCACGAGTTTGAAAATGCTATCAAAGGACAGCTTTGGCCCCTCTGACCATGTGATGAGGTTCCATGTTCTGGTAGGTGACAATGCAGAAGATTACAAGGAACTAACATACAAAAAAAGCCTTTCCTGGTTGTTAACTTGAGGGAAGACTATTTTTCACTAGAATCATGAGCAAAACATCAGGAGTCCAAAGATGATATACCAGGGCAAGAGCCTAGAAGCAAGGACAAGTAATTATTCACAGAAGTTCATAAAATCCAAGTAACCAATCCATCAGTCTTAGACAAATGCATACTAAGGTATAAAGCAAAAGAAAAGGAGCTAGAATTCTGTCAATGAGATTAAGACTATAATCTACTCCACAAGAGTCCCTTTCCCACTGGAATATTAACACAAAGAGGATCCAGACAGTTCACAGAAAAAAAAACCACAACAAAAACCTAAACACACAAACAAAAACCCAAACCAAACAAATCCAAGTGCTGAGGAGTGTTATGCCCTATAGCCAAAGGATACAAGCAGAAAAAGGTATCCTGAAACTCTGCAAATAATAAAAGGAGGAAAGCACAAGCGCTATCAAGCTGCAAGCTTACTAGAGACCATCAAAAAAGGCCAACAGACAGATGATACTCTTTCTGAAAGGGGAAAAAAACCCCACTCCTCGTTACAAGGAGATAACAAGAACCTAGGCACCTACTGGGAATGATTCAAGGAATTTAATTTTTAAAACACAGAAAGCAACTGGAGACACTTCCTTTAGCTGTAGCTGCAAAAAAAAAAAAGTAATTGACAGTAAACAATAAGAGACAGTTTCACTGGAAGTGAACCATCAATTCAATGGCTACTAAAGAGGGAAAGGAAGGAAGAACAGCAAGAGACAGATTTCACATCACCAAATAAGAGTTCACACAAGACAAGTCTACAGCAAGGAAGAGCTAATTCTCAAATGACACAATAGAAACAAACAAATTCAAGAAAACCAAGCACAGCAAGAGAACAGAAAACACAGCAAGAGAATAATGACTCAGAAAAAGGACACATAAAGGGAGTAACAAGCTTAACAATGGCAAGAGAATAAGAGGGACAAGTATAAAAGGCTAAAGGCATAAAATGAAGTAATTCTTACAAAACAGCTTGAGGCTACTAAGAAATCATTCTATCACTATGCTACTACTACTACTAGAATTTCTCCATTACTGAATGAACAGAGAAAACAGACTGATGAAGAAAAAGTCCTCACCAAAGAGATCAACTACAAGCAGGTGACCAGCACAATTAGCACAAGTAAATGAGTAAAAATATCCACCCAGAATCAGCTGACTATTGGAAACAGCCATACTTATATTTTTTCCAAGTAGGCTAGATCTGATAACATTCAAGAAACTTCCTCAGGAAATCCTTTGAGCCACCTCAAAATCAATAATCCTATCTTTGAAAACTTGGGGAGGATGCCTTAGATAATCAGAAGCTTAGAAAAAGGTGAACTATTTAAACCCTTTCTTTAAAACAAAGAACCAACCTCACCCCTCAAAGAAAACCCAACCCTCCACCCAAAAAATATTTTAAAAACCCCCAAAAATTGACAGAGGAAAAAAAAGGATAGTGAAGATAGAAACACCTGAGGAATGGTTTGTCTTCACCTCCCAGGAAAGTTAAATATATCCAAACAAAATTTTTAAGCACTTAGATGATATGGAGAGGAGGAACAGCCACCTTGCTTGTGGTCAAACCAGTAAAATTTTCTTCAGTGAAAGAGTTACACAGGGGAGGAAGAATATATGTCATTATTTACTTGATTAATGTTCTTGACAGCCTTAAGTACTGAAACTTTCTCATGACCAAACTAAATAGTAACATCTTGACAATTACCATGAATTTCCAAATAGACCTAAGTGACTGTATGCAAAAGTGCAGTCAACAAGGTCAGACTGTTGGAAAAAGCTCATGCTACCTTGGGATGCATAGCTTATGTGACACAGGACATAATCCTTTCACCTAATACTGCTCCAGTAAGTGTCAGAGGGACAACTGTAACTCATTCTGAACACAGGTCTTCAAGCCAGACAGGGACAGCTAGAGAAATGCCACAACAGAATTACCACCAGACACAGACAGTATCACCTGAAAGGCTGAGAGAACTGGGGACACCAACCTTACAGACCAAAATACTGAGGGGAGAGAGGAAGAGTCAGTTCTCTCTATCCACAGCAAACAGAATAAGCAATAAAATGTTCGACTTGCAGCAAGGGAGATTTCTATGCAATAGAAAATTAACAGCAAAGTAGTTAAGAATGAAAATAGGCTGCTTCGTGAGGTTGTGGAGTCTCCATCAAATAGGTCACTTTAAGAGCAGGTTAAACAAACAAGTAACAAAAGTAGAATCAGTACTGTCTCCACTGGCCAGAAGACAGAGAGATGAACAAGATAAAAATAAGGATGGAAAAAACCTTGAAGTTAAGACTTTATAGCACTGATAAGATATTCTGGAATATTATATTCAACTTCAGTGCCAGTTTTAAGGAGCTGGTTTAAAGATAGTTGCTTGGATTTATGTCTACTTCCTAGACTGCAATTAAAAAACCCCAAAACAACAACTCAACAAAAAACCACAACAAAATGATCTTAAAGAAAATCAATTGCATTTTTCAGACAAATCATCCACCTTTTAATATGTATCAAGATATATAATTGCAAATACTAATGTGCTTTAACATTTTAAAAGAAGATTAAAAGCTCAAGAATTAGTGGAGTCCACCTGAGATGATTCACAAACGGGAAAAAACAGGCCCAAAAAGCTAAACTTCCCTGGAAGCTACCCAGCTCCTGATACACCGTGGTGGTCAGACTACCTCCCTACTCAGTGCCTACTCACCAGTTACCCACACATGTGCTCTTCTCTCACAAATGCACAAGTGTGATTAAGAAAATGGAAAAAAAAAAGACAGCCTAATTAGGAGGATAAATCCACACAGTAGCAGTGCAACACACACCCTTTCTGCCTCTCCCACCCCTATTTATGGCAATATAGTGGAGTTGTAAGCCTCTCCAGTATAATTTCCCTCCAGGTAGGCCAACTAGCTCAGGACGTGTAACAGCGAGGACTGGTTTTCCATGAAGAGGAGCTTCTGACATCCTCCCTGTTCAACAGCATCAGTCAAATTTTGCTTAAGAGGAAAAGAATCCCAACAGCATATTGGAAGATCAGACACAACAGGTGCCAGAAAGACATCATCTTCCAGTGATCCTCTCATGCTTTAACAACAGGGATTCGTGCTCCACTAAACCCCCGGAAAGCCCACTAAGCAGAGACACCTACAAAAGAAATAATCATCAGACTTAACACCTTCCTGATCATGTAATAACACTCATTAATAGATTACTGCTATAGTTATGCAAACTCTCTCGTGCCACAAATATCCCCCTACACAAGATCCATTTTGGTGAAAAAGAATAAGACAAGGACACTAAAAATTTACTAGTCATAAATAAAAAGTCTAAAAAGCACCAACAAAGGCAGTCCATTGCATTAGCTAATTTTTGCTGATCATGAGTTAATACCAACACTAAAAAAACTTCGCATGTAACCTCAAAAAGTTACATTACTCAAGCACACTATACAAAGAATATATTTGTGGCAGAAGTGTCAGAGACAGGACAATGCAAGTAAAATAAAACAGTGAAGACTAACTTCCTGTTATAAAAAAGAAGGAAATACAGCAGTAACAAAGAAACCATAGAAAAATTTGTTTCCATCAGAAGAATTCATCCCTAACTTGGGAAAAACAAAATATAAAAATACAATTATTTCGGAATTATTTTTTAATATTAGGACAATACTTCATATACTGAGGGTTGGAGTGGGAGTGTTGATCTGCTGGAAGGTAGGAAGACTCTGCAGAGAAATCTGGACAGCTGGATCAGTGGGCCCAGTGGTCTGAGGTTCAACAAGGCCAAGTGCCAGGTCCTGCCCCTGGGTCACAACAACCCCTGCAGTGCTACAGGCTGGGGCAGAGTGGCTGGAAAGGGCACGGTGGAAAAGGACCTGGGGGTGCTGGTTGAGAGTGGCTGAACATGAACCAGGTGTGGCCAGGTAGCCAAGAAGGCCAAGGGCACCTGGCCCGGCTCAGCAATAGTGTGTCCAGCAGGACCAGGGCAGTGACCATCACCCTGTACTCAGCGCTGGTGAGAAGGCCTCACCTTGAGTCCTGGGGTTCAGTTCTCAGCTGATCACTACAAGAAAGTCACTGAGGTCCAGAGAAGGGACATGGAGCTGGTGATGGGTCTAGAGGACAAGTCCCATGAAGAGTGGTTGAGGGTGATGGGGGTGTTTAGCCTGGAGGAGACTCAGGGGTGACCTTACTGCTTTCTACAACTACCTGAAAGGAGGCTGTAGCCAGGTGGGGGTCAGTCACTTCTTCCAGGCAACCAGCAACAGGACAAGAGGAAAAAGCCTCAAGCTGTGCCAGGGGAGGTTTAGGTTGGACATTAGGAGGAATTTCTTCATGAAAACGGTTGTTAAACATTGGAATGGACTGGCCATGGAAGTGGTAGAGTCACCATCCCTGAGGGTGTTCAAGAAATGACTGGACATGGCACTTAGTGCTATGGTTTAGCTGACATGGTGGTGATCAGTCAAAGGCTGGACTCCATGATCTCAGAGGTCTTTTCCAACCTAATTGACTGTGTGATTCTGTATCCTCCTTTTTGTAACATTGCACACTATTTATAAACTGTTTCACCAAGTGAAGACTCCATGTAAAAAGCTAATGATAAGGATGTTGACTTTCTCAGGATTATCACAAATATAAACAGGGTTGGGAGTAACTTTCTTTGGGTTTGTTTTTTTTTTTTACTGTTTTCAGTGCAACAGAGCTCTAACACCAGTTAGGATCCTCTAGTCTTTAGCAGACGAGACACAGACTACCGTGGACTTTTGCAGCTTAGTCATCAAATCATCAGTAACACCTTACTGACTGAGAGGATGAGCCAATCTCACCAACAGGCAACACCATCAGGTGCAACCTGCTAACTTAAGAGTTTGCTTCAAAACTGGCTTCACCTTTAGACAAATGCTCATTTCTGTGACCTTAGTCCAAAGCCACAAAGACAAGCACACATTCAGACTTGTCTGAACGTTCTACTTAAAGAATAAATTACCACAGGCCATTACTACCAATGTCTTAAATTTCTAGGGATCAGAACAATCCCCTAAACCTTATACAATCACTAGATTTTTCACCTGATTAAAAATGAAAACATAGGCTCAGAATGACTTTAAATGTTGACAGAAGAATGTTCCTCTTCATTTTTTAAGATACAGCCATCAAGTTTACAAAAAACCTACAACAAGCAGTCAAAATAATATTCAATATGTGATTGTCATAATTTCCACATAATTCTGAAAAGCAGTAAGGTCACCAATGACAGTACTTCCAAATACATTAAATAATAATTAACATTTAACTTGGTTCCTATGCAATGTTTCTCAGTACACAGTTCCATATCCTCCTACATAAGGTTTCAAACCTGTAACTAGTGGATACTGTATAAGTATGGCAGCCTGTTTTCCACACAGAAAAAAAAAGTAACGGTAATTTTTTTCCTTTGAAAGCATAAGAATCTTTTTTGAAAGCTTCTTTATATTAAAAATGATGGAACTTTAATTTTAATTATTCTTGTGGTTCAGACTCTTATGATGCTAAAAAAGCCCCAACCTAGTCAGCTTCAGGCCATTGCTGCAAGCTGTCTCAAATCACAGCAGACACCAGTACAATTCCCTGCAGACTCCTTTAAAAGAAGTGGAGAATGACAGTATAGTGGAGACAAATCTTGGGAGTAGCCAGTAAAAAAAGTGAAGATAAAACAAAGATGATCACACAGATAAAACTGAGAAGTTTCTTTGACAGTAAAGGAGAGTTCCATCTCTTGCTGGGTGATAAAGTAAAACCTTAATTCATCTGAAGCTTATTCCAGTGAAGGTTTGGGTTTCATCTACACTTTAGCTACAGCCACATAGATAAGGCCATTTAAAAAAAAATTGTGAAAAACATCTAGTGAACCTCAGCTAAAACACTAGCAAGCCATCTGTTGGGGCAGCAGCTTATTGAAGATAAGCAGCCTGGAAGCATTATGGCAATTAAGAAATCTTTTGGTCATTAACTCCACACCAATTAAACACTAAAGGCTGGCAGAACCATTCTGTGGCTCAGAACTGCATTTTAAGGCAAACTCTTCTGTTCCCAATGACTGGTTTCATGATGAGACACGGTGTGGCAAAGAACCTTTATACATTTACTCAGATACTTCTTTGTCCACTGGTAGCCCACATATGTGCGTGTTCTCCTACTCAAAAGTAATTTCCATGCACACATACAAAGTACTTACTTCATTCCTACATTTACATGGCAACCTCTTTAACCCACATTCAAAAATACCATGTTTCAAAAAGCCTCAGTTCATGCACACACACATCCTCACTCACTGCATCTGTCCATATAAGCGTCTCTGGGCTTGCATCACCATTAGTGTTATCCAAATTCAGAACCTCATATCTATCTCTGTGAAATATTCCCTACAATACGTTTGAAATACTCAACTGTTGGGTTTAATATGCTTATAGAATTTGAAAGAGGTTCCTTAACTTGCTGTTATATTTATAAACTACTAAAGTCTGCCTATGACAACATGCTTTACTCAAGGCATTCTTAAATTAAACTACCAATCTCAGTGGATAAAAACACCTAATATTAGAAATATCTGAAATACCGTTCAGCCTTGAGAAGAAGAGAAGACTGAGAGGGTACATCTTATCAGTGTCTATGAGCATCAGAAAGGAGGGTGTCAAGCAGATGGAGCCAGGTTCTACTCAGTGGTGCCAGGCAATAGGACAAGAGGCAAGAGGTGGAAACTGATGCATAGGAAGTTCCACCTGAACAAGAGAAAGAACTTCTTCACTGTGCAGGTTACTGAGCCCTGGAACAGGCTGCCCAGAGAGGCTGTGGAGTCTCCCTCACTGGAGATATTCAAGCACTGTCTGGAAACAATCTGGTGCAATGTGCTCTAAGAAGAAGACCCTACTTGAGCAGGCAGGTTGGACCAGATGACCCCACCAGTGGTCTCATCCAACTTCAGCAATTCTGTGTACAATTCAATGGTATCATCACATTCCCATCTTAGGAAGACTTCTGCCCTGACAGCTAAAGTTTCTATTTCTGCACACAGGGAAAGAAAGAAACAAACAAACCCAAAAACACCCTACCACCAAAAACCAGAAAACAAGCTTTGGTATTTAAAAAAAAAAAAAAAAATCTTAGTTTAAAACCATAATTATTTTAGCCCCGAAACACAGAAGAAATCACAAATTTGCAGTGCCCGCAGTTAGTGTACTGACTTCAACCACATCAACAAACAGCTGTTTGTACTAGTTCTCTCACTTTGAAAAGAGCCTCAAAGAGAGAAGTGGGTGGCAGAGTGTATTCAAGTCTGGCACCCCTGCCTAAAGCCGCATCTTTTGCTTGTAAGGAGCCATCATAGATGCAGTTTGACAGCACAAAGCTGAAAGCTGACCAGGAGTCAAGGTAGTGCCTCACCACACTTTAGAACACTACGTGTACATTACGTTTAATATGGTTTCCAACATATTTCAACACTATATACATAATGAGATATGTCCTAATACACAGACTTTAGAGTCATGGCTTGCATTAATTAACAGACTTTCAGAAAAAGGATTCAACTGACAGCCTTCTTTTCCTTACTTCACTTTACAATGCTGGTATCATGACAGACACTCAAAACCTGAGGGACATGACCAGAACTTCTCAGACAAATTCAAAAAACAAGTCTACATCATGCTGTGCTTAGCTAGCATGTTCAAGAGTCTCTTTTTTTCTTGAACTCGCTTGCCCATTTCAAAAGGCCAAGCATAGCTCATGTAACATCAATAACACTTGCTCTTTTACTGCTTTCTCCCCTCGTTCACATTAACTCATCTCCTTCATCCAAAAGGAAAAAAAAGACCCATTTTAGTTTTATTCTATCCTTTGAAAGACCCCACCCTCATTCACTACCCACACACTTCTGTTAACTTACCAGGCCTGTAACTGCCACCTGTTTCTTCTGACATACGAGAATAAAAGCAGACCAAAAAAGACCAGTCCCCAAGAAAGCAGTGGGTTTTCTACATACGAAGTACATAAAAAGATGCTGCTTCAGGGCCTTGTTCAGGTGTCAGTCTAGCTGACAAATATCCATGTTTATAGCTCCTAAATGATTGTTGGTGGTAAAGAAAGAACATTCAATGGGTAGAGCTCAACACTAACACTGAGCTATCCTGCACTAGCTCAGGCAGCAGCCAGCTCTGCCAGCACACAGCTGTGCTGAGCCCACCTGAGAGGAAAATTACTACCGTAAATCCAGATCATGTATTAGCTTAGATGACCAATTTTTGATAACAGCTGGCTCAGGAGATAGATGGTCATAACACAACACGGATATGCATTTCCCCCCTTCTCAACAGCTTTATGAGTGTTACAACTAAATGAGATTCCCAGTACTGTAAAACTTCCTTCAGCTTCTGATGCTGTAGAGAAACATGCCTACTACTATACTCTTTACTCTCCAGTACCCTTTCTGAGGACTAATTTCAGAGGCTACTTCTGCTATGCCTGCAGATTTCCTAAAGGAGGTGAAACCTTAAGGGGGAAGGGAAAAGATAACTACAAAAAAAAATATCTCACAATTAATTCACTGTTGTCCACAGAAGTCTAAGTAGTAAAACCCTTAGTGCAGACTTCAGTTGCCAGTGTTTCTATTCCTAATTCAGAAAACTACAAATAGTTATGGGTCCATGGAGCCCTTACATTTTTAAATGGCAATTGCTGGATTTAATTACTACAGATAACTTATCAACCATATATTATTTAATAAACAGATATCAATCACTAGAGTTGTATATGCCAGTGATACATGCATGTGTTAATACCTCATCTTTTAAAAGCACATGTCTACAGCACATGTACAGGTTTGTGACATAAACCAACCACTACCCAGTTCTCTACACAGTTTGGTCTTGCTTTAAGAAGAGAAGCTACTACTTCCAAAAAGAGCAACAACTGACTTAAGAATCAAAGTGAGCAAAGCTGACATTGCAATGCAAGCCATGACTAAACAATCACTTTTGATATTGTAGGCATAATTAATATCTAAAAGAATAAAGATGGGCATCTGAAAATTTACATCTAGAACAGTGAAGTCTCCTGTGCTGCCAGCCAGACGCTTCTATCCAGCCTGCTACCTTTCCCTGGAGAAGACAAGAAATAGCTATTTAGAGCAGCAAACACTGCCCCAACAGCTGATCACATCCTCCATCTGTCTGCAGCTCAACACAGACCACTGAACTGCTGCCAAAGCAGTTAAAGGAAAAAAAAAAAAAACAAACCAGCAGCTTTTTCCTAAGAGCAACTGCCACCCATGCACCCTCCCAGAAATTAGTCCTCACTGCCTGTTGTGGCCCCTCCTGGACCACAAGACCCCAGCCACATTCTAAGAGGAGTAGGAGATGAGTCCATAAGAGAGCCCTGAAGTCCAGATGCCGTAACTGATAAGTCTGCTCAAGATCCAGGCAGTCCACAGATCAGGACTTCAAAATAATTACTTCTGTGACCTTGTAAAAATTATTTACCTGGATGATTGTGGTCTCATGTTTTTGAACATCCTTCACAAGTAACCACCTGACAAAGCTACCACAAGACGACTTCAACAGATCAGTGTGTGAAAGGAGGACAATTGTAAAGATCTACTGTGCATGAGGACTTAACGTTGTGATGTTCCACCCTAAGTAACAATACAGAGGCACCTACAACCTATTGTGTTTTATTCCTCTAGGCCTGAGGAGGGACTGTGCAGAGGAATATTTCATGGAAGTACCCAAAGATTTTCTTCTGAAAAATGTACAGCGGAGTAAATCTTTTGTTTCCTCCTTATAAAAGAACTAAGTTACTCCTTAAGTTTTAAGATATGACCTGAGGGGCCACTTAACATAACCTTTTTGAGCTCAAACTTTTTTTTGTTTTTAAAGAGGAAAAAAACATAACTAAGTAAGCTGGTAGAGGCTACGCATGGCCTCCTATGTAGATTTTTCATCACATTATGCAACTTCAGGCACTCAGCTTGTACCAAAATCTTCCAGGCTTCCCTTCATAAAGAGTGGAGAGAGATGGCCACTCTACAGAGTGATGCAGAACAGGAAGGCCTTCCTCTCAGATGCCTGAGTGGGTTCTATCATCACTAGGAATTTTGAGATGGAGAGAACCATCTTTGTGGCCTTTGCACAAGAAGGCTGATTATTTAAGAACACAGTTAAAGTACCCACCCCAAGGAATTTTTTCACCAGTGCTATCACCAGTCCAACATGAACAACTTCAGTTCAACAGCCTGGAACAGGCTCATAAGTAGCCCCATTAATTTTCCCCCTAAAATCCACTTTGCAAAACAGTGCCTGGACTAACTTCTGCATCACTAAAGCAGCTGTGCATTCACTATTAAAAAAACTAAATATCAAGAAAATATTTAGGAAAAAATATTTACCTCAGGTAAACGCTATGTTGCTCGGACCTATCTTTAATAGTATTTCTGGTGTGTTTTCTCACAGGCAAGGAGGTGAAGGTCAGTAATGTCATAGGCTGCCTTGAATTTTTACAACACAAAATTAAGTAATGGTTGTGACAAAAAAAAAAAAAAAGGCATATTTATTCAATTGCATTTTTAGATAAGCCTCAAGTTGGGCAGTTCCCATAGTACCATTAAGAGTGACATCAAAAATGTCATTTCCCTGTTGAACTCTTCATTTGCAGCAAAGAAGGAACCAAACTGCAGTATTCTTCTAGACATTTAACTCAAAATTTTCATTATGTTTAATTATCCTAAGAAAATTCCACATATGGAATATTCTTTCTCAGAACAGACTAGTCCAAAGCCACCTTGGTCACCATTAAAATTTAAAAAAAAATATATCAGAAGAAAGTAAAATGTAGGGACTGTTTTTCATTACCTTAATAAAAGGGGATATATGACCTCCCTTCCCACCAGTGAAGGAGCCCCAATAAATATTAAACCTTCTTTGACTACTCAGATCCATATAAACCCGGAACACTGCCCAGCACTGCCCATTCATGAAGTCCTGTACACCCTAAGCAAAGCAAGTTTATTTCCCAGTTATTTCTCCCAATCACTTCTCCACCACAGGTCTTCAGCGGACCTGAATTTGTTCAGGACCAGCCTTGCTACACACACGTATCAGGGTCTAAACATTAGTCTCATAGGCACCAAGCACCACCAAATGAATCTCCACATCCACTCAGCTCTCCTTGCCAGGCCAGAAGAGGCTGATTGGACCTCTCACTGTAAAGGAGAAAGGATCCAAGACTCCCCCTCAAGATGGGATACCACTACAACATAATAACAGGATAAATGCCGTAACCGAGAAAATAATGTAGTATGAAATACCTAAATAAAGCTTGCAGGAGAAGAACTGGACAAGAACCCTGAATATTCTCATCAATATACACCTATTTCAGAACCAACTTTTCAAACTAATCTAGCTCCAAATTAAATCAACAAAGTTTTGCTTTCACAGTCAGGAAACAAAAGGGAGGAGGGGAAGGGAGTCACTATGTATTTTAGAGTAAAAAAAACTTCTCTCTCTCAGTCTTTCACAAACATTTTGCAGCCAATACAGCAAGGGAAAAAAAATCATCTGCCTTCACACCCGGAATCGAATGTCTCCTAACAAAGCCAAAGGAGGATCCTTACCTCATACAGATTAAGACACCACTGAACCAGATGCCATTTTTTCAGACACACTTTTGGTATGTTTCATTTAACAATCCACAACCAATTATTCTCATTATCAGTTGACCATGATTTTGCAGGTGCAGGAGGTGGAGAGAAATGGAGTGCTCAGGGACTGGATATACATCAAGGTCATGACTGCACACAGGCACACACTTCCCAGGAGCAGCATTACGAGATCTGACCCAATCACCGGTACTTGTGCCTGTGGTCTCAGGTCTATTAGCTGAAAAATGCCTTAACTGAGCATGGGAAGAAGCTACGAAAGAACTGATCATGTGAATGTTATGCAACCACTAAGCTTGCTTTTTAAGTTTGAAATGTTCTGTTTAGATTCTCCTTCTAAATTAGCAAGTTAACCATACCATCTAAAGCAAATCCTAATAGTTTTATCCCGTTCTGTTTCATCTCCTTTTATTTAAAAAAGCAGAGCATAAGCTCTTCAGGGCAGGCACTGCATGTCTATTAAAAAAAAAAATTTAAAATGAGTGAACTACCTTTAGTCAGAGGAACAAATTTACTACCTGACTGTCGAAAAGGCTTACTTTTCTTCAAATCAGTGTTAAGAGGGTTTGTAAGAACCTGCTTCCTCAGCCTGAGGAGCAGAGGTTATAGTACTGTTTTATTAGTTGGCTTTTATCTAGTTTACCTGAGCCTTGACAAAAATTGGCCAAAATAAGTTTGCTTTTGGAGAGGAGGCCCTCCAAAAGCACAAAAGCTAGTTATTTGCTGAACTTCTGAGCTCCTGACAAAGCTCCTTTTTTGAATGTTTCCTTCCTTTTGAGTGTTAGAATCATGGAAGGAGAAGAGAGAACAGGGAAAATCTCCAATCACAAATCAAACACAGATATCAGTAAAATGCAACAAGCTACAAAGCTGCTGAAGAAACTGGCAATGGATAGTCTACATATAGACTCTCTATTTAAAAAACAGTACCCCATAATAAAGAAATAGTCCACTGAAGTATTCTATAAAATTCTAAAACAGCTCTCGAATGTAAGAAGATTTAATACATTACTACACTTGACATACAATACTTTGAAAAATGCACGTGAGAGAATTGTAAAATGGCTACTAAATGACTCCCTTTAATAACACAAAATTTGTCAGGCCTGTAACAAAAAGTACTTCTGCAGCTGATCAGCAACTGACACACCACTCTTCACCCCAAAATACCTGAAGATAGCAAAGAATGACCTATTTCACTATAGCGTATGTATGAATTATGCAGTGGTTGCTAAAGATAATCAAATGCCTCTCACAACATCAATAATCCAACTGTCAATCAAAAATTTATAGGATCAAATTAAGAAAGCCTGATGCAATGCATTACTGAATTAAACCAAAACCAAACACAACAGAAAGTAAGATCTATTTCTATAAATAAGCATATTAGAAGAAAAAATGCTAGGAGTCCTGCAGCAGCACTGGACAACTAAGTGACTTGGTTTCCAGTTCCAGTTAAAGCTGACACAGTTACAGGTTTCCAAACTGAGACTCCCTTGCAGTGATAGACTGCCAAAGCACCCTTAATTTCACTATCACTCCGAAACATCTGACAGTGCTTCAGAGGACGAATTCAGATGCTATAAAGCATGTGCATGGAATAACATACCTTCCAGGAAGATTCCATTAGAAGTTGCCCACTTGCATCCCAGAACAAGACTTAGCCTGTACTCTAAGGCAGAATTTAGCCTACAGTCTTAAAAAACCTCCAGATAAGACGTATGAAAACCTCAATTCAAATATATTTGTTAGCTCTAACAGGGCTAGCTAGAATTTCAATACTGGCACATGAGCTTTTAGTTTGAACCATAAATACATTCATTTTTAAACTATATTTGATCTGTTTTATAAAGCAGGTTCAAGTATACATTATTCTGAATAATTACTGACACACAAGATAGGACCATTCCTTTAACATCCTGTTTCATTCTGTCTTTTAGACAAGTTTTGGAAGAAACACCTAACAGAACACTAGCACGAGGATGTGCCCACCCCATCCAGAATGGCTGCCCTAAAACCAGGTAAGTGACAAAAGCTGGAAACTACATGACAGCAATGAGAGCATGCGAACAAGTAGAACACACTATGCTGTGCAGCAAACACTCAATTCAGGGGGAGCTCATGGTTATATTTTACATATTTTCAAAGATTAAACATTTAAGTTTGTTCAGCAGAGAATTGGCTGATGACTTCTCTTATGCACCAAGGGAACTTCACAATATTCTGGGTAAGATGAAAGCAAAGCAAGTCTGGTTACTACTTTGCAGCTATTAATGTGTTGCTTACTTTCCATCCAGCCAAAATAAACATTGCACCTAATTTAGAAGTGATCTGCCACATAAAATACAGCTTTCTTTCTCAACTTCATCCAGAAAAAACATCTGCTAGTCTTTCACTTAAAAAACCAAGTCTTGTTTTGACCATCTACCCTTAACTATCAAATTTTTACATGTCATTAAGGCGATTGTATTTTCACAACAGCAAGAGTCATGTAATGATGCTTTAAGATTTCACCTTTGCAACAAAATTATCACTGAACTTTTATGTAATGGCAATTTTCATGTCACAACCGTTGGAAAGCTATTGACAGCGTCAAGAAAGAGGTCACTGAAACCACTATGGAGGAAGCAACACCAACTTTTAAGGAGCATTATGGGGTATAAGCATTTACCTTCCAAAAAACTGAGCACAGGGATTTACCTATCCTCAAAACCGTATTCCAATATGCTTACTGTTTGATTGATCAAGGTCTCTGCTGCAGGCTTATTCCTCTACCTGATCTGTTTGTTTAACTGACTTAACTCCCCACTTGCCCATCAGTCTTCAGAACCACTTGTACCCCACTACAAAGTGAAATTTGACAAATCACATACACATCTAAGAGTAGAGGCAAAAAAAGATCAATTAAGACAAAGTTACAAATGCATTAAGTCACATGTTGTGTGCACGTACAGAAGTATGCATAACATGTAAGCAAGTGTAATAGACAGATGTATTCTCCCAAAAATTTAGTGCTGAAACACTGTATTTAATTTTCAAGACATGAATACTTTCAGAGAGACTGAGAAATTTTATTAGGAACTACCTAGTCTGAAAGAAACAAGAAACATGAAGTAGGTAGACTAGCAGTGATTTTGGCTTTTAAGATAAATTTCAAAAAGATCCCATACGGTCTGATGAGAACCAAAGTTCTAGACAACACATAATGACAAGACACAAACATCAAAATATTGGGGGTAGTGGAACCACATCAATGTCCCATTTTGAGCATCACTTCACTGCTGGTTTTATTTCCCTTGGCATGATGTTTAACAATACCTAGGAACCTGTGCCTGTAAAAGCTTGTGATCTAAGATGTAAAACAAAACAAGACGCATCTTCTTGCTAGAGGCTTAGTTAGAACAGTGTTGAGTGATGACTTGCAAAGTTGTAAATAAAAACTTGCACACTTCTTTGCCATTATGTGCATCATTCTTCTGGATATTTAAGTCACATAAAAGCTACTGTCCCAAAAGGAAATTATGCCCAAAGTAAGTATCAGATTAGGACAGACATACAGACATAGTTAATCTAAAGTACCTTGGAATTTGGGTAGCCAAGTATGAAAGAGTATGAACCCAAGTTTTAAAGGGGGGGGGGGAAAAGTCAACCTAAACCACCAGATTGTTGACCCAGCAAAATAGATGGGCACAAAACTACATGGAGAACAAAATAAACCCATTTGTTATACCATGGTATTTCGGACACACAACATCACAAAAGCCAATTCTTTAATTTCCCCTTCACATGCTCAACAAGTTTATGAGAGCAAGAGGAAATGGAGCAGGTGGTATGACATGCTCATGGAGGCCTGAAGATGCTGTCAGCAGGAAATGCTGCTGTAAATATGATACCTGAACACAAGCTCTGTGTTGATAACAAAAAACTTGAGGTAACCTTTATGAGAGAAAGGAACATGAACTTATTTGCTCTTTTGCTACTTGAACCAATATGATACCTTTTGAAGGGCTTAATCCTTGAGTATTTTTTCTTGGGAAAAAAAAATCAATTAAACTATACAATCTGCTCCCAATAAATTTCACCGTAATATGAAATAATATAACAGATCTGAATTATTACGAGGCACCAGAGTGCCAACCACAGTCCAAGCTACAATGAACCTTCTATGCTTAATAACGAAGTTGACTACCGCAAAAAGGGCTTAATGGTGGAAAAAAAAAAAAAAAAAAAAAAAAAAGAGATATACAGGTGTATTTTTGCTTTCTCAAGGCCTGCCCGCCTATTTCTTACAGCTCCTCCATTAAGGTGAGACCCCGGGGATGGGGACGCTGGAGCCGATTTCAGGACAAACCCCAGGACGACACGGCCCCGCGCAGCCGGCGCGGCCCTTCCCCCACAAAGGGTGGGGAGCCGAGGCCGCTGCCGAGCCCCGCCGCCCCCTCCCCGCCGGCCCAGGGCCCAGCCCCGCGACCCCCGCCGGAGCCCGAGCGGGCCGGGGGCACGGGGGGATGGCGAGGCGCAGCCCCCCGGCTGCCAGCGCGGGTGTGCGATGTCACCGCGCCCGCCCCGGCCCCGCTCACCTCGCCGTGTCCCGCCGCGGCCCCGGCGCCGCCCGGGGCTCCGTTGCCGCCGCCCGGCGCTGACAGCAGGGCGCCCACCGCGCCCGGCGGGGCGGGGGCCGCTCCCACCGCACCCCCGGCCTTGCCCAGCCCGCCGGTGCCGCCGCTGGGTCCCGGCCCACTGGTACTGCCGAGGCCGCCGCCCCGCTTGTTCTTCCGGCGCTTCGCTCCGCGCTTGGCGTCGGCCGGACTCATGGTGCTGACACCCGGGCACGGGAGGAGGGAGCGCCGGGGAAGAGGAGGAGGTGGGGGGAAGGGGCGCGGAGTCGCGCCGAGCGCCCGGGGTTGGCGAGGCCGGGCGGGGCCGGGCGGGGCCGGGGCTCCCCGGGCGGCACGGGCGGAGCGGGGCTGTCACGGCCGCGGGGACTCGCTCGGCCCCGGCGCCGCTGGGCAGAGTTACCGTCCAATATGGCGGACACAAGGGGAAAGTGATCCCCCTTTACGTCGGGGGGCTCCCCCTCGGCGCTGACGGGAACCCGCCGCGCGCGGCACGCTGGGAGGCGTAGTTCCACGCCTCGCCATAACCTATCAACGGTCCTGACGTTGGACTACAATTCCCAGCGTGCATCGCGACGCCCGTCTGGGCGCGGCGGGTGAGCTCATCCGTTCTCGCCGTGACTGCTGGGAGTTGTAGTCCCCCGCGCTGCCGTTAGCCATGCCGGCCAGCGTTGCCACCCCGGTCAAGGGACTACAGCGCCGCCCAAGAGCCACGTGACGCCTTAAAGGGGCCGCAGTGCTCGGGGATGAGGCATTAGGGGATGGTTTAGGCAAAGCCCCGCGTCAGGGGCCGCAGCCTGCCCGCCGCTCCGACATAACACAGCCCTTCAGTGTAGGGCTGCTTTGTCATCCTGTCTCTATGCAACCATCCCTCAGAACCACAAAGGCACCACCGTCCCCAAATCCCATGCAGAGCAGGCTGAAAATGGAGGTTACACCACGCAGATTGGGGCTGAGGGCACTGCTGTGCCCTGAAGTGCCCTGAGGCTACTGCTTGAGTCACCATCCCTGGAAGTGTTCAAGAAATGCGTAGATGTGATGCTTCGTGATGGTTTAGTAGCTTGCCACATGATCTAGTGATGGGCTTGGCAGTGCTGGGCTAATAGTTGGACTCAGTGGTCTCAGAGGTCTTTAACAACCTGAAAGATTCCATGATTCCGTGTTGTTCCTCACAGTGCACAGTCACATGCAGGCCCAGGAAAGGTGAAATGCTGTAGCTCTGTGCTTTGATGTGACTGGGTGGAGTGATGCAAAAATCATAGATGTGGGTACATTAAAACTGGTGATAACTTCACAGGATCATGGAATCCATTCGGTTAGAAAAGACCTCTGCAATTGAGTCCAACCTATGACCAAACACTACCATGTCAATTAGACCATGGCACTGAGTGCCACGTCCAGTCTTTCCTTAAACACCTCCAGGGACAGTGACTCCATGACCTGCCTGGGCAGCTCATTCCAATGTCTAATCACCCTTTCTGTGAAGAAATTCCTCCTAATGTCCAACCTAAACCTCATCTGGCACAGCTTAAGGCTGTGTCCTCTTGTCCTGTCATTCTCCTGGGAGAAGAGGCCAACCACCACCTGGCTACAACCTCCTTCCCCATAGTTGTAGAGATCAATAAGGTCACCCCCTGAGCCTCCTTTTCTCCAGGCTGAGCACCCCCAGCTCCCTCAGCTGCTCCTCATCAGATTTGTGCTCCAGACCCTTCACCAGCTCCATTGCCTTTCTCTGGATGCAATGAAATGCTTTAACTCTGGGAGATGTGATGCAAAATCATAGGTGTGAGACACCTGGTGATTGCTTAGGGCAGTCTAAAATCTCTTTTGCAGCATTAAAATTGTGCAGGCATTGCATGGTTGTGATGGTGGGTCAGAGGACAGTTCAGGAGCGCTGCCATATTTGCCTTTCATTCACCAATGACCATACTCACTTAAAAGGTCACAGGAAAGACAGCCTCAGGAGTTTTGGGAGAGCAATGGAAGAAGGCACTAATTTCAGTGTGTCCTGATGAATGGTTGGCAGTGCCAGGAGAAGCTGCCATCCATGCTGAAGCTGTTCCAGGCTTAGTTTGCCTCAGTACACATAGAGGAGCTTTGCTTGTACATGCAGACAGCTGTGAAACCAGGAGAACACGTTTGTTCGTTCTGTGGTCTAGTAAATGGAAAGGGTTTTTTGGGGCAGGGCCCTGGTCTTCATAAATGCATTCAGTGCTCAGCACACACAGCACTACATAAACAGCAAATAGCAGTGGCAAAAGTAGCTGTGTACACATAACTGTACACAGCCTTTTGCCACAAACAAATAAATTCCAGACCTTGGAGTACAAATGTGAAGTTGACTTATCTTTGTAATATATGGCATTATTTTCAGAGCTAACATCTTTCACTTGAAATGGTGACACAGTCTTATATAGGGCTGTCTTAATCTTCCTTTCCGAATTATATTTTCACTTGAACCCTGTTCATTTAACACCATGCTTCTGAAAGAAAGATTACAGCTCTGTCAGTCTCTCTATCCCCTATGTATTACAGATAAAAAGCATTATTATGAGAAACTATTATAGTAAAATCACTCAACCATACAGGAGCTAAAGTAATGCTACTTAGCCTGACATCACAGTATTTAATTCTACAGTCTTATTGTAGAAAAAAATGTTTTCCTCTTACCCTACAGAAAATAAGGGACATCCTGATGATTTTTTTTAATCAGCTTTCAATATGAAAGAAAATTCGCAGTGCAGGACAGTAAGTTTTTATAAACTGTGCAGGCCAGAGTCTTTTTTAAAACCTGCAGGTAAATACTCAGGGAAATGAAGTACTCTTATGGTTTTGCACTGAACTTAGCTACCACACCTTGTTTTTAACTTACAATTAGCTGCTGAGCCAGTAGGTTGTTTTAGAAATGAACTTGCTACTTTGATGGTGGATTTGAATGTTTGTATGAACCGGAACAAAAGGCAGAGGAAATTAATTTGACTGATGTGAAGACCTACAACTACATTTCTTGTCCTTACTTGAATTAAATTACTTATAACATTCCACCCCATCCCTAAGAAAATAAACTCAGTCATTTGAACAAACTAATTTACCTAAAGCATGGCATGACATTTCAAAATCCTTTTGGGGGAAAAATTATTTATACTCTGAAAATTTTTCGCATTTTCCAGGAATGATATATAAAAACTCACTTCATAAACAGTGCAGCTCTCTGCAGGGCTTTCCCATGCTCTTCCTTTGAACCAGCCCAGTTTCAGCAGCATTGTAATTTTCCCTTGTGAGCCGTTACGTCAATAAAAAGCTGAAAAGAGAGCTGTGCAGGTCACAGGTACCTTTGAGTTCTGCCTTCAGGATGTCAAGGTGGCTGGAAAAACTCAATATGGTTTTACCACCTCAGTGGAATATTTGTACTGGTCTCCTGTTGCACATAGAATGATGTAAGGAGTCTATACACTGAACTGCTGTTATAACCTCAAGTAAAAATTAAGAGACCTGTTAATCATTCATGTTCCTGAAATAATAGTCTCTGTGCTAGGGAGGTTAAAATTTATGGTTTCTTTAGTTTCAAGGGGTTCTTAATTATGAATTTAGTTCCCAGTTTTGCAGGTGCTACTTGATGACATTGGTAATAGACTGAACTCAAAGGAGCAACTTGCACACAAGGCAGCACCATGAAGAGTTTAAAGCACGTCCAGGTTTTGAGGAATCTTCTGGCCTGAGTTGTTATCAGCTGTGTGATGCTTCCAGTTCATTTCTGGCAAGCTGAAGTCCCTAGTAAGGACAAGGTCAGTTGACTTGGAGGTGGCCCTTAGTTCCTCAAAGACTGATTTGTCGGCATCATCATCCTGGCTATAGGTCTACAGCCAACTCCCATGATGACATCCACATTATTTGTTTGCCACTTGATTCTAATCTAGAGGCTCTCAACTGTGCCATTGCCAGCTGTGAGCTCCACACATTCTAACCCTTCTATTCCATACAGTGCCACCCCTCTGCTTCTTCTGCCTATCCCTCCTGAAGAGCCTATAGGTATCCAAAAGGGTACTCCAGTCACAGAACTCATGGTTTTATTTATGCCAATGATGTCAAATCTCTGGTACTGGGCCAAAGCTTCAAGCTCCTTGGGTTTGTTCCTTATGCCTGTGTGCATTAGTGTAGAAACATTTCAGGTGTGGTACATCGTAGCCACTACTTTGTAAAGCAGATTATGGGGTTGAGGGATCCCATTAATGCTCATTTCCTCAAGTTTTGGCCCATGGTCACTGGTGAACCTGATTTTATCCCTTTTTCCCTTCCAAGCTAGTGTGAAGCTCTGTCAAGGAACCCCACTAGTTCCTGTGCTACAACTCTTTTCCCCCTCTGAGACAGGCGCATCACATCAGGGATCACTAGACCAGGTGTTGAGTAGATCATCTCATGGTCAACAAACCCAAATTTTTCCAATTCCACCAACCCTGGAGCCACACATTGATGGATCTGCCTGTTCCTATCAGTATTATTCCATATAACCAGAAGGATCAAGGAAATCAGTACCTGTGCTCCTGATCCCTCTACCAATTGCCCCAGGGCCCTGAAGTCTCTTTTGATTGCCCTCAGACTTCTCTTTGTCATTTCATTGCTGCCAGCTTGAACAATCAATAGCAGATAGTAATCAGAGAGCCTTATTAGGCTGGAGAATTTTCCAGTAATGTCCCTTGCCCAAGCCCCTGAGAGACAGTAGACTTCTCTGTGAGCTGGATCCAGTCTGGACAACTTCAGCAACTAGCACTAATTTGTCTTTGCTGTCCAAAAAGCTGCCATTTTAATAGAAGTTCATTTTCCTCTACAGGAGAGTGAACGTGCAGGTGCGTAGGTATAGGGAAGAATGTATTTACACATAAGTGTGCAGCATCACAGCATATATGTATACTGTCTGCCTTTTAATCACCTTACCTCGAGTTATCACACCCAGATTCCAGAGTATCTGAGCTCTTTCCACGTATGATAGATATTGACAGCAAGTTCCTGGACAGCCTTCATGTAGTCTAGGCACTCCCTCCTTTTCAAACAAAGTAAATGTTCTCAGGGTGAGGTTATTGATTTTTTGGCTTTGGTTGAGTTTCTGGTTTCTTGGTGGGACTAAACTGAAGAATAATAAAAGCAGCATCATTCTTCTAGCAAGGCTTTCTGTAAAGCAAAAGACTGCAGGTTTTCCTATAGATGCCCCAAATTAGTTTCACCTAATCTCCTCTGGAATTTGTTTCACAGCCAGATGCCTCAGCTGAGAAGATTTTATCTAATGCTGAAGAGGTTTAGAGCAAAATAAAAGGAATCTCACATGTTGGATAATAAAACTTCATTTCAGGAACTTTATGACCCCTTTGATTTTATGGTTCTTGGGGTTTTTCCTCGGCAACCTTCACTGGTCCTTAAACTATGTGTTTTTTAAAGCCATAAGCATAGAAGTCTTGCAGAAAGTCAGACTTACTCCAGGGCATCCACCATGAGAACAGTATCTCAGAGAAACCTTGACTTGGTGCTTGCTGTAGCTGGGAAGATGTGTGATTCCTGGCTTCTTGTTCACAGTGCCTGTACTGAAAGACTCTTGTGTTGTGCTGAACTTACAAACAATAAATGCAGAAGCAGAAAAGCATGAAAATAATTTTTTCCTTCCAAATAACAGTAAAAAACTGAACGAAGGATGGTTTCTCACAATGTGAAGGCTAGAATGTATATGTTTACTGAACTGATCTTAATTCAGCAACTTTTTCCAAACATTCCTTTGATTCTCAATTTTTCCCCATTTAGAGTAGACTCTTTCAGCCTATTCTGAAGAATGTCTTTTCAAACATAACCTGCATTTTATAAAGAATTACCTAATTCTGGCCACTGAAGTATGGGTTATATCATGCAATGTTGCTTCCCTGCCAGCTGGCATTTTACATAATGAAATATGGTGCCTTTTTGGGATTAAAAATCAACACTGCTGTCCACTTGTTGCCCTCGTGAAACAAAGAAACATTTTGCACATCAGTACTAGAACAGCAGGTAAGACTGTACTGGTTCCAGTTTTTCCTAGCTAGAGCACAAGGTTGTCCCTGTATGAGGGAAAGGCTATGTCTGCAGGTTACTGGCACACAGCTGGAGGATGCCCTCCTACCAGCAATTCCAGCAGCAGTTCAAAATGAAGCAGAGCAGCTCAGAAAAGTCTGCCCTCAGATGCTTTCAAACCCTCAAAATAAAGTGTACAGGGAATTACGTTTAGGCTCTCAGCTAGTGTTTTGGAAGAAAATCCAATTTCCACCTTTCAGAATAGGTGTTAATCTACACATTCAGAGCTTTGATGGTGTGCTGGGGGAGTGAAGAGGAGATTTCCATAGTGTGATCTTCTCTATTCGCAGTCCTGCGCAGGAAGAAAATACAGCAGCAGTTTCCTTGTTCACAGTTTCCAGTCCTGCCTGCCCAGCCAGCTCCCTGCCTTCAGGAGTCCAGGCTCTCTGCTCCCTCTGAAGGCCACAATCACCAGGGATGTTCAATTTCCCTGCCTTTTCCTTCCATCGTTATTGCCATTAACCCTTAAAATTAAGCATTGGCAGCCATTCACTGAGAGGTCTCTTTCATTTTTGGTTGGTTCTAGGTGTCAGGTTCCAATTACTCTAGTAGTGTTCCTCCTGTTTCCAGCTACTGCTGTATAACAAGGTTTGGGACTCTTTTGACCCTTTCATTTCACCTTCTAACAGATGCCAAATCTATCCATCAGTTCTAATCCAGAATATGACAGCTGAAAGATCAGAACCTGCCTCCTGGCAGCCATTAGCACCGACAAGCACATGCCAATTTCTTTGTGAGTTGTACCAACAGAAACATGTTCTGCTTTTGCACTCTTTTCATCTGGAGCTTTTTAACATTATCAAAATGAACAATGCAGCTTATGAATCTTTCTTACTGTTTATCTTTCTGCTTTGGCTTTAAAATTTATGATCATGGGAGGAAAAAAGAAATAAACTGTGAAAGTAGTTTCTACAAGCTGTTTATAGCTGTAGGGTGCAAAGGAGACCAAACCAATGCTACCACCTTGTCTCAGTGACCTGACTAAGAATTTTTTTAATCCACCAGTCACTTTTCAGTCCCATTTGACAGAGGCAGCGATCCCACAGGTATGCCATCCTCTGAGTTTTAGACAGATACTAGCTTTCACATCCCAGGGTAGTCCCACAAAGGGAAAAACACTTCCAGTCTCTTACTAGCGAGGCAAGAACTCACTGGCCAATCAGCCCATGTCAGCACAGCATAAAAGATGCTGCCTCTTGCCTGGCCAGGCAGAGAGGAAATGAGAGAGCTGGGAAGGGTAGGGAAGGACTGTGAAGATGCAGAGTCCAACCCCACGGGAAACTTCATTTCCACCCTTTACAGAGCAGAATATTTCCATGAAGACTGAGATTTAGAGGTGGCCTCATGGAGATGTTTCCAGGTGTGGGGTATTGAGGGCTCATTTTGGTCCAAGATCAAAGATACCAAAACCAGCTGTGAAATTCCAGTCCAGACCAAATTCCTTACCACAATAAGCATCTGTACTTCAACTTAAATATTTAGTTTGCTTGATGAGATTATTGCAACTGACTGGGCTTGCCCCTGCATTGTTGAATCATTTCCATCTTGTCTCCTAAAGTCCAAACCTGGTCTTTTAATCCTCAGAAAATGAACAGTTAATGTAATGATGCATTCCAAAAAGAGTATGCTGAGCACCAGAAATCTCATAGCAGCAAGTATAAATACATCTGGATTTCAGCTGCAGGTCCATTAGGAGGTACCTGTTATTCTAACCAATTCACATCATTTGCACAGCGGGGCTTTTTTTCTGGATTGATAAGCAGTACTCTGTAAACAACCATTTCATGGTATTTATATGAATACAGGGTGCCATAATTCTCAGCTTCTCTCATCCCTACAAGAGAAATTATTCAAGGAAACTCCCCAAAGGGCAAGTCACATTTAGATAAGGCTGGCATCACTCCAAGAGTGTGAGATTGCTAGAGAAAGGGAGTTTACTTGAGGAAGAATGCGAATATAGCATTATTTACCAGCTAAGAGCTGATCCTGCAGGGAGGGGAGCATCATCTGCCTTGGTATCAGAGGAGACTGAGGCCGCTCCACATCTCAGCCCCAGATTTAATAAACACTGACATGTTTGCACAGTATGTGCTTGCAAGAGGCATTTGTGTAAGTGCAAGGAAGCAGTTTGTGCATTAGCAAGGCTGGCAGAGGCATTTTCTGTGCCACTTCAGTATCAGAGTTGTCAAGTGCACTATCAAAAGCTTCAGCAGAAATGGGCTTGTTAATGTGCACTGTTTCAGGGCACAAACCATTAGCAGAAGGCTACAGTTGCTGGGTTTCAGGGCCTTTGCTAGTCTATCTATTTATCTATCTATTTATTTATTTATTTATTTAGAACTAGTAGAAATTGCATGTGAACTGACTTGTACATGATAGAAAAAGGAACATTCAGCACACATATTTAAGCATACCATTATTTTTAACCTCAGAGAAAAACCAGGACTTTTAAAGCATCCACTTTCATAGAGTGCATCATACCATCAACCACATGCCATTTGTTTGTGAAAAGGGTGAAACAAGGAAAGACTGGGCATTGCAAACACTGTACCTCACACAGCCCTACCAGTTACAGTGAGCATCAACAGACAGCATGTAACCACAGATGGGGCACAAAAACAGCTCGCTCACTCCTTCCTTCCTTCCTTCCTTCCTTCCTTCCTTCCTTCCTTCCTTCCTTCCTTCCTTCCTTCCTTCTTTCCTTCCTTTCCTTCTTCTGCACAAGTCCTCTTCCTACTTGTTCCAAATCCCTCCAGGATGGTGCCCAAATGATTTAGAACTACAATGAGAAGCCCCGCAACTTTAAATAGTCAGAAATCATTTTTCAAGCATAAATTCTTCCCATCCTGGCTAATTGAGTCAAGGCTGACTGAGAAATTATAAATTTTCTCTTCCCACTTTTAAAATGTCTACATTATTGTAGATAATTCATGCTAACTGAAGTCAAGGGATACAGGCTATATTTGGATTTGGTTATGATAACTTTATTTATACCTATTTCTATCACATTTCAGCTTCCACAGGCCATCTAACAGCTCCCTGTCTTTGGCTAATGAAGCACTTCTAGTCATCTCATTCAAAATTAAAAATATGACATTGCTGTTGTGCCAGATAAGACATGGGTGTATTTTCCTAATTCTTTTATTTCTTGGTAACTAAATTGGAAACAGACTGAACAAAGAAGAGATTTTTCATTACATGACTGCAAATAAATGATATATAAAACCACTACATCATATGCTTCAGTAAAATAACTTGCTGCTGTGAGAAATACTCTCTGCTAAAGATTTACTTGAAGATCCTGCACTTCTCAAAGAAGGGTTACCTCTCTACATTCCAAGTGATTATATTTACTTAAAAGTGCAAAAGAAAAAAAAAAGTGGAAAAATGTTTTTATTTAAGAGTATGTGGTAGCCAAATGCATTGTAGATGAAAATAATGGATAATAACTCAAATCCAGAAGGGGCAGCAGATTCAGCCTGAATTAATTCTAAAGCTTTGTCAAAGAGAGCAATTCATTTTTGGCAGCTTGAAAGCTTAGAAAGCTGGTAGGGGAAGGGCTGCCAGAAATGTCTTTCTTGGAAGGAGACTTTCTACTGAGGATACCCTTTAGAAATCAATCAAACCCAGGTTACCCACGGATGCTGCTTGTGCTCTGGTTTAGGAAGTACAGGGTCTGGGTGGAGTTTCCTTTCTGCCCAATGCCCTGATCTATAAAGGAGATTGATCTACAAAAAAATCTGCCATGGTTGGACTAAACCCTCATTTTCTCTTAAAAAACACATCAGTAACATCATATAAAAAGTCAGTGAAATTACAGTGGCATAGAACAAATCACTGACCATTTTTGAGTTCTGCCTAAAATTGGAAAATGCTTCTCCTGGTACTGTTAAACTGCAAGAAGTCTCATCTGCTTGGCCTAGTTAACGTGGGTGAGTTTTCACAGTGTTTTCCTCCTGTTATCCTTGGAGGTCTGATGCAATGAAGACTTTGTCTAAACCCAGCTGTAATTATTGGTAAGAACAGAAATAAGAGGGAAAGTGGAAGAGAGAATAGAAGGGCATCCTTTAGGGCAGAGTCCCACTGTGACGTGTAGGATGTGGTGTCAAATAGCTGCTGGTTGTGAATCAGGTGTGGATTTGCTTTCTGTCTAATATCAGAGATATGAGAGAAGAAGGAGAGGGAAAAAGCGGTGAAATCAAAGCTGTCCCATGTCAGAAGAAATAAGGAAAGATGCTGTTTCTACCTGGCAGCAGTGGGAGCAAACAGCTGCCAGGTCCCCAGCTGTCATAGGGCCAGGAGTGCAAAGTGGGCTTGGAGGTGGTGAGGAATAAATGAAAGAAACACAGCAGCTGTGTTGGCCAAAAAAAGGCCAAGAAACTTGACCTCACAGAGCTACAAATCAAGAAAGAACAGCTAGGACATGGGCAGGGAGAGCAAGTGAGTGTCCCATAAGTGTCACAGGAAGAGAGGTAGTGTCTGGAGGCAAGAAAGGAAGACATGGATTTTTGGAGATGTTTCTGGGACTTCAGCTGTGGTGAGAGTCTCCTGAAAAGCCTCCAGTAAGCTTCTTCAGCAGCCAAGAAGGGAAGGGGTGAGGGTGTGCTAGCAGAAACCAGGAGAAGATGGCACAGAAAATGCAGTTCAAACAGAAAACAAAAGGCAAAGGGGACTAGGAAAAATATTGAGGTTTTGAGTCACCCTTTCTTTCACTGTATCGGGCCCATGTGCAAAATCAGCCCATGAGCAAAGCACCTTTGCAGATCTGTGCATTATAGTTAAGTGTAGTGGCAATCTGAAAACACCACACTGCAAGACGTGTGAGCTCATCCATGTTCCCACTGCACAAAGGATGAAACCTCTTTCTTGAAAAAAACCCAACTATGTTCTTAAAAATTAATGCTTAGGGTGCATACCAATTACTGTAACCTCCTGCTCTTCCTCAGCAAGTCCAGGAAATTCTAAGCACCCATTTTGTTCTTCCCCCCCCCCAGTTATGATCACTGTAAGGGAAGGAAGTCCTGGCTTTGCCACAGCACTGGGGAGGCTTTGTATGGCTGCACATGTCTTCAAGCTCAGACCTTCAGCTGAAAAAACGAAACATTTGTAAATAAAAAGGTTGTTTCCCTCTTGTTCATATAATAGAGTTCTGTTTCCCCCAATTACAATGCTAATTAATGGTTTTCACTTCATTCCTGCTGTGACAAACAATCACTTCCCAAAGCCCGAGGCCCTGTTGGTGCCTCCATCATCTTGAGATGCAGGTGAGCTTCTTTTCCCAGACTCTCAACCAGCACCAAAGACAGATGTTTGTGGTTTTGTCATTTTCTTCACTTTCTGTGGATCATTTGATTTTCTCAGCCCGAGGCAGCCTTCAAGAGTTAAGGTTGTAAATGAACCTGTCTGCTTCATGGTCTGTAGCCATCCCGCCTGGCTGCCACATTGCTCTGCGTGGCCACATCTTTCCTTGGAGGCTGATGGAGATCCAGAGGGACCACCCACACACACACAGCCCTGGTAAATCAGCTGGTGGCAGATTCCCCTGGTTTTAGCTCCACAAAATTGTGCCCAGAGTCCTGAGTCCTGTTTGCCTCCATCCATGGTTAAAAATTGTGCATTGGGTTTTGTGTGGCCACTGGCACCAGGAGGCATTGCCTCTCTCTTTGGGCAGCTGGCAGTGCTGAGCGTTGAAGGCTGCATGATGTGAGCTCCCAAGGTGGACAGTAAAAGCAGTAAGCAGGGAAAAGCTTGATTTCCACTCCAGCCTCTCCACCTTTGACCCAGGTGACTTCTCTGTCTCATCAAGACCAAGCAGGAAGGTAAATGTCTTTTCAGTGTCAGGAGTGTTCTCAGTATGTCTCACCTTTAGTAAAAGCATCCTTCTGCCTGCAAGCTGAAGAGATCATTATTCTTACAGCATGCCTGTATCACCTCCAGAAATAAAGGTGTGTACAAATATCACAGGTAGCTGACAAGCTGAAGACAATTAGTGCTTCTCCTTCTGACCCTCAGTCACACACTCTCTGCTGACCTTCTGCCTTTTTTCCAGCTTCAGTCTCACCAGAATCCCTAATACTGTGTTTTGCAGTGTAAAAATTACAAAGAGCAGCTCAGTTAATGATAAACACAGTGCAGCCGGGAGCACATGTAGCTTTCATGTCACTGCAGGCTGCAACACTCCGTCAGCACAGGGCATCTCTCCCAGCACTCCATACTTTTGCACAGGGCAGCTCTTGCCAAATTCCCTAGTAATTAGATAAAAGAAGCAGGATCCCCTTGGTTTGCAGCAGGACAAATGTTGACCTATGCCACAGGTGCCTTCCCAGGCCTTTGTTTTATTTATGGCAGTGTGTTGGAAGGGATCTCTGGGGTGGCCAAACACCACAAGAGACTTTGCAGCTGACTCTGTAGCAGCCAGCAGAGCTATTCCATGTGCACAGGGTGAGGGTGTGTGACAATACTGGGCTTTTAGGATAAAATGTGATTAAAAGAAGATAGAAAAAACAGCTTGACTTAATTCTACAGCTCTGTGTCTGTGTCACTCACCTATTTTTTTTCTACATGGAATGCTATTGGTTTTCTGCTTTGTCTTTTATGAATACACCATGCATTTTGTCTATGAACAGCCTTAGAATTGCAGGCAGTGAGGCCATTCCTTTCCACAGTGACATCAGCCAGTGGAGGATGTGATTTATTTTAGCACGATGCAACTCCTTGTAATGAGAGTAATGTTGCTGCAGTGGCCAGAGGCTCCCTCCACAATGCAGAACATTTTGACGCAGTGCAAAGACTCCTCCTTGTGATAACAAAAGAGACATTGAGAGATGGGCTCACCAGACCTCCACCACTGATATTAACACAAGTCCTGGAAACAGCGTCCCAGGCCTGGGTCCCACGAGTGTGCACCAAACTGTACTGACCCTGCTGCCCCACCGTGCCCAGGGCTGTGGAGTCAAGGCTGACAACTGCCAGCATCAGCCCACGTTAATCTGCCTCCACCTGGGTACTGTTCCTACCATAAACAACAGATTGAGAGCTCTTTGGAGAAGGGCAATGCCTTTTTCATTTCTCTGCAAAGCATCCCACTCTCCTCTGGACACTGCACAAAGCCGCTCTGCCGTTTCCAAGGTGATGCCTGGAGGTGAAGCCTGTTATGTATTCTCTTGCAGGTAACAGCAGCTGTAGCTGAGAGATGCCCTTGGATGGGCCATTGTTTGAAAGAAGGTAGGAAAAAGACAGAAAGAAATCTATTTGTAGATATCTATTTGTAACCAATTTTTAAAGACTGGTAAGAAAAAAAAAAGAAAGAAAGATAAGGGCATTTATTTTATGAGATGTGTAAGTGTTTCCTAATGCAGTTCAAGTTCTTGCGCCTAGGAATGAACATTGTATCTATGTTGTAAACAACAAAATCAATCATTTGATCCTGGTTTAGCTTTGGCCTGTAAGATAATGGTTACAAATGTTGTTTATTCCTAATATTAAAGTCTTGAGTTGCCTGAGAAAGACTGACTTCATAAATCAAAAGGTGTATCTTCCTTCCAGAGGTCTCTTTAGGGGGAGGGTTGGCTGTGGGTGCAGCACTTCATTCCTCACAGCCTCTGGGACCTCCTGAAATCTTGGGGAGCACTTTTTAAACTTTAAAATAGCTTTCTGGAATTTCTTCTCAGAGTTTTGCCACAATCCAAAAATTACATTATTTTAAGCCTGATTTACATTCCCTGGAGTCGTTCTACTGATCTCCTTCAGCTCAAAATTTCACCATACCCTGTGGTTTTGCAAGCAGTAGTTTAATAGATGCATTTCAATCCGTGTGCTAAGAAAACAAAAAGGTGACTCTAGAAGATGCTTGGTTTCTTTCTGGTTTTCCTTCTAATATGTCCATGTGGAAACCATAAGCATATACCATACACACTTGGATATAATGGGCATTTCTTCAAAACATTGTAGTCTATTCTTGCAGGATAGTGTTGATGTCCAGCAAGGCCAGACCAATACCTCATCCAGGCTGCTGTCTGCCATTAAGAAATCAATGCCAGATATTTTAAAGTATAATTGATAAAGCCAGTCCCGGGCCTGGAACATGGGTAACGCTCTCAGGCCCATGGTGTGATTCTTGGGGCTGTCCTGTGCAGGGCCAGCAGCTGGACTTGGTGATCCTTGTGTGTCCCTTATAATTCAGCATATTCTGTGATTCTACAAAATGAAGGCAGGGAGATGGTGAGCAGTAAATACATCATGGACACTTGAATCACTCTTGTCAGCACATTGAAATGCGCTGGTGGTCGGAACAAAGCAAGGTCTGCCCCAGCCCCACCAAGAAACTCCCCAAGTCCAGAAAACTGGGGAAGATGAGGATGGATGGAGATGAAGAGAGCCTCGTCATCTCCCCTCCTCCCTCCACTCCTCACCAGGAGTGTAATACAGTTGTGGTCATGCAAACCAGCACCCAATGAGCTGGAAATCTTTTCAGCCATGGCCTCTGATGCAATGGAGACCTGTAGAGGCTGGACTGGTGTCTGTGGTTGCTCAGGAAGCAAAAGGAATAAGTAAATCACCCACCACAGAAGCACTTTCTATGGATGTTAAAATATGATAGACTACAAATGTATTGGTGTCTGTGTGAGATGGGTGGTTTATTCCCCTCCTTCTCAGGCACAATCCCATGGGAGCACCACCATTCCCACAGCAGGATTTGTTTTGCAGAGAGAAGACCGGGGTACTCTCCTGCTTTGTAGGCAAGATGCAGGGCATGACCTGTACTGCAAGAGAGACAGCCCTGGGCCAATTTAGCAGTTCAGGATTAACTCTGTTAGCACTGCTTAGCCTGGCACAGAGCAGAGACAGTGTGGCAGGGCTTGACTGCCCCTCTCGAGCTCAGAGCTGTCCCCACCCTGGCTGTCCCAACAGCAGGATGGCAACCATGCAAGAGCTGCTGGTGGCTGCGGAATGGTGCCTGAGCATCGGCATGGGATGCTGCAAATCCTCTGCCTCCACATCAGCAGCAGAGCACTGCATTAGGTCATGTATTTGTTTTTTGTACCCAGAGGAATTGGGCCAGGGCGTGGTAGGGAAATACTGAAAGTTTATTTTACATGGAAAACGATGAAAGCCACATGAAAAATCAAAAGCACACTGACACCTATGCTGTGCAAATCCTTGGCATACAGCAGCTCTGCTTTCTATCTGTGCAAGAATATGCATATCTATTTACTGTGCTGAGTTCCAGACAGCACCATGGTACATCCAGAGGGCACAATAGGCATCTCAATTAGGATACAAGCATCAGTTCAGCACATTTTGTGTATATAGTCACTGGCAGATTATAGACTTATTAGACATTTCTTCTTACTGGCACAGGGAGCACCAAAGAGCTCAAAAGCCGTTTCAAAATCTCTCTCTCTTAACGCTTATGTCTGGTCATGAAAGTTATGGTGTTCTAACCTGTCTCTGACGTACTGAACTTTTGCAACGTGCTCGTTGTTACTGATTTGCAGTCCTTCAAAGTGCATTCAGGGCCCACAAAAATGTCCAACAAGGCAGACAAGGGTGAAGGGAAAGAGGCTGCTGCAAGCAAGGGATGCAGTCCCCTGCCTGGAAGCAGTCACTGTCTCTAGCCTGGGGTACATCATATAATGCTGTGGGCTGTGCTCATGCAGCAGCTATGGGGATGAGATGATGCCCTGCCCTTTTCCTGGGGGGCTGTTGCCAGTCTCCCTTGGGCACCTGTCCACCAACTCAGGAGTGGGGTGCACCTGTATCCCTGGGAAGCATGAGACCTCAAATCCTGTGTTCAGTTTTGGGCCCATCACTACGAGAAAGATACTGAGATGCTGAAGCATGTCCAGAGAAGGGTAAGGAAGCTGGAGAATGGTCTGGAGCACAAGTCCTGTAAGGAGTGACTGTTGGAACTGGGGTGTTCAGCCTATCACATGATTGGCCAAGTCAGGCCAGTGAAAGAACCTGATGCCTCCTCTGTGGCCATCACCAGGTTCCAGCTGTGCACAGGGACAGACTGTCACTGCTGGCAGGGAGCAGGGGTAGCAACACTGACACATTTCCTGTGAGAGTACAAACACTTTACTCTTCATCTTTAAGGATCTTGAAACATCAGGATAACCTCAGAGGGGGCTTGGGAAGCCTGAGGAGGGCATAAGAGAGGTGGAAGTATTTCCCTGTGTGGTGGAGGGGCTTGGACTAGGTGCAAGCCAGCAGCACCTCGCTGTGGACGTGACTTGGGCTGACAAAAGGCAATTACTGGAACTGGCATTTCTCCAGGACCCCAGGATTAATGATCAGGTTCACATGAAACCTATTACCTCCCCATAAATACTCAACAACATTTTAAAGAGTTAATTTATTTTCCTCTTCTCTTCTCTTCTTCTGCAATTTGCATTATCAGTTGCTAAATATATTATGGCATGCTTTACCCCAATTCACCACTTCAAAGACCTCCCCGTAGCAATTTCTACTTGCTACGCTGTAGCAAGTAAATCACTACTTGATCTTATAACTCAAGCACATAGTGTCAACCACAGGAATTTTATTTCAGTCCAAATCACCATGCTTTTGAAAGTTAATATCCATTATTTTCCTCTAGCAGTTTCATCTGCTCTACAGCAGTAGAAAAAAAATATTTCTGTCTAGCTGGAACCATTAGGTAGAGATCTGTGTAATGGAGGCATCCCAATCTGCCTGTTAATCTCTCCTCTGGAGCTGAGGTCATTTGAAAAATATGAGTGTTTACTTTGTTCACCTCTAATCTGAGGCATAATTTCTTTTTCCTCACAGACCCTCACAGACACAGAGATGATCATTGTTTAAGCACATCTGGCACCTTTCCTCCAGGGAAAAAATATGATGCGAATTCATAACTCAGGGATCCTCAATGCCTTGCTGGCCCACAGGTGACCGATGTGGTGGCGTGCACCACAGCACAAGTGACCACCCTCTGTGTCAGGAAAATCAATACCTTCCTACCTTTTGACCCTTTTACAACACCAGCTGGCCTTGTACCAACCAAATGTGCTAGCAGTTGTCAGGGTTCCTGGAAAAAAATAGCTTTTGAGGTGGTCCGCTGTTCAGAATAGAGTCTGGTCTTTGCCTCTCCAAGAAGCAGTGCCAATATTTTATGCTGTTGGCAGACTCTTGCCCTTTCTCCAACCAGAAAAAGAGAAAAATGGCTTGTCTGGCCTTTGCTCCTGGACTGGTCCACACTGAACTGCACCTGGCAAAGTCACAATCATCTCATGAGTGGCCAAGCTGCCGCATGCCATGGCAAGGGAGCAGCCCCAGTGGGAGACACTGCTTCTCACCAGTCAGCACCTTGAAGGGTGCTCAGCTGCTTGACAGAGAAATTACTATGCCAACAAAATTAATATGAATTAAAATCAGCATGAATTGAAACAAATTTGAGCTAGGAAGGGAGGGATTCCTCTCTTAGCACAGGAGCTCACAAAGCCCCATGTACTTTGGTGTGGGGAAGTCAGCAAGAGCGGCATGTTGTGTATCAGTGTCCTACACTGATTTATACTCGCAAGCATAAATACAAGTGTTTTCCAAGGAAATGCTTATTTCTTGAAGAAAAATATTTTCTGTTTTCTGATGATTTTGTGTCATTCTTAATTTCTAGGCTGCCCAGAAAACTCTGAGAGGGGCTTTATTTACTTTCCACAGAAATTTTGTTATGATTTTTTCTTCAACAAGAGGCAGGAAGTTCTTTTCCTCTTTGGTGAGGAGGGTTTCCAACCAAGAGGGGCAGCATTAAGAGCAGAGTGACCACCACTATGCCATGAGGTTGCCAACCCTGAATGTCCCTTCAGGGCTTGCACCAGGCTGCACTTGTTCCAATCTGCTTAAGATGAGGAGATGTGAGTTTTGCCTTGATCCACAGTTGCAGAAAGGAATCAGGTTCTAAACATACCCAAAACAAAGATTAAAACACAAACAAGGTTAAATGTTGGTATTCTAAGGGAAAATTCAACTTTATTTTTTCATAAAAGAGGAAGGAAAGAGAAAAAATGGTAAGGTGGGGAAATGCCAAGGGTAATTACAAGAAGCACAGGAAAGGGGTTACCACCACTGTGGGTGCAGCACCAGGTCACAGAGCGCGATGGGGAAGATCTGTGTGATTCCAGGCAGCCAGACCAGCAGGGTGAGGCACGGCAGCCTGGTATGAGCAGCACAGACAGCAAAGACTCTGACACTTGGTACATTTTGCAGTAGCCCCTGTGGCAGGTTGGGCACTTGCTTATGGAGGGTTTTGAGAGTGGCAACCTCCCGTCTCCCTCATAGCAACAGAATGTCAGTGGAGAACTTCTTTGCTCCCTCAAAGTTCATTGACTGCGCGTTGGTGTCAGAGCTAAGTTCACCTGATGTATCGAAGAGTTCATTGCTTGTTTGCCTGAACTATCAACTACAAAGCCTTTTAACGGCCTTCACATAGCATGCTTCATTTTCTAAAATGAAGCAGTTCAAAGCTTTAACTTTCAAACCTCAATCTTCAAAGAAGCAAGGGAGAAACATTGCTTACTTTTTGCTCCTTCACTACAGCACTTCTCCCTTTCTGGCATCAGATACTTCCAAGAGCTGGGAAGCTCCTGACAGGGTCCCAGCAGACTCTGTTGCTAAATTCAAACTGCCCTTCTGTGAGTTGTATCCTTTTTCTATTCATCCATCCACCTGTGTGTTGGTCAGAGGTTTCTTCTCTTGTCTCACGTGTAAAACCTAAGGTAAGATATTAGTGACATGCCTGGCTCACTCCTTAGTACTGAAGGGAAGAACCACAACTACACATTTTAGTGTTTGCCATTAACCTTGAATAATTGCTTCCCTCTTACTGGGCCTGTCGCTGCAATAAATTTCAATACACTAAATAGTTGTGTTAAATCCTCTCTAACAGTTCCCTTGTTAGGCTGAATAAAAGTCAGATTTCTTCAGTATGTCCCACCAAGATCCCTAATCATCTCCATTGTTTTTTTTCTTGGCTTCCTTAATATTAACAGTATGCAGTTTAAACAGTAACTGACAGCTTCCTCATCAAGTTTAGTAACAAGTGTTTAATAATTGCAGGTATAATTATTCACAGCACTGACAAAATTTGCTATTCACCACTAATTTCTTCAAATTGCTGAAAGCATAAAGCACAAATAGACTAGTTAGAAAGACATTCATTTTTAATCATCTTCATTACTGTTGTTTAATGAACAAAATCTGCAACTCAGCGTTCCAACAATATTTCAACACAATACAAAAAGAAAGCCAACAGGATTCCAGGTTGCATCAACAAGGGCATCACTAGCAGGGATAAAGATGTCATTATCCCACTTGTCAGGCCACACCTGGAATACAATGTTCAGTTTTGGTCCCCACTATGCAAAAAAGATGTGGACAGGCTGGAGAGGGTCCAGAGAAGGGTCAGAAAGGCGACTCGAGGATTGGGAAGCCAGCCATAACAGAAAAGGCTGGGAGAACTGTGTTTGTACGGCCTTGGGAAAAGAATGCTTAGAGGAGACTTAGTTTCCATGTCTCAGTATTTAAAGGATGGCTACAAAGAAGGTGGAGACTCCCTTTTTACAAAGAGTCACATGGAAAAGAGGAGAGGTAAGAGGTACAAGTTACTCCCGGTGAGATTGGACAAAAGAAGAAAATTTTTCACAGAGAGAACAGTCAGTCATTGGGATAAACTCCCCAGGGAGGTGGTGGACTCCCCAGTATTGGACATTTTTAAGATTCAGCTGCACTGGGTGCTAGGCCATCTTGTCTAGATCATGCTTTTGCTAAGAAGGGTTGGATCAGGGTTCCTTCCAAGCTGGCACTGCAGCATAAGAAGAATAAAGCTAATGGAGGCCTACATGCACATGTGCTTTGGACTTTGGCTAGAAACACTTATTCCAGACCTCTGTCATGGTGTGTGCCCAGACCAAGATGGTGCAGTACCAGCCAACATTGTGTTTCCTCACCTTGGTTTTATCCTATTTGTATGTTTTGATTAATCCCACAACCAGAAATCACAAAGATATGGCACAAACCCCTGCACAAAGGATTGGCATAAACCCAAGTCTCCCTTGCACTGTCACTTCCTCCTGTCTTTGAGGTCAGTGCATCCAAGAGGATGTTTCCCACATGCTCCTACCTGGTACAAAATCCTTTTCCCGAAGAAATCTGGCAGCAGGGGGCAGCTTCGCAAGTCACTCCAGGCTTGTCAGTGCTGGATGGTCTCTCCCAGGGCATCTTGGCTGCAGCACGAGGTAGGAGCAACATAACTCAGTTTGGGGAGGTGAGCTCCTGCCTGTCCAGGACCCAGCCAAAGCTGTGCTGTCAAACAGTAGGCATGTCCTAGCAACAGCCCCAAACTCTTCCTGTGTGCTGGACCTAACCTAAATCAGACACACAGAGTTTTCTATCCTAGTGAACTGCCTTTTGTCCTGGTCTGGCTTACCATGGCTCTGACTGCACATCACTGTGGAATGGAATGGGGGATGCAGGGCACAAGCCCAGGACCACAAAGTATTTCCCAGCCTATAAACACAACACCTTACCCAAGGGATGTCTTAGATATTAAGGGTGCAGGCCTGTGGATGTTTGCAAATTCAGATGTGGAAGCTCAGGGGGATGACTGTGGAGGTTAGAGTTGACAGTCTCACTCCTGTCCAGAATATTCAAGTATTGCAAGTCCAGCTGCAAAATCAGTGTGTAGGATAGATAAATACGTAAACATTTGTTTTCAAAATAATGTCAAAAAAGCTTTTTCTAGGCATCCTAACAGATACAAAACAATACTAAAACCGATAAAATCCTATAAAATACCTAGGTAGCAATGTTGAGGCATAACAAAAGTATACACAGCTTTCCTTTCCATTTCTTTAATAGCAAACCCTCTCTACTTCCCTTGCATTTCTAAGGAGCTGCTGTGCACATGACACAATTATTTCATTCATCTCTTCAGATGAATAGGTACTGCCGTGCTCTGGCTCTGTGAAACCCCATTGCTGCCAGGAGTGGTAGGTTCACAGCAGATCCAGCAAACTGGGCGTCAGCCTTTTCCCTTGGCATCCCTGAACACATGGCAAACAACAGCCCTGCTTTCTCAGGGAAGGAGGCTCCAAAATGAAGGCTCTGCCTGACTTCATGACTGGGAAGCTGGTGGCATTAATTAAATCGCCAGCCTCTAGTACCGCTTGAATTGCTCCGATCTACTCCCCTCCGAAAACAACTTTGGGGGACAATTTGCAGCTCCTGCAGATGGCCTGTAGAAGTTTATGGAACTGGCTGATTTTTGCTGATCAAATAAAATTAATAATAAATTTGGGTTTTAGTGTCAAAGCACCTCGAGCTGGAAGTCCCCTTTCTTTCTGAGCAGCACTTTGTTCCATGCAATGCTCTCTGCCTTCAGATATGAGAGGTGGGAGAAGGCAAAAATAAAAAGAACACTGATGGCAAATCTAATAAACTGTCTCTACAGACAGAGAACCCTCAGAATGCCCAAAGCACTTCAAATATTTTTTAGGCAGAAGTGTCAGAAAATCAGTCTTTTGTGAGCATTTCTTCTAATTAGCTCTTTGCAATTCATGAGGCCTCGAGTTGGGCAGACAGCTCCCTTCCCAGAGGAGTCCTGGCTGCTCCTGCAGCCCTGAGCTCCATTTGCTCAGCTAAGGGGTGTTAATGCTTCAATATGCAGCAGACGTTTTCTTAAATGCTGAAAGACTAAAACAAATTATAGCCATCCTATAATTTGGCAGGTTAGAAAAGAAGCTTTTAAAGAGCCTTGTAAAACGAAAAACTTAAACCTTCACCCCAGGCTATTTTTAAAATTCATTTGTCTGCACTCCAGCAAGAAGGAAGGCACAAATGTATGTACGATCCATGTCTAAAATTTTGATTTCTGAATTAGTTCAATCTTTGTGGCAACTAATAAATGATTTGGGGAAATGGTGTTGTAACACTGGTCACGGAAATAGCCACAGTTTCATACACTTTCTCGACTGAGCAAGGCTTGAAATGAGATTTATGGAGGAATTTATGGCAAAGGAAAGAAGCCACCTCCTTGCAGCAGAGTTTTAAGGACTAATTTTCATGCTCTCTTCCACTGCAATATGTGTGCTTTTAATCACACTAATTATGAAATGCCCATTTGTGATGATGCTGCAAATCAAGATGTGCAAAAAGAGCTACACAGAAGTTTACACAAAAAAATAATGCTGCTCTATCTATCTCATCCCACAGAGCCATAAGGCACTATGTGAGACAAACTACGGCTAGAGAAAGGAGAAGCGCTTCTCCTTCCCCAAGAAGCAAGGAAAATCCCTCACTCAGTATGAATATATTTGGTGTACTCCCTCTGAAAAAAGTTCCCACATGAACTAGAATGTGTTTAAAATGGACATCTGCAAGTGCTCATATAGGTACAGCTCTAAGACCATTAATCCCTTGACGTCTGCAACCTCTGTATCAAATCAATATCATAACCTGTTATTTTTCTGTGTACGACTTTTAATGTTAGTATCTTCTTCATGAAATATGAGAGAGGAAACAGGATTAGAAATAAGCAGTTCTCCATTCCCATTTTCATTCCTAATGTATCTGCTTTTAACTGCTTACCCAAAACCTTAAGGTAACATCTACAGTGGAAAACAAAAATACACAAAGTCTCAATCTACAATCTGTGGGTAGCAGAGTTACTAGGGGGAAGTAGGGTTTACATTGCTGGTGTAATCAAGGGCTTTACTGAATGAAAGATGTGGCAACTATTCAAAATATTTTTTAAATGGTCTTTGAGACTTCCATCTCATTACTAACAAAACCAGGATATATCACATCACCTCTGTATTCATCCTGCACCACTGGCATGGGTGGGACCCCTCTCTGAAGGGACATGTCAGACGCTTGGACTGCATTTGGACACAACACCAACAACTCTCCTTGACAGAGATGGCAATCCTCTCCTCTGGGAAGCCCCAGACCAGACATTGCTGTTCCTTTTACCTTTCCAGAACCCTCAAAGAGAAATTGTAGGAGGACTTAGGATTTCAGAAAGAATATGAAGCAGCTCTAACGCATCTCATTGTTCGCAGGCCCTAAGTCAACTGTAGAAACCACAATGAATTTGGTCTTTAGATGAAACACAAACAACCAAGCTGCATTTTACATCATCAGGCTACATAGACATAAAAAAGACATTAAATATTTGGAGGTTAAACTATCCTCACAAGCCCAAGGGCTCAACTGCATACTCTTGACCTAGAGAATAAAATAGATTTTTACAGAACATATGGAATAGATACAGAACATATGAAATTAGCATTCGCTGCCACCAAGTGTAGATCAGACACAATGCAAGGACACGACTCTACAGTTAACAAAAACTTTTTAGATGGCATCATGTCACCTGTCAGCATTGCCCCAGACCTGTGTCACCATCCTAATCCAGGCAAATTGAGGTTTGAGCTCTGCAACCAGAACGTAGCTATGGCCCTGCTAATCTGTTTCACCTGCCATACACCAACAATTGCCCTTGGCAATTCCCCTTTGCCAACTGTCTGCTCACACACAAACCAGCTGCAAACACATCTGTACCCTTTCCTTTGTAGTTCCAATTTCTAGCTCATGATGTTCCTGCACTGGTCCCCACTCCATAGCCGTGGTCTCCACTCCAGCCCCCAGGACCACCCTCCCAATCTCAGCCTTCACTTCAGACACTGCAGCACTGCAAACACTACCCAGGATTACATGTTCAGCCCAGCCACTGGGCCATGTCTAGACAGCCCTAGACAGGGCTGGTCTGCCCTGGACCTGGTCTTCTATCTGGCTCATGTTTCATATTTACCCCTTCTGCTTTCCAAAAATCTGATGCAGAATCAAACCCAAGTGAGAACAGCCTTTTTCAGTTGCTGCATGGTTCATCCAACCAAGGTGCCAAATCTGGCTGCAAATCAGAGAGCAGATCTGACGGATCCAATATTCCAGCAGAAGCAGATCAAGGACTTAACTGAAGCAGCAAGGACTCCCCCGTAACAATGGCCTTCCTGTCCACACAGCCCTCTGTTTAAAACACCTGACAGCTTATGAACAGCAGGTTATTTTATTGCATGATGGAGGTTGTCACTTTAATCCTGATTTGTAAAAAAAAGATCCATTATTACAGAATGCACTCTAATAAGGCAAACATAGTACAGAAGAGAGCAAAAAAGTAATAAGCTTATTTTAGGATACAAACAAAAGTATAATGAAACAGCAAATTGCTCATCAGCATTTGGAAAGGCAGCTACTCCATATGTGTACAATATAAAGAGTAAAAAAGAACAAAATATAAGAAAAGCAACTAAGAGGCATAAGCCAAGACCTTCTCTAGTTTAAACCTACAAAACTCTCTACCTTAAACACTTGGCTTCCTTATGTCATCACCCATACTAAACCTCACTTGGTAATTTATTAATCAAACAGGAGCAGAGAGCTTGAGATGCCCTTTATCTTAAATTCAAGCAAAAAGGACTACTAACATCTACCCCTAGTTTTACCTTCAGAATTTCCCTACACAACTCCTCCACTAATTCTCCCGTTTTTAAGCTTCAAATTCTTGAGGCAGCAGCTACAATAAAATCTCAGTAATGAGCCCTCCAGCAGATTGACACTCCCATCCAACTTGGTGCTGTCTGCAAAATGTCTGAGAGTGCTCTCAATCACCTCATCCAGCTCACTGCTGAAGTTATCAATGCCATACTAAGGCTTTCAGTTTCTCAGACTGTGGGTCTTGCTTTGCCAGGCCTGGTTTACTGATCCATGTGAGCAGGGTCCATGTGAACAAGACGGGAAACAGGGTCTTTGGTTGGGGACTTGCCAGACTGGTGAAGGGGTCTTTAAACTAGATTTGTTGGGGAAATCCTATCCATCTGTTACGACCTGTTTTAAATCCAGAAGAGCAAAGAAAATCAAGTCTCTGTGTATAAAACAGAAAGAACTTTGAAGGTTCAAAATATACCCAAAAAATGTGATTAAAACCAAACAAGGTAATATGTTGGTGCCAAAAAACTGATATATTTTGTTTAATAGTAAAAGAGGCAAAGAGAAAGAAAGAGAAAAGAAAGAAAGAAATAGAGAAAGAAGTGTGTGGGGGGAGTGGGGGAACAGGGAGAGGTGACAGGGGTTAGGTAGAAACACGTCACCCTTCTGAGGCTCCCAATGACATCTCATTGCTCCCCTCCATCTGGTCTTCTGGTGGTGAGGGCCACCCGCTGCTGCTGCCACACCAAAGAGTATAGAATCCAGTGGATTAATACAAGTTTGGGCCAGGTGGGAACACCCAGGTGCCTCCCTTGTAGGGGGCCAGTCTGACGTCTCTTGCAATACTATGGATTTGTTGCATCATGCTGCACTGCTCTGGTGCAGGGTCTGGGGACCCCTTTGGGGGGGCCCTTTGATGGGCCATGAAACCCCCCTCTGCTGTGGATAAGCTTTTTCCCTGGGGTGAAGGGCCCCTGCAGCTTGGGCTCCTCTGCACAGTGGAGGATGGGCAGTCACTGCACCTCTGACCAGAGGCTTTTCCAACACACACCCAAAGCCCCTCTCCCTCCACCCTTTGGCGCGAGGGTCCGTGTGAGCCTGGCAGCTGATAGTCCTGGGGCTGTGGTCTCCACTCTGAAGGCATTAGGCTTCTGCTCTGCGAATATATCCTTTTTCCCCAGCCCTGAGTTGTTACTTTGTCTTCATCAGTGAGCGGTGTAGGGGCTCAGCCAGGGCCCCATCCAGGGTGTGGTGGTTTTCTCTGCAGCTTTCGTAATACAGTTTTGCTGTAACAGGCACAAGGTCCTTCACAAAAATGTTTAAGTCATAAACTATAGTGTTTCAGTGTCCAACACCATCCCAAGGCTGCCAGTCAGATGCCAACACCTGTAATGGATGCCTGCAATCACGCAAAGGTATTCCAGGTACTGCAGCCAAGGCATCCGCTTTCTCCAGGGCCTGCCCCGGATGACTCTACACAAACAGACGTGGTATGGGGAGCAAACAATAGGAAATACAAATGTGCACATTCCTCTGTGGGCATCACAGAGACATGGTGGGAAGGCTCCTACAACTAGAACAGTGGAGGGAGGGTTTTTGTCTCCCAAATGCCCTGCGCAGTGCCCTGAGCACCCTCCTGGAGGGGGAAGGCTGCTGCATGGGGACAGCTGTAGCCGAGCACTTGCTTCGCAGGCGCTCAAATCACCACCTGTCCCACTCCAGCAAGTCTTGCTCCCACCAAGTGTCCTCCATGTCAGCCCGCATTTCCCTGCAATCCCTCCCTGCACCTTCCATTTGGCAGACTTCCTGCCTCTGACTCCATGCCTGTACCCCTGTGAAAGAGCGGTGGCTTCATGTGGTAGGGACACATCTGGGCTGCTGCCAGCCGATCCAGACCATCGTCTATGGGTGTGCACGCTCCAGAGTCCCAGCTCTCTGCCCGTGACTCATATGGGAGGGACACTGAGGCACCATCTTTGTCAGCGCTGCAGCTTCAGTGTCCTGCAGTAGGCAGGATTTCTGCCCACTCTGTGGACAGCACTGCCATGCTGCAGACTGACCTGAGTTCCTGGGAGCAGGACCCCTCCTCGCTTGGTGGGGTGCACCAAGCACAAGCAGGACCCCGTCCTACTTCTGCCTCTGCCCACTGCCCACTGTGAGCTTCCAGGTGGCTGGGCAAGGGGTAGCAGGGGGCAGCAGGGTCTGTGTGGGGCAGCTGTCCGGCTCTCTGGCCCTGCTGCTGCCACCTGCACACCAAAGGTAGCAGAAGCTGCTGTCTCTGCCTCCTCTTGTGCCTTGGCAGTGGGAGGCACAAGGTCCTCTTCCTTCTCCTCAGGAGCTCTGCCCAGGGCAGCAGCTGCTGGTGGGGTGGCCTTGGGACCTACCAGGGCAGGAGATGTGCTGGGCAGATCAGCATCTGCCTGTTCTGCCAGCAGTGAGCAGAGGTCCAGCATGACTGACGGGAAGAAAGGCTTGACCCAGATAGTCTGGATAGTGCTGGCGTTCCAGTCCTCCTGCGACAATTCTGTGTCCTTGCTGTCTTCCCCGTGGGACAGTGATTGGTCTGTGTTTTCTTCCTCTTGGGAAGAAAGCGCTAGCAGTTGTCCTGTGCCATTGTAAGAGTGCAGAGGGTTCAGGTCATAATAAGAGGACACGGAGATGCTCTCTTCCCCACTGCTCACATTTTGGTGATCCTTGGACCAGGGGCCTTCCCCGACCTGTGGCGGTGTCAGGACTGTGTCGAGGCTGGACGTGTCGCACAGACTGTCACACCAGCTCCCCTCCTCGCTCTGCAGTTCTGCCAGGACATCCCTCACTGCTGCCCCTGCCCACTGACCAAGACCTTCCACAGGCCTTGGCAAGGGCCTGGGAAGGTCCCGGTGCTGTGACAGGTGCATGGCTGGGGCCTTTGGCCCGTCGTAATGGGTTCTGCTGGGTTCAGCTGGGCTGTGGCCTGTGGCTGTGCACGACTCAATCTTCCAGAACTCTTCCCATGCCTGGTGTGTGGGGAGCCTGGGGGCCTTCTTTTTAGTACGGTATCTTTGGTGTCCCTTGTGCTCCTCTTTGGGTCTGTAGACTTGCCCGTCTTTGTCCAGCTTTCAGAAGGCCCCCTCCTCATTCCCTGATGCTGGCAGGACTGCTCCCACTGTGGCCCCTGCCCCTGTCCACTGAGAGCTTCCAGCTGCCTTGGAGAGGGGCTGGGGGAGCAGCTGAGGCTGTGCAGGGAAGCTGCCTGGCTCTCTGCTGCTTTCACCTGCTTGCTGAAGGCAGGAGAAGCTGCTGTCCTGGCTGCCTGTTGTGCCTTGGCTGTGGGAGGCACACGGTGCTCCCCTTCCTCAGCAGCTCCAGCCAGGGCAGCAGCTGCTGGCAGGGTGCCCATGGGACCCGCTGGGGCAGGAGATGTGCTGGGCAGGTCACTGGCAGCCTCTCCTGCCATCTCTCTGCCCACACTGCCAAGAATGCTGGGCCCCTCCGGGCAACCACTATGGGGGTGCAGCAAGACTGCCGCATACAAGCAGCTGGTGTGGACATTGCTGCCTTCCCAGTTCTCCCATGACAGCTGTCTTCCCCATGGGATGGTGATTCGTCTGTGTTTTCTTCCTCTTGGGACAGCTCTTGAAGGCTGGAGATGTCCCAGAGATCCTCCTCCATGGACCAGGCCCTCTCCTCGGTCCCGGGTAGTGGCAGGATTGTCCCCACTGCTATCCCTGACCCCTGCCCACTGACAGCTTTCAGCTGGCTGGGCAAGGGGTCGGGAGGGCAGCAGGGGCTGTGTGGGGGAGCTGGCCGGCTCTCTGCCCCTGCTGCGGGGGCTGTTGCTGCCATCACCGTGTCCTTGCCTTGAGCCGGGTGCCGCTGTGTCCCCGGCTGGGATCCCAGCTGCAGTGCTGCTCAGGGCGGCAGGGGCACTGCGCCGCAGCGAGCGCAGCAGGGCCGGGCCGCGGCCTCTGGCGCTGTGCGGGGCCGCTGCCCAGCTCTCTGCCCCCGCTGCTGCCGCCTGCTCGCCCAAGGCAGCAGAAGAGTCAGGGCGCTCATTTTCTTGCAGTGCTGCCTGTGACTCCCAGTCACACACCTGTATGGAGAAGAAGGATGACGAGGTGGCGGCCGTGTGGGATGGAAATGGCTGCCATGGCACAGCAGCTCCCACCATGACGGCAAGCCCGGCCCCGGCCCCAAGACAGCTCTGTGTTACCCCATCCTTTACCTTCTGCCTCTTCTGCCATCTCAGCGGCCTCTGGTTGGGCTGGCTGGTGGTGGTCTTCTTGTCTGTAAGCCATCTCGGACTTCGTCTGACACGGAGGTACTCCACCGAGATACCGCCTCCCGAGAGAGGCGCTCAGCTGGGACAGAGCACCCCAGGGCTCTGTGCTCTTTTATACCCTCCTGCTCAGGGCGGGGCCCCGCCGTGTCCGAACGGCCTCTGGGCACAGGCAGGCCCCACATCACAAAGGACTCAAAGGGTGTCCATGGGAGCCGCTGGGGCAGGAAATGTGCTGGGCAAGGTCACTGGCTGCCTCTTCTGCCACCTCTCTGTCCAGGCTGCTAGCACAGCTGGGCCCCTCCTGGGAAACCTTTGCCAGTTTTTGGGACGCTCCCCAGTCTCCTGCGCAAACCCGTGCTCACAGTACATCTGCCAGAGCAGTTTGCCTTGGGGGCGTAGCGAGCAGACCTCCAGTGCTCCCTTCCCACCATAACCATTCTCTGAGTCTGAGTCTGCAAAAGAGCTGGCCTTAATGGGAACTTTTTTCCCCTTCATTTTTTAGGAGGAACTTAATAAAAAGTGAGGAACGAAAATCATAGAATCATGGAATTAACTAGGTTGGAAAAGAACTTTGAGATCATTGAGTTCAACCTATGACCTAATACCGTATCACCAACTAGACCATGCCAGTTAGTGGCACATCCAGTCTTTTCTTAAACTCCTGCCGGGATGGTAACTCCACCAACCTCCTGGGGGAACCCATTCCAATGCCCAACCTTGCTGTGAAGGACTTCCTCCCAAGGTCAAGCCTAAAGCTCCACTGGCATAGCTTAGAACTATGTCCTCTTGTGCAGTCACTGGTTCCCTGGGAGGGATAAGCCAAGACCTCCAGGAACAGCATCTCTTTAGTTTCTTTGGAGAAAAAAATCAAGTGAGCTTCAGTGTGACTTGGAAACTACACTGTGCCCAGTCCTCTCCTCAGTGTTCCTCCTCGCCCTTTCTCCAGCAGCTGCTTCACATCCAGCAGGCAATGGGACGCCCAGGAAGATGGCCCAACACCCTCCCACCCTCTTCCCTGCTCCCTCTCTGGCACTGGCTGCCGGGCTTCCCCCACTCACGAGCCCACCTTTGCATCACCCCATTCCCCCCCGCCTCGAGCAGGACTTCACCCTCTCATCCCCGCATCCCTCTCGCCCCAGGCAGTGCCCTTCTCCTTTGCCCCACACAGCACACACTGGTTCCAGCACCTGAAAGGCTTTGGTCTCCAGGACTTTTTTCCCCCCAAATCAATGACTACAGTGCAATGAAAATAACAAGCACTTGTGATTGATCAATCCAATCATTTTATTTCCACCTGTTAAGAGAACCCTCTGCCTACCAGCAGAGTTGAACATAGATGGGCTGACAAACTTGAATACAATTAAATACAGGAAAAATTGAACTATATACAACAAGACAGACATCTACATAATATAAAGATTTTTTTCTTTACCTATGCGTTCTTGCCAATGTGAAACAATACTGGAACTCAAATATATCAGACTTTTTTTCCCTTAAAGAAAAAAGCATGTAAGGAATTTCCTATTTTTTCCCATGTACTGAGACGTAATATTTGTTTTGAGATGCACAAAATTTGTGGCACTTCACAGGGTACACAAAAGCTAGAAACTTTTTATTATAGTTTATGATATCTAAATTTTGATTAGATCTATTTATTGAGACACTAACTCTAAAGTGGTATTTACATGGAGGAAGTTGTGCAAAATCATTTAGGCTATGGCTAGTAGACTGTGAAAGATGCACGGTTAAATGACTCTCCCTCATCCTCAGTAGTAATCCCTTAAATCCTCTTCTTATCATTCCTTTCACACAGCAGCCACCCCAAGAAAAAGTCATAATTTACTGTTTCTTTGTTAAGCTACTGGGAGAAAGTAGTTTCTGTGACCCTTAAGCATCTCTACAGTTTTAAGATTGGGCTACTTCTTTTCACACAATTAATGCTTTAAGCATCAACTCTCTGCTTTTTGGGACACAAATGCAGCCATCACTGTCACTGCACTATCCTGAGACAGCCGTAGTCCTTGCTTGTAGCTTATCTTACCCATGGGAACACACAGGAACTACGTGTGTGCAACTTTGTAGGAGTCACCCTATTGCCACAATACAGAAACTGCATATTCCTGCTAACAGCACTGAACCAAAGCTAGTCCAAACCAGGGTGGGGAAGGTACTGCATTTCTTGAGCCAGCCTTTATGTAAAAAAACTTTCTATTACTATATCCAGAAACAACCTAATTAAAAAAAAAGAAAAATCAATTTTACTTTGGGTTGCAAGGCAGACCTTGAGACAGCTAATTTAGAAGAGCTTCTTTAATTAAAGGCTTCCTACATGGAAGAAAGCCTTGCTAACCCGAGGACAGGTTAGCAAAGACACATGCAATACCAACATTAACTAAACATCCTACAGTTGTGCTGCACCAGGGCACAGAATGGTTCTTGTAATGGTTTCTATAAACAACCAACTGCCAAGAAGTGTCCAAGTTTAATTCTGGAGTTTTTCATAGTTGCACCTACTGCAGCTGTGGATCATAAAACACGGATTTTAATCATCTTGTCTACATAAATCTCTTTATATCAGCTCACCTTGGATTCCAGACCAGCCTGGACACTTAGTAAGTGCGAAGTAGACATTTAGAATTCAGCCCTGAGGAAAAAGTGACTGGATAAGAGTGCATAAACTGGTGTATTCTGCCTTCTCAACTATAGGAATTGTCTTTCCTAGGAGATATACCTGACTTCTTTTCTAAAAACTGCATTTAAAGCAAACTGGACAACCCTCAGGGCAAAGGGAGATTAAACTTTTCTCTAAAAAGCTGTCAACATTGCTACCAAATACCTTTTAAAGCCTCCACTCAATAAAGGCAGTACAGTTATTTAATTTTCAATGCTATTCACCAGGCTACATCCAGTCAGGTGCCAGTGTAACAACCAGTGAGAACAGCAAAGTGAACACACTGAACTTAAAGCATTACACTGGGAACAGTTGATACAGCAAGAAGATCTGTAGGTAGTTTGGTATTCAGCTGACAAGAGGACAGCATACAGATGAATTTGCTTCTTATTCATCACCAAGAAGCCTAGAGAAGACTATACTCATTAATTATTACGAGAGTGTTACAGCACAAGTAAACCTAAGAGACCATCTCGTCATGTTAGAAAATAAATTCAGTGTTGGGATTAAAATATACAGGAATTCTTGGCAGTTAAAACAATCAAGGAATTATTTTCACATTGTACATGCTTCAATGTGTCTATGTGCTTGGGATCTCATGGAGTTCATAAAAACATCTGCATGTTCAAACCTTCTGCTCAAAACACTTGAAAGTGAAACACTTGAAACCTGCTGGTTAACAGCAGGTTACTTTATTGCATAACCTTTGTTGTCAATTTAAGACTGATTTATGAAAAAACAACCCATCAGTACAGAACTCACTCTACTTGGGCAAAGATGATAGCAAGAAAGCAAGACTCATGAGCTTCTTACAGGATGAAAAAAAAAAGGTGTCATGGAATTGTAAATTGCTAATCTGTTTTCTGAAAGGAAACTATTCCACACCTGTATGGGATGGTAGGAATAATTCATAGAGTAAGAAAGAACAAAATATTCACACCCCCTCATTTAAGCACTACAAAAAGTAGAAGGAAATGGATTAACTGCTTCCTTCCTGGTCTAGGCTGCTGGTCTAGTTTAGAGACAGTCATCGATGTAACATGATAACCAGGAACATAACAAGAAGCAACTTGGACCATAAAAAAGCTGTCTAGATACGTACAAGTTGTTCTCCAAAAAACCCAGTTTTATTTGGATTTGTGCACAACCTGCTGCTCTTTAAATCTTCAGAGCACTGAAAGCATGACATTTCCCCCAAAATCCAGTTGGGTCTGTCCTGAGAAACAAAAGTACTCATATATAAATGGGATGATATTGTCTGTGAGTGAGTTTCTTCCTGCAGGTTGGGCAAGAGTTGGCATTCCTAAGGGAATCACGGAGGCACTGACTGCAGAAGACATGGCCACATTTTGTTGACACAATCAGTCGTCCACTTTGCACAATCTGGAAGAAAAACCACAACAGGCATTTGGAGTAAAATATTCAACTTTGCTGGTCTACTGCCATCAGGCAAACAGGACTTAGAATATCTGGAATTGTCCTTTACTCTCAGAATAGTAAGGAACCTGAAGATCTTTCAGTGCCATTCTGGCAAGGGTTCCTCCCTATTCCCCCACCACCAAGAAGTGACTTGGACTGAAAAGTTACTATGAGCTTCAAGGCAAGCTCTGTGCTTCAAGCCAGCTCTCTGTAACATCCCACACTGGCCAAGTGAGTTGTGCAGCTCCCCCTCTGCCCCTTTCTCCCTCATACAGAATATAAAGGATGACAGCATGTGGATCCTTACCTCTGAGTAGACATCCATGCAAATAGGACAGCTAACAGTGCCAGACGGCCTTGTGGTACAGAGAACAGAACAAGAAAGAACATGCAGCCATTAATTCCACTGCAAATCAAGGGTTATACACACACAAAATGTCACGTCACCATCTGAGTGCACCAACTAGCCATGATGCATTTCTTTTCAAGATTCCTGTGTATCTTTAACTCCTCAGTTTGTGGCATGTAATAACAAGACTGGGTCTCCCTGTACTAAAGGAAAGGTTTTCCCTAGGAGGAAGATGCAGTCAGTCACCCTGGTCTAGCACAAGAACGAACAGCACTCTCTTGCTCTGTTCTGCACTGATCTCCAACAGGCCATCAATGACAGCTCTGTAACAAAAGCACTGAGCTGTGCCTTGGAAACAAGTCATTCTAGAAAGAGAAGAGGTTGTCAGAAGTTCAAAAATCCCCTAATCTAATTTAGCAACAGCCCAGTAACACATGCATTCCAAGAACTCCTTATAAAATGTAGGTCAGGAACACACTAACACAAGGAAACACTCAAGCCCAAATTTCTCGTTCCACGGTGGAAAGACCAACTCAGTGTCTGTTACTGAGCTGTGGTTACAGACGTGCCTCTGCTGCCTTCAGCCTCCAGGACAGCAGTACTGCACATACGTGTTGCAAGAGACACAGCTCGGCTGCCTAGGGAACTTGTCCCAGCCCAAGCAGTGAATAATATCAGCTAGCAGAAACAAAAAGAGCTTCCTGATACTTTTCTTTACAAACTCGAGTTTAAATCTTCAGAACTCTCTACCCTAAACACATGGCTTTCTTACATCACCGCCCATGCTGAACCACAGTTTGTAATTTATTAATCAAACATGAATAAAAAGTTTGAGGTGGCCTTTGTGTCGTTATCTTAGTAGAGAGCACTACTAACATCTACCTCTAGTTTCACCTACAGAATTTAACTCCACTAATTCTCCCATTTTTACTCTTCAAATTCTTGAGGCAGCAGCTATAATAACACTTCAGTAACAAATTACAATTGATGATCATTTTAGAAGGATGAGGAGTCCAACACTGCAGATGGCTCTGGGAATCCCCAGCACCAGGAAGAACCCTTTTGTCAATGTTAAATGCTGCAGCACTGAGTTTTTTCAGCCTTATCTACACAGAGCAGGAAGGTGCAATCTTTAACAGAGAAGGCTGAAGGAACAAACTATTACTTTTTTGTATTATCCAATTAGTGGTATTTATGAAGTACTTAACACCCAAAATTTAAACATCTACAACTCCAATGGCAAAATGCACTATGGATTAGAATAGCATAGAACCTTTTGGTGGCATATTTATGACCTGGCACCCAAAAGCTACATACTCAAGTTCTCTCCTACGCTGCCTTTCAGTAATCCAAAAGGCTCAAAGCACATCAGCTCCATTCAACCCTTCATTCAGTATCTCCCCCACTCTCCACAAAAAAAGCCACTTTAAAAGAAGTTTATATCACAATTCTTATGTCCTTCAACTTGCCTAGTCACACAGACACCTGATTTCATTTCCTTAGTCTAACACACTGTAGCAGGATTTTCTCTGCAGAATGGGGACTTTACTGACTCAAACAGCAAGATCTCCATCCAACATGCAAACATATCAGGGCTCCATGACATCCATGGGACAGAACAAGAATTGGCCATAAGAGCACGACCTCCAGGATCACCTTGCAAATACACCTTGGGAAGGACAGCTGCTGCTTCATGGAAGGCAGCAACTGGCAGAGTATGTAAAAAAAAGCAGGGAATGCATAAGTGTTTTTACTGGAATTTGCCAGTCTGCTGCCTGCCAGTCTTGTGATACCAAACCTCATGGACACCAACACAAGTATTTTATATCTAATGTAACTACTGGAGCTTTGTAGGAAAAGGAAATGCAATATATTATGAGCTCTGGCCTGTTACTAATCCCCACCTCCTTGCCATACCCCACACTCATCTTTAAGGCTGTATACAGAACTGTAAATCTGTTTTGGGCTGGCTTTTCATCTTAAAGTGAAAATGGTATCATTTGACTATCATGCAACATGGGATGTCATACTCATTAAAAGAGGAAACTGACTAAGTGAAGGCTTCAAAGGTAAGTCAGGTGATGACAAATACTACTTAGTCCTGTCTGTCTCAAAAGAAGCACAACTCAATGTTTGCTAGGTCATGAGGCATACGTACTTTGAACTTGCAGTTTCCTCTTCCAGTGGTCCCAGTTCCCGAGATGCTTTATCAGTCACATACACATCGTTATCTCTTGTTTCATCTTCATCATCACTACTCAGTACGCAGCTGTCTGACTGTCGCTGGCTTCTTAGTCTCAGATTTCTCCTTTGTCGTTGGTTCTCTGTAATTTAATTTTGTTAAGTTAGCTATACTATCACATCTCTCTCTCTCCCTGGAACTATCCTTGAAATGCAAGATTAGACCATATTCAGCTGGGTTAAAAGCAATCTCGAACAAACTAGTTTCCAAATATTAAAGCTGAACATGCTCAGACGTGAATATTCTGCTACATACTGACACAAAGCATTTGCTCTCTTCACCCTACAAACAGCTAAAACTTAACCTTAAAGATCCTCAGTGTCAAACGTTCCACGTAATTACACTAGCTGTGAATCCATCTCCCCTATAAAGGGAAGATACCTCCTCTCCCAATCCTTACCGACAGACACTGCTACAATCCTATGGTGAGGAACTGCAACAATTGCTGTGTGTCCTGGGAGAGAGAGGACTAAACTCAAGTTTATCTGTATCCATGTAAAAATAATCAAGCACTAATCAATTAAAATTATATAGAAAGTCACAAAACTAAAGCCACTTCCTGCCTAAGTGTTCAGCTACAACTTTCAATGCAGGCATTTTTCACCTACTCTTGCTTCATTCACAGCACAAAACATATTACATTCTCGATAAGCAGCTGACAACCACTAATACATCTCCAATAATGTAATCAGAACCAGGTCTGAAAGATGTATAAGATTAACTTCTTTAGACCTGTAACTATTTCAACATCTAAAGTAAAAAAACCAGTAAATACTTTGCACTACAAAATTTGAGGCATGTTAGACTAGTGAATATTATGAGCACAAATCACTTTCTTTAGTCCCTTCACTGCAATACACGTTAAACAAACCTCCTGACATTTTTTTATTCACAACCAATATTCTAGTGCTAATTAAAATTATGGTCAACTTGAGGCTTAAATTCTGTCTTTAGAAAATAAGAAAAAGTATTTAGAGGAGCTTTTGATGTATTTTATTTCATACACTTTCTACAACCTCTGATAGTGACTAACAGAGACTGGATTAATTCTCTAAGGCACTGGCCAGATGCTTTAGCAATGTCTTTAGCCCTCTGCAGTTTCAATAAATCCTGCTCAAATTCACTGGAAAAGGCAAACAGAAAATAATAATAATTACGTTTAGCAGAATTCCATTATCAATTTTAAAATGTCAACTCACCTTCAACAATCTTGCATCAATACATAAGGGAAGGGAGAGAAAAGAAAATACAATTAGACTTTGTTGTGCACCCCTGGTGTGACATACAAACACCAGCTAAGCACAGCAATTCCAACCAAAAAAGCTAAGAATGGTAGGCTATTACTCTTATTTTGATTAAGAATATTAAAAGTAGTATATTAAATGGTTCTCTGTAAACAACTATGTGGATGCTGATGGTTCTCCTCCCACTGCTCCAATGGAGTAGAAATAGAGGCACCTTATGAACCACCTGAATCCACTCCTCCCAGCTCCCCCATTTCAGTCCCATGCTTTAGATTTCAGGCTGCAGGTGAATCTTTCCCTCTTTCTCCTCAAACAGGCCAATTCAGCCATGATGTCCACAAACGCTTCATATTATGGCAGCTGCTGAAGAAAAAAGCCTAATCCCCAACCCGCTCTTGGTGGAACTGGAGCAGAGTAAACACAGGTTCTGCTGTTAAGTTTGAGGCCTTTCCTTTGCAAAGGCTCAGGAACAACCCCAGCAAGAAATACTCCCTATGCTATTCCTGTTGCTTGTTCCTGCTTGGCACAGCAGCAGTGGCATCCCAAACCTGAGGGGATAAACAACACTGTCAGCTGGATCAAAGACTATTCTAGCTTTCAAAAGAGCAGAAAAAAAAAAAAAAAAGGTTTTTTTAAAGACCTCTTGGAATATTAAGCTGAACTTACTTGACTTACTCTTCTTTCCTTTGGCTTTTTCTTTAAATCATTAGCCTATAAGGATGCTAGAAAAAATTCTTCACCAAGTGTTGTCAAGCACTGGAAGGGGCTGCCCAGGGAAGCCCAGTGGCATTGGGTTGAAGTCACCATCCCTGGAGGTATTTCCAAGACATGTAGATGTGGTGCTTACGGACATGGCTTAGTTGTGGACTTGGCAGTGCTGGGTGAATGGTTGGACTCGATGATCTTAGAGGTCCTTTCCAACCTGAACAATGCTATGACACTATCGTTGATACATCTAGAAGAACTTCAACTATCAACTGCATCTCTTTTTATGTTACACTGCTTATGACTGACAAACTCCAGGTTCTGGAGCAAAAATTTATTTTATACTACCCTATCATGAACTGCAAGTCCACATCCAGAGCAGCTTCTTTGTTATCTGTAACACAGGATCTTCATGCCCTGACAAGTCAATTCTGAACTTAAAACTTACCCTTCAAGTCAGATTCTATCAGGCAACACAAGAGAAAACTAATTTAACTACAATATTTAGCAAGTGTGCTATTCACTTCTTACCACAATGGAATCATTGTGAGTTAGATCAACAACTACAGGATCAGAAGATTCACATGTGAGATCTACTACTTCTTCACCAGCTGAAAAACAAAGTTAGAATCAAGGTCAGAGATTGAAAAGGAGGAAAATTGCCTGCCACTGTGTAACAGCCTGAGATTCAACCATCTCCTGTCCATTTTCTCTTCAGGAACAAGTCCAACATTTCACTCAAGCTTTGCCCTCAGCAATCCACAGAGAGCTTTAACAGCCCTGTCTTCAGCAAGCTGCAATGCAAAAGAGCAGCTAAGCTCTTGACACAGCTCTGTTGGATGACAACAGCTTGCAAGTACACAGCAATAGACAATTCATCTGACACAGGAGAATGTTTATCACACAGAAAAATAACATGAATCATACAGAATATAATAATAGGATGTAACAGTATTGTGCTGTGCATGTTCCCTTGAGGGATGGGGCACAATTAATGATAAAAAGTTTTCCTTATCTTCTTCAAACTTGGGAGTTCCCAAATTTAGTTTGCCACTCTGCGTAGTGGCAGCTGCTCTAATTCCTGTGTCATCTGAATAGACATCCAGATGTTCGAGCAGCACTTGAGGACCTTTTCCTATGCAACCCATCTATCACTAGTGGCAAATGCATTGTAGCTCAGTAACAAACCAAATCAGTTTTCAGTAGGCTTGTTGTTTAGCAATACCATACTAGGCAATTCCTAAAATCAGGTTTCCCTTCTTCTCCAGTAAACTGCCTAGAAACTGGCAAAAACACATGTTCAGTTGGACCCAAACCCTCCAGAAGTAGTTTCTGTTCTTACCAGTTCAAAAGAAAGCTTACCACTTTCTTCAAGTTCTATTGGCTCTGCTTCTGAAGCCATTTCAGCAGTAGAAGCCATGAGCCTGTTTCTTTTTCGAGCTTGCCTAGAATTAACTGCTCCTCCACGGCGCTTCCGTTGAGTCTAAGAGAAAACAAAGACTCAGCATTTTCTGTGCAATATTAACATAGCCCTCAACTTTGCAACACCAATGAAAGCACACAAGGATACAGAAAACACTCAGGAATGGCTGTAATATTCATCAAAAGGTGGTATGCTACCTAAACCGATCGCAGCAAGGAAAAGACATCACTCCAAATTCAGATCTCTTACCAGCTGCCTCCCCAAGAAAAAGCCTATCATCATGGTTTGCAAATGAGAAACCAGTTCACAATTTATCAGGTTTTGCTAACATTGTGAGCATTTCTGAACTACTGCTAGCATTCTAGAGTGATTAAAAATCTTTACTGAACTTACATGAAGATTCAATATAGTTATGTTCCTGTGTATTAGCAACAAACTCATAAAAAAGTTCGCAGAAGTACAATGGAAAACATGTTTCAAGATTCAGGTTTGCATTGAGTAGTAAATACTTACTGTGCTCATAGTGTTTCTTGATCTAAAACCACTGAGAAAGAGGTAAAAACACCAAAAAAGTAATGGCAATGAAGCTACAGCTATAATTTCCTTAGATTCCTTCAGGTAGCTCACTGACAAAAACTCCAGGTTTCTGAAGGTCAGAGGACGGTGTTCTTCCAAACCTATCAAAGAGAAGAGAGAAGTTACCTGTCTGCAATTCTTGTACTCTCCAATACCCTCCGCTCCAAGATTCCTGTTCCTGAGTCACCAGTTTCTGCCCAAAGCCAGAGGAGAGGGAAGTCCCCAAGTTCAGTATGTGAGCCTCAGACACCTGCAGCTGGGCCTGAAGCCTCAGCCATTCTCACCCATGAACTAAACACCTGAATAAGTGAGTTTGACAGCAAACTAGAAGAATATTAAGAAATCCCAATAACACTGAACGGAAAAGCAACTGATTGATGCTTGAGGCAGTTATCTGTGAGCAAGAATCAGTGGGAATTGTGTCATAAGCAGCCATCTTCGGAGAACCTAAAACTCCAGATGAACAGCTATCTTCTGCAATACATCTCCAGATTCCAACAGCTGGGAGCCAAACAGCTTGAGAGGAATCTAAAGCAAGTGAGCAGACAAATTTCAGTTTCAAAATACTTGCTGATGTGCAGGAGAAGACGAGTTCACTGTAGCTGCTCTGTTACCTGCACATGTGCACGCCCAGCTACCTGCCAAGGGGGAGAGGTGAAAAGCATAAAGGCAGCTCAGAGTAACTGACAGGGTACTGAAGGTCCCCTCTTAGAGCCTGGCTGTGGTACAATTACCACGTGTCCAACACACAGTGCGGAGCTGGGGGTGGCCACGAGGGAATGCAGTGGAGGGACCAGGAAAATAACAACTATGTTAAACAAGAACTGCTGAACTGTCTTCCAGAGCTGACTGGTTTTTGCCACGAAGGTCAGCACACATGCTGCAGCCTACTCCCAGATGAGGAAACATGTGAACATGCAGTGGCATGGAACAGCCTTCAATTAAAGGAAACTTGACTGAACTTTTCCCGCTTCAACTTATTCCATTTCTTAAATCACTTTCTTAAGAGACCCACTTACACTGAACTGTGGTATTATTAAAACAAAACATGCTTGAGAAAAATGCTTACACTGAATTTGGCACTTATTACTAAGCCCAAAGTTATATTCATGTATAGTTTTAAGCAGCACAATACACCACTCATCAATTTTCTCACAGTTTTTCATTTTAAAACTTGCTCAAAAGCCAAAATGAAAGTCAATATGCCTTTTTTTCCCCCCCCCAGTTGAACTACATATGCCAGACTGAATGCTCAGTGAGTCCATAGGCACAACAGATCTCATGTTTGGAACTGTTATGGATAACACTCTCTCCCACTTTTTTTAGGAATCGAAACTGACATGTTCAGCTTTTCTGGTAGATAAGAAATAGTCTTACGTTGTCACCTGGGATGTTGAAGACTTGGGCTCAGAGCTTGCTAACAGAGAAAGCCAACTGACTGCAGTCTCTTGCTTCCTCAATGCAGGACTCACCTATGCAATCATTTCCATAACATTCTGTGTCCACGTAATGAGAATTCTCTTTGAACACTTCATCCCACTGTTCTTAAGGTCTAGATTTCATTTCACTTGTTAAGAAAGAAATTTCTCTGTGAGCCTTACCAACATTCTTGCGAAGATCCTATTTTACTCACTTTACTGAGTTTCTGGGATAAGGCATGAGAACTTTTAAAACAAGATCATGCCTAATGGTGCAGTCATCCAAAAACCCAACCAAACAAAACCAAAAAGAACAGAGAGACTGCTCTGTGAGCACATTTTCTAGGTGTGCAAGTTTGTAATTCCATATGACTATTATTCATGGGCTTGGAGGTTTTAGGAGACATGGGGAAGAGGGAGGGGAAAGAGGAGACACAGCATAAGGAATGAGGGATAAGGGCAAGGGAGAGAACCATCCCTAAACCTTACACATCTGCTCTTTCAAAATAATTGCTTCAAGACAAGTTACCATCTTCACTGACCAGCTACAAATGAAACGAAAAATTACTTAGGTAAAGCAGTTTTCTGCACACAGCAAGAGCATGAATAAGACTGAGCAACACATGAGGTATATTAAAAAGTTAGGCCATTAGATTCCTTATAAGTTTTATTTCATCAAGAAAGCCAAGAGACATTTTCCTTGATTCTCCTCAGATACTGAATTGGAAAAAATACCTGGACGTTAGAAAGCTGGGAAATGTTTGTTGGTGTACACTCCTGAGAAATATACAGAAATGAACTTTATATAAGCTTATTTTAAATTACAAGTTGTTAGAACTGTTTTTAAATAGAACCTTTCAGAACAACCTGATCCATTGACATATCTGCACTGCTGAAAGACAGCAAAAGATAAGACTATTGTATTCATCTGGCAGCATGGGTTTGAATGTAAAACACCCACAAGGTTTCACAAGATCTGGTGCTTTTTGGACTTAACACTGAATACAACCCAGTGCAACGGTTTGTTGACCAAGTATCTTTAGAAAGCGTTAAAAATGTGGGGGAACACCTGTGGTGACTCCAAACAAAAAATGTTGCACAGATTTTCTTTGGCTATGAGTGGTTTAAATGCCAAAGAACTGTAACAGAAGACAAAATTAAGCCAACCAACCAACTTAAATTTTAAAATTATGGTGAAAACTGAAGTAACACACAATAGAAGACATGGTAAGATCATCCTACACACTTTAAATACTCACCCACTTCTTTACCCAGATACCAAGAAACAGATTATTTACAGGATTACTATGAAATGTCTCAGAGAATCTAGTGTCAGGCCTCAACTGCAGTAGAGGACAGAAGCACCTAAGTGACAGAGCACACTGTTGCTATTCAGATGGTTTAATTTTCAGAATCTTAGACCATTGACAGTTGGCTTTCTTTATAATTAACGCAGAGAGTGCATACAAGGTACAAATGTTCCAGCTGCCTATGGCTCAAATCTAAACCTCTTCAGAAGCTGCTTCTGAAGAATTAAGTTGAGAATAGATACCCACAGGGAAGCTCATCACTGTAAAACTACCTCAAATCATCACAGGCAGGTTCATCAGTATCAAAATGACTCATCTCAGGAGAGTCCTGTTTACTAAGAAAATCAGACTGCTGGAATTTATTAAGACTATGGAAGGAGTCTTAGGATACAGCAACATTTTTGTTGTGTAAGAACAAATCTTTTCTGTGGGGTTATAGATTTCCACATGTTACTGGCTTACTTGGGAAACCTCATTGAACACCAACTGCCCGAATGTTCTGAAAACAAAGCAGAGCTTACTTTCTTAAATACACCACAGATGAAGTTCAGCAACGTACAAGAACAGAGGTATAGACATTGCATGTTAAGAGACACACTCATCAGGAAGAACTTCTTAAAAATCTTCAAAACTGCAGGACCACTTAATTTAATAATTTGTTACACAGGACACAGCCCAAGTTAAATGGTAAGCCCTACAATGCTCTTCTTCCAGCAGTCACTATGAAACCACCCAGCATCAGGACTCCCAGGAGTAGATAATAAAAGGAATTACTGCAACAACCTCCCCACCCACCACAGACAGCCAGTGACCTCACTCACAGCTTCAGCTGCAGTTATCTGTGAGACTTACAGCAAGATGCATTCAGACATCAATTCAAAATTCTAATTATTACTTTTTAAAAAGTAAGACTTTTCTTTGTGTAAAGACTCAGCAGATCAACTTAGCAAGCCAATAAATTGGCTTCTAACTTTACAGATTTTTTATTGCTTCAATGCAGGATGGTACAGTACCAGAAAAGGCCACTCCCCTTCCTGTCATACTCAGAGTTCTGCACATGCAGTTATTGTTCCTAAGCAGTGTTGATCTCATAGCAAATAGCATTTCAAAGACTACAAGTACCACCTTTTCGCTGTATTTGAGAAAAAAAGGTCAAGCTATTTAAATTAAGAATGTTTACACTAGGAGTGGTAACGACTGCTATTAATCATTTAAGTCTCTTGTTTTTTCCTCTACAAAAAAGTCAACATTTTCACCGACTTCAAGCTGAGCTAATTAAACATGTTTGAATTACCACTCAAAACCAATTGATTCTCTAGAATACTAAAAACTTTTCTTGCACCACTCTCAAAACAAATTTTTGGTCTCCCACATGAATGGAGGCAAACTGTCTGAAGCAAGAGATAGATGTTTTCCCTGTGTCTCACTAACACAAACAAGACTTAAGTTCGTATTCATCGTAAACATGACAAATACACTGAAGTACCTACTTAAACCAACAATATCAATCCAAACATTGGCAATGTGCAAAGCACAGCTGACAACACCGTTATATGCCGAATTTGTCAAAACGTGATATCCCATGCCTTTAAGACTTTGCTTCTCATTTCTACTCCAGATGTCTCTTTGTACCCCTAACAACAGGAAATACTGTATCAAAGACGCATCTGCATAACAAGATTTTTGTCCTCAGAAGACGCACATACCAGTCACAGAGTGCTAGTCTCAATTTTTTTTTTAACCACAGAACACACGAATCTTTTACGCTTTTAAAGCTTCCTATCCTGTATTTCCAATACCTTTAAAGATGCTCTCATTTTCTCAAATGCACTACACCAACTTCAGTGAAAAAAGAAACTGAATCTGTGTTACCCAAATTAGGTAAAACGTTCCCATAGTAAAAGAGCTTGGTGAGAGGCACCATAAAAAGAGTAAAGATGAGAGATAACCAGCTTACCACAGAGATACACCAGTATGCCCGCTCTAAGCAGACAGCTACATCTACAGACAAATATGACATGTTCATGAATAACCTAAAAACCCAAAACAGTTCTAAAAACCACCAAAAAATCCCCCAAACCCACCAGAAGAACAAAACAACACACCATTGGCCATACATCCTATTTCAGACACAGCAAAGAAAAAGGGACACTGGCCAGAAGAAAAGCTCCTCATTGCTCTTACTTGCACAACTTTCTTTGAGAGACGCCACAACTCACTTTCAATAGTTCCAGAAACCAAACACAGAAGAACGCAAAAAAAAAAAAAAAAAAAAAAAAAAAAAAAAGTTGAGTCTTTCCACATCCTGTAATTAAGTACAGGTGCGGGCTGAGGTAGGAAAGAACACTCCCCCCACTCCTGCTGTCACACAAAATGGGAGGGGAGAGCAACAACTTCATGCAGCTACATCCACCGAGCCCCGGCTGTTCCTCCGAAGAAGAGGCCCGTCTTCCTTGGAAGACAGGGCAGGACTGGCCGTAGCCCAGCCGTACCTGTACCCTGGCGCTGCGGCCGCCCGCCGGGCAGGGCAGGGCAGGAGCGGCGGGGCCGCCCGGCGAGCCTGGCGGCGGCGGAGCCGGCCCCGGAGCACCCGGCCGGGCCGGGGAGGGCGGACCCGCCATGCGGCTCTCGGCGGGGGTTGCGGGGGACCCCCTCAGACAGGGCGGCACCCGGGGAAGGGGGTCGGGCACCGTCCTCAGGCCGGAGCGGGGGCGGCGCCGGCCCAGCCCCGCGCACTGGCAGGAACGGCCGCATCTCCTCCGCTCCCCCCACTGCGGCCGGGGACGGCTGCTTCCGCTTCCCCTTCCTTTCCTCCTTCCCTTCCCATTCCCCTCCCTCACCTGCCGCCCCGGACCCTCAGGCAAGCGGGAGGGACGGGCCCAGTAGCGCCGCTCCCCCCGGCCGAGCCCCCGGCCCGCCGCGTTCACCTCAGAGCCGGCCGGCAGCGGCGCACGGCAGCGCCCGCCCCCACGCGCCCACCATTGGCGGAGCCGCGGGCCTGCGCCCCGCCGAGTGGCCGGCGCGCACGTCATTCAGACGGCGGTGAGACGGGCGGCCTCGCCTCCTCTGGTGCCGCGCGGCGCTCAGGGAGTTGTAGTTCCGCGCGGGCGTGCGGCCTGTGCGGGGCTCTCGGGGCCCGCTGCCTCCTCTCGCCGCTCCTCGGGAAAGATCTCCTGGTCCTCGGGTTAGTTCGGCCCTGACAGATCCTGAAAGGAACGGCCGAAGCTAGATCATGCTTTTGCTGTCTTCTCCGGAGCTGTTGTACCTGAAGGTGGAGTGTGTGTGAGCTCTATGGTGGTGTCCCCACTGCAGCCTGTCCGTCTTCTGGAAACGTTTCACAGAACCTCAGAATCACGGAATCAATTAGGTCGGAAAAGACCTTTGAGATCATCAAATCCAACCTAGACTGAACACCACCATGTCAACCAGAGTGTTATAAAGTGCTCATGCAGAAGGAGCAATTAATGGAATGCTATGTGGTGGTTACTGCACATTGCAACAAGCCAAGTCAGCCCGATCCAGTTCCTTCAGAAACATTGTGCAGCTTTTATACCAAGAGCGAAAAACACCACCATATATGGAAGACCACCAGGGTTCCTGAAGACCCTCAAGAGGCCTTTCTGAGGCTCACTGAGCAAACCCAGGCAACTTCATATATAAGACTTTTCTGATTAAAGTAAATACCACAGTATAAGGAAGATAATAAACTAATAGAGGGCATCCAAAGGAGTGTGACTGTATTGGTTTGGCACAGCCTGGTTTTAGGGTAGCAGGGGGGCCACAAAAATGGCTTCTGTGAGGAAGCTGCTGGAAGCTTCCCACCATGTCTGGCAGAGCCAATGTCTGATGGCTCTGAAGATGGACATGCTGCTGACCAAAACTGGGCCAATGAGAGAGGTTCGTAGCGCCTCTGTGATGACATATTTAAGAAGAAAATCAAAACAAAGTCACAAGATTTTGGATTCGAGTCGGAGAAGAGGAGGTGAGAACATGTGAGGGAGAAGAACATGGTGACACCAAGGTCAGTGAAGGAGGGGCAGGAGGTGCTCCAGGCGCTGGAGCAGAGATTCCTCTGCAGGCCGTGGTGCAGACCATGGTGCAGCAGCTGTGCCCCTGCAGCCCGTGGGGACCCCCGGGGGATGCAGAGATCCACCCGCAGCCCGTGGGGAGGTGCCCAGGCCGGAGCAGGTGGATGCCTGCAGGAGGCTGTGCTCCAGTGGAAGACGCAGTAGAGAGAGGGCCCTGCTTCCAGGCTGGAGCAGCCTGTCCTTGGAGGACTGCACCCTGTGGAAAGAGTCCCAGCACAGCAGTTCTGGCAGGGCTGTGTGCCCGTGGGAGGGGCTCACGCCGCAGCAGGTGCGGTGTGGCTGCTGCTCCTGAGAATGGACCCACGCCAGGGAAGTTCAGGAGAACCCTCTCCTGTGGGAGGGACCCCACGGCCTCACAAGGGAAGACTCCTCTCCTGGAGCAGCAGAAGGAAGTCTCGGTGATCGACTGACCAAACCCCCGTGCCCTGTCTCCCTGCACTGTTGGTGAGAAGGAGGGAGAGGCTGGGAGTCGAAGGTGTTCTAAAGGCTTATTTTACTTCTCATTATCCTCCTCTGGTTCTGTTAGTAATGAATTCACATCGCCACTGAAGTTGAGCCTGTTTTGCCCTTCAAGTGTTTCTCCTGGTCCTTATCTCACTCATGAATCGTTTGTTAATTTTTTTTCCTTTTCCCTCCTCTGCCCAGCTGTGGCAGGGGAGGGTGAGCGAGCGGCTCTCGTGGGTGCCTGGCGTTTGGCCAGTGTCAAACCACGACAGCGACAAAGATGGTGAAGGGCCTTGAGAGGAAGCTGTATGAGGAGCGGCTGAGGGCACCTGGTCTGTTCAGCCTGGAGGAGACTGAGGAGAGCCCTCCCTGCAGTTACAAGTAGGGGGTCGGGAGAGAATATAAGGTCCCGAGTACTCAGCCAATGGGAAAGGGGCCAGGGACCACCCTCGGCTGGGAAAGGGTATAAAATGTAGCCACTTTGGTGGAGGGTGTGTGTGCGTTCGGCTCTGGGGGAGGGAAACACACACCGGCTCAGGTGAATCGTTACTAATAAACAGTTTTCTTTTGCTTCGACGACTTTGTCCTCATATAATGGTATCTAAAAATTAGTTTATTTCTAACCGTCCTGTGCAGGGCCAGGAGTTGGACTCAATGATCCTTGTGGATCCCTTCCAACTCAGCATATTCTGTGATTCTGTGATCCCTGGCTAATAAATATGCATATCATCCTGAGGCAGGCATGCATGTTAGGCCAAGTTGCCATCCGGTGCTGTAATAAAGTACTGCCTGCTTCTTAATACTACATTGGTATTAAGGAGTTTTATTTGTGATTTTTGGTGTCAAGACCATGGCCATGTCCAGTCTTTTCTTAAACACCTCTAGGGATGGTGACTCCACCAGCTCCTTGGGAAGTCCATTCCGATAGCTAATCACCCTTTCTGTAAAGAAATTATTTTTCTCAGTGTGTTTCCAAAAAATGGAGTAAAATTCATCAGAGCCATCAATGTGGGAGATTGTTACTCTTGGAACAATTACTCCAGATCCAATGTCTAACTCATAAACACTTGCAGAGGTGTTTTAAGGCCCTCACCTCACTATCAAAAAGGGTTTTCCCCATCAGCTTTACCTTTGTGCAATGAGCATCTGTCCTCTGGATTCTTACTGCTCTCTGCCTGGCAATTCGGCTGTTTGTATATGAACTGGTAGCTTTCCCTGGTGACTTGTCTTCCCTTCTCCTCCTCTGGATGAGGAGTGCTGGAGATTTGTACTAGGTATTTTTTTTTTTCCTTGCCGTCCCTACATAACCATCTCTATGTCTTTTATTTAAATAATAAATCATCTGTGTTCTCTAGGGCAGGTTGGATTACCTGGCATGGCAGTCACTGAGCTTGGGCTTTCCCTCATTCCTGAGGCTGATGCAGAAGAGGGAGCCAAATGCCACCAAGCAGTGACTGTGTTATGTGAGTGGTGAGCACCGTGTCCAGTGCCTGTCACATGGCAAAACCCCCTGGTCTTCCTCAGGTAATCTGGGCCTTGTTACACCTCCTTACACTGTAGTGGCATGTGAAGGCTTCTGTGGTACGGCTGTTTGCGTTGACATGAGAGACCTCTGGAATGTGCAGCTTCCACCACTGTTTCCTTATGAGTCCGTCACTATGATCAGACAGGTGCAACCTCTGATTTTGTTACTCTGTTTTTGATGGATGATTTCAGAGTTAGCCTTGTTCACTGAGGCTCCTCTTCTTGGCTGCAAATGGTGTAACAAATGTGTAAATGAATGACTCATGAATTATTCATCCACCTGTGTTTCCATGAAGCACGTGTAGAGGCATTGCTCACTCAATTATCCGTGTGTGGCTGCACCAGGTTGGTGGATGGTCCCTGCCACAGGCACCAGCTGAGGCAGCAAGTCTCAATGAGCTGTGTGGCTTCACAGCTCACCTGGCTCCAGTGGCATTGCAGCTGCTTTCGTAACACAAGGCTAACAGGTCCCACCAGACCTTTGATGGCCCTGCATCGATCACCTCAGGTTTCCATGTATCACCCAGGAATACTAGAGAATGTGCTCTAGAAGCCAGTGGCAGAGCAGTTCTGGGTAGGATCTGCTGTGTCCAGCATCAAGTTACACACATTTGTCAGGAGGAAGGTGGTTTTTTTTGTTATTCTGCATATTCTGTTGCAAGACCTTCCATCACTGAAAAATCAATAGGCTAATATTGATACAAAAATACCAATATAGGAATAAATTGGTATTTTCTTCAAAACACACTTTTCTACATTCCTCAAAACATTGATTCTGAAGATGACTTTATGCATCAGATCCCAAAGTAGCAATAGGGCTACTTGTGACCTCTGAAGAAAAAAATTCCAATCTGGATTACTGAGATTCCACTATTCCTCAGTCCTTTCATTAGAAAGCAAAGAAAATATGGAGAAGGAAATAATTCTGAATCAGCTTGATTGCAATTCTGTAAGAATTTTGAAAACTTGGTCCAAAATCACAGGGGAAGAAGCCTGCAGTATGATGGGGTTTTGAAATTTCCCCGACCTCCATATCTGCTTAATGATGCCTTTTTTTTTTTTTTTTTTTTTAATTCTTATGAAAAAGTTTAAGAAGAACTGTTCAGCCATGCAATATCCTAGACCATGAGTGTCAGCTGTTAATTGCTGGCTTCTGGAAAATTGAGGTGTTAGAGTCACCACTTACCTTTGTTGCTCTGGAACACAGTGCAAAAGAATGCTGAACAATCACAAAGGAAGACAAACTCCCTGCCGCCAAGGGTTTTGCATTTAAAGATATTACAATACCCTACTGGATATGGTATCAAAGTTCCCTTTTCCCTTTGTAGTTCTGCTTCTATGATTCCTTCTTTTCACTCTCTTCTGTTCCTTAACTCTTGCTATGGAGCATAAGCCCTACCTGCATGGCCTTTGTGGACTACTAGAGCATTTACTTGGAGTGAAAAATACAGCACATTTTATCAGCTTGCAGGTTGTGGAAGTGATCTTCACAGCTAGATGGCAACAAAAGAATTCCATTAGACCTCCTTCAATAACAAGTGAGAAATGCAATGTTGTGAGAACATTAGAAGCAGCTGCCTCACTCTAATGTCAGTGACAGTCTCTTTCAATTTAAATATTTGCAATAGCCATAATTAAACACTTAGTAATTGGCACTGAGTTAAAACAGAAATTCATTACGTAGTCTTACTGCTGGGCAGACTTTAATTCCGATTTATATGCTCCTTGGTTTTGTGCCTGGATAAGTTTTGTGATTTAAAGGCTGTTTTACACAGTATAGAAATTGTCACAGAGGGTAAATGATCTTCTAGGTGAGTAACAGAATTTTGACTTTTTCTGGAAGCAGCTCCCTAAAGAGATCAATGTTATGTTCTCCTTCCACTGTTTAAGACTGAAGACATTTGCATCTGCAAATAGAGGCACGGTCTGCCTGGGTCACTGAATCTAGACTGGCTCCTGGATGCTTTCACATCATCTAAACCTTGTAAAGTTTTCTCCTCATCCTCTAAAACAGCATTGAAACTGGCAATCCTCTTACATGATTAGTCATGTAAGAAGACGTGCTAGGAACTTGGGTTGGCCCTGCCTTCTGAAAAGATGCATGTGTAAACAAATGTTCCTTGGGGTTTGCCCTCATCTTTTTCTTTTGGAAAAATGAGTGTAGCAAACCATGGCATAATATACAAAACCAGAAATACAGGTCTCGACATTCTTACCCAGATATTTGCCATTATGCTGTAGGAGCTGTGATAATAAAGTTTCAGTTTCTTAAAGCTTTTGATTCTAGCAGAAAAAATCATTATATAATTAACCATTATATCATTATAAAATAACATAAATTAAATTCTATTACACCCTCCCCCCCCCCCCCCCATTTTTATTCTATTGTGCCTGTAAGACCCACATTTTTCTAATCATACTGTAAAGGTGAAATAAAGAATAAAACTCAACCTTGTAGTGAATAGGTACACTGGGATATTTCCAGCAGGCCTGAATTTGTTCCAAATGTATTTTATTTTAGATCAGAGCGCAATACACAGGCTTTGGCTCCACTTCTTGCTGCTGCAATGAGCTCCCTTTTCTGAGCTGCTTCTCTGTCCATGAAGCCATGCTGAAGGATTCTGAACTGTCTTTCCCGACTCTCTTCCAGTTCTTTCCAATGGTTCCATTGGAAAGAATCCTGCAGGGAAGACACAGAGATGATCAGATTGCAGGTGATACAGTGGTTCTCTTTAGAGAATACATTGAACTTCTATTTGATAATCCTGCTGGCTGACAACATGGTTTGTTTGCTAACGATTGGGAAACTTGTTAACATCAAACTTAGCATGATGAATAGAAAGGTAAGTGGAGTGGGTTGCCCAGTTTAGGATGACTTAAACACTGCTGCAACTCTCCACAAAACCATGGGAATGATAAACTGTAACATGCCTTGGGTGAGAGCAGGGGTGAGCATCCCAATTTGGTGTGATGGGAAAGCTGGGAAGGACAAGAGTTGGAGAGGGGGTAAGATGCTGTCTTGATGGGTAAGTGTGGTGGTAAGAGTGGGAAGGCAGGTGTTGAATGGATGAGCCCTGCTCTGTGGTAGCAGAATGTGTGACAAAAAGGTGAGGTCAAGGCCACGGCTGGAAAAATTGTGCCTATGCAGGAGGCAGGGTGTTGCTATTGCCAGCCATGTATGGCACCATCTGCCTCTGCCCCCTTGCCAGTGCTGGCAATTGAGCAAAGGTCTGTGAACAGCAGGTCTATTGCAGAGCTTTTCTCCTTATGTAATAACCAGACCTTGTTTGACACGATTCTGGTTTTCTGGGGGATAATCTTTAAGAGTCCTTCTTGCTTTTTACGCTCCATTGTTTTTTCTGCAATCTTCTTCTGCAGGTTTAAAATGCGTTCATCTTTCATGGGCCTTTCACCAGACTGGGACTTTTTCTTTTCTTCTTGCCTGAAAAGTCAAAAAGATACAATGAGAAGGTAAAATAATATCATCCCACAGAATAAGTCCATGTGAGCACATATTACCTTGGTAATGATGAATTTGCTCTTGCTTCTGAGAACCAGCTAGACTCATACTATATAAATCATATAGTTAAATCATATATCTTTAATGTGATACTCACAACTTGCCTCTTCTTGTTTACAGAACAGCATTACTAAACCATATAGGATATTTTTTTCCCACAGGATGCCATGATGACAATATCTGGACTATTTCAAGCCTGACATGACATTCTTCAGAAAAAAAAAAAAAGTGCAGAACCTGGAATGATACCACAGCTCTTTGCTTGTGCAAACTATGGAGTTTTCCTTATGTGATCATTAGTATTCATCTTGATTGCTGTATTCCTTGGCAAATAAAATATATTCTTTTCTGTGTAATCCCAATGCCCAGATACAGAATCAATGGGATGGTGATGTATTAATTAAGGTTAGCTGCTCTGTGTGAACATAAATTGATAGCAACATGTGCAGCATAAAATTAAGGCATAACAGAGAGGTAATTTCATAGCCTTCCTTTTTCCTTCTCCTATTGTCCCCACTTTTCTGTCCTCTGGAATTTACATTTTAGCTGGTTTTGCATACTTTCACCTAATTGGCACAATTTACTCACAACTTCTCCATGTAGGTTACACCATGTTACATAGTGACTCACTTAATATCCAACTTTCTCTTTTATTCAACATTGACTTTGAATTTAGCTTAGTAAGATCAAATTGTAGAGTTAATACTATGTCATGAGAAGCTGTGATTCTCTGGCCAGATTTAGAAGTAAAGGAAGTGTCAGATCCTCCAAGGAATGCACACAATTGTATAGCCATGTTAGATCTGCTAGGTACAGCTGGCAAAGTTAGTTTTATTGTGGTGATGCGATACCTTTATTGTATTTTTATATAAGTTTTCTGTACCCCAATGGTTCATCCCTACCTTCCCCACTCCTATTCCCAGCTGGTTTGCCCCAGACCCAAGCCGCTCCCCCGGTGCTCCCTACATGGTTGTTCTCCTCCCCTTGTTCTAGCTCTTTCCCTATCAATCACCCAAACCCCTCCTGTTGTTCCCGAAGGTTCCGTGTCCATCACCTGAAACCTCCCAATTTACCCTTATATGGTCCCCATCAATCCCCCGAGACCCTACCCCTTTGGAAATCCCCTAAACCTCAATGCCCAATTGGGGCATGTGATCCCTTTCCCTCCTCCCCTTGAGGCTATTGGCCCAAGGAAATGTCTATCCTCGTCCATATCCCTCCCTTAGAGATTTCTATTGGTCCCCAGTTAAGCCATCCCCATTGTAACACCTCCCTTTATAAGAGGTTCCCTGGGGCTGCTCGAGGTTTGTTCCCTGGGAGTTGCGTCCAATAAATTTCGATTTTCCCGTGTGGCAAGCCTCCTTGCTACTTTTTATCCTCTCCCTCATCCAGACTGCTGACAGCCACTGTGCCTGGAGCTTCAGCTCCCCTGGGCAGAGCTGAACTCCTGAGGAGCAGCTTTAAAGCCAAGAGCCTCCAGCTGCTCCCCACTCCTGTCGCACACCGCAGGAGCTAGCCCGGGCAGTGGTCAGTGGCGGTCATTGCGACAGTTTTATAAAAGGTCTTTTATGTTTCAGTGGTGCAACATTACAATTGCTTTTATTAGAAACCAGATAAAGACTCCAAATGGCCCAGAGTAGAGTGCACCAGGGCACTGTCCAGCTGATTCTGTAGCTGTCATTCTGCCAGCGGCAGGACAAGTTTCACAGACAAGTTTCCTTTTGAAGAGAAATGTTCTACAATTTACTCTTTCCTTATATCTTGGGTGTTTTCAGTATAAGACACACTCTTCTCAAGAATCTGGCAGATGAGGAAGAAGGAAGAAGTTCCTTCTGATTCTAAACCCACCAATTTGCCTTTAAAAAGTGTCTGTATAAGAATCCAAGGATCCAAACACTTTTTTCATCTTGGGAGAGATGGCTTTTGCCCACCTTGTTAGCTTTATCTTTGCTTATAGGAAAGTCGGTGGCAGCAGTTTCCTTCAGTGCAGCCATTCCAGACTAGAGATCCCCAAATCCTCAGGAACTAGATGAAAGGGAAATATGACCTATGTTACATTCTGAAATGTGACTGTGAACTCTGAATAAGGGATGCAGTTAAGCTTGGCTTCTCGTCTCCAATTGCTTTCCTGAGACACTTCCTGAACCTCTCTGCTCCTTGTGTCATGCTATCTGGTTAGGATAACATTTCCTTATCCTCTTTGAGACTGTGATATACTCTGCTACACCGAGATTAATTTTTAACACTGTACTGTAAATCTAAAAATTGTGTACTATCACTTAATCTAATTGAGGACATGGGTTATTTCTACTTGCACTGTATCAAGGCATTGCATTCCAAAGGATATAGGAGAATATAACAGTAAGGTTTTAAGTAAATACTTGATGATTAAATCTTGTCAGTTGGAATAAACAACAAAACCTTTCCTTACATGCAAATCCAGATTCTTGTAAATACAATTAAAGGAAATATGTCAAGAGGTTTAACATCATGAAGGAGCAGCAGCTGCTTCTGTATTAACATTGTAAATAGTTGCTTATTCCCAGAGTAATATTCATTCCTCTTCTACATGTAGTCTTGTGTCAGTCCTCTACACTATTCCAAAAAGCTGCCAATCCCATAGTTTTTCACATGCTATACCATATCATAACAGAAATTCCAAGAGGGGAAGGAATGAAAAAAGGAATTTTAAAGTTCTGGTTTTCTGTGGTCAGTTGAGAACTTTGAGGACTCAGGATAGAAAAACCTCTTATGATCTCTGTCACCTCATATCATGTATTTCCGAAGGAAGTAAGGTAACAGCCAGTCAGAATGGACTAGTACACAGAAAAATCCTCTCCAGATCAATAGAAAATTATGTGATAATTGATGAAAATTCTTCTCAGCTATATTTAAAAAATGGGGAATTTGAAGATTTGCACAGAGGTTTCCTCCTATAATCTATATTTGGCTCTTCATTTACATTTTCAAACTCCAGTTTTGCATCAAAAATATAAAGAGGTAGATGTATGACAGCTCTTAACTGACTCAATACTTGTAGGAGGTGGAGCAAAAATGACCACTTGGCCATTCTAGGCACCAAAATATCAAGCAGGTAGGACTGTATTTATAAGCTCAGCTTACAAAAAGGAGTCTTGTGCAATAAACACAAATATTTTTTAATAGCAGAATTACTTATAGTGCAATAAACATTTTTTAAAATTTTCTCATAGTCTCAGTGAGTAGGACTGTCTGTACTTCACAGTACCTTGCCTCCTTCTGTCCATATAATTCTAAGTTACTGCAGTTAGCAAAGTGAATGTATCTAACTGTTAACAATTCACTGTTAAGGCAGTCACTATTTTGACATATAAGAACACTACACTATTAGACTGATTACTATTTTGTACTAATGTGAGTAATTTAAGCACTCAAAATCTGACTCCCTCCCAAAACAATTAACTTATTAGGCACCTAATTTTAGGTGGGGAAGTGATTGTTATTCATAACAGTGTTCTCCTTATTTGAAGTAAAAATTTTGAAGCTGTATAATCAAAGTTCAGTCACTGAATCACAGAATGGCTGAGTCTGGAAGGGACCTGTGGGGGTTATCTTGAACACTTCCATCTGTTTAAGCAGAGCCACCTTGAGCTGGTTGCCCAGGTCTGTGTCCAGATGGCTTTTGAACACCTCTAAGGATGGAAACTCCACAGCCTCTCTGGACAACCTGTGCCAATGCTTGATCATCTTCACAGTAAAAAGTGTTTCCTGATACTCCTCTTGTCATCTTAATGGTCACCACTGAGAAAAGCCTGGCTTTGTTTTTTTTACAGCATCTCTTCTCATCTTCATGTTTCTGATCTGTCATTGCTGTTAAATTTCCCCCTTCTGTTTCAACGATAGTGAAGAACTCCTCATTTCCTCCTCTTCCTTCTTCTCTTTCTCCTCCTTTTCCTCCTTTGGCTGCCTTCACACTATGCCCACCCTTTCCCAGTTCAGGCCAAGAGAGAGGGGTTACACTCCTCTCAGTGTGTGTGGTCAGTGCCCCTTGTCAGGGAGGGGTTTGAGCACTGGCAGTGGCAGGGAGAGAAAGGAGTGCTTTGCCATCTTAGCAAACACACCATCATTGCTGAGAGCACCATCAGTGCTGAGAGCCCAGCGTGCTACACCATTACCCCAGTGTGAGATGGGGAAGTAGGGAACTTTTGAGCTCTGGGAGTCTGTACACCTTCCTCACATACAAGGAAGTCAAGGAGGATTAGTGCCACTCTCCTCTGACAGAACCTTAGGGGAACCTAAGGCATCATTTCAAGTACACAAGCATGTCACTTGAGTACATTAGCATGTGTTCAAACACACACAAATCTGCTGGTGCTCGAAAAAGCTGAGAACAGAATTGCTTGTCCACTTCAATGACAGTGCTGATTTTCAAACTGTGTGAAATTCTAGCAGTTAAAGGGACATCCTGCATATATACCATCCTGCAAGCACTCACAAAGCCACTGCTGTGATGGATGTCATGGCTTGCAGTCTATTAAAGGCCAATGTCTCTGTAATTTTTCATGTTCCATTTCCTATTTTGTTTAATATAGCTCATTATATGCTTGCACAATGTGCTTCTTTTGTGTAGATGTATGTCTGTAAATGATATTGAAAGGAACCTGCTTAGTAAGTTAGAGATTAAACTCCAGCTGTCACTAAAGCAGGTTTGTTCAGGAGTTTAGCTGCCATACTTTAGCTGATTAGCAATAGCCTTCAATATATGCAATTTAAGATCTAACATGTAATTTTATACTGATGCATAAGGCTAACTTATGAGGACCATTGGTAAGATTTGCTATTCTATCCCTATAATGATTAATCAATTCTGTAAACATAAAAATTTTACATCTCCTGTGCAACAGATCAAGAATAGAACCCAAGAAATTAATCACTCACACTGATTTGAGAGGTATTTTAGGATTCAAGGTCTGCAAATAAGGTTTAATACACAGAGCCCATAGTTTCTATAAAGAGAAATAAAAACTGCATGAAAGTGTCTAGCATTTGTAAATGCCGTGGCCAGCATGCCATATTTCTGTATTAACAGAAATAACACCAGAGATTTGGATTCTGGATGAAAATGCATGAAATATACTCCCAAAGAACAACATTTTTGGTATACTAAGATGATGCCTTTTTATAGGAGTTACTTCCAAGTTACACACATAAATTGCCTAGGAACTATGAAAGGAAAATGTCTTCTAACATCTATAATGAAACACTGTATTTCTTCATTTAGAAAGCAAACAGGGCTCCATTAAAATTACTGTATAACTTATCAAGAATCTGACCAGACTGACTGATTGATTGATTCAGAAGCTTGACATGTAGTATATAATTTAATTTGGATTCTACTATCTTTGGCATGCTGGTCTGTTCTAAAAAACACTTCAAATGACAGAACAAAAAGTGAATCAAAGCTTCTCATTCAAGCACAGATTATTTTGGGATCAGAAGAATTTTAGTTCTGAATTAAGCCAAAGAGTGTAGTTTAAAGGAACCCAGCCCTATACAAAATTCACAGACTGCACATCTAGGAGAACAGACGATTCTTTAAGCAGGTACTAGTGCAACAGGTTTTATGTAGCACACAAGTTCTTAATGCTTAGTTTGCATCTCTAATGGAAAGCAGTGGCTTAAGTTGCTCACACAGGCTTTCACAATACTGAGTGTTTAGCAACGAGAGTGTATTTCCAGCTCCAACTCCATTTCAGGTTCTTAAGTCTTAAATCTTTTCTTGATACATGCCATAGAAAAGAAGGTCACTGATCTGTGCAGTCAATCCACTGCAGCTGCAGTTATTGATTCATTAAATACATTAAACTGTCTTCTTAAATACTATCATAGTAAAACCCCAGTCTTTGGAGATTAACTATCAGCAACAAATCAAATTAGAGCTGAGACGAGTGAAAACTAGTGAAAGGAATACATCAATACTCCCTTCTGTAACTGAGATGTGGAACTGGATGATAAATGAATAACATGAATTGAACTCTGAGAAGCCACCTTCAGGCAATAAACATGAACCTAAGACATGTCTAAAAACATGTGTTTGTAGCCTGATAGAATACGTCTTCCTAATGTCAGCCTGAACATCAGTTTGCAAAATAAATATGGCAAGACAAGGATTTATCTCTCAAAACCACAAATCGGAAATATGAAAGACAATTTGAAAGAAAACAGTGGCAAATATTTAAGATGCAGTAAAAATGGTCAAGAGGTGTGCCATGTACACTTCTACACAGGCTTTCTTCCTGCTCAGCTTTATTTGTAAATAGCTTGAACTTAGATTTTAAAACCTATGTGGAAGGGACCCTGTCTTCTGCATATGTGAAGCATCTTTGATGGTTATGGATACTTTATGACAATGATTAATAAATATTCTAATTAATAATAAATATTAATAATGAATGCAGAATTTCATCAGAGAGTCTGTAAGCAAAGAATTTCCCTTTTGATCTAATGCTATAATGTATTTAATTTCCAACTTATTATTGCCATCACAAAATCTTCCTAAAATATTTTTAACTTCTAGAATAAGACCTTCCTTTTCACGTTACAGATGAAATTCAAGGAAGAAAATTACAGCCCTAATATTGGTTCAGATGAGAATGAGAAAAAAATTTAAGTGGCAAGCTAGAATGATTCTAATAACATCAAATTAGTTCTGATTAGCTGAAAAGGAACAGAAAAAAGGCAAAACTTCTTTCTAAATATATATTATTGGCTCTGAATCCTGGGGCAATACTGTCAACACTAGCCTATGGAGTGTCTTCAACCATAAATGATGAAAAAGATTTGTTAAATCTGATGAAAATTATTTTCAAGAATTAAAAGGAAATCCTGGCTCCAGTGTAATCCTTGACAAAAGTCATACTGATTTATAAAAGGGCTGTATTTTGGTCTGTACTTGTTCTCCTCCTCAAGGGCTGGCAAAATATTAACAAAGTTGCAATGTCTTAAATGTCACATGCTGTTTTATACTGACTTTAAAGCAGCTGCTCGTCCAAGTTCTGCTCTGAATTGGGAAATCTGGTCCAGTTTGTCTAGAAGAAGTTGTTCCTTAGCTTGTTTTTCATGAATTATCTGGTCTCTCTTCTCTTCCTCTGCTGCCTTCTGTGCTTCCTTGAGTAGGGCGAGGCGTTCACGTAGTTCCACTATTGACATTTCACCAAATAAACCATGGCCACCAGTCTAGAGAACGCGAAATATAGGTTTAAATAACACTGTAAATACCAAGGGGAGAGTAAATGAAATATTTTGATTGTGTTCCAATCCATGCTGAAAATATTCTGACTTCTAGAAATATAGGGATGGTCCTAAACCAACTGGTACTTAAAAGCTGTTTTTAAAATCTAGAGCATATCTTTCATAAAACATTTAAAGAAAAAGCATTGGAAAATATATAGAAGATTAATCATAAATACAATGTATTTGCTCTCAAAAAAATTCTACTTGACTTTTAATTAGACTTTTGAATTTAAAAAATGTGTAAATCTACTTTTTTTTTTAATGTGTGAAACCAGAACAGACTTTACACTAAAAAATACACATTTTTTGTATTTATCTATTTCCAAAGTATGCACTCGATCTATAATGGTATCTACTATTTTTATCTGAAATGACTGGGACTAAACAATGCTTTGTGCCCAGAAAATTCAGATCTTAATGCACAAATTTAAAATATTCAAACCTGAATGTTTAATGAAGGCTTTTTAATATCCACTTTGCAGTGTGAGTGATAATGAGATTCTGAGATCTAATGAGAGACTTCTGCACCTTAGTTTGCAAACAAAGATGGATAATTTCCAAACAGCTTTGTGAAGGCTTTAAATTTTTGGCCCTTGCTCTTACATATACTTTGTTCAAGCCAACCACTAAACCATGTCCTTAAGTGCCACTTCTCATCTCCAGGGATTGCAACTCAACCACTGCCCTGGACAGTCTGTTCCCATGCATGACAACATTTTCTGGGAAGAAATTTTTCCTAGTACCCAATATAAACCTCCCCTGATACAACTTGAGGCCATTTCATCTTGTCCTATCACTTGTTACTTGGGAATAAAGAGCAACACTCACCTTGCTACAATCTCATTTCGCCTGCATGTATGGAAAACTTGCATAAACCCACACAAATAGTGAGCTCCTGTGTAGCTTTCTTTGCAAAATTTAATCCATTCCACTCCAACTAATATTCTTTTGTCTATCTTAACATAGTTTTGGTACACACCTTTGTTGTATGCCTTGTACCATAGCATGTTAAAAAAAATCCTCCTTTTATTGAATACTGAGTGAGTTGTTGACAGAATAGTAGTGACCTTTCTGCTTGTGAACTTTTGCCAAAACTGAACATGAAGGGGAAGGAAAAGAAACTGGAAAAGAGAAGGATGCTCCATCATAGATAGATGCTCAGATGTTCAGTTTGCCTTCAAGAATTGACTGCAACTCAGTTCCTCTTCTCTGGCCTGGGATGCCATATAAGTAGTATAGTCAGGTGCTCATCCTCCAGTGTTCATTCTCTGGCTCTTCTGAGCAGTGGTCCATGAAACAGATGGAAAGCCAAGAGAGATGAAGAAGAAAATAAGGGGAGTGGGAGATAAGTGGCCAGGGGCAAAAATAAAGCCACAAAATAGAATATGACAAACAACCAGGCTTGGATTTCTACTGCTGGAAGATTTCCAGCAGTTTTGGTCCCCATAGCTTCTTTTCCTAAAGCTCCAAAAGTTGAGTTAGTAACAAGAGATCATCGCTGGTTTTTCACTGAAAGGCTGGTTGTGTGATACTGTCTCAGTGGTTTCTGCTTCCATACTCTGCATGTCTGCCAATCACCTAAACAATGGTCACCAGTAGCATCAGTAGACAATTGCTAAAAGAGTTCAGTGTTATGCAGTCTTTATTTTTACATAAAAAGATGTGCTTTTGAAAAAGATGTACTACCATAGGTTCATGAAATAGTATTATGGTTGTTCTGGGTTGACAGTTGGACTGGATGATATTGCAGCTCTCTTCCAACTTGATGATACTGTAATCTCCTTCTCAGTTTTCACTTTAAAATGATTTGCAAATAGTAAGTGCCATAATACTTTGCTTCTAGTTTAAACTAGTCAGTGACCATTAAGTTGTATTCACAGGAAGTGAAAGGGAAATGTTTTGCAAAAGGGTATATATACCTATATATCTGTATCTGTATCTATATATCAGTGGCAGTGTTTGAGCATGACAAGCAGATATCAAACATGTCTAGGAAAGAGAATTTGCTCAAGGTGTAGAGTGGTAGAAGCTCAATATTTTGAGTGTCTGCATTTCAAAAATGCTCAGTGAAGCCAGTGAAGTAGTTCCTAAAATAAGAAAAGTTCTATACTCATGCAGTAGATACTGCTGGTGTTCACGCAACTTAAGTGCCATCAAGGGAAGAACTGGTACCTTAAAAATTATGAGAATGAATGGGAATTTTATTTGCACTTAATTGCACTAAGCCTGAAAAAGCATTCTGTAGAAAGAAAAACAGGGCAAGCTATCACCAAAAGTGTGCCCATTCACTAGAGTGCTACTGTAATAGTCAGTATAATGGAACAGTGAAGTTGTGATATAGAATCACAGAATGATTTGAGTTGGAAGGGACCTTAAAGACCAGCTAGTCCAAACACCCTGCCATGGCCAGGAACATCTCCCTGACCATGTTGCTTCAAGCCCCATCCAGCCCAGCCTTGAACACTTCCAGGGATGGGGCATCCACAACTTCTCTGGGCAACCTGTGCCAGTGGTTTGTCACACTCATTGTAATAAATGTATTCCTTATGTCCAATGTAAGTCTACCCTCTTTCAGTTTCAAACCCTTTCTTCCTGTCCTGTCTCTACAGGCCTTGGTAAAACATCTTTCTTTTAAGTGCCTCTATAGACTGAAAGGCTGCTGTAAGGTCTCTCTGGAGCCTTCTTGCCTCCAGGTTGAGCAACCCCAACTCTCCAGCCTTGCCGCATGGCAGAGCTGCTCTAGCCCTCTGACCATCTTTGTGTCCCTCCTCCGGACCCCCTCTAACAGGTCTATGCCGTTCTTGTCCTGAGGACCCCAGAGCTGGACACAGCACTCCACGTGGGGTCTCACCAGAGCAGAGCAGAGGGGCAGAACCCCCTCCCTTGACCTGCACCATTTTACAGTTGTGATAGAAAAAGTAATGACATTTTCATGTCTGACTATATCAAACAGTTACGTCTTTGCAGCCAAAACCTTGTGACCGAGTCATCAGGGTAACAAACGTGCAGTGAGACCGTACCAAAGGCTCTGTTTAGTGTTGATGCAATGTGCAACTCTACCTGAAGCAGTAGAGCACCTGTATGTTGGTGCTTTTGGCATTTCCATGCAGACTGTTTACTGTGTCTGTGGTGTACAATTACTCTTTGTACTTTTTCCCCCCCTGCTTCTTCCATTTTAGTTTAGTAACATTCTCCACAAATGGGTGTAGGGAGTCTGGGTTTAAAAAAAGAGAATTGCCTTCTTTGGCTGGAAAAGAAGTGGAGAACTGATGGCAGCAGCCACAGAGGTAACCAAAGACAGTTAAAGGAAGATCTTGTTCACTTCTTTGACACTTGAAGTTAAATGCATTCTAAAATCTGATAAATGAGGTAGGGATTTATCTGGTGGTTGCAAAGACAGTTAGGTAGGTTTGGAATCAATGAATGGCTCAGTTTTATTCAGAGGAGCAAGTTATAAAACCAAAGCATCATCTTGTCTGCTCCAACATCCTCATGGAAGGAAGACCTATTTCTTCTGTATGATTTCTGCAGACTAGCCATGGGTGTTTTTTGTGTTCTTTATTTGAGTACTCATGAAAGAAAGGAAAGGAATAAAAAAACCCAAAAGCATTCTATTACTTAATATTGCTAGTGTCATTTTATACTACTCTATGTTTTTCTTCTTTCAGGGTGGACAAGAAAAATGGAAAAGTATTTTCAGATGATCTGCTTCTGATTGAGTTAATAAATAAGATAACAGATTTCTGGATGCTGCCTAATTCTGGGCATTGCAGAGCGTAATCTTGTGGGGTATGCCCCGCCTCTGCCCCGGAGGGAGGCCTTCTGAGATAAGGAGATTGCATAACCTCCCAGCAGAACTCCCCTGGAAAGGCAACTACTTCAGTTATGGTGAGAAGAAGACAGACCCAGAATCCTCTAGGAGACCCTGTGCAGATCCTTTGTAACCCATTGGCTTTTACCCTCTGACACCCACCCCCTGTATCCCTATAAGATCTAGCCCTCTGCCCCTATGAGACCAGAGAGAGCTCGTCCCTGGCCTCCCCTTTGCAGGGTGTGGACTAATAAAGCTGCCCCATGCAGAACTGCTATACGGGTCTCTTCGTCTCTCTCCTCCTGGTCTGGCCTGGAGATTGCCCCGCAGAGCAAGAGCTGAAATCACGAGCTGAGAATCACTGAAGAGTTGATAGATTCTCTGCAAGGGCACTCCAGCAGCTGTGGCTGAGGGAAGACACCGGGCCCCGGGAAGATGGTTCCTCACGGGACCATCTCTTCAGACCGGTCACAGCTTCCTGGGTCTGAGCTACAGACCCCACACCAGCCGCCTCATCTGGCGCCCGAACAGCCACTGGACCCCGGGCCCCCGACGGACCACGGCTCGAGCTGCGTCTTGACCAGCTTCAAGACAGAAACAGCCGTTCGCGTGCTGCTCCTCTGAAGACAGGACCATCTGCGTTTTAGTAGAGACTTTCGGAAGAGGACAGTTTGAGACACTCGCCCCTCATCTGGGACAGAAACTCCTGAGGATTGAACTGGGCCAGACCCCCGCTCAGCAGACGTTTTTGTTTTGGACTTCACCAGGACCTAGCCTCGCCAGAAGATGGGATTTGTAAGTTTAAAATCAGGGCTCTCCTCTCTTTTTCGCGTGCAATACTGTTTTCTAAGTCCTTTTTGGTTTTTTTTTCTCTTTTTTCTACTGAGGGAGGCATGGAACTCAAAAAAAAAAGGGAACTAGGCAAGCTAAACCCCGCCTTTTCCAACCTGAGAGAGACTTATACCCCCTTCTCCTAAATCCTCTCCTAGAAACCAACTTTAAATTCTCTAAGGGTGTTCTTTCTAAGAAAAATTGTAAATCTTTCATTAATTGGATATCTTGAAATTTTCCTGATGTCAGCAGAGATTCTATCCTTTCTGATCCATTCTGGGACAAAGTGGAGAAGAAGCTCTATTCTTTTCAAGCTTCAGGAGACCTTTCTGTCTCTCGATTTATCCCTTTATTTCATTTAATAGTTCAGACGTGTCACATTGCGAACAACCCCCAGGCAAACCTATCCCCTGACCCCCTTCCCCCAACCCCCAGGCAAACCTATCCCCTGCCCCACCTTCCCCCATCCCTTCTCTCCACCTGGGACAGAGGCCAGTCCCAGCACGGAGCCCGCCTGCCCCCCCACCCCACTTTCCGCATGAGGCAGCTTTATTAGTCCGCACCCTGCGAAGGGGAGGCCAGGGACGAGCTCTCTCTGGTCTCACAATCTCAGGCATATCAGTTGTTGTGCATCAACAGCAAGTCCAAGAAGTTTGAGATACAGTTACTATAAACCCTAGACTTAGACACACAAGTCATTTACACAGTATATTCGTGAGAGCTCAGAAGGTTTTGGGTTCTCTTGACAATCTCTTTCATGTACCTGAATGTTGACAGTTTTGAAAGCAAAAGAAATTAATTTTTCTAATTACCATGGCCATCACCACTGCAATATGAACAAGTATACATCAGTCTAAACTTTGTGTTGATTCAGTTCTTAGCCAGGACTGACAAATCTTTGAATTTGTGAAGATGGATAGAACATCTTGTAATCAGTTTCCAACCTCTTTTTGGAAGATATTGGAAAACCCAGATTTGGCAAAATTCAAAGAAGGTTCAAGGGGACTAAGATTTCACTTGCCATCAGAATATTCTTCTTGATAAAATTGTCATTTTATAAACTTTTTCAGTGTTCCATTTCAGATCTTTTCTCATGCAATATGACAAAACATGACATGTATGGGGTCATTTTGTACCAGTCTGTGATATATGAGCATGCAGTACACAATCCCTTTGAACATACACAGTACACATTTATGTAAAAACAGTAGTTCTTCCTTTTGAGCTTACCTCTGTTAAGTCAACAAACTTGTGTCTGATGTTAGGTATAGACTCAATAGCTCGTATTTGTTGAATTAGTTCATATCTTTTCCTGTTCTTTTCCTCTTCTTCTTCTAAAGCTTGCCGGAGAAGTTCTTCACTTTTTTCACAAACTTGTTGAACTGAAAGATAAGAATTAATCTCAGTTAGCTGTTTGCCTATTTTAACAAGTAGTCCATCTGAAGGAAATTCATATGCATTCGTGAATAATGATAATAATACTACTGATCTAAAGGTACTTGAGGGAACAGTCTGGCTTCAGTGGGAGGAATCATTAAAGAAACAAATGAGTACTTCCCGCCTCCACCATCTATCCTATTCAGCACATAAACGTACTATATACATACACAGACACTTTGAATTACTGCTTTGTAATTTCTGTTCTCATTTGTGCATACTGTTTCATTACTTAATAAAAGGATATTATACAATAGAAAATATTCATAGTCTTTCAAGCTATGTATATCCTAGAAATGACTGAACTGCAAAGGCTGGTAGGCTCTGCTAGTCCATTTTGGGGTGGCTAACACTCTCTGCCTGCCTCAATCCTTATGCGTACAAATATGGAGATACACAGGCAGAGAAGTCTGCTCACCAAAATATGCCCACCTAGAGGCAGTCTGTTCATACAGTAGATGTTACATGGCACTGTACTGGATATGTACAGCCATGTCAGCTGAACAGCCTGGGCTTTACTGGCTAGTGAATTAACTGAAGATTTTTCTTAAGGATAGGATGAGTAACATTATTTCCCTTTATCCTAATGACTGGTCTGTCTTGGATTTGCAACATCCTTCTCCCTTGGGATATTGTCCTTCTCAGAGATGACTTTCCTTAGTTACAGTCTTCTCTGGATGGTCTTTTCTGGAGAAGACAACAATCTTGAGCCATGATTCTTTCATGGCAGTTGTCGGGCAAAATAATACAAATCACAAGAATCTGAGCTTCATAACTGCATTTGACAAAAAGTAGAGTCATTTACATGTGCTACTTTTAGATGGAAGGAAAACTGGTTGCAGAACATTAGTGATGCATTTCTCCCACTTAAACAAAGAGTAATTCCCATGACCAGTAGCTTAGAGTTTCTGATCTATCCATTACCATTTGATTCCTGAACTCATATTCATACATACATGGGAATCTTGCCCTCAATTTCACTTTCCCTTCTGTAAAAATTGTAATTGGCCCACTAAAAGAAAGAGGAAGTAATTTGGGGATATTTAGCATCACCTCTCATTTTTCTGGCAATATATAAATACCTATCTGTTGTTTGTATTCCTGCATCTTTGCTTTTACTTGCTTTACATTCTTGTGTCCTTCTGTGACCTGTTCCACCAGCTCTTTAATTTCTTTCTGTTCCTGTAGACGTTTCTCTGCATACAGGTGCATCAGCTCTGCTTTCTAAATCACAAATAAACAGGTGAATACAACTCCTGATAACTGGTGATCTGAGTGCCTCAAATCATTGAAACAGGGCAAGGACAATTGGATTCAAACTATTACATCATCCACAAAAGTAGCAGGGGACAAGATAGAGACCCAAATTTAAGCTCCCTTCTTCTGTGTTTTATTTACACACAACTGCCTTGCATGACATTTGTACTGCTATTTTCCATGATTCCCTCCTATGTTTCCAAGAGCAGACAGAAAGAGTAATTTCTGTTTGTGAGACAGCAGGAAGTGTGCAAATCTAATACACTGCTGGTTGTGTGCCTGCAGGAACTTCTTGGGCCCAAGTCGTAGCTCTGTAATGTAAAGTCCACTTTTAGGTATCATGTTCCTTTCTTTGTCAGAGGAAAGGAACAAAAAACAGGAAAATGGATTTTCCCACACTAGATTTCTTGCTGTTCTTCCTATTTCAGATGGAAGACCAGAGTTTTAAAACTCTGGAAAAGGAAGAGGGTCAGCACAAGAGCTGAACATTGGTGAAAGGGCAATTGGTGCTCAGTACACTTTGAGATCTGCATATGGATGAAATGCCCTGCTTGTTGACAAGCAAAGGGAGCTAAGTGGAATTGGTCAGGTTAGAACAAGCTTTATTTGCACATCCTGAAATCTGTTCATTTTGGGACATTTCTGCTAACAAATAAAACACATATGCTCTGAAGTTGAAGTGAATATAACAATTGCAATAATTTTGGAATGAGTGTGAACGATCACACTATCCTCAGTTGTACATACTGGGGTTCACTTTAACTTCTTGCTATAGTCTTTCTAAACAAATATGAAGACTCAATGACAAAAAAGATTGAAAGGTTTTATAGGACAGAAGAGGAACTCAACAAGCAAATGTTCCTTTTTCAGCATGGTCTTTATGAAAATTTTTTACATTTGTGGTCCCATTTTACGTTGTTGAGACACTTCACAGACATTTGAGAGATGGTCAAGAGACGAGTACTGGGCTAGAGGGTGTAGCAACAAACTGGACTAATAGAAAAGAAAAGCCCGTGATAGTGGCTATGAAAAGTTTAAAATCTATAGTATTTGTTGACTCTTGATCACCTATTTATTTTATAGGAAAAGCACTGGGAAAATGTAATGTGATTTGTGAAAATAGCGAAAAGATCTGGCAATGATTTTGAGAAACTGTGATTTGCCAGATTGAAAACAGTGTGAAAATATTTTTTTGGCATAAATACTCAGTTTTCCATATAGATGGGTCCAAAGAGGGTTGTCTGCCTGAATTTTCCCCTAAGACAGATCTAGATGTGTCAAATAATACGAAGTAAATTGAATTATATCCATTTAAGAAAACAAATTCTTTCATTTGTGGCTCTTACTTTAACAAGATAAAGAAATCAGTTATATATGGTTGATTTCATTGCTAATGGTGCTTAGTATCTCAGTATCTGTTCAAAAAGGGTTTGCATAAGGACAGAATATAGTGGACCATGCTTTGACCTGTTTTTATTCAATTTACTTCATAAGTGTTAATCAAATCAAACACTTGCAAAAAGTACTTCAGTGTATAAGCACTGCTGTATCTGAAAGTTATAGCACTCTTTTCTCTTTGTTTACAGACTCCAGTGAGCAAAGATACTGCATAGAACTTTTACGCCTTCTTATAATAAGTATCATCTCTGTTATGTTTTGCACAGATTGGAGGTCAGCAAGATTTGAGCATCCCTGTATATATTACCTTTTCTCTCAAGAGATCAGCTTTCTTCTTATTTTCTTGAATTACGTTCTGACGGGCTAGAACTGCCTCTTCATGACTCAGTTTTCCTTGAAGCCTCCTACATTCTATTTCAGCCAGCTGTTCTTCCAAATCTTTTCCGCGCATCTGTTTCTGCCATTCCAAGAATTCAGATGGGTCTCCAGCCCCTTGTTGCAAATTTTCAATTCTGCAAGAGAGGAAAAAAGAGTATACTATTCTAGGGATGTGGCTTTGTAGCCCTGCCTGGGTTTGTAAAACATTTTCAGTAGTCTTTGATAGAAAGTGTTTAATCTCTGCAGAGAAAAAGGCAATCATCACAAGGTCCTTTGTCAGATACATTTTAGTTCCAGTCTAAGAGGTGTTCCTACTATGTGGAAAGCCTGAGAAAGCCAGACTGGAAGAAAGTGCATAGGGCATGGACCTGAAAGTTTTCAGTAAAACAAAGCCCCAAGAGAGGGCAAACTTTATCTATGTATGGATTCTTGTAAGGAGCAGAGAGAATAAGGCTAAAGGTATGAACATTTTCTGAAAGCACTGCTTTGCTTAGAGGTAGAAAGAACAAATAACTTTTCTCTTTGGCAATCTTCTTGTCCACTTTAACACAGAGAACAAAAAACTTCTGCTTAACACAATTTCTGTTTTGTATTTTGTCAATTAAATAATATTGCTGTAATGAGGCAAAGAAGTATTTAGCTGTTAAGCTGAAAGTCACATCCCTATTTTTTGTGCTCAGCTGAGAGAGAAAAGCATAGCAAAGCCCTGGGGCAGGCCCATCAAAGTCCTGCAGCAGAGGAGGGAATGAGCCAATAACTAGGACAGACACAAACATGGAGTGAATTGCATCCTACTGCTGCTCCCCAATGCATATACCTGTGATACATCTATCTCTTTATATATCTATATGTATTTATTTATATATATCTGTTTTGTGTTAAATGCAGCTGAAGATTCAAACTTGCTAATATTAAATAGTGTCAAGTTACAGGGAAAATCTATTCCTGTGCTGAGTGGAACACATTCTGCCAGCTAGAATGAACGGTAGCGTATGTAATATGGAAGAACTTCAATATACATGAGTAGCTGATAACAGAACCTGAGTGATGTATAATATCTACTTGCTAGAATCCTGATGAATGAACCAAAACCTGCTAGGTCCAAAGACCAAATCCAAACTTACACAGTCTTTTCAGGATTTAAAATATAAAATTAAAAAATGTAACTATATGTAGTGCTTAGCCTGCTAAGACAGGTGGATTAGAAGTAATACTAATGCAAGATGACACGATATAGTTTTATCTGTGTGAAGGCTTTCAGTGAAAATGTTCTGTGATTCTAGCTATGAAATACAACCTGCAGTGGCCTTCCAGGAGACACCCTCTCCCTAGTCAACATCCTCTGAAAACCTGTGTTGCTGAATAAGGATTCTTTATGCTAGAGGAATCCTTATGTCAGAATTTCTTAGAGCCTTAAATGCACCAGAAGGACCTGAAAACTCTTATTACCCACCTTCTCCACCACCATGGATTCAGTGCTTGTGTTCAAAGACAGCTCTGTTGCAGTGTGATTGTCTAACATTGGATGGGACTGGAGTGAAAAGAACTGTGTGAGGAAGAGCTATGAAAACTCCTGGTTGGTGTGTGTGTAGTTTCTTCCCAGGAGACACATTTAAGTCCATGTTAACAGCCTTGGTCCTTGTTAAGCTATGCCACAGAGCAGCCTGCACCCAGCCTGGGGCTGAGTTGACTGTGCCTGCTTGACTTTGCTTCCTGGCTGGACCTCGGCCCAGATTCATCCCTTTGGACTTTCACAGCACCCTTGACTGACCCTGCTGTCTGTCCCTGGATCTGCCCCGCTGCCTGCCAGGGTACCATGGAACTGCTATCAGTGAGGACACTGTCCCTACATGTCCTGCTGTCATTCTCAGATCTTGGCTTATCTTGCTTTAAGGAACAGCACATTCCTAGTGTGCTGTATCTTACTGTGATAGAAATGGAAAGGTATTTTTGTATACATATCAACAAGTTCAAGTATCAAATTTGGCATGTAGTTGACCACAACCATTGAAGAAAATGGAGATATATGAAATTATTTGGCTTAATATAGATGCATCTTGTACAAAGGACACAGAAATAGATATGTATTCAGGTCATTATTTATTCTGGAGAACTGGAAAAAATATAAAAGTGATTTTGTACTTTGCAAGTGCACACTAGCCAGAGTGCTAAATCAGAACACCGTAACATTCTACAACATTTACATAAAAAGAATGACTTTACTGTAGGCTTTCTCTTCAATCCACTTCTCTCTTCATTTGCCAACTGTTTTTATAGAATAGAATGCCTTACAAAAGATCCATTAGTTTAGTTTACCTGGAATTTACTTAATTATTTTTAATGTGGATAATTATCCTATATCCAGGGATGTGAAAAGCAGTCCTGGGTGTAGTCATACCTTTTGAGCTCCTCTTCCAATTTCCGCTGGTAGAGGGCACCCTCCCTCAAAATAGCTGCTGTGTTTAATTTAATGGGTATATTGTCAATCTGTCAGGAAAGGGAATGTATATTCTGTAGTTAGTAATGTAAACCATAAAACAGAGTATAAAAACATCTCAGTGGGTTAAATAAATTGACCCAAGACAGCATAAATTTTGCTTAAAGCATTCATCTAGCATTAATCTGACATTCACAATGAAATTGCCTGCTGTTCATAAACCATTCAGGCTGCTTAAGAAATCAGCAAAGTCCCCCAAGTGGATTATAAATTTGTAATCACTCTTGGACCATGTAAAATCCCATAGAATGTCTTCACTTCCTTTCATATGTTCCAGTGCTCATATACATTGTGCGAAGGGATTCCATCTGTTTTGGACAAAGACAATAAACTGCCTCTCTGAAAGACAGTCAGTTAGCCAAAACAGTGATGTAAAACATAATCGGCACCCTTCATAGGAAGATCTTAGAAGCATTTTATAAATAATCACTATTACAATGTAAAAGTATTTACAAGACAACTGGAATCACCCATTGCCATATCCATTTTCTAGACAGTAGAAGTGAAGAACAGTTCTCAGCAACTTTCAGGCTTCATTGTTTGTGCTTCCAGGAGTAATAGATGCAGACTTTTTAGGAGAAATCAAACTCATGGTGTAACTTGGACTAGATCCTGTGGCTGCTTTGTTCACTCTTTGAAATACTGTGTTAAGACTGACTCCCAGACAACTTCTAAATACTGAGGGAGGAAGGGATCAAATTCTCTGCCAGTTAAAATTGTTCCCTGCACAGGTAGGGTATTCAGAAAAAATGGGTCACCTTTGCAGACACATGTAAGAGACCTGATCTGAACCAAGGCAAAGCAGTGCTGCTGGAATAAGAACTGGGATCATTCCTGCAGAAAACAAAGCTTATTCATAACATATTTTACTTAAATCCAGACAAGTTCTGTGTTCAGAATTAAAACCTATATTTAAATTCCAAATTAAGAACTTAATGAGTAGCTGAGAAACAGATGCACAGAATCACTCAAGCTACATACTGCAAATGTTGTATGCACAAATATGAACTTCAGACTCCTGAAATACGTAAGCTAACTGGAAAAAAGCATGCTTTATAATTTATATTAATTAGGTAGGTTGAAGAGAGCAACACATTCCATCACCTAGAATTCATTAAGTAAAATTACTGTTTTTACAAAGATAGCATATTTTAATGCACAAAAATTAATTATTTGTCAGTTTCTTGATAAAATGATGATAACTTGAAGAATTTAGGAAAAGAATCCAAACCAATATATTTTTTTTCTTTTGTTCGACTTACTACGACTTCTTAATGTCCAGTGATGTTCTACCTTTTGATCTGCTTCTCAATACATCTCAAAGCCTTCTGCATTATATGAACAGTTTGTATTTTACGCCTGTACTGTGTATAAAATGTTTCCTTAGAGTAGACATTTTCTCTGACACATGTAGATGTTTTCATACTTTTGACAATTTTCAGTGTATACAGATGTCATGTTCTGTATTTACCAAGTATAATTTGGGTAGAGAGCTGAACTAAGAATGATTATGGAAATGCCTTTAAGTTCAGTTTCACAGTTTATTGACCAGAAATATGGCTGTTTATTGAAACAGAAATATGGCAATATTGTCAAAATAACTAGGACTCCCAAGACATATGCAGGGAGGTATAAGGAAAATAACTGAAAAGATTCTTCTATGTCATATAGTATCAAGGAAGCTCTGAATTTTACTCATTCTCTTCCTGTCGTGGGATATCCTCCCTTTTTTCAAGATGAGAAAATGGAAATAACTGGGAAAATTGCTGAACACTCTAATTGTTGTAGAAAAATATCATATTCACTATTGCCACCTAATGAACATGCAATAGCTCACCAAAACCAATAAAAATGTAAAGAGCAAATATGATACGAGTAAGAGGCAGACTGAGACAGAGTGATGATGCATTTGTACTGTCTCATTCTCCCAGTGAAAAGGATGAATAGATACTTTGGAACAGCAAGAGAAATAATTGCTGCTGCACATAATATATGTCTCTAAAATAAAAAAAAAAAATCATATACTGTGTGTGTTTTAAAAAGGAGAAAGCAAAATACTAGTTGGTTAAAACATTATATAATTTCATTAATTTGAAGATAGATTAAAATTTTATATATACATCTTGGATAAACCTTCCTCTTAGGATTTGTCTACTCAGAGAGTTGCACAGGCAGGAAGGCAACAGGAATAGAAAGTATCTTAAAAGTCAATAACAATATGCCTATCTCTGCTAGAAAGTTACAGCAGCATCTTGAATATCACCTAACCAACCTTTAAGGCAAATGTGTTTAGACAAGATAAAACTGTTTATGCATCTAGAGGAGATACCAGCAAGTTTTAGAAGTGGCCCTAATCAATGCCAGAGGATGCCAGATCCATATTTTCCTTGATGCAATTTAGGCAGATGGTTTGACTCTTGTTAGTCTGCACAAAAGTTTTATTATTTTATATTATCAGAAAGAGCAGTGGAATATACAGAGTTTTGAACTGAGCCCACGTAATTACAGGTCATGTGTGTTTGTTTTAACTATGTAAATGTTTTCTGGTTTGGGTTTTTTTCTCCTTCTTTTTGTGCAAAATGAACCGGGATCTTATTACTTTACAGTAATTTAAATGCTGCTGGACTGTAAGCAAGTAGACTGAGTAGCTGATACTGTTACTAAAGATAACTTCAGTGTGTGATAAATGCCAGACAGGCTTTAGAAATGCTTGCCAGATGCCCAGTCCCCCAAACAGAGAATCAATTTTTTCACAGTGTTTATGAGCTGTACCTAAGTACATAGTTTTCAAGAGTAGGCAGACCTGCTCACAAGATATTTGAGATCACAATACAAGCACAGATTCCACCTGAAATTATTCTGCATAAGAACTTGAAACAAATGAAAGGTGCCAGATTATATAAGACTGATGATTATCCGTAGTGCAGTTACTGCAGAAACAGAAATGTGAGTTTTCATGTATTACACTGCTAAGGCTGAACAGCTCTTTTTCCATGTTTACAATTCTCTGACCCTTGAAAATTCTAGAAGAGAAGCAATCAGAATAGTGGATTTCATGACCTCTGTATGTGTCTGAAGGAAACAAGGCAAACATCCAGCCTGATTGTATATTGTGTATCAGACAGTCATTAGCTGGAATGTTTGCTCAGCATTCTTTAGGATCTCATTTTGTACAGCAATGTACTGATGCAAGATTCTTCTGTCCTTACGCTGAGGTCTTAAACCAAGGTTTTACAATGCTTTTTTTGCTGGGGACAATTCTCATTTCATACTGTTTTATATAAAATCTTCTGCCTTTGTAACTGAAAACACTGTTAAGGCAATGTGGTTACATTGTGCAACTGCACACAATTTACCTCAGGGAACCAAAAGATTTTAGTCACCCTGACCAGCCTCACCCAGGACCTCCACTCACACCATCTGTTCACTGGTCTGGGAGTCTCACTTACACTCAGAAATGGGTTTCAGTTCTTTCCCATTGTGCTGGGAATTTTTCCACTCCTGGTTGTCTCTCTTGTTCTGTGTCCTGCTGTCATAGACCTGGGTTGCTGTTGTAGCTTTGTCTCCTGACTGGACTTTCGGGTGGACCCCACACCTGACTTGTTACCTTGTTTTGTGCAAGGGTGACTTGCTGTCAGCAGAACCCATCACTGCCACCAACCTCCTCACATTCAGGTATTGTATCCTGGTTGGTGAGGGCACTGCCTGCTGACCTGCTTGCATTACCTTTGGCTCCTTATTTCCCTTCCCTCATGGAGTAGCCCCACTCTTGTTGCTCCCTGACCATTTCTTTGTGGATTGTTAATGGTGCATAGGACAAAACCTATGAGCCATAGACCCAATCCATCCCATGCTCCTGGCCATGGACCTTAGTGTAAAAACATGGATTCGAGTCAAGTTTCCATTACCACAGGATCTGCATGTGTGTCAAATTTTCAAGTACATTTGACAACAGTACCTTAAAGGTTACTCACCTTGCTTTGGATCTTTTGAGCCTTGAATGCTGGTTTACTCTCCATATGGTCATGTATATTCTGCAGTTCAAACCAAAAATACATTGTTTCATTTCAGAAACAAATTTTCAATTATACAGCAAAAGATATTAGATATTTATCAAAGCTAACACTTGAATATTCATATAGAGTAACAAATACACAGGGGATGTATTTTGGAATTGTAATATCCACAAAAATTTGCTATGTACACACAACTTAGTGGGCATATGACCGCACAAAGGTAGGTTCAAATATTGACTAAAATAATGCTATGAAGTAACAGTAATTTTTTGTTTGACTATGAAATATTACTTACACATATAGATAAACATATAGCTTTTAACTGAAATAGATACTGAGAAGACAAAATAGGATGTCAAAGCACACTTCATGAAATTATTAATTAGTAGTAGAATTCTACTGATGCTTATTAATTTAATGATGTTAGCTATAGATACTGATGTGAAACTCTCTGGTATCATGGGGGTGAACACAGTGAATAGAATATGCAGCACTGATGCTGAAATGAATATATTACGTACATAGTTTGGTGACATAACTGTGAACTGGGAATCAACCAAAGCAAGAATTCTGTATGAGCAGGACCATTATTCCCTCAGCTTGGCAGCTCTGTGGCATCAAAGTTAATGGAAAAGTAGTATGTGGATTTAGAGAAATATTGCCAGTTTGGAGATTTGTTGGAGCATTTTCACAGAAAGGTTGCTTGTCTCAAAACCAGGAAAATAATAAAGCAGCACCAGAAGTATAAGAAAAGGGGGTTGTGCATCAAAGAGGCAAATGTTGGTATAGGGATGTGAAATGACACTATAGCCATAAATCATAGCACATAATTTCTAAGCCCAAATAAACATAATTTTTCAAATACTCTAAGATATATTTAAATACTCCAGATATTTTTCATCTTCATACTGGGGGATTTTTAGGCATGTATTTTGTACCATACCTCTCTCTTTTCAGGTTTGATGGTTGCACATCTGAACTGGTTAGTATTTGCTTTCAGGAGCAGATCCTAAAATTAAAACAATTAACTTAAAGAATGTGGTACATTAAAATTCTCTAAGAATAATTTTATGTCTCAAAAAGCCTTGTAGCCCCAACCACTATATTCACAGAATCATAGAATGGCTTGGGTTGGAAAGGACCTTAAAGACCACCTTGTTCCAAACCCCCAGCCATGGACAGGGACACCTTCCACTAGACCAGGTTGTTCAGAGCTTCATCCAATCTGGCCTTGAACACTTCCAGGGATCCAGGGCATCCACAGCTTTTCTAAGCATCCTGTGCGAGTGCCTCACCATCCTCACAGTTAAGAATTTCTTCCTAATATCTAATCACAACCTACCCTCCTTCAGTTTGAAGCCATCCCTCCTTGTCCTGTCACTACCTGCTCTTGTAAAAAGTCCTTCTCCATCCTTCTTGTAGGCTCCCTTCAGGTACTGGAAGGCCTCAATTAGGTCACCCCAAAGCCTTCTCTTGTCCAGGCAGAACAATCCCAATTCTCTCAGCCATTTCCTCACAGGAGAGGTGCTGATCATCTTGGTGGCCTCCTCTGGACTTGCTCCAACAGGTCCATGTCCTTTCTGTGCTGGAGACCCCAGCACTGGATGTCGCTCTGCAGGAGGGGTCTCACCTGAGCGGGGCAGAGGGGCAGAATCCCCTCCCTCAGCTGCTGCCCACAGTGCTGTGGATGATCCCAGGACAGGGTAGTTTCCGGGCTGTGAGTGCCCATGGCTGGGTTGTGTCCAGCCCCTCACCCACCAGCACCCCCAAGTCCTCAGGGCTGCTCTTGATCTCTTCATCCCCAGCCTGTGTTGACACCAGGAGCCGTCCTGACCCAGGTGCAGGCCCTTGCACGTGGTCTTGTTACAGCTCATGAGGTTCCCGTGGGCCACTTCTTGAGCTTGTCCAGGTCCCTCTGGATGGCATCCCGTCCTTCAGGTGCGTGAACTGCACCACTCAGCTTGGTGTTACCTGCAAATGTGTTGAGGGTGCACTTGATTCCTTCATCTGTGTCATTAATGAAGATATGAAACAACGCTTGGTCCCAAGATGGATTACAAAAGCTTGACTTAGTATTTACATAAATTTTCATCCCTGATTAAAGACTTGAAGTAAGCAAGTACTGATTTTCTACACAGTTCTGCCAGGATGTTTGCCTTGCACAGGACATCAGGCCTTTGATAGGTCTGCCCATAAGAAACATGTTGCTTGTCCAGATTTCAGCGTAAAAGCAGCATAATTATCTATGGCATATAGGTACCATAGACAGTAACTGTTTCCAGATAACTGACAAACAATGGCTTTGGTTTTGAGTTACGTTAGAGGATTATGCTCAGGGCATCACTGCACCAGGGGCTGATTGAATAGGCACACCCTTGGCAGTAATTTCCCTGTCATTATGAAGGGGGAAGTACAGGCAAACGCATTTCTAGTTTTTGCATATTTATTTTGGTTGTAAACCAAACCTCTAATCAAAGTTGTGCAGATTAGATTTTCTAATGGCTTTCTGGGCAGCAGCTGATAACATCAGTGTTTCTATAACTGTCTAGAGAGTGGCTTCCAGTGTTCTCACTCCACACAGATGCTCGGACGTGGTTCTTACAATTACAGCTACAGCTTCCACAAAAATGCTCTGAAACAAACGGCATTTTTCATGCATATTTCTGCTAGGACCCATCATTTCAGCTTGCTTAGCAAACAGTCCAGGGAATTGACCTTTGTGAATGCTTTGGACGCCTTTAATAACATTCCAGAAATGACAAAAACTGCTGTTATTGCAGTTATAATTTCTGTGGGTGTTTTCCTTTGTTTCTTGTATTAATGCATTTTCTTTACTGAAGAATGTAGCTGGTTGTTAAGTGATTTTACAGTTGTCATAGATTTTTGATGGTAAAGGCATTGTGATATTTGGCTTTTCTTTCCCAGTTTTTCTAGGAAGTTTTTAACATGCAAATAAGCACACAGACAAATAGATGTGCTTTTTCCACAATATGGAAATGACAAAAGGATAAAAAATAATGGTGTATTGTTTTCTAATGAAATATCAAGCATAGGTAATGTGATGGGCCACCAAAAGGAATGCAAAGTTTATCCTCCTAGAATCTGTCACACATTAAAGCTTTCACTATAGTTTAGGAATATATTCCAATGCCCCTCTCACATGGACATGAGGAGAGCCCAGAACAGTAATGAATGAACTTGTCCTGGCTAGTGAAAACTAGAGTCAGGCATTTTCAGAATGAGGGTGAGACAGTGCTGATAAAAAGGTGTCACATGGCATACCTTTTATCAAGTTTGTACTGTTATTTGATTGGATATGGTGACTGCAGTGTGGGGAAGGGGAAGGAAAGTGGAAAGGGACATTTAATTAATTCCTTTCCAAGGAGAAGACGACAACAATCTGCTTTAACTATGAGCTACCTCATTGAACAAGATTCATGTCAAAGTTTGGATCAAATAGCTAGATCTGTTTTTATTTTCCAGGCCCTCCCTTCTCCTGCTGTCTTAACACATGGACCATGCACTCTGTTTCTTTACAAACCAGGATGACTTCCCACTCTCTCAGTCTGCTGAAAGGAACGTATGAAGAGTATGTAAGAGTATGAAGTCTGCACATAAAAGAAGTCAGAATCTGCTGGTATTTTAAAACAGTGAATAACATGTGGTTATTTTTCATTTACTACAGAAAAAACCAAAGTATTGAACTTATTTTGTAATTTGAAGCCTTAATAAATGAATACCTTAAGTATTCACATCTCCTGTGGGACTAGAAGAACTATTGTGAAGGAAAGAAAGTAATCATGTTTCTGCTACTTTACATGGCTGCTTGCAAAACTTCTCTTATGGTACTTATATAGTGAGTAAAAGGTGGACCTTGTCTCAGACAATTAATAATAAAATAAAGAAGATAGGAAAAGGGTGCTAAAACAGAGTAGAGAATACAAACTTCATAACTCTAGAGGAAAAGCCATGAGCTGTTTAGGTACAAAAGCAGATATGTTTCAGATAAAGTTCTAAGATTTGTGAAGATGAAACCATACAGAAGAACCAGTTTAGAAGAAAGGAAGTAATAGAACAAGAACAAAATACACTTACTTTTGCTTTCTGGATATTTTTTGTTTTGATTTCCTCTAATTGCTTTTTTTCCTTTGGAGGCTTATAGATGCTTGGAGGAACCTATATTAAGAGAGAAAAATCTCTAGAATATGAGATATAAAACATTCCATGTGACACATTCTTGCAGGGAGAAAAAGCTCATTCATTTTTACCATAGAACAGCAGCAGTAATTTTTTAAAATATTGATTATTTTCTATTAGTGCCACTCTAGAAGGCAGGGACAGATTCCAATTAGTTAGGACTACCCAGCTTTTCAGTCCTGTTCAATATAATATAACCCCTGGTCAAAAGACCAGAGAGAAAGACAAATTTGGAACTAGTACAAGAAAGGCTAAAGCAGTAATAAATCCTATAGGCCCTATCAAAGGGAGAAAAATGTTGCCAGAATGGGAACAGTTCTGTTTGGTATTTCATAAATTTAAGTTTCACAGCAACAACAGCCAGATAGGGCAGCTGAATAAAGTTAAGCTGTGGAGCTCTCTGGCACTGTGTGTGGTAGTAGCAACAAGTTACAGACTCCAAAGAAGTTCAGGGAAGAGAAATCCTTTGAAGTTTAATAAACACCCGAGAACTTTATTGTAGCTAGGAGGTCTTTGAGCTGAAATGGTGGGACCCTGAGAAGGCAGTTGGAGAAAAGCAGCAGATGTCCCATCTCTCTGGTATTCCCAGACATCAGTGTTTAAGCACTGATGGAAAAAATATACTGGGCAAAATGGGCCTTTGCTCTGGTTTACTGTGGCTGTCCTAATGTCCTTGTAAGGGAAAACCATTGCAGGTGTGGGTTAAATGTTTGGAGATAGAAGACTCAGAGGGTCCTCCTAGCATTAGTCAAAGATTTGGGAAAGCAATCACACGTCAGCTAAAATGACCAGGACGTGACTGGCTCTCAATGGGATCAGCAGGACACTAGGGACTTTGGGGAGATTTCTGTATTCGCTTGAGCAATAAATTTAGCCCAGAGTAAGCTCCAAAAAAAGGCTGGATGTCTCCCTCTTATGTGGGTGAGATAGTCTGACAGTTTACTGGACATCTGCCTAAATATTTATGTTGCTAAAAATGTGCTAGATCCATTAGAAGTTACAGAATTAATGGGGAAAGTATATATTCTGTATTGTACTGGAGGTCAGTTCAGGGAACATGGGAATCCCATCTAACTTTATTGAACTATATAATGAACTATACTTTCAAAAAATCATGAATCTGATGGACTTTACACTGCCTTTGCTATGTGAAATCTTTATCTACAGGTAAAACAAATGCACAAACAGAAGAACCTAGCAATTAAATGCACTTGCGACACTGCTCGAGTATTTTTGTGAGCTTTTAAAGTGAAGTAGAAGTGAAAGTATTTCCCAGCAGTATCTAAGAATTTTTATTATGCATTTATGGATGGAGAAATTAAAGCCCAGAAGATTTGCAGAGGGTTCCACAGGCAGTGAGTATCAGTTTATTTCACTCTTCTTCCTACTCATGTGCTTTACCTGCAAAACTGCACTCATCTGCCAGAGTAAGCTGAGAATCTTTCTCAGAAACTGCTATGCTTATTTCAAGTTATTTAAGGAGGAGCCTTTTCAATCAGCTGTTTCAAAAACATTCTTTGCCTTGTGATTTAGTCCATGGGGATGAGTACCGAGCAGAAAGACAGACAATATAGCAAATACCCATTTGTTGGAAGAGGATAAAAGGTCGCTATAAGTAAATTGTAAATTACAGCAACAGAGAGATCAAAAAAGGCCAAACTGTACCTACTTAATGTGAAAAAAGGGGGTTGGGAATAAGAGACAGCAACTTCACTTTCCCTGCCCAGGCCATGGTCAGCCTCACATAGTCTGTGTGACATCCCTTAACCAGAGGTTTATTTAGGAAGTAGGTACCACAAGAAGTTTAAGGAAGAACAAAATGAATAATCACTTTGAACTTTGGTACTCATCACTCTTCTATTTTTTAAAATTACTGGCATAAGATGGACATGGGCAAGCTAATGCAATGCTATCATATTATGGGTTTCTATTTTTATAGATAAGATCACAAATATATTGTTTGGTCTGTATATTTGCAAACAAAATCATCTGTATTGGCCAAATGATTTCACCCATTTAATTATTTTAAACACTGAAGCACAGCTGAAATAATAGAGAAAACATCTAACAAATACATTAAATTTGGCTGAATGGTGTTACAATAACATTCCAGGGCAGCCTTTTTTTTTTCGATATACGACTGGTTTACAGGAAATCTAACAATAAAGTAATTGTATAATCTTATTATTTTAGTATAGCGCTGATATTAAAAGAATGGATTTTGTTACTCTAGGCCACAGTATCCAAGAAAGTTGAATGTGTCAAAATAATTTTGTATGTTATCAGGTTTATGCACCTGTCTCCATTTGTTTCCTTTGCAAACTTCAAGGTAAAGCATTCATTTTTCCTTGTAAAATTGTATTTATGAATTTGTGCATGGGCACTCTTGTGTCTGCTTCCATGTGCATGTGTGCTAAGGCCAGTGGAGACACAAGTTTATAACCTTTAGACCAAATATTTGGAGTGAATTGTTTCATTATTAAATCTCAAAATTAAAATGTTTTTCCTTTTTGCTTAGTGACCCCCATTTTTGATGAATGTTTATGATGATGAATTATTATTCTAAGCTTCTAGGCTGATGTTACTCCACGGCCAAGGCCAGTGGGGAATCCCATCTCATCATAGGTCACCAAGACAACTACCCTGCTTTCTGCAATAACCCAAGTCCAGCCCTCCCCTGTGAAGGGCACGTGTGTTCAGCACACGGGACAGCAGTGCCATCCCAGCTCCTGAACCCAATGTATGTGACACATCTCATCTTACTTGGAAAGAAATGCCTAGAATAAAAGAATAATAGAAAGAAATACCTAAAATTACAATCCTGTTAATCAGAATGAGCTAACTGCACCACAGGGATGCAATAACTTATTGCCCAAAATCCAGATGCCTCCATATAGTTCTGTACAGCTGTTCCAATGTCGAGCAGTAACTGTGGGTAGTGACTACAATAGTCCCTGCTGATCAACCACATGACAAGTCCTTGGACAGGTGCATGAAAACCATGAGTAAAAAATGGGTATCTCATAAAATGAACACCTTAGTGAGAAAATGGATGAGAATGTTTCTGCAGATGTAATCTGGAAGAGCTTTATTTCTGTGCGTTCCTCTGAATTACAGACAACCCTCCACCATACAGGAGCCACACCTATGGCTGGCTCTCACCTTACTGACTGTTTCTTGCCACCTGAGCTGTCTTTTCAGTCTCTGTTCATTTCAAGCTGTAAATTGGTGATACTGGTAACAATGCGGCAAATTAAAGTGAAGCTTAATTTGCTGAGAGAGGTACAGACATGAGTAGAAGACATGCCACTACTACACTACTGGCTTTAGATTCACACAAGCTTTAAATTTGCAAACCTGGCCAGAATGTAAACCAAATTTAGTATAATCCAAACAACACAAATGAACTTCACTAAAGTTCACTAAATTGCATCTGCATTAAAGCAAATTTATTCTAAGAGGGGCTGCACAGCATAAAGTTCTGAAATGACAGCAACATGACTCATTCCTATACTGATTAAGTAGTTATTAAATGCAGTTTTTCAGAGCCTGGTATTAAGCTGTTTCAATGTAAAATCCCATTAACAGTATAACACACTACCATTAAATTGCTCTGCCATCCTAAGGTGTAAATGGTTTCTAAGAGCATTCAACATATGTATTATTTAAAACCTGAAGTGCTAATACAAGGTGGCAGATAATGCCCAAATCTATGACTTCTAAGCTCACTTCCCACTGCATTTAAATACAGATGATTTTGCAGTCTTTATTAAGTTAGTCATAGCAGCTTGATCCCAGATGGTGTTTGCTTTACCCCAGTGAGATAACACCAGTTGTGGGTCTCTGATTTGTACCAGTGTAACTAAATCACAATCAGACAATAAGTAAAATAACTTTGCATTTCAAAGACAAATCTAGTCTCATTTTTACATGAACAATGAATTTCAACTGAAAAACCTTAATTTTAGAGGTTCAGCATTAAGACAAACAGAAATAAAATTCCACCTTCAAGGAGGAGCTGCAAACCTGGAGTCCATCTCACTTCCAGTGAAATTGCTTCTCCATTTATTTTAATGAGAATTCATCTACAAAAAAACCTAAATTTATGAAACTTTTTTATTTGCTTGTCCTTTTCTTACCTCCTTCAGTGCATTATCCATAGCAAACATCCTAAGCTGAGGACTATCAGGAACACTCGTATCAATGCTGTCATCAATTTATACCCATTTTGTAGTTCTACTTCTGCAAGTCAAAAAACGACTACAGGAACCAACCTTTACCTTTTCTCTGGTTAGCTTATAAATTGCTTACACAACATTCACTGAAATGAAAATAATTAGTTTGCTGTTGTTTTTTTAAGAAAGCTGACCTTTAGTAACATAGATAATTGCCAAAGTCCTTTTCAATCTGTCAAAGTTTGTAGATTTCCTATAATTGCTTTAAAGATATTTTTAACTCCCCTACCAAGATTTTGTGCACAAGCATACAAGATATTTAGTATCTTTTAAAAAATAAATGAACTTACAGGTTGTCTTTTTGCTGGTACTGGCAGAGGTGCTGGTGGAGGTAGAGGAATGGCACGTGGTTTGGGTACAGTCAAATTAAATTCCTTTGGCTGAGTGACTCTTGAAGTCTTGACAGTGGTGGTATGATTACTTAATTTATCTGTGAGTTTTTCAATCAGTTGCTTCACTTTTGGCTGCCACCTTCAAATAAAACCAAATTTTTCAATTTTATTTTGTTTTTCTCTTTCATGCAAACTTACACACGGTATATGAGGTTGTCATTGGTGCAAATTCTGTAATACTTTGTGCCATTCAATTTTAATAAAACTGACCTATGACTCTGTACTCAGGATTTAGCTACACTGTGTTATTTCACCTCTTGAGAGATGCTATCCATTCAGATTACTAGTGATGAAATAGCCGCAGTTTTTACAGAATAAGCAACTATCTTGCCAGTTCATTTTGTGGCAGGACCAGATTAGGAGTCAGAAAAGCAGCTGTCATAGATTAATGACACACTTAACATACTTACATGAAGAGACTATGAACAGTGGTCTGAGTGCTGCCACATGTACCAACAGAGCACATGCAGATCAGTCTTAAACACAGGCAATTCTAATTAAAAAGTAGATGAAAGGAGTTTGCTGAATTCTCAAATGAACCCTCAGTGAGCCTTAGGGGCAGCCAAGAAGATTTTGATTTCTGTGTTTGGATTTGAGCTTGCATCAAAGTTCAGACTTCTTTTAAGCATTGACAGGAAGATGCAGATTAAAGGTAAAACGCAAACAGGATATCACAGTCTAATTACAGTGACAGCCAGTTATTCTTCCTCTATATATGTTCTATCCTTATACATTACACATGCAATGGATCTTTCCCAGAACTTAAAAAGCAGATGACAATGCAAATTTACAGTAAGTTCTTTATATGACTGTTACCTTAGGTAGTACTGTCATTACAGGGTAAGGCTTGCAAGTAACTTATGCAAATAATGAAGCTCCACTAAAATAAGTAGGACCCTTTATATTAAACTCACTGATATTAGAAAGAGGAATACAAAGACACATTTAAAAGAATTTCAGCTACTGAACTGACTAAATTCATCACTGCATCTTCAGACCCCTGAAGGATGTTTCAAACCCGGTAACCAAATCTGGTCTTTAACATTCTTGTGTAATTTACATTTGCCACTTCGAGGCAAAACGTGGATTCATTGCACTGAGTGTAACTGACTGTGAAGGACAGCTCCAATAAGCTTGGTGCTAATGAAACAAGCAGTGGCCTCAGCATCAGCCTGCATTAATGTGTATGTGCAAGAACTGTGTGGGTATGGATGTATATCTCTATACCTCTCTATCTGTATATTTGTATTATTGTAAGCATTTGCTATAACTACAATCACTACAGTGGAATATTTTGAGTCAAATGCTGACTTCAAATACATCCTTGTGGTGCCTGTAGAACTCAGCAGAATTCAGAGTAGTGCAAGCCAAATCTATGTTATACATTTGCTAAAGTGAAAATAAACTATGCAGTGTGAAAGGATTAATTCTAGGTACATTGATATGGCAGAACCAGATGCAAACTCCATTTCTGCTGACATTGTTTGTAGCAGATTTTTGTCTAACATTGTTTACCATCTTCTGGGTTAATCTATACTTCATTGAGAAGGATATGTGACTGTAGCCACATTGGTGTAATTTATCTGTTCTGGGTAAAAATGAGAGTAAAAAGGGACCCAGTAGGCTGCAGAGCTACTGTTTCTCCACATGAAAATGTTCCAGTTTGGCAAGGGTACAGTTGCTACCATATCACCACCTAACCCAACGAGTGGATACACCTCAGAGCAATTAAGCTGTTATATGATGCTGTAACTGTGTAAATAAATAATAGTTTTAGAAGACTTGCTCATATGCTTATCTGATTTTCTCAGAAGGGATTTTATGACCATCAGTATAAACAAGTCTGTGCATAAAGCCAAACTCAGGGAAGTCAAAGATTTTTTCAAATGCTTAATGTCATACAGATGTTGAAGTGAGTGAAGAGGCATGACTCTAAGATAATTTGAATCTTCTATTTTACTTTTTTTCAGAGTATGATGTTTTACCTATTCAGGGGCATTAGGGAGCAAACATACAACAGCTGTGAAAGTACTTTTCTGAGAGAGAACCTTGCCTCTAGGTAAGTAAAAGGGCTTGCTAAAGACTTGTGTAGACAAGAAGGGTTCTGAGTGACTTCAATAGAAGAAACACTTTAACAGAAATGTGAACTTTCAGGGGAAGCTTTCCCCAGCTTTTAAACTTTGAGGTGGCCAGAGGCTACTTAAATACTACTTACCTCAGCAGCGGATCAATCCAGTTCTCTTTTACATACACTGAGTCGTAGAAGTGACTCCATTCATCTTTTATCCATGTGTTCAGATGCAAGCCATTGAAGAAGAATCTAAGAAACTAATAATAAGTGGTTTCTTTTAAATATGAATGTTGAAGACATGGTGTATATAACTACAAGAAGATAGTTGCTTTCACTACAAACACTGGTGAAGAACTTGTTTGTATTTTACCTTGTAATTACAACCATAGATGCTCGGTATTTTTAGGTTCTTATTAGTTGGTGGACTAATAAGCCCATGTCTTTTAGCTCTATTTTGTAAAACACTAATAGATACTAAAAAAAATTTTTGTGGCAAAAAAAATAAACTAGAGGCTACAACATAGAGATGTGTTGATTCATCTTTAATTTGCTTCAAACATTGTAAAATGAAAGTTTTATTCAGAATTAATTACTACTGGAATACACTGATTTTAGTATAATTTTTCAATAGAGTTTCAGAGTCTAATATACCCAAGGTGGACTTCTGGTTACCCATAACTGGATAACCCATGAAACCCAGAAACATGTCAGGTGATGCCTGAAGTGGCACTGCACCCGAATTAATTAAATTCTTTTCAGCTCCCTGGGAACCGGGCAGAGAGAATTGCTGAAAACTATAGTAAATGCTATACAATGTGGCTTCTTCTTTTATTGAAATATAATTAATTGGCATATTCCCATTAAAAGATGTCAACACTGTGATGTATATTTTTGTACTGTTTTACTCACAGTCCCCAGAGAAATGCTAGAGTAAGGATATGCCACAATATACATCATACTAGAGAACTCTTGGAATGCAGCCCTGGAATGGTCATCCAGGCACTGCAGGGATTGCAAATGGCAATGCAGGATGATTGGACATAATTTCTGACTGGAGTGTGCCTGAACCAAAGTCCACAATCTTAGTTTTGATAATCCCTATTACAGATGGCGAACATTGGCATAATAATACTCATGAAGCCATACTTTTATTTATTTTTTTTTTAACAACAGAAACTTTTGTGTTTTGTGAATGGAATTGCTAGGAAAAATCCCTAGCAATTCTGGGGATTCTGTTTTCTCTTTGGCCACATGTGACACAGGTGGAAAACCCAATATCAGCAGTCATTGCTTTTAAAGCAGCAAAACGGAGCTTCTCTCAGATTTCTATTTGGATGTTACCAGGCTCTGTCTCCTTAGCAAAGTCACTGGTAGTCATTTTGGCAACAGCATTATTCTGCTTACTTCTCTGTCTTAAACATTCAAAAAGTTTCATGACTCACAGAGCATGATAACCAAGATTTATTTCCCTTCTGGAAGTGGTGGAATTACACCAGCAATGAATTGTACCCATGTTTATATTTTCATGTAGACTCTGGCTGTTGTAAGATAAGTGTGTATAATTAAAGACTGTTTTGTAATGCATTTTTACAGGTGGGCTGAATTAATACCTTACTTTTGAGAATTTGAACATAATATTCTTAATGCACTTTTACACGGTGAGATCGTACAGATGCCTAGAAAACAAATGAAAAATGGGAAATTTCCTCATCTCGTATTATCTTCACACCCATGCAGGCATTTGCAGAGTTGAAATGCTTATATTCACAATATAAGCTTTTGACTCTTGAGTTAAGGAAGTAACTTCAGGAAACAGCATGTTCTGTTTCTCCATACAGATCAGCCACTGCCTGGAAACATTATTGACCCAACCTGGACTGGTTTTACCCACCATCCACCATGAGGCTGATCTTGTCTTGCAATTCCCACCTCATCATAAAAGCTATACAATGCCCAGTCCTTATGTAGTGATATTCCTCCAAAGATTTCAGTTCCTTAGAACTGCTTTTAGAAGCAATCAAAACATGAAACAGAAACAACAGATTCTTAACTGCTAGAAAGAAAACACTATGTATTTTGTATTTTTTACAAGGCAATTCGGAAATTACAAAGCTGTTTACTTCAAGTTTTTATTTCAACAGTGTATTTTCTCTAACACACAAATCCTTAAATTTTAAAATAAATATGGAAGAATAGTATATAGAATGATAGAACACAAAAATAGATTTGAGCTAGCAAGGCATGGCTACTTTCTTAAAAGGATAATCACACTAAAGTTACAAGATTGTGTTTTATCCTATGGTTCTGTAATTATATCACCATAAAAATTTTTTGCATTTATTCTTAATATTACAGAATGACAGCTTGTGATTTTCTGTTCAAGCAGATGAACATGTGTAAGTGAGGTACCATTGTTATTCTGCCTAAATGAAAATATTTGAACGTTCTTCAGACGTAGAGAAACACTGTGACTTTGAGTTGAATGGAGTCCATCATACAGGTCTTTATGAGAAAGGTCTTAAATCTCACACAGGCCAACCTCATTCACTTGAAGACTATTCATTTGAATGAGGTTCATCTGCATGATGAAGAAAATTCCACTCAGATTGTGATGTGCTAAATTTATTTTTTAATTAAAGTAAATCTGTCCTAGGTAAATATATGTGAATATTTTGTCAGTGTCTTAACTAAACACAGACACAATAGTCATCAGGCAAAATCTAGAGGTCAACATCCTGATCCCAAATTTCTGATAACTTTTGTTGCTAGGGCTGCAGATCTGCCTCCTGCTGTTTTATCTCTGTTGCTGGGGGGACAAAATGCTGCTTCTAAATCCTCTGCTGCAGGTGCAATGATTTAATCTAGCATCACTTTGGAGACAAAGAAACTGTTCTAATGCAAGAGAAGAAAAACTAGGTGCCATGGTGCTGAGGATCTGGTAAGGTACTTAAGCAAACCAAGTTACACCTGCTACAATGATAGCAGGTGCACACCATTGGAATATGCAGCACTTCCCTATCAGAAAAGAGTTATTCCAGATAAGGAAGGAGACATTATCTAAACCAGAACATCAGGGCACTGATGCTTAAGCCATATAATGCTAGATGAATAGAATCAACAAGACATAACTGGCATGAAGTGAGAAAATTGTGTTGCTAGCTGAACGAGCTCAAGATGCATCCAATCCAGTAGCTCGTGTCTAAGATGTTTACCAAAGAAGGGGCTGGGAGAGCATTTTAGACAGAGTGATTTGTCTGTCTACCAGATTATGGTAATTCTTCCAGCCACTCCTCTGTTTTTTCCAACTGTTAATGAAATATATAATTTTTGTCTCTGAATGGAATTAATAATAAGCATTCCATAGTAAGTCCATCTAAAACCAGACAACCTAACCTACTCTCTCCCTATATACTGCAAAGTAACTCTACTCATTAAAGAGGCACTGCCATCCACATGAACATTCAAAGTAATCACTACAAGGATAAACCTTAGTCTTTTGAGTATTAATTATTAAAATTTGCCTATCTTTAATTCCATCTTTGTTATTCAGTGTATTTGGACTATTCTGTGAAACATCTGGATGATCAAACGTTACAGATGCTGTGTCATCAGTGATTTAATTTTTAGCCCATTTTCCTGAGAAAACAGAGCTTATGAGAAGGTATTGCTGCTCAGTTTATCTCTCTGCTCCTCTTTATAACATAGCTTTTAAGATAATTAGCACTTTCATTTTGAAAGAGAAGCAGAGGATATTTATATTTCTACAGTTATAATGAAAAATAGCAAACAAATAGTGGAGCAAACCCCAAATTCATTACTCCAGAAAAGGACAGGAAGGCAGAATTTTGTTGTCCCACTTTTTATTTGGCAGCAGTGGTTTGGTCAGTTGCATGCTGTACTGGGGCAATTGATACATACATAGCTCCAAGCCAGCCAGTGCTTTTAGGGAAGGAGAAAAAGTGATGGAAGCACAATAGGCTTGATAATGAAAGTGGCAGTGAGTTATTCAGGGGGAAGAAGAACACTAAACAGCAGGAACTGCAAGTTTCAATAGATTCACTGCATATAGAAAAAAATCTTCTGTCTAAAGTCAAAGAAAGACTGAGTAGAGGCAAGAGTGATTGTGCCATTTAGAGGGACAACTGTAAATGACAAACTATAAATTGTGTGATTATTCTAACTTCTCAAATTATATAAAATACATTTTAAATTGATCTTTGACTGAATATGAAAATCATGCTGTAAGTAAAGAAATTGAAGGGTTTTGTGGTAACAAAATACTAATTTAATTTCTGAATTTAAACAGAAAATAACACTCATTTCTCCATGTAAATTATTCTCAAAGTTAAGAAAACTCATCTGATTAATCACACACAATGAACAGATAATTCTTTAAAAAAAACTTTTGTACTTTGGTTACCTTTTGCATTTTTGCAGTGTCCAAAGATTTCACAATTCTGCTGAAGTGCTGAAGACCAATCTCTTCTAGTTGAAAAGTAGCTAGATAACAGATAACTATCAAAAGATACATACATTTAAAATGCAGCAGGCAGTTCTAATAAATCTATAACCTATACTCAACATACTCTAGGATTTAGACTGTTACCTTAATTTTAAACAATTTTGATAGTGAATTTTTCAACATACTCTGCTATTAATGTTTTTGGAGAGGACAGCTCTTACTCTTCTGTTACAAATTCATTGTTTATCATACATAACAACATTAGAGATAACAAAAAATTTAAACATAAAATTTAATATTTCTAGTATTTATTTTGCTTTTTTTCCAAGTGACCATTTTGCCTAAAATGTTGTGACCTTTGTTTTTATTCTGAATTGGAATAAAATCAAGTTTTACATGCACCCTCTATGGCTAGTACACAGTTCAATGATCTTAGAGGATTTATGATTCTATTCTATGATACAGGAAGAAGCACAGTCAGTACTGTGAAATTTTAGTAGACCTGTAGAGTTCATGGGCTCCTGTATCAGCTTGCATTTGTCCACACTCACTTTGATCAATCAAGCTTCACTTACAGTGCAGTGTTTTAGCTGTCACCAAACTGTAATGGTAAAATCAGTAAATTCTGACCAATGTGCTGCAGCCAACTCAGTGTATCTTTAGGCTTCAATCTGATGTGCTTTAGTACAGCAACGTATTTAAGCAGTCTTAGCAGAATATACATTTATCTCCTACAAGCTTTATTAAATTCAAATCTGCTCACACATAGCAACAGCCTTTATAAGCAGCTTTGATCATTTAAGTGTCATTGCAGCTTGGCAAAGGGAATCACAAGCAGCTTAAAAAAATGTAAGCCAATGACCTTAGACTTTCAACTTGTTGATAAAGGAAAATTTTCTGTGCCTACCCTCTGCCTGTGATTAATGGAGGCTTTTGAGTGGACCAGTCCTGACAATCCAATTATAGCAACACTCAGCTTAAAGGTATAATTTATGTGCCCCAGACAATGAAAAACATGGCACTGGAGAAATGAAGACAATGAAGCATTACCATTCAAAATAAACTCAATACACTAATAATTTCATCCTTGACAGTTTAGGTTCCCTTTTGTTTGTTGTTTGATTTAGATTTCTGTATTTTTTCAGATTGTGACAGAAGCAAGCAGAATTGCCATAAAATGTAGTAGCTTTTAAAACACAAAATGTAGACATATTTATATTCGATAAGTTTCTTTGTATTTTTTAACTGCTTTGAATTAAATTAACTTTTAAATATACCCACAAAGATTCAGAACTTATCTGACTTATAGAACCAGTGACGGGGTATTTGTGATTCCAACCTACTTAAGGACTTAATAAATTAACCTCAGCATGTGTATATTAAATAAATAGTGTAAAATATTTTTTAACTTAATTTTTCATGTACTTCTCAATACTTGAAATAACTTTGGGAGTAGTAACTACCCTAATTAACTAGCTCATACTATCATATATAGTTACATCATAACTGATTCTAACAAAGTAACTAATAAAATGAAAATAGCTGACTTCACTCCTGGAGACAGACAGAAGTCTACTTATGTCACTGTGATGGTCAGTAATGAAGAAACGCAGGTATGGATAGAGACAATTGTGTCTGCATACTGTGAGACGTGCTGAGGAACACAGCACACAGAGCTTTGCCACACAGTTTTGTATCTGAATGGCAGAGGTATTGGGTTGCATAGAGAATAAAAGGAAATCACTGAAGAACCTTTTTTAAACGGATAGTTAAGCTTCCAAGATGTTTCTTCCAGACATGGATGCTATTTTCCACCTGCGTTTTACCTGACTTTCTTAGGTAAAATTCCAGTTAACACCTGTAAGAGTTCAGACTAAATAACAATTTCAGGTTTTAGACTTCACATCATAAGGACATTGGAAAAAGTCCTGTACTTCACACTGCACTAGGCACAATGACAATGCTTCCAATGTAATATAATACCAAGACCTACACTAGTAAAATGATATTTTTTGAAGTTTTGTGGTAAACACATTTGGTATTGTAAAGACAACTTACCTAAATAGAGATTACGCTCAGAAATTGGGCAGTATCTCCCATCCTGAGCATAAAAAGCATTGACTACTACATCCAATATGGATTTATATTCTGTGCATCCTTCTAGTGTATCCAATACAAATTTTTCTTCTGTCACATTAAGAGTCTATAGAGATACAAAATTAATAATGATTAATGTATCCTGGAAAGAAAATGTTAGTTGTGTACAAAAAGTACAATCATTTTGAAGTAACTGGAAAACATAAACAATGAACAGCAGTGCCTTTGGTAGGGCTGCTGCCCTCCTAATGCTATCAAATAAGGGCAGTCCTAGCAAACTAATGGCCCTTGTTAAGTAAAATGTAACTTTCTCCAATGTTAAGTGTTCATTTTATCTGCTGACATATGCATTGAATTAAAAGACCTTGATGTGTGAATGTCAGCAGTTGATGCAAAGAAAATCTGAAGTCTCTGAGCTATGAGCAATGATTCACTTAGTCAACAGTATGAGAGAGTTTCAGTAAGAGTTTGGTGTTCTCTCAGGAAACCTCTTTTTTGTCAGTGAAGTCTATGCCACTTAGGGAGACTAAACTGAGGGGAGAAGCCAGACTGAGACTATGGAAAAGACTCTTACCGGCTACTGAAACCTAACTTTGGAGAATATGACTAATTTAAGCTAAACCTGTGAGCGCCAGGATTTTTTTTAATGCACACTGGTTCTTATCCTGTTATGCTCCTGGTCACTTGTAATGTTCATGCAGTATCCCAAGAGAACAGGAGAGTCAGATGCTCACTGTGTGCCTTTTGGGTCCTATCCCATAATCCCTTTAAAAAGTCTGAATGTTCCTCAACTTTACAGTTTCAAGCATAATAAATAACCTAGGAATATCTGCTACTATATGAGATAAACTTCTAGTATGAACCACCTTTAAACATTGCAATAAAATCTGAGGCCCAGAACAGTTTGTTATTACATGAATGAGATATGGCCAGCTGAGCTATGAGAAAATGACAAACAATAATGATCCTTCAATTTAAGGAGGTTAGACAAGAAGCCAAGAAAAAAGGCTAAGTGCATCTTCTGAAAACATGTAGTCCACATTTGATGTATGATCTCTCCCAGAGCTCTGAGGTGTGGGAACAACTGAACTGCAATAATATATCAGATGAGACATTCACCTTGCCCAGTAGGCTGTCTGCTACCCTCTTGATTGCTTTATTTCCCTAATGTGATTAATTTCTAGTTTATGGGTATTATTAGAGGCTGCTGGATGGAACTCTGTGAGTTTTCTGATGTGTGACAGTATACAGGGCTTTGAGATTGAGCAAATACAAGGCAAAACTTTAAAATTGCCATTCTAGTATTTAAATGTAAAAAATTATGCAGAAGAATTTGAAGTGTATTTTCTCAGGTTGTCATTCAGAGCAAGCATAAATTTTTTTCACTACTCCTGCTCAAAACCCAGGTTTCATTCCTTCTAATTTGTGCATTATCACCAGGAGAAATGAGGAAAAAGAATGAAAAAAATCTTAAAATATGCAAAAAAAAAAAAAAAAAAGAAAAAGGGAAATATGGACTCCATCTTGCTAAGCACTGAGGGTTTTTGTGAGGCACAAAGTTAATTCCAAATATACCTTTTATAGATGAAGATTTATGGAAGTTCTTTCATAAAACTAACAAAGAAAATCCATAAATGTAAGCCCCCACTGAATGATTAAATATATCTATATCTCATATTTGATATGAGATCTCTAAGAATTCACCACAAAAGGCAAAAGCAAACCTAAATAACTGAATGGCAAGGTGAGAGAGGATGTCATTCCAGTGAAAGCAGGATTGTGATGTTTTCAATCTAAAACAATTGCTCTCCTTGAGCAAATGGCATTGTTCATGGAGAAACTGCAGAACGTAGTAACTCTGGTAATAAACAGAAAGTCCGTCGTAAAACTGGCCAAGCCTCTTGGAAATAAGCCTAACAAAAACTCTCTCAACTATCTCTGCTAGAAAGCTAAAATTTCAGTTGTTTTCAAGATCTTTATTCGATTAGAATCTTTGTGTTCATATTCTGTGTACTTTGATACAAAGTGCTATGGCAAACCTGTGCTTTTCAAATGTAATTTGGAGAGGTGACCAAAAGTAGATAAACAGGTGAAAACAGAACACCATTTTTATGCCGTAGTCTCTATTGTATAGCAGATGATTTGTGCCCAAATCATCTGCTATACAATAGAGACTACGGCATAAAAATGTAATTGCCTGCCTACATTTACTCTACTTTTACTGCTCTGAGTTAACAAGTCAGTGAAAAGTGTTAGGATGAACACAGAAGTTCTTGATCTTGCTTACACCTTGAGCAAGAATGTACATAACCACTACATGGCCTTGAGACAAGCAACAGGGTGACAAGAAGTGCAGCCTGGGAACAGCTGTGCCTCACAACATCAGTACTGATTGGCAGTTCTGGGGACCACAGGCCAAAAGTCTTGTCATGAAACATAATCAGCCACAGAAGGTACTAATGTTCTGTTTCTACATGTACAAAACAAGAATAGTTGAGCAGCCTGCAGCTGTGTCACCACCTAAGGAAGTGATATCACTACTCAATCAACTAAACAAGACTGGGCAGGAGGAGCACTTGGATGGGAAATCCCAAAGGTGAGCTAGTTGTTGTTTAAGCCCTGCAGATAATCTAGTGAATCAAACCCGAGCCAGTGCTTTTAAACAGTTAGGATACTCTCTGCATAGAAAGTGCACTGTGTCCTCTACAAATTTAATCAAGGATATTTACAGTTTATCAGTATATCTGAAATAATAAAGGTTTTGGAAAAGTAACATGTTGGATAGGTGTAATTTCTAGCACTAATTCCTAAATGCATTCTTTCTGTGGGGCTTTGTGCTGCGCTTCATGTCAGTGAGATGTATTTCAGAGTGGGTCAAGTGATCCTGAAATGTTATGGTATGACAGATTGTATGTTTATATCACCTTTTGTATGATGTTTTCAAAACACTTTACTAGCATTTATTGTATTTAATGAGATTCCTTTTGGCTAATATAATTTTGTACATGCAGGAATTATGGCATGGAGCAAGTAAGAGATTTGCCCCAGGCAACACACTAATGCATTGGTACCAACAAGAATTAATAAACACTAATTTGTGAGCATTTATTCTGTCCATCAGAGCAACTTTTTACCTTTTCAAGTATACTTTAATCATATATTTCTCTGGAACAACTAGCAGTTAGCTAAGTTTGCAAGTATGTGTGAGCCCTTCAACATAAGGAAGGCCAGATTATTTTGGGTGAATGTAACACAGGTAGTGATCGTCTTCTGTTACATTGAATATTAAAAATATCAGAAGACAAAACAGATCTTGAACAGATACAAATATCTAACAGTGTTCTCTCTATGGCATTGAATTTCAGCTTTTTCTGATTATTAAGTCTTTAAGTTGTAAAAAAAATGATTCTGCCTGAATTTATCCTGAATGATCCCAGGGAAAAAAATGTGATTCTTGTCTAATTATGTGCTGATTGGTGTTACCTCCCCCTTTTGGGAAAACCCTAATACCTGTAGCCTGCTTCCATGGACAATTTTTCTTGCTCTCTGACTCACAGCTGTAGCTGGAAATCAGTCAAGTTTTCTCAAGGAGAGAAGAGACTGCGTAAGAAGGGCTTTGAACACAAACAACTTCCAACATGGGTTAGTACAAGAAATAGCATGAATTAAATGGAGAAATATCTGCAAAAGACAAGCTTTGCCACCGTGAGGGTATCTTAATAAGGTTGGTTACAGTGGGACCTGTTTGAAGGGGGCAGAGAGATCAAAAAAGGAGAGAAGGAAAAGCTCTTCTCTCTGGAGAGAAGAAAGGAAAGCTGTATCAACCATGCTCTGTTTGAGACTTCTCAGGCTAAGGATATAGTTTAGGTGAAACAAACATTTTAGAAAGAAGATAATATTTGATGAAAAGATAAAATAGCTTTCACCTCCTGAGAGAACTGTGCAATAGTGTGTAGTGAACTTGTCTTCTTCTAGGCAGAATGTGCACATTTTGAAGATACGGTCTGATTAGTTTAGAGTGCTACAGATATCAGTGCTAGTCCTCTCCAAGGGTCTAATCAAAATGCCGTGAAAATGAAAGAAAATATTCCTACTGACGTCACCAGGGTTTGAATCAGTCACCAGAACCCAGTCTTCTTTCTTTCTGAAGTCAGTGGGAAAAAACCCCTGGGATCTTTGGATATAAGTAGGAAAATATCCTGCTTCTACTATTCACAGTCTATGTCGCAGTCACAAGCTAGTGTTTTTCATCTTCAGCAGACAGTGCTGACCAATGCTGTACTAAGAGGTACAGTTAACATTATTTTCCCTTGTACTTAATATTAAATCCCAGAACACTACAGAAAACTCAGATTCCATCATTTCCTTAGAAAATCCTAATCTGCATTTATGTCAATAACTAATAATACAAATTATACTTCTATAATTTAATAGGATTTTTGTTCACCAAAGATATCATTCTTGCATTACATTGTCTTCACATTTAAAACTAAATCTATGACTTTTGACATTTGGGGATTTTACTCACAATTGAGTAAAATTAGTTGAGTGGGCATGTGTGAGACACAGCTGAACCAGCACAAATGAGAACTATGAAGAGTTGTGCCAAATCACACCATGTTCTTGTGAAATGGGAAGCTCATAAACAGGCTTATCTTGCTGTCAGCATGAGAAGGATAAAGGAGAACAGTGAATTGGGGTGGCAGTTCTGGTTTTACAGAAATAAGCTTTTCTGTAGCTGGGATGTATGTAGGAAGGTCAATATAATGGGTCTGATCCTGCAACTCTAATTGAAGCAGATGATTCCACTGAAAATAAAGTGAGTTATTTGCATAGAGAAAGGCACAAACATTGCATGATAACTCCTGTGTTAAAATCTGTCTCTTGTTATCATAGCAAAAGCTTGATTCTAACAGTCAAAAGGAAGAACAATACTCAGGATGCTTCAGTTAGGTAAAAAATGTAATCTTTTTTCAAAATGAACAGATGCAGTCCATTTCTAGAAATGGTCTGATGAAATGATATCCTTATGTACAACATGCACTGGATGAAAGATCACTTTGGATATAGATAAGTTTTGACAGATTTAAGTGAAGAATGGTTAATAAAAAGAAGGGGGTTTAGTACACAAGAATGAAGATATTATCTGGATGGCATCAGTCTGATAAAAGGAGTATTAAAAAGCATTTAGGAAGATAAACAAGGAGAAGTAATCTGGCCATTCAAATGAAGAACAACAGGAACAGATGTAAATTTGAATGTGGATATAAAATAATTTAAAGATCTGAGACAGACTTAGGAATTATTTTAAGTTAACGTGTTATTCAGGATAATTAAAATTGAATTCTGTTTTTATAGCAACAAGTCACAATATTGAAGCAAAAAAAATTAACTGGACTTACTTGATTTTAGGTGGTTTGAGGGAATAATATGATTCTTCGTGATTGAAGGTGAGGGCTTGTTTGTTGCAATTAGGAATCATCCATCATATGCTAATGAATCTATAGTTTTATTTATAGTTATTTATAGTTGTTATAGTGAAAAACAAGTCCAATATTATTTTATAAACATTGTAAATTACAATAAAATAAACATGAAGACTGTAAAAACTAAATTACGACTCAAAGTGTAGTTTTCTTCCTGGAAGAAAATAAAGTCTGATCATTCACTGAGAACAATAAAAAGAAATTCCTTTTATGATGTAAAGTTTACATGTAGCAGAAACAAAATGTATGGAGTTTAACACCTCTAGACTGATATTGATCATAACATTCTAATTAGAGGAAACTGTGTTATTCATCTCCCATTATTCAATAATTAAAAATCCTTCTCTATGTCATCTTTCTCTAAAAACAAGAGGCTAATAATGAGTGAATTTTCCTAACTCCACTTTTATACAGAAGTCTAAACTAGGAGTTGGAAGATAGGAACTGAGATTGGAACATGTCTTTCTTGCTTCCTGAGTGGCCTTGTAGAGATTATGCTCTCTCTTGACACCTTGGTTTTAAACACTGACAACTACCTGGCACTCAGCAGTTTGTTTATACATTTCCACCACACCAAAAAAACATTCTATACACACAGTGGTTCAGACAGACCTGAACTACTGTCACAGTAATAGTTTACCTTTCTTTAACATCACTTTCTTTTCCTTTAGCACTAATTTTCTGATCACCTATTTGTATATTGAAACACTGAGTGGTTGCAAACTGCAACAAGTGAAAAATGTATCCCAGTGGTTATTTGATGTGGGATCTGCTTTATCTACCTCAATTACAAAAATGCAGGGAAAGATGGGTGCTTTTTCAAAGCAGCACACAGGGATTAGAAGTGCAGCCATAGCTGCTGTAAATGGGCTGTGTAAAGCTAAATCCCACATACAGCTAGGAGAAACCATACCTCTGGAGAGCAGTATGTAATGCCATCATTTCCTACAAATAAAGATGGCAGACCACTTATCTCATGTACCCCAAGGTACGTACAGGGTAATGCGTCTGACTTTGGGCAGTCCCTCTGGAATATACTCGGAAGCAGACTGTGCAGCCAAATGTTTTTCAAGGGGATTTCTGTCTAAAAGCTTGAAACAAGATTTCCTACACTGAGAGAATATGCTCAGGTCGAACACTGATATTTGAATAAAATTATAAAGATGCATTAAGGAGTTAAAATAATAATCAAGAGATTGATTCTGTTTCTGCTGAAGTTACTGGATAACCTCCCATGTTATCTGAGAGGAACAAATTGAGAGCGGCTCACATGGTGTCATACATGTAACTGATTTTTGACAGGAAGTTGTCAAATTTTCAGGTTTTTACCTAACAATTTGGAAATATTAAGTAGTTTCAAACCAAATGCAGGAAAAGAGCTTGGGATGTATTTTCAAAGCGGCATACAGAGGTCAGCAGTCACAGCAGAGGTCAACAAATTTTGGCTTCTGGTTTTCTTAAGAAAATCCATGCACATTTTGCCAAATGAAAAATAGCCATTTGCATGTATTTTGTGTGAATTTAAACTGTAGCAGTAAGCTCCATTCTGTTTGCCCTTGCCATGCCCAGCCCAGGGCAAGCAGAGCTTTCACTACAATACGGGGTGAGCCTGGGACAAGCCATGCTGGGTCAGTCTGGGAGCTCGAACTGATACAAGAGAGCCTGTCTCATCTTTTCTTCTCTGTGGCATCTGCCTCTTGTAGGCTTCAGTTTGAAGAGAGAGAGAGATTTCTCATTTGATTTAGATACAGTAGAGATTGGAACTGAATGTGCAAGAACTTTGAGGTGAGCAGAACGAGACCAAAGAGGTGAGTGGGACTTGCTGCACAGTGACAATAGTAATGGAATCAACCACTTGAAGAGATGGAACTGGGACAGGTTAAATAAAGAGACCCGGGCAAGTAAATTTGAGGGCAAGAAAAAGGACAGAGATAGAAAGATGAGCATAGAACAGAACTCAGTTTATCTTTCTTTGCCATCCATCCAATATTTGGCTACCAGAGTATTCCAAACCTCTACTGTACAGCCATTGTGTACTCTCAACATGAAAAAAATTCTACGCAGCCTTTATGAAATACCAAAATATACTATTTCACATAATCACGTATTTTGACTTTTGTTTTAATTATTTATGTAACCTTATGTGCATCTAGAAATTAAAAATAAAATCTTGCTGAAGATTGACTATGCTCTGAACTATGTCATTTTTGCAGTAGCACAGTGAAACCAAAAGAAACCTGTCAGATTTTGACCAGAATATTCAACAATGACTGATTGTATACTTAGTAAAAGATCTAATATGGAAATCTATGAATTACTTCTTACCATCATTTGCAAAGCAAGTATATTTTCAACCTGATGGCTTCAACCCGATCTATTTCATGCTGCTTTTTTTTTTTTATACATTCATATTGCAAAGCCCTTCATTTAAAAATGAAATTGTTTGCCCACTTCCACTTCTTTTCCTGTGCCTCGGTTCACCAGCTATTTTTACTGCTTTAATTTGCAAGGATTCCCACAAGAATGGTCTTATGCCACTCATAAACGGCTGACAGGGATATTTGGATCAAGAGAGATTGCACCTTCCAGACTCCCTCCCACAGGACTGCATCCAACTTCCTTTCATAACATATTCCCATTTATCATGTACACAAATAAGAACCCTTTATAAACTTCAGTCTAGGATGCTGGCCTCTCTCTGTGACACTTCCTTGTCGTTGTTGTCAGTTTAATTTCAATAATGCAAAGACAAAACTTCAGCACTCTCATGCTACTTCTTTCCTCAATTATTGGTTCTATTGCCACCCTGCCTGTCTGTCAAGCCCATAACTCCAGAGGTCATTTTTCATGCAGATTACTCTCCAGGATAACATCACCGGTTTATGTGCACATTTTCGCTCCTTTTGAACAAAATGTTTCAAATAGTATTTTGCTATCACTTCATAGCTAAAAAATCTAAGGTAGTGTCTCAGAATTTTATACTTTATTGAAATAAGTGTCTCTTTTGTGGGTTTAACTAATCCCATTTTAGTAAATCAACCATCTGGAATGCTACTGTTGAGTTCATCCTGCTAGTCCATTGATTTGACCCACTTACTCCACCTACCATCTCAGTTGATTCTAGCACATAAAACTGAAGCTGCCTGTCAAGATGCTTCACAACTCAGTTCCATTCTGCCTTTAATTTCTTACTCTTTACTGATGCCTTCCCCATTCCTGATCAGCCAAGGAAGCCCATCGTCTCATTTCCTTTATTAGATTTCCAAAGAAGTAATTTTGTTTAATTTCAATCAGTTCCTACATATACTTATATTGCTCTTAAAATCTACTTAATTCTGACAGAGGTTTTGCTCTGCAAAGTGTCTTTGGCTCCTTGCAGTTCAGATGACCATGTGTGGCTGTCAGAGGTACTTATTTTGAGGATGTGGCACTTGACAAGACTGGCATCACAGTGGCTCCTGCAGCCCTACTGGGGTGCTGAACTCTCTTGAACGTGTTCTGGAATGACTTGTATGTACTGTGTTTTTATTTTGAGGGAAATAATATAGCCCAAAATTGTTGGTTTCACCAGGAACATCCCCAGTCAGGTGAACAATAGGCTAAGGAGGATATTTTATGGATGTCATCAACAAGTTATGAAAGAACTAAACAAGACACCTCAGATATCACATTAGAAGACATAAAGACTCTAAACTATCCAAATACAATAAAGATACACATTAGGAATTAAACATACAGTGTTAACAATGACTGGAATCTGACTGAACTTTAAGGGGATGGAAAACTATTAACCAATTAAAAGAGTTTCATAGAACAGAAGATAGTAATATGTGATATACTGCATACCTAAGTCAGAACATAAATAAATATAGAGCTGTGTCTTGTAATGACTTAGATTTGGTCTCTTAGAATCTGACTCTCCTGATTTTTCCCTGTCAGTAGACAACATGAGGTTTGCTATTTGTCGTGTTGCTGTCATGAGACAAACAGGCATGAATCTAGTCTGTGATTTAGAACCAGGGTGTTAATCAGGATACAAACTGAAGAAGTTTCTGCATGGGTTAGTTAATATTGGCTAATTGGTAAGTGACCAAGCCTGGAAATCATGTGTACAAAAATGCTGCAATATTTTTAGGATCATATGCCTCTTAAGAAACAGAAAAGAAAGAAGTTCATTTTTCATGATGAATTTTAATCACCCATTGGGTACTGAAACAAAACTGAATTTTATATAAACATAGATCATACTTTTTACTTTCTTTGATAAATCCTATGTAGTAAGTGACCTGAAAGTAGCCCAGAGAAAGATTTTGGCCTTTGGCCTCAGCTATCCTTCCTGTCCTTCCCCTTCTGAAAGGGTTTATTATGAAACCTCAGTTTCATATTTCTCTAATGGAGTTACTGCTTCTTTTTTCTTTGTATCACCTTTCCTGGGCTGAGAAGAACAATGATCTGAAGACTCATTTTAATAGGTATTTATTTTGGCAGCAGTGGTAGCTGAATTTACCTGCTCTCTGCCCAGTGAAAAAGGATTATTTTGAAACTGGATCAGTCCCTCGATGTAGTTCTGAATCTGAATACACAAAGAGTTATGCCAGTACTACAAGGCAGGAGGGCAGGGATGGAAAATAGGGGTCTGAGTGGCAACTGTTTCAGAAGGCAAGCACCCAGGGAATGGGTGTGGAGCCACTGCTCAGGCCCTGGCTTTTATATCACACCTCCATAGTGTGAAAAAGAAAGATTTTATATTCTTGTAGTCATTTGTATTTATGCAAAATCAATACAAAAGACTATCTAACTGGAATAGCAGTGGTTTATACCTTATTGTCAGAGCTGGAAATGAGCACTGGAGCTACATGGCAGTGTGGAATCAGGCCTCCAACAATGCCATTTGATAACACATGGCACACAATAGCAATCTAAACAATATTACTGTCTTCCCTTAGTGATTTGCTAAAGCTGATTCAATGCACTAGCTGCCTCAGCACAAGTCAGGGTGACACTGAGGACAAAGAGATGGGAAGAGATGACAGACTACGGTCAGGAAAGGATAGGAACTGCTTCAGCCAGAACAGATACAAAATGGCAAATCATGGTCTGGTTACTTGCATTATTAAATTAGAATCCCGAGGCTGATTTATTGTCACTGTCCTATGCCCCTGTTCTGGTGGTCACTTATGTCCTCAATGCAAGAATACCTGACCCTGTGACTCAGCTTCTGAACTGCATTTGTACATATAAATGGGTGGTGCTGCCACCATTGGAAGGAAGAAAGGAATAAGAAACTACAAAACAGCTTAGTCAGAAGTGGGACAGAAGTTTTCCCTATCACTACCTGATCCATATTAGAAGGTTGTTGCTTTCCTTTTTTTTTTTTTTTTTTTTTTTTAATTGTTGCTATCCAAGCAGTTTCTCAACCCCTCTGATCTTTACTGCCTTGTTTTCTGGTGATAACCTTAAGAAATTTGGACTTTACTCATGAACGAAAAATGTTACTGTAAGAGTAATCAATGAAAGGTAAAACAACATGTTAGAAAATAGATACCATTACATTTAAAATCACATAATAACAAAGTAAACTGTGTAAGATGAACTGAAACTTAATATACCTGCAACATCATAGCTGATTCATTCAAGAACTCCTCCATGCTCTGATTTTCAGGGTTAAACTTGTTAAGCTGTTGCACTATTAGTGAAATAAGTTCTCTATGGCTGACCATCTTCACCATGGAGAATCCTATAAATATAGAAAATCATTACTTTTTCATGCCTCCTTCAGTTGTGGCATAATGCATGGTGATAAGCTCATATAGAAGTTACACTGCAGTAATGTAGAAGAGAACATTTAGGTCAGGCTTTCAAGATCACAGTCAGAACAGCTGACAGGAGAAATGAACACACAGTACAAACATAAAAAAAATAGAAGACATAGTTACATATTGTAAATATCTCAAAATACCTTAAGGATAAATGGTTACTGCACCAGGTTATTTGACAAAATATAATTAAAGATAATACAGAGAAAAACATGGATTTTTGCCTGTGTGCATACAGGTCCTATTTAACACACTGCCCTTCCCAGTGAAATGCAACAGAAAGCAAAATTTTAGTCTTAAATCTCATCACATGTTGCTGTCAACAGCCTGTTTTTCAAAAGCAACAAAAGAATAGGAACAGAGAGGAATTATAAGGAAGCAGTGACCGTTGGTCAGCAGGCTGGGCCGTGATCACAGCACTTCAGTGGGCTGGGCCACTGCCAAGGTTTCTGGAGGCACAGCAGTTGAATTCTTGTTATGTTTGATGCTTTGCTTGTGAAATGACTGGATTTTGTCCATCTCAAATGATGTCTTACCCATATGTCTGAGAATGTGTAGGACTGGTTACCTCGATTTTAATGTTCAGATGACAAGAACTATAATACATTTGTTCCTACACATGCACATGTTGTTGTGTATGAAAGACCAATGACAGCAATTATCAGGCCTAAAAGACATTAATCTGGTTTACCAGTGGGAAAAAAATGAGCACAAAAGTAACTTTCCATGGTGAAAATAAAAATGTATTTTTGAAAATAGTTCTTGTATTTTAAATATCATCATATTTTGATGTCAGAAAAGAATCTTTGATCAAGATGATTCATTCCCACTGTGGTAAACATAATTCATTTCTTGCTTTAAAATATTATCATAACATTTCCAGACACAATGGTATTGTACTCTGCCTTTCAGCACTATCTTACTCAATAATAATTGCCTAAATAGCACTTTTCATTACTAATCTCAAGGCACTGAAAAAGGTGTTTGTCTGTGATTATGTTCAATTTAGCCTTTTAGGTACCTGTTATGATCAAGAAAAAATGTCCAAATAAAAAAAAAAGGTTCAGCAAAACAGGGTTGGATCATGACAAGGGATGACAAACACAGAAAGAGGAACTACTGTGCAGGGGAATCACTGTTACTCTGCTCCTTTGAGAATCATTTGTTTCTCAAGTAAGAACTTGCCAAGGTTCTTACAAGGGATTTTGGATGAGCCAGAGAGAAATATCTCTGTACTTCAAGCTGAATCATAATTCAGGCTCCAACACCTCTACCAGTAACAAATGCTTTTTCTTCTGGCATAGCAGTAAGAAATTTGAGCTCTCATGCTCTGATATTCACCCCTCCCCACAAATAACAATAATTAAACCCAAAAACTGGAATGTGAAAACTAAGATGTATAGTAATGCCTTCAGATCTCTGGACACACACAGGTTCTTAACAGAAAGAACCCCACTTCTAATTAAAGAAGCTGCTATTATTATTGCCAATGTTTTAAAACATACACATCAGGAATAAAATGTTTTTGGTATGTTATGCACCTAATTTCCACACAGTTGGTTAGAAAAATACTCTAATTACTATGTACAAAAATGATAAAAATTTATACTGTGTATAAAATGGTAGAAATTTTCTTCCATTATCAGCTGTAGATTTCAGTTAAAGGAGGTGAGAACCTGACTTAACCTTATTTTAGAGTGGAGCCCGGAGATATTTTGAAAGCAATTACATAGGATAAGACTGGCCACAGTTGTAGGCATTGGTTTCAATGACCTGAAAGGTTCTTTCAGGTTTTACATCTGCTCCTATGTTCCTGGCCTAGAAAGACTGAGATTGAATTTCCTCTGATGAAAGGTGTCATAATTAAAAACAGCTGAACTAAACCTCCCTTCAATATTCAGACAGATCAGATGGAAAATGTTCACTTTGAGGATCCTAATTTTAATTTTCATATATTTCAATGTTTTGCATACCTACTGCAACTGTTTTCCTTAACATAACATGGTATTTTTTATCTATTATCTTGTATAACTTTACAATTAAATACATATTGTACAAAACCTTCTGCAAATACGTTTTGTTATATTTATGAGGTGGGCTAGCAAATGGACACCAAGGCTGGCTACTTGCCCAGAATTTCAGGGAGCAAAGCCCAGCAACCCTGTTCACTGCGTAACGCAGGCCCCTTGATCTTTTCTATTGTACTTATAAAGACCTAATAAATATGAACACTGAAAGAGGGTAGATTTAGGTTAGGTATTAAGGAGAAATTCTTCCCCGTGAGGGTGGTGAAGCACTGGCACAGGATGGCCAGAGAATTTGTGGATGCCCCATCCCTGACAGTGTTCGAGGCCAGGTTGGATGGGGCTCTGAGCACCCTGGTTTAGTGGAAGGTGTCCCTGCCCATGGCAGGGGGTTGGAAATAGATGAACTTTAAGGTTCCTTTCAACCCAAACCATTCTGTGATTCTGTGGTTATATGAAAATAAAGGAGCGAAGGAGTCACGAGCCTGGCCAGGGCACCGGCCACTTTCACACATCGCGAATTGCACCCGGCTTTCTTTCCGGAGGTGTCACGTACGGCCACATCTGCCTTGCACCGCCGCTCCGGTTCCTGTCCCCGGCTGTTCCCGGCGCTCCCGATCCCGCTCCCAGTTGCCCCCTCCGAGCGCGTGCCGTCCGTATCCCGGCGCGGTCTCTCCTGCCGGACGGACCCCGCGCGCGCCGTTGCCAACGGGCGCGGGGGCTGCTGGGAGCTGTAGTCCTTTCGCGAGCCCTCCTCAGTGTAGCGAAACGGCGCGACTGGGTGCGCGGAACTACACGATCAGGGAAACAAGATGGCGGCGGTTGTTTGCCGCCGTTGCCAAGGAACTCGTTCCGCGCCTCCCCGGTGATTCCGCTCACGGGCAGCCAGCGGTGGGTGACCCACCGGTTGCCGGGGAGCGGCAGCGCTGGCGGGCGCAGGCAGGGCCTGCGATCCCAGAGCGGACGCGAGCAGAGCGTCCTGCGAGAAAACTACAACTCCCGGCATCCACTGCAACAAGGCGGTCGCCGAGGCGTGGCCTGCGCGGTACGCAGTCTCCCCGCCCCCTTCGCGTGTTACGCAAATGAGCAGCCGGGTGGGCGGGGCTACGGCGAGGGCCCGCCCCGGCCCGCCACCCGATTGGGTGGGGAGGGGAGGGCGCGGGGGAGGTGTCGCGCATGCGCGCTGGGGTGGCGCTGCCGCCGGCCGCGCAATGTTTTGGGGGCGGTCGGGGCGGCGCGGAGCGCGCGGAGCCGCCGGACGGTCCCTGCGCTGACGGGAGCGCCCGGCGGCCGCTCCGCGGAAGGAGGCGGCGGCGGCGGAGCGGGAGGAGAACACAACTCAGAGAAGCCTCCCGGCGAGGGGCACGGGTTGCTCCTGTCCTCTGAGCGGCGCGGGTGAGGAGCCGGCAGCCCCCGTGGCAGCGGCGGCAGCGGTGTGTCAGCGGCCGCGGTGATGATGAACAGGTTCAGAAAGTGGCTGTACAAACCCAAGGCAAGTTGCGAGGAGCTGCCGCTGCCCGGCACCGCTCCCCGGGGTCACCCTCACCCCGCGGATGGAAGTCGGGACGGAGGTCCCGGCGGATCCCGGCGCGCAGCCGCGGGTCGCTCCGCGCCGGTCCCGCGGCCGGGAGGTGCCGTGTGGGGCGAGCGGAGCCCGCGGGCGCTCGCGCGGCTCCCGGCGGCGCGGTCGGAGCGGGGCTGCGGGAGCGGCTCCGGCGGCGCGGAGCGCGTCGCCCGCTGCGGCGGGGGATGACAAAGCAGAGCGGGAGCCGCGGGGCTGCTCCGACCCGGGGGAGCGCGGCCCGGGGCGGGCTCGGGGCTCTACCCGGCACCGCGGAGCCCGCGGAGAGGCGGCGGAGCTGGCGGCTGTGCCCAGCCCGTGCCCGGGCAGCGCTCCTGGGTGCGCTGCGGGCTGCGCGGAGCCCGGACCTGGGGAGATGTTCGGGCGCTCCCTTTGAGCTGCTAACGCTGTGTGTGTGCACCTGGGAACTTTATAAGTTAGGAGGTTTATTGGAAGGTGCTCTGTACGTATGAATCTTGTGCCCTTCTCGCTTTGAAATTCTTGGAAGGAATCCAAGAATCGCGGTTTGCTTTGCAATGAAATTATCATCCTCTGGCACGAGTTAAGTAACAACTGTCTGGAGAGTGATCTTGTCTCGCATGTGATGTTGGGATTGTAAATCAAGGACATTACTGGTTTTGAACATCTACAGCATCTTCTTCTTGTCCAGACATCGCATCAGTCAGTATAGTTATTCCCTTTCTGAAGTATTTGATTTAATTTTGGTTCCTGTTGGTCACTATCACCCATTTTTTCCTATGCTTTACTATCAGTAATAGTGTTGAGTCTCAGTTTGTAAACCTTCCATGTACTCAGTTCTTTTGGCTGAATTATGGCCAGTGTGTTGCAGTTAAAAAAAAAAAAAAAAAGCCGAGGTGATGCTGCAAAATAAAAGCTCATATTATGCTGGCTTTATGGATTTTACACATAGTCATAACACTTCAGTACTTCTGAAGAACAGGTACTTGTCAGATATGGCTGCTAATAGCTGCAAGGGAGATAATGTAGAGATTTAGTAACTGAAAATACAGTAAGAAGCTAGAGGTAACTTTCATGAAATGTTATTTGTATATGTTTTATGCAAGGGAAAAACTAAGAGGAGTTAATGAACAAAAAGAAATACTGGTAATCTTAAATGCAAAAGAAATCATTGTGAATATAGCTTTTGTTAGGTTTTTTAACCTAAATTCATTAGATGTCACATTGTTTTCTTTCTAATGGAGATTTAATCTTTTTGTGATAAAATTTTTTTTTAATATAATATCTCTTTGTTGTATGGTGTGTATTTGGCATTCAGGGGCTGTATCAAATAAGGTATACTTAAAGTTTAGTGGGACTTCTCTGTGCTGGAGGAACTTTTCAAGCCTGTTGCATGACACTGGACCTCATAAATCAGGAACACCAATTGCTGTTAGTTTAAAACCAGTACCACTGCATTGTGTTGTATATTTATACCTTCTTTGCCTACAGTTTTTCTTAGTTTCAGTAGCTTACAATATCACTTCTGTTCTGGTATTCAGAATGGGTTGCTGGTGAATTTTAAGAGCTTCAGAAAAAGGCATTTTTCCTGGTGTGCCTGTTGAATGGGTGTGGATTGTGTCATTCAATACACAAAAGTTTAAATAGCACTTCTTTTATAGAAGGTGAGACAGAGGATCTCACATACAGGGACTGTACCTTTCCTGGTTGTACTACTTGCTTTCCTATTGCAAGGAATTTGCAAGGATTCCTTCCCATATGGTCAATGGGTTCCAGGGTCTGTTTTGAATATAGTGCATTTTGAAGATGACTTTCCTGAATATTTATTCTGGTAGGGGTTCTCAGTACTCAGGACTTACGTTACTTACTTAAAACCCTCTGTTAGGTACTATGGGTGCTAGATGCATTTTATCCGTTAGGTTTTGCTACTCCCAGTGATGGGGAATGCTGCTTCTGAAGTATTCTGGGTCCTACTGCCATGTAACCGGACTTCTGCATGGCAGCAGATTTTGATACCACTGGATGGTTGGCCTAGAGCTTTGGTGGCCATTTAGAGGTACTTTTGAAGGTGAGGGGTGGGATGACATCAGAGTGCAGCAAATTCACAGTACAGCCTGCTCAGAAACCTGAATATATGGTTTAGCTTAATCCTAGGGGAACTATTTCATAATTCATCCCTGAAAAAACACAGCCCCAAAATATGTAAATTAATTCAGTTTAATCTTTTAAAATGGTGGAGACAAGGAAATTGAATAGAACAGAGTGCATAACAAGGTGGAATCACAAAACTCTTAGGATAATCATCAGTTACTGCAAGATGCAGGGCCTGCATCGATGCGAGGATATTTACTTGGTAACTGCTGCATCTGTTTGAACATACCAAGAATGGGAGAGAAAATGTGGGTGTAGGAAGTGGAAAGTCTTGACTAATGTTGCGAGCATGTCACGAGAACAGCACGACTTCCCTAGATCCTTGTTCAGTCAGTGTTCTTCCTGTCCAGCTCTGTTCCTCAGGTATGCTGATATGCCAGATTTTAATGAACTGGATCAAATACCAGTGGTAGAGGTAACCAGAGAATGAAATAAATAGCAGTGACGTGATCTGTAGAGCTGCTAGGAGGCAGACTTTTAACTGATGTATTGGAGACAGAGCAGAGACAAGATTTTGTTTCCAGCCTTCTGTGCCACATCGATTGTTGTTTAATTTTTAAAATGTTGTCTGTAATATGTGTTTTGCTTTTGGGGACTGTGGAGTCAATGCATTTTTAAGTGTTTGGAGGGAAGCTGGTGTTTGCTTTTGAACACTTTCACAGAGGGGTGATTTGAAGCAGTAGTGTTGTTGAATTGCAGCACATTGACCTCCTCAGGACACTGCAGGCTTGCCAGGCACTGCCACCTTCCTGAGACAAAAGAATGATCTCTTCTAAATCAATATACTTACCTGTTAACACAGGCAATGTTCCTTGCCACTTCAGGGAATTTCTTGTCTTGTACCATCTGCTGCTGGAGTATTCCACAGGTGTCCGGTCAGAATCTGCTCCCAGGCAGATCTGAGCGTCCAGCAAAAATACGGAACTGGACTGGTTTGCAGTGTTTTGAAATGCATTTGATATCCAAAGAATTCAGGATAATTTCGGTGAATGCTGCTGCTTATATCTGGAGACTAGCTTGAAAAATGCGTGGGTAACTAGCTCACAGGGGTACCAGCTTTAAATTGAGCACATGTTTATTGGTATTTTGAAAGAGCTGTTTTGTGTATGATGGGGAAAAAAAAGTCTGTCTCTAACCACAACTTGAATATGTTTTTAATCTGTTTATCATAGCAGACTGAAACACCTTCAGTCTGTGTTTATTTTTCATATTTTTATTTTAAAAAATATTGCTGGTTTTGTGTTTATATCTCTGATTTTTTTTTTTGCTCCTAGTTTCTTTGACATAGAAAATATGAACTTCTTGCAGTTAAGGTTGAAGAATTTTTTATGTTCTTGTAATTCAGTCAAAATTCATAGTCTTTGGTAGTAAAGGTATTGCTTTGTGAATGCCTTGCCACAGTTAAAGGATGCTCACAAAGTATGCATAAAGTCTGGAGGTTTTGTAGGTGTGCTTTTTAACACCCCTCTCCTCTAAGACTGACTGAAGTGCAGCTGTACCCTTAGTGCCTGTTTTATTTAAAAGGCTGTTTAACTCCCATGGGGATGTGAAGGTGGATTTACGGAAATGGCCCCAACTTGTAGCTGGGAGTGAACACTTACTGACAAGTGGGTGCTCAGCGCAGCTCTCTCACACCCTTCAGAGGCTGTGCATCTTCTCCCCCTGGAGTGCTTGAGATGCTGAGAATTGTAGTTACTTTCTTCTTGTGTGTTCGTTCTGAAATACTGTTCATTGGTTCTTAAATCTGATAATTACTTTCTGCAGCTGGATTAGCAGATACATCTTCAAGATGTTCTTTTTGCCTGTTAATGTGTGTGTCTGCAGTGGTGCTCTGTGATCAGAAATAGCATTTAGGGATAAGTGGAATGGCAGGTAGTTGGAGAAGACTTGTTTCTGTGTTTGTGCTTAGTGCCTTTTTCTTTTTAAAGGATCTTTTTAGCTATATTTCTATGAAAGTAAGCCATAGGTAGTAATAACTGTTGCTAATAATATTTGTTACAGGACTGTAACAGCAGATAGGTATGTGAATTTAAAGATGGCTTAATAGATAGTTAAAGGGTATCTTGGAACAAGATTTCAAGCAAGTAAGATGAAGAGAGTATGCCTAGCAAATGTAGAGCAATCACCTAAAGTAGAAAAGTGAGAGCCAGTGGCAAAACTCAAAAATAGCCGAATAACTTCTAGGAGGTTCTGTATTACTTTGCAAAAGGAGAAGTGTTAAAAAAAAAAAAAAAAAAAAAAAAAGGAAAAAAAAAACTCCTAGGTGAATGTCGAACATCAAAAACTTCACATAGAGTAATCTTTCTCAGCAGGGTTGTCAGGGTTGCTTAGTGGCAGAGCTGACTCCAAAAAGTAAAAAATTGGAAATACAATAGGAAATAGCTGATTTGGTTTTTTAACAGTAAGAGAAGAAACATGTTTGCAGGATTTTTTGTAGGAAAAGATTTTAAGTAGGAAAAAGGGATTTAAAATATGAATAGAAGTTTGTTAGAAGAATGGAAGGTAGTAAAAAAGTACACAGTCAACCGTGCTAACATAATGCAAAAAGTATTTTTAAAATTGGGCTGGTAGAATGAGATGCAGGAAGAGAGAGAATTATTTTAAGAAGTGGATAGAAATGGTCAGAGATGAAACAGGGCAAAGCTGCTGGAATAGCCAAGCAACTACTGATACTAGTTTTATGGGAGTGAATGGAAAAGGTAGGATGATCTACCAGTGATAGATGGAAAGCAGATAGCATCTTATTTTAGCTATGATTTCCGAATCTTAAAAGTGAAAGGTTTACTGTTCACAGAATAGAATTAGAGTGAGTTTATTCTTGGGAAAAATGTCTTACAATGAAGAGTGAAAGAAGAGGTAAATGCTATTTATAACTTATTTTTGTTTGACTGGTGCCATACAGTATTCAAAGCCTTTGGGCACAGCAGTTTGTGAACAAAATTTATTATTTAATGCAATATTTATATTAGCAACTAATGACTTTCCAAGACAGAAGATTGAGGAGTTTTTCTTACTTGAGAAAACAGCTGTTACTAGGTTTTTGAAAAGTCACTGTTTTAATGATCAGCTCTTTGATCTCACTTATCTGTAATTATTCTTGTTGTCCCTCTCTGATCAGGGGCTGCAGCTATTTAACTTCATTAATCAGTGTTATTGATAACAATCCTGAGGAAGGCAACTTATAAATTGTCGTGCATTATTCAGAGTTTTGCATACTGAATTGCTTCATTTTAGAAGCACCATCTAGTGGTTTGAACACAAGTGTGGGAGCTAATAATTCTTTGCTGATGTATTGTAGCACTGCAGCTAAATCAGGACAATTACCTGCAGTCATATTGTTTCTTAGCCTTGGTTTACCTGTGGCTGAAAAGGGGAAGGAGGTCACTGTTGCAATTAAGATAATTGCTTGGTTGTTTGTAATTACTCTGATGTCAAATGTATTTGTACCTTGTGAAATTATTTTTTGATGTGGATTGCTGTGAGCAGAGTCATGGTATATCAGATCAAAGGTCTGTCTAGCCTGGTGTGATATCTGGTAGTTTTCTCTTTCTCTGTCCTGTAAGATGCCTAGGGACAAAGATGAGATGAACAGAAAGTGATATTTCCTCTGGGCTCTTTTTAAAAATTTGATAGTCTGCAGCATAAGAGTTTGTTGAGCTATAGATTGTGCTCTTATAATTCAAAAGTTCATGAAGTTGTTTCTTTTAAATGACTAATAATTTTTCAATTAATTTATACTTCTGGTCTTCATAATGACTACTAGCTTGTCAGTGCTTATAGCTGAGTTTGATTCCAGTTGAGGTAAGCATTTTCCTTAGAAACTTTTTCAGACAGCCGGTGGTGTGACCTAATGTGTCCCTTGTCCTGCAGACTTACCTTCTGATCTTTCTCATGAAAACCTGATTTGGGTGTTTAGATTCTGTTGCTCTCCTCCCACAATGTCATGGTACTTAACAGAATTTAAAAAAAATTACTTCTTAGAAATCACAATGCGTTCTTCCTAGGTTATTTTAGAGGTATGACAAAAAGTCCCACTAAGAATATCCTCAGGACCACAAAAGAATATTTTCTTACTGAACTAAGTGAAAAGTAAACAGTGCAAATGCTGTTGATGTGCTTCATTTAACTGCTTTAATAGTTATGATGATCTACTTTCCTGACAGTTACGCTGGCAACATGGACTTAAATTAATTCAGTAAAACTATTTTTAAATAATGGTGTTAAATTAATTGAAGGCTGTGCATGTTTATTTGGGCCACATTTGAAGGCTGACCCACCTTCATAGTGCATGTGAAAGAGCAAGTTTCTCCAGCTTGGTTGTTTTACTGAAGGATCCTAAATTGAGTCTCTCTTAACCTGTTCTCAGCTGAGTCTTTGTTTTCATCTTGAAAGTACGCAATATTCCACCTATTTATTGTATCTCAAGTGACAGGCTGGGATTACAGGTGTAATGGCCGTATGCCCCCTGCTTGCATTCAGGAAGAGAACTGCTGCATTCCATGCTAGCTGAGGCTCTTGCATCCTGTAAACTTGAGCTGCCCCTAAGTCAGCTAAAGCAAAACACTTAGCCTGTGTCTGGTGGACAGTTCAGTGTAATAGGATACAGTTTTCCTTTGAGGCAGTGTCAGCTGCTTGCTACTTGAAAACAGGTGAGTGACAAAAGTTGTAAGGCATTTTCTAGAGGTCTGGTTTTAGGATATATAGCAAAGAGTGAGGTTTTTTGAGAGAGAAAATGTTTGGACAACTTAAATATAAAGCATTCCTGGCTCAGTATACCTTGCTGGTGTGACTGGAAGGTCTTGCTCTTATTTATTTTGATCTTGTGGGTCAGACTTACTACATCCTGTATGTGTTTCTGTTCTACCCTGCAGGCTGTAGGATTTTCTGGCTTGTCACTTCAGTAATCAGTGGCTTTTTTGCCTCACTACTCAGGCCTCTAGACTGACAATTCCTCTCGACCTTTCTGATCCCATAGATTGTGCTTCTTCCTGTGGTCCCTCTACATCCACGACCCTCTCCTCCCTTACTGTTACTGCTTTTGATCCTGTTTAAGAATAAGATGCCCTGAAAAGCTGATCAACAGGAACTGAATTGTGCTTCTACTTTGCTCAGTCTTGGTAGGCCATAAGCTTGTTTTTCTTCTCTTGTAGGGTCTTTACTCATACTTGATAGTCATTCAGAATGAACAATGTAGGAGTGGGCATCACATCACTACTGGGTACACTATTCTGGGTGAATGAATGAAAGGGAAGTAAATGGGGGAAAAGGAACTGGAGGAGACAGGTGAAGAAGATGGGGTTGAAGAAAAGACTTGGCATAGAAATGTAAGAAAAATAGTTTGAGAGAGGAAAAAGGGAGGATGATTCTTCTACTCTTTCAAAATGGTGCTCTTTATTTTGAAATGGAACACAGGTTAATTTAAATTAGGGTGATGTTTATGCTGGAATGTGTTAATTCCTGTCATCAAGTAGCACTTTGATCTCTGAGAATTATAGGTGGCTGAAGCTAAACTAACCGGATGCTCAGGGTGTTCTGCATTTCTGCTTTGCATTCTTCTAATTCTCACCTTCCTTTGTAGCCTTTTAATGTAGGAAACATTTCCTGACATTCTGAAGTTCATCAGATGTTCAAAAATGCAGTTTTATCAGGTTATTGTTTCCTTCCAGGAAAGGAGCTGAGCTTGAAGGGGGTCATGCATGTTTGTCTATAAATGGCTTTCAGATGTTTGTTATCTAATAAACTTCTTTATGAATTGTATGTGCTCTCATAGTAATGTCTCTTTGTCTAATTCTCCTTCTGTAAGCAGCAATCTCCAGGCAGAAATATTACCTTACTGTCTTGGTCCAGTTGATGGAGTTTGTGTGCTCTTACTATACAAATGAGAACATACCAGCATTCTTCCTATAAAACCCTTCAAATACTCTCAAAGCACTGCTTTTTACTTTATTTTGAAGATGCATATATATAGAGAGAGAGTGAATGTCTGCATTGCTAAACATTTAATGTTTTTTTCTAGGTATTTTTTATAAAGCTGGCCCAGTATACCTGATCTAGTGAACAGCCTTACTAAAACATCTTGATGGAATTTATACCATTTTATGGTGCAAGATGGATGGATGTAAGCCCTTACAGAATAAAGAAGAGTTAATACAATGGAAGGAACAGGCAAAAATGCAAAGGGCCTTCAAATCTCATCTGGTACCCATGATTTATTTTGCTTTGTATCTTAAGGAATCTTGCAGGTCCTCACTGAGGCGTAAGAGATGAAGTGGGAATGGCAGCTCGGTTTTTCTGTTTTACTTGGTGATGGGTTTTCTGTTCTCCTTGGTGATGGATGGTGGTTGTGTGGTTATATGAGGTTCTGTAAGGACATGTGGTGCCATGGGTGTTTCTTGCAAGTGTACACCCAGGCCTTGTTTGTGTGGTTGTAAAGACGTATTAGTTTTGCACTGATTTTTCTCTAAGTCTGTTTCTATTTGATATGAATGTTCATGGTGGTGAGTTTGGCTGGATCTAAAGGTTCATTTTGAAGACCGTAGGTAGCAGTGGGTTCTTTTGAGGAATGATCTTCCTGTGCACTGCACAGCTATCTTACTTTTTTTTTTGTATAAAGCTGAGCATAAGGAAGTTATGTCATGATCAGCAGCAAATAATTGGAAGAGACCTTATGTTAAAAAGTGTATATTGGGCACTGACAGGTGCTCACTGGTGTTAACTGTTAATCTGGCTAATATTTTCTTTATATCAAAGTGTTTGAGATCTGATGTGTTCATGTTGGAGAACCTGGTTTCAGGTTCATTGTGGTGGTGTTTTGGATTTATTTTATGGAAAAGCATCTTTGGTAGTTTTATTGTATTTTGATAATTCCTTTGCTAATGGTTTTGTTGAAGCTGTTGGCAAAGTATATTTGAAGAAAATATTATATCCACAGCAAGTATTCTCATTTTCAGTAAGACTGGTTTTTGTGGTTGGTTTTTGGTTTGCTTTGTTGTTACTTGTTTTTTAATTTTTCTTGGTTTCTTTTATTTTTTTTCCATAGGCTATATCATATCCTTGTGTCCAAAAGTTTTGTTTACTGCTTGCAATGCCTTCTGTTTCCCTAACATTACTTCCACCTAGATTTTTTGCTGGGGTTTTATGCATAATTGCAAACCTGCTATAAATTTTTTTCCTTCTTGATTTCAGTCAGGATACTTGACAAATACTAGACCTGATAGTAGTGGTGACAGTAGGAAGACAGGGACAGAAGCAGAAAGGCAATAGGTTTTTTTTTCTCTTCACTTCTCTCACTAGAAGAGACAAGGGAGCAAGGCTTCTTACTGGGTGTTTAGGCGTTTATTTTAGAGCCTGTATTCTGTTGGCAACTTAATTTTTTTGTCCAGTTATTTTTTAAAGTTATATTTTCTCAATTAATTGGACACACTATTTGCTTTGACAGTTAGTTTATTTCAGGAAGCCTTAGTCTTAGGTCGTAACTGTTTTTCAGTTCATTTCTTTTTCTACTGAAATTTGAGAGTTACTATTTGACAGTTTCATAGTAGACAGTTGTAGGTATAGTTGATACAACACACCAATAAGTTAATGTTAAAATAACTCTTACATCTAAATTTTGAACTATTCTTAGATATGGAACTGGGATGCAATTTCCTCAAAAATGAGTGAATCTTTTTAAAGATGACATGTTTTTCAGTGTGAAAAAAATAAAAGCATGTTTTGTCGTGTATTTGAAATGTTCTTTTAATTTCTTAGTGTAATGTATATATATCTGTCTTCATGGATATATAATTTACTGGTCTGATGTTAACAAATCAGTGCTGGTGAATCGTAGGTGCCTCATTGTTTGTTTCCTGCTTGAAACAAAGAAGTTGTCTACTGTATAATGTCATCTGAGTTGACCAGTGCGTTTGATCAGCTTGATCAGGTTTTTGATTAAAGTAGAAAAAAATGTCTGATGGACAGAAATTCATAGTTCTTAAGAAATCATAAACTGTATAAGACTGTCATAAATAGTACTTCATGAGTAATCCTGAAGAGTTAATAGGTGACAACCTTTTTCCTGGAAACATTAGTTTTACTGTAGGAAAGATAAGCACAGTTTTGCTTAAGCCCAGAGTCATTTGTTATCAGTCAGGTCAAGCAGTGAAATGTAGAGAGGTTGGTTTCAGCTCTTTTTATAGTTATTTCTCTGTCTATATATATCCACATGTGTCTGCATGTTGTGTGTGATCCAAAACTTGTCTATCATCTGTGCATCTTTCAAATACAAAGTCATGCTTCCGATCTCTGAAATGGGGGACTGAGGCATGAAGGTGAGAAGAGGTTATTTGGTGCCCTAAATGTAGGCCAGTAGCCAAACTGGCCATAAAAGCATAATTTGGGGGTTTTGTCAACCATTTTATTCCTCATTTGCCACTTCTTGCTATCCACTGCTTTATATGAGGTTATTTTCCTTTTAGGTTACCCTACAGTATCGTTTTACAGCTGAAGCAATGGACCAGATTGTATGTACTCTGCTTTTCAAAGATTGGAGTGCAAATTCCTGTTGCCATATGTTTAGATTTAGTGTCCTGCTCTTGCTTACAAATGAGAACATATGGGAGATAGGTAATGGTGATTTTCAACTGTTAATTAGTCATGGTTAAAATGATGCCTCACTAACCATCCCTCCAGTCAGTTCTGTCTTTCTCATCTCCCCCTCGTGGTAGCATCTCTGGTGTATGTGGACTTGCAAAACTTCTGAGGGGAGAAAAAAAGCCTGTTTCCTTCCACTAAAATGCTTCTGTAATTTGGAGGGTGTGAGTCCTCAACTGAGGTGGGGCTTTTTACTTCCAGATTTTGTGTTTTGTTTGCTTTGTGTGAAATCAAGTTGCTGATGTAATGCTGCATAGTAAAACAGGAATTGGATGCTGAATGCTGGTACATGTGATGTAAATAGGCTTTACAGTGTTGGATAAAAATTTTATCAGTAATGACTAATATTAACCTTTGAACCTGTTCATTGCAACTCATGATAGGATGTGGATTTTAGTTACTCGGTCTCACAATCTGGCTACTTGAACTCTGTTACTACACACTGTTTATTACTCTCTTCTTTTACTGCTTATTAGGTAACTTTTCTATTGAAATGACCTAAACCTTCTGTAAAATGTATGGTCAAATGTATTAGTGCAATAGCAATCCCTTCAAAGCAGAGAGAGACATATATGCTTGTCTCTAGTGTCCAGGATACCTGACTCTTATCAAGAACTTTTGTGCACTCTCCTTGTGAATTTTAAGTCAATGTGGGCAGTAAGGAAAATGCAGAAATGCTGCTGTGCTCAGCTAGTTCTTCAGCTTGCAGCCATGTGCTCCTGTCTTAGCTCCCTGATGCTGGTGTTGGAAATTGTGTAGCTGTGCCTTGCATTGCATCATCTTTCTGGCACAGGTGGAAACTTCCTTGCTTTGTTTATATAATTTTGCAGGCTCAGTTATCAGCTTAATTGGGGAGAGGGCAGCATGAACTTCTCCTTGGTGGCAGGATATTTATATTATCTTGTACCAACTATGGCATTGCATCTTCAGTGTCTTACGTGCTTGTGTCTTACGTTCTATTCATGATATAAATACTGGTAAAATGGAACCTTAACCCAAATTGCACCAATTCTATTGCTCCTTTTGTGTGGAAGGTGTTAATTTCTGTAATGCAGAGGCCAGTCTGAAACCCAGGTGAAGTCATGTGGGACTGAGAGCTGGACTTCTGATTCAATTCTTTGGCATAAAACAGGCTCACCCAAAGTTATTTTTAGGTGACATTAAGGTGCAGACCTTGTATAAAATGTTAATGGAAGGAATCTTGCAGTGATGGAGGCACAGATAGCATGTGTTGGAAGCAAACCTCTGCGGAAGTACCAAGGCAAGACAGTGAGCTATATAAAGGGCAGGGTTTCCATTCGTGAAGTGCGTGGTGCTTTGAGCTATCTGCTCTTACTAAAAAGAGCTGTGAAGGTACTTGGTGAATGCTCTACTCTGCGTTTGGCATATCTGTTCTCTGTTTCAAGTTCCATATATGAATTGTCAAACGTAAAACCTGCTAATTTGGAGCTTGGAACCAGTGGAGTAAAAGATCAGCTAATTACACTATTTCAACATTAAAAAAATTTAAATGCTTTAAAAGCATTTCCTCTATTTAATTTTCATCAGCTGGCTCAGAATTAATATATTGAAATGACAGCATTGTCAGATACTGTAATATTTTTCACTGTGTGCTTGCTGTAATGAGATTTTAAAAACTGTAAGAAAGAGGAGAATACAAATTCTTCTTAATTTTAACCAAAAGAAGTTTGGTTTTTTTTTTTTTTCCTGTGCACTTTGTTTACTTGAAAGCTAGCAAATAAACCTTTTGCACAGCTGAATTAAAAAGTAAGACCTGGGATATACAAGTAGAGGTACTTTTACTTTGTAGATTCCTGCCCTCACCTCTCCAGCAAAGCAAGTGGTACCTGCACAAGTCACTGCATTCTGCACTGAGTGGCACTGCACCACTTCATAGTGGCATTGAGTGATCACAAAAAGCTGAAAGTTTTGCTGTTCTTGACGAGCAACTCTTAGAGCAGCAGAAGCTGCTTCTAGAGTGGTTATTTGCTTAAGCAATTTAAAAGCAATATGGAGGGTGATATTACATAATGTGTCTCCATATCTATGTGCCTGCTTTCCCTGCTCCCCAGTCCATTAGATCCATATGGAGCAATTAGGTGCAGGAAAAAGTCAATGTGATGGAGAGGGGTTGCCTTCTTGATGTTATTTCCACTGATAACACCTTCTGTTGGTGGGGGAAGGGGCATTATTTTTGTGATTCATATTACTTTTCTCTCTGGATAAAACAAGATGTTAAGAGAAGTCTATTCTTAACCAGCCTTCAGAATTATTCCCAAATTCTAATTGTTTCAGCCAGGGATTTGCTGAGGAATATGGGGATTGAATAGAAACTCTCTATTAAGTGGTGTTGGAGCACCCTCTGCAGCCTCATAATAATATTTAAATGAGCTTTGTACATTTCTGGTGATAGATTAATCAAATGAATATTCAGAAAGAAAAATTAAGTGTCAAGGTGCTTTATGCTGTTCTTCAGGCCCATCAAAATACAATAGTAGATCCTCAGGGAAAATAATTAATTAGCATGTTGTAGACTTTTTGTGTCTGTTATCCTACTGTACCTCTCCTGAAAAGAAAACTTGCAGCAGTTCGTGTAGGTTCACTGAAGTTGAGACTGAAAAATAAATAATAGCATGACCAGTGGGAATGGTGTGAGAATTAGATCTGTGTGACAGGCAAGTTATAATGCTATTTAACAAATTGGGGAGAAAAGCTTAAGAACTGTTCCCTTTTGAACTGCCAGTTTACTGCCTTGTGATCTCAAGTTTCCAGGATTTGGTGACCTATGAGTTGTGTCAGAGCTCCATGTTCAGCAACTGGCTAATTGCTGGTGTCATGCTGGGATACTGGTTCAGGTCGGGTTGGGAAAGCATGTGACCAAATGTATTTCCAGTGCTGTGGCCTTTTTGCAAATGTTTGGGTTTCTTCTGATTTGCTGTTGAACAGCCTGACCCTCCTTAATTTGAGCTGCAGTAGGTTGCACAAGAGTGTAAGGCATGAGAAATTACACAGCTGAGCCATGAACATGTGATTTGTTTTCATAGGTGAATGCTCTTCCTAATGTACAACAGTAATTTAATTTATGTCTATAATGTCTTACTAAATCAATCATACTGTTTATACCAGGATCATGTCAAGCCTTTTTTGTGTTCCTTCAGTATGTTTAACGGATTCGTTCAGGGTATTGTAATGATAACTAATGACAGGTAATTAAGCACATGGGAATTCTCTGTTTGTGTAGAATTACCTGGCTTTGGGTGATGCTATTATATCACAGCTTTTTTGTACATGAGAGATGATTTGTAGCTATGCATAATCAGAATTGGAGAGAGGGTGAGGTTGGAAGGGACCTGTTAAAATTGTCTAGTTCATGCCCCTCGGCTTCTCAGGGCCATGTCTAGTCAGGTTTCAAAACACCTCTGAAGATGGAGAGTCCACAACCTCTCTGAGCAGCCTGTGACAGTGCTCAGTCACCTTTAGAGTAAAAAGGCATTTCCTGATGTTCAGATGAAACTTCCCATATTTCAGTTTGTATATATTACCTCTTTTGCTCTCACTGGGTATCACCACAAGTCTGTGTGAGTATTCTTTCCACCTTCCCATCAGATATTTATATACATTGATAAGATCCACTCTGAGCTTTCTCCAGGCTGAACTGTTCTACTTCTGTCCTAGCATGATGGATGTTTCTAGGCCAGAATCATCAGCCTTAGTTAAACTATCTCCAGTATGTCCTTGCTGTTCTTTTATTAGGCGGTCCAGAGCTGGACCCAGCACTCCAGATGCCTCCCTAGTCCTGATTGGAAAGGCAGGCTTACCTCCCTCTGCCTGCTGTCAGTGCTCTACCTATTGTAGCCCAGGATGCTGTTGCCCTTCTGGTGCAGGGGCCTGTTGCTGACCTATTCTTCAAATTTGGCAAAAATGGTTTTCACCATCTCTTTGGACAACCTATTGTTCTGCCTTTGTGACTAGTTCCCTTCCAGCTCCCAATGCCAGTCTAAACCAGTCTGACAGCACTTACAATTTCTTGCCTCTTTCCCACTGCTCCCCCAGCTTTGGCTGTGGCATTTTTTGGAGCTCTTGTGAGCTGACTCAGCCTAGAAGAAAGCAGTTTGGAGGTTTGTAGGGAAAATTGAACTCTTTCCCATTCCTCTTTCTGCCCCTTGGAAAGCTTCTCCCCCCACATTTGCTGATTGAATCAATTTGACAGTGAAAGGCCGGATGAGCTGTAGTCATCCAAGAACTGAGTGGTAGCCAGCCAGGTATGCAGGAATGGGGGTGGAGGATTGAGAGAACTGGGATTACTCTTGGCAACAGCAACTCAATAAAGTTCATCAGTGAAATTGAATCTTTTGTAATATTCGGGAAATGAACATTTCCAAGCCTATAGATTCATGAACTTCTTACAAAGCACAATTAAAAACCTCACATTCTTCCATATTGAATGGGATTGCCTTAGGTCAAAAGCAGAAGATGAACGAAGATCTGAGAGGCAGCCTAGATACATGATGTAACTAAAGCTTTTGATCGAGGCAGTGAAGTTAATATATTTTCTTGTTATTTTAAAAAAATGTCAGAAAGTAAAAAGGCTGATTTTTTTTTTTTTCCATTCCTTGAGGAAGGACAGGTTTTGACAGTTAACTTTTCATATTCATTGACTTATACTTAGTTATTGGACCATACACCTTGAAAAAGAGTTGATTCTGCTTCATTGTAAGTCTTCTTGGCAGGTTTATGTGTGGGTGCATGGTGTGGGTGGTTTTTTTATGGTGAGCATAAGGAATCATCAGTTTTGGGGGGGAAAATTCATCTGGGAATATAGCTTTTTTACACAGAAGCTTTGACTCAGGATATTTGGAATATAGCTGCATTTGCTGATTTAGGTTTTGGTCTGCTTTGGCTTCTAAAATGTCTATTTGAGGCATCCTGAAAGGTTTCCTTTTCATGAGAGGTTAGTAGGCTTTAGGCTGTTTTTAGCAAAGTCTCTAAAGAAGGTTTTTTCTGAAGAGGCAGTTACAACTTCCTCTCTATAATGAAAATAGCTTGAAATCCAGAGCGGAGCTGTTTGTTCTTACATATTATTGTGATAGAGGTTTCCAGAAGGTACCTGTGAGTTGATGAAAGAATGCAAGACTTGAGTCATTTTGCAGGTGGTTCCTTTGAAGGTGTTGGCACATGAGGAGAGCCTGAGCCAGGGCTGCTGCTGCCTCTGCCAGTCTCCCGTTCAATGTCCGTGTACTGCTGTCATGGAGCACACCTTGAACAGCGTTTTTCTCTAAAACCGTAAAGCTTTAAAATAAAACTGCATTGATTTTTTCTGTCTTCTCAATTTGCAAGTAGTCTGAGAGTATTTGCAGTTATGTAGGCTTACAAGAGTTGCGGAGAGGGAGGAACACTGCCTCCGTTTTCTAAGGGAAGAGGTATTGCCAAACTATTCAAAGGCTAACTTTAGCCTTAGTGAAGCTTGTCTGCTTCCCACATCGAGGAAGTGAAAGACGCTTCTGCAGGAGACAGTCTGTAGCATCTGTAGCTAGTTTTTAGTGTGACTTTTCTCCTAGAAGAGCTCATCTCATTCTTTCTGCTGACTGCAAGGCAAAGCCAGTCACATTCCTGCGAGTTTGCTTCTGTGGATACTCCTCTTGGAATTCCTAAAGTGAGCTGGCAAATCTGCTTTCAGCAGTTGAAGTAGTAGTATTTTCTCCAGAAGAGGTATTTTTGTGTTTTGCACAAAACCAAAATTATTTAAAATTTTAGAGATATCAGAGAATGGAAATGTCATAGCTGTCATTTAAAAGTTTGTATAGGCTACACAGGAGTCCTCCAGTTTCTAACCTTTCCTAAATTCCTGTTCTTCTGTAAGAAAAAACTTCAGTAGCCTGACACTAGAGAATGTTCACAATAATGATCATGTTATTTTAGTCTATTTTTCTATTCTGACTTTGTCCTTTTGTCTCATGAGAGCAACATCAGGTATCCTGAGTAGTTGTTTTAAAGGTATAATGGCTTCCAAGAATAAAAAGAAAAGATTTGTTAGAAGAGCTTTTTAGCGAGATTCACCAAAACTTGGTTTGAGTGCTTTCATACAGCTTTTGTAAGTGGAATTCTTGTTGGTGCCAGAATGCTGCTAATAGCAGCAACTGCCTCAAGGTGAAATCCAGTTACTGTTTCAGAAAATTCACACTTCGGCTGATTTTTTGCTTAGGGACTAGAAAATAATGCATCTATTTTAAGGTAACTTTTTGGTTTAGTTGGGATGGCTGAAAGAAAGTAACTTTCCAGGATTATAATATTGTATTTTAAAATACTCCTTTGTTATTGTAATAATACTTAACTGCAAAATTAAGTGCCGAATTGTATTCCATTAGTAGGTATAATGTTGTTGCTAATTTTGCCATGTCTGCAGAGAAAATTTGAGAAAGGATCATTATCTTTTTTTCTGTCTATGTCCATTTTTTTCCTCGCCTAAACTACAGAATCACAGAATGGCTGAGCTCGAAAGGGATCTCTGTAGGTCAGCTGGTCCAACCCTGCTTCTCAAACAGGCACATCTAGAGCCAGTTGCCGAGGGTCATCTCCAGATGGCTTTTGAGTATCTCCAAAGATGGAGACTCTACCATATCTCTGGGCAAGCTGTGCCAGTGCTCAGTCACCCTCACAGCGAAGAAGTGTTTACTGATGTTCAGAGGGCGCCTCCTGTGTTTCAGTTTGTGCCCATTGCCTCTGGTCCCGACACTGGGAGCCTCTGGAAAAAGCCTGTCTCTGTCCTTTATGCACCCTCTCTTTTATATATTTACAGACATTGATGAGACCTTGTTCTCTTCTTCAGGCTGAACAATCCCAGCTCTCTCAACCTTTTCTCATAGGAGCGGTGTTCCAGTCCCTTCATCATCTTAAATTAAATTAAAAATGTTTGTGACAGATTCTTCTTAATACCAGAACTAGCCAAAATAGCTTTCTTGGGAAAGATAGTGAGGGTTGTCAGGCCCCATTTATCATGCTCTTGTTTGTCATCCCCTAGCAGAGGAAAGGGATTTCTCTAGTAGGGCTTATATTATAGCATGAATATTGAGTTGCTGTGGGTTAAAAGAGTTACCAGGGTTTTGCTGGGCATATCCTGGGGTTTCTTGTTCTCAGTATCTTGATTTCTGTTGCCTGTGTTGGTTTGGCTAAAGGTAGCAAGGTTCTGGCAGTCTATTGCACTGACCTTTTTGATCATTGTCTGGGTAGATGAATATCACATAAAAGGCACTTTTAGAAATGTCCAGGTCAAGGCTCCTGCACAATTTTGACCTACTCCTAAAAACAAAGTGACCTGAAATTGTGTTGATTTCAATATTTTATGTTACTTTGCGTTCATGTATTTAATGTGTAAACCTTGAGGGTAAAATGACCACCCTGGGGAATAATCCAGATTATGCAAAAAGGCTGGATTAGCCTCTCTTATATCCCCACTGTCTCTCTCTTCTGGACATCACCAGTGTTTGAGTTTTAACTGATGTTTCTAGCGGCTTTTTCTAAAGAATTGGTAAATTCAAGCAAAATATATTGTGAGAATGGGACACTAAAATTGAGTTACTGCTTGAAGTAACAATATGGTAGAGCAGAGCTCTCAGTTCATTATATGAAACATGCAGACGTTTGCCTGTTAGATAGGAATTAGTCTGATTATAGAGTAGTCATCCTAAATTTGAATGCCTATGGGTGCTGCTTACTTCTGGTTTTCCCTTCAATAAATTTAGTGTAAATGTAGTTCTGTTTATGCATTAGGAATGTCTTTTATCTACCTTGTTCATGAGTTTAGTTTTCTACTGAACTGCTTTAAAGTGATCAGATCAGCCCTTCTTAATGAATTCAGTTTCTTGGGAGTCATGACCTATTCATTTCTTCCAGCAAGACCAGATTTGCCCTAATTTAGCACTAGATTAACATTAAATTGTGCAAAAACAATTCGAAAAATACATATTTATTCAGCGTGATATCCTGGTCCTCTTCAAAGTCAAAGGGTCATTCGCTTCACTTGAAGGTAAAATTTCATACCCAACTTTTGGAAGGTATTACTTGCGCTAAGGCTTTGAGGCTAGGCCTGCCTAGTTAATGTTTCATTTATTAAAAAGAAAATAAAATAATGTGATCTACCTGCCCTGCAACTGATTTTTCTTAGCTTTTCTGTCCCTGTGGTGCCCCTGACACAGCTCATAGAAGATTTGGTGCAGCTGATTGAAGAATTTTGCAATTTAGCAATTTCATAGCATCAGGTAGAGTTGCTGTGATACACAGAAACTGATTCTTCAAACCGTGGCAGTGAGATCAAACAGCTTCAGTTATTCTCAAAGGTGTTTTCTAATAATTGCATATGTAAATCCCCTTAGGTAATTAGTAATTATAAATTAGATTCAGTAATTAATTCATAAAATCACTTAGTACAAAAACTGAATGCACATCCGAAGTGGAGGTGACTCTGTGTGTTGACAACTGAACATGAAACATGTCTGAGCTAGTTCAGCAAGTAACAATACTTTTAATCAAATATTCTTGTTGTTTTCTTGCTATCTGTACTATGCAGTTTGAACTGAAAAGCATTGTTACCCATCACCAATTGTCTGAATAAATTTCTCTATGAAGAAACTCTCATAACTTACAAAACTAAAACATTTGAATGTCTAACAACACTTTGCTTACATAATTTGCGTGTTTTGTTTGCTGATATATAAACTGCAGAAATGCTTTCTAGTTGCAGCATGTCAGTTTTAACATGGATTTTTACTTGTTGGCTTTATTGAAAGTAGTTACACATCTTCAAACATGCACTCATGCAAGGAAACTGGGTAACTTTTAGAATCACTGCTGAAAATGTAATCTTGAATCACTTTTTTCAGTCTTACAATTTACCATTTTAAGTGCAGATTTTAGTAGGCTTTAGGGATGTGTTTTAAAACAAGTATAATGCAACAGGTAGAAAGAAACATGCATGTCTCATTAGTATTTTAATAACACAAATCTCTTACTAGGCATTATAAATCAACACAGTGTTTTAAAACAAAAACCTCACTGAAAATCAGTCAGATGTGTTGGGGGTTTATGTTTTTATTGTTTTTATTATACTTGAAGTGTTTCCAACAACTCGATAAGTGAATCTTTGCTTGAAATTGTTTTTGCTTGTGATTGGTACAGGTAGCAAAGATTGCAGTGAATTTGATACAGGTTTCTTCTGTTCCCTTTGAGGCTTTAACAGGTTTGTTGTATTTCCTGGTATAAGTTTTAATACTGTTCGTTTCCAGGTAAAGAGATTATTGTAGGTGAGAACTGAATACTCAGCATAGTCTAGCAAATTTTAATCTGTGTACTGCATTGCTAAAACAGTGTATAATAGAATTGGATAATTTAAGGTTTGGAAATGTCTCAACTTCCCATTAAACTTATTTCTGCTTGTCTCCTGGAATTCTTCATTTCCTTAAATGCTTAGCTGAGCAGCAGATGGAGATAAAGAGTACTCATAAATTGTGTCTTTTTCCTAGTTTCTTTTTCTGTCTGTTTCAATAAGCAGCACATATTTTTATAGCTGGTTAGGATCATAGTCTTGATACATGGGCAGTGTTGAAGGCCACCTGTTGATAAGGTCAGTCTACAGCAAATGTATTTGTGCTGCTTTCTCATCTAGCATGATGACTTTTGTAATTAAATTACAGAAACCGAAACATCAGCACTCCACTGTCCTAAACCCTTTAGTTGCAATCTGTTTTCTTCCTCACTGTTTTTCTTTGAAGAAGTGAATTTGAAGTTTGTTGATACCTCCTGAGTCTTCGAACCAAGATCTTCGAATCTTCATTATAGGTCTGACTTGGCCTCCAAACCCAAAAACTTGCTGCCACTACAGGTAGATGTGCAAGATGTCAAAGGACTAAAATTGCACCTTATTTTTTCATGTTTCAGGGACAGTATGCCTGGAATTTTCAAGCACACAGCCACTGTGGAACTTGGAGCAAATGTGATGATAGATGATAATCTAGTGGAGGTGACTTGGTCACGGTGAGGTTCATCATGTGAAGTACCTGGAGTGTGCAAAACCTCCTAGTGCTTGATTCTGTCCGCTGAATGACCATGCTTTTTGCTGGAAAAATCACTCTCCTGTGTTGTTTAAACAGAATATCTACTGTTGAAATGTGCACTGTTTTGTGCTACTTACTGAATGGTCTCTATTTGCTCTTGGTACCTACATGTGGGTAATCCACCTGAAAAGTACCTGAAACAATACAACTTTTCTGTATAAAATGTGACTGTTAGAGTCACCACATAAGTTTACAATAGGGTGTTTGTGGATTGAAAGGATTTGTAGCTTCTTTTTAAAGGTAGACAATGTTCTTCAACATTGTCTTTCATGCTCTTTGTTTTCTTTAGCAAAGAGCTAAAGCTGGTGTTGTGGCAGGGTTTAAAACTACTGAATTTTTACATGGGACTAGAAGCCAGAAGTTCTTGAACACTAGTGTTTGGTTTCATAATGGATTTTACTTGTTGTAGGCAAGTCACATAAAATCACTAACTAGTGTATAGGGGTGATGATCACACACTTTGGAAGGTAGTTTCCTAAAATCTCAATCTGGATGAGTCATTTGGACTTACCTTCTAAAAATCTCTGAGCAACATAGCCCCAGAGGTATGATCTACCTTTCCAAAATACATACTAGTGAATAGGGGGAAATCCTATCTCTGAGTAAGACTGATGCGTTTTTCATAGATTAGGTTTTAACAGAAAAAAAGGAAGTATGAGCTTTGTTGAGATATGTGAGCAGATTTTTTATTTTTCTTTATGCTTTTTGACTTAGTTCTTTTTGGTGCTCTCTGTTCTTTATGGACAGCACTAGTGCCAACTTTCAGCTGTCATCAGTCACACACTGCAATAATGTCACTGAATGATTAGACCCAAGCCTTGCAGGAAGACACAGTCATTCATTTGCAGTAACTATTACCTGCCATTTTCATGTTGTGAAGAGAATCTTTTGCTTTGTTCAGCAGTAGCTTTAAGGCTTGGTTTGGGTTTGCATGGCATGGTTTTGGTAGCTGGGGGGCTGGCTACTGGGATGTCTTCTGTGAGAAGCTGCCAGAAGCTTCCTTGCTATCCGGCAGAGCCAATGCCAGCTGGCATTCTGTGAGAATGTAAAGATTTACCTAACAAATTATAAACTAAATTAGTAGTACAGCATAGTTCTGCAGTAGATTTTCTGATATGGTGTAACTTTTAAAGAAGTGTGGTAGTGGCAAATTTTGTAATGTGGGATTTTTAATCCATAATATGCTATCTATATGTAGTTTATTTAAATCAGAACTGAAAAAGCTGTGTGTAGAAGTACAGTGATGGTCTATAGAGCAAGGTCTGCCCCTTGCAGAGCTTGTCTCTGGTTCTTTAACAGATGCTATTACGGCTCTGTTAGTTAGTGATCTCTCAGATTTCTGCTTGTGTACCAAGGACCTGGAGTTCAATGCAGTGCATGACACTGGTCATTTTAGATGAGCAGATGTGCCATTACTGCATTGCTGTGCTGAAATGAGGAGTGCCCGTCTTGCTGAATGCTGTCTAGAGCAGGGTCACACCATCCCGGCCAGCTGCCTGTTGGTTTACCTGTATCCTGGTGGAAGGAAGCTGAACTTTTGTGTCAGCAAGTTCCAGTTTAGCATGTTTTATTGGCTAATGCCCACGTGATTGTTCAGGACAGGGAGATGAGTTGGGCTTTCTGCTATGTGGATAAGTGTTGGAGGTTTTTTTTCAGACATATTAAGAATTTCGGTTCCTAGGGCAGTTTGGGATCTTAAGTTATTCACATCTATTTAACCTTCTTATGTGTTTATCTTCCCTGCACCTTGCATCTCTCTAGAGATGTTGCAATTGCACTGTGCTGGAATTGAAGTTGCAGAGCAAAAAGAGGAGGGTGAGGGTTGAGGAAGGAACCAAGCAAGAAAAGTCTGAGGAGGAATGTTCCTTAACCTGTTACTGATTTTGAAATTATAAATTTGCAAGAGAGAAGCATGTTAGGTATTTCAGCTAGCTTTCTACCTGTGCTCTAGTTACAATAGGAGATTATAATGTCTGCTTAAGCCTTAGTTCAAACAAAAAACCAAAACACAAAAAACCCAACCCAAACCCCATTCTATGCTTGGAAGTGTGGGGATTTCCTTGTAAAATTTGGTGCAGTCAACAAGTTTTTGAATACTTTTGCTACCATTCACCGCAGATGTTATATATATATTCATAGTTTGTTATTTTTGATGGAGTTACTTTTGCAGAACTGATGATGTTCTTTATTCACAAGGTACAATACTGTTGTCAGAGCTCAGCTCTTATCTGTGTTAGTTCTTGCTGTTCTGGCTAAATAGCAATAGAAACTTGGATGTGAAAAACTGTTATTTGACCAAAAAGCCACATTTCCATGTTATACTTGTGAATTACAAATACAATTATCGATGATAGTTTGCAATGCTGTGTTTTATCACAAAACATTGCATTCTTGAAAAAGCAATCTTTTTCATTGCCTGAAATTTCACATGGTGTTCATGATGGCCTTAGCAGAAAGCATGTGAAAACAGCTGAGAAATGTAATTGCTTCCTTTTCAAAATAGCCTTAGTAGAAACAAGAATAAAGCTGCATTTACACACTGTAAATGTGTAAAAGCAGCATCAGTATTTATCTGAGATGATCTAAGGTACTTAGATGACATTTTTAGCTTTTGCTTCAGTGATAAAAGGCAAGACCTTCTAGATTGGGATCTTGGGAATCATAAGAGGAATAGTGACCTCCCGCCAATTGGACATATTCCTCTTAAAGGAGGAAAAAGATGAAAATGTGGTAGAACATCTTTTTGATTGAATGGTTGTACTGCTAGGAATACTTCTAAAATGATTCCTGGTGGTGAATAAATTCAGACAGTTGTAAGTACCTTACTAGTGCTGCTTCTCTCTTCTGGGTCATTGCTTGTAGAGATGTTCTTTGTGCATACTGGCCCCTCTCATGACAAAAGAGAACAAAAATAGTTCCCTAGGAAAGGAAATTCTATTGGTTTTTTGTTGAAATTTACTTCTTCCAGTGGAGCAGTATCTCTTGCGCTGCATCACCCAATTCTGAGGATTTGGGATGATCCCTGGCATTGTGTGCTTTCCACTGGCAGGGCTATTTCAGTTCATCGGGGCATCCTTTGACTTTGTTGTCCAGAAATAACCATCCAGATTATTGCCTTTCTCTTGTGACTTCTTTAGGTGCATTTGTTAGAGACTTACATGTGCATCTATATAGGTGTGCACATTTATCTGGACCCATATGTTGACTATATTGTTAGGGTTTTGTAATACTGAAGTGGTACTTAGGAGTTGTGATGTATGCTTGAGGTGGACAATCTACTTGGGAGATTTTTCCACACCTAACTGGACTATTGCAGCAATGGCTTCTTATTGCTGGGCTGTTTGTGGCCCAAATGTGCAGCATTTGCCTGGGCTGAAGGAGGTGTCTGTCTGGACACTTGCATCATATGCAGGTGTGTGCAGCTCATGTAGGCAGGGTGTGCAAGTGCTTGAGAAGAAACTTTCCATGGATGAAGCTGTCACCTGCCAAGACAGAATGATCATTTTCTCAGCAAGAATAACTTTCAGATTTTTTTTTCTGTTCAAATAAAAGGGTTTCCCATCTTATTTTTCAGAGCCAGGTAATATCAACAGGTTATTGCACATCAAAATAATGTCTAGCAGTTCTTGTAACAGTGAACTTATTTAGCTTATCTGTCTTTGAGTGAATTCTCACCTCTGATGGCCTGGCTTTTGCCACTGGCAAAGAGTGTACACTAAGCTTTCAAACCCTCTTTCCTTCCACCCCCTTCTGTTACAAATCATGGAACCACACCATAAATCTCCTATAAAGAACCTGGAAAAGAAATGAACAAATATACAACATTAAAATTTCACTGGTGACTGTTTTCCTAGCCTTTTTTAAAAAAAGCTTTTAAAATAACAGGTCTGGCAAATATTTTCATTTTGAGTTAAAGGAGATGTATGTATTGTTAAGAAGTTTTAATTTCTGCTTGTGGAGTTCATATTCTCTTGACTGTCAAACTTCCAATTTGCTGTTGAGAGCCAAGGATGGTTCATCAGAAGCAAGACAGAAGAAACCACTTTAGGGTTTATTCGTGACTTAAAAGAATGTGGCTTGTGGTGGTGTGTTGGAGGCTTTGAAGTGGTGACTCATATTGTGCATCATCAGTATCAGGAAAGAGTTCTTTATATAACATTGATTTTTGTATCTTGGTTAAAAATTTCAGACAAGTAGACTACATTTAGAAACAGTGAATGTGATGTTTGAAGAGGTACCAAGCTGGAAGTTTGAATGATGCACGAGTAACTTGGAATAAGCAGCTTTGCAGTAGGGCATCTGGGAATTTCATGTATTTATTCCAGCTTTAGCTGTTATAAGCAATTTGTACTTCCATGATGATTATAATTTTGGGATGATTTAAGTACAAAATGATGGTCTGTGATATTATATATGTCAGGTTCTGTATTGGATTTATCATGACTGATACAGTGATCACTTTTTCCTTAGCTTTCTGCATAGCTTGAATAGCATAAAACTTGATCAGCTGGAGCTGTTTTGGAAGTAACATGCTCTGTAAGACAGACAGAGAAGATAAATGTTTTAATTGTGTACTTGTCTCCACTGAAACTCTGATGTAGCCCCTAGTATACTGCAGATTTGGATATCACCAATATACTGCATCATCAGAAGGGGTTTTTTTTAGTCATTCTCCCTGTGGCTTTTTTAATACTTTCTTTTTATTATTAATAAACAATATAACTGTGTCCAAATAAACCCAAAGTACCCAGTCTCAAAGACAACCTCCAAACCCAGCTCTGGAAAAATATGTGAAGGTTTCTAATACTTTCATGCTGTAAAAAACCACAACAGAGTAAATAAAACCAACACATTTTAGAGTCCTGAAGCTGTCTGTTTGATGTGTTCAGGAAGTTCATAAAGAAACTCTTGTCCAGTTTCAAGGAGATGTAGGATGGTGGGGCAGGAGTTTAATGGCCTGAATGGCAATTAATGCACTGTGGTAAAATGTTGATACCTGTACTTTTCCTAATTTTCACTCATCTACAGTTAATATGATTGTTAATAAAGACTCACAGGGGAAAATTCTAAAATAAATATGGATTTCATTATAGCTGTAACATGATTTAGATCTGTTTGAAGAAGTCACATACTTTGAGTATTTTCTGTGGTTTGTTCAAGTATTTTTCTGACTTTCCATCTTTACTCTTAAGAGCACTTAAATTCTGATGCTTGAGTAAAGAGCATGCAAGGTATTCTCATGATTTTCTTTGCATTTCAGGCCTCAGGAAAGTGAGGTGCGGTTCAGTGCCATTTACACCTTCTGTGTCTTGTTCTGGTTTTGACTTCCATGTCACCACTTGAAGCCTTGTGCTGCTTTAGTGTTCAGAGGATTAAAACACTATTATTAATATAAACTGCATATAAACAGAATTTTTTTAAAGGAAAAATGTCTTTTTTTGAGAGAAATGAATATATAAAACCCCTTGTTTTAAAAGATGAGTCTGTAGTAGAAATAAGGAGGAATACAAAATACCTGAAGTTGAATGATCTTTTACAGGATTGATGTTAGCCTGCTGTTTTTATTGTTTTTGTGCAAGCTTCAAGGAGGTATGAAATAGTTCTTTATTCTTCTTTCCTTAATGGTCTGATTTAATAGGCTCTGCTTGTTAGGTAAGAGAGAAGTCTGCAATCTTTTTAGAAAATTCTGTTTTGTGTATTGAGACTTGGGTTTGGAGTAAAAATGCATGCAATTAGATTTGAAGAACTGAATCCCCTTTCTTGTGACTTCCTGATGTACTTCAGAGAAATTAAGTTTTAAATTGCATATTATTGATTAAACCTGATACAGTATGTTTCCTTTGAAAGGCTTTCATATCTGTAGATGAAGATGAACCTAATCTCCAGTGGAAGACTGAAATGGAGGATATAGGGCTTGCTGAAGCTGAGCTGAGATTGTAACTTGCATCCCTTAACTCAGTCTTACACAGTAGTTACTGTTCTACCTTGACTACAATCTCACCTCCTCTGTGGGTTGACTGATAAAAGAACTTACTCTGGCTAAAATCTTGTGTGTTGCTTGATAAGAAAAAGCTCTTCAATATGAAAAGCTGTTTTTCTTGGAATTTCTTGTTCAAATTTCATGGTGAATTCTGTGAACATTAGGCTTTTTATAGAACATACACACTGGAATTAAAGTTAAAGAAATCTCTTTCCAATAATGTTATACCATATGATCTTTTGTATTACATCTGAGCCCATTTTTATGGTTACCTTTTTAATGCAGTGTTTTGAGTACTAATAAATGCTGTCAATAAAACAGTATTTTGAATGATTCTGAGGCAAGATACAGAATGGCTTGAAAGTATTTTTTTTCCCCCTTGTTTTTCTGTAAACAGCAACGGTCACTTTTATGAGGAAATGAGAAGATTTCTGAATGCTTGCTTTTAACTTTGCTTTTGTTTATAAACAACTGTGACAGGATCTGGAAAGAAAACTTTTGGTCCGTGAACAGGCAAGGAGATTAAAAAGGATTGTGATAATCCAGGTATATTAATATGTTACATGTCTGACTTTCTCTTAAAGATCATATTCTCTAATGTAAGTGCTAATCTTGATATGAAATAAAGCCTTTTTAAAGATGTCAGACGTTAAGTGTAAGTAGTAAAGGTTTCCTGAGTTCTCTTCTGAAAACCTTTGCTTACTGTGTTAAGGCTTCCAGTTTTCTTCATTTCTTTTATCAATTAAATGTAGCTCTCTAAAGTATTGAGGAATTAATTCTCATTCTGATATATGTTGATTTGTTTATTTTGTAACAAAAACCTTCTGCTAGTTATTGTTTAAAGGGTTTAAATTTCATAGAAACGTCTGTAAGAAAACTGGAGTGTTTAACAGAAACAATACCCTAAAAATGAACCTTGAAATGTGGTGGGTTTGGTCAGGTCCAAACACCAGGCAGGCTTTTCCTTGCAGGTGCAATATGACTGTGAAAGTTGTAGAATGTTGTAAATATTACTGTGAATATGCTGCTTTGCAGTAGCTTCTGTACTTTAATAAAAAAAACACAGTTACAGTAAGTTGTCATAAAATCATCATAGCCAGCAATAAGATCAAGATGTTTATGGAGCAATTTGCTTGTCTCTTGGCTTTCCCAGAGGTAGATATTAACATGCCAGACTTGATCTTTCACAGTGCAGAATTATGACTGACTAGAACTACTTGTAATTGTTTTACATTTCAAGATTTTTCTTTGTGAGAGAAGGTTATTTTTTTTTTCTTTCTCACTTGCTTTAACGTAACTGAACTTTTGTTTAAACCTTTTATTTTTGAGGGGTGAGGAATATTGTTTATGTGAGTGATACTCTTTAAAAATATTGATTTGTAAGCTTACTCTGGAGAGTTGTGATAAATTGAAAACATCAGCATTATAATAGAAATATTCCTGAAATTCCCTTAGTGCTGGTAGATAGTGTGGTAGGTGCTCCATGGTATAAGGCAGTGTTAGTCTTTTTGAACAATACAATCTTTCTAATGAAAAAGTATTTTTGTGTCTTCTGTATTTTTCTGTATGTGGTTCCTGATAGTACACAGATTCTTGTATTCACCTTTAAAGGAGCTAGTGGTATTCTTATCTGCAGAGCTCTATTTTCTGCAGTTTAGCCCTGAAGGCATTTTAAAAATAAACTTGGCACTCTACACCCAGCTATAAAGAGGAAATTTCACTGTATTAAAACATCCTGCTTGTCTTACAGTTTTTTTCTTTTTACTCTTCTATTTATTTAACAGTTCAAGTCACTGAAAAGATGCAGTTAGAAGTTGCTCGATACTTAAATGTAGGTGAAATGCTGGGGAGAGCCTGTTTTGCAGGAGAACGTGTTGCTGACACACCTGCTCTGAGCTGCTGGGAGAGGCATCAGAGGAGGCCCCTTCCCATCCCAGAGTTTGGCTGGCTCAGGGAGGTGGATGCAGGATTTGCTGGTAGCTTTTGCAGGTGTGAGCCCTGTTAACAAAGAGATGACAGGCAGCTGTGCCACCTTCAGAAAGATGTAGAGCTCAGATCTGGGAGATGTCTTGAAGTGTAGCTGCAACAGGGTGACACCGGGCTGGATGGGACTGCTGGGAGTGACCTAGAAAGGAAGATGATGTCCTTGCTTTCGTTGTTCGTTCCCTGTAGCATTCTCTGTCCTGGGTAGAGGATGAGTACATAAACTCACTACACAAAAAAAAAATCTTCCTGAGCATTTCAGTTCGAGTTCAATATGTGTCCAATACCTCCTAGTTGTTTTTCTTCGTTAGTTCTTGCTTGCCATGTTTCATGATCTTTTTCTTTGGATAGTCCCACCATCCGTCCTGATTTTTCCCCTCAGTTCTCTTGGCTGTGCCATTTCAGGCCCTGCATAGACTTTGTCTCTAATCTGTGTGTCCTTTTTTCCAAATGCTTTTGACTTAGGATCAGTATGACACAGTGCTCCTGTACATGTTGAGCAGACTGCTGCCATATTTCTCTTAATTCATTCACCATTCATTTAATTGACTTCTCCAAATATTTTTTTTCATTTTCCATTTAGATTCATGTGGTGAGTCTTAGTACCTGGATTGGTTACTGTGACCATGTATACTTACATGAAACTGCTTTCCACTGTCTCCCTCTTCCTTATTATAGCAGGCACATAAGTTATTTCCTTCGTTTTCTTTGTTTTCCTGCCTGAGCCATCTACCCCACCTAATTCCAGCATGTGTAGGAGGTTTTGTGTAATATTAAAAGGTCAGCTCTGCAGTTGGACAGCAATACCCAGCTTGTGTTCTTTGCTTTCCTCCCTGCTGCTCCCTGACAAGAACGACTTGTTGGTTTTTTTTCTCCTGCAGTGTAATCATAAAAACCTTGGCTGTAGCTAAACTGCTTCTGGGATTAATTAGCATGCTAGGCATATCTCGTTCCCCAGTTCGTATGTAAAAATCCTGAAGTTCTTTCTCTCTCCAAATATTCAGAAAGTTCAGATCAATGCACAGCAGTGTTGAGGTGGATGGTAAGTTGGGAGAGAAAAGGACATCCTGGAGAGGTGAGAGATGAGAACAACTACTATTGGCTGGGAGAGGGAATTTATTCCATGTTTTCATAACCAGAGTTATGAAACATCACCTGGGTGAAACTCAGGGAAAAGGGAATGCTGCAGCTGCTGGCAAATCTTTTGAGTAACAGGAGACCTTGCTTATTATTTTGCTTATTTTCTTTTTCTTAAACAAATAAACACAAAACACTTGTGGAGCCCAGGTGTCTGAGTAGGAACTTTATCTTATCCCTTTTCATCTCCCCTAGTCTAGCTAAAAATATTTATGAAGTTTTGTGTTTGTGGTTTTGGTTTTTCTTTTTCTTTGGAACAGTAAGATTCTATAGCATCTTGTGTCATACTGGTAATACTGGTATTCAGATACCACCATTATGTAGTTCATAGAAGCCGCAGTCTGTCCAAGTAATTTTGTTTAATGCTGTTTCAAACGAACTAAAGAGACTGCTTTGCAGTTCTACCAATATGTTGATTTGTACCAAGTTTTGGAGGCTGCAAGATGATGATAGAAGGTGATAGTTAATCATCATGTTTCATGCATGGACAAGAGTTTAGGTCTTCTGATGGATAAATGCAAAAGTCATAAGTTCCCATCAGCATTTTACTCATAAAACCTAAACCTTAAGGTAGCAAAGCACAGTGGTGAGTGTGAACTCTGTGTACATTGCAGAGCATTGATCCTGAGTGTCCTTATCCCTGGTGGTATACCTGGTATGTTTTTAAATGACAAATGGCTTCCAAATATTTCTGTGTGGTTTCTGTTTGCTCACTCAGCCACTCCTTCCATTAGTCCCTGAAAACCTAATACAGAATTTCTAAAACCAGCAGCAAGATGGGTTGGAGAAAGAGTCCACTTTGCTAATCTTGGATGAGTTATTATTTGTAAAAATACTAGTTTTGTGGAGTTTAGTATTTCAATTACGTTGCTTTAGGATGGTGTTTGAGTAGTCTAATTGCAGCTCTCTAAAGCAACTCACAAAAAGATATTTATTGTAATTTAAGTTAGATCTAAATGAAAGAAAATCTTAACTTGTATGGACATTTGGAGTATCCCATTGTATGTGGCTGCCATTGGAGGAAAATGTGCCATTTAAATCCTACTTTGCCAAAGAAGCTTCTGGTATGAATTCTGGGATTTTTTTCGTTAGATTTTTAAGACAATTTTAACTTGTTCTTTCTCTGAGCAGGATTGAATACTGCCTGTTGTGACTTCAGTTCTTTCTCAGCATTGGTATAGGCCTGGTTCCTAGAGCAACGGACGTTGACAAATAGGTTAAGTGCAAACCTGTGAAGAATAATGGAAAAAATTAGTTTGTCAATATCTGCTAAATTGGAGGGAAAGCTGTGGATGCTATTTTTATTTTCACTGTGGTGCTTCAAGGCTGTGTTGTTTCCCATGGCACTCTAAGACAAGTAATTTGGCTTGAGGGTGAATGATATTCAGAAGAGTTATTCTCCAGGACATCATTGCATGGCAGCCACAAGTTAAGTTAGATGATTCTTACATTTAATGTGAAATCACTCCTCTGTCCCTCTGATATTCTAGTAAGTCTATTTTTCTTCAGGCTGTCAGTAAGCTTGGACATGCCTTTCCTTTTATATTTAAAATGGTATGAGTAAAATTTAGCTAGTTTTCATTTACTCAAATACCCAGACAAGGGTAGGTATGAAATTTTCAATAACAAACTTTCATGATGAAAGTAAAACTGAGGAAGGATGTTCAGAACAGCAATGGAGCAGTTTTTAAAGTATCACATAATCTTAAAAAAATAAAATGTAACAAGAATAAAAAAGAGCAACAAAAGTTGGTGAGCTCGTACAATTTTTGAAAGATGATGCTTGACTAGTTTTAGACTGATGGAGAAGGTAATTACTGCAAGCAGGTTCCTTCTGAGCATGCTGCCTGTCACTAGGCATTTGCATTTTGGAAGCTCCAGTTTGAACACCTCACTTCACCTTATTACTGCAGCATGGACAAGTAATGGGACAGGACTCTCTCAGTGCTTGGAAAGCACCAGGAAATAAATAGGAAGTCAGGATGTGTGTCTGAAAAGTACTTTATTACATGGTTCTAATAATTAAAGTTGCCAGACCTGTTCACTGCACTTGTCAACAGCCCAGCCTTGCAGGGGTTTCCTTCAGTTTCTCCCTTGGCTCTTCCCAGAGTGATCTTCTTCCACAGAGTCAGGTTTGTAGGTTTGCAGTCTTGTGTCCTGCATTTTGAATATCAGGGTCACTCATGTGGCTTCTGCTTTGCACTCCTGTGTGGCTAGGCTGTGATAGCTGTTCTCACTGACCCTGTGTGGTGCCAGCCATGTATCTGACCTGCAGCACGGGGCAGGCTCACTGGTACTGTGGCAGCTCCCAGGTAGCCCAGTGACCTGTGCGTCATCCCTTGACTGTCATGCAGCCTAATACATGATACCATGCATAAAACCAGAAGGCAATTGAAGATTGTGTGATTTATAATTTTTCTTTTCTTGCATGACTTGAATCTTGCATGATTCCGGAAGAAGGCAGAAAGAGGAAAAATGTAGGTAAATCTACTATACAGAAGAAAAAATGTATAGATGAACACTGTTTTGAGTTACTCAAAACATGGGACTGCATATGTTTAGGCAAAATTTTGCTCAAGATTTATTTTGTAGCTCAAGAATTCATGCTCTGAGATTTTTTTTTAATCCAATATGTTCAAACCCATGTTACTTGTACTTCTTACTGCTAGAAAAAGCCTTGTGAGTTTTCTTTTTGATCTTGAAAGAGTTGATACTTTTATTCTCTTCTTGAAACATTCTGACATTCTTTTAAGTAATAAAACAGACAGGTTTTCTTGTTTGTTCATTTTTATCTTTCTGCTTTCACCAGGAGTTAAGCATCATTTAGAATTTCCTTTTAGAATTCCACTGTCATAGTTCCCCATATCTTTTTTTCTTTTGCACATCTTTGGACCTCTGCTTATCTCCATTTGACCTTATAAGCCTTTTTCACTCTATCTCTTCTGTAGTTTTTATTGTTTCAGCTTTTACTGTTGTTTCCTTAAGAGCAAAACTACCCCTCAAAAGACAGTTGAAATCTATGGGAAGGCTCAGGACATGAACCTAATGAACAAAAGCATCCTAAAGTCTAGTTTGTGGTGTTATTTTTTCTTCTACTGTTTCGCTCCCTCTATTTTCTCCTGTGAATTTGCATAGTAAAGCCCTCAGAGGGGGATTTGTTTAGTTTTGCAAAGCAATGAAGCCTTCCCTGTATTTAAAATCTAATGTAATTTTAAAAGACAGAAACAACTTCATCAGTAAAATAGTAATAAGCTGTAATACGTTGATATGGGCGAGTTAAGCTTTGCCTCTCATTTCTTTGGTAAACTTCAAGGAACAACTGCTGCATGCTTATCACAAGCTTTGATTTCTTTGATTTAATGTTAAAAGCAGTTCTTGCTTTACAGCTGTTCAAGACTGCCTGATTTTGCTGGGCTGGAACTTTGGGGAGTGCTTGGCTTCCTGCCTGGTTTTCAGCAGCTTGTCAGGGACAGATGTTGTGCTGTCTCCTTCTGAGTATTTTAAAGCTGCTCAAGTGAATTCTTCAGACAGCACTTACAAATCCACATGGAGGCTTTTGAAGGCCAGTAATTTAAATGTAAGGCTAAAAATTTAAAAGCTCAAATGGCATATTTGACATGCTATTCAGTGAGAACATGAACAAAAAATTAGTGTCAGCATTTGCTAGTTTAAAAATACATTTAGAAAAAACCCCAAATTCTAATAAGCTCTGGTAATTATTATCTGGTAATTATGTAAGAATATGAAACAGGAGAATATTTAGCGCTTCGGTAAGGAACATGTATCTTACAGACATTACAAAATAGAGCAACAACATTGAATATTTGTGCTTTAAACCTGCAAGTGATTGTCATGCATTCCCTACGCCTAGTTCACATAATTCCAGATTCATGTACATACTTGAATAAGTAAAAAGATTTGCATGTCCGTAACTACTAGGAGAATTTTGGAATGTAAATCAAATCTGATAGTGATGTCAGTCATAAAAATTTTTGGTGTTTCTTGTAATTACAACTTTGGAAATACAAAAAAAGAGTGTATTTGTTTAAAAATTCCTCAAGTCTACTGTTCTATACCATACTGGCATAAGGATAATTTCAAATTGGTAGCAAGAACTCTGGTTACTACTGGACTAAAGGAAATTCCAAATAGAACAGCATGTTTTGGGTTTTTTTTTTTAAATTTTATATCAAAATTTTTTTCAGGACACTAAGGGCACTAAATTTCTTCTTAACCTTTTGTAATTTGCTAATCTAGAGAAACTGTTGTGTTAGAGAAGGGCTAAGATGTGTAAGGAGGACTTCAAAACAGTTGGTGACTTACAGAATGGAAAATTTCACTTGAACATTTTAGTACCAAAATTGCCTAGAAATATTTTCCTGTTTCATCTCTCATCCTTCTATTTTGCTTTAATGACATTTACCATCCTGATAAATCTTTATTCTGGGGGTGTTTTGTGGAGTGTCAGCCACTAAAGCAAGTCACTTGTCAAGATTGAAAAAGGATCAGACCGTTTAAGCTAATGTAAGTGCAGAGGCTCCAAGAGAACAGAAAATACTTTCATCAGAAGTTAGTTCGGTTTTGGTTTTTTCCCTTCTGTATTCTACTCGAATACATCATGTTTTCTGTAGTTTTTCCTTTCTCTAATATTTTTTTCCATTAAAAGAGGTATAGGGATTTTGTGTAAATGTGCTTTGTGTTCTTTAGTGTCCACAGAGGCTGTAGGAAAAGAAGATGGAAGAGATCTCAACCATCCTTTATTTGCCTTTTTTCTTGTGAATAGGCATGAAGGATGATCCTGAAGTTGAACTAAACTGAGTAACATGAATTTGTGTTGTCTGTGGTCCTTTTAAAGGGGATTTAAAGATGTTTCAGCTTTTTAAAATGCATTTATCCTCACATCAGTTTTCTTAGTGGGCTTTTATTGCCACTGTTGTCCATGAAGAACTGATTTATAAAGCAGCACAGTATTTTTGCTTGCCTCATAGTGAGTTCTGGCACAGGGCATTGAAATGCAAGGTTAAACTTACTAAGGGGTGATCTGGAAGTTCAGCAGCAACTTAGGCAGAGGCCACAGGATACAGTAGCCTGCAAACAAAATAAGCTGTTAATCACATACTTGCACTGAAATAGCCTCTGTATGTATGACCATGCTTTATTTTATTTGTTACTGTTTCAATATAATCAAGACTTAGGTCAGTATTTTCAAATCCTGAATACTTGATACCTTGAAATTGAGCTGTAGATAATTTTGTAATTGAAGTATGGTAATAATGCTATTGATGCATGAGGGAGAAGAAAATCTTGCTTCCTATATCATAACTATTCTCAAATCTATGGTAACATGAATAAATTTATTCAGTTAACATGTTCCTTGTAGATATGCTCAGGGATCTGTACATGGAGATGAAGAGGGGGAGATGTGAAATCTTTAATCTCTGTGTTTGTTAGGTTTTCTGTTGTTTTATGAGTGGGTTTTTTTTGTTCATTTTATTTTGATGTTCTTTTGGGTTTTGTTTTGTTTTGTTCTTAATGCAGGTGATGTTCTTGTGGGAGTCACAGGATACTCAGTGGATGTGAGGGGAGCTTGGCACTGCTCCTACCCCAGAGCTGGGTGAATCAGGATGGGGGTGCTCAGCTTCATATGGTAGCAGTATGACAGAATGTGCAATAGATTATTTTCTTTCTCTTCTTAATGTTTTTTTGTTTTCTCTGTAGAACTATATGGAATTTACATAGCTTTTATCTTTCTATATAGAAACTCAGCTCTGGGGCTTTGCTGTCACTTCTGTGAAGATTTGTCTCTTCTACTGTAACCTTTATAGTACTTTTGGAGTTTGTAAACATACAGTGCTAGGATGATGACCACTTGTTACAGACTACAGTGTGTGTCTTCATCTCTTCCAGGTTTTTATCTTCATCTCTTCCAGATATATAAACATACAACTGAAATTTGAATTGTCTATTCTAATTTATACATCAGAAGAGTTACAGATCTCATTTATACATAAAAAAGTTACAAATCTGAGTTCATCAGTTTGAGTCATCCTTCAGTCATTTCCTGATTTCCCCAAAGAAATCCCTTTCCCTTATGTGCTTCTTTCTGCCTTCAGACTTGTACAATTGCAAATGATGTTTTGCACAGTGAGATGTATTAATGCAGCAGTACATTTTCCTTTCCAAATGTAATCCATGTCGAATAATGAAAAGCGCAGGCTGATCTCATTTGTGATAGATGTAGTGTTAGCAAGAGATCATTTCTTCTCCTGTCCTTGATGAAAATTAGGCTGTCAAAGATACTAGCTGTCCATGTGTTAGCAGATGGGTTTCCTTGGTGCTAAATGTCACCAAGTTTTATTATGGTAATGGCTCAAGGAAGAAATGGTGGGGAATAGGTTGTCATTAGCTACACAGAATTTAACAAAGAAAAAGCATCCTGACAAAGTTTACTTAGAATGATGTCCTGTTGTCTTATAGTTTGTCTTCTTTGGGGTTTCACAGTTCTGTGGAAGAAAACAAAAGATGCAAAGGTACATTATAAAAAAGCAGGAGCTTCCTCTTGTTCATCATCTTTAGTGTCCATCATAATGAAACCTGCCTAAAGTTGGTTAGCTTATGTAGCAGATAGCTGTCAGTTTGGATTGAATTCTCTTCCAAATTAACTTTAATTAAAAATCCTGGGAATTAGCTATATGGCAGCTGATTGCAAAATCTTGAATGTAAATGTCATGGTTTAACTTGAGTATTAGCAATAGACAGTGTGATTTATTTGAAATTTGAATCTCTCCCAGATTTGTAGTAAAATGTTCATTAATTCTGATCTTAGATGGTGCCTGAAATCTTCCAAGTTTAATTTTTTTGTATTAACTTATGGAGACAGTCACAATAAGGTGACTCTAAAATATATGCAAAACTCTGAATTTAAATGTTACAGATGGTTGATTCCTGCATTCCTTCTATCATGAAGCAGGCATTAACACATGGCTTCAGTACTGAATACAAGTTTAGAATATCTGCTATTCAACAGGTCCTTAGAGACAGTAACTGTGTTCAGGGTAATTGAATCTGAATAACAAAATGGTTTTGAGTAACCTGTGCTTAACCAGGTAAGACTGACTGTGTACATCAGACTGTCAAATATTTACCTTCTCCAGCTAAGAAATTCTTGTGCAAACTGGTTTTGGCATTTTCAGTGCAGCACCAACAAGCACCTAAAAGGGCAACCAGATTAATACACATTTGGGGTACCCTTGCTGCCCAAAGAAGAAACATTAAGATTAAAAAGAAAAGGAAAATAGAAAAAAGGCATGCATTCCTCTTCCTCTTCTGCTTTCTGCCTAGTAATGCCTATGTATCTTGTGATGAATTTGCTGTATGTTTTTGTGGGATTTTTTTAAGCTAACCAAGCAACAACAACTCCAACAAAATAAACCCTACACGTTGCAAGTCCTAGGTCTCTCCTGTGAGCCTTTTTGTCTCATGTCTGCCTCCACCATTTGTGGTCCTCTGGCCTGGTGGGCAGGACATGAAGTGACTTCAAGAATGTCACTGACTTCTAGCTAAGGAAATTATGCACAATGAACATGCTAAAAAATGTCTGAAAATCTGTAAAGTTGGGGAGACCCTTTTAAAGGTCCCCATCCTGTTCTTTCGTTTTTCAGGATAGTAAAGGGAAGTCATTTTGTAGCCAGGATCCTGGGACTGAAGAAAGTCCAGAATCTTTGGAATCTCAGAGAAATCTTGTAATAATGCTGTGCTGGGTCTGGCTGGGGTGGTATTATGAAGTTTTCTGTCTGCACAGCAGCCTGTGTGGAGCTGTGTGTTACACTGGTGGCTAAAACAGTGCTGGCCACAAGGGTTTTTTTTGTGAGGGGATGCATCCAGGACAACTGACTTCAACTGACCAAAGGGATGTTACATGCCATGCCATATGATGCTGTGCTCAGTAGTGAAAACTCAGGTAAAAGAGGAGCAAGGGAGAGGATGTTTCTGGCTGTGATACTTGTCTTCAGTCAAGTGTTACTTGTGCTGAGGCTCCTCTTCCTAGGAAGCCACTGGACATATGTCTGCAGATGGGGAATAGTGAATTAATTCCTTTATGCTGTTATTAAACTGTCATCATCTTGATCCATGGGTCTTTTTACCTTCCTTCTATTTTTCACTTCATCCCATGGGAGAGGGGAGTGGGTTAATGGCCAGGTGGGTGTTCTTCAGCTGTCTGGAATTGACTCACTTCAAACTCCTTCACTGGACGACTGAATAGGCTCAAAAAGCTATTGCAGGTTGAGGATGAATGTGAGGCCAGACCTGTTCTATGAAGTAAAATGATGTAGTCTGGTGCTCAGAGGCAGGGATTTAGCAGCAGAGTTTCAAGATAAAGGATGTTTAAGCATCCTCATGGGGTTTGGTGTAGCTGGTGAGGATGCATGTGATAGAAACCAGTATGGATGATCACTTGTTCTGTTCTCCCCAGCCTTAGACCTGACCAGGCTGGTGATGTTGAAGGTGAAGGCTTTTAAACTAAGTTTTCTGTAAAGAAATCAATAAAGTGAAGCATATGTGGTTGGTTTCAGTTTGTTTTGGTTTCTTCAGAGGAAGTTGATGCTAGTGGTATCTGCTGTTGCTTTTTGAAAGGGTTTATGTAGCGAGCAGATGTCACTTGGTGACTGTCAGACTGTTTTGTGCTTAGCTGAATGAGTAAACAAACTATTGGAGAGACTGCTTGAGGATTTGGAGTTTGTTTCTTTAGAATGCTGTGTCTTTGTAACCTGTATGTACAGAGTGAGAGTTACAGAATGGAAGATTGCTGTATTGACTTGTCTGTGTAGGGTATTATTAATTACAGACTATGTCTTGTGAGCAAATTGATATAATCTGACTGTAGAGCTCTTTTTATGCATGGGTAAGCAAATGCATTAAGCTATAAACAGATGTATCAGACCTTCTACTTTAATATGGGAAAAATTAAAAGTTAAAAGTTGGTGAGCAGGTTCAACAGTAAATAAAATTACTAGGTCATCAGATAAATGTTTAATGCAGGATACAGTTCATCTCCATTCAGTATCTTAAAACCTGAGATAAATAGGATACTTGATGCATTTTAGTGGTCTGTTCAAATTCCCTTTAAAATGAACCAGATGCAACTTCATCAGTTTTTACTTGGGAGATTTGTGCTATTGTACTGCTACATATCAGCATAATTAGAGATGTATACTCAGTGATGTTAAAACTGTATATTTATAAGATGTAAATGCAGTTCTATAGCCATGAAGTCCAGGAATTAAATAGCTGAATTAGTCTGGCAGAAGCAAAGTCATGAGAAATTACTGGAAGTGAGAAAAGGAAGTCTGAAATAAACTTGTTTGGTTTAGTTTTATACCGTCTGTTACTGGTTGGCAAACAGGGCAGTTACAAAGCTCTGATGAGCTGTGGGAAGGGCTGAGAGTCACACAGAACTAATCTGCTCATCAAATGAGTCCATAATAACTAAACAACACCATAAACATTTTTCATCTGTTTCAGCTGTTTACTGTCAATACCTTTTACATATTGATAAAAAAAATTCACTTCTCAATCTGTAATCTCTGGCAGGTTTATTAATGCTGTAGTTGTTATTTTTTTCAGGGTGTGTATAATGAGAGCACCTTAGGATGCTGAGTAGAATATTAATAGCCAGCCCTGCAAAATACCTTAGATTGTCCAATAGATTGTCCCACCTGCTCTTTGTCTTTCTCTTCCAAAATGGTATTTATGCCATCAGTCAGCATTAGTTCTCCCTCTCTCGAAGAGTTCTGCCTGAGACTCCACGGTGACCTGATTTGAGAGACTGTATCTTCAGATTTGTATTTCAGTTCAGAATGAGTTTTACAAAGTGTCATGTCAGTGGATTTGGATGTTATACTCCAAGTTGAAAGCCTTTGAAATGCACAGTAAATACCTAAACTCTATTTGACACCTTAGGAAGGTACTAGCAGCAAGTCAGGAAGTGATGTAAAGAAGCTTTAGTTTGCTCATGTAATTATAGTGGGAGAAAAATCTTAGAAGGTGTAAGAATTAAGATATTGTGGGAATCAATTGCAAAGTATATGAAAAAATTTAGATTTAAAAACACAGTCCATCCTAAAATTGTTAAAGGAACTTTTATATTTAATGATGTGTCAATACATGTGGTCACTTTTCTCGAAATGCAGCAGTCTTGGTTTTCATCCTACCTGTTTCTTCTCTTCCTCTCTCAAGTATTGTTTCATCTTACTGGGAAAAAAGTGTTTCTCAAATTGCGTGAATCTGTTTTAAAAATATTTTTATTACTTTGTGATTTATTGTAAACAGGTCAAAATAATAAGATGCTTTTTGTGGCATACTTTTAACTTGAAAGGTTTTAACTTTTAAGTCATTAACCTATTGCAAGTTACAGCTTGGCTCATTTAGTGTGCTCCCAAGGAAAAAAACTGGAATTGCTGCTCCTGCATTCAGCTGTAGTGGAGTGTGCATTAAACTCTGCCTCACCCTCTGTGCTATTCTGAGCTCCTGCGTGCAGACAAGCACTGAGTTCAGCCAGGTACACCAGCAAAGCCTGGGTGTCCTGGGGGTGTTGTCTGCAATGGGATGAAATCGCACACTTCGCAGTTCTAAAAAATATCAGAAAAAAAAATGATAAAAAGTTTGGAGAGGTTTTCAGGGGAAGAGTTGAGCTGGTGCAGTGTATGGCCTTCAATTTGGCTCACACAAACAGGGCAGAGAACATTTTTTGCCAATGTGACTTAAATGTTTTTTGCAGGAATTGGCAAAGGCTGGAATATAAGTTCTGTCTTAGAATTAGAGTTTGTAAATCCCTCCTGACTCCACTTCCAGCCTAGAGCCCCACTGTGGGTGTTACAGCCACAACTGAGGAACTTTGTTTTAGTAGGGCTGCAGTGGCTGTGATTGAACTGTGCTCTTGGATTGCTTTAAGTCCCACAGAAAATAGGTAAGCTGTGTTTGCAGACAAAGGAAGGCTCACTCCTGAGGTGGTTAAAAAAGTTGATTTGAATCTGGGAATAGGAGTTTCTTTCCCAGATATTCTGGAGTACTTCTGTGGTGGCTATATGTTTCTGTGACTTTTAATACAAGGTTTTGTGTTTAATAGCATTTTGCTAAATTTTGTTAGACAGGAATTGGTTTTGATTGCTGAGTGTCACTCATATGAGCTTTTGGAAGGAAAGCTTAACTGCTGCAAAAATACCCTATGCAAGTATCGAATTACGAAATTTGATTTTTTTTTTATGGTCAAATGCCTGTTATCCTGAAGTCAGGTAATTAGATTGTGTTTTCCAGTACTCCATGTACCTGGCAGTAAGTATGTCATATTTGTAGGTAAAAGCAAACTAGTGATGAGTTGTGATAGGAACAAAAGATGTGAATTTCCACAGTTTCTTCTATTATAAATATATTTTGTTATTTAACATCTAACATACTTAATTTGGTACTCAGTTTTTACAGGAGTTGTCCTACCTACAGGCTATTTTTTTGTATATGCTTTAACTATTGCACTTGAATGTGGAAATATTCTGAGTTTAAGATAGCTTGAGAGGCAGAATTAGTTAAATAAAGCTAAGCAATGAGTTGGTCTTTGAGATATAATCCAGTGAAATAATTTTACAAAGTGTGTTTTTCTGAAAAGTACAATGAGATATTATATGGTAATGTTTGAAAAACATACCTGTCTGATAGAAGGGCTAACATTGAATAAATGCAATATCCAGGTAGATGCCTTTTGGGGTAGGTAATCATAAACTGATACCCTGATAGTGAAAAATGGGAGAGGAGCCTCTAGATTTACTGCAACAGGGAATAAAAACTCCCTGACTAGTTGAGGCTGTAGCAGTGAAAAGCTGTTATTTCTTTACTGTCACTGTGGGTGTGTTTTAGGGAAATGCAATCGGGTGAGTTGCTGCCAGCAGTTTGAGTGCAATGGGATTGTGTCATGTTTCCGACAAAAGCTTTGCTGTGCAACCACATGACTGCGGCATCCAGAAATAATCACATAATCTCGCTGCTAGAGGGCCTGCGTTAGACTCGCAGCAGAACTCTGTGTTTGGAGCCTAACTGATCTTTTCTTCATTTTTAAATTTTTTTTAGCAGAAGATGGAAGGAACTTTACAAATGCACTAGGCCCCTTGTATTATCTGTCTGGCTTTTATGTGCCAGATGTTGTAGGAAGTGAGTTGTATATTTAAAAATACAAATATGTAGTACTTTTTTTAAAATGGAGTTTTGCTTTAGTGGGTAGATCTTAAAATTAAAAATATTTCCAGATTATTGCTTGTGAAAAATTTTGTATCTGGGAATAGTTGCAGATAATCAAATTTCTGTTTTGTTCCTAAGGTTATGTTTTCTACTTCTGCTGGCATTTCTGAAAATCTCAGTAATTCTCTTATGCAACCACTGACAGCAATAATACGCTCTGAAAAAGCATAAGCATGAGAGACCCAGTCAAAGCTAGGAGAGAATTTAATGCTTAAAATAGGGAAATCTATTGAGCAACCGGATCCAGTGAAAGATGCCCCTGCCCACGGCAGGGGGGTTGGACCAGATGTCCTTTAAAGATCCCTTCCAACCCAGCTTGTTCTGTGATTCTGTCAGGTGTTAATGTGTTCAAATTTATATGTGTTTTGAAACAATTGCTGTTTTTTTACTACTTGTCTTTCCTGTTTAGATGGCAAAGGGAGGGAGATAATATTTGTGGAATCTGCCAGGTTTTTATGTGAAGTGGCTTTTTGTTGGTTTGTTTGTTTTTTCTTTTTTTTTTTTTTCTTTAGAGACTGAATGTAATGTTATGTAATTGTTAAAGACATATATGGGTTTGGTTGGGGTTTTTTTAGTTCTGTATTCAGCACAGCAGCTTACTTTCCCTGTTGTGTGCAACATTTAGAAGGCTGTTGGGAAGGCATGCTTTAGCTTTTTTCAGGTTAGGTTTCTCTTGTCAATAGAGATTATGAAGACAGGCAGTTCTCCTGTTTTGGCTAACCAAAAAACTATGGAGGGAGACTGACTGCCCAAAACTCAGCACTTTTGTGTAAAAGCTGAAGGTTGTTCTGCAAGTTTTGCATGTTCAGTGGAAGGGAAAAAAAGGCTGGTTAGAACTGCCGCAGTTTTATGTGATGAAGTCTTACCAGCTGACTGATGTAAATCATTATCTTATGTCTTGGGTGGATTTTCTGATTTTTGGCATCTAGATTGCCCTTGTCAAGCATGCATTTGTGAACACCTGCCACGGTTGAAGGATGCTTCATACCCGGGTATCCAGTGAAGTTACCTAAATGTGTGGCATATGTAGCCATTACTTCCTAGGTATCATAATGTTGTCAAGTCATTGCTCTGGCTTTAAGCTTTTACTCTGCTCCTGTGAGAGATGCCACCTGGTGTGCTGTGTCCAGCTCAGGGGCCCCCAACACAGGATGGACATGGACCTGTTGGAACGAGTCCAGAGGAGGCCACAAAGATGCTCAGAGGGCTGTAGGATTCTTTGCTATGGTGACAGGCTGAGAGAGCTGGGGTTGTTCAGCCTGGAGAAGAGAAGGCTCCAGGGACGCCTCATTGCGGCTTTTCAGTACTGAAGGGAGCCCTAAGGAATAATGGGGACAGACTTTTTAGCAGGGCCTTAAGCTAAAAGAGCTTCAATTTAGGTTGTATATAAGAAATAGATACGGTGAGGGTGGTGAAACACCAGAGCCAGGTTATCCAGGGAGTTGTGGATGCCCCCATCCCTGGAAATATTGTAGGCCAAGCTGAGTGGGGTATGAGCAATCTGATCCAGTTGAAGATGTCCCCCCTCACTGCAGAGGGGTTGGGCTAGACGACCTTTAAAGGTCTCTTGCAACCCAAGCCACTTTGTAATTCTAGTAAAAGTGTGAAAGATCAACTTCCCCATTCACTTTCAGTTGCCTGTAAGGTCTTCACTGAACTGATTCCTGAATTTGCTTTTTTTCCAGACACCTCTTTTGATGATAAACACAAGGGATAACTTTTGATGCTTCCAAATTATGCAACAGCTGGTGTAACTGTTATTTTTATAGTTATTACTGTCCTCCCCATGTTCAGTAATGCCAAGAGTCTCATTTTAGAGTTGTGTCTTTTTAGGACAAAACATAATACACATATGAGTAGTTGTGCAATAAATTTTTTATGTCAGTGCCACCTTAAAATCTTTTTGCTTTCAGTGTAGAGACCATTACAATGTGTGCGTAGAGTTTCAGATGTAGTGGGCTTTAAAATGTGAAATACAGCTCTTCTGTCATATGAAATGATTGCTGTATACATGAAAAATTATTTCAGCAAAGCTTTCTGGGCTTTTTTAACTTGCAAGTAATAAAAGTGCCAGATGATAAGAAAAATCTTGTGAACAGGTGCTCACAATTTTTTTTGTTTCAATGTCTCAGTAACTTTTCATACTGCTTATTCATGATATTTTTCTGCAAGTACATACTGTTTGAAATTATAAAAAAGTTATGGTAGCAGTACATTTTAAGCCCACTGAGGGATTACCACATTGATTCCTCATCTAACTGAGGCTGAAAGCTTCAGATTTAGCGTGTTTCAGTCTTAGTTACATAAAAGAGCTTTCCCCAGCTGCAAGAGTTTCAGATTCATAGCTTCAGGCAGGGTTGAACTTTGGAATTAGCTTAGATTCTCTCTCTGCAGGAGCATTGTAGTGGTGGTGCTGTGTGCGGGGGCACGAGCCCTGTTAGGGAAAGGTGCAAAAAGCCTCCCACTAGTTTAGAGTAATTTAATTTTTAATTATAATATCTTTTATCCAAAAATCTCCAAGTGCTTTATAAACACAGCTTCATTCTCACAATGTTCTTCTGTATTGCGATGCTTTGCAATAAGGGAATACTGTGAGAGTGAAATGTTACCTTGATTTTCCACATACGAGATGGGCATGTTATGTGTCTAGTGCAACAAATGTTCATGATGACATGAGAATGTGAGTCACAGTGTAGACCACAGTTTTATTAAACTTAATCATACAGTTGCAGGCAGAAATTAAAGGCTGTAATCATATTGTTAAAGTCCTTGAACTGTTCCACAGTCACAGAGGGATTCAGTGCTAATGCTGGTAGCAGACATTGATACAGCAGTTGCCAGGCCCAAAGCTGATAGTTTTCTCATTGTTCACCAGACATGAAAGTTAAAATAGGATTAAGATCAGGGATGTCCATTCCTTGTTTAATCCATTTGTTGGCTCATCCTGCTTTGTCACCTTATTTTTTTAATACTATTTTGTACAGCCTCTGAGTAATGAAAAAGTTTGTAAAATGACTTTTAAAGAACTTCAGTGTTTAATCACTTGAATAGAAGTTAGAAACCTAAAAGAAACACAGTAAGAGAAAACAAATTAATTGAATGATACTATAAATCTCAGCTGCAAGAGTTAAGAGGACACAAGTTACGCTGTTTCCTTGGGTGTTTCCTCATTTCTCTGTTTCCTTTTTTTTCCCCCCTTGTCCTGTTTAATCAATATAGTTTTCAGCTTACTGCTTCTTTAGATCATGGTTCCTTACCAAAATGTCACCAGCCTAGCAGTGCTTCAGGTTCCAATCTATATCACATCAGCTGCCTAAAACTGTAGCTGGAGTTACTGGTTTTTGCTCCCACCTGCCCAACATGGCCATTTAATAATGCACTTGTAAAAAGCAGAGAACTTGATATGAAAACATTTGCTATGTTTTAATGATGTATTTTTTCCTCCAAAACTGGGCAGCCTTCGGTGAAATAACAATTTTATTTCAATAAGAAACCAGTAGAGTAAGTTTCTTGGAGACATGATTTCAGCAAAGCGGGGGTCTTGTGTATAAAGCTAAGAACTGTGAAACACAGAAGTTTATAACCAAGCTTTTATGAAAGGAGTTGTCATGGGTTCGGTTTGTAACCGGGCGGAAACGCCAATTTAGTGTAGTGGCTTGGTCCAAAATACTCATTACTGTTTATCTGCTGTGAGATAAGAATTAGGAGAAATGCAAAGCAGGCACCAAACTTGAAAGAATATAAAGAAGTTTATTAACAGACCTAAAAGAAGGGAAAAAAAAAAAAAACCAAACACCTTCAGAACTCTCCTCCTCCCCCCACCTTCCTCCCTTCTCCCATTGACAATGTAAAAAGACAACCCTTAAGATGTTCAGTCTGTTTACCACTTCCATAATAACCTTGTTCAGTCCATTTAGAAAGAGAAGTCTCTTCTTGCTCATGCTATGAAAACATTATCACAACAAGACAGCTGCCCACTTCCAAATATTGTTCAGTCCATTTAGGAAGAGGAGTCTCTCTGCCTGCATGTGAGTCCCTTCCCCTGACTTGCAGCTTTTCCCACAACTGCTTTCGAGGGTCCACTCTTCAAGTTTTTTTGGGGTACAATTTTAAGGTTGAGCCCTTCAGAAACAAAAACAGAGGCCCTTCTCCTTCCCTGGGAGCAAAGGGTCTTCATCATCTTCATCGTTAGGACTATCTCTGGGAGCATCTCTAGGGACTGAGGTTTCTCCTTTCCCATGTGGAGCAAAAGTCCTCATCTGGTCCATCTCTCCCTGTCCAAACATCTCATGAAATTACAGCTGCGTCAGCATCTGCCTATCTCAGTGCAGGTGCTTTTGCTTACGAGTTGAACACTCCACCCTCCATATCTTCATGAAATTACAACGGGATACTCTGATATATCATAGCTTCACAACAGAATTTCAGCTTTAAGCATCTCCTCTCTCTCTTCCCTAGGGTTTTCAGCTCTTCACAGCAGTAAAAGGGTTAATCTCACCTCGGCCTTGCAGCTTTGCAGCTGGAATGTTGAATTTTTCTTATCGCAGTGGAGAGGGGGGAGAGCCGAGCCGCTCCGGCTGCCCACGGCAAGGCAGTGGGGGGGGTTCCATGGCTGGAACAGGTCCATGGCTCCAGGATGGCCGTGGCCCAGCCCAGCCTGGCCCAAGCAGGGCCTGGCCGGGCCCGCTGGCCCCCACACGGGGCCCGCAGCCACCTGTGCCAGTGCCGGAAACGAGAGAGAGCTTGGGGGGGGAGTTTGCCTATTCTTAAATGTGGATCACAGAGGTGTTCACAACTTTAAGTGGCTTAGAGAATTGTCCATATTCAAACTGGCCGCTGATAGGTTCTGTCAGCTCCCAGAGGAAACTGTAAGCACCCCTCAGCAAGGACATCCCTTCCGGGACTATGCTTGCTAACCTATGACAGGAGTAAAGAATAAGAAAGCTTCCCATCAAATATCCTTCACTGAAAAGACCTGCTTTTCCTTAGAGGCATGTGGACACCTCTGTATAAACAGGGAAAGTCAATACAAATGTGAAGGCTTCTTGTTTGGATATCTTATTTGTTGTGTTGGGTGTGTTTTCTCTAATCCTCATGCTGCGTCAACAGTTGTGTGTATCTGTGAACGTCTGTAAAGTTGACTTGAGTGAAGAATTCAAGAAAGGAGAAAGACATCGCAATACTGCAGAACTTCAAAAAAGATGGAGGTTCTGTGTTTTCTTAGGTAGTCTGGATTGGTTTGGTTTTTTTTTTTTTTTTTTTTTTTTTTTTTTTTTTTTTTTTACAAAGAGGAAAAAGTTTCTTGTGAAGCTTGAATTAATTCAATTACTGACATTGCTGCCATACCATTTTCTTCTTTTTTAATTTTATGAGTAAATAATGAGGAAAGTTGTATGTAACACTGTAAAAATGAACTGTGAATTTGATTGGTTCCATGCTTCCACTTTGGCGAGATAGTGACACATTTAGATGAATCTGAAAATAAGTTTTATAACTTCCTATTTTCAGGTTTGGATTTTGGCTCCTTTTCTGCCCTGACACCTTATTTTCCACTGTCGATGAAGACTTCTCTCACTGTTTTGCCCAAAATATTTTCTTTTTCTTAATTCCTGCTGTATAGTCACATTCCTCAGAATAAGTCCACGTTTTTTCTGTTTTCACCTACAGTGAGGAAAATGGGATTTTCCAGTTCTGCTGTTTAGTGGCAATTCTCATTTCCACTGGTTTCTGTGCTAAAAATGCAAATTTCTTAGAATATTTGTTGTCTTGAAGCTTCATTTTAATTCAAATATGTGATCATGAACTGAGATTATTGTGCATTAAATTACCACACATTAACTGTGAAAGCCTGCTTCTTACCTCCTTTTCCTGAGTCATGATTTTTCTTTTGTGCTTTCAAGTATGTAACAAATGCTACTGCAAAACACTTGGTATGATTGCCACTAAATTGTGTAAGTGCTACTCAGCTCCAGGGGTGAAATAACCAAGGTGTCAGGCTCACGGTGGTGCTTTTTGCTGGTTCATGCAGGCCTTGCCTGGGTCTTTCTGTGGAGTAACAGTCCACCTCTGACCACTCTGAGGGCTCCAGGGATGTTGGGCTGAAAGGGCATAATTTCACTGTGAAGTCTAGGCTTCTCCCTGCTTAAACATGATTTGTGTTTGTGTGCTTTTGGCTTATCTCGGAGTTGGTGTGTGATGGTCCTTTGAATTGTGACGTTTTTCTTATATATAGATAAAAAAGACTTAATGGGTTCTATACTTTGTATACTCCAGTCATTTGTCTTGATTTCTTGGGTTTTTTATTCAACTTCTAGTCTGCAAGTGAAAACCTGTCTTAAGTGTCAGTGTGTATTTAAAAATATTTTTATTTACATTGCCTCTGATATAAACAATATGCACCAGCATTCTTTCAGCAGAGGATGCCAATAAAGATTGTTTTACTAGAACAGACAGTTTTGCAAATTTTCTTCATTATTTGCTTGAGAGAGCCAAGTATTAAGCACACAGGACTCGAGGTGAGACTGCCCTAGTGCAGAGCAGGACAATCCCCTCCCTTGCCCGGCTGGCGATGCTGTGCCTGATGTCCCTCCTGGCTGCCAGAGCACTCTGACTCACGTTCAACTTTCTGTTGACGAGGAGCCCTAGGTCCCTTTCCATGGTGCTGCTCTCCAGCCTCTCTTTCCCCAGTCTGTCTGTCTGTACATCCAGGTTGCCCCATCCCAGGTGCAGAATCCAGCGCTTTCCCTTGTTGAGCTTCACATGGTTGGTGGTTGCCCAGACTTCTCATTTGTTGATGTCTCTCGGCAGGGCGTCTCTGCCTTTGAGGGAGTCAACAGCTCCTCCCAGTATTCTGTCATCTGTGAACATCGGTGCCCCTTAAAGTCCTGCATCCAAGTCATTTATGAAGATGTCCATCACATGATGTTTTTATCCAGCTGTGTGCTGGACATTTTATCCAGAAGGATACCGATAGCATGGAAAGCTTTACTGAAATCCAAAATGGTTACATCACCTGACTTCCCTTGATCAACTAGGTGGATTACCTTGTCAAAGGGTAGCACTGCTTTATAAATTGGCAATATGCCAGTTGCTTTCTGATTAAAAGAAAATGTGGAGCAACTTGAGCTGTCTTCCTGTGTTCTATAAGTTGCTTGTCATCATTGAACCTGTGAATCTGATGCCAAGCATATGTTAAATGCTACAGGAATACAATGTTTTTGTTTGTTTATTTTCTGGGGAGGTTTGGGTAAAAGCAGAAGTGTCAACTTCTGGTTGTCTTTTTTGTTCTCCTTCATTATTGAATGTTCAAAGAGTAACATGTCCCTAGCCACTTGACAAAGAAGACAAATCTAAGTAATTGTTGCTCTGCAGCAAATAGTTGTGAAGGTTATACCTACAAGCAGAAGCCAGCTTCTGAAAACAAAATGTCTTACTGGGTCTGATATGTTCTTAGAACTCACATTTACATATCATACAGAAAAAAGGTATTTCTGAAAAGGAGGTGAGCAACAGAAAAACTGAGCACCTGAGTAGACAAGGAATTCACCCAGTGTTACAGGAGGGCAAGGGAGGAAGAGCAGTGTGGAGCTGGTGGCCTGTGCAGGTCTGCTGAGCCAGTCTGTTTCTTGCTCTCTGTTTGCTGGATTTCTTCCTTCTGGCTTTTTCTTTAATGCTTGCTGTGAAGTTGAAGTGTTGAAGCTGGAGATGGTTTCTCAGAATGATTGGGGAGCACTGCAGCATAGCTAGGTCATGATGAAGCCTACGGTAATATAAATATTATATTAAGGTTGGTTATTAAACTGTAAAAAGGACACAGCAGTTTTTCGAAAACTGTAATTACTTAGGTTGTTGCCAAGCTGGAATTAAATCAGTTGTTTTGCCGGTAGCCAAAAAAATGGAAGATAAGAACTGCAAGCGGGGGCATAAAACCTATGAACGTCCACTTTTTTTTGTATTAATACTTTGTTGTCATGTCCACTGAAATGTGTTCAGAATTGTTTTTATAGTCACTCTTTCAAGATGCCACTGCAAAAGTAGATGTTGCAAAAACCCTGTTTTGTGTATGTGAGATAAATAGGACAAGCAAAGAGTTAAGAAGTAGTTTTATTTGAGCTTTGTTAGAGGCATTCTGTTTTATCAGTTCATTATCAGAAATCAGTTCAATCTGTCAGTTTGGTGCTTTATGTGAACTTTTCCAATGGCAACCAGCAAATTTTTTTTTCCCTTGTATATAAATCAGTAAATCTGTCAAAAGTCTGCCTTCAGCCTGGCTGTTCATCCATATGCTGCAGAATGCTGAAAGAACAGGAATGCAGCTATTTCTTAAACAGAACTATTTTACTATGTTCTGGAATGCTGGATGTGGAAGCTAATTAGCATTTTTTTGAAATTTCTTTGTAGCTTATTATTACTCAGTGCAAAATTTCACCTGGGTATATGCAAATAAGTTCATATTTGTCTTGGTAGGGTGGTATGATGTCTGAATGGCAATGGCTTACAATAAGAAACAGGATGGGTTCATTTTCTAGCATCTTACAAAGCAGTTTCTCTAAGCAATTTAACCTTTTGTGTGTGAAGCAGTCACTGGGGAGCCTGATGTATAATGCTGCATTATAATAGGCTCTTCCACGTAAACCAGCTTTAAACATTTTTTCCCCAGAATGCTGCAGAGGTTCAGTAGTTTGTTGTTAAACTGAGCCAAAATAACCATAACAGCTTTTTGTGGGTTAAGAAACCAAATGTCAAGATTCTCAGGAATGTCTCGCTGCCCTAATGCTGTATTTGAACTTCTACTGGTGCAGATGTGAATTGTGATGGATTAGTGTGTCATCTGATTCTCTAAAATTATTTTGCATCTATCACATTAGAAATGTATATAATAGAATAGTTCCACTTTTTATGGCGATGTACATTCCAATGAGAATCTACTAGGATTTTGATTTTAAGGAGAAAAATTTCAAACCACCAAAAGAATAAACCTGAATGTATTGGAAAACCTTCTTTCCTTTTAAAGAGAACTCATATTTCTCTCTTCTTCTCAGTCCTCTGAATTTGCTGCACTGTAAGTTTTGCCATCATGTCCAGGAGACTCAGTGATTTTAAGGCATTAGGAAAAATAAATCCACCAGTGTATATACACTCAAATGAATGCATCCTGCAATATGTTGCTACTAAAACTACTTACATTTAGAGCAAGTAATTAAATTCCACTGACTAGATTATTTTTTCTCCTCAGAATGGGAAGTGTCCTTTTCACTTTTCTGTCTTTATTATAATCAAAACAACATATGTTGTAATTGCTGGTTTCTTGATGAATTCACAGTAATAATCCTGAACTGTTGGTTGTTGGTTTTGGTTTGATGCAAGAACACTGGTGTTGAATGAGCTATTGCCAATATACAAGTAAGGATTAGATGTTTTTGGAATGTTTCATATATTCAGTGAAGCTGTGTTACAGGCAGAATGGAGCTTTAATCCAAGGTTATTCCATCAGTTATTGGGAAAAAAAATTGACAGATACTTTGCCCGAGTAATAGATGTAGTTTTCAGGGGTTTTCTCTCTCTCTCTGCTGTTCTCTTTGTATCACTGTCCACCAGTGTTTTAATCTTGTTTGGTTTGATGTGAGTTCATAGGCTTCTTTCTTGGTGCAAAGCTTTCAGAGCAAGCTTATGTCAGTGGCCAACTAAACCAGTACATCTATCTCCCCTAGCACATGACTACTATTTTTCTTAAAATTAGCCTTGGTTCTTTATTTACATTTTACCTGTTTTTCTGGATGGGTTGGTTTATTTGTTTGTTGTTTTGGGTTGGTTTTTTGTTGTTGTTGGTTGGTGGGGTTTTTTTGTTTGTTTTTTTGGTTTGGTTTTTTGTTTTCTTTGTTGTTTGTTTGTTTGGGGTTTCTTTGATATACCAAGGGTGCTAATCCATGTGTAATTTTGGAGCCATCAGGTATGATGTCAGCTTTTCCACTTCAGTCTGTTAATATTTTTCTGAGAAGTAATATGTTGGCAGAGGGCTGCCTCAGCAGCCTGATCCTAGAGGACAAATGGGAAAATAAAGTAACAAGAGCTTCCATGAATGAACACATCTTGTACTTCAGAAGTATTTTGGCGTAGCTAAGCCATCTGCTGCCTAGAACTGAAAAGTTCTGAAGGCAGTGTCTGCAATATGTTGGTCCCAGGCTCTGCTTTGTCTTTGCAAGATTTGATTTTTTTACTTCGGCTTCATGATCTCATGTGAGGCCTTTCTCCTGCACAGGTGTGGACTCATTAAAACTAGAGCAGATTCTTAATGCCCAGTTCTCAGGTGAAGGGCTGTGATTTGACTCTACCAAACTTAGTTTTTCCTCAGGACTGTTTGGTGTTACACTTTTTTTTCCACTCTCTTTCTGGGTGCTGTGGCTGCTTATGCCTAAGTGAAATTTTTCTTGGCACAAGCTGACAGACAAACCTGAGAAATAGTCTGAAAAACTGCTACTTTTGACTCTCTTCCCAGCTAGGAACTGCGCTGATTTTATGAATGGGGAAAAAAATCCTCAGAGCATGTTATTCCAGTCTAGGTGGAGTTTCTGCTTAGGCTGGGTAAGGGTTTAGAAACCTCTGAAAGGACACAGTAAGTCATGTGGGAATGTGAATCAATAAACTACCACCTTAAGAAACTCAGACATATTTAATTTCTCACTAAAGATGTATATTCATATGTCTTCAAAGTATATAAAAGAATATTAGTGACTGGAGTGGTAAATTTGTGATAGTCTGTGATTGAGAACTAAGAGCTTTGTAGAGCACTGAATCTAGACTGTCTTTTGGTTTTAAGGGGAAGTGAGCTGGCATGGAGTGGGTTATATTCAGTATGTACATACCTTATGCACAGAACCTTTTCTCATAATCAGATACAGTGAATATATACCATGTTTTATTATGGTTTTTACAAGCAACAGTGCAGCCTTGGGTACAATTATTCCCTCTGACAGAAATCTCATGTTCTGGATCCCATGCTCAGTTGACATGTTTTCATGTGTTCTTGCTGTCATCATAAGTACTGTTTAAATGACTTCCAAAAAAAATCACTCACTGGAGTATCCCTCCATATTTTATATTGTTGAGTCCTTTACAGCACAAAAGCCTTGGCTCTTTGATGAGGAGCAGTGTGTTTTGTATTGGGAGGTTGAAAAATGGAAGAGTGATGCTGTAGAAAGACTTGGAGGTACAATGCAGGCAGATGCATTTGGTGCACATGGGGAGAGATGGTTCAGGGAGTGAGGCAAACCAGTCTGCCAAACCAAATTTGTTATATGCTGCCAGCTGCACAGTCTAATTGCATCTGTCTTGTGGCAGTGTGAAAGAGACTTTGGGGTGTTCCAGAGAATGAGTGAAAAGCTTGCTTTTGTAATTTGAAGTGGTTTGCTCTAGTGTTGCTGTTAAACATTAAGTTTTTATGGTAATATTTTGTTATAGTGGGGTTTTTTGGAAGTTGACATGATTGAGTGGGTTAGTTATTAGGGCAGTATTAGTTTTCAAATTGCAGTCTCCTGTACTGAGTGATGCTTGTGGTGAGGTACTAAGGCAAGGCTCTGTTGGAGCATCATCCATTGCAAGTCAGAATAAATACCTCATCATGTAAAATGAAATGCATGAGAGTCACGTTATCCTCTGCAGTTAATTGCTGAAGTGTGTAACACTGCTCTGCTGGAGAGTTTTCCCATCTGTTGCAGAGGACAATATGCACAGAGGAACTCTGAATCAGTGCTGGCCTGAGCAGAATGAAAATAAAAGGAACTTTTCTCTTTGAATTCTAATTTTTGGGGTTTTTCAAATTTTTTCCTGCAGTATATCTTGCTCTAAGTGCTGCATATGTTCTTATGTAGCGATTTGTCCAGAGAGAAATTATGTGTGTAAGAGAAATTTCTCCCTTTTGTTCTCTTTTGGGAATCACAAGGCTCTGTTGGGCCACCTGGAATACTGGGCTGAGTGCAGGTCCAGCTGGACAGGAGGAATCGCTCATGTGCTACCACAGAGGAGCAAATGGCACCCTGATGATGTTGGGGTGTGGGGTGGCAGAGCACAGCCTCACTAAGCTCCTTTGCAGAAACTTGGGGTGTTTAAGAGAGGTTCTGTAAGTCTGTGCTTCACAAGTGCAAACAACTCTGTGGTAAGAAACATATATATATATAATCATTAGGAAGTCTAGCAGTCTCCTGGTTTTTCATGTTTTGTGTAATGAAATTATTTCATGGGAAATAAAGATGTTTGTAATAGCTCTTCTGGTAATTTAGCAAGTCTCACTTTGCAGGTAATTTAGCTTTTCCTTTATGGGATAAAATAACTTGCATATCTTTCTTGAAGTTTTCCTTTACTAATACAATTTTGTATATACGAGGGCTATTAATGTAATTTTCGTAGTTCAAATTGTTTCATTTACAGAATCACAGCATAGTTTAGGGTTGGAAGGGACTTCTGGAGATCATCCAGTCCAACATCCCTGCCAAGGCAGAGGCACCTGGAGCAGATTACGTAGGAATGTGTTGAGGTGGATTTTTAATGTCTCCAGGGAGGGAGACTCCATGACCTCCCTGGGCAGCCTGTATCAGTGCCCTGCCACTATCAATGTAAAGTTCATCCTCATGTTGAAGTGAAACTTTCTGTGTTTTATTTTATGGCCATTGCTGCTTGTCCTGTCCCGGACACCACTGAAAAGGTCTGGCACTCCAGGATTTATCTTGTTAGGAGGCCTGCATTCATCACAGCTATAGAATTTAGCTTTGAGATTTGATGCTCAGAAGTTACCAGTGAGGAGGGCTGGGTTTACTGTGGAACTTCAAGATGCTTTTAAAAAAGGAAAGTTTTTATTTGGTTTATAAATCCATCTTTTTAGTTGTATCTTTGTTTCCTGTATCTGCTCTGTTCTCAACACTAGTACTGGGTTTGGTTCTGTCTTAGCCTGAGTGCTTTTGGTTATGCGTTTTTGCATCTTGTACTTCAGATTTTTATTGCCTTCCTCATTGCAGCACTTCCAGCATTCAGTGACATGTTAAACAGTGACCACTGTATTTCACAAGTGGATTTTGTCTAATTTAAATGTGTAGCTGCCTGTCTCAAATGGGTCTTTCTGAAGCAGTCTGCATTCATAAAACACCTGGGAATTTTTGCCATAATTTTTGACAGATTATTTTGCTGTATGTGGAATAAATATATAAATGTATGTCCCCATAATAAGTCATTGTGCTGTAATCAGTCAGTACTTTCACCGTCTTACTGTAATTACACCCACTCACCCTCTATAGGTAATGCCCTTTCTTTGTCTCAGGTTGTATTGGCACCTGACTAGTCCTTAGGCTGGTGTCGATAGCAACACAAACAATCAAGCAGTAGCTGCTTGCAGAGTAGAAATATACTGCCAGCTTGATTTACGTTTCTGTTTTTAGTCCATTTCAGAATCATAATTGTGTTTTGCTGAATATAAATAATTCTCAATGGCCCTTGAAAATAGATGCATATCCCCAGACTTCGTGAGTTCCAGGTTATATTCTTTTGCCTGTCATTTCCAGTTGATAAATTCTGAACTTCCTTTTTTCTCTCAAATAAATAAACAGAAAAATAAATGAATAAAAATTTTCTGAACACATACTTTGATTATGGATATTATTCATGGTTTTGAATGGTGGTTGTGTTCACAGCATAATTTTGGGATGTGATAACATCATCTCTGAAGTGAATGTGTCTTCCTGAACAGAACCTTTAATTGGATATATTCTATTTTAGCCTATGTATATTGTTAATAATTAAAAATAATGTAAAAAATATATCAAGGAAAACAAATAGCAAAAAAATCTGAGTTATGGCATATTGGTATGAATATTTGCCGTTTAAAAAAAATCCCTGTCAGTCTTCACAACATTTTCTTTCAAAGGAAAATGCTGTGTTTCACCTGTAACTTGGTAAGGAAAAGCAGTATAGTGTTAGAAGTTGTAAAATATTCAGAGCATGAGGAAACTGTTGCCTGACTAGATGAAGTAACTGCTTGGAGGAATAACCAAAAACATTTTACTGTAAAACTTTTCAATTAATTGCTTTGACTGTGTTTGCAAAAAGCAACGAAAGTGGAAAATACATGTCTCCTTTAAGTACTTTTCCACAGTTCCTTGGGTCATGTGTATTAAAAGCAGGAGACTTATGTTTAATAATGCATTGAGATTTTTTTTTAGATCATCATTGGTAGTCCCTGAAGCTCTGCAGGCATTTTCAGTGTGCAGGCTTGCCTGTGTCATATACACTGGATTTTGGAAAATAAAGCAGAGCTGTGGCTCAGGTGTGGCGTAACCACTGCTGGAGGGAGCAAAACAGAAAAAACTGGAGCTAAATTTGGATGCAAGGCAGTTGGTCTCTAAAGTAGCAAGAAGCAGCAAAAAAGAGATTTTTATTTCAGTAGGTTTGAACTGGTGTCTCTTGCATTCAGAAGGAAATTGTACCATTATGCTCCTGGCAGATCTAGAGGGATCTGGAGATCTGATTGGGCTGGAGAGAGACATGTCTGGTTTAGGCAAGACCACTGTGGGGAAGTACTTCCAGGTTCTGACCTTCATTATGGATTTGTTACACAAAACAGAAAGGCTAGAGCACAGAAAAAATGAGGAATAGGAGATGCCTATGGTTGTTCTTGCCTGTTTTAGAGCAAATTCATGTTTTAGGCAAGTAATGTGATCGTTTGACTGTAGGTTAGACAGCTGTGTAAGTCAGGCTGGATGCAACTGTTACCGACTGTTTTCAGAGCAGTCTTGAAATTAATGGCAATAATTGAGAACTTGGATTTCAGAAATGTCAGGAAGCTTTTGACACTTAGATTTTATGTTGCTTAGTCAGAGAAAAATATTCACTGTGTTGCAGCTGAAAAGCAATTAATAGCTTTGATCCAAGACTGCATTTATGCTGAACCTTGTGTCAAATGCAGTATTCATGGTGAAACCAATGGAGCAATTTAAGGTGTTATGTCATTGAAATACAAGTTAGAGTTACCCCAGCAGGTGTCCATCCCGCAAGGCTTTGGAAGCACTGGAGTTCTTTGCCCCATTACATGTGAAGAGTCTTGAGTCTTTCTGTGGTTTTGGTATGGTCCCTAGTTAATGTTCATTTCTGGAGCCTGACTGGGGTTTAGAGCCTGTATAGTGCAGGGATGGTAGAGAAGATCTTTTGGCTGTGCTGGAAGATAAAGATTCTTAGTGTCTGCTGATAAAGGCTTTCAGTAGGTGTTTACACTGAAATAGAAGCAAATTTTTACTTGTATGAGTTAATACTTTTGCGTTACTTAGGCGTGCTTTGTTTTTCGAACATCACATTTCTCTGTCTTTTTGTGGTGCCTCCAGTGTAGTGTTGTTTTTCAATACTATTATCAAATACAGTAAAGGAAAACTAGTTTGAATCATATTTTTGCCAAGGTATTGTAAATATTACAGTAAGCATTACTGGTAATGCATTTCCACTTAACATCAGTTCTGCAATTAATGCGTTTTTCTCTTTTGTCACTTGGCATTCTACATAAATACCTGGCAACCAGAAGTTTGCAGAATGCATTTGGGGACAACCAACATTTAGTTAGAATGTGAAAGTGATATTGCTGATCAATAAAGGGTAATAGGCAATAGAGTGTATGTGTAATAGCTTTTCTGAGAGCTGTTGTTGGGAATGTGGGAAAAGGGTCCATTCATTAAATAGGTGGTGCCGTAATTATGTTGGTTTTTCATAAGTACCTGAACAGGCAGCAACCAGGTCGGACAAACTTGATCTTGCCAGAAGGAACAATATGTGATTTTAAATCCTTTTATGAATCACTAATATGTATTGAATAGAGGGTTTGGGGGTTTTTTGTGTTTTGTTTTGTTTGGATTTTTTGTTTTATTGTTCCTCTCAATAAATGGATATAGAGAGACTGTAAGCCCAAAGAGCATTCATGGTTGCATTTAACTTCTGCTTAGTTTTTGTGCATTCTGTGTCTTGTTTTAAAAGGAGCAGTTTGGGGTTGAGAATGGCTGGAGACTGATAGAGCTTATCCAACATGCATGCTGATGAGAAGTGGTCAAACTCAAACTGTATGCTGAGCTAGCACAGAAAACAGGAATAGCTGTACAAACCCATTTGTCTCCCAGGAGAGATTTTCTGCGTGACCAGGAGACCAAGGACAGACCTTGAGGATATTGTCTAAAAAGACCTGGGATTGCCTAATTGAGCAAAAAATATTCAATTCAGCAGGGAGTGGGAGCAGGGATGCATGGGAGCCTTCTGCTATGCACTATCATCCAGTCAGTTTCCTGTCTCCAGCAAATATGTGCTTTTTGTGTACTTGAATATATTTTGTTGTTGTTGGACTGCTTCCAAAGTTTTAAACATGGTTTAAAGTCCTGTGTAGTCCTGCTGTCAACCTTTCCCCTCCCTTTCTTCTTGCTCATGTTCTGGTAATTTTCAAAGCCACTATTCATGCTCAAGTGTGCTTGGAAAAAGGATAGTAATCACAGTATCAAGTTGTTAAAAGCAATGAAGTTCCTAAAAGTTCCTTAAAACTTTAGGTAGGCTGTGCCTACAAGGAGGTGTAGACTTTCTGCAAAGAGAGATGATGTTAAATACTTGAAATAGAGGAGTCTGTTCCTGGTTAGACATGGGTGAATCTCCCATTCAGAGACTGGGAGCACAGATGGGTGCTGTGGTAAAAGCATGGGACAAATATCCACTGAGGCTTGCTGTTGCCTGGAAAACGGAGTAGGAAACAGAGTTTGACTGGTGATGGCACTTGGAAAGCTACTTGTTTATATGATTTAGCTGAAATAGTGGAAATAAGATCAAAAGATTTACTTATGCAAACATTCATTTGAAGTTATTGTCAGAAGGCAGAAGCTGGGAAAAGTTTCGCTGCTGAGGGCTGTATGAGCTATTTCTTTCATCACTGAGTTGAACAGGTGCACTTTGGAACAAAGTTTTGATGAAATCTTCTTGTTGCAATGATTGATTGTGCTACTGATACAATGCCAAGGTAGTTAAATCCCAAGCATCTGTCAAGGTGTTCAGCTTGAGCTTATTGAAAGTCTCCTACAAGGCAAATGAGGTTATGTATGAGCAGCTTTACACAGATGCTGCTGCTTTTGTTAAAATATGATATGGAACAGCTCAGACTCACCCTAAGTGAGTTTGCTGAGCCAAAGAAAAATAAAGATGCACTTTGAACATGAAAAAACTAAGGAATGTGCTATGCCTGTTGATACCTGAGAAGGACTATGGAGCAACTCTTTCACAGTCATCAGGCTTGAACTTGCTGGGTCAGGTTACCCTCTTGTTAGAGTTTTGTCTATGCCCTGATTAAGATAATTATTTTATGATATAGAAGTAAGAAGTTGTACATGGCAGATTGTTCAAAATTGGTTGGTTCTGAACAGCAAAGCAAAATTTGTGTTTTAGGAAGTCTGCTAAGCATGACCAAAATACTGGAACTATAGACCTAGGAAGGAAAAAATAATTTAGGGGTGTGTGTGCTAAAAGATGACAGAACCAAAAAGAGTCTTCAAGACGATCCTTTAACTGCATAAAGTGGTTGTTTGAGGTTGTTGGGGGTTTTTTGTTTGTTGGGTTTAATTGGGTTTTTTAGGATAAAAGTCTGATTCTGAAAGGAAAAAAGGTAATACCTCGAGAGAAATTAACATGTTAGACATGTCTAAGAACAGGTCATTGTTTGCCCAAATATTTAGGAGTTATAAATATTTAGACACATCCATTAGACTATAACATAACTAGAGTGGGTTGAAAGTCCTCTAATGTGGCAAGTTGTAAAGACATGTAGTGTGGCAGGATGCTTTGGATTGCTGGGGGACAGATTGCTGGGTGCCACTTCCAAATGCCACATGATTCCTCTGTGTAAGGGGGGGCTGTACATCTGGAATTGAACATAATCAATCAACAAGCCCAGGGAGCTAAATTGGCTATTTTCCTCTTTGTAGGTAACAAATCACTAAAAGCACTGCAGAATCTATTTTATTTGAAGAGATGCTTAGTGTCATGTTTGAGTTTAAATACAAAAATCTAGACAAATCTGAAGCAAACTGCATAAAAGCATTTAGGGAAAAAAAATCCTGAAGAGTGATTTGTACATTTCAATCTGTATCCTGACAAGCTGAATTTGTTGTTTCTAAGTAAATATTTGTTCTTTAAACTTGATGTTCTTATAGCAGCTGAGAATGAAATCTGATTAGCTAAAGTCAAACTCTGAGGTATTAGCTGCTGGAGGATGCTTTGGTTAAGTGTTTTACAAGTTCAGAGGGGTGGGTTGACCTTGTCTGGCTGCCAGGCGCCCACCCAGCCATTCTCTCACTCCCCTTCACAACAAGCCAGGGAAAGAAAATAGGATGAAAAAGCTTGTGGGTCAGGATAAAGACAGGGAGATCACTCACCAGTTGCCATCATGAGCAAAACAGATGCAATATGGGGAAGGTTAATTTCTTGCCAATTAAAAATAGCCCGCCATAGGCTGGATGAGTAGGCAACCTTGAAGGTTACCCACTCTTCACCTGGAAGAAGTGGCTGCTCCACCACTTCCCTACAGCAAAACCCTTTTCTCTTCTGGAGTCCATCTTCTTTCCTAGAAATCGAGGCTATGGTTCAGCTGCAGGGCACTCCTGTTCTGCAGAATAGATGTCCGAAAGCTTCAGTAATTTGTATTCAGCATATGCTTATGTGCTTCCCCCAGAAAATATGGATTTGAGCACATGCTTTTCCAGATTAGTATTATGAACACTCAGAAATAGAAACTATGTACACTGACTTAATCTATCATGAGTGAAAACCGACAGCATGGCAGTCTCAGATGTTTGGTACTCTAGTTCAGCATAACTGTTACCAGATTTTCATGTTTGGGGGGTTCGAATTACACCCAATGTAGAGAAAATTGGAAAAGATTATCTACCTGATTTTTGTTGTCCTATGAATCATTAGCTCACGGGGGTTGTTTGTTTGTTTTGTCTTTTTGCTTAAGGTGCTGCTAGCATTTTATTGTGTTAACAAGCTGTTCACCTGTCTTTCTTGCTTGTGTAATGATATTCTATAGATAAACACAGAGCAGCTGGCAAAGCTTTAACGAGGCTGTAGCTTTTTTCACAATGCTTGGCTTTTACATATCCTTGTGACCAACTACCAATTGTTGTCTTCATCTCTGAGTCATTTTTCTTTTTTATGCATGTGCAACACCAGCTTAAGACTTCATGACATTGTACAAAATATGACTGTTGAGGGAATTTTTTTCCTTTTTACTTTAACAGATAGCACTTCAGATAGTCAGTAGATTAAAAGGAAAATACCACAAACTAAGTAAAACCCCAAAACCAAACAACCCCCCTCTGCATACATCTATGTGCTTGGAACAGCAGTTCCTTTTTCATTTAGTATGAAGAAATATTTTTGCTGCTAAACCTCTGACAGTTAAGTGCCAGAATTTTTGACTCACCTGCCTGTTAGAGAATTATTGTGTCTTCTTGCTATTTATTAGCATTTGGAAATCAATGAAAAATTCAAAGTGCCTGTCCAAAGGAAGGATGTGAATACACTTGCTTACATGTGAGGTGAAAAATAAGCAGATGTAACAACTTGCTGGTATCCCTTTTTGAAGAAGGACCTTCAGTCTTTGGAATTTGTTGTCTGCCAGTTAAACTTACTGTTGCAACTGTGACTGGTGTAAAAAGTTTTAATTGATTAAGTTTCTGTTGCTTTAAGTATGTTACTTTTTCACAATGGCGATAAATAAACTTTGGACTCTGTGCCTAAATCCTGTTACTTCTGAACAAAAAATTTTTTCTTTATAATATTATGTAAGTCTTAAATTTAATTAGCTTAAGACTAGTTACATGCAACATTATTTTTAAGTTTTGAAAATACTGAGTTGGCTCGTCAGTGCCTTTATTTAAATTGCTTAGGGCCTAATTCTGCCTGTTCCACAGAGCACGCTGCCATCTTGTACAAGGAGTTGTTTTCCAATACAGAAGTATTGTTTTCTGTACACTGCAGAGTAGAAGCAAGTTTCTAACCTATGGCTTTCATGATTTCTCATCCTAAAGGGAATGTGCTTTCACTTGGGAAGTCCCTTTTTAAAAATTTCTGTGCTGTACAGTAATTGTTCATATTTGGGACTGTCCGATAATAGCAGCACGTATTTTGGGGAATGGAAAGTTTAAGGTTGATCCTGTGCCTCTTTCCTTTCCCTGAAAATACAGTAGGTAACAGATTTAGGCTGAGAACAACTCCTTAAAAGACACACTACTGTTATGACCTGCCTCTGAGGCAGGCTGGGATTCCTGTTAGTAAATTCCTTGGGATGAATTAGAGTGAAAAGACATTGAGTGACTGGGGTATTTATGAGGCAGATTTATTTTAAAACAATTCAACTGCGGTGGAAAGTATGTGGGCATTTTGTTTCTCTTCTATAAAAGTATAAACGTACCACAAAATACATAAGGAAAAGAAAGAGAAGGAAAGGATAAGAGTAGATAGTTGAGAGGGAAGATGTCACCGCCTGAGGACCCAGTGATGAGAGTTGATCACTGTTTTGCTGTACTAGTAGTCACAGACGTGATCCGTTGGGAATGGGGGCCCACAAAACAGGTTATATACATTCAAGTTGGCATGGAAATGCCTGGATCTCTTCCCAGGGAAAGGGATTCTCCAAGTCTGATGGAACACTATGGGCCATGTACAGTCTTCTGATGGAGAATTCCCAAAAAGAGTGAGGGAGTACTTTGGGGTCCTCGGTGGTTTTGAGTCCCCTCTATTGGTCCTGCCCACTCCTTGACTCCACTTCTGTGCTTCTGCACTTTATTTTGTGTGGTCACTGTAGACCTGAACAGGAAAATTAGCTCCAGAAAGGTGCTGCCCTGTGTTTGCATAGCCCCCACTTCCAGGCACATCCTGTTCTAACTTTCTCACTTGAGTGGTCATTGGTGTTTGAGGCATAGCAATGCATTAAATCCTTACTGTTCAGGCTTCTAAAACCACCCTTTCCCTTACCACAGGGGGAATAAAAGAGGCTGTGTAGCTTCAAGACAGTTCCACTGATGTGAATGTGATAGCCTTCCTCTAAAACTTTTCTCATCAGCTGTTAGAGCTGTAGTAGAATAGGAATGGTTGAACAAGCAGTTGATGTTTAACCAAATATTGTCCTGTGGTTGTGAAGGCATTTCTTAATAAAATATATGTATTTGCATAAAATACACTTTTTAGTAAGTGCTCCTTGAAAAGTTACCCCAGTGGATGTAGGTTTGCTTTGTTCCCATGTCAAAAGGCAATCTGGATTTACCATCAGCAAAGGCGTATAATTAATGCTTTTCTGTATCGTTTCTTTCCATAGGGATCAAGTCAGGGTTCCTGAGTGTGTGGGAGAAACATAAATGCTTAGTGCTGGAAGAGTGCCAGTGAACAAAGGGAGATCTGGAGCCTTTCATCTCAAGTCCATGGACTTTATTTTGAGCAGGGTTGGGTTTTAGCTGTTGTTCTGAAGACTTTAGATCAGCAATTCAAAAATGATGGATATTATTTTCCAGAGGACAACTGGCAGGCTTCAGAAGATAGTGCTATCACTAGCTGGGATCTTGCTCATTTGCATGGCTCCCTTGCTTCTTTCTGTTCTTTGGCTTATTTGGGATCATCGTGTCTTCTTTGTGCAGTGGTGGTGGCTGCGTTCCTGTTGCGATCTCAGTGGAAGAAAAAGCCTGAACAAAATCTGTACTTCTCTACAAAGGATCACGGAAACCTGGGGGAAAACATTCCCTTTAATGTTCAAATTATGGGCTGCTGTCAGTTCCAAGATGACGCACGTTTTATGTTACTCAAAAAGAGGTGGTATTGATACTTGAAAGCTGCTGTTGAAAATCATGCAGAAAGTGCTTGCAATTTTTCTTTCAAAAAGAGGACATTTCCTTAAGAACCACCCTTGTTTCTGTAAATGTGATTTTCAAAGTGATTCTTAGATTCCAGAATTACTATGTGGCTTGAGATTGGTCTGTTGGAACCCTGGCTTCTTGTTGATAGTTTATTTTTTGGGCGCTGTCCCATGTTGGGAAGTCTGTGCTAGAATTTCTCTTCTCTGTTAGTTGTCACTATTTTTTAGGGATAGTTTCTGGTTTTGGTCTACCTGCTTGTTTACAAGATTGAGAATAGCATCTTTTCTTCTGATAACATGCAATAAATAATTCTACAGACCTGTTATTTTTCTAATAACCTGTAGGTAACAGGTTTCTTAATTTGTTTCTTTTTAACATTCTCTTATAGTCCATTTAAACTCCACTCCTGTTTGAAAAATCAGATCAGAATTCATTATGCAATAAACCAACCTAACCTAATCCTGGTCACTGTTCATTGGTTGGACTTCATGGGCAAAGCCAGAATGTAACCAGTTCAATAGTTAATACAGCTTTTTCATATGGACAGTTTTACACTGACCTTGTGGATGGTAGGTAGGCATCTTCTGACTTTGGTATCTGACCTGTTGAGTGCAACTTAATAAAAAGTAAAAATCCTTAAAATAAATATTCAGTGAGTGATCTTACAACATGGCTAAATGTGTGTTACTTTGTTTGGTTGCGTTTTTTTGTTTTTTTTTTAAATTAACTAGTAGTGTGCTGATTCTTGTCTTTGTACTGGCTGGAATGATAGTTTGTGTATATCATACAAATGGGGATAGTAAGTTATGACCCATATATGAAGTGATGGTTTCAAATCTGTGGAGACTGGTGCCAGCACAATGTACCACACCACCGGAGAACAAAGACACTCAGGATAGCCTGGGCCATTTGTTGGGCTGAATATGTGGAATATAAAGAGGCATTAGGCAGAAGGAATGCAAGGTGTACTTGTAGAATGAGACTCCTGCCTGGAGAGCTCATACTCAGGAGGGTGTTGGAGTGATAATAGCAATATCACCACGTACAAAAAACTTCCAGTGCAACCAAACAAAAATTCTCCCCAAAAATCCCAAACCCTTATGTGCAGCCTACAGTGGTGATATGGTAAAAGGGGTTACTGCCGTCAGTGGATACAGAAATAGGCAAATAGAAGTACTGCAAGTACTCGATGCTGTAGTGGAATAAGGCAAAATGAGCAGTGTTGCTGAAGTCCAGCAAATCAAAACAAGGATTAGATGCATTAATTTGTTGTTAAATGGGATGATTTCCTTAAACAAACTGCCAAGATAAGTGGTAGGTTTTCCATGAGGTGTTTTCAAATTAAGTCTTTCTATTAATTTGAGTATCTAGGGATGGGAATTGCTAACTCTTCCTCTGCCAAGGAATAGTAAGGAATTTGGATTAAATTATTTGAACCATATTTTGCATAAACTGAAAATAAAAATTGGCATTGAACATGGCACCCTCCCTAATTTTCTGTTACCAAGTGGAGTAAATTGAATTTGTAGACTTGTGGTTATTTGCTTTAAGTGGCCCCCTGTGAAGAGATTTAGAGTTTCATGCAGTTTCAGCTTGCCAGGGACCACATATGATTGACAAAATTAATCAAAGATCACACTACTAATCCAGACCAAACATAACACAGTTGAGAGAACTCAATTAAAACTTTTGTTCCTTCAGTTGAAAAAATCAGCCACGTGGGAGCTAAGTATCTCAGGCATACTTGTGTTGCTTGAGACCAGTCTTAATAAATTGCCTTACTTTGCTTCTGCAATGCAATTTAGATGCTTGAAAATCAGCAGTCGTGCTTTGCCACAATTCCATACACAGGCTCCTGCATCTTTGTTTATTAGCTTTGTCCAGAAAGTTTTAATGATTGTGGATAGATGCTGAAGGAAAACATAACACCCAGAAATGATAAAAATAATCGGGTAGGGAATGCTTAAAGAAATGCTTTACTAATCTTGACTATAAATACAGAAATTTAGAACTAAACAACATAAAATTTAGTAGTTCAATTACATGCTCTCCCTCTTATTATCATTCATTTTGAATTTTGTTTGTTTCCCTGACCATATATCACAAGCTTTATCCTTCTCCCTGGGCACCTTTATATCAGGGCTATAGTGAAGACATTATTCAAGAGTGTAGATTTTTGTCAGCTTACACTTAAGATATTGAAACCAGAATTCCTAGCTGTTAATGTTAAAAAAAATCCTTTTATGATGTAAACTTTTACTATTAATATTTATTATTAATATTAATATTTCTCAATGTTTTTGAGGAAGCATTCTTTTGGTCTTTTTATTACAATTGCTCCTTTGTTTTAATGTGGCCAAAAATCCATAGTGATGATTCTGTACTTTGCCATTTGAAAGACTTGTGACATAGTTTTCTCTCTGTAATACCTTGTTTAGTCATATTATTATTTGTTTTGTAAAGTGTTTGCATCTATTTGGCCCTGGTAGATTCAGTACCTTTGCCTTCTGTGGCTCCATTCTTGTGATGCTCAAAAGGAGGATTCTGACCAGATCATGCTGCAAATGTTACTGTGGTGCTTGATAGATTATTCCATTGCTAGATAGGTTTGGGGGTATGGTTTGTTTGTTTTAACTTGGAAAGCAACTTTGTCTTGTTTTGCCTGGAGCTGAATTCTACTTTTGTTTAATAAACAAAACTTGTGATTCAGTTGTTTGCACCTGCAGATAATTATGTCACAAGTAGTGAGAATGCCAGGGTGGTTTTGGAGATAATGGTAGCTGAGTAATGTCTCAGATTTATTATGTGAGAGGTTTTTTGAGAGTTTGGTTTTTTTTTTTCTTCAAAGTAGAACAAATTTCTAAGTGTATGTAAGTATCTCAAGATCATTCTTTTCCATGCTGCCACACTGCTTATCTGGCTTATATGTTAAAACAAATCACAGTAAATACAACTCCTTGAAGTCAGTTTAATTTTTAGGTTTTGGTTTGGTTTTTTTGTAAAAATAATGTAATATTGTCCATGTCTCCAATACAGAGAACAGACCCACAGCTCCTTGCTCAGTTCTACTATGCTGATGAGGAACTAAATCAAGTAGCAGCTGAACTGGACAGTTTGGATGGAAGAAAAGACCCACAGAGATGTACACTGCTGGTCAACCAGTTTCGCTCCTGTCAGGTAATCAAAGTGGCAACTTCCTGATTTCAGTGGGATTTTAATGTATGTTTAATGTATTACATCAATATTTTTTGTATTAATTAGTTTTTATTCTCAGAGCTTTTTAAAATGAACCATCTTTAGATACATGCCTTTCCTTACTTTAAAGGGTATATTCTTGAAAATACTATCCATAAATGAAATTTCCTACGTCTCATATAAGAGTGTGGATGCTTTCCCTGAATAAGAATAGAGATCATAAACTTTGTGTCCTTTATAAAAAATAAGCATACAGAGCTTACTAAGACATGAAAAATATTTCAGAATTTCCAGCAGCAAAAAATAGCCATGTCATTTGTAGCTGCTCAGCTTTCACACCTCATGAATCTGATAGTTTTTCATTAGTAAATGAGCTACATTCAGAGGGTTATATGGTGTTTAGCTAATTCAGATTTTTAGAGGTAGAAACTACTTTTGTTGTACACTTCTTATTTGCATGCATGCTCTGATATTTTCTCTCCCAGTCACACCCAAGAAAAACACTTTAAACTGAAGTAGGCTCAAGTCTAAAATAGGTGATGCTCAGCTGATAGGAGGATTTCTATATGAAAAGTAAATGCTTGCTGTCACCTCAGGAAAATTTAAGTGGAAAGACCATAGTAATAAATACACATTTACATCTCCACTGATGCCTTGAGAGGCCTCCTAGAAACAGACTAGACAGCAGTAAAGAATTAAAAGAGGTATTTATTTGAAAGACCTTCAAAGGTACGCCCAGGGGAGTCTGAAGCCATTCTCAAAACGTACCCTGAGATGGACCCCAGGTCACGAGTTCTTCACTCTTTTATAGGTTTGGTTCATTTGCATAGCAGGGTTAATTCTCCAATTAAAGCTTCAGATTTCCCCTCAGCTTGCCCCCCCCTTTGTGGTTCTTTGGTTTATACTTTTGGCCTAGGACAGTCTTGGTGTCCTTGGAGAACAGGCCTGGAGAGGCTTTGTTATGCCTACCTAGCATGAGAGAGCAGAAATTAACAGGCTACAAGAAACTTCAGAGTCATGCACCAAGCAGTACAGAATTTGAAAAATATAAAGGTTAAAACCTAAGGCATCACCACCAAGTCAAATATGGTGCAGTTAAATGTAAAGAATGCATTTTGATTTACACTTGCTAAAGTTTTCTGCTGTTACTCCTAATAAAATGTACTGAACTTCATTGTGGGAAAAAATTTCATCACTAATCATATTAAGATGAATTTCAAGAAGAGTGCCCTGATTGTTGTAGGAAATGTTCACGTTAAGTTAGCAGAGTCTGTTGAAAAGAAAAACAGTCAGATGCTCTGTGTTTGCTCACAAGAAAACTAAATTTTAGAAGTGCAGCTTACAGGGAAAGAGTTGGCAGTGAGTGTATTGTTATGTCAGAAACAATTTTAATACTTCTGTCTACTTTGAATATATTCACAATTTCCCACTGAATCATTCCTAGAGAAAAATGTGGAGTTAAGGGTTTACCAAACTGGAAGCTGTAAGTTTATTAACAATTAAAAATGCAGTGACTTAAAGTGAAAAAAAAAAAAAAAGTGGAAGTTATTTCTAGAGGAAGACTTCAGTCTTCTGTGTGAGAGGCTAGCTGTACCTAAACAACATTTCAGCAATATTTATCTGACTTGTACAAAACCTCCAGTAGTGAATGTTCCACAAACTTTCTAGTCAAATTCTTTCCAGATTGGCAGGAAAGGTTTTCTGATAATAAGGGTGGATTAACAGTATCATTGTGTAAGACAAATCTCCTTCGTTTTTTTTATCCCTAGCAATGACAACTTATTCCTTATTTCCCTGCAGGCACACAGGTTTTCTGATGTGTTTCCCATAGTATAGGCAGACCTAAAGAGTTCTACTCAAAAGTAGTTTCATTTGTAGGAGTGCAAGAAATGCAGACTCTGATTGCTCCTTGGTCAATTTGGCTTGTTTTATAGTGATTCACTACCTTGTGACTCTTAGTATTTTCTGATGTCTGGTAATTTCATTTGTCAAACAGATTGCTGCTACTAAAACAATCTGTTGCTAGAGCCGAAAGAAGAGATGGAGGGGTTTTTTTTATGTAGCTATTTTTGTAATTTGTAAAGTTCTGTAGAGCAGGTCAGATTATCGTCGAATGTCATGTCCAAAACAGCTTTGCTAATTAGGTCTTATATTATTTTGTAGTATTTTGTGTAAATGCAGTGTTTTTTGGTTTCTTTTAAGAATTTGTGCTGTAATTGCCAAACAAGAGAAGGAGCAGTGTTTTAGTAAGGATTCAAAATGTAGGTATTTGCTGACCAAATATTGCATGGTAGGAGGAGAAATTGGTTTTAGCCTAAGGTGTGGTGGGGTTTGAGAATGATGGAGAACCAACAGCCAGCCCTAGGCTCAGAAGGTTGTGGTGGAAGGTTGTGCATGTAAAAGTAGGGTGGCAGCTGCATTGTGCAGCACCTTTGATATCGGCAAAAACAGTCATGTAATTCTGAGACCTTTTATTTAGTAATGCGCACTTTCTGACTTTTCAAGCAATGCTTTAGAAAACTATTTTGTGACCTCAGAACAGTTAACCAGACTCCCAGTCTTTGCAGGATTTTTTTTTCCTATTTTGTCCTTGTTTTTCCATGGAAACCTTAAGTTCTAAGATTTCCAGATTATTCCCAATTTTTATCTCCATGAAATTTACAGAGGCGTAGCCTTTCTATAAGATTTTTGTGTTTTCTAGGGACAAAGATTTCTAAAATTCCATGTCCTTCTATCTTGGCATCTGTCTTTTAAATTAATTCATCGTTCCTGGTTTGCTTATTTTCAGCTCATTCACTGATAGTGTCTGCTTGATTAACAGATGATGTTTTTGAATTTTGGTTTTATCAATTAGCGAAAGGAAATGTGTTTAAATTAGTGTGGTTTTTTTGTTTTGTTTTTTTTTAAATGCTAACAAGTCTTACAAACTGTGATTCTTCTTGGAGAGAGGTTGGGTGTTATGTTGGATCTTAACCATATCTGAAGAGCCCAGTTTTAAATCTTTGTGTCTACTTTGAATTTATTATAGTTTTGTTAAAGATCTCCAAGTTTACTGTAGTGTGTGAACAGACTCAGACAAACCAGAAGGTCTCTGCCTAAATGATGTAATACTTTATAGTGGACATACTTAATGTTTTCTATCTTAATGACACTGGCAGTATTAGTCAAGGCAAGTTGAAGGTGTGGTGCATTGTGGTATTCCTGTGGATGTGCAGAGAACTGCAGTCTTCAAGAATGTTGATGCTTCCTTAGAAAACTGCAACTCTGAGTGTTGTCTTCTACTGCTTTGTCATGATACTATCGGTTGATAAGAATCACACTTTTTACAGTGAATTAACTTTTCAAAATTTCTGAACATCTTGCAGCTTGGTTTTCAAATGCTGTGGGGTGACTGTACAGCAGGATGCTGAATAGCATAATCCATGAGTAAGAATGGTAAAATGAGTAAGATAATGGTTTTCAAAGCTTAACTTTTCATTTTCACTATAATGTGATGTAACACTGTTTTCCAGTTATGGTAGCCTATTATAAAAATGCCATCCCTTATTTTGCTTTGGTGTTTGCATGTCAGTGGTAAAATATTGTGGGAACATACCTATCAATACAATATCTTGCATTTATTGTGTGATTAATACCTATTCAACAGAATAAAACACTTCTCTACTGGTTTCTGTTAAGATTAACAATACCTAAAGTGTGCTGAGATGCTTGATGAAAAGCTGTGTAAGCTTTTCTTAAATTAACGAAAAGGTAGGTAGAATGTCGTACTTTGGTTTATTGAACTTGATTGATGGTTATAGAAGGAAAATTTTTTTTTTTCCCTTAAGAGAAACATCTCTGCATTAGTCAGTGTTCAGTGATACGCAGTGCTAGTTCATGTGAGCCTTTTTTTTCCCCCTGCAACACAAATCATTGCAGTATTTTGTGGTATAACAAGTTGTCCTTTCCTATGCTACTCACAACATCACACAGTATTGAATTTTACAAGAAGTGATGGTAACTCATGTACACTTTTGAATTATTCACTCATGCATTCACGATCATTCTCTAAATTTATTTGCTTTGATCATTGCTTTTTTCACATTGATTAGTATTTTGTTAGTTGAGTTGGTAAACTGGTTTAAAACAATTTATCAGCTATTTAAATGGAGCTAGGTTTATTGTTAAATATTACAAAACTTCATTGGTTTTGTTAAAGACTAAAGAGTGAAAAAACCCCTTTGTTTCTAATGCAGAGAGTTTTTAAAGACTTGACAGGTAACAAACCTGTGCATGAGTACTTCACATCATGAGAATGTTTTTAGGATCACAGTCCTTGCTTGCTGTTTCAGTACACTGAGAATTATTTCTCTGTGTACAGTACTGAGGTCTCAGAATAGCACATGAGTCAGTTCCAGCACGGTTTTATCAGCATTATTCCTGCAGATTGTATCTCAGCAGCGTGTCACTTGATCTGCTGAGGTTCGCGGGGAAGGAATTTGCCCCATCAGGGCACTGCCCTCAAGCAAACCATAGACTTTCCCGGCTGTGCTGTCCATTTGCACTGTTCCACAGAATAGTAAAATGGGGAATTCATGATATTTGTGAGACATGACTGTTTCTGGCTCACTGGTAGGAGTGGAGTGATGGACACTGCTTTGACTGGTAGTACATTACACTGATTCTTTGCTCCTTTCCTGCTATTTGCCTTCTTGGGAAGCACCTCCTGAATTACTGCAATGGCAGCCCAGCATTTCCAAGTCAGCTTTAGCAGTTTCAATTTGCTGTAACATTAGGCTTTAAAATGTAACCTTTAGTGGACTGCTTCCTGTATAGGTCAGTCCTTCATATAGTGCTGAGAAGCAGGGACCTGTGAATCTGAACCCGATTATTTACTGTAGAATAAGTAAATGTTGTTGAGGAGTTGGAGCCTGTAGAGAAAGCTAATCATATTCCAGCATTTTGTTGTTATCACTTGTCTGTCTCAGTTTCTGTGGCAATACAAAATATGTAGTGAATATTATCAAAAATGCTGTGTTTCAACTGCACTTATCTCCATATTTCTTCAAGCTCCATTTAACAACTGAAAGCACCATTGTGAAGTAAGTTGACATACAAGTGTCAGTGGAAACAAAGCTTTGCCCTCACTGCAAAGGAATGTGTTACAGGCTGAAGGAGCTTACTGTGGGGTGTGGAAAGATGGTATAAATTGAATATGGCAAACAGGGAGTAAAGGAGCTGGGAGCATAACTGGGGAATCTGCTGTGTCACAGAGTGACATGGTAAAATCATAGAGTCATAGGATAGTTTGGGTTGGAATAAGCCTTAAAGATCACACAGTTCCAACTCCCTGCCACGAGTGGGGACACCTTTCACTAGGCCTGGTTACTCAGAGCCCCATCTAACCTGGCCTTGAACACTTCCAGGGATGGGGCAGCCACAGCTTCTCTGGGCAACCTGTTCCAGTGTCTCACCACCCTCACAGAAAATAATTTTCCTAATAACAATCTAAGAATGGCTTCATGAGAGGAAAATCCTGCTTACCAAACGTGATTTCCTTTTATGACAAGGTAACCTATCTAGTTGATCAGGGGAAGCCAGTTGATGTGATCTTTTTGGATTTCAGTGAAACTTCTGATACTGTCTCTCACAGGATCCTTCCGGACAAAATGTCCATCCCACAGCTGGACAAACACATCATGGGATGGGTGAGCAACTGGCTCATGGGTTGGGCACAAAGGGTTATAGTGAATTGGATGACATCAGACTGGTGACCTGTCACTAGTGGGGTTCCACAGGGCTCCATCCTTGACCCTGTGCTCTTCAACAGCTTCATAAATGACTTGGATGCAGGCCTGGAAGGGACACTGAGCAAGTTCACAGATGACAGAACACTGGGAGGAGCTGTTGACTCCCTCAAAGGCAGAGAGGCCCTGCCGAGAGACCTCAACAAATGAGAGGTTTGGGCAATCACCAGCCACATGAATTTCAACAAGGGAAAGTAACAGATTCTGCACCTGGGACAGGGCAACCCTGGGTGTAGGGACAGACCTGGGGAATGAGGACCTCAGAGCTGGAGGTAGCACTGCAGGTGGGGTCTCAGGAGAGCAGAGTAGAAGGGGACAGTCACCTCCCTTGTCCTGCTGGCCACACTTCTCTAGAAGCAGCCCAGGATACATTTAGGCTTACTGGGCTTCTAAGGCACATTGCTGCTTCTTTCAGTTTTTCATCTACCAGTACCCCCAAGTCCTATTCTGCAGGGCTGCTCTCAATCCACTCATCACCCAGTCTGTACTGGTGTTGAGCATTTTCCCAGCGTGGGGCAGGACCTTGCACTGGGCTTTGTTGAATCAAAATTTTAATGCAAAAAGAAAATATATGCTCTTTATCTCTGAAATATGCTTTCTGTGTATCTTAAAAGCTTAGAAATGTTATTTGCTTTGTGAAGATGGAGATGGATGGATTAGACAAGTCTAGAAGGGGAGGAAGCTCTTTGTCTGATACTGTGTAGTGTCTCACTGAAGCAGTGATAATGTTTGATAATGGGTCACTTCAGGAGGTGGTTACCAATTTCAGCCTGATACAGGGATAGCAGTCCAGTTGTCTTTCACATCAGCTTGCACTATGTATGTGGCAGATTTCTGTATTGTTTTTTTATTTTATTAAGAAAACCCAAAAGCACCAACAACATTAACACAAAACCCCCAAACAAACAAACAAAAACCCCCAAACAAAACAAAAAACCACAACCAACCAAAACAAAACCAAATAAATGACAACACCAGACTGGCAAAAATCTAACCCTAAACAAACAAAACTTTCAACACAACACCATCACACAGAACTCTGAAGTTGTTGCAGGGTTTGCAGATTGCTTTAGTAACATTTCCAGAATGGGAGAGAAACGTAACTGAGCTGAGGGAATTGTTATAGAGCATGCGTTGATTTCTCTGTTGTGGGAAATTGAAAGGCTCTTCAGTGTGTGACATTTGAGTTTTCTTATTATATATATTTAAAAATAAATAAAAGTTGATGTAGCATGAAATGACAACACGGGTGGTAATCAATAATGCACAAGGGTGAAACTGAATCTGGATTGACAAGTTGTTAAATAATGAAAAGAGAACTTATCTTTGTATACAAAACACAATTAATTTTTTATCAGTGAAAAAAAGAGATGTGGTTATATTATGTTAAATGGTGCATGCTGGGGTAGCCATAGGTCATTACTAAAGAGACTGTGATGCAAGGTTATACTGTACCATCTGCTCATGATGACCACATTTCCACTCCTGTGGAAAACCACTGGCTTTGCTGGAAGATGAGGTAGTCATCCATATAACACATGAGGTGGTAACAGGAGAGCAAAATGAATATTTCATCTGTACTTCAATTAGAGCAGTTTCTTCTTTTGGTCACAAGTTTTATTTAAATTTAAAAATATATTTTCTTCTTTGTAAAAGAGAACCCAGCTATAGAAGGCAATTAATTTCAGAGGTATTGGAGTCTTCAAATACTTAGTTTCAAAAGATAAAATGATTTTTCATTTCTTAATGTATGATTATTTGCCCTCAATCATAGTTTTTTTTATTGCTAACATTTGGCATGTTGGTACCTTGAATGAATATTGGCAGTGGACCTGAGACACAGTGGTATAATTCCCAGAGCATTTGAAGGCTAAATGAGGACAATGGAGCCCAGGTCATTTTAAGCCTGACTTTTCTCAGCATTTGTGAAGTAAGAGACTATACCTGATCCAGTTATGTAGGAATTAATGTAATGTGATGTGTCTGACTATCAGGGGCTTTATAGTTCTTCCACACTCTTCAGCAGTGCCATCAGAGGATTGCTGTCAGCTCTGCTGGAGTGTGATTGGCTAAATGTTATTTATTTTTTTTTTTTACTGTTGCAAAGAAGGATAGATTCTAGTATCGGCCACTGAATTGTTTATGTAGTCTCATGACTTAAATGTGCTGCAATTTTCCTTCTTTCCTCCATATGCACATGGTAGCATCACGTTAGCAAGATTAACAATATGTGCAAATTTTTTTTTGTGATGTTTCTGTACTTGGGGATTAAGTCTATTTTCTTCTGTTAGAAGCCTTTTCACTTAATCATATAGAGAAGTCCCTTTATTTTTTCTTTAATGCTGGGGAAGTATGATAAGAAAGACAAGGCAAGTTATTAATTTTTTCAAGACAGTTCTTAGCAGTGGAATTTAATTTTCATAGTGACCTTAACATACTTGGAAGTTAAAGTCTGTTTTTTAATAAGAAAGAATTCATTTCATAATAATGGATTATTACTAAGAATATTTTGTAGGAATATTGTGCAATCTGGTTTTCTCATGTGTCAAGTTGTCATAAGTAAGTTTTCATTAAAAAAAATCCTTGAATGAAACATCCTGAGTTGGAAGGGACCCACAAGGATCATCAAATCCAGCTCTTGGCCCCGCACAGCACCATCTGCAAGAGTCTCACAATGTACATGAGAGCATTGTCCAAACACTCCTTGAGCTCTATCAGGCTTGGTGCTGTGACCACTGCCCTGGGGAGCCTGTTCCAGTGCCCAGCCACCCTCTGGGTGAAGAATCTTTTCCCAATATCCAACCTAAACCTCCCCTGACACAACTTCAGGCCGTTCCCTCGGGTCCTGTCACTGTCACCACAGAGCAGAGATCAGTGTCTGCTCCTCCTCTTCCCTTTGTGAGGAAGTTGTAACTGCAATGTCTCCCCTCAGTCTCCTCATCCCGGGACAACATCCTCAATTCATTTGTTTGTCCCTTAGTCCTTCCCCAGAGGTTCTCAGCTGTGCCATTGCCAGCTACAAGCTCTGTGTATTCCAGCTTCTCCATTACACACAGTGCCAGCCCCTGCCGCACCTGTCCCGCCCATTCCTCCCGTCAAGCCTGGAACCATCCAACAGGGCACTCCAGTCACAGAACTTATCTCACCAGGTTTTGCTTATGCCAGTGATGCCAAATCTCTTGGGACTGGGCCAAGGCTTTGAGCTCCTCTGGCTGGATCCTCATGCTGCACCTTTAGATGAAAGCCTAAAAGGTGTTTATGTACTTATGTTAAACACTGGACACAACAAGGACTTCTACATATTGGAAGGAGGGATTACAAAATATTTTGGAGTTTGAGAGAATGGGTTAATTTCAGACTGCCCTTTTGTTACTCTTAGTGTATAATTGAACATTAAACTATTAATTGAATGGCTGGAGTTTAAGGTGATGGGAAGAAAATAAATTGTTAGCTATTAGGGTGGCTTGTTCAGTCATTGTAACTTTATAATTAGCCAGAGAGAATGAGAAGCTTAAATAGTTCAGTCATAACTCCAAGTTCCTTTTGGAGTAAAGATGCACTGGTTGTCTTCTGCCTCCAGCTAATGCTTTAGAAAGAATTTGTGTTAGCTCATTGCTGTGCAGCATTCTTGGTGAAAAACAATGCAGACTTTGACAGTAATTTAAAAAATTACTCATTTTTGAAAATATTACATGTATTAGCAAGCTAATGTTGCTTTGAAGAAGTTTGAAATGATTGATCTGAAAACAGCTTGTGATAAGGATGAATTTGCTGTTAGAGAGCAGGCTTCAGATGGTAGGTTTTGCTACTGCATGCTTTTTGCACTACTTGCACACCTAAGACCTTCCCGTTTTAAAGGCTTGGGGAAGCCTGTTCTCGTGTGAAATGAATTATGCAGAAAGTGTGCTGTTGGTTAAGAAAGGTTACCTTTTCGCTTATACCACCTACTCTCCCCTACTGGCTTTTAATTTTTTTCAATATAGTGCTATTTTTTCAATACTTCTCAAAGTAGTGTTGAGATGAACAGCAGCAGCATTACCCCAAGTAGATGGTTCTTCACACCATGAAGAAATAAAGCTAGATACTTCCTACATGCTCATATTGTTCCTTGTTCTGTATTTCTGAGAAAAGCCCAGAATTTAATTCAGAAAATGTAGTGCTCTTGATGCTAACATATGATTTACACCATATAAATTCTTAGGTTTGCCCTGAGAATACATTTTCAGTTCTCTAGAGGTCTCAAGGTTTCTGTGCCTGAAGATTACTTACGCAAATACCTAGCAACAGATATTTGTATTCTTTGATTTCTCAATTGCCCTGCGGTGTCTGCAACTACTGTTATGTTGTTGCTATTCCACATACACAGTGCTCATAATCAAACAGTGTAATTGTTCGTGTAGAGGTGTTAAATGATGATCATCTTGAGACTGCAAAGCTTGTTGAATTGATTTGTGCAACTGGGGCATTGAGCTAAACTGCCTTTGTGATGTAAGTTCTGGTAATTTTTGCTTTAGAATTGTTCTGATACTGTGAGGTCTTTTTTGGTATATTTTTTGTTTGCTTTTTTTCTGTTTAGGTCTGATGCAGACATAAATAATCAGAGATGAATTCTAGCAGGCTTTCAGAGTCATGTTTACTTTTGACTTACGTGGTAACTGGTATGAAAAATTATTTTTCATTTTCATATGTTTAAACCTCTGGCCTCAGTGCCAGCCTTATTTATTACTTGTACAATTGTCCTCCATAGGGAGTTTGCAAATTTGACTGTAAAATATTTTAACCCTGTAGCTGGAATGTGACAAGTTTTCTCAGTAGATCTAATTAATATAGTTGTGGTTGTCTGGCTTATTCTGCAATGCAAATATCATATTTTATAGTTGAGAAAAGAAAATTATGGGTAGATTCCTCAACTAGGGAAGCAGCATTATCTTGATGTAAATTTTTAGGAGAACTTTAAATCACTCATTTAAAATACACAGACAGTAGAAACTGTTAGAAGCTTGAACACTCTTAGAATAAAAGTCTCCAAAGATTTGGGCTCCACAGTTTTGAGTTGAACTACTGTTGGATATAACTCTTTATTTGTGGTATAATTTCACATTGGCCTTTCTTTGTCTTTTGTCTACCAGCTGCACAAATTCAGCATATCTCAATTAATTCTGTACTCAGTGAAATTAGATTTTTCATTGGTTTTTAATGCTAAGTATGTTCTTTCTCTCCTAGCAGGTAAAGGCTTTTAAATTTACCAGTGCTGTGGGTTACCAGTGAGCTTTCTAATTATATTAGTGGAAAGGCATAGAGTGATTTCAGAAGGAAATGTTTCTGTAAATTTGAGTGGTTTTGGTCAGAGTTCTGTGATAGTTTTAGCAGCTGTGCATGTGGGTTTCCAGTCTTTGATTCAAGCAAGCCCTTTGGCTCTCGGTAGAAATGTTATAAACATTTTAGTTGCAATAAATATCTTAACTTTATTGCTTGGATATGTAGCTGAGAATGGGCAAACAAGATAAATGAACTTTGATTTTTATATAAAAAATAACCCTGTTCAAATGTGTAGTTGTGTGTTATCACACATAGTTCCTTAGGCATTATTCCACGGTCCATTGGCAGCGTCAGTTTAAAAGTTTTCCATTCCAAATTTACACTATTCTTGTTCCTATTCCCACACTTAAGCATGGCACCCCTCAAAGCACAGCTTTGAGAGAGCTTTGAGGTTTTAGATCCTTATCCAAGGCCAGTTTAAGTAAGCTGTGGTCAGCTTTACACTTAGAAGCCCTTGTTCAGCTGTATGGATGCACAGATGTATTTGCAGTCATGCTGTGAAGTTCAGCAGTGAAATGACGTGGGTTACTCTGAATCAGTGCACTGAAAGCCTCTACGAGTGCCCCCGGTACAAGAGCACTGAGAGTGCTGGTGAGAGCCTGTGGCAGCCCCAAGGTGGGGGACAGGGGCTGCAGCTGCAGGGTAGATGAGATAAAGGGCTGAGTTCTTGAGCTGGCCTTGCTGCCAAAGGCCAGCGCTGCAAAATGGCCTGACTCCAGTCTGTGATGAAAAGTGACTTTCTGTTTCAGGCCTAAAAAAACCCCGAACTTCTCTGAAGGTGTGTCCTCATATCTGATAAATTGAAGTGGTCTGAGAAACAGGAATCTCTAGGGGGAAAAAAGATGCCCTTTCGTTCTGTGCTTTATCTGAATTGTATCCCTGTGGAAGAGAAGCAATTTTTACAAAGAAAGTCAGCATCAACAAGCATCCCTTGATAGAAAAGGTATGTGTGAAGAGCTGTTAAAGAACTCAAAGGACAGTGCTGTAGTGGATTGGCAGTGAGTTATCTAAGAAATACTAATTGTATAATTAACATTCTTGACAGGAGCAAGCTGGGAGTATGTACTATAATCACAGTGAACAATGAGGCAGTTCACAGGTGCCATGTTTTCATGTTTGATTGTATCTGTCCATTGAAGAACATTTTCTTGTAGAATTAGGCAAAAATAGATCTCATTAAAGGAGACAAATTAGCCAAAACTGAAAGAAACTCCCTGCTGTGTTCTGAACCCTAATGATTGGTTAGAAGTAGGCAAGAATCTATTCCTGATGTTATTTTGTTAATTGATATAGAGGTTAAACAGTGTGGATTGAACCAGGAGTATTTTAGCTAAAGTAATGGCCAGGTCTCTCTTGCCTGCTTAATTTGCAGCCCTGGAGACATTATATTAGTTATGTTAGTAGAGGTCAGTGAAGGAGACATCAAGGTAATTATTGAGATCGAGGGAAAAAGTTCACCAAAAGAAACCTTCATGTTCACAAAGTTTAGAAACTGTAGCAGACAAGGATACCTTTTAACAACAGAATGAAGGAGTAAGAACCAAAAGCAGACTGTCCAACCTCATTGATCTGTGGTGAGGAGGGAATCGTGGTTGTTTTCTGAATTGCATCTGTGTTTGAGGCTTTTTCTAAATTGGAACCGAGCTAGTGAACTCTAGAAAAATTCTCATAAGGTCTGTATTTAAGAGACTTGATGCAGAGGTAGGAATGTCAGAAATTTGTGCCAGGATTAGGCAGTTGTCTGACATGAGAGTGAGCTAAGCCTTATTCAAAGAAAATTATTTTCTTTCATACAGTGTCTTCCAATTTAACTTAGGTGGGGACAGTGTCAGTCTAGATAAAAAAAAAAAAAACTGAGAAAAGCCATTTTAAAGTGATGATGTCAAGATTAAGCTTAAATCTGAGACAATGCACATATCTCCTTTACTTTTTTCCTATCATAATAGAGCTTGTAAATTTGGGTGGTTTTCCTTTAGAGTTTCATCTCCAGTTCAGTTGTTTTATAACTGATGGCAACATTTGTCATTTCATTACTCGTAGTCATGATGACTTGTGTGAGTTGCACTGCTTGTAACAGATGTCTTCTCTGTGCTGCCTGACATCTTCAAACAGTTGGTGTCAGGTACCTGTTTGCTATTTGGGTTTGCAATTGAGTGAAAGCTCTTAACGTTTATTTTGTATGCAGGCAGACTTGTTAACCCTTTCATATATGTTTTCACTGTACTTCACTGCAAATGAACTCGAGTATAATTGTTCTAAATACACTGAATAACCTATAAGTATCAGAAGAGTTGATTTTTTTGTCTCTTGGGCTTGGTTCACAGATCTTAAATTTGCCTTTTTTTCCCCAGTAATGTCAAGTGATCAGTGGAATGTTACAGATGTGTAAAAAATATGTGCAGAGTTAAACATTTGTAATCAGTAAATAAAATAATTGTGTCTTTTAAAATATATTTTAACAGCTTTTCTTCATCATTTTTGGGGAACTTTTGGTCACTATAGAATTAGCAAATGGCTATAAAATATAAAATGCTTGACTTTAAGTTGGGCCATCAGTACTACTCTATCAACTAACAGTAATTTTATTTCTTTTTTACATTTAATATTTGATCTATTGATGTAGGGAGTAATTAATGTTTACGATATTTTTTTCTTTGAAAAAAGGATCCTAATAATGTTTAATACTGTGGTCTTAAATTGTAGTTTCCCATGTTAATAAGTTTTTTCATGTGTTTCCACTTGCTCACACGGATCAAGTAGGTCTTTCTGAGAAACTGCCTGTTATCTAAGACTGTGGACAGAGTGGAATGAAAATGCTGTGCACTGCAGGTCAGGGAATTAATTTGCAGCAGAGAACCATAGGGAAGAAAGCTGGCTCCATGCCAACTCAGCAGCTAATGTGTTGGGAATGCAGGATGCTTTCACTACAGCAGAAGAAGGCAAAGTGAAGATGGCAGTAATTCATGATGCCATCTCCTTCATTCTGCCCTCTGTGAATGGGGATTCCTCTTTTATTTATTGAGAGTTGTTGTTGCTAGGCTGGGGCAATACAGAGTTTAAATTGCCAGATATCCAAGATGCCTTTTCATGGTGAATTTTAGTATTACTCTGCAGTGGGCGAGGTTATACTAGGAGCTGCTCCCCAAAGTTCATACATTGAAAAATCCCATTACTTTTAGAAAGTTGAGCATCAAGAGTTGCACCCTCAGTCAGTTTGCAGATGACACCAGGTTGAGTGGGAATGTTGATCTGAGTGGAAGGCTCCACAGAAGGATCTGGACAGGCTGGATCAATGGGCCAAGGCCAATGGTCTGAGGTTCAACAAGGCCAAGTGCCAGGTCCTGCCCCTGGGTCACAACAACCCCTGCAGTGCTACAGGCTGGGGCAGAGTGGCTGGAAAGGGCACGGTGGAAAAGGACCTGGGGGTGCTGGTTGAGAGTGGCTGAACATGAACCAGGTGTGGCCAGGTAGCCAAGAAGGCCAAGGGCACCTGGCCTGGATCAGCAATAGTGTGTCCAGCACAAGTTTTCTGAGTGGCTGAGGGAGCTGGGCATGATTAGCCTGGAGAAGAGGTCTCAGGGGAGACCTTAATCACCTCTCATAGGAGGTTGTAACCAGGTGGGGGTCAGCCTCTTCTCCCAAGTAACAATTAATAAGACAAGAGGAAATGGCCCAAGTTGTGATGGGGGAGGTTTAGATTGGATATTAGGAAAAACTTCCTTAACAGAAGGGGTTGTCACGCATTGGAACAGGCTGCCCAGGACAGTGGTTGAGTCACCTTCCCTGGAGGTAATTAAAAGATGTGTAGATGTGCCACTTGGGCACGTGGTTTAGCAGTGGGCTTGGCGATGCTGGGTTAAGGGTTGGACTTGATGATCTGAAAGGTCTCCAACCCAAACAATTCCATGGTGCTATGTTGCCAGTGGGAAATACTCAATTAGCTGATGAGGCAAAGAGAGTCTGAAAGCACAGCCTTTGCAGTCTGTGCAAGATGCACTGGACAGAAAGCCATGGAACTCTCTGCTGTCTAGAGGGACTTTGAATCTCTGATGTGAAATAGTTGTCTGGGTTCAGAAGCCAGGACTTCTGTGTGTACTTTGAAAACCTGTTTGTTACATCAGAGAGTACACCACCCTATTACTTATGTTTCTTCTGTTAAAGTAGCTGATAAAACCCTAAACACTAGATAAATTGCTTTAATTGCAATAAAATCTTTCTTTATTTTTGGCGTTAATTTGTGGTTATCAGTGACTTCTGATTGTCATAATGTGACATGAAGGAGTTCTGGAATTTAACATCAAGCTAGAAAAGATAACAAAAAATGTCATGGACTTACTTAAATGAAGAGGCTAAAATATCATCTATTAAGCTCATGGTGATATCATCACAGACCATATTGCCTTGACTTTTTTTTGAGATTTACTGGTAATTCAAAACATGGCTATTAAAGAGGTACTGAACAGCACAGGAAGTTACCTTCCTTTGAAGAAGTCTTGCAAAAGACCTCAGAAAGGTCATATTAAATTTAATGTTATGGAAGAGCAGTGTAAGTTTTATCAAGGACATGTATAAAAGGGTGGATAAGTCTGCCTTTTGTTGATCTAAACGTATGTTTCATAGTATAAGAAAGATTAATTTCTTTGCATTTTTTGGGTGCCTATTCTGGAAGCTAATGCAGCAGTTGATGTTAGCTTTATGCTCTGATTATTTAATATATGGCCAATTACTGCTGGGCCAAAAATAAACCAACTTTTTGTCTTCTACTGTGGTTACCTACATGCATTGTCTCACTACCACTCATTATCTTTCCTATCGAAATGAAATAAAAGTGCTCTCTGTTATGCGAAACTCTGAGCTGTGTTTTCCAGGAAATAAGGAGGTTGGAGTAAATCCCAAAGCAGAATCTCTGCAGTGGCTTCCTGTGCTGCTGTAAAGCCTCAACTGAGCATCTGAAACAAAACTGTGCACATCCCAGTATGCAGATAAACCAAAAGATAACAGATAAAGCCACCAAAGGAGGCATTAAAATCTGGAGGCTTTTATGTAGGAAGATGGATCAAGTGAAAGATTTACTACTTCAATTCCAACTAATTGATTTCTGTTGCTTAAATTAGAGAAAAATTTCAGTGCTGCCATGTATCCAAACCCATTTGTTATTAGCTTACAAAGCAGAATACTGTAATTAAATAAATTGAATGTTTCTTGAAGCTTTTCTAAAGGAAAGACTAATTTGCTTACAATGCATTGGATAGTCTGTCTAAATTGGCTGGCATCCTTCCAGCTTTAAAGCAGCTGAGATTTGAAATTATTATGGGAGCAAATATTCCAATTTCTTATGTAAGTTACTCTGCTCTGAGTGCCATAAGAAGAACGGAGGAGGGAACGGGAGCGGTGGAGAATTGTTGGTTTGTTTTGGTTTTTTTTCCTTCTGTAGGAGAATAAAATAAGCCCTGTAGAACAACAGAGAATTTGGGAAATTGCACATTTTGAAACTGCAAAAGCAATTTACCTTGTAGAAATCTTTCAGTATTTGTACATTATATAGCAAAGTTCCATCAGATGTTCTTTCCTTAATCTTCCTGAATCCCTGCTAGACTAAGCAGGAAAAGATGGCCATCTTTTTAATTGGCTTTTTCACTTAGCTCTCTGACAGAATGACCAGCTGCCCCTGTGAAGCCAGGTAACTCTATACAAACAACTGCTACTGGAGATGGAGCTATTGTGATTTATCTCCATTGGAAAGTGTATATTAAAATTTTAATGACCTGTGGTTTAACTCAGTAGTACTGCACATATTAAAAAGAGAAATCTGACTGGAAGTTTGGCATACATGGAAGTGTGTTGGTAGATCTTGGGTGCTCTGGATCAGAAGCATCTAGAGATTATAGGAATGTTGAAGAAATGAGGAAGAATTAAACATCATTTAGGTGGTAAACAAATAAATTATATGCTTAAAAATTAGTATATGGTAAAAAGTTGAATTATCTTCATTGCATCATCTTGCCTTTAGTTACAGTATTTAAGTGCATTAAGGTATAAAATTTCATGATGCTTGTAATAATTATCTCCTGAGATGATTTAGACAGGATCTTAGTGCTTTTTAACAGGTATAATGAGTAGAAAAACAGAACAAAACCATTGAACAGTTGCTTACCAGCTAGGAGTCCTCTTGCTTTACTCAATTTGCTTAAAATGTTCTTTGATACATCAGGAATTCAGAGTATGTATATAGGTGATTTTGTAAGGGGAATTCAATCTGTCTTGTAGCTGCTGTCAAATAAGATTGCATTTAAAAAATAATCCATTAAAGTAAAATAAAATTTAGGGAGGAAAGGTTTTTGATATGGCTTTTCGTCTTATTCTGTGTAGCTTTTTAGGAAAAAAAAGCAGGGGGAAAATTGCATTTCCCCATATTAAAGTTTGGTGGCAAGTAAAATAAATTGGAACATCATGTCCTGAAATATAATGTAATTGGATTACTTAAAGTCTGATATAACCAGATTTGAATAGTGTTCTTCTCAGAGTTCCCTGCCTTAATATTTCTTTGTATTTCCTGAAACTTTTGTAAAATTTTAACTGGTAAGATTGCTTTTTATCACTGTATCTCTCCAATGCAAAAAGGCCTTTGCAAACTTTGATTAATTCTCTGAAAACAGGAATCTGGCTTTTTCATCCTAATGATAAAGACCAACCTGTATTGCTCTGGTGATAAAGCGAGAGCTACTGGCAGAGCACCTGGTCTCAAAATAGATTAGTAATAACAGATTTGAAATACCTCATGAGTGACTCATGCCCTTCTGCTATTTAAATGTTTTTATCCTCAGTTTCAGTCTTTGCTCTGTAACTCTGGGTAGAAGCTAGGTAGTTTAGGAGTTGTTTTTCTTATGAGACCTACTTTCAAAATACTTTGGTTCCCCAGCTAGATTTAGCTAAATAATGGTGAGAGAAGTATACTCAATAACATGAATTAAGAAATGGAAGGAGAATAGGAAGCTTCCTATTAGTCTGTTTTTTCTGATCCTGAGCTGTCTTTCTAATTTGGATTTGCTTAGCTAACTCCATGCTGTTGTGGAGAGAGGAGGTGGTGAAAGTGTTCTTCAGCCAGTGGTTCAGGATGGTGCTGCTGAAGCAGGGTGTGGGCATCTTTGCTCTGTTCTCTCTTCTTCCAGGATTTGAACTTCAGTTCTCCTTGCAATTACACTAGGGAATATTTAAGCTTGGTTTTTCCCTCAGTTTCTCCAGTGAGCATCTCTTTTGGTTCTGATCCTAGTGCCACGTTGATCCTGGCAGAACAATAGGCCCAGCAGAGTGAGGGGTGCATCTCTAAAAGAAGGTGTTTTATGTGTCAGTGATTCTAGTTTTCTTTTCTTGTCTCTTCTCATACCTGCTGGCCATGGTCTGTGTTGTGATGCCCTGGAGGGACTACAGGGCATTTGATTTTCAGACTTATTTCCAGAGAAGGTGGTTGAATGTTACACTTACTGGTGTGTTTTAACTGTATGAGGTGTTTTTGTTTGTTTTCAACAGCTTTATTGAAATGAAACGTATTATCTCATGACAGCCTTGCAAAAAATACTTCATTGTAAAAGCGTTTTAATTGTTAACACATCAAGTACCTTATACCAGTGTGTAATAAATATTGCTGATGGTTAATTTATTCATTTAGTATGGATGAAGACAACTGTAATTACAGCATTAATGTTAAGACTATTTTGTGGCAACAGCAGGTGCAGCAGTCTGTGCAGAAATTGCAGAAAATGTGGATCATTCTTGTAGCTAAAGTAGGTTTTGTCTTCTTTGATGGGGAACATATTAAAGGGGCAGGGTTCTTCAAAATTCCTGTCTTCTTGTCTTCTATTGTTTTTTCAATGCAGGTGAAAATAAAACAGTAAAGTGTAGATTTAAAGCAATTCTGTCTGTTAAAGAATTTTGTACAGACAGATTTGGTTGTATTTGTTTGAGAAATATATTAAATAGAATGTGAATTCTGCGAATACTTGAAGAAGCATGAGACAGGCAAAACATCTTTAATGAAAGCACTCAGCTTTTTTCATGCTCTCAATCTACCTTTATTATGTTAATCAAATTCCATGCAGTTTCCAGCAGGCGTACGTGAAAATTATCTTTTCAAATAAATGAATACAGATTATTTACTGCATTTCAAGAAACTGGTTATAGGTCTTTGATCATTGTCCTGGTGCAGATGTAGATCAGAGCAGTTATTAAGGCTCTAACTTGTGTGGTGTCCCCTTATCCTCCTGGGTGTCTGGTGGTAGGTGAGTATGCCAGCCCTTGCCCACTTGGGATTCAGGTGTGTAAACTACCTGCTTTAGATTCCCAGGATGAATTTAAATCTATTCAACCACAATGGTCCCAATATAACTCAATTTCTAACAGCATCAAGGTGCCCTGTCAGGTGCTCTTTTTGGGAATAATGGAGTGCATATTGTTGGGGCTGGTGAGAGGAAATGGAAGAAGTATAGTTCACTTGTACTTCTAGTTTATTTACTAATACATACAGATAGCTGAAGGTAACGAGCTCTTTGTATCATGCCTCCTCATCAGAAGTTCCATTGAAGTAGTCAAAATTAAGTGCAATTAATCTGAGAAATGGTTGCTGGGAGAACTAGAGAGAGTGGAGTTTGCTGCTCTTGTTTCTGTGCAGTATTCTCCTCTGTTTTCTCTGTGTGTATAAAGATTGAGGGTTAAACACTGCATTTTCTATCTTAATTGGTTGGTACCTCACTAATAAACTCTAATAAAAATCTAGAAAAATGTTTTCTGTGCAAACAATATATATGCTATCCTCTGTTTTGCTTCAGGATAATGTTTTGAACATCATAAATCAGATCATGGATGAATGCATTCCACATGAACGGGCCAACAGAGACTTTTGTGTTAAGTTTCCAGAGGAAATACGCCATGACAACCTTGCAGGACAGCTTTGGTTTGGAGCAGAGGTAGGTCTGTCATACTTCTGTTGTTTGGGCTTAATAGACACTTTTTTTGTTGTATAAAGCCCCAAGTACATTTTCAGACTTTTCTGGAAGTGGTACAAAAAATTACAGAGCATAGTAAACATCTGCAAGAACTTGCGCTGGGTGCTCAGAGAAATGGGGTTCTTTAACTGTGGTTTTCATTGGGCTAACAGCATACGCTGGTATTTTCATAATTGTGTGCTGTCAGTATTCCATAGTGAAAAAACTATTGTTTTGTGGGTTAGGATCTGAGTGATATTATTGTTTTTTATGCTGATTGGCCATCTTGTGTTTTGAAGATCTTAGAAACAAGTAAAAGTGTATTAGGGAGTTTTATCAGGACAAAAGTTCATCTCCAACAAATAGAAGTGCATGCTGTCACTTTATTTTAATGACTATGTTATGCTATAACTCCTCCTAAATATATAACTTTGAGCTGTCATTTGTTGCACATAACTTGCTTGTTTCGTTTCTATGCTAAAAATATAATAATTCCTGTGCAGAACAGTGAAGTCCACTTTTCTTCTCTTATCTGGTTTCTCTCAAAGACTTGCTTCTAGAGCAACCTGTAGGAATAAGGAATTTTTGTAGTGAATAAGCTTTCATTATTTTAACCAAAAGAAGCTTGAAGTGTCAGAAAAATAGGATGTGATAGGCAAGATATTTATTAGTACTGATGTCTTTGGCTAAAAAAAGATAAATCACTGTGGTATCTTTAATGATAAACTCTTCAGTTTACTGGCCTGAAGGTGACTTACGGCACCATGAATTTGTTGAGACTTGAGGGGGGATTAGTCTGACATCCCACCACACAACAGCACATTGTGGTCTTGTTTGCAGCGTTGTCTCTCCTGTATTTGAAGCAATCCTTGGGCTCCTGTTAATATACTTTTTTTTTCCCTCTACCAGCTTTTCCTTTCCTTTTCGGGTGCATGTTCTCCGTGAAGAGTTCCCATCATGTTCAGTCAATATGCCTCCATATGTTCCGTTTCTGAAACTTGCTTTGACAGTTGTTAATTGTAGGCTCCTCTTAGTCAGAGAAGTCTCAGATAGAATTTACAAAATTAATTTGGTATGTCAGTGCTTTGTAATCCTGTCCTCAGTCTTGTTTTATTCACTGCTGTGTTATATAAGCTAGACCTGTTTCCAAATCAAACTTCTACTGTGTAACCATCAGGCTGGAGAGACCTGTTGGTTTCAGAGAAAGTAACATATGCACTGATGATGTAATGCAAGCTCCTACTGCTGTAGACACTGTCTTCCTGGAAATTCATGTAGCAGGAAGGTTGTATGAGCTTTATGAGTACACACTTGTGTCCTTGTCAGTACAATCACTGAGTTATCAGACTGAGAAGTACCTACCAGAAGGAAACACTTACTTTATCCATACTTTCCCACAAATACCGCTTTTGCTGATAAGAAGTAAGAACATGATCTTCTCCAAGTGTCCTCAAAACGCAAATTAATGCATCAGGCTGTTGAGAAAGGATCCTTCCTGGGATTGCAGGTCCCTCATACTGAGTTGCAGATGTGGCTCCCATCCACAGGATGCCAGGGCGAGGGGAGTGACACAGCTGCAAATGGAGATTTAAAAATGGAGAGAAGCCCCTGATCTTTGAGAACAACCTTGTATATTTTCAGTTAATAGAAGTATTTCCATTAATGCAACAGGTAATGATTTCTATCAGTGCTTATTGTAAAGAATAAAGCCAACAGTTGTTTTTAATAGCAAGATTCATAAAAAGTTTTAATGATGTGTTACAGTAAAAATCTACCGTTCATGTCTTTGTCAGCTGGTCAGAGAGAGTCCATGTGTACTGCCTGGGGCAAAGAGTCTCTTAAATAGCTGCTTTCCAGACATTGAAAGGGAAGAATCACTTGGTGACCTGATTTTTATATATAATCAAGGTTTCTGTGGGAAGCAGGATACTGGCCTTACTGGATCTCTGTGTGATAGCCAGTGTGCAGTTTCACTGTAAAAGAACAGTCTCACTGTAAAGGACATCACAGTTGCAGATTTTCTGTTTGTTTTATAAGAAATGGATTTATTTTACAAAATCAAGCAGTCTAGCCCAAATCAAAACAGTCCATGCACTGTAGTTTTGCTAGATTCCCATCTCTCTTATGCAAGCAATCCATGTGTGCATAGAGGATCTATCCTACTAATGCTTATTGCCTAACTGGTGGGAGAATAGCTTTAGTTCTTCTGTCAGCCCTGTGGTTCTTGTACTTCAGCCTTCCCCTGTTCTCATGTCTCCCTCACTGAGCTGCTCCCTAACCTTTTCTGTGAAAGCTTTTGACTTGTGACATACCAGTGTTAAATCTTTCACTTGTTTAGTAATTTGCAGCCATCTGGGGCTAATGTACTGCCCTTGTTCAAAAGCACATCTTGTTAAATAGCAAATTTTGTGCTTTGTTTTTAAGTATAAAAGTATTTTTACTTTGGAAAAGCTAATATTTTATCTCTTCATATTTTTCATAGTGTTTGGCTGCTGGTTCAATTATTATGAATCGTGAAATTGAGAGTATGGCTATGAGGCCCTTGGCCAAGGATCTGACCCGAAGCCTGGAAGAAGTCAGAAATATCATTCGTGACCAGGCCTTAAGGGATTTGAACCTCTACACAGAAAAAATGAAAGATTCCCTCAAGCATTTTGATGTCCTTTTTGCAGAGTTTGAATTAAGGTAAAAGAGCTGAAGTAAATGTGTTGTGAGCAACGTCTTGGCCACTGCAGCTGTTATGTAGCTTGTTGGTTTTTGGAAATTGGCTCTTTTGCTCTGTGTTCTTTGAGTGGAAAAAGTATGTAAATTTTTTATCATGGTATTTGAATTCTTAGTAATTTGTTGTATTGTTAGATTTTTCCTTCCAATGTAGCAATAATGAAAAGACAACTAAATAGCTTTTTAGCAATCAACATTTGCTCTCTCCAACTAAACTATAATCTTCCATTTGCCTACTGGCATATGGCATTTGAGGGAGAATTTCCAAGACACAAAAGGAAACCATAAATCTCTTCTCTTAATGTTTTCTTTGTCAGAGAAAAGGCAACAAATACGAGATGTTTAAAAAGAAAAGAGTGATAACAAATATTCTATAGACTGAGGTTTTGTTCTCTTGTGCTTAGTGATACAAGCAAGATGCATGCAGTAAATTTAAGAAGGCAAATTGAATTCTGATGGAGGAAGTGCTTTTACAAAAGCCATAATTAACTACAGGAATTCACTGATTTGAGAATTTGATTGAAAAATGACTTTGAGGTTTATAGCTTAAGCAAAAATAACTGCTTTTTGGGGTGATGCTTTTTTGCCTCAGGGTCACATTGACCAGTCTTACATTGTGCTTCAGAGTATAACCAGCTACCTGCCTGTGTGTTAGATGTTTGTGGTGCTGGCCACAGACAAGATAATGGGCAAGATTATCTGTGGATCTAATATGATACAGTCATTGCTGCCCTTAGCAGAACATGTTTCTTACAATTGGCTAGTCTTTTATTATTTCTTGGGAATAATTTATAGACTGTCATGTCTCACATTACTGCTTGCTCTTCCTCAATACTGTTATTCTCTTGTATTCTTTTACTCAGGTAAGAATTTTTTTTTCTGATTAGAAAAAGCATCATTATTCTGTTACATTGAAAACACTTTAATTGAAAACATTGTCTAAAAACATGTTTTTAAGTGTGGATTTGAGTGCAGACACCAATGACAATCAGTAACTGGTTCTTGGCAGTGTCTGTGCAGTTTTTGGCCTGTCAATACCAGCTCTCTACTTACAACATTTTTCTTTACCATTGTTTTGCAAACAACTTCTTCCCTTTCTGTGTTACTTGTATTCTACAAATGACCAATTAAGTGATGCAGAGACAGAAAACCACTAAACTTTTACTGGTGTTTCTTACCTTGTTGAATTACTGCTTTTGCAAGTAATTCCACATAGAAATGAGGCCAAATTTTAAGTGTCATAAATTGTCTCATTGGGGTAACTGATTTTCACTAATCTAATTTCAGGTAAAACCTTTATAGATAAAATGTTTGGTTTAAGTCAGAGGTTTTTTTTGTTAAGGAAGTGCCAGAGCAAACTATTCTGTCTTCAGGATGGGGCAGTAAAGATCCTTCTAGGGCCCTGTGCCACACAGTATAGAGTTCTGATAGCTAAATGTGTATAATTATATTTCTAAATTACTACTAAGTTCCACTGCCTTAGTTCCACTGCAATAAGTAATTTGGCTGCTTTTCTTACAGATTCTTATACAGTACAGTTTTCATAGCGAGTGCTGTTGAAATAAATACAAATTGGTACAGGAAATCTGAGATTGGTACAGGTTTCTGAGATTATTTGCCCTAGGTTTGGTTTTATTTATAATCTTATTGGTTAAAGCATGTGAAACAGTAGTACATTGTTTTATAATTTTTGTAGTTATGTGTCGGCCATGGTACCTGTGAAGTCTCCAAAAGAATACTATGTACAGCAAGAGGTCATCGTACTGTTCTGTGAAACTGTGGAGAGGTAAGTTAAGGACTAGATCTTAACTTCTGTGTCTAATTTCTGTGTGGATTGTTATAGAAGTACATTAACTATTATCTTGAAGAATTGTCATGAAACACCAGGTATTTTTTCTTTTCTAGTAAGTATCCAAGTACAAAGTTTAAAGGTATTAAGCACGCTTGCCAGGCACAAGCCTGTGCTTTTTTTGTTTTCTACATTAAGAAAATACAAAACAAGAGATTTCATAATCCAACAATAACAGTATTGTTGGTATGCCTGGTTCCAGATGTGTACATGAAGACTAAGCATTAAAATAAGCTAAATCTGTTCAAGGCATCATAATGGTATTTCATGCAAGAATAGATGGGGAGATGATTCAAATCATCTGTGAACCTCCAGTGATTATCATAAAGAACTCGTAAAAGCTCTTTAAAATCTCAGAGGACTGGTCCTTGGCTCTCTATGAAGGGGCGATGATGAAAGAAATCAAATAATTCAGCAATTCGTAAGTTCTTCTAGAAGGATAAGGTGCAAAGAAAAGTGTGAATTTGTAATGTACTGTGTTGAACAACTTTTTTTTCTTCCCCCTTGTGACAGATTAACTAGCCTGCAGGTGGGCAGTAGAGGGCAACAGCATGTGAAATACTCAGTTTAAGTGGGGTTCTGAGCAGCAGAGCAGTGTTCTTAAAAGGAAATTAGTGAATCATATTCTATGTAGAATTATTAGACACCAGTTGACTGTAAAAGGTCCTTAAAATAACTGTTGGCTTTACTGTCATGTTTAGGAAAGCTTGTGAGGTAGGACTCTGGGTCTGGTGGAGTTGATCCTTTCATTTAGAAATGGAGGAGCATGGAGAACACTGCTACCATCTGTACATGACACCAGGATCAGAGGTGTTTCAGGCATTTTGGAAGACAGGATTACAACTCAAAAAAGGTCACAAGTAGGAGGAATTAACCTGCCATCAGTCAGAGAGCTACTACACATACACGTGTTCACCTATGGCATACACATGTCCAGCAGAGGCCACAAAGATGATGAGGGGTCTGGAGCATCTCTCTTAAGAGGAGAGGCTGTGGGATCTGGGCCTGTTTAGATGAGAGAAGACTGAGGAGATCTGATCAATGTACAATAATATCTCAAAGGTGGGTGTCAAGAGGAAGGTGCCAGACTCTATTCCGTGGTGCCCAGGGACAGGACAAGGAGGAATGGGCATAAATTACAACACAAGAAGTTCACATCAACATGAGGGAGGATTTCTTTACTTTCTTTACTTTGAGTATTGTAACAGTTGCCCACAGAGGTTGTGGAGTCTCCCTCTCTGGAGACATTCCAAACCCACCTGGACACATTCCTGTGTCACCTGCTCTGGATGACCCTGTCTTGGCAGGGGGGTTGGACTGGGTGATCTCCAGAGGCCCCTTCCAACCCTGACAATTCTGTAATTCTGTATTTGCCCAGTAAGAGGGAAAAGATGGTTTCTTACTTGTAGCATTGAGTAATCTGTGGGAGCTGTAGGAAGGAAACAGGGAGTGAGGGTGGGCCACAGACCAGTGTGTCCATCCACTACTGGCACCAACCAGGGCTTGCTTTGTGGTCGTGTCCCGTCCACCACCAGCAGTAATGGCTGGAAAGTGCTGACAAGGAATAAGAAAAAGTTGTTTTCATTCTTTTGGGGACCAAAAGCAGGACTAATGTGCAGTTTTAAGTGCCATCTTAAGCCCTGATATGAACAAGTCAGAAGAAATTTGAAATTGAAACATATGGTGAAATCTGGAAATTGTGAAGAAACCTGGAAAATACAGCCAAGTAAAACATTCAACCAAAATGGGGTTTAGTTTAAAAGGGGTTTAAGACATTTGATAAGGTATTTGAGGACAATGAAGCCTCCCCCAAATATTAAATCCTGAGACTTCAGTAAGAGTTACTGTGTAGAACTGGGCTGTTCTTGGGTGGTTTTTTTGTTAGTTAAGGGGGAGAATGACCTTGATAATTAGGGCAATTTGTATTTGAAAATGAAACCAAATACTTTTCCCTATTACTTTAAAAATGTTTCTTTTATTTGAAAAATTGTCAGCACTAGTGGTTTTCAGTATCAAGCTGAAGCTTGACATGAAACAGTAAATCGAGAAAATTTCATAAAATGGAATTGGGTTTTGAGTGACTAAAAGCTTTAAGTGTTTAAAGGGATTTTTTCTTGGATTCATGTTTTTATTATACTATTTTTTCTTTAAAGCAAAGACTTAAGCAGTCAGGTATATACACAGTGGTTTAGGTACGAAAACAGTGCATGAGTTAAATACTGTCAGTTTGGCTTATAACAATTTTTTCAGTTTTTTCCTTAACAAAATGTGTTCTTTGAGAGTTTGATGTCTTACCAAATAATTTCATTCTTTTGCTTAGAGCCTTAAGGCTTGGGTACCTCACTCAAGATATGATAGATGACTATGAACCAGCTTTAATGTTTACAATTCCAAGATTAGCCATTGTATGGTAAGTAATTTTTAACTATTGTCTACTCTGCCTCATTTAAAGGTTTATTGAAGATTTGAAAAGCTGTGTTTAGAATTTTGATGGACTGTCTTTCACACAAGTTTGCTTTAACGCTCTTTAAAAAGAATTAAAGAGGAGGATTGTTTTGTTCTAAATCATTACCAGTTTAATGTAGAATACCAACACAAAGAAAGATGGTAGGCCTCTAAATATAGAAGGCAGGAACAATTGATCAGGCATCCTCCAGCAAATTTTAAGAACTAGGAACATCAGTCTTTGCAATGTCATATTGTTGGAAATATTTTTAGAAAGCACATATTTTGTGACACTCAAAAATAGTGTTACTTAAGGATCCAAGTCTTGAAAACGACAAATTTTCAATTAGATTTGTGTATTTTTCTCAATGACTAAGTTCAGAAGGAATTACCATGGCAAACTGCATTGTAACTGTTGAGTTAGGCTTAATTCTCTTGAAGGAAAGTATTAATAATGTGTAGCTTTTGTGTAGATTTGTGCCCTGTATTGACCACTCAAGGCAACTAAATTGCAACAGTGGTTTTGCTTCATGCAGTTTTTGCAATATTGAACAAATCAGATGCATTTTTCCTAATGAGTCTTCGTGATTTAGTAAGGCAGCAGCTTCTCTGGAGTAAAGCCAGCATATTTTTAATATTTTACCATTGTGAATGTTTTAAAGTTAGCTAATATAAGTAGTATAATTGAGGGAAATAAAAAACCTCAAATCCTGAGTGTAATACACTTCTCCTCAGGAAATCCCTGTGGTCTATTGTTCCTGTTAAATAGTATATTGTCTCTAACTGTCATTCTAAAAATAATAACAGTAATAATCTGATTATTGGAAGACAACAGGAATGTGAGAACTCAGTTTGAAGCTGCTGGAAGACACAGCGAAGACGAACACATCATGACTAACTGGAAAACCAGGGGCTCTCTGGAAAATAGATCATGTCTATCCCAAATTGCAAAGAAGGATAGAGAAGAAGAGAAAAAGTTTAACTGCTCCTAATTATCCAGTGATATGAAAAGAAATCACTGTCATGTGAAGTTCCACAGAATAACTACCCCATCCAGATACAGTGTTTTCTGGAAGAAACACAAGCCTTGTAGGAAATATTAAGACACACTTTTTAGCAATTTTTAACTCTTTTTAGTGCTACAGCTATATTCAGGCTTTGCTTCAGAGCTCTTTCAAATGTTATACAGAAGCCATTTCATAATCCTTTTATTTTTTTTTCCTGTGGTGCTCTAGCCCACTTATATTTTTTTAAAAATTTCTTCAGAGAATTAAATTCTATGGAAAGCAAACTGTGCCTGAAAGCCAAAGAAACAGTGACTTGGCATCAAGTAGAAGTTTGAGGAGAGTAGCCTTGAGTTTCACCGAGCAAAGTAGTAACATTTGCTTATGCAGAACATAAGACATGAGTCAGCAATAACTGCTTCACTTTGTGGCAACCTGCTTGTTGAAGCTTGGAAAGCACAGAAAACAAAGATGAAATGATGTATCCTTGGCAACAAGAGAATTTGTCTTAAGCCACAAAAAAAAAAAAAAAAAAAAAAGGTGACTTGCAAAGAAAGCAACTTTTTCTCTCTCTCATCTCCTCTTCCCTGCTCCTGCCCTCAAATCCCTAATCCCCTGGTCTTTTTTTTTTAATACTTCAGAGGAATTCATATAGCTTGTGACATCAGGAGAGGCTTTGGTGGTTACATGGTGCTTGCTAGGGAATAACTGGTGGCCAAAGTACTTTGATAGACTTGTTAGTTAGCTGAGGATCCCTGTTACTCTGGATGATTTGGGTTCTGGATAGCTCTCTGAAGCAAAATGTAGTTTTAGTTTAAGAAAAGGAACATGCCTTTGAAATACCTTGGGTGACAGAGCACTGACACTATGGACAGGAAGGGGAAAATGGCCTTAGAAAAAGAAAACTGATGTCATCTCAAGTGTGAGAATGGGTTGCCTTTGGGAAACATACACTGTTTTTGCAGTGGGCAGAGGATTAAACAGTTTCAAGAGGAGTGGTGCCTGGTGGGAATCCACTCTCAGACACAGTATGATATGGTACAGCAGATAGGAAGGTGAATTTTGTTTAATCCCTGACACACAAACAGGTTTGGGCAGTGGTGATTTGGTCAGGAGGAGCTGTTGAGATATCTACAGTGAAGTACATGGAGGCTCTCAGGATTGTGAACTTACCTGGGAAATTTGTACAACTGCTGATTTAGAAGTGTGGTTTCTTCAACATGTGTTTTATGTGATTAAGAATATCTGTTTTCTTTTTTTACTATATGTCAATACCAGGTTATATTTATCCTAGAGGTAGAAAACTAGGAGCTCGGGAGTCCACTGCCTTACCTGGAAATTATTTAGACTGGAGAGAAAAAGACATCTGCAGTATCTCAAATCAGTGGAATTTCCCCAGTGGACTTGATAATAGGTTTCCTTTGGTTTCCTTTGTGGTTTTGTTTTGTTTTGTTTTGTTTTTTAAATCAGTCAGCTGCAGCAATGAAATAAATGTGTGTTCTTCCCTTTATGCTTCCATTGCTTTTTCTGCCGTGTTTAAGGGGGGAACAGAGTGGAGAGAATCTTTTTCCTGTTACTTTAAATGGCATCTAATTCTAACTGTGGGTGAATAAGACAAAAATAAGATAAAGAGATGTAGTTCAATGTCATTCTAATGTTTATGTACAGTTGCTTTTGTGACTATTCAGTGGTTGCTCTGTGTAATAAAGTTTTCATTTCTGTGTGTGTTCATGCATGTGTTTGAATTACAGTGGCCTTGTTGTCTACTCCGAGGGACCATTAAACTTGGACCATAAACCAGAAGATATGTCTGAACTCTTCAGACCTTTTCACACTTTGCTAAGAAAAATAAGGCAAGTAATAAAAGATAGGTGTAACTACTTTTCCTCTGAAGTGAAAATCAGAGGCCTGAAAACTCATAAATGCTTAGAAAAGTGTTTCTGTTTGCTATGTTAACCATAAACTGCATTTTCCTCTCATCAGCCTGATACACCTGTGAAATAACTAAATGTAGTTTTTCATTTTATGGTAGTTTTCTGAACTTTTAATCTCTGTGATAGTTTCTTTTTCTTGACTATTATTTTACAGCATTTCACATTTTCCTTGTGGTTTGATGATGCCTAAAATACTAAAGTTAGAGTTTATTTTTGGGAGATTCTGTTTCTGATTAGCATCAATGTTTCTGTTTAACTAGGCTTATTACATTTTCTTGTTATGCTTTGATGCAATACTCAGATAATTCTTAACCTAATAGAAATTACTATCAGTTTTTCATATTGTAAATTTATTTTTTTACAGGATGAATCACTTTATACTTCTTTCCATAATGCTTCAGTCTTGGTTACCATTGGAGATGTGGGCTTTGGCTCAAGTGTAAAGAGCATTAAAATATTTTTTTCTTAGCTGAGGTCTTTAGAAGACCTGTGATCTGTTACTTTGGAGAAATTAAGCTGTATTTTTAAACGATCTTTATGTTCACTCCTCAGGTATTTTATCTGGGTGTTAAAAATTTTTCTTAATCCATAAGCCTCATTATTTTCTTGGAATTCAAATTTATATACCAACTGCAACTTTTATTCCTAGAAATCTCTAGACATAATTTGGCAGGTATTTTTTTTTCCCCTGTGTCCAATTTTCAGCAGTTTATCGCCTTCCCTGGATGTCATGGTGACAGCTTGATGTAAGAATAGTTTTCACGTAGTTTATCCAGATTGATCTCCTCTCATCCGTTAGAGGTGAGGCATCTCCTGAGGGAGAATGTAAGCTCTGTCAGAGGTGGTTTGGGGGGGAGCTATTTCTGAAGTGAGCCTTTATAAATATCTAGACCACATCCTCTTGTGTCCCTTGAAGACTTCCAGTATTTTTGTCTAGAAGTCTTATTTTTATGTACATTAATGATATTCATATTGAAATATGAGAATTAAAATTGGCAAATCAACATGTTTGGTTTGTTGGGGTTTTTTGAGTGATTATGGTTTTATAAAACACTGGGTTAAGAACAACAACATGAATTGAGAAACAAAACAATTTAGAAGGGAGGAAAAAGCTTTATTGGTACTGAAGCTTGAAAAGTGCATGAAGTTACATTAAAATACTTTATTCCCAATATGTGGCTATTGCAGATATTTTCACCAACATTCCACTTGCTGTCTAAAGCCAAAAGGGTATTTAAAAGCTAATATGCTTCTCATCATCTGTATTTTCTGCTTTATCTTCATATGTTACAATGTGGAAAATGAAAATCAGTGAAGTCAGTGTATTGCACAGTCCATTTCAGTTACTGTGAACTTAGTTCTGGGGTTAAGAACAGATTTGTGAAATGCTTGTTTGCTCAATAACTACGGTTTTCAATGCAAACTTTAGAAAATAAAAAGACTTCCAGATTCAGTTTTGGAAAAGTTCTGATATACTTTAAGACGTGTATTTATTCTGTGAAGGAAAGGGAACATTAAAAAAATGTGATTTCAGCTGTCTAGGAGACAGTTTGCAAAGCGTTCTTAGTGAGATAACATCTATCAGAGCAAAAATTCAAGCAGGAAGTAATATGAAATTCCATGTCTGGCAGTCTCTGAATTGAACTCAAATACTGGCAAGAACTGAGCTCAAAAAGATCCTTTAGTAATATTCTTGAATGAAAAATACATTGACTGAAAATAACAATGAGATACAAATAAGTGTGCTGTTCATGTAGGATAATTGAATTACTTTTAAAAGTACCTAAGCTGTGTAGGTTTTTTTTTTCTTATCAGAGGTTTTTTTGACTCATCAGGCTGCAATCCCTACTCTGTGAGAATGTTCATAGAAACCTCTGAGGAATATGGAATGAGATATTTGATCCTGATATTTCTGCTCCCCAGTGAGGGAGGAGTGTTTTATCCTGGAGTCTTTTCTCTGCTCTCTATCACCAGTAGTTAAGGCATGAAAGTAGATTCAGAAGTCTTCTGTTGAAAGAGCTGCATTTTGTATTGCAGTTGTGTGCCTGTTGTAAGAATATAGAACAACATCTTGGTGCAGAATGTGATCACATCCCAGTGAATTTCTCTGTAAAGTTCTGTAACTTTTTAGCCAACTAAACATTATAGCTCATGGAGTAACATCAAATACAGAGCTGGTTGTTTTGTAGGGTTACAGGTAATTAATTTTTAAACTGTATTGTCCTAAAATATCCATAAGGCAAAGATAAGTACTGTATTTAATTATGTTGATCCACGTAATTTAATCAGAACTAGCAGAGAAGATAAATATCTATTAGGTATGAAAATTTTTGGTGTCCTGGTAGCTGACAACTTCGAAAACAATAGATTGTTGAGACTCTGAGAAAAAGCATAAGGCCTCGTCCTCTGTTTAGCCGAACTTGTCTTTAAATTGACATCTGGCCTCATGTCTTTGAAGAACTCATTTCTGTACCCTGGATATTGGCAGTAGAGTAAAATACATTCATTTTCGCAGTAGTTTTCAGGTTTCGCAGTAGGCAGAGCAAATCTCTTCTTCTGCTTGTAGCAGGCAGAGCACATCTGAAGAACTTGCTTTGTTTTTGTGCCAGTAGCTGTAACCACTGAAAGAAAAACGTTCCTTGTATTTTGAAAGCTAGATTGCCTTTCTGTGATACAATGCCAAAAAGAGTAAAAGCAGGTGAAACCTCACCATGCACTTTTTAAAATTCAGTATTTTCTGAAGCCTCTCTGAGAAGAAGGCACTCTGCTGCTTGTCAGGGTGGATTGAAGAAACTGACTTTACCTGTGGCTTCTGAATAATGTAAGCAGAGGAAGAAATTCTTTTTGCCCATATGAGCACAATGAGTTAAAGGTTCTTCACCAAAAAGGAAATGAACCACTGAAGTAGCTACAGTTTAATTAAACCTTATAATTTACTGATGACACCTGATGTTTAGTTTTTTAGTAGTGAAATGTCACATTTCTGTCCATATATTGGTTAACATTAATTTTCAGTATCTTCATAGTCATTTTACAACATGGCAGGTTGGCAGTGACTCCTGTATAATCTAATATACAGTATATCTAAAAGGTAACTGTTGACCAAACATTTGTCATCTTTAAAAATGGCTGGTGAATCTAGGGAATTTTTAACCAGAGAAGTGAAGATAATTACCTGAACCTCTTCTAGAATAAGCTGTATTTGTTAATAGCAAAATTTCCAGTGTTTGAATTAGGAAAATGAGTATATTCCCTTTGAATTTAAAGCAGGATTATTTCATGACTGAAATGATAGGACTGGTAGACTACCACATGTAATTCAACTGGTTATGTTACTCTTCCAAGGCTGAGTGGATCTGACTCACCTAAAAAGACAATGAGGACTGTCTGCTGATTTCACTGGTGGTGGTTGTTGTTCTTGTTATTATTATTGTTATTTTTTTAACCAGGCTTTATTTACTCTCCTCAATTTATTTACTATATGTGAGGGACAAGCTTAAGCCCTTCACTGTTACATTTGTGTGCTTACTCTTGTTTCTTATGTTTTTTTAAAATGAGAACTCCCAACTGTTTTTAAAATCTCATGTTACTTTGTTTATGCTTATAAAATTCTACATCAGTATTTCTGTAAAAACTAACAAAATGAAAATTCATAATTCAAAGCCTCATGGCAGCAATTATATTATTCAATGTTTTTATTAATCCTATTGATATAGTTATTTCAAAAATAAACAATGATAATACTACTGTATTTATGTTAACCTTAAAGCTTAAGCCATTCTCAGTCTGTTTGTTTTTAAGGTGTTGTTCAAGTGCTTAATCTCTTACAGACACTGGTTAAATACAAGCTCCGAGTAACAGTAAGGTGGTATCATTACATCCTGTGTAGACAAAAGAAAGGAGTGTATAGATATTTAAAATGTTCTAGTGTGCCAAATAGCAATAGTGGTTTATAGCTTACTAGGCAGGTGGGTCTAACAAAGATTGCCCATTTTCCTTTCTTACTCATTTATGACTGAAAAAAAAGTCAAACTTTGGATTTGAAGATGCGTATGGAATGATTCTGTGAAATTCTGACTTCTCTGTCACAGAGTGTGAGCAGTGAAAAGGGAGGATACAGTAGTGTAATTGTTCTTACAAGGTGGTACTTCTCGAGGCTTAGAATTTTTTTTCAGGGTCACATTACTGATATAAGCAAGATTTTTTAAGAAATAAAATGCTAATTGCGTGGAATATACATAGCCATATTTTTTTTCTGTCTTAAGCATGCTTATTTAAACTGTTAGCTTTTTCAAAATGCAGGTAGCTGATGGCACAAGTGTCCCGGTTTGAGACAAATTAAGGGAAACGTCTGAAATGAATGTTCTCAGATAGAAGGGAGGTTACAACCACCCCTCCCCCACCAGGTTTGGAAAGAATTTTTCCTTGGAGGAAAGTGAAAAAAGAAAAAAAAAAAGTTATTTATTTAATAAACACAATGCATGCAGGCATGGGAGAAGAATAATGCTAAATAATAAAACCTCTCGCTGTGGAGAAAACCTGGGTAGATTTCAGAGTCGTTTCTGTCCCTTTCTCTTCTCAGAGCTGGGTCAGCTTGGGCCCCTCCAGGCCGAGGTATAAGGTCTCCCAGCAATGTTTTGTTGTTGTTGAACAGTGCAGAAGAGAAGAAGAAGAAACTGAAGTTCCAGGAAAACTCCTTGCTTTAGCTAATGAACAAAAAGCTAGTTAGAAAGCGGGAGATGCCACTCTCTTCCCTGCTGCAGAAGTGGAGCAGCCGGGCAGGAGAAGCCAGCGAGCTGATCTCTGTTTTTGAACAGAGCGCCGAAAGAATTCCACCGGCTCTCCCCTCCCTTCCTTACAGAAAGGCACAGGATTCATGTCTGGGCATAAAGCAAGTGATAGGAGATACACATCATAAAGTTACCCCAACAGCAAGTCAGATAGTAGCGATGTGTTTTTTGAGCTATTTGAAAAACTGCTACTACTTGTGAAAATATTTGATCTTTGAGCTAACAAGTTAAGAATGTAAACCACTGACTGGAAATCAAGATTCAAAAAGTTGAATGTTTCTTTGGTTTTTTGGTCTCTTTTTACACTAAAGTTACTCCTGTAAGGGAATTCTTTTAATATGTGCATATTATTATTATTACTACTATTATTATTATTATGTGCATATTATTATTATTGTTGTTGCTATTATTATGCCAGCTGTATGTCATCTGCTAACAAATGATTTCTAAACACATGAGGAATAATGGACTCCTAACCTCTGTTGAACAGGTTTTGCTTTTCCCATCCATTCATTTATGCTAAAATACTCTTACTGATCTTTGAAAATGATGGCAGCAGTTCTTGACAGAGGATATTTGTGTATGTGGCTTCTAATTGAGAAGGATAGTGTAAATCAAATTCAAACCTAAAATTAAGTGCTGCTGTGTCTTGTGGATTTATTTTTAAGTTACCAAGCACTTAAAAACACTTTTATTTCAGGTGCCCATAGTCCTAAACTACAGTACTGAGGACACTTGGTAACACTGGAGATGCTGCATGTGTACAAGAAACACAGTTTACTAAATTGCTCAGTGTTTGCTTCTAGATCTGCCTTGTTCTTAACATCATGCAGAAGCTTTACTCCTTAATGACCCGGTGTGGCTTAACCCCAGCTGACAACTCAGCCCCATGCAGCCACTTGCTCACCCCTCCGGTGGGTTTGGGGAGAGAAGCAGAAGAGTAAAAGTGAGAAAAGTCATGGGTTGAGATAAAGGCAGTTTAATGGGTAAAGCAAAAGCCCCACACACAAGCAAAGCAGAACAAGGAATTAATTCACCACTTCCCCAGGAGGGTGTTCAGCCATCCCCAGGACAGCCGGGCTCCATCCCACGTCACCGTGACTCGGGAAGACAAACGCCACCACTCCGAACATCCCCCCCTTCCTCCTTCTTCCCCCTGCCCCATGTACTGAGCATGGTGCCATATCTATGGTATGGAATATCCTTGGGTCTTCTGGGGTCAGCTGCCCCAGCTGTGTCCCCTCCCAACTCCTTGTGCACCCCCAGCCTCCTCGTGGGTGGGGTGGAGTGAGGAGCAGAAAAGGCCTTGGCTCTGTCTAAGTCCTGCTCGGCAATAGCAAAACATCCCTGGGTTATCAACACTGCTTCCAGCACAAATCCAAAACACAGCCTCATGGTAGCCACTGTGAAGAAAAGTAGGCTTATGCCAGTCAAAACCAGAGCACTGACTTCAGTGTTTGAGGCAGGAGAGAGCCAACTTCCACTTCCTGTTTCAGTGATCAGGCTTCCAGATACCAGTGTTACATAAGCAAGATTACGATTTTATTGAATTCTTTTATCTAACAGTATAATGCTGTGAAACTTTTGCAGTACCCTTTTGCAGAATAATTTTCTGAATCAACTTGAAGGATGGAAAATTGGTTTGCTAATGAAAGTCAAGTTTGTGAATTAAAAAATTAAAATGACAAAATTAATCTAATTGGGGAGGGGAAAAGTTTCATTTGTGTGTGTGTGTTTTGATTTATTTTGAGGCTTCACTACAAGCATGTATGTAATTTTATACCCTCTGTTTGCATGAGTAATCTTAAAGTCAGGCATTGGTAGTCACATGCTCTGGATATGAATGCCAAATGCAGCTTGCATTACACAGCTGAAAGTACTCCGTGCCCTCAAGTTCTGGATTTCTGCACTAACAGTAGAAGCTTTTTTAAAATCTGTAACATCAATGCCTCATGATTATGAATGACAAGTGATATGTGTATTTCTTCATTTTCAGGGATCTCCTTCAGACACTGACCGAGGATGAACTGCACACACTGGAACGTAACCTCTGCATCTCTCAAGATGTAGATTTTCCTGTCAGAGGAGATCCTGAAGTACCCTCTGTCATTACGCCAGGCATAACTGCAACTTTGCCTCCTAAGGAACTTTCAGCAAAAGCTGAGAACACAGAGGCTGAGCTGGCTTGTTCCATGCAGTATGATGAGCAGGAGCTGGAGCAGCTGAACAGGATGGTACACAGAGTTGGAGATGAAATGTCTTCTCTGCTTTCCCCTCCAAGCATCTGTCAGTCTCCAGCTCACAGACCTAGCCTAAGAAATAGTTCCAGCACAGAAGCTTCACCAACAAGACACCATCTTGACAACTTAACTGATGAAGAGGACAGAGTTTTTTTTATGGATGACCTAGATGGAGCAGGAGAAGCTCTTGCTGGGTTGGATTCAGTAAGTGATACATTTGCTTGGGTGAATAACCCTTGCCACGATTCAAAACAGAACCTGCAATATAGAGATGCTTTGCTTTATGAGAATGGCCATCAGACAGAGGAAGCTTTGCTTTTAAAAGATGCTGAAAGTGACTTAAGCAATAATAATAATGTTGAAGATGGAAAACAGATGTCTGGCATTTCAGTTCCAAATTCATGCAGCTGTCTAGAAGGTCCAGACTCACAATTATACCTCAATGGCTGGGATGCATATGCCGATGACGCAGAAACAGCGGAAGTCATAGCTCACAGGACAGGGGGAATGAAAATATCTGCTACTGTAATATTCAATCCTAAATCTCCTTCTAGCTCAGAATCCCCAGTAACAACTCCAGAAGCAGCTATTAGTTGTGTTCCTGGATCTGCTAATCCATTAGCAAATGAGGAGGAGGATGAATCCCATAAACTCAGTATAGCTTCCACAAACTGTCTAATTAATTCCTGTGTGTGTTGTGGCAGCTGTGAAGACAGCAGGGAGGATGGTGTTGAAGGTTTAAAGGCTAAACATTCTGCAGGAGGTGTTGTAAATGCTTCATACACATTAGTAAAGTCTAAGGAAATGGACCATGTAGATAGCTTGGACAATTCAGTCCCTGAGCAGGAAACATTAAAACCTGAAACTTCTGCTTTGTTAGCAGAAAGAGACTTTGGCAGTGAAGAGCAAAAACTGCCAATCTCCTCTAAGTGCCTGGCACATTCCTCAGGTTCACAGGTAGGAGCAGAAAGTGACTCCCAAGGAGAAGCAGAAAGCATCTCAAATCAGCAAAAGAAGTGGGAGAAGAGAAAACAACTGTCTGATAAAAAAATGGACTACAATGAAGATGCTAATAGTGAAAGGACAGCAAAGGAAGATGTAAAGTCAAGATCTAGTTCAAGGTAAGAGCAACTTGATGTCTTGGTAGTAATTTGCATGTACATAAATTCCTGTATCCTTGTATTGCAGTGACTGGTGTATCATTAATGTAAATTTTAAGGACAATAGAGTGTTGCAGGGTTAAGGAACTTATCCATATTTATTTTTTAATGCAGATAACTTTTTATTGGATGTTGACTTTTCTGCAAAAGATTTGAAGAACATCTGAATTTTAATCATCTAATGTCTCTGTATCATTGAAATCAATGTTACGTTACCTGCTTAATGCATCCATGAGGGCATTGCTGCTAATGGTACCTGGGTCATTACTTCCATTGTACTCTGCTGTTTTACAGGAAAAGTGTGTCTGGCAAATACTAAGAAGTTAACTTTGCATCAGTGCATGGGATTATCTATACACATTTTACCTTGGCTTCATTTGAGAGAACGGGGTTGATGTGACCATGTTGCCTGTGGGCACAGATGTGTCTGTGAACGTGTGTGTGCTGAAGGAGCCTAACAAAGTGCAGAAGTGGCTTCTAAGCCTATTGGACCACTCCAGCCAAAGTTGATAGAAGAATAGAGGTCATGGGTTAAGGTTCTGCATATTTAATGACAATAAGGAACTTGATAACAGGGAGATAACGTAATTAATGCTTGTAATAAAGCAAATGGCATGCTTCAGTTCAACTTTTATTAGACACTAGGGATCTTACAGAGATCAGTAGAAAACCTGACTTCATTTTGGTTTACTGTTTAGAGGATAACCTGTTTCATAGTGAGTCCTCAGTTTCCCTGAAGTATTAATATCATGAAGCAGAGGGCAGACATTAGAGGAGTTACCTTTGTTCTCTGTATTGCTGTGACAGCTGGCTTTCTTTGTGTGTATGATGCAGGATCTCTCATTTTGTTATGTTCTTAGAGCTCAAGATAACACAGTGGAGGTAGCTTGAACCATGAAGCATAACCACAATATAAAGGCTACAGAAAAAAGTGTACCAGTTGAATTATGAAATATTTTACTGGTAGTGGAAATAGAATCATGAGTTCTTTGTCCTGGACCTCATTCCTTTTACAGGTTAAATACAACTTAGCATGCACAAAACTTGACTTTTGAAAAGGTAATTTTGTCTTATTATTCTAATTATTTACTATCTTAGGCTTGCAAGTATGATCATATTTAAGGCTTTACAACAGTGTTTCCAAATGAACTTCATTTTAAGACATTATTCACAAATCCCTTTGTCATTCCATGATTTTACAACACTTCAAGTGGAATACTGCTTAAAAGTAATTTAATGTGTTTTAATGTAAAAATTAATGTGTTGAATTATTTTCCTCATAAATTATACAAAATTCAGACTATTTGTCTACCAGTTTTTACCTTGGGTAGGATGTTAAATGAAATTTTTGAGAACAGCTCTGAAAAATATAACAAAATTTTATGTATCTATAAGCTACTATTTCAGCCTCCCATGTTTTGTGGATGTACTAACTTCTCCACTGACTTGTCCAGCCTCTATTAATATTGTTTAAAAACTTCATCTGAGAAATGTCCTTTTACAGAGAGTTCTGTAAGTCTGTGTTCCCACTTGCTTTTGTTTGCTCCTGATTCCTGTCTGGCCTCTCCTGCCTGTTGTGGTTTTGTAGACCTAAGTCACATTTTGTCTATGTCGTTACTTTTTCAGATTGGAAAAGTCAGAGCCTACTTGATCAGAAGTTGTCCACAAACCTTTGATCATGCCTTCTCTCTTACCCTAAACAGTTTTAAATTATATGATTTACTCCTAGCAATAAGTGAATCAGAACTGCACTTACTCAAGATACGAGCAAACTCTGGATGTGCACAGTGGCATAATTGTTTTCTGCTGGTTTTCAGTGGTTCCCGGTATTTGACTTGGGATTTTTTGCTAAGTGGTGTGCTGAGGTTCTTTTTGAAGTTGTCTGCTAAAGCCCCAAGATGCTGCTTGTGATCTCAGAGGCTGGCATTCTGTATCTGATGCTAAAATTGTTCTCCATGTGTTTACCAGTTAAGTCTTACCATTTTATTACCTTTTAGTAAGGTTATTCAGACTTTCAGATCCTGGGCAGTTCTTCAGTCTGTTCTGGTTATTACCCTGAATAATCTTGCATTGGTAGTAACCTTTCAGAGCTCATTGCTCTCTCTGTTTTTGCAGATCATACACAAAAATAAAGCTCCCAGGGTGCTCAAGAACCTCAGCCATGACATCCCACCCTTCTGAGAAGTGGTTGTTTAATAGCTTCTCCCTTGTGATTAAAAATTATTTATCTTTTTTGGACCCTTCCCTCTTAATGTTTTAGCTCCATAGTTTCCTTAAAAGCCTTTAAATGAGGTATTTTGACAAAACCTGTTTGGAAATCCAGAGGCTTGACAGATGCATCACCATTCTTCTCAAGCTTCTTGACCCCTTCACAGAGCTCCCAAGAGGTTCCCTCTGCAGAAGTCACGTTACTTCTTCCCAGACAGATCTTCATATTGTTGTCTACTCATTTTAGCTTTTGATGCATTTTATGTTGCTTGGTATGAACATCAGGTGTACAGAGCTAGAGCTGTTTGAATACCCATGGAGTCCTTATTTTTAGGGATTGCCACCTTTAGATTCCAGGCATCAAGGAAGTTTTAAAAGAGAGCTTAATAATTAATCTCATTCATTCTTGAGTTCTAAAACTCTTGGGTGAGTGTTTTTGAATATTTCAACAAGTCAGTGGGATTTGTCTGTTTTAACCATAGCCTCTTACACAGTTACTTTGTTGATTACTTCTAACTAGCTGAATTTATTGTTGAGACTACAGTACATCTGTTATTAATTGGCAAGTATTCTACCTTTGCAGCAGTAGAGCAGTAGGGATGGAGGTATTTTGTTGCTAGATTGTTGCTGCTTTATTTGGGCACATACTAATATCAGCTCCTTTGGTATGTTCTGTGAAAGATGGAGATACTGGGGTTCTACTGAGAACTAGATCAAAAATTTATATGTGGATAGATCGTATTTTTTCTTTATATATATGTATAGATTTGGGTCTTGCCTCTGAATGACTAGTCATGTTATCAGTAAAAGAGATAATTCAGTTACAAACCAGAACTTTGTGGACCTTTCCTTACTCATGCTGCCTGGGCAATGACTAATCACTGCTTTTTGATGGTATTTTTAAATTGGAAGATCACATTAGACTTCTGTGGCTGCTCCCTATTACATACTTGTGAATGCCAATTTAACCATAGGGGAAATGTTGGAGACTGTAGATTATTTTCAGAATGATGGACCCATTAGCTAGAACAATAAGCAATCTCATACACATGGAATAGCTGCAGGATAGGCTCATTCATCAACTTGATAAATGTATTTACTTTCTAGTTACTGTAAGTCACCAAGTAGAAGAAAATTTTCTTTCCTTTTTTGACTAAAGCAGCTCTCAAATGTGTATATTGTGACACAAACTGTTTGTTTTAGTAAGTCAGTCATCTTACTACACGATATGACATTATAGGTGTAATCTATGTGATCCGAATTGGTTTACCATAATAATCCTTGTAATAATCTGAAATATCTGGTATTTCAGGCTTCTCTGTCTAGCCTCAAAATTCAGTGGGGTTTAAAATACAGATTAAACATGTTTCTACTAAAGATTTCATAGAATCATAAAATGGTTTGGGTTGGAAGGGACTTTAAAGATCATCTTGTTCCAAACCCCTGCCATGGGCAGGGACACCTCCCCCTAGATCAGGTTGCTCAAAACCCCATCCAACCTGACCTTGGACACTACCAGGGATGGGACATTCACAGATTCTCTGGGCAACCCATGCCAGGGCCTCACCACCCTCACAGTAAAGAATTTCTTACATCTAGTCTAAACCTACCCTCCTTCAGTTTGAAGCCATCTCTCCTCTTACTACCTGCTCTTGTAAAAAGTCCTTCTCCATCCTTCTTGTAGGCTCCCTCCAGGTACTGGAAGGCCTCAATTAGGTCACCCCAAAGCCTTCTCTTGTCCAGGCAGAACAATCCCAATTCTCTCAGCCATTTCCTCACAGGAGAGGTGCTGATCATCTTGGTGGCCTCCTCTGGACTTGTTCCAACAGGTCCATGTCCTTTCTGTGCTGGAGACCCCAGCACTGGATGTCGCTCTGCAGGAGGGGTCTCACCTGAGCGGGGCAGAGGGGCAGAATCCCCTCCCTCAGCTGCTGCCCACAGTGCTGTGGATGATCCCAGGACAGGGTAGTTTCCGGGCTGTGAGTGCCCATGGCTGGGTTGTGTCCAGCCCCTCACCCACCAGCACCCCCAAGTCCTCAGGGCTGCTCTTGATCTCTTCATCCCCAGCCTGTGTTGACACCAGGAGCCGTCCTGACCCAGGTGCAGGCCCTTGCACGTGGTTTTGTTACAGCTCATGAGATTCCTGTGGGCCACTTCTTGAGCTTGTCCAGGTCCCTCTGGATGGCATCCCGTCCTTCAGGTGCGTGAACTGCACCACTCAGCTTGGTGTTACCTGCAAATGTGTTGAGGGTGCACTTGATTCCTTCATCTGTGTCATTAATGAAGATAGTAAGTAATTCTGGTCCCAGTTCAGACCCCTGAGGGACGCCACTTGTCACTGATGTCCATCGGGATTTGCGCCGTTGACCACTGCCCTCTGGATCTGACCATCCAGCCAATTTCTGATCCACCTAACAGTCCATTCATTGAATCCATCTCTCTCCAATTCACATAGAAGGATGTTCTGAGGGACTGTGTCAGAGGCTTTACAGAAGTGCAGCTAAATGTCATCCCGTAGCCCTTCCCTTGTCTGCTGATGGAGTCACTCTGTCACAGAAGGCCATCACTGGGTATTGACAAGTCTCTACTACTTTGGTTTTTAAGTCATAGCTAATGTTATGCCTTTCTCTGTTATTTGCTTGTAAGTATCTCAAAGATACAAAACACCAACAGCACGAGAGTCTTGGGCAGCAGAGCTAATGAGATGCAAATACAAGAAAAGCACCAGCAAAGATGTAGTATCTGATCTGCTGAAGGGACAATGTGATAAATAAAGGCTGTCATGTAGCAAAACAAACTGTTAAGGGGGGAAAGCCATGTAAGAATAGAACAGAAGATGATAAAACTATGACAAAGCACCATTTGGTGTTTTGGGGTAAAAAAGGACAAATTAACACCAAAACCAAGCTTTAAATCTGTATTTAGTATTCCTTGGTTTTCAACTGGAAGCAAACTGTACAGATTTTAAAAGAAATGTTCATTTAAATGTAAAATTCTGCCTGTCTTTCACAGAAGAAAGAAAATTACAAAGAGGGAAGGTAATTTTTTGGTGTGTTTTGTAAATATTTGTCGTTCTGTTCTTTCCGGAGCTGAGAAGTCCATGTAAACCTGCTAATGTTTTATGAAGTTTGACAACCTGTTTGATATTGTCATACAATGCTGGTGTTTTCATGTTTTAGTCTTAAATACCTGGTTGTGTTGCACGTTTGTTTATCTACATACTGACTTCAAAACAGCTCTGACATAAAAAAAGGGATTATTAAGCATGGTTTCTCGCTTTTCCACTGCAGGTCTATTTAAAATGTCTAGCTTAAGTTTAGAATTTTTTTTTTTTTTTTTTTGCATTTTCCTTGATCTGTTTGAATGTATTCTTGAAGCTTTATGCAGTGCACCTGAGAACTGGCAAAAGGAGCTGTAAATGGTACTGAGGAGAATTTCTTACCTTGACCCTTCCTGCAAGCTCTAGCTGTGTCCATTGGTTGTTCAATGCTGGCGCTGTTTGCATTTACTTGTGGGGGCTAAAAAATAGAATATTTTGCCATATGCTTTTGCAGTGTAAGGAGGAGGAATGAGGCAACCTTGGAAAAGCATGTTTTTCTATTTCTTGATCTATACTGGAATTCTAGAATAAGAGGAATAATTTTTCTTTATCTTGGTATTCAAGTTGTCTCATTTCTTAGTCTTGCAATTCTTTAATCCTAAATTGTATATATTGTACAATGTTTATATATTACAATTGTCTGTAATGTACTATATTAAAAATTTTATTTCCTCAGCATATTAGAATAACTGTGTAAAAAGATGAACACCTGTTTCAGACAGTTGGTTTCTAATTTTGATGTTTTTGGCCTGTACTTTATTTCGTTCACTCCTTAGCAACATGTGATGTGTGTACATTTTCAGTACAGCAACTTTAAGATAAGTCATTCCACCTTTATAAATGCATGGAAAAGAGCCATTTGTATTTTGGGGATGCTAACACTTGCTAAGAGAACAAAACCAAATTCACACAAAGTTGTCTTAGTTTCTAGCTTTTGATTCGACAAGTACTCCTTTATCAAAACTAGATTAATCGATATTGAAATGCAGATTAACTTGATTAAATGTCTTAAATTCATGCTTTTCTATAATTTTCCCATCACAGTAAGACTTAAGAAAATTTTGTATATTTTTACATGAAAATGTTCCCTTTTCCATAAAAAATTAATGGACAGCTGTGCAAGTTCACATAAACAAAAATATGTCTGTTAATGTCTTGTACTGATTAGTCTTTTAGCTAGCTATTCAGGAGAAAGAAAAATTCTCATCAGCAAAAAGCAAATAGTAGTTGATTGGGAACCAAACATCAGCCTTTTAACTGCAAAACTTCCCTTAAGCAATCGTTGATCTGGCTGTTGATTGAAGCTCTTTGTTCCCCTTCTAGTATTCTGTTTCTTGCCTTTGTGCAACTAGCCAAATTCAGATTCAGTATAAATTAATTTTTTCAGTCCCTCCTCCCCTTCTTTTTTACAATGCAGGTCTCAAATTAGAAGTGGCAGTGTTTTACCTTGTTTGTTGAGCACTGATTTTGTGCAGTATCCAATAACAGCACTGCTGTTCCAGAGCTTTAGTGTGCAAATAGGAAGTGTCACTGTTTTATACCAGCTTCCCTTTTACAAGGTCCAAATATCAATTAAAGCAACAGTGAACCATATTAGCTTTCAATGTAGGGATTCCTGAAATAACAGGTCAAAAAGTTTTAAAAGGTAATTTTTGAGTGGATTTGGTGTTACACATGAGGCTTTAATGTAGTGAGCTAGTTAAACAATACTTGTGCCTATTAACTACTGTATTATGAAATGTAATTGTATTCAATCAATAGCATTCATGAAGAAACCATCCCCTGAAACAGAGGTTTAATTAAATGTGAGAGGCTAGAAACACATTCTAGTAGAAAAAAACATGGATTAAAAAAAGATGGCTTTCAGTTTGTTTTTTTCTTAGAATAGTTACAAAACATGGCCAACAGCTTTAAATAAATGGTTCATCGGTTCAGTCTGCCAGTATTCCATGAAAAGAGGCAGCCATATCACCCCGTGTCACTTTGCTCCGTGTCCTCAAATCTTTATTCTGTAATTTTATCAGAAGTGTTGAAGAATTATGTTTTGATGAGCATGGATAGTGGTCTTATCCAGTGCTAGAATGTAATTTTTAAAAGAGCACTGTAGGCATTTAAGACCTACAAATGAAAGAAACTTTTGCCACCTTACCCAGTTTAAGCAGTCCTATGAATCCCAATCCAACACAACGTTATTGCAGATGAGCACGATGTGGTGAAGCTCAGGTCACCTGTGGGCTGATGTGGGAAGGGCTAGCAGCTCTCAGCTGCAGAATGCACAGATTTTCTCCTGTAATTGTTCTAATGAATGTGTGTGCTGAGCCATCATCAGCTGATAATGGGAATCTTGAGATGTGAAAAACAGGTCAATTCACCTCAGGATCTACCAGCACCTTAGAAAAGCAGAGAGGATCTTCAGGCAGACATTAATAAGAATAAAATTTTACAGTTACCCTGAGTCTGTGTGTACTGAGAGGGAAAACAGTGAGTATGTCAGGAGTCTATTTTATTTGTTGGTTGTGGTTTTTTGTTTTGTTTTGCTGGGGTTTTTTAAAAGCTAGTTAGTATAACAGATAGTATAAAATGGAGTTAGCATTACTGGATTCCCTCTTCTTGGTTCTAAATAAACACAGAACTTATCTGAAGAGTTACAGCCTGAATATTAACCAGAAATAAACACTGTTAATCATAAATACTGTTTCTGGTACAATAATTCAATCTATATGGATACACAGGAATAAGAAAAATGGTTGCATGTTGAAATTGCCTAAACTACACATAATTTATTACAAAAAACTAATGTTTGTGTCAAGCGTGTTTAAGCAGTTTACGTTGCCGCATGATGACTGATGGGATGGATATCTAATCCTGAAATCAGGATTGTTCAGCATGGTCAGGTTTGTGCCCCAAGAGAAAAATGGAGAAGTGGAAAATGAAAGCATTTATAAAGCAGTTTAGAATGGCCACCAGTGTTAAGACAAGGCTTAAAAACAGATGGGATGATGGAACTGGTGAGAAGAAGTTGTGCTGATAGAAACTTGTATGGGGTGAGAGAAGGTTGAAATGAAAGGCAAAGAAGTGTGGAGAAGAGATGAGGTGAGGCTTGTTATCTGTTCAGAAGACACCTGTGAAGATGAAAATAAAGATAGCATTGAGATAGTTGATGATGCCAGCTGGTTGTGGGCCATTATGCTCATTGGGTTACTTACCATTTAGGCCCTTTATTAGGGCAGTGATTTGTGTTTTAGCCTAGAGCATTTAACTCCCTAAAAATGTGTGAGAACTTCTGAGTTCTTAGGAAAAATGTTAGCGCTTTGGGCTCTGTGTAAGAGCTTAAAACTTTAAATTCTTTAAAACAAAACAAAAAAGTAGAAAACTAGAACCTAAGAAAATTGAATTTAAGTTCTTAAATACTGGTAACTGAGATATTTTGATTGGACTTCAAATATATTAGGCAAAGATTCACAGAAGGCACTTAAGGACAGCAAACCTGACATCTTTCAGAAAATTTATTACTACCCAAATTAGCTGGCAGGATTGTTACACTGGAAAAATCTGGAAGTGGTGGGGAGGTGAGAGAGCATAAAAGAAGATGCTGAGTTTGGTCCTTGTTCTTGTTTCCTGGTTCTGCTCTTAAAGATTAGTTTACTCTGAACAAAAGAGCGATGTGCTTCACTTGCAAGAGAGAAGCAATGATGTATTTGCTGTAAGACAATGAGTTAACAAAATTCCATGGTAAATGTGACAGCGGTTTAAGAAGGTTTGATGTCAAGATACACTTCACTATTTAGTGCGTAGAGAACAGGGTCAGACAAAACTGCCAGGGAGACCCTTTCATTGAGTCAGGAGGTTCAGAGAAGACTTCTCAGAGAGGAGTGTGGCTGCAGCTGAATCCGGACTTAGTCCCAGATGTGATCAATGGTTTATGTCTAAAGGGTTATTTATATATGTGCAGTCAATCTTTTTATCACTTAGCTAATATTTCAACATTTCGGCATGCTTATTCCCAGTTCACTTACTCAGTATCTGATGTGATAAGGATTCGCTCAGCCTTGAGGAGTAATCATGAGAGGCGTTCCTACTCAAGGGGAGATCCTGGCATGCAGCCTGCTGCTGCACAGAAGAGTTGAACAGGCTCTGGAATGTCCACTATTTTTTGTCTAAGATGAGTGATTTACAATGAGTCATACTTGCACACCCATTGTACTTTGGTTGGTGCATGCTCAAGTAGCCCTCAGCTGGTGAGCAAGATTTACAGCCCTTGGCCATGTGGTGTTACCTGTCTCCCCAGAGCCCAGCTTGGGTACAGACATCCGGACTGCCATTTCTGGCTTTTGCCTTAAAAGAAAAGGGGCGCGATCACACCATCACACCTGCCTAATCAAGGTGTGAAATTGTATGCTAATAGTTTTTTTAATATCATTTAGCTGCTGTAAAACAGATAGTAAAACTACATTTTAGTAGCATGACCATATTGTAAGATTAGATGGGTAAAGGTGATGAGCTATAAAAGAGTAAGCTTTTGTTTAAATGCATATATCTCTTCGTAATGAGCAGAATTAGCAAGGGAAATTACATAAAACGAATGAAAGTTAAATAGATTTTTGTTCAAGTCTGATAAAATTATTTTCCTGTTGTGAAGTCTCTGCTTTCAACTAAAGCATGGTACACTTGGGATTTATTTTCAGATTGGCAGTCAGAAATGAGAAACATGAAGGAGTGCATTTTCCTAGTGATTAGTGGGAGGTATGCGAACAAATCCTATTATTTCTTAGTGGGATTAAAGCGCATACCTTCCATAGACTGCTTTGAAGAATTCCCTTTAAGCATTCTTCCAGACTTCTAGCTGAAAAAATATCTGTATTAGTAAATTTAGTAGAAGAAAAGAGTTTGGAACATAACTGGTTTGCGTATGTCTAGAAAGCAAAAGAACATTAAAAAATCTGCTAATAATTGTGGAGAAGTAAGGTAAAATAACCCTGACCTATATAACTACCTCTCTTCTAACTGGGGATGTTTCTTAGGTTTCTCTTTGCATTGTCCAAAGATTTCTGTTAACATTTGAGTTCAGCAGGCTTGAATGAATCTTCTGCACCGCCTAGAGCCAATGCAGCTTTGATATCTGTGCTCAAGATTACATGTTTTCATATCTCATATAATTTTTTTCAGCTTGTGGAATTTCCAGTAGCTGAGCAGTAAATTATTACTCAAACAAGAAATTGGTCTTTACAAGATAGTTTAATAGTGCTTATGAAACTATTTTTAATTCTCTAATCCTAGTTTATGTTGATAATATGATGTAAGATCCAAAATGATTGTTATTTAGAGGCTTTTCATTAGTCCAGGGATGCCAGAGACAAGTTGTGTACTGTTCATTTGAATTATTCATATCCTTTTACTTAGTAGCTAGTGGATTTCCACTAAAGACATGTCAGTGGTTTGCCATGGGACTGCTCCTTCCTGGATATCTGTTGTCTCAAAGCACAAAATTTGAGGTACATATGTGGCCCTTACAGGGACTGAGCAAACTTAGGGGCAGGGGCAGGTGTATTATCTTCAGTTCCATCACCGAAGTGTCATCTTGCTCCTTTCTAACAAACCTTTTCCTTCCAATGGGGAGGAAACGTGGGTCAAACTTGTCACGATATTCAGAAGTTTTTGAAGCGTATCGATTACTGTGCCTTGGCCTGAAACCCAAGATGGCTTTATGAACTTTCAGTTTTGTTATGTCTTCATTTTAAGGTTATAGCCACACTTAGCAGCATGGGCATGCTATTCCCTCTCTCTCCAATGAAAATGTAAAATTCTCAGTTCTTTTCTGAATATTTTAACTGTATGGCATGAATTAAGTTGAAGATTGTTATAAGATGTGTGCCCACTGACTTTACTGAATTGCCTGTCCTTTTGGGAAGAAAACAGAATAGGTTTGTATCATTTTCTGAAGAGCAAAAAATGCAACTGCCAGTTTATTCTTGTTTCTGTATAACCCATGACAAGCCATGACTTATCACAATGCTCTGTTTTTGCCTTTGCTCGCTTCAGCAGTTCATTTTGTTTCCGTATGTTTTTTCAGTTCTCAGGATGGCTTACGTGATTCCCCCCTCAGCTCCATCTCCAGCAGTGACTATGAGAGTGTTTCTGTCACTACATGTAGTCTCTCCAGCATATACGCTCTGAGGTAATAACATCACTTCCCAGTCAGATTTGACGAATGGTATTGAGTTATGCTTGGTTAAAAATTTTCATTGAATTAATCAAGTGACAGCAACACTTCTGAGTATTCTTCCTTTTGAACAACAGGTGCTTTTTGGTTGTTTCTTTTTTTTAACCTGCCAGCTTTCTTCAGTGCTCTGACAAATGTGAGGCAACTGTTTCTGGAACAGTTTTTAATGCATACAGGAATCACCTACATATGTCCATGACCTTGCTTTTATTTATCCATATAGCAGTTCTTAGGAGACACTTCAGGTTGTGGCTTGACAAGTTACAAATGTTTTTCTTAGCTAGCCCTTAGCTTTCTAGAAAATATGTTTTTTCCATTTTGTTCTGCCTTGTAAAATAAAGGAACATTCCAGTTAACAACAGTTTAACTTGCATCCTGTTGCTGGCCAGCACTGGTAAGAATACAGTGAAGAACTGCTTCTGACTTCATAGAATATTCTGAGTTGGAAGGGTCCCACAGAGGTTGTGGAATTCAATTCGTAAGTAAATGGCCCATACAGGGATTAAAACCATGACCTTGGTGTTATTAGCAATACTATTTTATATTCTTATCTTCTGAAACTGCATGGGAGTTTTAACTTTAGTTTTATTCAAAGCACTTAATGAGAGTGCTAGAGGAATTAAGGTTAGGGCGGAAAAATGTAACTAAAGCATAAAAGTGAGATCTTTGCATTTTTCACTGTTTGCGTAACACACGTGGATGAGATGTATTGCGTACGCTGTATGCAGTAACGCTTTTGCTCTGGTACAGACAGATTGAAATATCACTGCTTCAGCTGATGTAGATCATCCTCCACTGCTTCTTGTCCTCTCTTTTTCATCTGTTTTTCTCTCCCCAGCACTTCATTTGAACTTCAGGATTTTCAACTTTCATCTAGGTTTGGGGATAAAAAGAGGAGATAAAATGGCTTTTCCAACAGTGATAGATGCAATACTACAAATAACAACTGGAGGTTTTTTAGGATGTACCTGTCTTCAAGTTCAGTTTTTTAGAGTTTCGTGTTTTTAAAATAAGGGCAGAAAGATGCAACAAAAACTGTTCTTCATTGTTTTAATTTTGAAATACATTTCCTTTTGACTGTTCTTCAAACAAAACCCAATTTACCCTCATGCAGCAGTTGCCCTGTTCCAAATACTGTGCACATCGAAGACTGTTTCACACAGGGCTGTCTGAATAGATGGTAGATGTAGCCTCAGTTACCCTTCAGGAATATCTGGAGCAGTAAGAATAAGTCTTGATTAGATGCACCACCTCTTTTGAAGGCCTTACTGTACTGCCTTTGTACATGAGTGTTGCAGTTGCCACTGTATTGATGCTTAGGTGAATGAAAGTTTGATTTATAAGGCAGTATTTCTACATGTGTTTTTGTGCTCTTGTCCATTGAAATTTAGCATTGCATCAGCCCTGGGTGGCTTGATGAAACCTAAGGTGGCTATTTTTCTGCATCTGTATCTGCAGTGGATATTACTAGAGATGTAGCTATTGTATTTTGTGGTCCAGTAAAACAAACTAATGAAGTGCCTGCTTGACTGTAATGACAGGAGTTTCCCCTTTTGAAAGACTTAGTTGAAAAACAGTTTAAACTTCTTTTAATGACTTAGTTTAATAAAAGAAGAAGAAAAGCTAACTGCTTCACAGTAGTATGTTCCTAGATCTTCGTGCATAAAAATGTAATATTCAGTGCATCTATTTGTATAATTTTTTAGAATATGTTATTTTTAAGGAGCTCCCCTGTTCTCTCTTTAGAGTTTTATTTGGTCATTAAACAGCTTCTCTAGAGTTGCATTATTTGTTTACTACAACAAACGTGTTCCTTGCAAAGACAGTCTCTAAAATGTTCTTCTCTGAAATAACTGAGTTTTCCATGATGCCATATGCATATCCAAAATAATACCTAATTTGGGAATTTGTTTCTTTTTCTACTGAAATATGCCATTTTAATGTACTTAATTTCTTGCTGTTTTCACTTAACAACAATTAGAAATTAAGTGTAACATTTGCAATTTTATCTGAAAAATAATTGGCTAGACATAGAATTCTTGAAATACATTTATGTGGCCTTTCAGCCTCCTGTGAAACATAAACAATTCCTTTGTGCTATTAAATAATTAGTTCTGAGACATGTTGTCAGATTGCAGCATGTTTTGGGAATAACTTCAGAAAATTTAGCTCTGGTAGCAAAACTGGTTTTATCTGCAGTAGCAGTGTTGAACTAATAGTGTATTAAATAGCATAGATTGAATTGATTTGAAACAATGAAGTATTGTATATATGGAGTTCTGTATGTGTGTACATTTATTGTTTTCCAAATGGAGAACCAAGGAGAAAATTCCCACTCTTTGGATCCCAGAGCACCATTCAACCCATGGATCATTGTTTGCCATTTTGGTTTTTATTGAGAGGAAAAAGCTGTTAGGACTGTAAGGAGCCATTTGGGACCAATTTAAGAGGCTGCTTCAAGTCAGCCTGTGATTTACCACCTTAGACTTTTTCCTCATCAACTAATGCTGTGTAATTTTTTTTGAGCTATATTCATCCCACCTAAATTTAGGCACTAAACTCACACACCTAAATTTGGAGTTCCTGAAGGTTCCCTATTTAATCAATAGGGAAGAGTGACAACCTTGGTTAAGCGTGTAATTTGTTGAAATGCATCTGGGCTGAAGATTTTCAGTCTTAAAGGAGAACTGTGGTTGCACACTTTGATTACTGGTGGTTCACACAGTAATTTGAAAAAAATTTTAAAACTTTATTCAAGGTTCCTAGACCACAAATTGAGAGAAGAATAAAAGTACAGAGGGTTCTCAAATGGTTTTGCTAAGGAAAGTTGATGATTTCATTGGCACCTGGGCTGTGTAGAAGGTTCCTCTTTCTGGTCTCAGAGGTCTGGTGGTCAAGAAGTTAAATGTTCAGTCCAGTTCAGACGATAATTTTTTGCAAAATGTTCATTAAGCAGTATCCAGACTTGAGATGCCCATACCAGTAGTCGGCTTTCTCAGCAAAGAATAAATGTGTCCTATGTATTTTAGAAAGCTTCCAAGAAACTGTGTTTTTATGCAGACTTTGAAGGCTATGCAGAAGTCTTTTGTACATCAGTGTGACTGTGAAATAACACTGCTGACTGGAGTGAAAATTGCCCTACAGCAGGGAAGAGGCAATTGGCCCATTGATTATAGTAGCTCCATGAAAAAAACATCCATTCAGTTTTTCCTTTTTAATGGTTTCTTTCCATAAATGTTATTTTTAGAACCATTTTTGATGTAACTATAACTTACTAAATTGTAAACAGGCAGCTAATAAAATACACTGCTGAAATCTTACCCATTTAAGTGTTTGAAACAGGAAAGTCAGTAGTTTTTAAAAATAAACTGCAGGAGTTTGTCAGCTTTCAACATGTGTTTGAATTACTGGACCAGATCCTGACATAGCCATTAATTTGAGTGGAAACCTAAGTGAAGCCTCTTAATCTGCTAACAGATTGAGAGGCCTTGATACACTTAAAGATTGGACCTAGGTTCTTTGAAAGACTGGAAGTAGAAAATACAAGAAAAATGTTGCTTTGGAAATGATGAGGAGAAATAAGTGAGATAACAGAAGAACCAGGTATTTGCAATTACTTGATTTCAAGTCTCATTGGGGTTTTTAGTACAAGAGTGCCAGGGAGGAAGAAATACTGATGAATCTATATTCAAGTGTTTGGCTGCCTAGAGTAAACTTTACATGATAAACTCTACTTCTTCATTTTAAGTTTATAAAGAGCCAATAAATTAATATAAATAATAACTCTTGAAACTAACCTTAATGTTGCACTAGATGCTTTCTCCCTAGTCAGCAGGTTTTTTGGGGTTTTTTTAGATATGTCATTGCAGCTTGAATACTGGTGGGTTTTGGTATACTTTTCTACTGTTTTAGGCATTTACAAAAATTGGTGCTGAAGTTTTAGCCCATTTTACAGTCTGTAAAAGTCAGTATCTGCAATGAATTGTGACTAAAGTTTATGCCAAAACATCAAGACTCTGCCAGCAATTAGAGTGGGATATTTATTGGAATATTTCAGTTAGAATATCTGTATTTGTGTATATGTGGGCAGACATTGATCATTCTTAGTGTAAAATATTTCTTTGTTATATCAAGATGAAACTTCCCCTGGTACAGCTTGTCCTCTCCATGTGGCTCCTTGTGGAGAGTCAGCCTCCATCCTCTTTACAGCCACTCTTTATGTACTATGGTGGGGGTCCCTGGAGCCTTCTCTTCTCCAGGTAATAAAATACTGAATTCCTTCAGTCTCTTTCTAGGACAGGTTCTCCATCATCTTCATGGCCCTCCTTTGGATGCTTTCCAGTCTGTCTGTTCCTTTTCTTGAACTGTGGAGACCACAGCTGGACACAGGAGTACTCCAGGTGTGGCCTGACAAGCTCTTGGTAGTTTGGGATGGTCACGTCTCTCATCTCTGCTAGTGGTGCCCCTGTGGCTGCACCCCAGCATCTGATTTGCCTTCATTGCTGCAGCAGCTTCACTGCTGACTCCTGTTCAGCTTGTTGTCTACCAGGACCCACAGGTTCCCCTCAGCAAAGGATCCCAGCCTGTGCCAGGCTCTTTGGTGCTGTCACTGCTGCAGGACCTTGCACTTGTCTCTGTTAAACTCTGCGCCCTTCTTGCCAGCTCTCTCTTCCAGCCTGTCCTGGTCCTGTGAGATTGCTCATCCTTCTGACACATCCACCTCACCACCCAGTGTGGTGTCATCAGCAAACCTGGTGATGGTGCTCCCAGTCTTGTCATCCAGATTGTTTTGGTGATGTTGAACATGAGGCCCAGTGTCCATCCCTGGGGATTCCCACTTGTGGCAGGCTGCCAGCCTGAGTAGAGACCATTGATCAGCACTCTGAGTGTGAGCTCTGTCTGAGCCAGTTTCTTGCCTATCTCAGAGACCAAGCAAGATTCATGTGGGTGGACAGTTTCTTACAGAAGCAGGTTTTGTACAGTGCTTTCTCATCAGTAGAACACAGTGCCTTGAAAAGGATTGAAGAAGGAAAAAGAACTTGGTTATTCTCCAGGACTGTGAATTATAGTAGAAGAATTCAGTTCTTCCATTTCATAGTCAAGAGTTTAAGCTGTCAAAGCTACAGCACAGATTACATGCCTGCAGGTTTTAACAGAGATCACAGCTACTCTGGGGATCTTGCAGATCCTAATGTGGAGGACAGCAAACACATAAACAATGCATTTTAACTGAAGTGTCAGTGTACCTGATCAGCTCTGTCTCCAGTTCTTCTGTCTTGCACTTTTACCTTTGTTACCCTGGTCAAGTTACATTGAAGCTATGCAAAATGACAGATTCATTCTGCACTAATATTTTCTACTGTCACTTTTGGTTTGATCAGTGCATTACTGTAGATTTTCTTTCTCCTTTTTTTCTGTAGAGTTCTTCTTTATGGAGAGGCTGCTCATAACCAGAAAAAGGTTGTCCTGGAAATAGAGCTCGGTGAACAGAATTGTGTGAAAAGAAAGGGGTTTATACCTTGAGCAAATCTGAATGACTTCCAGTATAGATGCTATTCCTGCCTAATGATTTTGAACTGCAAATTGTGTGTGTGTCTCTTAGGCACTGAGAGTCTGTGCAGTTTTGCACAGCTCTGTCACTCAAGCAGTGTGAGGGCAGCATTAATACAGTCATAAATAGGTTGCTGCTGTATACAGTCGTTTTGTTGTGCTGCTAAATCCCTTGCCCCGACAACCAGCTGAGCAGTACCAGCAAAACAAAAAAGTTAGCATTGATGAGGTCTGTCAGCTTATGCTTCTGATTTTAGTCAGCAAGACATATGTTACTGAAGCAGATGTCTCTGGGTTTTCACCACCAGGATTCTTCTTGATGTGTTTCATGCCTATCTTGTTCTTCACCCTGCAAGACAAAAAAAAATAAAAATCTCAAAATGGTGCAGCATTTTCTAAGCTATAGTGTTCCTTTCTAGGATATTCTACAAGGTATTTTATATTTTATGCATATCTTTGTCTTTAGTAACAAGGAACTGGATGCAGATTTTATTTTTTCCAAGGAATAACCCAGGCAGCTAGTGTTAACAAGTGCTTGTTACAGTGGGAACGTGAAAATTCAGTTGTTGGAAGTTTTCTGGTCTTTCCCTATTAAAATGATAAACCTCATATTTTAGAGGTGTTAAAATGTTTTATGTGGTTGAAATAAATATAGAATATATTGCTCTCAGTGTAAATCAAATAAAATAGGGCAGTATTTTAGGCTGACTGGCATCAGTGGTAGAGGCAGTAAGACTGTTCTGGCAAAATTAGTAGACACCTCACAATTTGCCATTTGGGGGCTGTATTCCAAGTGGCATATCAAACATACCGTATGGCTGGGGACTGACACAAAGTGATCATAACGGGTTTGTGTTCTTGTTTCTACACAGCTCAGTTGCAATTTTAATTTTTAGTAATTTGTCCACAATTATAATCATTTCCATTTTAGTGATGTGTAAAAAATCAGGTTTTGAATGTCACTTGGTGTTGCCTGTGATAGTAATAGAACAAAATTACTAGATTTCAGAAATTAGGTTTTATTTTACAGATTAAGGGTTTTTTTCCCCCAGTAAACCCTTAGAATAGCATGTTTGGGAATTTTCAGATTATGTGTAATTAAAATCACTATAGTAACTGCAGTTTTTACAGAGTTTTTGTCCGTGCCTAAAGATACACTGTAAAACCACAATTAGATTGGAGGAAAAAAGAGAGGATTTCCTCATACTTACAGCGGCATTGAAGGTGAAAAATAAAGAGAAAGCAATCTTCTCTAATTAAAATTTTAAGATTCCACCTAATACTTTAATTAGCTTTTCTCAGCTTTGACTCCCACATGTGGATACTGAATTTCTGTGGGATTCTCCTAGACCCTAGGATGCATTAATGCTTCTGCAGCTCCTTCTGTATTATTTTTTGAGGGAACAGATGGAAGCAATATGAAAATGTTGTGCTAATAAATTTCCCTATCTCTGAGTTCCTCGTACTGGTAAGTGTTTTTGAGGCTGCTTCTCCATCTCCATTTCTGCCACGCACAGGAGTTGCAAGTCAAGAGTGGATCTACGGGAACTGGATGCTAAATTAATTCACTTGTTGCAATGCCATGCAGAGCTGTGGCTTGCCTATGGCAGAGGACATTGCTGACGAGCTGTATGAATTTGCTCTTTGCCTTGAAGTATTTGTATCAGGTATCCAAGTTCTGCCTGTCCTTTGTCAAGTCCTGGATAAAGTGCAAAAGCTGGGACTGATGTATCTCTGTCCCTGTCTTGGATACCAGAGCTGGTTTCATGTACCATTTCATCATAAGTGCTATACTGGCTATGGTTTTCACTTTCAGTTTTTCCAGTCCAGTATATATTTTTGAAGTTTAAATATTTCTGTTCTCTAATCTCATTTTATTTATCCTTTTGCAGTGTGAGTGAATGTTTGAGAGCTTTAAATGCAAGTTTGATTACAAGGAAGTGGTGGAAAAAATTGGCATGGTGGAATTGAAAAAAGTCATAGTAGAACCCAAGCAATATTCTAACGTCTTGGTTTTCCCATTCTATTTTCTCTTGAATTTTACAATAACTTTATCTTGCAGGTTTTATCCCTTTTTGGTTTAAACTTTAGGAAAAGCAGTAAATGCAGTACCTTGCAAGTATCTGACATTAAATTTGATGGTTAGAAAGCGGCACTGTTGATTACTAATGCTCTTTAGTTATTTGTTCATATGCACATTTACAGAAGTTTTATCTATAATGACCAAAAAAGCTATTTGTGAGAGAGCAGTGTTAAAGTTGATAAATTCTGCATGGGCAATGTTGTTTATTTTAATTTCCATTTGAAATACTGTATCTTTGCATTCATCTGAAAACCCAGTCCAGAGTGTTAATGAGGTTGAGTAAGCTGTTAAGTTCTCTTAGCCTGAGTTTCTTAGAGTGGATCTGTTTAGCAAGATGCTACTTAAACAGCTGTGTTTTTTGCAAAGTCCAAGTGAAAATGCTCTGCAGTTTGAGGTCTGAACAGTTGAGGAAAGATTCAAGATGTTCTTCCAGCAGAGTGGGCAACTCAGAAGCTGCCAGGGTCTGGAGCAGAAGTTGCTGTTGATTTCAAAATCAGTAGAGTTCAATGCTCACGATTTTTTCCTGACTGAAGATACCACCTAGGATCTATGGATAATCCTGTTAGCCAAATTCCTTATTTTAATTAGCCAACCTCGGATTGCCCACCTCTAAAGGGGCAAGAGAAGCTAAGAACAGGCTTCTGCAAATCTTGCAGGGTGGGAAAAGTAATTCCCCCCTGCACTGAGGAATTCAAAAGGTTGACAGCAGATGGGGCTTCTAGCACATGTCCTGTGAATGGAGCTGGGCATTGCTCGTACGTGTGATAATACTGTTACCTAGTCAAGTCCAGTTCTTCTGGTGATTTCTAGCTAGAGGGATTTGCATGCAGTTACATTATTTGTTTCTCAAGACAAAGTTCTGAAGCCTTTGTGTGCTTTAAGGGTGGGTGGGTTGGTTTGGAGGGTTTTTTTCACGCTCTTAAGCTGTTTCTCTTAAAACAGAGGGGAAATAGCTAAGGGTTTACATTTTAAAACCCTCTTGACTTAATAAAATATTAGGGTTTAAAAGTCAAGAAATTAAGTTCTGAATTTTAAAGCATTTTTTAGTCTGTTTTAAATGTAGGTTCTGGGGTCATTCCTTAAAACATAGTTCTTAGCTAAAAAACTACATGCTGTTACCTAAATATTAGGACATGTTCTGGCTTGGGTTTAAATTACTCCAAAATTGAGTGTGTAGCCACCCACTTCACTTAAAATAATTTTAAGATGCCATGTCTTCACAGTTTTTCTTCCAACCATATCAAAACCAGCGCATGGTAGAAACCAACAGGTTTTAGCATATTGTGTGAGAGTATCCAAAAAGAAACACTAGAGGTACTGCAAAAAGCAGATGCAAAGTAAGTTGGGGTTTTTTTCTTACTGATATGGGAGTTATATTTCTCTTACCTAAACCCCTTTAATTTTCCTCTTGTTATTCCTCATGTATGCAACCTTTGTCTTTCCTGAATTACCGTGTTTGATCCGTTACATGGCCTTTGGAGTTGTTGTTTGTTCTTTTTAGCAAATTGGAACCCAGAGTTGACTACAGCCCTCTGAAGTAGAGGAGTAAGAGTAATAGCTTTGCTGACAGGTTAGTGGTGAGATTTCCAGTTATAGCCTACAAAAATATCAGTGGGAGCAATTACCAGCTTGGCTGAAGTTGTTTTAGAAGTTGTATGTGATCCATAACATAGACTTGCCTGCAAACATTTTGGTTTGTTTGTTTTGTTTTTGTTTTTTTTAATTTACCATAAGTATGAAAAAATTCAAATGGGAGAGAATCTTAAATATTGACGATTGGATAAAAAGTGTATGTTATTGATACTGTACACAGAGCATAAAGTGGCCATTATGCTAAACTCTGTATGAGCAAAAAAATGGAAGTTGGGGAGCTCATGATAATGTGTTTTGAGAAATATTGTAAGAACTAGAATATTCTAAATGTACCTGTGTATATGGGTAGATTCACATACATGAGACACCTACATGTGTATATATCTTTAGTTTTTCAATACATGTGGTATTAAATAATGGACATAAGAGATTTGTTAAGGCCAACTAGTGCAAATGAATTTATATCATTTAAGTCCAAGGAACTGTACTGCTTTATAATTTGTGGACAGTCTTTCATAAATTTTTAAATGAACTCTAATTTATATTTAAGAATTGAGCTACTGACCCTTTGTAAAACCTTTTAACATGGTTTATAACTGTAATGTCCTTTTATGTAGAACATTAGGAATGTGTGAAATCACAGAAAACTTTTTGCAAAGTTTTCACGTTTCTTTCTTGTCAAGGGTCTCACCTGCTACTGCACAGCACTTATCAAACTTTCCTAGAGAGCACCTTGGTCTTAAAATGTGGTTTTGCATCAGAATGGTACCATGTAATGCGGGCATTTTGAATTCACTGTGAAGTGGATTCACCAGCTTTAAATTCACACTACAGCAGGAGGGTGTTACCTGTTTTCTTGCAGAGAATTACATTGTACTTCTGCCTGTGCTTGTGTAGTTTGCTGGAGATTTCAGAGGAAGTGAATAGGAATCCCTGATGTTGCAGGTATTTTGATAACATAAATGGTAAGGTTAATCACTGAATTACGTATTAACACTGTTCTAGTAAACACTTGTAATATTGTTACAGAGTTTTTCCTCTTAGACTTAGTTGGGATGGGTTTGTGTGGCTGAAACTTGAGCCCTGTTTGTTTACAGGCACCAATGACAACTTTCTGAAACCTATTCCTGAAAATCAGTTGTTACTGAAGACCTTGCCTGAAATCAGAGACTTAAAGGGTGGTCTTGATTTCCTTTTAGATTTGGTGACATAATTATATCAATATATTTCTGTTGAAGCTGGATGATCTTTAAGTTCTTTTTCCAACCCTAACCCATTCTCTGGTTCTGTGATATACAGTAGAATGGGTCTGTTGGGCTTTCTCCTTTGCAAGAAGTGACCCCCTCTTAGTTTTCATTCAAGATTTTGAAAGACAAACAAAACGAAAGCATTTCTTATAAAAATGTTTTTCTGATTAATTTGAAAACATGGAAATTCAGTTGATTTTTTTGTATTCATCGTGTTTGATACATAGAGCTTTTAAATTTTTTGTCTGTCACTGCTGTATATTTAATGCATCTTTTAAGATACTCTGAGGGTTTGTTTGTGAATAATGAGAAATTCTTTCAGAGAATCTCATACACTCTGCATTCGTTCTGAGCAGATTTCAGGTTTAAAGAACAAAACAGATGAATTTGAAAGGTGACATCTGTGAGCAGACAGATTTCTAGAGCTGTTGAGTGTGTTTTGAGCACAAATGTCAAGTATTTAAATTTGGACCATGTTTGAATCAGTTGACTTTGGTTGTTTGGTTTTAGACTTTGCTGCTTTCACTGGTTTTGGATGAGTGTCAATGACCAACAGACACAGCCCAAAGCCTACAGTATCACAGATGGTTACCTAAAATGTCTGTCCACTTCTGAAAATGTCGGTCATAACCTTCTCGTTCCACAGTCCTGTTTTCCATTATGTATACATACTACTACTTGAACTGGTGCAGAAGTGTCCTTTGGAACAAAAAAGCTGTAAAGCAGATTGTTTTCACAGGTGAAAGTTGATATTACGTACAATTACATTATTGGCCTTTGTTTGCATGTACATATTTGGCTACATTTCACAGTAAAGCCTTGAGACCAGGCAACCATTCTAGAGATACATCTTGAAAGTGTTGAAAGAGTCTTACTAGTCTTCTAATGTAATAAATGAAGTGTAATTTTAAAATGGGGAGGTGCAGCCAAGTTAAGCAAAAAGCTAATTAATTTATCTGCCACAGGGTATCTGTTCCTTTACAAGGTATGAGCAGGTTTACTGTTCGGAATCAACCTTTGACATAACATCTTATTTCTTAATATTCACCTTCAGATGTGTTAACTTTGCAATGTTTTTACAGTCTGAAAAATAAATACATGATAAGCATTGTGTCTATGATAAACATTTCACAAGGGGAGTTTCATGTGTATTTTGGTGTTCTCTCTTTGTAACTTGATTCGTCGAGTAATTCAGGGTTCCCTTCAACCAAGACATTGAGAAAATGAGGACTTGTCTCCAGCAGTAGGATGGCTGTTTGTATTCTGCAGTGAGACATGATTCTGCAGATACTGGCTGTGAAACATTCCAGATCCAAGCATAGTCTGACATTAATGAAATGCTTCCTAAGCATCTGGTATTGGCTGAGAATGTTGATCCAAATTATCCGTATTAGATAAGCCAAGTAGGAAAGGTGTTCCTTATAGAAAAAAAACAAAACAAAGTAGGCTGAACCCTGTAGATCACATTTCAGGTGTGTTTTCTATAATATCAATTTAAAAAAATCATGAGAATCTATTTGCATGGATGCAATGACTGCTGTTTGGGACACCCTGTTATAAAAAGAAAAGCTGGCTCTTTTGCTTTTTATCTGAAACAATTGCAGTGTTTCTGTTCTTACAGTATTTCTGACTGTCTATACAATTTTGGGTTTTTGGCTATGTTCTTCAACAGGAAGATATACTTTAAAGAACAGATGGTTGTTGTTCTTTGAGAGTAATTTTTGTCTAAGTCAGACTTGGTTGTGTTGGTAGAGGCAGAGTAATTTTTTCTAACTCTGTAGCAATTCTTAGGTCCAGTTTTAAATTTTTCTGGAGCATTCATTTTTTTCTTTGTAGTAGCACAAGCAATTCCAAGTACAAAATATCCTCTTTTCTCACCTCCTGTATGTGGGTACTATGCTTTACATGTGAGTATGCATATGGAAGTATGTTATAAATGGGAATGTGCAGACGTGCTGACCTTCCATCCCACAGTGCTGGAGCAATTTGTATGTGCTCTGTGCTGGGGATCTTGAGGACAAAACAGTCCCAGCCAGTTCTGTGGTGACATGACCAGTCTTAATGACACACTACAAAATCTAACAGAGTAGTCTGCAACAGAAGTAGGTCAAACCACGTTCCCTGAATGAAGTAGGTAAAACTGTGTTCCTCTAGTTGGAGGAGGCTCAGAAAGGCAAACATTATTAGTAAAATTGGTCAGAATTGTGGAATGAGCCTTTCTTCCTTTCTGCAAAATGGCAAAGGACCAAGTAGTTTGTATTCTTGAAAAGCACTTTTCACAGCTCTCTGCCCACTTAGCACCTTACTTTGAAATATTTCTTCAGCTGTGATTTGGAGGGAAAATTCATCCTTGATTCAGTAGCCCTGCTTTCCCCTGCATTAAGGTTTCTGTGTATTGGGAGTTTCGAAGAGACCTTTGTATTGGGGTTATATAATAACACAGACTGCACTTGACTCTGTCAGGAGGTCCATGCTCGCCTTGGAGAGCAATTTATGGTGCATATGTGAATATCACTAAGAAAATACTTACATAAAATAAAAAAAAAGTCGAGGCTATTTGGCCATGTTGCAGGGCACAGTCCTTTATCTGAATGTGAGAGGGGTCGTGTGAACAGGCAGTCGTCTGACTGCACACGCTTGTGAGTCAGGAATCGCTTCCTGGCTCTTGCTGCCTTCAGTTTATTCCTTCGTAAGCCACATTTGTACATGACCTTTTCATTGTCTTGAACAGGCCTTTCTGTGCTGATAGGCTTGCTGTTGTAATATCTACTGTATCCCCTATGGAAAAGCAAAGGAAAATTGAAAGAGAATTCTCACTTCATTCTCAGTGTCTCTGATAAGCCCAGTCAGTCATGGTGCTGCTGGAAGTGTAAACATAGAAATAACATCTCTTTACAAGAATTTTCTTTTGTTAGTAGCAGTAGATAACATGAACAAAATGAGTCTCCTGCAAGCCTGCTCTTTACTCTGTGTTTGAAAGAATGGGGGGCCAGTTAAGATACTCATGCTACACATCTTCCATTGATATTTCTATGAATAACTAATGTCCAGTACTTATTTATTTTCAGTCTATTTTTTCCTAGGGCTTTTAAGATTGCATGGCCTAATTATTTCTCTTTTATATTTCAAAGGATTACCTGTGGAACCTACAGGTAGAATTTGAAAAGTATATCCTATAAAATTTTGTTATAAATAATTATGTTACCTGTGTGTCTTACCCCAAAATAACTATTCATGCATACTGCCATAAGGATGGGATCTGCAAGATGGTGAATGTTTCTGCACCTGAACAAAGCAGATTGAACTCAAAATGTGTTAGCATGTATAACAAAAGAAGTAATTTCTACTTACACTGTTAGTAACTCCTTTTTTAACATGGTAGCTGTCTGCAAAGTGAAGAGTGCTGGAGTTTTGGACAGCAAAAGTATGATTATAAGCAAAATAGTCTAGATTTTTGTAATAATTGCAATATTCATTTCTTTCCAATATGTGGAGAAAAATGGTTTAGTGTTCCCTCTGACTTGAATGTAGTAGAGTAAGAAGGCTCCTGTCTCTTTTGGTCAGCACAGTGAATCCTTAGGACTTCAGTGTAATTACATCCTGTGCTCTACTCACATTTAAGAGTTTTTAGGAGTAAAGTGCTACTTTTCCCCTAAGTACTTGCTGTTTTAAAGAAGACATCTTGATTTACAAATATTTAAGGTAATTCCTGATATTTGAAAATTCCCCCCCAAACCTCCCCTGCTGTCTCAGGTTGTTTCAAGGTTCTTCTCTGTAAGAGGGAAGTGGTAGGAGTGGTGGTGGTGGTGGTGAGGGTGTGAGAGTGTCTGGGACCTGGTTTTTAAAAGAAAATTTAAATTTCGAGTAGACATTTGGTGACACATTTAAATCTCTTTAGAGTGGATGAGCCATTCTTTACAATAGTTTGACATTTCAGCAATTTCTACTGTTACATTTATAAGGGAATTAACCTACCTCTACTGTGTAAATCATATTTTATTGCTGCTCTTTCAATTTTTTTGGTGAAGTTATATTTAGATTCTACTCTTGCTATTTTAAGGTAACATAATTCAGAATTTCTTTTTTTTCCAAATAATTTCCACATTCATAAATTTCTTAAGTTGACTCAGAACTCACCTTCACATTTTTAGTTTGATATTTCCCTTCAGGATTTTTGGTGGAGTTATGGGCTCAGGACTGAGCTTTTAGAAGAATTTAGTGTGAAAAATGGTGCAGCACTTTGTAATAGCTAAGGAAAAATGCAATAAAATACAGACAAGTGATTTTCTGCTTAAAGTTTTTTTGCAGCTGTCACAGAGTGAAAACCAAATGCGATGGTGATTGGTTATGTGCTGATTAACTTCAACAAGAATTTACAGCAATTAGTTCTGGTACTATAGGGTCTTGACTGAGTCATAAATCCCTTAGGATTTGCTGAACATCCTGAACAACTGAGTGAAGATTTACATTACTTTCCTTTACATTATTTTTTTCTCTGACAGCAGTTTAATGACAAGTTCTTGTTCATCTGATGACATCGATCAGGAAGAAATCCAGCTCGCTTTGCAGGCTGCCAGAATTGCCACACGAGAGAAGATCAGATCTAGATTTCATGGCAGTAATGATCTTATTCACCGCCTTTTTGTCTGTATCTCAGGTATGACAAATACTAAATGCATAAACTGTTTTTTGGTGGGAGCTTTTTGAGTTTTTGCCCATCAAGTTATGGTAGAAAGGACTAGAGAGGAAGTTTCAGGAAGACTCTGTCTTTGGGGCCTAAGTTGCAGTCTGGTTTAGAAGGACCTGTTACCTGTTTGGAGCTTACAGAATCAGAGATGCCAGACATGCTGATGCCTTTAGACCTGTAGTGTTGAGGAATTTGGGCTTACATCAGGTTTGATTTTTTCCTGGTGATGCCTTATTGTGTTCAAGGAATGAAATTTGACTTAGCAGTTCTATTTTCATGCAAAATGAATCTCTCAGTGTTTCCTGCCAAAGGATAAGGAAGATATATATTGACTTGCAGGTAGCATAAAAACCAGAATGTAACTTGGCCATTATGGAGAATTAGTTTATTCAGATGTTCAATTTTTATTCCTAACGTGAGCAAGTGATCCCCTGAAAATAAGTGAGGCCATTACTGGTAGCAAGAGGCAGATTTAAGTACTTTTTTTTAAGGATGGTGTAATAGTCTAGAAATGATGTACCCATTTTCTCAAACTCTTAAGGTGTTGCTGACCAGCTGCAGACAAACTATGCTAGTGATCTGAGAAGTATCTTAAAGACCTTGTTTGAAGTTATGGCAACCAAACCTGAAACAGAAGACAAGGAAAAGCAGAAGAAAGGTAAAAGATCTAAACGTTTGTTTTCTATAGCAAATTTCTGCTGGCAGCAGCCCTATGGGGTTCCATAAACTATTTGACAAGAATTCCCTTAACATATTGTTACCTTTTTGACAGGACTCACTGTACAGTGATTTCACCTAAGTTTAAATGAAGTCATAGAAACAGACTGTAAACAGGTTGAAGTTACTGTATAGGAACGCAGGAGTTAGTCTTAAGGCGAATACTAAAGAGTTAAAGTCTTCAGAGTCCATCTGCTGTTCACATATTTCTGTGTGTTACAGCAGCACTGTGTTTGTAGCCCATATAGTTTATAGCCCATAACCTATGCGGGGTTTGGACTTCGTAGATTTATTCCCCACCCCTCGATTTGTTTCACACTGTGTACGTTTTAAATGACCAAAGAGCAGACTATAAGATAGGAATGTTCACTGAGATGCTGAAATCTGTCCTGTCTTGAAGAAATTGAAGAATGTGGCTAAAAAATAGAAAAATAACCACATTTGAATTCTTGGTAATTAAAGTAACAGAACCAGAACTAGATCATGAGCCAACGAAATTTTTTTTTTCCCTCTATGACCGTTTTTATTATTTCTTTTCTAAGCAGCAAGTCTGGTAACTTATCTAAGAATAACAATGTCATCCCAGGAAGGCTGCAATTACCTTTGTCCTTTGTTATGATTAGAACTACCAGCATCTGAAAGTGATCAGAGCTCTATTTTTTTTCCTACTTCCTTTCCTACAGATTGAAAACTTTGTCTTTCTCTAGTTTCATTTAAAAGCATTGAGGTTTCTATGTGAAACAGTTAAAAGTTGGACCAAGTTAGCAGAAAAAATCTACAGTCCCAACACCGCAGTGGGATAATGCACAACATGCATTACAGTCTTCTATTACTTTTGGTTGGAACTTCCACAACAGTTTTATGGTGGCAGCCTGTCATGATGTGACAATAGACTGGGGTTTTTATTGTTAAAAAAATAAATGGGGTTAGACAGAATTGCTAGAGAGAACACAAGAGCTCCTGGGCCTTCAAATAAGAGTAATAAAGAAACTGGAGCTGTAAAGAATTATCACTGGGAAATATATATTAGTCAATAGTACTTGGATGGATATAATTTCTAATGGATGAACTCTTGCATTAAAAAGATGGTATTGACAAAAGTAAGCATAAACAAAATGAGCAGGGAAAAAGGGGAGTTTTGGGATGAAGTTTCTCTTTGATATATGTGATTTGATGCATGTGATTCACCTTGGGAATCTCTCATCGTTCTCAAAATCTACTTATTTTAAAGGATCCAAGTTAAGAATTGGGAAATAAAATGTAGGATGCAGCTAAACTAGCAGAAGTAAGAGGACTGCGTGTACTGTAATAACAGCATCTTTCATTTCTGTTGTCATCCCAAAGAAGAATAGGAGACTTGTAAATCACTGTTTGTGTCAGGGTAAAGAAAAAGCAAGAAGTCTAAAGAAGGTGCTACTGTAGTCTAATCCCAGAAGTTCTAACATGAATCTTTCAAGTGAAAATTGGAAAAATACGAGTACTTTTTGGATTGTTTTACAGTTAATCATGGTTTAAGGAATGCAGCATTGGAAGACTGTGCTTTATGTCAAGAAAGTATATCATCCTCAGAACTTGCAGCAAAAGCCAGAGATGGGGACTTTGAAGGTATTTTCTTTTTTCTAAGAATTAAAATGAGACAACACTGATGTGTAAAAAGTGATCATTAAAATGAAAAGTCTTTTAGTGTTTGGCTCTGGAAGGTGAGTATAAAATGTTGTCAGGCTGTGTTTTAGAGACAAAGTCAGAAGGTAAACTGAGCATATTTCTTTACAGCCTCATGAAACTTATCTACAAATTGTCATATTCAGTATGAATTCCTCTATATCAGTGTAGAAAGGGTCTGTATATTAAAGGCTTTAATACAGTGTATGAGGTTACATCTGATGAGTTTCTGAGGGCTATATGAGATGCAAAGCCCTAAGTAAGGTCTTCTCAAACAAATCTTGAGAGGGTTTTTATATCATTTGCTGTATGTGGATGTGCTGCTTTATCCCAAGGTAGAAGTACCTTTCGTATTTTCTTTACTTTTGTCTTTGATCAAGACATTTTGGTTAATATTTCCACATTCTTCACCACATTATTTTGAAGAAAAGGATAGTTTTAGGTAAATCTGCTGAGGTTGCTCAGCTCTCTCTGAGTACATGGTAAGAATGAAATAAGCATGTAAGTCTCCAGGCTCTGCTTGGGGTTCCAGTGTTCTGAAAGCTCATGAGTTGTTCGTCTTTTATTAATCTGATCTTCTTTGGAGTTAGTTATGGGCTAAAGTCCTATTATGGCAAATACAGTATAAAAAATGGATTAAAAAAATCTCAGAGCACTTGCAGTCAAAGAATAAGGAAAAAGATATATGAGATGGAGCAAACAAGAAAGCAGTCAGCTTTGATCTTCAAGGCTAAGTGGTGGTTTCAGCACACCAGGAGCCCAATTATCAGAGCAGTAATATGTCTGTGGTCAAGTGAGAAGTAACAAGACAACCATCAGCTATGAAACTGTATCTGAGCTTCCCAGAAACTCAAGTGTGCCGTAATTTCCCTGGGCTTTAAAACTTTGATGTATTGTTATGTGTTTGTCCATGTACACTACTGTCCTTCCAGTGAGAGGTTTGGAATGCAGGATGATATGGGTGATAAGCAGTGTGTGCCTCTGCTTGTATGTGGAGGGTGGTGACCAACAGAAAAGAACTACTGGTTCATGTCATTTGTAATAAAAATCAGAAATCACAGGGGAAAAAAAAGAACTCTTAAAGATTAGAATTTAGAGTAATACTACGTATTTATGACTTATTTTGTGCTTATATAAAACCCATGGTTTGCTTGTATACCCTTCTTCTGAAGCTGCAGGCTACAGGATCTAATGTTTAGAACAGCAGGGCTGATTCATGTATAATGCACTGTAGAAATATTATCTCTTCTGGAGGAAGATGGTTTGGAGGCAGATAAAGAACTATTCAGTAGTCATTTTAATTGATTTTTCTATTGTGCTGTAATTCAGAATGTCACAGAAGGTGCAGGAAGGAACAAATCTTTAAGCAAAATCCTTACTGTGTATAGGCTATATTGCAAAAGAGTGCAAGATTATTCCTTCTCTACCATTTCAATTAATTGTCTTTTGTTTTGGATCGATGCTGATGCTGTCGGCGAATTTGACTTAGAGAACTTGAAAGCCAGTTATTCTGAACTGCAGGATGCTAAATAACCCTCTCACAGTGGATGTACATTTTGTCACAGTGAAGTCACTTCTCTTCCTGGCATGTTGCTCAGCTTTTAAGGTTCTTCAGCCTTTCATGGCAGCTGCTACTGGCACGGGGAATGTTTTATGTTTAGAGAAGTGAGTTGGGATGTTATTTACTGAAATAAGAGGACAACAGTCGGGATACTTAGGTGATGTTACAGCCAGTGCAGTTAAGGGGAATCTTTGAAAGTGCAAAAGTCCCTGCAGCATGAATCAGTTATGTCCCTGCCCTAAGTGAATGGTAAAACCAGATCTGTAGTATTTACAGCATATGCAGATGACTTCAGCAAAAACAACCCCGTCCCTGCACCTTTATTCCAGAATAGCAGATGTTCTATGTGTGCCTGTGTGGTAGAAAGCAGGTCTTTGTGGGATAACCGAGTCCCTTTTGAGTAAGTAGACATGGATGCCAGAATGAGCTTGGCTTCCTTGGCCCAATGTTGTCCCATGCTAACATATCCTCTAAACAGAGCCAATTCCTGCAGTGCTCCAGCAGGTATTCTGCTTTTGGTACCCACACAGGCTCCCTGGGAAGGCTTGGCCATGTGGCACCAGTCTCCTTGCAGGCTTTCTCTGGGAGCCTCCCTTGGCTTCTGTGTAAGTGGTTATGCTGCAAATATCTACTTGTACAAACCAGTACAGCTCTTCTGACTGTAAACTGAAGAGTGTAGTGTGCTGTTACTTGGCTCTGTTCCTGATGGGCAGGAGTTTTATGTATCCCAAAGAGACAGAGGATGCTGGGGAGTATGGAGATGAGCTCCACCTTCCAAAACACAAGAAGTCACATGAAGTCTACAAAAAGGGACATCTGAAGTGGGTCAGTTTGTTGAATTTATGGGAACTTTAGAAACACCCCTCATCTCTGATACATGCCGAACCCCCTTGTCCCTCCAGATCACAAGTTGTCATTGCTGGCAACACTGTACAGACTTTTTTCTGAGGTATGCAGGGATAGCTAATGGGATACATGGTTTTGCCATCCCTGAGGCATCCAGTATGAGGCGCAGACTTCCACCAAGATTTTAACCTCAGCAGCCATGTGCTTTCTCCCCCTTACACCACCTCCCCATGTACCTTGTTGTTGCTGGTCACTGTGGAGGGAACAGCCCCTGACTTTGGGTGATGTTTCAGTGCAGGTGGAGGATGTCTGGTGGTTAAGGCAACTTTTGCTGCTTGAACATTGTGCCCTATTTCTTTTAGTAAGCCTGGTGGATTTGTCCTTCACGCCAAATATGGGCCATGGGCCATCAACGGGAGTATAGGAATACACCATAGCTATCACTGTAAGTGGATTCAACACAACGTCTGAGAGCCTTGCATCAAAGTTAATTAATTCCTTTTTTGTACATCAGTTCTATACCTCAAGTCATTCAGTTATTTCAGCTGACTATGAAAACAATTTAAAGCAAAGGAGCACATCAGTAGCTCCTCCTTCTGCCATTGTGGCAGAACATGTATCAAATTAAGAAGGTCCAGCCAACTATCTGCCAGGAAAGCTCTTCCCTATTATCAAATAAATCCCTCTAAACAAATGTAGCAAATGTTTAAGATTGTATTCAATTAATAGTACTAAAAAAACCCCAAAAAATGGAAAGCAAGCCCAGTGACCTGAACAAATAAATGGCTTTGAGATTCTACTGAAGGTTTCAGCCTCTGTTCAGATTATGAAGATGTATCACTTGTTTTTGTCAGATTTCTCATTCTTACTGTATATAAAACCCACCAGCTGGTGTGGGCCATAAAACAAATATGAATGTTTATTATGAGCCAACTGACATTGGCAAGGGTATAAGAGTTAAATCCTGTGAACTTCTGAAGGTTGAAATACAATAAACTACAGATTAATTGGCATTGCAAAACAAAAACATGAGCCTATGCTCTGTATGTTAATCTTTGCTGTCCTAATGCTCTAAGATTTTTTTCACAAAGCATATACATTTATACTTCATGGAGTATTAAAAAATTACATATATTTATAGGGAGAGAATGTAAAACAAATTTTGTTTTCCTATAGTAGAATATTAATTTATGCAATATTCCATAAGTAATTTTTAAATACAGTAAAATTTCTTGTTCTGGTTGTATAATGGAGATCATGGCCAGTGGGGGACAAAGTTCTGTGTATAAACTAAAGCAAATTGTAGTGGCAGATGCTCAGAAGGGAGCAGGTTGGGCTCTTGGCTGCCAGTGGTGCTTGCTCTGAATTGCAGTAACAGCAGACAGGGGCTGTGTTCTGAGAACTTCCATAGTACTGCCTTTCTCCTTGTGCCCTGGTGAGCTACAAACCAGCACAGGAAGAAGCTTGTTAGGAAGTTCCTGAGCTCCAGCTTGGACAAACCACTGTTGGATAACAGGCTGACTGAGAGTGGGCAGCATGTGTCACACACAGTGTAAAGGAAACCTCTGTGTTTGAAAAGGTAAGCAAATTGCTCTTACTCAACCCAGTATAAATGCATCCCTGTCAGGACAGAGCTGTGACGTTCTTAATACGTAGTACAGCTTCAGAAAGACCAAACACTGGGGAAGTAGAAGTTTGATGTCTTCCTGCCGTTTATGCATCTGGTGTCATACTTCTAGCCCTAACAGAAAACTTGCTTTGTGTTTCCCAGCAGATTCCCATGTATATACATAGGTTTACACACACAGAGAGTATCTTCCTAACTTCTTTGGCTTCAAAATTGTCTTTTTATGTTTTCATTTATCAGTTTGTTTATGGGACCAAGTGTAAGTGGGATGCTGCTCGCCGTATTTGGGAGCATTATATTTATCCTTGTGAGTTTGTTGATTTTAATACTACACTTAGGAAAATCTGAGTTTTAATACATGTATATTTTGGGGTAACTTACTACTCAGGAGGATTGATCTGTTACAACTGAGGGAAATGTGCATATTTATAATTATCCATTTAATGAAGTTAAAGGCAGGCTAAGAAAGTGAGTTATGCTTCTTGTCGTAGAATAAGCATGAGATATCTAGGAATCTGAAGATTTTCTCAAGGGAAACCAGCAAGCATTATGAAGCTGTTGGTACTCCATGAAAATACTTGCTGTAGCATCTCTGCTCTCTTCAGCCTTACGTGCATTTTCACTCCTTATCCCTCTAGCATCTGTACGGAATTGCCTTGCTTGCAACCACCTAGTTATAACTCCAGACATTAATGTATTTGCTGTGGCTGCCAGTACAAATACCTGTTTGTGCCAAGTAGTGTTAGTATCTGCTGCACGACACACACTATTTCTCCCTGATCCCTTGCCAGCCCACCCGCTCCTGTCTAGTCATAGGCCCTGACTGCTCTCTAACCAGCAGCACAAGCACAACTTAGAAGTTCACAGTTCTGAGGCTCAAGCTCTTGTTCTTGTTGCAGTAAGAAGTCACCAGGTCAGGAAAACCCACCCATGCTCCTGTATGTGCAGAATCTTATCACCATGGCTCTAGAATTAGCTGTCAGCCCCAGCTGAATGCTTTGGTTTTTCTTTTGTCCTCTATGTGCCTATGGTTACTCTGTTATTTATCATGATGATCAGCAACACCTTCTGATTGAAAGAAGTTAAACTGTTGCACAGTTCAGTGGCCAAACATGTTCTGTCCACCTCGCTTTTCACTTTTTCCTTATTCAGCAGCTCTGCTTACACTGTGCGAGAGAGGAATCTAGCATTGAACTTCCATACGGAAGCAATGTTTTATAATCAACTGAACATATTTAATCATGCCTGTAGACTTACAGGATTCTTACAGGTTTTAGGCTGTAATGTAATAATTCTATCTGACTTAGGTTTTAAGAACTTGCTCAGAGCCTTTTCCCTTTTCCCCCCTCAAAGACTATTCCTCTTTGTTGGCACTATGTGGAACTTGTTGAGACTTTCTTGCAGTACTTACAGGAAAATATCCCCTAAATACTGTAAAGCACAGGCTTACTCAACTCCATAACATCATAACTGGGATTTTGATTAGGTTTGAAACTTTTTGTCTTATAAATACATGTATTGAGTGTTCTGGTATGTTGTATGTAGATCTAAATAATCAAGTTTTTTGCTATTTTATAATGGTTGGTAGGTCTTACAGAGAATATTCCTACTAATTTTTATTTGGAAGATCCAAGTCTCTGCTCCGTCTTATTTAAAGATTTGACCCATATCTCAATGGAAACCAGTGTTTTCTATGAGAGTTGCTCCATTTTGTATAAATAATTATTTTGCCCAAAGAACCAGTTGCTGATCATGTACCTGGACAGAATGGACACAGGACAACATCATTCAAGGTGATACTGAATCAGGCAGAGCAGAGGCTTGAGCCCAAGTTTGCAAAGCTCTGTGTTTTGGTGAAAACTTTCTGGATTTGCATAGAAATTCCATCCTAAGAAAGCTATTTGACAAGAGCTGAGCTCAGAAGTTTGTACCTCTTTTCCCCTCACCCCCAAAATTTTCATCAAATTATATTAAGCATGCTTTTTTTTTTTAATTGCAAGCTGGCTGTAATCAACACTGAATCCACTGAGCAAGGACAAAGATTACTTTGGTACAATTGCCTCTTAGGAATCTTACATGAGAATCAGAGATTGCCCAGAATGATGTGTGGAAAATGAGGTGTGATGATAGACAAAAAAGGTTCATTTTACTGTGGCAGTTGAAGTGAGGGGTAAAGTCAAGTCACCTTAGTTTTCTACTGTCTGTGCTTAAAACCATGAGAGTTTACAATCCTTCTTTCATCAGAAGAGCTCCAGCAAACCCATCTGACCCTTTTTTCAGCTGTGAGGTTAATGCACTGTGACGGCTGCAGCGGTGTCAGTTCCACAGGCTGTTGTAGGAGCAGCCCTCTTCAGATTAGTTTGGTAGAAGTGTAATCAGGGTTATTTTGCATGATGTGCTCTGAAATCCAACACACATCAATGCAGGAAGAACTTTCAGTTGGAGTTCTACATTAGGAATACTTGATAAAAACAAAAGATGCAGAAAGAGGTCTTTTCTTTGAATTGTTTGACTGTAACACGAACACCACCACAAGCTTAGGGTTGAGCAGCTGCTCTTCAATGGGGAGTCATGGTGTTGTTTCTGGGAGTCAGTCATGTTTCTGATTTGTTTCCTACCAGAGGATAGATTTGCTAGCTTAGGCCTTTTGCAGCCTCCAACAACTTTGGAGATTGTTTCTCTCTCTGCTTCGGTCTCCTGTGTCTCAGCACCACTGAATGAACTTCACCTTCGCAGTTGATGGATCCGGGTCCAGGTTCTCTTCCTCCTGTATTCTGGGCAGAGAGATGATCATCTTGGTTTTCTAAGATTAGATGGGACTGCATTAGGTCTATTGCACATATTTAAGCAAAATTAATTAATGTGTTCTTTTTGACAGTTTACAGTGTCTGTGATTTTTTTCATCCATGATTATGGTTTTCTTAAAGCTCCAGCATCTTGGATTGATCTGACTTTTAACTTTAGGAGCAGAAAATGTTTTTAGCTAATGAGATGGCATAGACATGTAAAGGTGAATTCTAAAAGCTACAACATAAAATAAATAGACTGTAAAATTTCGTGGTTTACGAGAAATTGTAATGCAAGATGTTTGAATAGTTAAGAGCCTTTTTTCAGTCTTAACACTATTTAATTGTATCTTTTGCCTTTTCCTTTCTCTAAACTTGTTTCTTATTCATTTAAATACTTATTTCTCTTAATTTCTCTGCTGTTTTTTCTGAGCATGCTTTTAATGTTTTCTTCTAAAATTTATTTCTGTAGTCTGTCTCATTAATCCCTTCCTTCCCTTCCTCCTCCTCTTTGATGTTTGTGCTGTGGACTTCATCCGTTTCCCAACAGACTTCTCCAAACTCTCATTGCATGATAAAGCACCGAGCCAATTAGCCCACGAACAAGGTTCTCCCTCCCTTCCTTGTCCAAATCCCCGAAGCACAGGCAGATAATGCTTTAGAGACTGGATGTTGCTATTTGCTGCAGCATGCAGAGCTAATGGAGCAGCATAGCCTGGAGAAGAACTGTAACATAAAAAGCCTGTGGATGCGGTACTGCTGCCCTGCTTCCAGCACATCTTCAGGCTCATGCTTGGGGTTTAATTTGTGTAACACACTCTTTGCTCCTTGCATTGAAGCTTTATCCCCTCATGAGAGTGCTCTTCAGAGAGTATTTCAAAAGCCTGTTCTATAAAAAGCCCAGTGACTCAGTCCTTCATGTGTGTAAGTCAGAGAGGCTGCTCCCAGGGTTGAGAAAGATGAGGCTGGTGAGGGGAACCAAGGGGTGGGATCCTCTTGCCACCGGGGCTTGTATGGGCTCGGAGAGATCAAGTCATCAGGACTTCATCCTTCCTGCCAGGGGTGAGCACTTTGGCTCCAGTTCAGGATTGCATTTTATGTCTAAGAGCATAGTCTCACAACTTTGTGTTTGTAGTCAGTGTAAGGCCATTTTTAGTCAGCTGGAAGGAAAGGCATTGGGGTAGTGGCCCAAAGTTCCCTATTTTAAATGTTATTTCAGTGCTGCACCACTGTATGATTTTGTGCAAGACATCCCTCTCTTGATTTCTCCCCACACACTGACTGTAGCTGGGTGATGAGGATTAAAGCAATTACATTTGTACAGCATTTTGAATGTTGAAAGCTGTTACATAACCAAGTGTTACTATTTGGGGGTGTGCTGCAGTGCAGCAGATCCTGGTTCGAGCAGTTGGGATGTTGGGAGGGCACTAAACCCCTGAGGCAGTGGGGCACGGGACTGGCTGTGCACCCCTGCTGATGAGTCACTGTCTGGGGAAAAATGTGCCCTTTAGCCACTCTACTGATGCGTTAATTTAGTGAATCAGCTGACATGACACCAGCGTGGAGGCAGAGAGAGTCTCTGCTGCAGGAGAGTGTTCTGTGGAGAGGGTTGTTACTGTTTCTGTACATTGCCAATAAGTCGTGAATTATTTTTTACAAAAACAAAGTTTTCAAATTAATTCATCTGTCAGTCAAGTGATTCTGTAACCATGAATTATGGATTATATGATTATTATTAGTTTAAGGTCGTTATTTATCAAAATTTGGTGGGTGTTTTTTGGCTTTTTTTTCAGTTATTCTTTCTATTTAGCATAGAGGCAAATCCATACAAGATTAATTAAGAAATAACTTTTTCAGCATTGCACTTACAGGGCAACAACAGAAAAAAATAGGGGGAATAAAAAAAAGAAAAAATAACCCTGTCCCTCCTCCCCAAAAACCAAAACAAACAAAAAAAGCCCCTCAAAGAAACCCAAACCAAAAATTAAACAGCTGATAAGAAAAGCTGCGTTCTGTTGATGAGTTCCAAAGTCCTTGTGGGGAGGTTGTGTTGGCTTATAATGTCTGTGGACTACCTGTGATCTGAGGGAAGGAGTGATTATGGCTCCAGCTGCTGCAGAAGTGGCACATCACATTGGGATGCTGCAGGGGATGCAGAAATGGCCTGTGCTTTGTGGCTTTTCTGTGAATATTAAAATCAGTAACTATTTGAACCTGGCAGCCCACACTGCAGTACAGTTGATAAAGCATCAGTATCAAATTGGGCATCTTACCAAACCTGCTTCCACCAGATCTGCAGAGGGAGACCTGGTGGCACAGAGCTTGAATAACTTCCTACATTTTGCTGTCTTCAAAATGAATGAGAATCACTGGACAGTTAATTCTCTGAAAACACAATCTTTGTAGAGACAAGTTTTAAACAGGAACATTGTTGTTGGTTCATGTTTTCGCTTTTTGTTTCGGATATATGTGATAACACAAGGAGCCTCCTGGATGGAGAACATGGGCATGCTCCGTCAGGCTTGCCATGGTTTCAGGTCAGAGAAAGTGACACCATGTTTTCAAAAGCTATAAACTGATATTAGGAGTAAGTTTCACTGGGCAAGATACAGGTAGTGTCTAGGGAGATTGCAGAGAAGGAAAAGCATTGGAAAGGAGTATCTCTTGGCTCCATTGTTACTAATGCTTGACTTAAGCTGGCAGTCCTACATCTCCCTGCTGCTGAAGGGAATCCTGCCTTTGAAGTAGGAATTTGTAGCCTTGTGTCCCCACAGAACATTTCTGGTGAACTGTTCCCAGGGATGAGGTGAAGGCTTCTATGTGCAATCTCCTTTTTTTCACCACATTGGTCATTTCTCTGCACATCAACTTCTGGTTTTGGGTTACTGGCCCTGTAGGTGTAACTTGTATCAGACCAAGGAGTTAATTGAGTGAAGGATAGCTTCCTTAAGCTAGTTCAACTTTTAAGTAGTTTCAGAGAAGCCTGTAAAAGCTGAGTCAAATTCTAAGTTCTCTTTGGTTTTATTAATCTGCTTTTGGAGCAATTTCTTGCATTGAATGCTATATCCTTTGTACTTTTAATTTGACAAATGTTGCAATGTGACAAACACATGAAAGCTGGTCATGGTTATGTTGGAACAAAACAGTAGATTTTCATTTAATTATCTTCTTTCTGCCTGTAGCTATAGCCCTCTTAACCTCTGCATTAACTGCACCATATATTTTGTTGTTTGATAGTATGCTCCTTGAGGCAGGGATCTTGCTTGTCAGGTTTATAAATCAGCAATTGCATGGCTTGCAAACTGTAAATAATACTCAGAAAGAAGCTGCATACAGGGAACTTGGGTAAATGCACCAATCAGCTCATGTTCACTGTGTCCATGGGTTCCTTCTGGATACAACTTGCTTTGCCCTCATTAGATTTTTACCAACTTAATTAAGCAGTCAGCTTCATCATTTCTACACTTGTAACTCCAGACTCTCTGAGGTCATGTCAGCCTGTTGTGAGCAGAAAGAGCTCAACAGAAGGGAGCCCGACACCTTCTGCCTTGCCAAAACCCAATCATTTCCCTGCTTGTCTTTTATGGGAGGCTGGAGAGCTCACAGGAGACATAAACAACTGAAACATGCTGTTCACGATAATGGGTGTGTTCTTTCTCTGCTAAGCCATGTACACTTGATTTTGTGGTTTTGCTGTAGTTACTGGTGACTTCCATTAAGAGTCCTGATAATTTAGCGATGGTAATCAGGCTTCAGGTTTGTTACCTGTATAGTTGCTTGCCTAACTGCAGCAGAGCAGTTGGCCTTTCTGTAGGAAGGCTGAAGAGGCTGGGAATGATCTCCACTCTAAGCTTGTTTTGGGCAGCACTGACAAAAACACCTGTGATCCAGCTCTGCTTTAATAATCTCTTGTCTTCTTACTTTATTTTGCTTATCTCCTTTTCCCTGCCACTTGCATTTGACTAAGATAGATTTTATTTTGATTCCAAAGCTCTCATGGGCCATTTTAGTGCCTGATGTGCTCTTCCCAAAGGTGGGTGCCTGGCAGAGAAGGGGGGAGTTGAGCCCTTCTGGGCATCCTGAACTCACTCAGCTGCTGTTTGCAAAGCACCTGGAGAAATGCAGATGAAAGCAGCTGCTGTTAGATTTTATTCTCCCTACTTCCTTGAGGATCTGGTAATCACACGTTTGGTTTTATTCCCTTTTGATTTATGTTCCCTTTGTTGCTGTGTTTCTGACAGATCCTCCTGACTGGGTTCCAGATGAAGTCTGCAGCTACTGCACTGCATGCAAGGCTCCTTTCACAGTCATTCGCAGGAAGCACCACTGTCGGAGCTGTGGCAAGGTAATGACTCAGTCAAACATGTGAGGAAGTACCCACCAAAGAGAGCAGCAAATGCATGTGGACCACAGAAACTCGGCTGCACAGCAAAATGTGCATGCTCAGCCAGGGTTCTCAGTTTGCAGGTGCTTTTGTGTGCCTTGGCTGCCAACTCTCAGCCTACGTTTACAAAGGGTTGGGGAGGGGTTTGACTTTTATACAGCAATAAGCTGTGTAAAGCTGAAGGCAGAATTCCCTTCTTGAGATCCTAGAACACTCCCCACCCCAACACAGAGTCACTCTGGACTACTGCTGTAAGCTCTAATGAGCCAGGGCAGCCTGCACTGCCAGGGGTGATGCACACACAGCTGAGCTGCAGGGACAGTATGTCCCTTTGCTTTCTTTCCAAACCTTTGCAGGATCACTGTGGTGTGTAGGGCTGCTGCTTTGCAAGTTTGTGGGGGAGGAAGAGGGAGTGAGGAAGAAAAAAAGCAGTCATGTACCTCAGGAAGCCAGAAATCTGCAGTCCCATTTCGCTTGCTGGCTGGTGTGCCAGTTAAAAAGGAAAAGGGTAGAGAAGCTGCTTTTGTTAACCATGTAGTGGACTTGCAGGAGTATGAAATTCGGAGATATTCACAAATACTCCCCTAGTCTTCCTTTAAAACCAGGGGAGAGATGCTTCTTTGCACCTCTGATGAAACTGCCTTCCCCTGTGACCTGCAGAGGTGGACAGGTCTGCCTTGGCTACTGTCAGTGCTGGGCACCCTCACCAGAGGGACTGAGCTCGGCCAGATGAACTGGTCATTGGGCAGGGATTGCCTGCAGAGGCCCTTCACTTGCTGTGCTGAGGACGGTGGTGCTGCCAGCTCATACAATCTTCTCTCCCCTCCTTTGAAATCAATTTTGTCCCATCCTGTTCTTCAGAGGAACTGAAGAGAAATTTCCCTCTTGTTTTTCAGATCTTCTGTTCCCGCTGTTCCTCCCACTCTGCTCCATTACCTCGTTATGGCCAGATGAAGCCTGTCCGTGTCTGCACTCACTGTTACATGTTCCATGTCACTCCTTTCTATAGTGACAGAGCTGGTATCTGACATATTAAACTACTGGTGTGTCTTCTGGAGTCTTACATGGACTGATACATTTGACCTAAGCCAAGACTTGAAAGAGGGACCCGATGAGGGCACGTAGGCTTTGACATCCATTATTATAAATTTTGTACAGACAGTTTTTATTGCATTTTACTAAGCTGCTAAAGGGAACTATGAAGCGTCTGTAGCTCTAAGGCTACAGTACAGTCTTCCATAAATTTATAACATTAATGTTACGATGCCATATGCAGAACAAATGCACTGTGTGGAAGGAAATAGGGCTCAGAGAATTGCTGCTTATCTTACATGCTAGGAACAGAGTAGCCAGTTAATTAGTCCATCCCAGCGGATCAGTCCCAAAGCTCAGACACTTCTGTGCCCACTGGAATTCCAGCATGGCTGTGGGCATCAGCACTCTCCCACCTGCTGCCATTTAACTTCCCCATTACTAGATTTTTGCTACCTATGCTAGAATTAATAAAAGCAAATCTATTTCAAATCTGTATTTGATATTTACAAAGGCAAAATTTTCTGCGAATCCCATAGAAAGCATTGAAGGCCCTAAAACAGTAATTCCTGTTGCCTTTCATTTACCAAGCAGAGCAATAACTCCAGGTTGTCTTCTAAAATTTTTTACAACTTCCAGTTCCATAGTTTGGAGTTTTGGAGGTATTCATAATCTGAATCATTTATGCTAAATCCTGTTAGTAAAAGTCTAATACAGAGGTTTGGTTTCTATATCAGCATTTAAAACTTAACAAACTTCAGAGGAAGTGGTTACCAAATAAATTAATTCATATTAAAATAGATATTTTTTACAGTTTGGCAGCAAACTTTAGTAGATGAGACAAATTATTTCTCCCATACTGAGATTTTTTAAAATATTTTTTAAAAGGCAAATATATAATGAGGTATCCAAAAGGTCCTACAGAATGGTCAGTCAGAGAAGGGTACTTGTTGTCCACATTTGGCAGAGTAACCATGTAAAATAGTGCATACTGGTACTTCACTCATGCTAACAACTCAGAAGACATTTGTATTTATATGAAACACTGGGGAATAATTTTTATCTCCACTTGGAGAGGAAAGAAATAAGACTCACACGGATTCATGCTAGGATCTTGCATGAACTATTGCAGTAAGAGCTCCCTGAGCACTGAGGTTTCAAAGGCATTTGGACATGCTTTGAGTTGGGCACATGAAAAGCAAGACAGTGTGTACTGTGGTTACAGAGGAAACGAGATCAAGAGCTCTTTGCTGTGCCCCCTTTCCTGATTCGTGGTGTTACACACTGTGTTTCAAATACAGAAATAGATGAGGAAGTTGTTTGTGGTATCACACTCGAGAAAGGTTGTCACTCAAAATGATAAGGCAAAACTGGCCAGTGTTAATTTTTTTTTTTTAATTTAATTATTTTGGGGGGCACATTCCCTTTGCTCAGTGGTTTACTGTTCAGTGTTAATGAGCCATATAAGGGTGCTGCGGTTTGGCACTACTGTCATTTTGATTCAGATGAAACAGCTTCACTTAGTTTATGTGTAATGCACAAGCCTTATGATGCTGTTTGTAGACAATGTCAGCTCTGATGTGTTATTTTCACCTTATTTATATTTTTTATTATTATTACTTCCCTGAAATCCTTCTCATAAAATCCTTGGGTTGGAGTGTCTGTATTCACCAGAGTTTGGAAAGGCATGGGGTTGGGTGATTGGTGGGACGTGGGTAATGCGGTGCAAGCAATGATACTTATTCAGGCTTAAATCTCAGGCTTCACATTGCAATGATTATTGCAGTTTTATTTTTAGGAAAAAAAAAAAACACACAAGAAATTTAATGCTTCTTTTATAGGATAAAAAAATTGCAACAAACTTCAGTTGTGAAATAAATATGCACAAAAAGTTGCTTCTGTGGAAAAAAATCTTATTTAATGGACTGAATATTTATTTAAGCTTGTTTTTATTTTGTAAATGCTGTAATTCAGAATCATTTCCATAAATATGATATTTAAAGATCTCAGACACTATAGTTTCTTATGTAAATACAGACTCCTATTTCTCTTACTGAAAAGCACAATGACTATATCGATACTAATATACATTTGCCTCAAGGAAGACTTTCATCTTGTAATCTCTTCAGATAATTAAAGTGTCAGGACTTTCTACTTCCATGTGCTGGACTGCTCTTTCATTTTGAGGTCTGTTTACATGGAGTGACAGCTGCCATCCTGTCAAACAAACTGGCCTTAACTCTTTCTCACTTTGCAAATAAGATCAAAGAAATTAGTTCAAATTTGAAAAGGGAAGTCACCCATACAGTGAAGGCGTGGTAAATCAACGCTGGAATACCAGCCTGTCACTTAGCATTGCCTTGTGCTATCTCTTGCCACCAGCTGAAAATCTCCCTTCCCAAAATATCTTGTGTCAATGGCCACTTCACACATCAGACATGTTTGATCTGCTTGTGTCACATCTGAATAATCTTTTCTGTGGGGGATACAAATCTGCAATGAAAACAGCGTTCCTTGGATCTCCGTGCACAGTTATCCTTGGGAAGCATAAATGCCCAGTCCTGCTTTGTTCTGCCCCCTGTATGAGACACAGCTGTTAAAGGTTTTATGAGAATTAATTTTCATTTCCAGAGGACTTAATGGATGGCTTTGGGATGCCATTTCACTGAGCAGAAAACATTACAGTTCCATGACATTGAGATCTCGGCTTCAGTGGTGCAACAATGAGGAAACTTTATGGGAACCCTGGACACAAATGTAAGATTGCATTTGAATTAACATGCATAATATTTATGGTCAAATAATGCTGCCTTCAGGTGTGTATGAATAGGTGAACAGTAGAAATTTATCCTAAAGGGACTTTTTAATCAAAAAGGAGATTTCTCCAGAATACAACAACATGTCCCACAGCAGTTTTCCTCTTGGGGATATCACAATGGGAGTGAACAGGATAATAAGGTAAGAGCAGCATTGGCAAAGGCAGCAATAATTCACCTGGTGCTGGACTCTCCTGTATGGCAATTCCCTTCTGAATCACAGCTGTTTTCAGGGGAAAAAAATAATTACTTCAGAGTAAACTCTGAAGTGATCCTTTCTAGGTCTGTACAAATTGTACAGTGTTTCTGGCTCTCTCTGGGTTTGTAAAAGCAGGTGCATATCAAGGCTTCCTCACAGTGAAAGGAATTTCAGTAAAACACCTCTGCTTCCAGGGAATACCCCTGTCCAGAACACTCAGACTGGAAAGCTGTCATACAGCATCTCGGTGAGGAGGAACCTGGATGGAAGTGATGGGTGAGAAGTGACCTTTGTGTGTGTTGTCTGAGCTGAAAGAAAGGAGGGAAACAGGCCGTGTGTGGTTGTACCTGTACTTGGGTGGGGAGATGGGAAGGGGGGCGGTGGGAGCAGGAGATTGACTGTAGGAAAGCCTCAAATACAGCCCCATCACAGTCCTGCCTGGAGCTGGAGCAAACCACCAGCTCTCAGTGCCTCGCTGAACTCTCAGTTCATGCAAAGTCAAAGCTGCTGGGGCTGCATCTGCTGGTTTCCGTGGCAACCCCCGATAGCATCTCTCTGCCAGTGCCAAGACTGCAGCACTCTGTTCCTGCACAGGCAGGCATGGAGGCTCCTGCCTTCTGCTTCGTCAGAGGGATTGTGATAGCTCAAACATCTTCATTTGTAACCAAGGTTTGTACTGCAGTCAAATGCTTAGTGTGAACTCTGTTTTCTAATGACAGCATTTCACTGAATTTGGCTTTATGTTGCTTGTTGGGAAGAAATCATCTTTGTAGGCATCCTTTTGACTACTTTTGAGGAGGGTTTAGCTATTTTTCCTTCTCCTCTTTTACCCTTTACCCCACCCCATCACTCAGCTTTCAGTTTCTGCTGTGTATAAACTAGACTTACTGTGTGGCTTCTGTGGATATCTTACACATAGTGAAATATTAAGACAACTCAAAGAGCTTTCATCTTTATTGCTTCCTGATCTTGTGCCTTCAGGTTCCCGGGCACAGGCTTGTTTCAAACCTTCACTTGGTATCCTTGTACCTGCAGTAGCATCCTGCCACACAGGTGCTTTCTGGCTGCCTTAGCTGCCATGGGTCTTGCACCAAGGTGTTTAAGTTCTGCGGTATTCCTTTACTTTGTGGAGGAAAAAGGATAGATCTTAATTCTCAGGTTTTAATAGCTGTTAATAAATTATAGATATTTCCATTTGGCTCTTTTTTTCTTTGCTCTTAAACCAAAAAATGGCAAAATAATAGGCCAGAAGGATGAAGAGGAGAAGACTTGTTAAAGCAGACCTGGAAGTGTGAAGATGATGTTTTAATGAAGTAATTGGTCTCTTTGAAAACAAGCTGTAACTGCATCTGCTAGGAATGCTGGTGCTCATGCATAAAACAAACTGGGCAATTAGTCTTTCATGAACTCATTTCATTTCTTGTTTTCACTAAACATGAAGGCTCTGAAGTGTAAAGAATGATTTTCCCTCATGTTTCACTCAAAGGCATAAAGCTGATTTTTCTTCTCAGTTTTTCTCTGCAAACAGTCACCAGCCTGTTGGGGCTCTGACTGAGCTTGTCTGCAAAAGAGAAAGTCCCGTGTCCAGAGCAGCCAACAGTGGGGCCTCCCACCCCTGAGGAGCACTGAGAGGTGCCTGTGGGCACAAGTGACTACAGAGGGGCTGTTGCTCATGTCCAGCTGCTGAGTGATGCTCCCATCTGCTCTTTCTCATGAGCATGAGGTGTCTGACACAGCCCAGGATGTGAGGGACTGCTGTGCCTGGGAATGGCAGACCCAGCAAGCATTGAACTGTAACGACCTCACATAATACAGAGATTTTATTTTCTGAAAATAACCCCAGGCCAGGCACTCACACCACTTAAGCAAGCACTTTTAACCTCATGTCTTACTCTAGAAAGTCTTATTTATGTATTTCTGCACTTTTACATAGTTCTTCACAGGGCAATAAAATGTTGGTGTTACTGCCATGACTTTTATTCATGGAGTTAATAAAAAAGATATAAAACAGCAGCAGGGAGGGTGTTTGAGGTGACTGCTTTCTGAAATGTGTAGTATTTCAGCAGTGGCCAGCTTTCAGATTTTTAGCTGAAAAAATTGGTTCCAGTGGGATTGTCAGTACAGTGGAAGATGATGATGATCAGAACTAGTCCTGAACAGCATTTGTGCTGGTAACCTCTCTGATGATGTCCTGTAAAACATGTTAAAAATGTCTGTGTTTCATAAGAGGGGTGTCTGAAAATGATGCACAAATGCCTCAGCCTTTTTGGACAGTTTGGAGAAATTGTCCCTCAGCATTCCAGGACAGGGCCAGTGGCTCTGCATGGACTGTCCCACTCAGACCCTCGGTCATGAGAAGGCACCTGTCAGGTATGTTAAGAGCATTGAGACTGTCCTGGCTTTATTACTGAAGAACCTGTACCATGACATCTTCCTCTGTGTTTGGGGAGCCTCTGAGATCAAATTTTGAGGCACTTGATAATTATTTTTTCTGGTCAGGACCATTCGTGATTGCTGCTTCACTAGCGGCTTTTCTGTTTATTATGCAGCAGTAAAGCCTGCTGGTCTCGGGTTGTTTTTGGTTTTTTAAATTGATTTCACTTTCTTTGGCTTATCTGCAGAAAGCTGGAAATTAATAATTGAAGATATAAACAGAAAAATAATCACTTCTGCAAATTCATAAATATATTTAAAAGAAACTACCCCATGATGCTCTCAAACATTGGGAAATTCTACAGTAAAAACTGATCCCCAAGTAGTCCAAAAGTCTTGGGTGTCTGTCTAAACCATCTGCTTTTGTCTAGGAGGACTTGTAGCTGGTGGAAAGCTACAGGTTTTGGGGACCAAAACTTACAGGTTTGAACCAATGATTGTAATTTCTTTGTCTAGAAATAGCTCTTCCTTAATTAAAAAAAATAAGGAAATTGCTATACTTCCCATGTAAAGAACCTCTGTTCAAGTAAGAAAATTCAACTCATTTGTTCCAAGTGTCTTGGAACAAAATATAAAGCTACCACAAATTCATTCAGTAACCTTTGTTATATCCTTTCACTGCCATGTCTTTTAGAGTTTCTTTCAGGACAGAACATCAGCCTTGCTTGGAGAACAAAGTAGGAAAACCTTGCCCATCTGTACCCCTGACAGGTGTTTTCCTTTGTCATGTTTGTTTCTCACATTCTGCTTTCTGCCCCTTCTCTTGCTTTTTCCTCTTTAAAGCAATGATGTTGGTGTTAGACTCTAAACTGAGTCTCAGGGAAAATGTTTCCATATTTCTTTCCTGTAGGGAGCGTTTGAAATACGTCTGTGTCTACTGTCTCTCAGAAAGGTGCTTTGTGACAACCTGAGGATGCAGACTTGCATCCAGATGCTGCCTCCACGCAACTTTTGACTTACACTGGAACAAGAACAAAGTAGATGCAGCAGTAAAGAATCCAAAATTCAGGCTGGGGTAAAGTGTGAAAGCTTAAGGGTATCTTGAGTGCTTACTGAAAGTACCCAAGACAAGAGCCAGCCTCTGCCACCGCCAGGCATGAGCCGTGAGCCTGCAGGTGGTGCAGCCCAGACCTGGGGACCTGGGACCTGTGCAGGCTGGAGGGAGAAGCCAAGGAGCTGACAGCCCAAGGGACACTGCCTAAAGGGTTTTTTTCCCCGACTGTTTTGCTAAAGGCAACTCCCAGGAGGAAGGCAAGGTGTTATCTTACCTAGTGCATTGAGAGTATTTTCAAGGAGCTTGGAGAAAAACCCATTTGATGTGCTACTTCTCTCTTCCCAACCAGTGTTAAAGAAACACTCACTGTTCCTTGGCAGGTGGAGGGGACAGAGAGGCTGTTGTCTTTTTGCTTGTTGATTATATTTTTATGTGTATTTTCTGCTTGCTTGCTGCAGTAAGAAATGAAGAAAGTACTCACTTGAAAATCTCAAATTCCCATTCATGCAAGAAATAATTCTCATAATGTGTTCTAATTGCAGAGTGCAAATAAATACTCGTCATTAAATAATATTAGGTTGTTTTTAAACAGAAAACTCATTAACCCCAAATCAAGCAATTATGAAATCACTTGCTCTGAGAACAAATAGCTCAGAAGCCACTGAGAACACCAGTGCCATGTGATAAAACCCTCTGCCTCATGTGCTTTCCAGTGCCTTCCCAAGGTTCAGATGTTGTCACAGCATTAGCTGCCAGAGGAAATCTGTTCTTGCCAAATTGTATCTTCTTGGCTGCTCTGTGCTCTTGTGCTGCTGGCGTTTTGCTCCATCAGCCTCTGCAGGGTTGCTTTTATTTGTGATATTTATAAGGTGGCTGAAGCACCTGGCACAAAGGAGGATGGAGCTGAATGGAGGAAGGTGCTGAGCAAGCAGCCTGCTAAAATGTTCCTGGTGTGTTTTGCTGTGAGGGAAAAGCCATGGGAGTGACCAAGGGGTTGGAAATGTCTGGAGTTGCAGTCCATTGAATGTATCAGAGATAATGGTTGCAGACACCGTCAGTAAATGCCTACACTGGGTGCACAGGTCTGGGAAGCCAGGCTGCTCCTGGCAGGGGTCCACGGGGAACCAGTGGCCAGAAGTTGAGCCAGCTTGAACAAACACAGGTGAGAAAGAAGAGCGTAAATCTTGTGCATAACCAGCTGCTGAACAGTGAGCTGATAGTTGTGATGAACTCCATACCTATGATCACAAGTGTTTTTAACAAACACAACATCAGGTGCTTCCTACAGGCACAGTGGTGGAGCCACCTGTGTTGGGACTGAGGCAGAAATAAGCACTCAGTGGGGCTGTCCTGTGACAGAGGTCAGGGTCCTGGTCATCTCAGTTTATAAATTGGTTCAGGAAGTTACCAAGAGGAGGGATTTCTCTGTGGGCTGCTGTGCAGGAGAGATGCAGTGGCACAGGCAAAGCCACCCAGTGCTCTCCATCTCCCTGTTTCACCCCGGAGTTAATCCTGCACCAGGGCTGGAATCACACTGGCATTGGACTGTTACAAGCAGCAGGAAAAGAAAGATAGTGGATCAAACACAAAGAAGAAGGATGGAGGGAGAAATGTGGTGCCATTTAGGAGCCCAGTGTCTACAGGAGGGGAAGGAAAATCCCTGAACACAGAAATCTCCCTATGTGCAATTCCCAATCAGCTAAAGGAATCAGTTCCCAGTTTGTCAAGAGCAGTTCTCCTGTCCTTGTGAACTGGCTGTGATTTCCTGCAGCGCTAATCAATACTGGTGTCATGCTGAACACATTGCTCCTGCACAGGCCAGGCTGGGCTCTGGGTACCATCAGTGTGCCACGTGTGGAAGCTGAGCATGACTGAGTGTGTAGAAACACTGCTTCCACAAACCCTGCCTGCAGCTAGAGAAGAAATGATCCTTCTGCTTTTTTTTCCCTTCACAACTGCTGGATACAGAGCAGCAGGCTTGCCTGAGGAATCAGGCATGGAGCACAGTGGCCAACATTGCACAGACCTTACAGTGAGGTACAACAGAAGATGGAAGTAAACTTCTTACACCCCAGGGATTTATTCATATCCTCACCTAGCAGACCACATCAGCTGTGAAGGTCTGGAAGGGGGAGCCATGTCTTTCCTCTGCCTGAGCATGAGAAGCAGCTTCTGCCCCCCACTGCTTCTACCGAGCCCCCGTCCCAGTCCATCCCTTCAGAGATGCTCAGGCTGAAGGGTCTGTTGTGAGCATTTGTTTGGGCGTCCCCAGAGCAGAGATGTTGCAATGCTGTGCCACAGTGGAGTCTATAGGATTTTGTATAGTAACTCCTTCCTCAACCTTGCACAGTGCACAGTGCCCCTGATCTTTCCCTGCCAACCACAGTACCAGTACTGGTTACTGTGCCTTCACACTGCTGTATCTATGTTATCTCCATGCTACAGAAGAGCTTATTAAAATACTCAGGAACACAAGATCAGCTCATCCTGTCCTGCTGTCTCAAGTATCCATGAATAATCCCTTTCATAAATCACTTGTATCTCATCACAGAGGTAAATGCAGTTCTTCTTAGAGTACTTAGACCTTAATCTTCTCAGTAGACCAAGGGTTTTAGAGATGCTGAAGTCTCCAGATCCTGATGTTTTAGTGGTCCTTTGAAGCTTAACCTTGGATCTCAAAGTCAGTCATCCCTGTCCTTCCTGCATGCCAGGGGACCCTTTGCTCCCTGCCTGTCACCTGGAGTCTTACTTACAGATGTGTCTGGTGGGAAGAAGAGAGCTGTCTATGCTGCTGTAAAGGGTGTTGTGCCATGTAAACTGAGCATGGCTTTGGCTCCTGGGGTGGCTCAGGGCTTCAGCTGGAAAATCACAGCTTCTCCTGATCCTCTGAAAGTGATCAGTGCCCTGTAGGTTCCCTTTCCCTGTGGTAGTCTGCTCTTGTCTAAAAGCAGTCTCTGGCCTTCATTTCACTTGTTAAAACCTGATGGATGCATCAAACACAGGTGCCAGTGGTTAAGGTGGACCTTAGAAGGCTAAATTCTGCTCTCACCTCCATCACTCCCACTTGGGCCTACAGCTCCATCTCAGCAGGTGTTTCTAACACCATGGGGCAGCTCAGCTCATGAGGGTGCTGAGTGCTGGCTCACTGGTGTGTGTCAGCACACCTGAAATAGTGCAGGATATCTAAAATCTGCTTCCAGGGGCTGTCTAGGGAGCACAGTTACTGTGTCAGGCTGAAGGGTGTGGGTCATGCCTGCAGTCTGAAGCACAGTGTTTGTATCTTGATATCAGTCTCTCTTGGTAAATGCAGGAGAGATTGATGAGTTTGTTTTGCTTAGGTGGTAATGAAGCAGTTAGTTGCACTTGGTAATGGCTGTCTCTGCCCAGCTGCTCAGGGAAATATTTCAGAGGCTTGCCCCGCGGATCCTGGACTGTGTAAGTACATCCAAACCATCACCCAAATCCCTGGCCGCTCAGCTTTCCCAGCTCCCTTGTTGATTGTTTTGTTGTTTCCAAACGCGTTTTCTCTCCTTGTTTCACCAGCCCTCTGTGCGAAATGTGGTGTGCAGCGATTGGCAGCAGGAGCGGTGCCGGCGTGGGCTCCTCCTGGCACAGCACCGCGCTCGGGTGGCCCCGCACTCGCGGGACCAGGAGGTTCTGCTGCTGCCGAGTCAAGCGCATCGCAGCCGTGCTCAGTGATCGCCACTGCGGCTCCTCGCTGTCCTCGGCTGTTCCGGCCGTGCGGAGGCTCTGCTCTGCCGTGACTGATCTGCACAAGCCCTTCCAAGTCTGCCACGTGCTGAAACATTTCCCTTCCTTCCCGCCTTCACCGATAGCCCCCCGTCCCCCTGCTCTGATGGAGCATGAACTGCTGTTCCTGCATTGCAGCCTTTACATCCAACAGCTACAAGGTTGGGTTATTTTTCTTCACTAGGACTTGTAAGTATTTTTAAGGCACGTTCTAGCATCCTAAAGTCACCTTCCACCAAAACAAACATCTCATATTTAAAATGCAGCAAAGCTATTCTTTCCAATTCTTGCCAAATCACAATTTTTCCATCTTTAATGTCCCAGCCGCGCGGGACAGGGAGCAGGCAGTACTTTCACAAGCCAGGCTGCTCTACCTGCTGTCCCAGCACCGGGCTCTGGCTGTGCCGAGTCATTAGACTTTTAGGTCAAGTGCTGGAGCTGTGGGGAAGCCGATTGTGTTTGGGAGGGGTGAGTACCGAGTCCTTCCATCCTCTGCTCCGCTGTCACGCAGAAGCATTAAAGCCAACGTAGAGCACAATATTTGGGTCAAATGTAAGCTGTTCGAGCGCTGAAAGCTTTCCCACCTGGCACAGTGGCAGGGATCGATCACGCTGTCCTCCGGGGCCCCTGTTCCCAGCGGGCGCTGGCAGCTGGCACCCCGGTGTCGGGGTCTGGCACCAGAGCTAGCACCTCGGAGCCCCCGATCCCCCGGGATGGCACCGAGGGAGGTCCCAGCTCCGCTGCGCTCCCGCCTCAAGTGAGAGATAAGATTTTCAATGCTCCGTGAGCCCATAGCTGCACCGTGAAACCGCCGAGCATGGCGGGGCGGGCGCAACTTCCCCAGGTCGGGTAAGAGCAGGAATTCTTGTTTTCATGCCCAAGCCCTCTGGGACAGAAGGCAGCGGCGCTTGTCCCCTGTGCCAGGCACGGCGCCCGGAGCAGATGGTTTGTCCCCGGAGCCGGGCGGCCTGGCCGGGCCGGGGCGGCGGGCGCGGCGCAGTCTCGGTGTGACCCCGTGCGGCCGCCGGGCGCAGTGCGGGCCGGGAGCGGGGCCTGCGCGGCCCGGGCGCGGCCAGGGGGGCACGGAGCGCTGCGGCCCCATTAATCTCCAGCCCTACTAAAAAAACCCGCAAAAACAACAAAAACTACAAAACCGCCCAGCTGGCTCAGCGCCGGGCAGCCAGAGCTGACAGACCTCATTCCTGGCCTGGGTCCCCTCAAAGCCCCTGAGCCCGGGCACTCGCCACCGGCCGGAGCTCCAGCGCTGTTTGCCAATTACCGTGGAAATGCCAGCAAGCCCCATAAGTAACCAGGCCTCCAGATCCCCTTGGAATTGCAGCTGGATATGACAGGCCGTTTTAGTGTTTTCCCATTCTCAAGCCATCTTGAAATTGAAATGGGCGGCTGAGGTTGTTCAGGCAAGACTCAGTGCCCAAAGCAGCTGCTGTTCGGTTTCCATGGCCTGGCTGTGCCCGGAGCCAGCCGTGTGTGTGGCTGCTTCATCCCTTTGCTGGCTGTGTAGGGTGAGGGCAGGAGCTTTGCAGTTCACCGTCTCAGATGACAACAGGTGCCCACCTCAGCTGATGTGGGAGCCTGGTGGAGACTTTGGGCTAAAAAATCCACTCAGCCACTGGAAAGACTTGAGCACCTTGTGAACATCTACAGTATCATATCCAAGGCAAATTTTGGAAGCATGTGGAACAGGACAGCCTGGACTGGTGTTGCTCCTGCAGTGCTGTGACAGCTGAGAACAGAAACCAGCTCTGAATGATTTGCAGTTTAGTGCTCTGATTTAGAGTTTGGAGAGTGCAGGAGTGTGTCTGCTGTGCTGTCCTTGCCAGGGCTCTGTTTAATGTCCTGTCCTGGGGTGGGAAGCAGGGAGGAGTTTTGCTTTTCTGCTGCCCTGTCACAAATCGTTGGTCTAGGGCTGTTTTCCTTACAGTTTTCACTTGTTTCTCTTCCTGCACTTGTCAGGGGTCCACCCCATGGTTTTTGGTTCATAGGTTCAGGGAGCAGTAGGGCAAGAGGTTCCTCTTGGAGAGCGTCCACAGCCCAGGGAGGAGCAGTAGCCATGCAGAACTGGCCATCCCTGTGTGTGTGATACTTGTGATCATCTTTGCGTGGCTTCTACTGAAACTCAGCATGACATTTTACACCCACCCCATGAAAAGATCATTTCATGGCTGGGTGACACCAGGAGAAACTGGCAGGATGAAACTTCTTAGAAGAATGACATTTCAAGGCCTCCCAAGACTTGTTTGTTAATTTATGCTGACAAGTATTTACAAAAATTTCCATGCATCCATCCCAGAACGTCCTGCTGTCTCCAAGTGTGCCATACGGCACAGTGCTCAGCTTCTGCTCCAGAAGCATCTGTGCCGCTGGGCACAGCACGTGGGACCAAGGCACTGACCATGAAAACCTGGTGAGCAGCTGACATGGCAGAGTGGGGCCAGGCTGCCCTGCAGGGCTCCTGCACACCACTGATTAAATGCCTCGGCTCTTCCTTCCCCTCCACCTGGAAATCTCACTGTTAACTTGACTTAAAGCCTCCCTGTGGGTTTCCAAACTTGGAGAAAATTTTTTTTCTATGAGATGAGTTCTCCTTGCCAAGAAGGTTTTAATAACTCACCATGAAATTTATAGAGTTTAAATTTAAACCACACGTGGGAAAGTGGAGCTGTAACAGTTTAATCCAATTTAACCTTGAGCGATCTGTTCCGCAGCGCGCAGGCAGACAGTTCACACCACAAGCAAAATTCCTGTGTGGGGTGGCAGACAGCAGCTCTCTCGTCATGTCTGTGTCCTTTCTGAAGCACAGAGGACCAGACTGGGCCATCTATGTTCCTGTTTCATTCTCCTGTAAGTCTCCCCTTGGAAATAGCAGGAATCTGATGCAGCTTGGAGTTGGGCATACCCCTAGGAAGAAGCTAAGTCTTGTTCTAGCTGTCATGTTTTCCTTCCTATGCTAAAGAATATCCTTTTCATGCCCCAGTTGCAGCCACCTCCTTTTCCTGTCCCATCACAAGAAGGTGGCACGTTTCACAGGTGACCATATAAATGCATCTTGTTGGGGAAGCAATCTGCTGGGAGTCTTCTTGGTACTTTCCAAGGAGAGTAGGTGGGGAGGTTTCATTGCCAAGTCAGCTAGATGTTGAAAAGTTTTATTTGCATTGACCTGCTTTGTCTTTTGTAGCAAAGTCAGTTTTAAATCACCACTGTTCCAGTGTGGAGACCTGAAGGACCAAACATACATTTGTAGGCACGAGTCAAATATAGGATTGGCAAAAGCCTGTAGAGTGGGGATGTAAAATGCCCGAGCCCTGGGAGGATGCAGTGACTGCATTCAGAGGTGTGTTGGTGGCTTAAACCTGGAAGGGCTCTCCCATGGTGTCAGCTAAGGTTAGGAAATTCAGTTGTGAGCAGCTGAAGGTGCCTTTACATATCATGTGCATCCACAGCAGCTGTGGTTGTTCTGGTAACAAGAACTACACTGATTAACTCTCTGCTGCAGTCCATAGCAGACCGTGCCTGTTGGAAATGGGCAGACATGATGATTTTCTGAGATGGCCAGGTGGAGACCAGAAATCCAGGCTAGAATTGTCATGGTTGACTTAAAGCCTCAAGGAACCGTCGCTTGAATGGCAGTGCTGTTTCTGATCCAGCTGTGTTTGCTGTGTTTCTGAACAATTACCTTTGGTGCTGCCCTTCTTGGTGGTATCTCAGCCACAAAAAGCTAACAGCAAATTCTACTTTTCAGACTTCTGTTCTTTTTCCCTGGGCTTGTGCATTTAACAGAAGATCATCCAATAATTTGCTTTGGTGAGAATTGCTTGTTTGCTCTGTTTCTGGAGAGAGGGATACTCACCAGCTAAATATTTTTTATATGCATTAGATATGACGTGGTGAGACCAGAAATGAGTTTCACACTGTGTTCCCAGCTGGGTAGTTTCCCAGGGAGGTTGGCTTCTGCCTGTGCAGATCAAGCTGGAAACTTTGGGGTGGCAGAAAAAGAAAATATTCCCGAAACTGGATTCCCTTGCAGCTTGCCAGGTATACCAGGCTGACTCACCAAGGCGGAGGTTTCCAGAATGACTAATGACTGAGCAGGCATTGATTTTTGCCTGTCTAATGGGATACATCTTAAAAAGTCTCCAGTTTCCAGACTGGGTGGGGTGCTTGCCCTTTGAAAATCAGATCCATGCATTGTGTATCGAGTTGACTGTCCCAAAAAAGAAACCACAACCTTGAGACCAGGTAAGTGTGTCCATGGTAGGCTCCAGGCTGCCAACAGCAAGGTACTGAGGCAGCTGCTAAAGCTGCCCTCATGTGCTCCCGTGCTTCATTGGTGGCATGAGCAGGGTCTCAATTACAGACTAGACTTCTCAAATCCTTGTGTTCTCATGTGAAGGGTTAATACAGTCCCTAAAAGGGACTTTCCTTCCTTTTTTATCCCTCATCAGGGTAATAATTTGTTCTCCTGTTGCCACCTTTCTGCTCTTGATGAGCACATCAAATTCTACGTGTTTAGGCCTGGCTGCTCAGTGATGCTTGAAGTTGCTCTCCACCAGTAGCTCAGTGTCAGCTCCACAGGAGACAGGGCAGACCCTGAGGCGATTGTGAGAACAAGAGCATTGTAACATTATATGTTTTTTCTCATCATGGCTGTGATCGTTTATTCCTGAATCACTGTCCCAGAAGAAATACAGAAGTTAATCAGACTTACTCTGACACTGAACTCTCTGTTGAGCACCCAGGCAACAGTGGCTTCACACCTGATCCAGGCTGAGGTATTCAACTGGTGGGGGGAGTGAAGAAAGCCCAGCTGTGGCTTGTAAATCTGCCAAGCAAATCTAGTGCCCTACACAAAGTAATGTCCACTAAAGAGCATTACTCCTCACTAGGTGTGAGGAGACAAGGGTTTGAGTTCCTTTTGGCCTTTCTTGTGCTCTGTTTCATCAGGCTCTGGAACTGTCTGGTACCATGTGTGTGGTCTCCCTCCTCTTTGGTGACAGCACCAGCACAGGTGCAGCACTTCATCTCTGCTCCCTGCTGCTTCCAAGCACACAGCAGTGCTGGGCTGCCATGGACCTGCTCAACGCCCTGCTGGGTGATGTGCCAGGAGCTGGGTGGTTGTCCAGCCCTGTCGGGGGACATGTGTCCCACTTGTGAGGCATGTCTGTGGGGCCAGGTGCTGCTCCTGGTTTAACCCTCATTGGCTTTAAACTGCCCCCCCGAGGGCAGATACATGGCTCCAAAACACAGGACTGTCTCCCTGTGGAGAAGAAATGGGAGCTGCTACTATAGCCCAAGGAAGGGACTTTCCACTCTTCCTTTGGACTCACAGTCACCCCTGCAATTGGATGTTTGTTGGACATCAGAGTCAAGTCCTTTATGGGTGTTTTAAAGCTGATTTTTCCTGAGTGGGGGCAGCAGGGAAAGTTGGGCACAGTCACCATGGACTGGTGAAATCAGGAGCATCCAAGCAGCCTTGACAAATATGACTGTGATCAAACCAAGCAGTGTTTTGTGGTCTGCGCACTGCATCAGCAGCTCATCAAACTCACCTTTTCCTGGGAATAAAAGTTAGTCTCAGGCAATGAAGGAGCAAGAGAGCATGAGGCTTTTAAGAAGCAGACTTCAGAGACTGCGTCCTCAAATTTTCTGCCATTTAAAATGTTTCCCTAAGGTTTTACTGCATGTAAATGAAATGATAATTACAATATTTTAATCCAATTAGCTCCCTTCATGATCTGGCAGGTGCAAATTGGGGATGGATCAAACTTCTTCGTGCTGTGGATTATGCCTGGAGCCTCCTTAAAGCTGCCGTCTGGCCCTGTGTGTACATGCTGTACGGCGTGTGTTACGGGGGACTGCAGTGAGGTCCTAAATTATGTATAGCGTATGAATTATTGCTGAAATGCATCACTAAGACTTCACTCATCGAACATTTCCAGCTCCATGCAAGCAGCATGGGAAAAGCCAAGTATTTGCCTGTGGCGTGGGCAAGGTTTTCATTTGCATGGATTTAAACAGTGTATGTCACTGACAGAGTCACAGGTCACCTGGAGTTAACGTAATACATTCCCCTACATCTTGAAGGAAACATATTTTGCAAGCTCTCATCTGATTAGCATGGAAATTACACTGGGATTTCTTGTGAAAATGGGGACAGAGATGAAAAAAAAAGTATTTTGATGTGTTATTTAAAAACAGAAAACTCTTTGAAGGTCATTGCAGCTGCCCTTTCTAAGGCACATCTCCCAGCTCATGTTAGGGAGAGCATCCTCTCTTCCTTCTTCCTATCAAAACCAAGAGCAGGGAGCCCACCCGCTGCAAGACAACAGGAGAGAGATGTCTGCAGTGGGGGCTCTGAGCATGGATGACCTAGGCTGGCAGCAACCTCTGAAGGACACAGGTTTTCATAACACCTGTGGATATGCCCAAGCTAAAAATGGTGGAAAACTGCCTGTTAAAAACCCTGCTCCAGACAGTGTGTTTGAATAGCAGTAGGGTTTTTGTCCCACAGCACTGTCCTGATGTGGCCCTATCGCCCCAGGGACCCCAAAGGGCATTGAAAGGATGACGGAATTGCTTCTTGACAAAATCCAGGGCAGTTGTTCTGGCAGTGTTACATTATTTCAGGAATAAAATGACAACTTTTTTTTTACTCTTTTGTTTTATTTTATTTTATGGAAGTGACCAATTTTGCTGAGAAATGACTGAACCCCCAGATCAGCCAAGTTAAATGACACAACTGTCCCTTGAACATACTGGTCTGCACTGGCTGGGCACCCACCTTTACTGCATGGATGAGATGAAGGATAACTTCCTTATCTTTGACCTATTTTGAATGGAGAAATATTATTTATTTTGCCATTTATGTTCTGATTTCCCTTTAGAAGGCTGCTGCCAGTCTGTGCTGAATGAAAGCTCTTACGGGACAGAAAATCTTCATTCCTTTTAAAAGAAGGTCTCAGTAAATATATTTCAGAATAAGATTTCTTTTGATACTTGCTTTTCAAATCCCTGTGTGTTTCTATACCTCCATAATCTTCCATCTTCAGAGAGGTGGAAAGGGAATTTAAAACTGCCTTTCCTTTAGCACCAAGACCCAACTGCAAAGACAGTGCTTGTCAGTGATGGGAGAGGAGCCAGGCCCAGGGAGATGCTAGAGCTGAGCTGTGAGGAGCAAGCTACAAATTACATTAAATAATAATTAAAAATTAAACAAAACCAAAGGCACTGAATGTTTTCAAACAAACTGGAGAAAATGAGTTTTGTGCATTAACAGTCCGTGAACCTTAGGGGGTAAAATCCTGCTGGCAGCGGTTTACTCTGCTGTTGTGCATGTAGATTCTCTGTGATGCAGTACCGTCCTACCTTTCATTTCCAAGGGATGGGAAATGCTGTCACCTTGACCTGAGGCTAGGATGGGGGAGGCTGTTTGACCTTGTGATTTGTTGTCTTCCACTTCAGCTGAAGTTCCCCCGTGTCAGACTGACTCCTTCTCTGACCCTCCTCAGATGAGGTACAAATCGGGGATGTCAAGAAGCAATTTTGCCTGAGAAGGTCTTTGCTGCTGTGGGAGGAGATGTGGTGGTGAATGTTCAAATAAGATTTGGGTTCAGAGTCCTTAACTGCCCCACGATGTTGCTGGTTTGTGTTCAGCTCTTGATCTCCACATTAATTTTTCAGCATCAAAGCACAGAGCACAAGAAGCAGAAGCCTTGGCAAACTGAGGACACCCACCCTGGGAGAGAGAGAAAATTTCACATGGTTGGAGAAACTGGAGCCAACTGAAAACTAGTAGCAAGGCAAGGGGCAAGGGCAATAAAGGTAAGATTTTCTCTAGGTAAGGCAAACAAAATAGATGTGAGACCCTAACCAGTCTAGTGAATTCACTTGATGTCTGCCTATAAATTCATGTCCTTAATAATTTATATTGAAAAATGAAAATGAAACAGGTTTGGAAAAAGGTATTTTTGTTTTGTTTTGGGTTTGTGGGGGTTTTTTTGTTTGTTTCATTTTGTTTTTGTGGGTTTTTGGTTGGTTGGTTTGGTTTTTCTTTGTTTTTGCTAACATAATGGGGGTCTACCCCAGGCTTCCTGCTGGGAGGGCTTTAAGAAGAGATGGGTTAAAACATCCTTTCCTCTGGAAATGGGTCCCTGTGGAGTCCTGCTAACTGTGAGGTTTGAGGATAACCCTGTACTCATCAATATTTTGGAGGTGGGGGGAATAAATCTTCTCTTTGAGCAAACAAAGAAGTGGGCATTCATTTGCTTGCCAGGTGATGGCTTGCAGCACCTCTGTTCATTTGGGGCATGTCTTTACAGACAGTGCCCAAAATGTCACCTGTGGGGTAAGGCACAGCTGAAAATGTGTGATGGTATCAGGCTCTGTCTTCTCCATGTTGCATATGAAACAAAACTGGATGCCAAAATGGTGGTGTTTCCATGGACCCTGGAACTCGCACAGTCACACTGGCCTATTCCCTACATCAGTTATTTAGGGGAAAAAAATCCCTTGGAGACACATTTCTGTGTGAACAGCCTTCACTGGTGGCAGCTCACAGGTGTATCTCCCAGTGATGACCCTGAATGGCAGAGGTGGATGGTGACTTTCTGGTAAGACATGAATGTTTGAAGGGTTTCTCATTCCCGTCACAGACCTCCTGTGTTCTCCTGGGAGGCTCCCTCCTTTCCTTGCCCCTCTCTTTACTGCTGCTGAACTGCACTTCTAGGACCAGGACACAACCGTGGTCATAGAGGTGGAGAAAACACCTTGGCCAACACGCCAGGTGATATGGCAGGAGCAGCAAGCCCCACCACCACTCCCTTCCACCTCCTTGCTCTGCTGCTTCTTCGCTGCCCAGAATGTCATACAAAAAAAATCCCAACGAAACAAAATAAAAAACCTGCTCTGGGCAAGGCAAAACTACTCATCCCCCAGCCTGGGCAGGAGCAGGAGAGGGGGAGTGGGCTGAAGGTCACTATATACTAACGAGACCAATTTCTGGGTACTTGGTTGCATTTTTGTTTTTTCTTGCCCCTGACTTCTCAAGAAATCTGCAGCAGTTTGAGGTTTTTGAAGCTGTTTCCTCTTGCTCAAACCGCCTGACGTTGGCCAGCACGGGCTCTGACGCAGCATCGCGGTGCCACAAGCCCTGTCGCAACCCTGCTTAGCTCCTGCCCGTCCTCTGGGAGCCCGGGACTGCCTCTGCAAGGCTCTGCTGGGAAAGAAAACAGTCTGGTACTGACCAGAGAGAATCAGGGAGAGATGAGGGGGGTTGTGAGATGCCTGAGGTAACTGGGGAAGACGGAAGTGCTTTAGTTCCTTGTTTATTTATGTTTTACATCAATGGGGAGGTGGGAGTTTGGGTCCTGCCTGAACGTGGGCCTTGGAGAGGAAACCCCTGAGAGTGCTCTGGCTGAGTTTAGGAACAAAATAACCACCGTGCTCCCTGATTAAATCCTTAACGCCAGAAAGGCCTCTGGCATAGAGCCTCTGCTTAACTGCGGTGCCAAAATTGACATCTCCCAGCTGCAAAACGTGGCTGCATAAATGTCCTACGGGACCGGTCAGACATCTCTGAAGCTGCAGTCGCCTCACACAGACGCTTCCCTCTCTCCACTATGTAGGAAAACTGGGGTGCCTCCAGGTGGCAGCCCTGTCCACTCTAAACAGGGGTTTGCTTTTCCCTTGAAATTATAAAGGAACATCGGTGGTGGAATTAACTTGGGATTCAGTTCACCTTAGCAGCAGGGTGGTAGGACACTGCTGGATGTGCTAGTGGCGATGCCCTTACTTTCATACAATGATACAGCACCGGCAGGAGTCATCCCGAACAAGAAGATGTGGGCTCTGGGTTCTGTCAGCCCATAGACAGGGATGAAGGATTGCAGGATTGACCCTGCAGCCTCCACAGCAGCCTTGGTGCTGCCCAGGACCAGGCTGGCAGGAATCACATGGGCAGAAGGATGAGCACAGTTCTTAGTGATTGCAGCATTCAATTGACTGGTTACAGGTCAGAACCTGGAAATATAACATAAAAATGTAATTAGACAAACCATTCCTCCCCCCCCCCCCCCCCCCCAAGAAGCATAGACTGGATCCTGCAATGAAGTGACTGCTGCTGGCAACAAAAAGCAGACTTCTGGCACTGCGTGGTAAAGTCCCCATAAACTTGTTTTTGTGCTTGAGAACACCCAACAGCTACTGGGAAGAGAGAGGTGGAAAGCTCAGGCTGCAGACAGCTCTGCTCCACCAGCATTTATGTGGTCAGGCACCCACAAGCACATTCCCAGTAAGAAGTCAGAAATCTGTGGGTAGCAACTGAGAGGCTCCTTGCAAAATTTGAGCTTGATCCCTTCGTTTATCAAATCAACAGCACCTTGAAGGTCTTCTTCTTAAAGGGGTTTTAAATAGCAATAAAACATTTACAAGTTGACAGCAGTAATGAAACTTGGGTGTTCCCAAAAATCCGCAGCTCAGTTTCTGTTCCCAAAAGAAGGATCAAAATCTAAATGTTTTGAGGATTTAGCTAGTTTATTGCTCACAGGTGCTTTACGCTATTCAGGAAAATGCCCTGCTTTCGGACCAGAAGTTAGACTCCCAAGCTGAGCATGCAGAATTTTAATTTTCCTTTAATGCAGTGAAAAGGCAGCACAAAGCTGCTGTCTGAATTCGGGTTAGTCTAAGGATAGAAATCCCTTTTATTTATAATTTTAATTAAGGATGAGTTTTTGTTTCTGTCACAATGCACAGAATTATTTCTAAATCATATTTGGGACTTCCAGCAGAAGAGGTTAACTAATACTGTGAACTCATCCACCCAGGGGAGCTCTGCATTAATGTGGTATTTAAGTGGGGAGATCAAAGCTTTGATACCAAATGAAATGCTATTAACAGTTTCACACAAGCAAAAACCTTAAAGAAATTTCAATGCAAGATAGTTGGCACTGAGGAATGACTGTGGATGGGAAAAAAAGGTGGCTCCATCCCAGTGCTGAATTTATTTGGTCATCAAAGCACAGGCTGACAGTAGCAAATTGCTCACTGATAGTTGTGGATGTTTTGGCCATGGCCAAGGCTGTAATGTCCCCCTGAGCTGCAGGGCAGAGGCAGCACTCTGTTAACCTGCACCGTCTATTCCCAGCTTCACTGATGAAGGCAAGTGCTGAAGTGTCTTGCTGTAGTCTGGATGTTTCAGCTTCCCAGCTTGCTCAAGGAGCCTCCTGATTCTTTTCTCACATTGTATCCCACTGTAGTTCAGGAAGTTACCCAGTGGCTTTTCATTTTTTCCTCTTTTTAACCAGAAAGCAGCCCATTTTGTAATGTTCCCATCCAGACATTCTGCTGTTGGTAGGAGAAGTTATATTCTTTGACTAAACCAGGATTTGGTTGTCTTCCTTTCATCTCTTATTGTTTTGCTTAAAAAAAAAAAAAGAAAAAAAAACCAAACCAAAAAACCCCACACCAATCAAAACACTAAAAAAAAAAGTATTAAAGAGAGAGACTTTTTTCCCCCAAAGCCTGCATATTTATCTTACAGCAATATTTTCCTAATTCCACAACTGCGAGCAAGTCAACAACTTATAGGAGTAGGATTAGACCACTAATTAAGCAAGAACTGTAGAAAAGATTTAAGTGGGATCTACAGCGTTGACCTGTCCTTTTTCAAATGCCAAGTTTATATACGTGACTGTGCATTTCAAATGGGTCAAGAGAGCTTGGTTGCAAGTACCCAACACATTGCTGTGAATTAATATTTAATCAAATGTACAACATAGGGCTGAATATTGAAGCTTACCTTTGATTTTGACTTCTATGATTTTCTTGGGTTTCTAAACTCCTCTGAAAATACTTCAGTATTTCATAATAGTATTACTCATACAATATGTTTCTTAGCTGTGATTAAAGCTAGTGAGGATGTAAATCTACAAAGGGAAATCTAAGCAAGACCTCATCAGCATAAAGTATGTGGGAGACTAATTTAGTTACATCCCTATTAGTAATGACAAATCAAATTGTTCCTCCTTTTAAATCACTAATATAGCAAGGTTTTGCAACTCGGCACATAGCACACACGATAAATCAGTTCAATCTGTACACAAACACTGAAGGCTGCCTTAAATCTGGGTTGATTTCTGATTCCAAACTCTTCCAGTGCAGTTCAGGTGAGCCACCCTGGTTCCCTTAATACCTGGAAAGAAGAAGAAAAAAAAAAAAAAAAAAAAAGAGTTAATCTCTACCCCCATGTGCTGTATATCAAGCACTCAACATTTATAACCCTGCAGCTGATTGCTTAGCAACTGTCTTTGGGAGGAACGACTCACCTGATGTGCCATCAGGAGCTCTTGTGTTGCAGGGAAGAGGCCGGATGAAATGAGGTCAGGCAGTGTAAGCTTACCCTGTGCTGAGTGGCGCTCGCTCTGCTCTGTAATGAAATTAATCAAGGTCATTTATTTGATCCTTTTTTATTGTTATAATTTGAAACTGTAATTTGAGGTGGCTCAAAGAGGTGCAGGCATATCTGTAATTATACCTTTATAATTACATTTATATTTTAGGGTAAACATTTTCATGTATTGCTGTAAATAGACTGTGTGTGATAGAGAATAACGTTGTCTCATACTGGTTTCAGTCAGAGCTGCACAACTGCAAACATGGACTGTAAATGGGATGGGGGGGATATTGAAATCCACCAGCAGTTGTGTGCTGTTTAATTTGATTTTAGGTGTTTCATGCATCTTAACATCTTAAGGTTAAGACTGAGTTTAAACCCCAAGACAGGCTCAAAACTAAAGGCTAATTGAAAGAGATACAGAAGAATTGCTGTTTAGTCACACTGACCTTTAAAAATTGCAGAGCAAAGGTACGAAGGTTGGCCTCATCTGCCAAAGCTCAAGGAGTTCATAGTGGCTGAAGAAGTACATGCCAGAGTCACCTCCAAACTGATGGCTGTGACAGTGACCAGTGAGGGACCCGCTGCTGATCCTGCAGGGGATGGTCAGGAAAAATTGCATTGTTTGTTCTGTGTTTAACATCTTGCTGGGTGAGACCATGGTGGGGGTATGAGAGCACCTTCTGTCTGCACAGCCAATTTGGCTGCCTCTGTTCCCCCCGGGCTCTGCTCACCGGCTGTCTCAATGGCATGCATATGAGCTCCCTCCTGTCTCTGCTCTGGAGCAAACCAACTGGTTTCTCCCAAGGAGAAACCTCGACATGACTGACAGGGCTTTTTTTCAGGTTGCACAGACAGAAGAGCCTGGCATGAGCTGGACCAGACTGTACCCTGGACAGTCCTGCAGCCATCCCAGGAGACCTCATGCCCACTGTCCTCCATGCTGTGCTGTAGAACCCAAAATGCCTTCACACCCTGCTGAAAAACATCATGCTGGCAGGCTGCCACCCATTCCTTTCACCATTTCAAACTTAAAAAACCATCACCAATGCAGTAATTATTGACCTGGGGTCTGTGGGGCTCTGCAGGAAGCTCAGAGGAGACCCAGGCCAAGTGCTACACAGCATGAAGGTAACCACTGCCCTTCAGAGAGCGCTGGTCCTTAGTGGTGTGGACACAAGCCAGCCCGTAGCAAAGAGCAATGGTTAATGGTGCCTCCCAGGCATTTTCCACAGCAGCAGCAGATGCGCAGCCTTTGCCAAGTAGCCAACACTCAGCATTTCCTTTCTTCTCCCTAAGATTGTTTCTGGACCTTACAAACCTCTTCTTCCCTGTGGCTCAATGCTCTGGCAGCAAAACGGTGAGGACTCCCTGGGGTGGCAGAAGTGGGCGACACACAAGTGTGTGATGCACCAGGTCTGCGAGGACAGATTTCCAGAAGCAGGATGAGGGCACCAAGTGTGGGGAGCCCAGAATGAGGGAATCACTGAGCCTGTGAAGGAACAATAAAAATAGAGATGTTTCTGGGAGAAAACTGCCCAGAAATTAATACCAACCCTACTCCATTTTGGAAGGAATCTCCTGAAGCATGCAAGAAATCTGGCAATTTACATTAAATAGTTGAAAATAAAAAGTTGAGATGTCTTTAGTGTAGTAAAAACTAAATTCACAGATTTAGTGAGAAAGGGGGAGTGAAAGGGTCCTGAGTTCTTTACTTAATAATAACCTTGGTGCAGCTACCATCCATACCTTGCATATCTGTCCTCCTCAGCAAACCAGTGGCAAAACTGGAAGCTTAACTCTTAAGGGCATTGCCCCTGGTTATCTGGCTCAGCTCTCAGCAAATAAACATTTTCCATTTCTCACCTATATTTACCTCGTAGTACATATATAATATTTGTAACCAAGCATCTGTCTATACTTGGCTTGTTCCCTTCTCCATTTAAACACACATCTGAGAAGAATCATGAAGCCAATCGCCCATCTCCAGCAGCAAAAGCATTTATAGAAAACACTCCAGTACACCTCTGCAAAATGAATATGTGAACATGGATTTGTAAAAGGTGCATGACAAAGAACCTGGCAGGCACTGCATGAATAAGCCATACAGAACCTCAAGACCCAGCTCTCAGGTTAGTGTGCCACAATTTAGCTTGCCACAGTTTTTAGAAATGATGTGGTATTTTTGTAACCTTCATTTCCCAGTTTTTCTGGAATTTTTGAGATGGTTTTATACAAGACTACTGCTGTGACAATGCTTGCTCACTTCCAGATCCAAAAAATAAAAGTATTAGCTTCTCAAGGTTTTTCAATTTGAGTGCCCAAACCCAATAGTCGTTCCTGAAAATTTTGGCTGTGGAAACTATATCAGGGCTGGGAGAGAGGGGCCATAAAACACTGTGCTCTTCATGTAAGTACTTATTCCAGCAGAAGACCAACTAGGGGCTGGTTTCTCAAGTAGGGCAGCAGATTTTTTTAAGCAATCCGGGAATACTCTGTTAAATTCATGAACTGTGATTAAGATGGGTGCAAGTTCACTTTGACCACTTTGGTCTCTTTTACCTGTTGTGTTGTCTCAGGATCCTTTGGAGAAGGCATTACTTCTCCTAGGAATTTTGTAAATGTATAGAGTCAAATGACAGAGAACTGGACTCTATCAGATGAAGCTGGAAAGGCTGGACAAGCCTTTTATATCTTGTTTCATACAAATTTGGGTTGGCTGGGGTGATGCCAGTAGCTTCACTGGCATGACCTCCAAAACTAAACACCCTATGGTTTCCTGGTCACTCATACTTCTTCAGCATCTGTAGTAAAAACCCATCAGCTGCAACCTTGGCTGTTTGAACAGAAGTCTCCCCTGTGCAGTCTGTTATTAAATTCTCTTACGTCTTTATTGAATATTAGATGTGATGAAGGAAGGTGACATCTCCAGGGAAATCTTGCTTGAGCTGTGGGGATGGGATGTTAATGGACTGGGGAAGACAGAAAGTCTACAAGTGTAATGAACCTGTAATGTCCCCATGTGAGTGTGAACGTCCAGATATATTTATTTTTCTTTTTTTTACTCCACAAAGGAAAAGCACTTGAGATGTATATAAACAAGGTACTTAGCTCTTCTCTACTCAATATCACTTGCTTCTGTTTTAAAGATGGCCTTGGTGCCTTTTTGTTTTTATTATTATTTTTCTGTTCTGCAATCGGCATCCTTTTTATTTCACACATTGGTACAAAAGATGAGTTCTCCTTTCCATGTGACAGCGTCATTTCAGAGAAAAATGGAAAAATCCCTGCAGAATCAGCATTTTACAAACTTGTTGATTAAACAGGATAGGGAAGGATGGATGCAGACTGCAGGACTAAACCCTGAGAAGCTGGTGTGTGGATGCCAGGAACACGTTGGAAGTCTGCCTGAGGTAGGACTGGAAACAACATGGTTTGCATTATTTAAAGGCAGGTGCTTAAAGTTCTCATGCTTCCTGGTGTGCCCCTGCATGTGTGCACCATGTCCTGCTCCTTCCTTCTTGCCCACAGGCATCTTGTGAGGGTCTGCAGACATATTTATGATACCAGCAGTATTCATAAAGGTCAGTTTTGCTACCAAAACCCTTTTTTTCACCATGGTTGCAAGCTCCCACCATGCCAATGGAGATCCTGAGAAGCTTCCACCAGGTGGCTCCTGCCCTCCCACCCCTCTGCTCTGGATCCCAGGAACACCATGGCAAAGCAGCCACACGAGAGAAGGGGTGTTCATGTAGCCTTCTCCTTAATGGACCCTTGCAGTTTGGAGTATGGCCTGAAAGATGCCTTTTCCATTGGGGTGAACGTTAGGCAACAATCCTTATTCTTAAAATCTGTAATATATTTGAGAATTAAAGTGAATTAAAACACCTTAGAAGTTTCACATGGGTTTTTCTGTTATTAAATTTCAAGGGGACCAGAGGAAGTTAAAAAAAGGATCTTAAAGACCTCTTTAAAGTAATTTTTAGCTGTTAATTAATTGGAAGTTTATGCCTATTTCTAATCAGGAATGCATTCTGCCATGCAAATGCTGAAGCCTGATGAAGGATGTGCTCTGTCTTCTATGTATGACAGAAAAAGGATCTTCCCTGTCAGTGGAAACCAAAGTTGCATGGGATGAGGACAACTGGTTCTGCAAGAGAAGCTCATGTGCTCCTGGATCCCAGCTTGCGCCATCTTGTCACAGTTTCAGGTCTGGCTCCAGTTTGCTCTTTTTAACAGGTTTCTCTTGTATCTCTCTGTCCAGGTGGGCATGCTCACAGCACAGTTGGACACCACGCACCTCCCCCCCTTTTTTGGGAAAGGAAACTGAAGGGCAATGTGCTCCCAGGATGTATCTACATTGCAGCTGCATTTTTAGCTGGCGCTCGGGCTCCTCTGAGCTCAGGGGTCAGATGCAGCTGCTCGTTGGCTGCACCGAAACCTGTGCCTTTACGAGGAAGGTGTGTTGTTGTTGGCTGGCTGGGCTGTGTTTCTTGGATTGCCTCAAAAATAGTTTTCTGCTTTAATAGACCTGAGTGGCTGATGATCTTAACATTTGCTCTAATTGCTGTTTAACTTCAGAGCTGGTTTAATGTGTGTAGCAGTAGCAGTCACAAAGAAAATACCGGAATCTAAATAATTTTTTTAAAAAATCCAAAGCCTTTATGTGTACAGGGAGAGATTTAAATATGTGCAGAAATTTCTAGGCTCTGGCTTTAAAACAGTGTAATCATAGAAACAACAAAACTGGCCATTAGAGTAAGAGAGGTGGTGTCCTGCAAACCAGAATCACAGAGTGGTTTGGGTTGAAAGGGACCTTAAAGATCATCTGCCATGGGCAGGAATGCCACCCACTAATCTGGATTGCTCAAAGCCCTGTCCAACCTGGCCTTGAACACTTCCAGGGATGGGGCATCCACAGCTTCTCTGGGCAGAAAGCAAGCAGACTGCAAATTGCTTTCTAATGGATTTCTTAAGGTATTGAAGGAGACCTGTTTCTTAATCTCAGATAAATCTTAGTTGCGTTTTTGTATTGTTAAGGTTTATGATGATGGTGATCAGGAACTGATGTAGGACTGCTAGAAACAGATACTACTGAACCCCATAATATTTTATCTATTTTGTCCCAAAAAGGAAAGTGAGCATCTCTGATGGAGGTGGCCAATGTTATAACCCAGCACAGAACCATATGAAGACATATTTTCATGGGCTGTCTAGGTTGCAGGTAAAATGATGACCAAAATCTAGGTGATATGTAACTGGAAATTTAAGATTTTTGTCTTAAGGAAACCTGTATGCCCAGAAGATCTTTTGGGGAACAAAAAAAATCATAGATGTTGCACAGTGACATAATTGTGTGACTTAGCAACAGGGCTCCCACAGGCAATAAGGAATGCATCCAAGTGAACCCATGATTTATTGCTGCAAACCCTGGCATGGACACAGAGAGACCTGTGCTTCTGCAAACAATCCTTTAGCACAGGCAGCTCAGCAAATCTTGTTGTCTTCTAGGAAATCACTCTGGTGTTACATCAAAACCCATTCCTTATTCCCCACACACAAGTCAGAGAGGCCAGAGGGTGAACAGGCCATTGCTCTCCATCAGGGCAGAGTCTGTGCCTGCTGGGGCTGAACTGATCCTGCCCTTTGGGGAAGCAGAGGAGTTCAGGGTGATCTCAGCCTGGCTTACCTGCTTATGCAATACCAAATATGTGTATTCAAATCTCTTGTCCTCACCCTCACAATAAAGACTTCCCAACATCTAATCGAAACCTGCCCTCTTGTCAGTCTGAAGCTGTACCCCTTGTCCTGTCACTACATGCCCTTGTCAAAAGTCCCTTTCCAGCATTCCTGTAGGCCCCCTTTAAGACTTTTTAATGTCTTGGGATATGTATCTTTATTTGCAAATGATTTTCACTGAGAAGTGACTGAGGACCGCTGAATACAGTTATTCTCTAAAATCAATGACACTTTTGAGCCATCACCACCTCCATCCCAACTGTAACTCAGCTGTCCTGCAGTGGCTAAATACAAGCAGGAATTAAAATACTGGGATTGGGACTTTTTTGTGTGTATTTTGGCTTATTTTTAGTTGTTTGGGCTTTTTTTTTTTTAATTCCCACTGTGAAGCTTTATGACTTTCTGTCTTTGAGTTCAAACTAATGTTAAGAGATTCCTTTGGTGAATGGTACTAAATATTTGTTCAGGATGGGAACCTCCAGCCTTACTTCAGCTGAAAGATTTTCTTCTGTGCGCTCCTGAATGGCAGAGTTTTCTCTCCCTTTGTAAAAAGCAGATTTTCATGCTGTTGATTCAATGAGGCTTGAAGGTTTTACACCCCTGGGGCCATCGTGTAGCTGCTAGAGCTTTGCTCCTCTGGCGAACTTTCTTTGCTTAGAGGTTATTAATACTTTCTTCATTAGTAATTTAACATTGCAAAGTGAAAACTACTTATATCAGCCACAGACTAACTGGAGATAGGTTTGTGAATGTAAAACATAATCATGTCACGACAATGAGCGGGTAGCAAGTGCCTGCTCTCTGCTCCCCCACAAGAAGTGGCAGGTTCTCCAGCTTTTTAACAGGCTCGTTTATGATGTATAAGCCCCAAAAGTCCTTCATCATTGTATTTAAGATCCTTTTTCGGGTGTTTCTTCCCTTTTTCTTTGTCATCCAACAGCTTCCCCTGATCTGTGTGAGTCTGTGAAAGTGTTAATAGGGTGACAGGTATAAGGGTGCCCATAACTTTAGAGAGACATACTTTCCTACTCTTAAGATGCCAGCCACATCCTGGGGGAAAACTGCCTTTTTTCAGCTTCCTCTGGTCTGTGTTTACCCTTCATGGGCTCACCAAAACCCATTTACAGGAACCATCAGCTCAGGAGCAAGGGCACAGGGATGGGCCCATACCCACAGCCCATCATCTGGCAGAGCCTCTGCCAAGTCTGGGGATATAACAGGTCAGCATGATCAAGGGTTTGCATTCCACCCCTTGTGTGTCTGCTGTTCTGGTGGATCTCATGCAGTGCCATGTCTGCAACACCAGAGCAAGCACCCACACCTTTCAGCAGAGCTGCCTCATTAAACCTAAGAACATTAATTGCTCAGCCTGAGCTGAGAGGATAAAGCACCCTTTTGCTTGGGAATCATAGGAATGTTACACTCTAGGGCTGTGCAAGCTGAGAACTGTGTAAACAGAACAGATAAATTATCCCCCAAGTTACAAACAGGCTTGGAAGTAAAGCTGCAGCCAACCTTTGCATTAGTTGGGAACAGCTGCATACAGCATAGCCTCCAAATTTCCATAGAAACTTGGATCAGCCATAGATTATCTTCATTTTGTAAATGTTTTAATTATTATACTATAACACTATTCTGCAGGGATTGCAATATTAAAGCCAAAGCTACATGGAAGCCACATTTAAAAAGCAGTTTCCCTAGACCATATTTTAAGAAAAGCAAAGCTGGTTTAGGATTAAGACTTATGGTTTCTGATAGATCTGATTTTTTTTTCCATGCTACTGCATGCACTCTTTTATATAAATAAACTCCTGCCAAGCTTGCTGCTCCAGTGGGACTGGATTGAACTTCCCAGGCGTGCACGAATTATAAAGTCAGATATATGTTCCTGGGGAGAGGAGAATTACTTGCAGAAACCATCTCCCGATGCACGTAGCCTGTATTGGTCACTTAAAAAACAAAAGGCCGGGTGCGTGCGGGTGGCAGGAGCCGGGGCCGCGCCCCGACGGGACCCAGCCCTGCATTGCCCCACACGGACGTGTCGCTCCCTGCGTGTCGCAACCCCTCTGCGCTGTGGCCAAGGAGGCGATGGCCCGGCAGATTGCACAAGGGGATGACAGGATGTGGCTTCTGCGTGCGCCGGCGCCGATGTTTACAAGAGCAGGTACCGAAGTGGAAGCGGAGTCCGGCAGGCGGCCCTGGGAGATGTAGTTAGATCAAAGGCTTTCCCACGGCCAGGGCTCCCGGTGCGGCGGCAGCGTGCCTCGCAGGGCAGCGCTGAGCGTGTCACCGTGTCTGTGCCATCCCCCGGCGTCCGTGCGCGCCCCGCTGCCGCTGGGCTGGAGAGCTTTCCTTGGCTCAGCTGTGGGAAAGCAGCCCGAGGATCCGTGCTGCTGGAGTGGCTGATGCTGGACGCCACAGTTGTATACAGGGTGTCCCAGCGTGTGGACAAGGGTGTGAAGCTGCCCCGTGCAGCTCAGAGCCTGCCCACAGCCTGCGGAGAGGGGCCCGGCGCCGTGGGTCCAGCAGTAGCTGCTGCCACCAGCACTGCCCTGTCAATGCTCTGCCCCTGCCAGGCTCCTCTCCCTGCCCTTTCCCAGCCTGTCTCACATGGATGCAAGGCCCTAAGAATCAAATCTACCTGTGTGCTCAGTGAAATGTCCCTTAAATAACAAATCTCCTAGGGCAGAGTTGGTCAAGTCACTCAGATGGGGTGAAGCGTTTTTTCCCCCAGCAGGGAAAGGTTTGCTTGGCTTTCCCTATGGGGCAGGTGGGTAAAAGAAGAGCTGAACACCAAACCTGTTGCTTCTTACAGGTGTTGGGCTGGCCATGTGTATTATGTGTTTTCTCTATAAAAATGCCGTGTTTTGGTGTCCTGCACCATAAGGAGCAGAGATGCCAGCGGGTGGGGGATGGTGCAGCCCACTGCTCGCACAACGTTCTCGAAAGGCTTAAGTCAACAGAAGGTGTTTGCCCAAGCCCAACAAACTCTGAATCAGAGCACAGCTCCTAAGAAAACAGAAATCCTCTTTGCTCATGCTTTGCTAGTCATTGATTGAGGCAGAGTGATGAAATACTCAGCCCTTCTCACCCTGATAAGTGCTTTATTTTTAGACTACCTTTAGCATTGCCTCGGCAGCTGGTCCTGCAGGCTGGGCTGTCGCCTCTGGCTCCTGATGCACCCTCAGACCCTGCTGTTGGTGTGTGCTGGACTGTCACTGAGCCCTTCCAGCTCCTAATTTACACTCCAGGACAAATGCCACTGCAAAACATTTGCTTCGTTGTGCTGTCATCTCCCTCTCCCCTTCTGCTGCCGTGCTGTATCATGCCCTCACTGTTTGCAGCAAGAGTTTTCTGTTCAGCTCAGCAAAACGCATCCTATGTCTTCACGTTTCTCCAATTCCTTCCAGCAAACTGAATATTTTAAGGCACTTCAGGATAATTTGTTGAGACAAGAAGATGCCTGGCGGGATGCTGTTGTGTGCAGAGGCAGCCGCGTGTGCGGTGCCCTCCGGCTCCGCCTGTGGTGGGAGAAACCAGCTGGCCACGTGTGCCTGGCTGACAAGGCTCTGGGGGAATGCTTGGGTGTCTGCTCTGGGTATCCCAGGCGATCCCAGCATGACCCAAGCAGGGCTCACATCAGCACATGGGGACCATTCCCCAAAGCTGCTGCCAGCACGAGCTGTCTTCTTTGGCTTCAAAAGTTTTAGGGCTTTTTGGGCAGAAGTGCAATAACAACACCAGGGATGGGAAACATTGGGACCAGTGGAAATGCTGATGTGTTGAGCAAAGAATTCTCTTGAAGAAATGCTTTGAATTGGACAAAAATTAAATAAACTCAAATTGCTCCAGATTTTTCTATATTTTGGAATGTTGTGGTTCAATGTCTTTCTGTCTTATAGAAAAAGAATTTATGATTTTTAAAGGCCTATGTCAGATTTTATAGACACCAAACACTTTGATGTATCTCATGTGAAGCCATTTTGGAATTGCAGTCCCTGACAAATTTATTACCTGCTTCGAAGTAGAAAACAAATTCCAAAATTGCAGATTTTTTCCCATAAAACAAAACCCCAACCCATATCCCTCCCAGCTCACCATTCTGAGTGAAATATGTAGCTCAGTTCCCTGCAGAAACACAGAGCTGTATTTATGACCCAAGAGGTCTCTTTTGCCCTATGTCTCAGCCTGCTGGGTTTCAGGTGGGATTTCTTAGAGGCATCAGGTTGACTGACCATGTGCTGGGCAGATGGTTTGCACTGGGGCAATAAATCAGAGGGGTTTGGGGCTCTGCAGATTTCCCGTGCCTGCTCTTGGTGCAGCCCGTATCCACCCACTGGCATTCCCTTATGGCATGGCAATCCCTGTTCGTTTGCTGCTCCTTGATTTCTCCTGATGCTTAGGGGTGTTTTGTGGTCTATGCCAGCCTGTGGAATTCCCTAAGCAGCAGAAAAGGACCTCAAATCCACCCAGACACATTTTCCCAACATAAACAAAGGGATTTCTCTGGAGTGATACCTTAAAAGTGTTTAGTCACAGCATCTTCATTAAGCACAGCTGAGTAGAGCAACTCCACCTTGTAAAGCAATCCAGTTTTCTCCCAAGAGCTTTTCCCTTGTCCTTTGCTATAGCTGGCCTTCCTCCACCCTCTCCTTTGCTGGTAATTAGATGTCAGACTACAAAGCTGCTGGCGGTCGGGATCTCAGCTGCCTTGCTGCACACCGCACACACTGGGAATCGTGCTCGTAATTACTATTATTATTATTATTATTATTGTAGCATCTAGAGGGCTCAGACATTGTGGCAGGCCTTTTGCAGACATGCAGGAAAATGTAAATATTTCCCCCATAGATGTGCAATCGAAAACAAGTTCCAACAAGCAGGAGGCAAAATTAGAAGGAAGGGCTGGTGCTAGGGATGGGCAGCCAAGCTGACCACCACTGCTTGCCCTTTGAAATGTTGGATAAGGCTGATAAGTGCAAATGTGCTCCATAAAAAAAGTCGTTAAGCATTTGAAAATTCTAGGCTAGTTACAAACTTTATTTATTTTTTTTTCAGCTGTACTATTTTGAAAGGCTTTGAAGTCCTGTTTGCTGAAGTCGCTTGGGCAACCGAAGTCCCAGTCACTTTCAGGAAGATGGGAACTCCTGGATTCCTGCTGTAAGAAGCAGCATGTTGATTACTCCTTCATCTAAAGATTCCTGAATACTGCATCTGGGGTCAAATGTTTTTGAGGTAAGGTATGCAATGGAGGAAGAGGGTGAGGGTGGTGCATCTAAAAACACAGAAAAAACTTTATCTCAAAATGTCAATTTATATGACCTTTGTGACATTTTTCAAAGGTGGTGCTGCTAAGTAATTTTTACCAGTAAAATGTGAGCTTATGTGACTCATTTAATGATTTTGATGCTTTAGATGTGTTAACATATCAGCCTGGACAGGTCTATTCTCAGTTTATGTCTTTAAAGGTATTTGGGGGAAAGATAGCCAGGTTTAGCTGTTTGTGAACATCTAAGGACAATGTTCATTAACACAGCATCTGCAATCGGCCACTATGTTGTGTCCCTGTGATTCTGCAATGCCATTGTGCTAGAAATACCTATTGGTGTCCTGGAAGGATGACCAGGAAGGGGTACCCCACACAAGGCTGCAACTGAACAAGAACCAAGGTATTTCCTAAGCATGATCTGTACTCTCTTACAGAGATCAAATTTAATTGTGGACAGGCAAAAAAAAACAAACCAAAAACCAAACCAGAACAAAAATATCTTTTGAAAAATCACCATTCAGGGTCTGCTTTGGATTTTCAAGGACCCTTAACATGGTCCTTTTTTGATGAGGGGAAGTAGTGCATGTCCTCCTCAAGCACTGGTGCCTGAGACCTGGTAGTCAAAGATGCAATGCTGTAAGACCACAGGAAATGGAAAGAGGTTGGTCTCAGTAGCTGGGTATTTTTCAGGTGAATAAAAGTATGGCATGAGCACTTTGTAGAACTGTAATTCTGAAAAAGCTAAACAGCTTTCATTCAGATGCAGTAAATAAGAAATTTTAACTTAGTTTTTGTCACCAGTAAAGGGCTGGTGTGCCCCAAGGACAGCGAGCCAAGGGAGCGGGAGCAGGAGCAGAGGGAGGAGCACTTGAAAATTTGGCTTCAGTAAATTGTTCCTTATATTCAGTGAGTCATGATTTTTTTTTGGTGGATGTGGCTCTCTGTGTATAAACTCCAGTCCAGCCAGAAAAATATCCCTCGGCCATTCGTGAGAGCTAGTAATGGTTTCCTAAGGATTAACTCCTCCTAAAAGATACCGTCTGCATTCCTTTGGAAGATGCCCTCCCACAGGCCCTCTCTTACAGCGCTGCACTAAAAATAGCGCTCACAGCTTCGTTGGGACAGCTCTGTGTTGCAATTTTTATGGTTAGGTAGGTGAAGTCTCTTTAATTCAGCCAGCTCAATTCACTTAAATTTGCATGATAATGTGGTTAATTATCCATGTATTTCAAATGAATAATGATTTCACAAAAAGATAAGAACAGGGTCCTGTTTTTCTTTCCGTGTTTTAAAAATGTGCATAGAGTTTGCATAATTAAAATGTGTTTTCTCCAGAGTGGAAATTCATATCTATTGTAGGTTGAAGTGCAAGCTCCTCTGCCTGCTGGGATGGCATCCTCCAGCTGATCCGTGTGCAGGGGTGGCATCCTCCAGTGGATCGATGCGCAGGGATGGTGTCTTCCAGCCCATCTATGTGCACTCATGGCACTCACTCAGCAGACCTGACTCACCATGGCTTGCCGCTAGGTCAGTGCTGACCAAAGGAATTTGCTGGGAATGTGACCCCAGCCTGGGTTAAAAATCACTGCAAAAGGCAGTGCAGAACAAGCTGCTACCCAGCTCCTCAATGGCTTTGCTGTGAGGTGGCAGCAGTACTTGGGAAGGGCAGCAGCCTGCCTGGAGAGCAGACCCCTTCCTCTTATCTCTGCACAGATAAAGTGGCTGGTGGCAAAGGGCACTTCCTCATGGGCTGCTGCTGTCAGGAAATTTGGCTGGTCTTGTTGGCCCTTTTACTCCCTGACCTTTCCCTGTGGTCTGTGCCGCTGCAGATGTCAGGGCAGGCTGGAGTTCCTGGATGGAAGTGAGTGCCCATGATGGGGATGGGGATGGGCAGCACCAGGTATCCCACAGTCACTGTGGATGTTCAGCTCTTGCATAACCTCACACCACTGGAGCAGGGCACTGCCCTGGAGAGCCCCAAAACCCTTCTTGGCCCAAGGAACAATAAGCACTGGGGATATTTTTCCACCCACGTTTCCTTACATCTCTTTTTTCGTGAATTAACTCAGTTTTTTTAGAAAATGTAAGGCACTCTGTCTCTTAAGGGTGAGAAAACAAGCATCTTCTTTCCATTTCAAAAAGACCTCATATAAATGGGGTCGTGCCCCTGCTTTTCTGTTGTCTGTCTTGGTCTGAAGCCCTCTCCTTGTCCTTTCTCCAAAATACAGACAAGGTGGCCAAGGGCTGGGAAGCACTCCCTGTGCGCGTGTGGGAGGAGGGGGGTGCCTAGTCCAGATGCCAGGTAGTTGGTTAATGAGATTATTGACACTGGGGAACTGAAACTATAGCCTTTGAAAGGGAAAGGATCATCTCTGCTGCTCCCTTTATGCTGTTGACTTCATTTGCTCTTGCATGAATGGTTACTCAGCTGGCATGTGGTCGGGTAAAAAATATTTATTGGGCCTTTGAGATGAGGAAATTCAACGTGGTGATAGAAGGAGATTGTGAGGGGGGTAAAGATGCATCCCTTCCCCTGGCAGAGTGAAAGGTTGCTCCCATTGGGACCTGAGCAGTGCACAGCACCCCCAATGTATCCGAGACATGTGAAGCTCCAAGTCTGCCAGTGTTTGAACCAATGTTAATTAAAGCATTTTAATGAGGATGTTTTGAGAACTGTGCGTTAGTCTGTGCATGCCCTTCGTGAAATATTAAACATCTCTGCCCTTTTAGCAGCATCCTCCTCCCCAGAAGGTCTTCTTGCAAATGGATTTTGACACTCCTGGTAATTTTGGAGCTAAGAAACCCAGAGAAATAACCTTCTACAAAAATCTTAATATGATCTTTGATGTTGCAGTCAAAGGAGTACATGCCAGAAAATGTTTTGCTCTTTTCAGTTCATCCTCTGGTTGTGTTTGTTTTTATTTTACCAGCTCATCCTCTGCTTGTTGATTGTTATTTATATTTCAGGCATGACAACAAGAAGCTGATTAACTCATTAGCCATGAGCATCGAAGCACAGGGTGAGAGCACGAAATCTGCTCCTGCGTCCTCCAGCCACTTGCCACAGCTTGGGGGGTTCTGCAGGGCCTGACTGGGGTACAAAAGCCATCTCAGTTACTCATGGACAGCAGTGTGCCCTGTCTTTCTCCAGCCCTGTCTTTCTCAAGCTCCATCTCCACACTCAGGGACTGTGGCTGTGCCAGAGCACCTCAGGTTCTGTCCAAGGCTCTGTCTGGAGCCCAAGCTCCAGACTAGGTGTTCATCATTCAGCAGGTAGAGGTAGCCCCACAGTGGGGAAAGTCCCCTCTGAAGAATCACAGCCATGGGACAATGAGGGAGAGTGCTGCATGATGCTGCTCCAGGCTGAAAGGCCAAGCACCCCTTGGTGGACAGGTGATAGAGAGAGCACGCATACAGATTTTGAAAGCTGCTCTTAACTATCAAACTCACCAGTGTTGCAGGAGCAACTGAAACTGATAATGTTGACTTTCTCTTGCAGGTTCAGCTCAGGTGGGATTACGCTCAAGGCAGTAGTTTGCACCCGAGTGCTGCTGCCTTGGTTTGAAGGCTACTGAGGTGTTTTCTCCCCTAAGTCTGCTCCACAGCAGCGTGGCTGTCACGCAGCCTTGAAAAGACCAGCAATGCCTCGGATCTTGCAGATCTTGCTGGTGATCTGTCTATGTACACCTGAAGCCCTTCAGAAGCAGAGGATTAGCAAATACATTGTTGTGGTCATGCTTAAATCTTGCAGACCAAACTACATGTCTATGCAAGCCCTACAGATATGGCACAGGAGCACAGCAAGCCCATGGCCTCCCAGGAGCCTCCTGGGAACTTTCCCATACAGGAGACATCCAAGAGATCACTAGAAGGTCCCTATCAGGTATCCAGTGCGTCTCTTTATTTACACCTCCTTTCACTCCTACCCTGAGGTCACAGCCTCCTGCTCACTCTTCACTTCCAACACACATCTCTGTTTTCACCCCACCAGTTTCTGCCTCCTCCTTGTTTGTACCCCTTGACCCAGTGCTTTGACCCCAGGTGTCTGAAGTAAATGGACCAAGCTGGCTCTGCCCAGGGACCTCACCAAATCTTATTCTGGCTTTAAAGCCTCCTAAAAATGTCTACCATCCAGTAGGTGTTCTGTACCCCACCCACAACAACTGTGGTTCACCTGACAACCTTGACCTCCTCCTCTAAGGGAATCACCACAGCCCCATGGGGCTTGAATGCAGTCCAACACTATCTTGCAGCTACACAGAGAAGAGAAGAACAGTCAGTATTTATTGGCAATACTGAGTTCAGGTCCAGTATGCATGCACTGCCACAAAGGGAAAAGACCAGATTTTGCACCTGCAGAGCTAAAAAAAGGACTCACAGATCAGGTCCTTGTTCTCCTAGTGCACAGGTCTTTGCAAGGATCCCACACTGTCAGTACTGTGGGATCAAAGCTGATCCTGGAAAACTCATCAGAAAGTTGATGGGTCAGTAATGTAACCAATGGCAAAATGAAGAAGAGGAGCCTGGCAGGATTAAAGTATTTTTACAGGGCTCAATCTCCTGAATCCTAGCCCTGACAGTGGTGCCACTACTGAGCTCCCAGTTCTCCAGTGATCCTCTCTCTCCTGCAGCCCAACCAGCCTGTGGTTCATTTTGCACTGAGCAAAAAAATGAAATGCTGAGGCCCTTTATTTTGCACATCTGCCACACAAACAGGCCTGTTTGCAAAGACCAGAGTGCACTTTCACACTCACTATGGGCTCTGTTAGCACCTGAAACCATCTCCTGACAGGATGCTCCAGGGAAGGAGGAGTAAGGAGGTATAATCCCAAAATGAAGTCATGCGAGGAAATGGTTACGTTTTTTTCCCTTTACATAAAGAGCTGCCACGGTGCTGCTGAGAAATAGATATCCAACAGCCAGCCGCAGGCAGTGTGAGATGACAGATACATGTTTAAATAATGTCTTTATTCCAGTTCAGCTGAAAAAATAATTATTGAATTTGGGTTTTAAGCCAAGAAGTACTTTTGTATCTGAGAGCTCATTGATTAAAACAACTTGTGCTTTCAGCTGGGTTCTAAGAGAGACACTACATTACTCCTCACACAGAGTATTAAAATAATATCTGTATTTGGAGGAAAGAGGAATTTAGAGTGACCTCAATGTTTCTTGAGATTTGAAGAATTTCACCCAGCCTAGAGAAGCTTCTACTTTTAAACTCAGGGATTTCTGCTAGAACAGGAAGTTTCTCTTGCATTGTTACCCAGCAAAACGAGCTCTGGATTATATTTAGCTCAATTCATTCAGCACAATGCAAAGTAAGACTCCAGCCAATTTCCTTAAGCAAGTTTATTAATAAGCACTAGCTGTTTGGTGGCTGGTCATATCTAGGTGGCTGGGGAAGATGACATGAAGCACAACCTCCCTCCCTCCTCTGAACAAGGTTTCCAGTGGATTAGACAATCTGAACCACTTTATAACCTGTGCTGGGTACCTGTGCAAGACTGGCAACCTGAATGTTGTCCCAGGTACAGCTTCCAGCCCTGCGCTGGTCACTCTTGCTTAGCTCATTCTTCACTGGAGCTTCATCAAGGGCAGCTTTTAAGCCTGAGCTAAATAACCTCTCAGGAGCTACTGACTAGAGGCTCGAGGCAGCTGCGTGTGAAACCACCATCACTGCAGCTGCTGAGCTGGAGGAAGCCATGCTCAAAGCAGGTACAGCAATCACAACAAAGACTCCCAGTGCTTGGGAGCATGTGCTGCAGCCACACACAGGTCAGGAGCTTGGGTCAGCCAGTGGCCTGCCCATAAATCCGGGCTTCATCCATTGCTTTCTGTGTATCTAAACACAAATTCCTAGGGCTGTGTCTCTGCTGAGGGCTAGAAAACAGCTTAAGGTGTTTTAAAACATGACAAACTTCATGACCCTTAAATTTTCATCTGTACTGCTTTCTCTCACTTGGTCTCAAAGTCTGTGTTGTGTGTTTAGGGTGGGCTGAGCTCAAATGATGTCCTGCCTGTGCTCAATTTACATGATGTGACTTGAAGTTTGGGCTTGCCCTAAAGTAGTGAGGTCCTTACCACCCACCTCCATTTGCCATCATCAAGGGGAGAGGTCTGGAGGTGAGTGTCCCTGTAACACTTTCAGTGGTAGGATATACTTCCCTTGAGGTCTCAAGCAAAATTTAGGCTATATGGTGCCTTGGCTTTTCTTGAACAGGAAAAACTTGCTTTCCTCCTGCCATGGGTGCTGGTGGAGAAGTGGGTGGAGGTGATCTCTGCTTCTGCAAAAGCAAAATACAGCAATCTGTGGCCATCCTCTCTCAGTCTGAAGCCATGATAGGGTGCCTTCACAGGCTATGGGTGCAAGGGATGAGAGGACCCAGGAAGCAACATGTGTCAACCACAAACTATCACTGTTGAGGGTCAAATACAGAGGAAGGAGCATTGCTAGTCTAACTCCTCCCTACAGAGTGCAGATTTCCATGTATGAAAAATATAAAATTTTGTGGTACTCTGGAACTCAGTACCAGTCCTGGGAGGGTGGTGGTCAGCGTGGATCCTTTACTGGAACAGCTGGGGCAGTTGTTCCCCCAGTGCTCACCTTCCCTCCCTCAGTGCCCTTTGTGTCAGCAGTCATGGCACTGAGAATTCCCAAAGCTCAGCAGTTTGCACCTTTCTGCCTGCAAACTCTGGCATCACTGCAAAGCTTGTGTTTCAGCTCAGTCTGGAAGATCTCAGCCAAAAGGACTGCAAATGGACTGAATTTTTCCTAAGGGCAGCTGAGACTTTGTGCCATCAGAGCATGGCATCTTCCAAACAGGTACAAAGGAGGCAGGTAAGGCCACCTAAGCCAGTTAAACATATATGGCAAGTTATAACAGTAATAAAATGTTAAACCACAGAATTTCTTCAAATTCTAGCCATTTTTATGTGTATGGTTGGCAGTGCTCTGTTACTCCTGCCAAGCACTCAATTAGCACTTGAGTTAATAAGATGTTTTAATGGCTGTTAAATTAATCTCTGACATTAAACAGAAATCTCTGAAATTAAACTCTGACACTGCTTTCCAGTGTTTTCCAAAGGAAAGATATTCTTTCAAACCAGTTCCTATGTTATTGTTGCCACAAATTATTTGTGTTTATTCTCTTTACTACGCTTATTTGATTTCATTTGAAATTAGATGCAGTGATAGGGGATGTGACTTGGTATTTTTCTCCAATGGGCTGAATAGATGAGGATTAGAGCTCCAGAGCTATGAGAAAATGAGTCTTCATAGGCATTTGTTCAAACAGGAATCACAGAGCCTTTTTTAGGTCCGTCACAGCCCCTTTGATTTGCTGTTCATCAGTGCTCTTGCAAGTTTGTTCACAGAAAGCTTTGCCAAATATTCAAGTATTGCTAAGAGAGATGAAAACATGTGGTAGCCCAGGAACACCTATAAAAATGTTTGGGTTGACCCGTGCTATGGCTGGTTTTTTTTGGTGGTCTGACAGTGATTCAGGCACAAAAACACCCAATATTTTGGGGGTTAACTCATCAGTCACTTAAAACAGCTACTGTACTATAAATAGAAGGACAACATCAAGTAAAGCAATAGGCAATATATCCAAAAAAACCTAGAGATTTAGAATTGTTTCACCCTGAAAAATTAAAAGAACAAAAGAAACCACATAATTTTTAAGAAGTTCACAGCTCTGCCCTGGCTGGGGCACTGAGAATTATGCTCTCCCAACCCAGCTGGAAGTGGGGTTGGTGTATGGTTGGGTTTTGTAGATCTTGGTCTGGTATCTTCCTGGCTTCGTTCAAACTGATGGTTGTGCTGTGAGTGGAATAGCCTAGGGCTGGAGCTGTGCTGAGAGAAATGAAAAGCTTTCATAAAATTATGTCATGTGCTGAATGTGCCAGCCTGTCGTGTAATAATAGCTAAAACTTTCTGTAATTAAAACAAGTAGCTAGTTATGGTGTCTGACTATGATCAAAGCCCTTTTGTCTGCTTTGGCAGTTGGCACATGTGAAACATTTTGGCTTACATGGAAAATACTGTTGTGGTTTTTCTCTTGGTTTTAAATGGCAAGACACATACATCTTGGATTATCCCTAAACTGAAAGAAAACAGTAACGGGAAACACCAGAATGTGCATGACGTAAAACGTCTACGATTTCTGGCAGAAGCAGCTCCTGCACCCAGCCATGGTGCCTTCAGAGTGCATGACCTGTTGCTGTGATGCAAATGGTCAAAATATGTCATTTTATATTTCTGCAGAGATAGGAACAGAGCTCTTGAGAACATTCCCAAATATCCTGCACTGCCTTTTAAAATAAGAGTTGCTTTTGCATAACAAATATTTGTCTCAATTGTGACAAACCCGTTGTCTCCTGTTCGAGGATTTTTTCATTACTTGACTGTAATTGTTTTGAGATGTTTTATGGATAAAAGGTGCCTTTCAGTTCACAAGAGAAACCATCATTATTTTTCCGTATTCATGTCTCCCATGTCTGGTATCCATATTATAAAATAAAGACCTTGGTGAGTAAATGTAAACTGATTTTGCTCTCAAAATCCTCTTCATCCTGAAAAAAAACCCCAACCAAATGAATCCAGAATTCCTTTTGCATCTCTGAAAACATCTACTACTGCTTAGAAATTCTCTGGGAGGATAAATATGAAGTAGTTAAAAAAAAAAAAAAAAAACAGATGTGAATTGATTGGTTGAGGAACATCAGCCAATAATATAATGTTTTAAACATTATATTAAGCAACAAAACATCATCTGAGGCATGTGTCCAGCAGAGTATTTCTGAGCATCTGAATTTTTGCATCTCTTCTCCTGAAGTTCTGAGGTAGGTTGTGTGAAGATTTGCTTCTCCCACATCATGCATGTGATCATGTAATTTTGTGTCCTGTAGTTTCAAATTATGTCCTGTGAACTCATATGAGTATTTCCCCAAATTCAGCTGTGTTTGATGTGAATTGTCTTCTTATCTTGCTTGTGGCTGGAAGAATGAGTTCTACTTTCAAGCATCACTGCAAGCAAGTGTGCCTAAACCCTGCTGCTTCTGACCTGAGATTTTTCCACCTTTGCTGCTTTTCAGAGGTGACAGGAAATCTTCATTACTTCTTATTTGGACATCTGGCCAGTGAACTGATCTTCAGTCATCTTGGGTCACCTCTGCTTCAGAGGGCAGGACTTCTCTGTGAAGGGTCAGAGTCTACCTCTTCAGGCTGTGGGGTCCTTGGAGCAGCTCACAGTCCATAGCTGGTGCTTTTGGACCAGGTTGCAGAGCATGCAGGACCCACTAATCCCTGGAGGTTTAGCCAACTACTGCCAAATCCTGCTGACCTCTGTGAGGATCTCCAGCAGTTTGTATTTTGGTGATGTCCTGTGTCAGACTGCATCTTCTCTGCTTGTAATCTTGGTTCCATATAGTAGTCTACAGAACAACCCATTTTCATCTCCTCTTGGGTGTGTGACAGTTGCTCTTCTGGTAAATGAGGAGGAGATGCTTCCCAAGCATGGAGAGCCACCCAGGATGCTCATATGGGCATTTCTGTAGCACAAGATCTTTGGTTAGTACAGAAACAAACCTTCAGCTCAAACATGCTGAACCACAGCACCACGAAGGCTGCAGGCAGAGGTGTCATTAACACATCCAGGGATGTTGCCTCCAGGTGACTACAGACAGCATTACCATCATGTGCAATCACAAGCAATGTGCTGTGACATTCCCTCCTTCCTGACTGGAAGCTGTTGACCTATGGAGCTTTCCTATTAGATTAATTTATCCACAGCTCACCTTCAGTGAATGCTTTTAATTGACAACCTGACTGATCTACCTCTCGTGGAAGATGAGCACTGACAGCTTGTAGACTAGTTTTGTTTTTGAACTGCAGACATTTAGAAAGAAACATATTTACTGCAGATGTCGATGCAGAAGATTCGAGCCTGCTATTCTCAAAAAGGACATGTCAAAGGCTATGGCTGGACCTGGTTTTGCTCCTGTGCTTGGTCTGATTGCCTGAATGTGGCCACCTTGGTCCTATTATTGGGATTTCCATGCCTGTTTCTAAGAGCTCTGTGGAACGCCACCTTCCTTTGCTGCTTTTCCTGTGCAGAGCTCTGGATCCAGGCTTGTCCCCAGCTCTCATGCCAGCCAGCTCTCACTGTTAGGACATGCTTATTCCCCTCTGCAAACTTTTCACCAGGGCCAGGGAGCAACAAGAAACATCTACCTGGCTCAATACAGTTGACTTTCAGTTGGAGATCTCACATGCTAAAGGTGAAATACTTCGGCCTCTGCTGTAGCTCAGTCAGGGCCCATGTGCAGCCTCAAATGGATGGAACATTGATATATTTACATTCCTCCACCTGAGATCGCATAAATGGTGATAGATATTATCCCTCTGTCTCTATTACAGGCAAGAAGGAAGGCTCCCTCACCAAAATTCCCATCATACTGGGCATTTGTCTACACATTGTGTGAACGTGCATGTTGACTATTCACATACCTCTAACCTTATTTACCATAACCAGCCTCTTTTTGCATACATCAGGCTTCTGTGGAGTTCTCTTGAGTCCTCAGGGATTCATTCCACTTAATGATAAAACAAAAGATCTGCATTGTTGCTATTGTAGCTTCAAGTGTTTCTCAATACTGTATTGTCTCACAGCAGGACATGGTTAAGTAGGATGGGAACTGTATTTCAAACTGGGCATGGGAAAACTAGATGTAATTTGCATGGCTGCACAAGGTACAGGAATCCACTGTGTGGTTTATCACTTTCTCAAGCTGAGAAACTCTAGAAAAGAAAAGTTCCCAGAAAACCAAAAGCTAAAAAAATGTTGCTATTTTACACCATTTAAATTCCTATATAGAGTCAGGGTTATGCAGTTCTAGTGGGCAGGACTAGGAAGATGGTCTCTTCTGTGATGGCAACTGGATTTTTTCTGATACTACTTTCTATATTGATGCTTACTTTTCTTGCTGGAATGCAGCATGTATACTTTTTTCATTCATGTTTGCCCATGTGTATGCAGACATATGTAAGTACATACATATGTGTTTATATGTACATATACACACAAGGCCTGGGGGACCTGCCTATGTCTGCACAAATTCTATTTGAATTCTGAAGACTTCTTCTGTTAACTTTAACTTTCAGGGCTGATGAATGACTGTTTCACAGCAGAGGAATTATCTCAGCTGTAACTCAACCCATCAAGGACCATCAGCACTGTCCTCAGTGCTCTTGGGGTTTCATACAACATTTCTATTTCAAAAGAAAAGAACAGAAAACTCCAAAACTGAAAGACATAAAGAGACAAGATCCTACTTCAGAAGGCACAGGCAGCACTCCAAAACTGAAAAAAACCTCTTTCTAGAACATGAAGATTGTGTGGAGATGGGTGGGCCAGAGCTATGTGCAGTTTCATGAAGGACACCGATCCAAACACCAAAAGACTCAAGAAGCACTAAGGGTTCCCAGAAAGGGTAAGGCATTCAGGTATTTATTGTTTTTCAGAGATGTTTTTATTATTTTCTGGACTTTCAGAGCGTAAAACAAAGGTGACTTTAGGATGTTCCTCTGCAAAACCTTCGTGTACATTGATCCACCCCACATGAGTTCCCAGGAGGGTGAAACTGGAAGAATCCTGAACTTGGAAAGGACATTGGCTCAGGTAGAGCTGCTGGTAACATCCACAGCGTGAGATTTAGATGGACCAGCAGTAAAGGACCCAGAAAACAAAGGATTTCTAAAACGAGTTTAAACAAAACCAGATGTACAACATTAGAGGAATTTATATTTAAATAAAAGCTTAATCTTTAAACCTCAAGAGCATACTCCCCTGGCAGTCACTGAACTGAATGCAATATAAAACCCTCAGATAATACAATAAGCATGAACAATTCCTGCAAGGAGAGATTCTGAGGTGTTTCGCAAATGTAAATGGATACAGAGAAGACTAATAATTATCAGTTTGCTGTGAACTGGGGTCTCATCCTCTGGAAATCCCTGCAGAGAAGAATGGAGTAGGTTTCCCAGGTGAACATGAAGTACTGCTGGTTTGATATTCCCCTCCTCCTGGGTATTAATAGTTTGGGAATCTTCTACCAGTTTTTTAAAGTAGATCCTTCCTCTACTACACATGCAATTCAATCTCTCCTGTTTCTTAGCTGAGCATGGTCCTACTTGCCTGCAAAATCACTGAGGCCTGAAGGTGGCTCAGCAGGCATTAGTTATACTTCAGGGATTTTTCTTTTAAAATTTTTGATCACAATACATATACTTTGCCCAGATAATGGGCAAATGATGGGTCAGTGGCACAAGTACCTGTAATGAACATGGTAGCAAATGCTAGGCAGGTGCTGTGCTCTGTGTTACTTCCTTACAGAAAAAGCAGAGTGAGGAGGACTGGCCATGTCCTTCCACCTCTGCCTTCCACAGCAGCTGCACTGTGGCATCTCTCCAGCTTCTGGCAAAACAACTCCCACCCGGACAATTGTGAATATATTTCATGTGGTTGGAGAGCGCTGGAGAGACAGGGCAGAAATTCAGCCTGTTAAGCTAAACCCAACAAATAGGAAATTATCTGCATATAAATATAGTTAATGCTTTTCCACTTGAAAGGAAATCCCCTTATCAGCTCAGTCTCAGTTGAAAACAACCATAGACACTGTGAGCTGAGCCAAGTGCCCTTGCTGAGAAGAATGGATGGCCTGCCCTGGCAACTGAATCCATGACTATACAGCCCTTTGGGGAAGGAGTTTTCCCATATTTTGTAAAATAAGTTGCCAAAGAGAGCTGTTGAAGGGCAAAGTGGAGCATGGAAATAGCACATGGCTCTTCTGCTCAGCCTGATACTGGGAACTGATGCAAAAGCAGGGAAGGAGATGTGAGGGAACAGCTTTTTTTGGTTAAATGCCTTTTTTTTCCCTTTTAAGTAGACTGCCGTCCTGCTGCCACTGAAATAAATGAAAATGTTGCTATTCAATTTCAAGAAAGTAAGAATCATTGCAAACTTTTCCTTGTCTGAATCTTCAACTTTTAGTCCTTCCTCTGTTCTTCCTTTCTATGTATTTTTGTCCCATAATGCTCTGGGCCAAACTCATGAAGTCCTATACAGCTGAAGACAATGCAGGTACAGGAGGGATAAAGCATTTTATTTATTAAAAAACCCCAAACTGAACAAAACCAAACTGAAGCTCCCTGCTGCAATAGTACAAAACTGTCTTTAAAATGAAAACAAACAAATGACAAAACCTCTGAAACCACTCCAAGGAATACAGGATGGCATGAAGCCCTGGTTCAGTGCTCAGAAATTCAGCACAGCCACATACAGAAGTAGTTCTCCATGTATTCATCAGGAACACAGCAACCCCTGAAAATTATCCTACGTAACTTCCAGGGAATAAACATTTTTTCATGTTATCTGGTGGCCAGAAAAGTGGGGTTTTTACCCCAGAAGCACAATGATGTGGCTGATAACAGATAAATTGGCAACATACACTAATGGTCTCTATGCGTGTCTCATACAGGGCTTGAAATGTAAATTTTCTCTGCAGCCAGCCTGATCCAAGGCATGGGAACAGCAAGTGGCACCGTTCACTCCTGGAGCTGTTCTGCACTGCTGAACCACCTCCTTAGCACTGAGGCTGTGCTTTCTGTGGGCTGGACAGGCACAGGCAAAGGGCAAGATTTGCTGCTCACAGAGTTACCACCAGCCCCGTCAGGACAGTTTTTACAAGCTGTGGTGAGTCCCTCTGTTTTTCTGGGATGACTCTTATTCTTCATAGTGATCCCAAAGACCCTGCACTGGAGCAGTGGAGGAGGGAAGAAGCAGTGGAGGAGGGAATGGGACTGGAAGGAAAAATGAGCTGATAGCACGTTCAAAATTCCTTTCAGCCTGTGGTGGAGTTATGAGCAGCACCAATGGAGCCTTTCAGAAAAAGGGGAGCTGGTTCCCAGTTTCCTAGGGGACTCCAGTGGGAGCCACGGCCCAACAGCACCACCTGCCTCAGGCAAGGACCTGCCTCCTGGTAAGAACAAGGTTTGCATGGCATTCTCAGCATCCTTGGTCACTTTCAAATCCTCTGGTTTGGGAGAAGTGTTGCTCTCCCGTCCCTATCCTGCCCCAACAATCAGGATTTGTTTTTCCCGGTTGAAGGGGGGAGCATCCCAGCACGAGCCCAAAGAAACACTTTTTATATCTGTTTTCCACTGAAACAGCATCATCTTCCTGGTGGCGTGGGGTCAGTTAAAGTTCTCAAGCTGTGCTGTGGAGGTTTTCTCCACAAAAGCGGGGGTGTTAACCATGGTGGCATGGCACAGCTCCAGCTCCGCTCGCACCACTCGGCTCTCCCGCTGCTCTGGCAGCCGGGGCAGCGCACCCCGCACTGTTTGAACAGCTGCCTTGTTTCATCTGGGAGGTGGCTGCCCTTCAGTCCTGGGAGAAGAGCTCATCTTCTGGATAGTTTGCATAACAATTAACATTTGTCAGCTGAGATCTGCCTGGTGAAAGATCACTATTTGCAAGTAGGCGGTGAGTCTTTGGAGACTGCAAGACTTCTTGAACCACAAAAAACTAAGCTGAGAGTGGGGAGCCTGAAGGTGGGCTGATTTCACGCGGCAGGTTTAAGGAAGAGTTCCTTTTGCATTCAGCTGAGAGGTAGAAGAGCAGTGCTGCCGTGAAAGGGGGGATTCTTTAGCTCTTACAGATTTCTTTCGGTTGTTCCAATTAAATAAATACATCCGCCTTAAACAATTGAAAGAGGTATTTACTGCCTGTGGTTTAACAACTGTACCAAGTCAAAGGGACCAGTCAACTAGAGCCTTATAATTCTTTTCTAAAGAGAGGATGAGAGAAAAGAATGAGACGACAATGCAGTATTTATAATAAAGATGAAATGAGTGGAACTCAATGGCGCCAGCAGCCCTGGAGCTCCTGCTGCTTGGGCTAATGCATTTTGCATTAGCACGTCTGGATATCTGGCACTGGAAGATCCTGAAAATGCTTTTACAAAATAGAGGCATTCTTACAGCAGCAGCAGCATTTCTTCCAAGCACCACTACTGACTGGTGCAGCTGGGATGGGCAGCCCCTGCAGCTGGGTGAATCAGCAGGAAGTTTTCAGGTGACTGAGACCTTTTTTCCACTTGCCTTCCTGCAGCCAGGTTGTTTTTTTACCTGCTCACTTCTGCATTTTGCCAAGTGATTCCCTGATGGGGCACCCGCTCGAGCAGGGGGTGGGTGTAAGGGCAGCTGTCCCTGCCTGGGAGTTGAGGGCTCACAAAGGCAGGATCCCTGACTTCTCAGGTTATAGTGGGGAGCTACTGGGCACATAGACATCATGTTGAACATACAGAATTACATCTGTAAGTAGGTTTGCTCTGCATAGGCTAAATAAACAACATCTGTGTTACAAGAACCCCCATGTGATCTGTATCCCATACTACTCCATTACTCCATCAGCTAATCTTGTATTTGCCTTGGAAGCAATACAAAATCCTCAAAGGAATTAATAGCCAGCAACTGCAGATCACCAGAGCAATTTATTTTTCATTCTTTTCCCCAACAGACTGGAGAGATATGTGTCTCTCCTTTTCCTGAAACCTGGTTTTGAAAAGCTCTGTGTTGCCTCATCTTGTCATAACCCCGCAGAACAACAGCATTAGCAGTAATGAGCAAAGCACAGCAGCACCTCAGGACAAACTCTGGGGCAAGTGGAAAGACCACCTGGGTGTAGTGTTGTAAGAAGCAGATAGCAAATGGCAACTTCTTTTAATAACGATTATGCTAGAAAGGGAAAATTCAGCACTTCAGGGTTTTCTTTAGTTTTTTGACATATACAAATGATTTCTTGTTCTAAGAAATAAGTGCTACCAGAATGTATTCAATAATTCTTAAAATATGGACCTTGGCTGTTTTTCTTTCTGTCTTTCTTTCTTTCTGTGCAGCTTACCTCTGCACAGAAGCAGCACAGAAGTCTGTGGGGAGAAGAAAAATGGTGCTAGAGGCTGCCAAAAATTGTGGGAACAAGTCAGTGATGAGTGAGGTAGGTAGAAGGAAATGAATTTATGAGGCTCTTGTCCTGATTGCTCTGTGCTTGAATCCAGCTAAGAACAGGACTTCTTTCCAACAATACAGCTGCTCACACCCTCTGACCCCCAAATGCTGGAGCAGAGACTGGGGTAGTAGCTATGAGCCCTGGCAGCTTGATCCCAGCACCAAACCTTGTGTTCATGGACAAATTACTTTTGACTTGATTTAACAGCAACACCTTTTGTTCTCAGTAGGACATGTTGGTGTTGAACTGTACAAAATCTGCTTTTAATATCTTGGTCTCCTATATGGGAAATACTTCTGAGAGCCATGGGATGTTGTTCAGTTCCCATAGCAGAGTGCCCAGAAGTTGTTCAGCAGTGATAAGTCCAAACAAGGCTGCTTTTCACTGCCAACCTGCTCACACACCATGGTGACTTCACCCAAACTGGAGGGTGAAAAGAAACCAACACCTACCTATGTTCTAAGACAACCCTGGTTAGAGTGTCTTGCAATGAGTTACTTAAACCAAGGCAGGCAGAGACTTTTGGAGAGGAGGACGGCACCTCAACAGAAGCCTGAGCTGTGGAGAGCAATTAGGAAAAAGGCCTTTAAATACCACAGGTGGGCAATAGCTCAACACCTGGGATACAGAGCCAAAGGGTTGGTCTGCAGAGCAAGCAGAGGTCCGAGGTTGTGTTTCCCCACGTTTAGGCTGTTGAGTCTGGTCAGGATATGGCTTGGATCTGGAGGTGAGGTCTGGACTGAGGTTTTGACTTGACTTGTTGCTATTCAGAAGAGTTCCCTGAGGCAAATGTCTTATGCTAAGTAACCTCCGTGTCAGGTTTCCAGTGCATCTTCGAGTCTGGATTGGTGTCCGTGAGGAATGTGAAGTATTTAGCAGCTCAGTCATTAGCTGCTTCCAGGAGGATGTGCTGCTGGCCTCGATCCACCAGTTCCCTGGGGACGGGCTGAGCTTTAACTTTGCAGTGTTTTAGAGAAACACTGGACACCCCCGGGGCTGCAGAAACTGCACGTTGGAGCAGAGTCCTCCACTTCTTCATACAGAAAAACCAAAATGTGAAATTGATGCTAAAGGAGGCAGCTCTCGAAGCAAGTTTTGGGTTCTCAGGAAGCAGGAAAGCCCCTCATGTTCCTGCCCTAGCACATCCTCGGCACTACTTTCTAGTGGGATGCATTTCAACTTTTTTTTCAGGCATTAGTGCTTTTTTACCATCTCCTCATCTCCTGCATTCTACATCTTTGCCTTCTTTCCAGCGTAACCACTGTCTCAGAGAGTTTGAGCTGCTGCTCAGCCGGGACTGCAGAAATGGCCACAGAGACCTACAGTTTGTGACAGGTAATTCTGATATATGCCACTTGGTGCTATCACACAGGGCTTTGAAAACAACATGTCCCAATGCAGCCACGTATTTTGCTGTCTGCTGCTCTGTGAAGCCTGGAACAGCTTAAGGCTTTGTATATATCCTCCTCTGCCTGGAGCAGAGTATCCTGCTAATGCTAAAAGGCGTTTTGATAATGTGTATTCAGTATTCTCCTTCCTTCAGGGCATCTCAGCAGCAGAACTGTCAGAGTCACTGGTCCACGCTGAGTAGATATGGCTACAGGCTGTGCTGAGGGAGTTGCATTTTCCCACCTTTGGTTTACTGGGTGAGCTGGGGCAGCTGGTTTTCCTTTCAGGTGGTGCCTGGAGCAGAAGCAACAGACCTGGGAGTGAAAGGCCTAAGGTGTCATTTGCTGTTCCCTCAGCTTGAAGAACAGTAACTCATTGCTTTATTAAAGAACCAGTCCCAAATAACGCCCTGGCCTCATAATGGGAGAGCAGGAATCACAGTGGTGTGATGGATCTGTCACTGCCCCCAGAAATGGCCCATGTGTATCCCATCAGGGAATGGACATTGTGCAGGAAGAGAAGTCTCGGAAATGCAGCTCCCCGGGAGATTAGAGAATCACCCGAGGCAGCATTTTGAAGATAGCCTGGAAGAGAAAGAATGGTGGGAACGCTGCATGGCCAAGATCCTGGGAATGGGAGAAAAGGAGGGGAAAGGATGGGTGCAAGGTGATGCAATGCTCCTGCAAGGAGACCCAGAGTGAGGCTTCTGCATCCCCCTACTTGCTGCACAACATGACTGTGAGCAGCTGTACCTCGGGGCAGGGGAATGCCATGCTGACTCCAAGCAATGCTGTGCTCTTGGGGTGTTGCCCACTCCATGAAGTGGCTTTGGCAAGACAGCAGATCCCGTGTCCTGAATCCTAACTGTGGAGGCAGGGACTCTGCCCCCCTGAGCACGTTCCATGTGATGGGATCTAACCATCAGGGCACACATTCAGTTGTGGGTAGGTGCCAGCTGCAAGGGCAGCCCCAGGCTGGGGGTTCCCTGCTTTAGTGTAGGTCACCATGTTACCTGATTTGCCTCTTTCTGTGGTTTTGATGGTTTTGCACATATTTCCATTGTGCTGTGCTTTGCTTTTGCAGTCACGTGTTGAAAACAGTCAGGATACATAAAAACAGGAAAGATCTTTAATCTTAGGGTCATGAGAATGACACTTGACCTAGCAAAGCTACTCGTCCAGTTGCTTTGCTTCTAGTATACTTGTTTTCTTTCTTCAGTACTGACAGTGTTTCAAGCCTCTGGATTTCAGCCATGGCTCCTGATATGAAGTTTTAGGCAAGTGATGGGTCAAGGTATGTCTTGAGGGGATTATGGTAAACTAACAAATTATACCATCTCAGAAAAGCTCAGGCTTGCTCTTGATCTCTTTCCATCAATTTCTTCTTTTGTCTTGAAATAGTCAAGAGTATCTTAAGCAAACTGGTATGTTTTTGTTCATTGCACAATTTTCTTCAGCTAGTGAATATTAATTCCCCTATCAGGTGAAATAATTGGAATAATGCAAATAGATGCAAATAATAGTTGCAAATTAAATTATGCTCTAAGTACTTTACAATAAACAGATTAAAAAAAACACATTCATTTTAACACCTGAATTCTTTGTATAAGCAGAATCAAGAGGTGGAAGACCAGAAAGAATGTTAGAAGTTGCAATGACCCTAAATCCTGGATCATGAAATTTGAGCTCTGCCATTGGAAAACTGTTGCCTGTCGCACATGCTGTGCTTTAAAAATGATACTGATGACCCTGCAAGAATACTCAGTGGGTTGACTTCCCAAAATCATATGGTCAAGTCAGCGTTCAAACTACACCACTTCAGAGCATGGCTAAAAGGCACAGATGTCACCTATGGAAGTCCCCAGACCTGGGCTGAACTTTGCAGTGGTGTCTATCCTTTACAAACACTTTCACTATCATTTACAGGGGGATCACCCTTGCACAGCTCTTGCATTTGGCATGAACAGGGAATGGCCCTGTCCCACGGAAATCCAAAAATGCCACTTGGCACCATCAGACCACATGAAGCTTTCCTAAAGCTGATTGCAGGCAAGGAGCAGAAACCCCTTGTTTCAAACTCCTGCATTATCAGAAAACTTCTAGAGTTTCTCAGGCATTCATCACAACCCCACAATCTGTCCAGCTGAGTGAGAGTGCCGTGCAGCGGGATCGGGTTTTATGCGGCACCAGGTACGCTGATAACCCTCCCTAATCAGCCGCTGATCTCTGCTCGGTGAAAGCGCTGCCCGTGGTATTTCTGCTGAAGCTATTTTTAAATGACAGTGTGATATTTTGTTTTCTTTTGCTCGTTTGTCAATGGAGAACTGGCTGTGCTGTGCATCTGCTCTGACAAGAAACTTCCAGTTATTTTTCAGCCCGTTCCAGCTGGGATGGAGGCAGGGCTGGAGAAAGTGCTGGCTGCAGGCAGGGTGAGCTCTCCAGGGAGCAGTGGCCCTCTGCCTGTCGGGGTCCCCTGTGTCTGGCTGTGGGAAAAGCCTTGTAGGTTTCTTCCAACTCTGGTCCTGATGCTGTTTTGGGCTAGCTTTCACAATTAGGGTTATTTTATGTTCAGCTGAGATGCTACTTGCATGAATGTTGGGGTTTTGTTTTGTTTGGGGTTTTTTTCTGTCACTTTAATTGCACTAAGTTTTCAAGGAATTACATTTTTAGGTTTAAGTTCTGAATGGCCTCAGAGCATGAGCATCCAAAAATTGAAAATTAAAACCTGTCATGTCCAAATGGTGTCACTGCATGGACAATTCACATTTCATCTCATCAAATGGCGTTCCCAAATGGAAATGTAACAGGTTCCATCTCTGCATCCAAGCACCTGGACATCACTGCATGTTTCACAAAGAGCTGCATGTCCCACACATCATTTCTCTCAAAAATGCATTACAGACTGGCATTAACCACTTTCCATCCCTGTTGGTTTCTTCTGGCTGAAGGAAAAATAAAATTCCTGCTGGACTTTTTCTGATTCCCAAGCCCTCCACCCTTAAGCACTGCTGGATGAGAGTTGTGTCACAGTTGTATACCAAGATTTTCTAACCCTGCAAATTCACACACAAATGGCTCACAGAAGATAAAACCCTCCTGAGAAACACAGGTTGTCTATGAGTATGTGGCTATCAGAAAAAATCATGCCTAATTAAGTCCTGGAAAATTACATTCACTGGTTTTAAGTCCTCTGTTTATACCTGGGCCCAAGATTTCTGTTTAATCCCAGGATTCATTCCACTGCCTTCCCTTACTTATAAAATGTACAACACTGTTTCCCTACAGAGCTAATCCCACAGACTTCATCAAGATTACTGCTCAGGTAATTCCTTCCCATCTAAGAAACAGTGTTGGACCCAGTCTCAGGAGAGGAGCCAGTCCCTGGGATCAGTCTTTGAAGCAGAACTAGATCTTTACTAAAATTTTCTGCCCTGATCCAGCAGATCCAGCAGCTGGGGCAAGAGGGAGAGTTCCATCCCTTCTTAACCTGAGCTATGCCAATTTCCACCACTTACTGAAGCTGGTTTTTACATTGCAGAGTCCAGTAGAACTGGATTGAAACCAGCATGCTTTTTTTTTCCCATTGAGAATCTGACTGATGCCCTAAAATCCCTTGAATTTTCTAGTTTGTAATACAAAAGCCTTTGGGAAGACCAGATATAGCCTGATTGGTTAGATTTTAAAGATATGTTGGACCCTAATAATTTCTGCTGCCTTTACTTAAGATCCCTGAGGCAATAATAACGGAAGCTGTAAAAATATGTCCCTTATTCATCATGGCTTTACGTCAGAAGTTTACTGCTCTAATCATTAACTAGCCTGCTGCGTTATCTATGAAAATTGCTTGGTAATATTTATGAAATGTGACCTTTGTTAATTCAATGTTACAAAGTCTTGGATTCGTTCTGTTTGCAAGTGGAACAGATTTCCAAATCACTCTGCAATTAGTACAGTTTGATCTAACCAGCCTATCTCTGCATGGGGTAGCCTTCTACTGAAACAGCAGGATCGCTGTCAGAAATGAAATGTGTTTTCCATACGGCTGAAAGTACGGCTGGGACACCTGCTTGCACTACATCATCTTTGGCAAAGGTAAGTGCTGAATGAATATTCACAATAAGGGAAAACAGTAACCAGACTTAGAAAGATTTTTGTTGTGAGAAATACCTCAATTAACAAAAATTAAAATGTATGTGGCCAAAAATGATTGCTACGTGTAATAGTGTAAAGAAAGGAAAACGGGACGTTAGGCTGAAATGGGAATGATTACCCATTCTGCATTGGATACAGATAAAGGAACTGCAAGAAATAACAGGAAGATTCAGGAGCCCTGTGGAGTCAAGATGCTTTGCTGCATGGTTCTCTAATCCACTCCCAAGGCCACCATTAGGCGCGGACAGTGAGTCCTTCCCCACCTAAAAAGTCCATGTTCCTGATCCACCCAATGCTACCATGAATTGCTGATTCTCACAGTCATACAGGACCACCTGCAATGACTCAGCCTATGGGGTGTTCTGGAGGAACCTTCACCAAAGCAACAAATGTGCCGGACAAGCATCACGCAGTGAAGCCATGTGGCACCATTCAGTAGCAGATCACTAGGGATGTGTAATATCTGCAGCATTAATATCATAGTTTTCAATTTCCCGAGCTCCACATGGTCAGTGTTCATTTTCAATTCAGGATAACCAGTGCTCTCTCCAAGTGGGACTGCCTCACGTGACACACCACACTGGGAACAAACTGAGCATCTCCCTGTCCCTGCATTCGTCCCCTGAGCTTGTCCACTAGTGATGTACAAAATTAGGGTTTGTTCTGATGAGCCAGGTTAAGCTCTGATGAAATCTCTATGCAGATGTGTAAAATACACCAGTCTGGCCCTGTGTTTTATTTTCCTCTAGTGTGACAACTGACTGTGCTTTCCTTTGCAGGAAACAAACATCCTTTTGGTTAAAGCAGGGGCTGGAGAGCCACAGAGACACCAGTCTCATGTTCTGCTCCCAGTGTGGAAACAGAAAGGGAGGTTGGGGCAGATTTGGGATAGGATAGGCAGCAGGCCCTCACCTAGGACAAGGTAGTGCTACTGCCCTGCAGACACCATGGCTCTACAAGGCCAAGGGTCCTTCTCAGGAGAAAGGTACTCAGGTCCTCACAACAGTCCTGCCCTTCAAACTGGTGTTTTAACACATCTTTTCCTATATATGAACTGGTAACCATATTAGCCTACAGGACCTAAGTAGTTTGATGTCAAAGCAGCAGCACAGGATGCAGAAAGCCCTGCCCATGCCCTGATCCAGTCAGACCTCCAAGCCTGCAAGCTGCCTGTAAGCCTGGCCAGCAGTGCCAGATGAACCTGCCCTCTCCCTGTGCCCTTGACAGTGTGCCGGAGAACTGAAGAGCTGCTAAGGAGACAAATGTGAGTTGTTCCCTGTGAATGATTTGCGTTTCTTGGCATCTGGCTGACAATTGTGGCACTCATTTCCAGAACTCACCAGAATCAGGGAATCCTTCCTCCACATCACTCTGCTGTTTCCCAAGGAGAAACAAAAAAACCCAGACATTTGAACAAGGAAATAGCAAGTGAGAAGCTAGAGACCTATACAAGCTGTTAGGATATGGGAATTGAGGGAAAAGGGGCTCTGTATGTACTGGTACCATGAGCTGCAGCATTGCCTGCTAGCAGCAGTGGGGTCTGACAGTGGGCTCTGCACTCACCACCAGCCCACCTACCCTGCAGGTTCAGTTCTTTGGATGTCCTTCCCATTTCCCAAAATTGTTACCAAATGCATGAAAATTTGGAAAGGGTTAAATCGTGCTCCAAAACGACTGGCAAGAAGGAGAAGATTTGAAACTGAACATGTGAAACCAGGGAGAAGGGGAACAAGCAGCTGCACTGATGGGATGAGCTCAGCCTCTCCAGGTGTCCCAGGAACACAAACATGTGACAGCCACGGTGAAGGCAATGGGACGGGCAGTGACTGTGGCACTCGGAAATGGGGGAGCAACAGTACAGGCATAGCTGCTCTCTGGCTTCTTGCTGGGGCTCCATTGCATGCACTCATTGCAGTTGCATGTGCCCACACTGGTGCAGAATGGACGAAGTCTTGGTTATCCCACAGCTCTGAGGCAGGCACAGATCCAGGGAAAGAGGGAGGCTGGGAGAGAAGAAGTGGTCTGGCCAAAAACATGTCTAGAAATCCCCAGGGTCCCACTGGAGAGCAGTGCTAGAGCCAGGTTCCTCCCCACTGAGCTGAGCAAGTTCCTCTCTGCAGCAATCAGCACAATATTTTCTTTTCCCAGAATCATGGATTGCTCCACCAGACAAAAGATTTTGCTCCTGCTGGGTCCTTCCTCAAAGATGGGGCTCTCTCTACCATCCACTGCTGTTCTCTTTCAGCAAAAACAAGTGAGTGTGCTGTGAACCCACCCCACATATTTGTAATGTCTATGACATCCCAGTGTGAAATCCCCATTTGGTTTCAGGTCTTCTCTTTGCCTGTTTTTTCCAACCACTTCAGCATTTTTGAGCTTCTGAAAGTTTAGGAGTTTCTACTTTTTTGCATAATTAGGAAATTGAAAGCTGTGGTTTATCTACTTGTTTCCTGTGAAACACAAAGGGCTGAGAGATTGGGGGAGTGTGTGGGTTGGGGTGGGGATTGTAGATAAGGCTCCTAGAGAGTAGAAGAGTGAGTGTGCTGTATGAGGAGAGATTTTCTGTTGGGTCCACTGGCATAAAGTGAGAACTGCAGCCACATTTGTCTGTGGATGTGGACTTCTTGTCTGTGAAAATGACTTCTGGGAAGTACCCCTCCCTTCCAAGGCAATCCACTGCAGTTTGTTGTCACTGTAGCTCTCAGGCTGCAGTGCAATTGCCATGGACATCCTCCTTTCTTGCCAAGGGGCACTGCAGTGCTGGCCAAGCACCCTTTCCTCCTCACCAACATTAGTGACATTTTTTGCTGCGTAAATTCTTTCCCACTTTGCAACATTTACCACAGAAGGGTTTTGTTCACTAGGATGTGCTTTCAACAGCTTGACAAGGAAGGGGCACAGTGTGTGAGGGATGGTCTGTCCATGAAGGTACGGGCAGCACTGATGGGGAGTTTGGTGCTCCCCATCCAAGCTGCGCTTTCCCATCCCGCCTCAGCCCTGATGTGGGCTGGGACTGCTGGGCTGGGGGAGTAGCTCAGGGAGAGCAGGAGGAAGGCATGTTGTGATTCAGCAGTGCTCATTTTCACAACCAGCTTCCAGAACAAGGCACAGTTCCCATATGAAAATGTTTTCAGTGAAATATGTCATAAAAAGCAATAATAGATATTGTAAGATAAAAACAGTAGCTCTTTTCCTCTAGCAAAAAAAAAAAAAAAGGCAATTACAGCCTTTGCATGTTGTGTAGCTGTTTACTAACATGTAGCATAACTCTAAGGATCAAAAGTGGGGGAAATAAGCTGGATTAAAGGAAATGTGTTGTTTCGGTTTTTTTTTTAACTGGAAGTGTTCTCCATAAAACTATTATGCTGAGAGGATGACTAATGGAACCAGTGTGTGTTTTGAAGCGTGTCATGAACACTTTTTATGCTTTCTGAACACACAAAGAGAAACCCCAGGAGAGAATTAATTTACAAATCTGATTAAGCATAGTGCCTAAGTGGCAAAAAGCATCATACAATAAATAGTAGACTCCACAGGTAAGCAAAGCTTTAAAAAATAAAACAAACATACTCTACAAAGAGCCCAGATGTGTGCATTTTGGATAGTTTAATGTGTTTGATTAGATGTCAAAGGTAGAAACAATGAAAACAGAGGTCACACTGAGGTGATAGTACTGACCTCTTTTTCATTAAGCCATCATACTGCCTATCTAGTGTAAAGCATGTATCTGAATTTGGGAAACAAAGGCAAGGATGTAAACAGAAGAATGAGACCTAAGATTAGGATTTTCTGCCTGATGTCCAAAAAGACTTATAGTTACCTTTTGTGTGGTTGTGTCAGCCTTTACTCATGCATAGCTATAGAGTGGCTTGTGTCAGTGTTTCAGAACTGAGCAGTACTACTGTTACCTTTCTTTAAGGACTTTCTGAGTTCACAGGAATTTGGATGTTAATTTCAATACCTTGTAGCTGTAGATCAGGGGCATCTGTAAACTTCAGACAGATGGCTGTTAGAAGTTAAAGCTTTAAGTCTCACCAGTGCAATTCTGAATATTATACCTATCTTTCAATATAGAAGAATATACTACTAGTGATCTTCTCACCCCCTGGGATAACTGCCAATATACTTAACACTTTTAAACAACCCTCAGCATTTAATTCAAAAACAGAGAGGTGACAGAGTGACTTGGTATGAGTTAGACTTTCCCACATGAGGGAGTGAGTGATGAAATGCCCTGTCCCAATACTGCTGTATCAGTTGTCTGGTACAGCTCCTACCTTCCACCATCCTTGGCACATCTTAAAGAGAGAAAAAAGTAAAAAGCCATCCTCGTGTTACCCTGGTCTCAGTGAACAGCAGGATGAAAGTCCTGAACTGGATGCAAGATATCCAAGTTACTACAGATACCTCATTTCTCTAGTAATGAGATCTAGGGATTTTTCTGTGTTTCTATTTCCCTCTGCATAGGGAAGGTTTATTCATGACAACTTTCTCATACCTTTGTCTGTTTTCTCTGTGTTGACTGTAAGGTCTTCACATTAAGCAAAGGTCTCTCGCTGTGTGTAGATCATCTAGAGTAGTCTCCTGTAGATACCAAGAGACCAGCAACAATGAAGAAGAAGTGAAGAGCTGCCAGTGTCCTGAGAAGGTAGAAAAAGGAGAATCCATTAAGTAATGCCCTGAAACAACTTCTCTGTGGGCTGACATAAGACACACATTCACTTACACAATGCAGACACTGTCAGTGAAGCAGGAAGTCGTGTCCCTGGTATTGAGACTCTGTGCTGTAACTGCAGGGAGTCCAACACCTTGGACGGGGCTCAGGCAGAGAATCTGTGTCACACAAAAGGAGAGGAATGGAAACAGCGTGAAACCATCGGCAACAAAGGAAGGAGAACAAAAACAGGACAGAAGGGATCAGAGACAGAGCCAAGTATGAGGCAAAAAAACAGACCTGTGGAAAGCTGGAAAGAAAACAAATAAACCAAGTAAGTTGAATTCTACATCCTGACCTCCAGTTTCTTCCATCTTACTAGTACCTTGTTACTGAAATTTTCTCCCAATGCTAAAATCAACACAAAGGATGTGGCACCTTACATGACACTTGAAGGGTAAACATCTACCTGAAGATGAATCATAGAATATCCTGAGTTAGAAGGGGCCCACAAGGATCATCCAAGTCCATCTCCTGGACCTGCACAGGACACCCCAAGAATCACACCATGGGCCTGAGAGCATTGTCCAAATGCTTGTTGAACTCTATCAGGCTTGGTGCTGTGACCACTTCCTGGGGAGCCTGTTCCAGTGCCCAACCTCCCTCTGGGGGAAGAACCTTTGTCTAATATCCAACCTAAACCTTCCCTGACACAACTTCAGGCCATTCCCTCGGGTCCTGTCACTGTCACCACAGAGAAGGGATCAGTGTCTGCCCCTCCTCTTCCCCTCATGAGGAAGTTATAACTACAACAAGGTCTCCCCTCCTCCAGGCTGAACAGACCAGGTGCCCTTAGCTGCTCCTCACACGGCTTCCCTCAAGGGCCTTCACCATCTTTGGTGCCCTCCCTTGGGCACTCTCTTGTAGCTTTATATCCTGCTTACATTGTGGCACCTAAAACTGGTCCCTGGACTTGAGGTGAAGATGCCCCTGTGCAGGGCAGAGCAGGACAATCCCTCCCTTGCCTGGCTGGCAATGCTGTGCCTGATGCTCTCCAGGACAGAGATGTCCCTCCTGGCTGCCAGGGCACTGCTGGCTCATATGAATGTTTGCCTTTTGCATATATCACATTTTGCAGACACAGTGCTGTATGGGTCCCATAAGGCTGGGTCATACACTACATGCTACAGCATCTTAGATTTTGGTCCACAAACACACAGTGCAGTTTAAGTGGCTTCTTTCTTTGCATGCAAGGTTGCTTTCAGCAAGTTGTGCCTTTTGTGGAGGCCATTCCTTTTCCCCTCCATGATGCCAAAGAAGTTTTTTGGGATTGCTGAGCAAAGATCTTCCCTTTCCTGAGACCCAGTGCCTCATGCAATGCCTCAAACCCAACGCTCATCTTGAAGGTTTAGTTGGGAATTATTACAGGGAAGCTGCACATAGGATCAGTTGGCCAGACCTATGCAACCTTCCACCTGTGATTCCTGAAGCAAGTAATCACTAGGTCGGTCCTATCCACACAGCTACAGCTGGAGTCTGACAACATTTAGATACTCATTACCATGATTGATTTCCCATTATCCAATTAATTGCAGATTTCACATTTTCACGTTTCCTGCTTTGCCATGTGTCAAAACCAGCAAATGGCCCGTTACCACAAAGTGATGGCAATGAATTTGTCTGTGTCCTGTACCTTGCATTTTTCCCCAAATTGTGGCAAAATTCCAACCAGGCACTGGCAACCATGGCCCAGGAAGTCTCTGGGTGCTCCATCCCCTGCCTGAGGCTGGAGCCAAGCTGGAGGTGCCAAAGGCTCCCCAGGTATCTGAGCCCTGTGTGTCACTGTCCTCCCCAACAGAATATTTTGGTGATATTCGGCCTCCTTGTTGCAATTTAAATGCAGTGCTTCTTCCTCTCTTGGACGCTGAAAGCTGATAATTTCCTGCTTGCAGTAGCTTTTTTTTGTTGCATAAGGAAGGGAGCTTGTTACAGTCATTCCACTTGACTCTTCACTCGATTTCTGTAGTTATACCAATAAAAGAGAGGGAAATTGTCCTTGTTTTAGGTGGAATAGGAGACTGTAAAACAGCGTGAAATCAAGCCCATAATTTTTTATTCTAAACCATACGTTACAGACACAGTTCCTACACAGTGCTCATCTAACATTCAGTTTCATTTCTCCATAGGAGTAATTAGCTGGCAATGAGAAAAATCATTTAATTAGGCCCACAACTGATTAGAGGCTGGTGCATAGCCTATTGAAATAAAGGAGAAGATACAAATTGATTTCAACATGTTTTGGGTCAGCCCCAATCTTCCAAAGCAAATAGAGAGATAAGACAGCATCTGCTGAGTATTCACCTGCCAAGTCTTTGTGCTGATCTCTAATTTTAGGTCCTGCAGGCAAGTGTCCAGGTTATTTACCACCTGGGCTGTTTTGATCTCCTCTCAAACGTGCGTATCGATGGACAAGCTCTCTTATCTCTACCATGACAATACTGGCCCAACTCTACCAGCAGCATGAGGCTCAGGATCAATATGGATTCCTCCATCATTCAGCTGAACAGCATTTTATTTGCCTAATTATTAATATCTATTAAGTGCCTAAACTGGAAAATCTTGACTAAGCAGTCTAAAATGCGTGAGTTGGACACGCTATAGAAATGCAGAGTATTATCATTACTGTACAATATGGGATGTGCCTGCAATCTTCCCATCACAGATTCACTTGGTTCCATCACAGCTGATACAAATGATAGAATCCTATGGCTGGCAGCAGATTTGCATCAGCCACATTAGGTATTATTTTTTCCCTACTGGGAACAGAACTCAACAATTTGCATACATAATTGCTGCAGGCCTATTAATACGTTACAGATATCTGTCCTCTGATAAAACCTGTTCTCCCATATAGGTATGCACACACTTGGTTCCTGGAGAATGGGTTTATGGAAAGACATCACAGGCACAGATCTAATTTCCTTCTCATTTCATCAGCCAATTCACCCAGATTAAAACTCAGTACATTTTGCATGTCCAAGCACCCAGGTGAGAAATCTCCATGCTAAAATTTGTAAATCTAACTTTTTCTTTCTTGGTTCCTCCTCTGTAATGAATATTGTATAAATTAATGGCTGCTAACTACTTTGTTGGTCTCCATAGGATGCATGAACTCATTCTTCTGTATCTGGATGGATTTTCACACCAATGACAAATACAAATTAATTGGAGCTTCTTCCTATAAACTCATAAGACATGACTGACCGATACACAGGACGCAGGTACTTTGGGTAAGAAAATGTTATTTTTTACATTCAGAGGATAGATGTAATTAAGATTGTGTTACCACTGCCTGATTTTATTATAAAGCTCACAGTTGCCTCTCTCCTTAAGTGGACATTCTGTTTGCTAAAGGTAAGCTGGTTTCAGCTCCATTTGGTAGCACATATGCACAACCTTGCTCTGTTTCTCTGTCTGTCCTGGACTGCAGCAGGGTGCTAAGCATCAAGGCAGCTTAGAAGATGATCACAGAGAGGTACTATATTCTTTTACTTCTATACGATGTATTTGTGTCAAAGTAACCCAACAAGAAAGCCTGATTCTATCAGCTAAAGGAGAAATGTTTAATTACCAGGTCATTCAAGCAGTGACCTCAGGCAGATGCCCATGCTCCTCAAAAGCACTCTAACAAAGTGGGTCTGAGCCATGATTTCTTCAAAGCCTCTTTGCACTGCACTAGTCTATATATTTTGTGGAAGCTTAATGCAATACAAGTGTACACAAGGCCCCTTGTGGAAGATTAATGCAATACAAGGCCTTTTTCCTGCACCAAGGGAATGTAATAAGGCCATGACACGTCTGAGATTCAGATCTGAAATAACATAACAAATCCTTACTCTGCAGTGTATCATAATGCCAAACAAGCCAGACTGGGCACTGGGATGCCCAGCCATCCTCCCAACCCTTCACCTGCCTTTGCTGAGTGGTACTGGTCAGCTGTTTTTCCCATGTCTCATTTCTTTTTTGTCTTTTAAAATGAAAGCAGCGATACCACTGCCTTCTGTAAAGCACTTTCAGTGTGGCAGCGTCAGTGGGGATTTTTGGGATGATGCTGTTTAAAATTGCCAGGCATGGTTTAGGCAGAGCAGGATGATGGAGTAAATCAGTGTCTCAAGCTTTTCAATCTATGCTTCACTTCAATCAGTTAAGAATAATTTCATGCCTGATCACAGCAATGGCTGCAGGGCCTGGCATCAGGGCACTGCACGTCTCGCTGGTTGGGGAGTGCTGGCAGAGAGGGGCATGTGAGGTCCCTGCAGCCAAACTCTCAAAGACACTAAGATACAAATGTTGTCTTTCATAATAACAGCAATTAACAAGAAAAGAACGTTACAAGGGACTGGCATTCAGTTTGAAGTACTTTTTCTTTTTAGATTTGGCTTTCAAGCATGTGTGTACCATAGCATTACATAAGCCTGTGCTAAATCCCAAACAAAATCAGGAAAAATTCAATTGCTTTGGGGAAGCCAATGATTCAAACACTGCTGCAAACAACTGGTCAAGGCCAGGCAGCAAGCTGGGCATAGAGAGCCCACCAAATGCATGGAAGCCACTCAGGTCCATAGGAATCCACAGTATCCATACTATTTGTTGTTGTGGTCCTTGGACCAAGCTCTTCTCCAAGTCAATGCTGGGGTGCAGCTCAAGGGGTTTAACGGGTCAAGGACCAACCCAGAAAGCTCCTGGGGTGAGATTGTGCAGACATGACTCCTCACAGGACATAGTCCCTCAACACTGCAGCAGCAACTCATTAACCCCAACACCCCACATACCTTCATGTCACATAACCACAGCTTTAAGGTCTGAAAGTCGCTCTCTGATGGGCTGCTACCCATCTTCAGGCACTTTGAACTTAGAGAAACCACCCCAAACTAAAAGCAAACCACACATAAAATAAAGTGATGACTAAAAGCCACATGTGCACCAGTATCAGTCCAGATACAGGGCCAAGCAGATGCAGTGACACCTGCCATTTGAGATCAGGGGTGGAGAACTGCTTTACTTGGCGGAGTAAATAGAATCAGAGTGTCTCAAACTGGGCCTGGGCACTGACAAAATAGTTACTTTTGAAACCTTCTTCTGTTAAACTTTCAGGTGTTTTGATTTCTGCATCTAGGAAACCAAGTTCATGATCTGAATCACAGGTAAGATGAGAAATTAAATGGAATTAGAGATACTAAGTCAGGGAGGTGAAACTTGTCAGTGCCAGCCCTGAGTGAAGATCCCCTCCTATGTGGGCAGATGAGTTAGTCTTTGCTAACTACTTAAACCTTGCAACACCCAAGAAAACAGAGGGATGGAGTCCAAGGCACAATGAAGGGCTTATCTCTGGACATAGGGATATGGTGTAATATGGAATTTTAAAAAAGAAAGAAACATGCAGTAGATACAATGAGCCAAATCTGAAAAGCAGAGTAGGCCTAATTATTTCTTTAAGGCCATATGTGGGAAATAGTGAATGAAGTTGCTTTGAATTATTGATCATCAGCTTCAGATCTCTGCCCTCACCACAGCTTGGGACACTCAGCAGTTCTGATGTCACTGATCTCACATGCCAAGTCATGCCACAGGATGGATTTTGGAAAAGAAAGGCACTGTAACACTTAAAATTGCAAATACGACCATTCCAATCACCAAGTGCGGGCAGCAAAGAACTGCAAACAGTTCACGTTTTAGGGTGTGGCTGCTGATGGCTCGCCTTCTAAATATAAACTTTTTCAAACTTCACCATGAAGTGACAGCTACCCCTTATCACTGAAGGCCAGCTGTTTCTTTAGCACTCAGCTGTTCCTGCTGCTTGCTCATAGAAATGGAAGAAAGCTATTTAGAGACGCAAATCTGCAAAGCCTTCGAGCACACATCTATCTTAGAGCCCCTCCTTCAGTTCTTAAAGCAGTTTGGTTGATCTTCTTTCACACCTGTTTTACACCTCTGCACCCACACTGACACCACCAAAACTAGCCCTGGTTCCCTGGCACAAATAAAACCAGATACAGAACGATTCCTTCTAGGTATTTTAAAAGCTTTTATGGTGCCTCCTGAGAAGGACTCATTTGAGTTCACCCCTAGGAGAAATAATATTGATAAAACTTCTCAGCGCTCTCTAGCATGCTGTTGCACAGTGTTGCTCCCTCAATGCAACTACGGGTAAAGTGTGCCAGTGGTTGTTAGGTATGAGCCAGCCCTGTCCTTCCCAAATGTGTGTGGATTTACCCTGGATTTCATCAGCAGGGGGTCTGTGAGTATGTGGGGTTCCATATATGCTTACAGTTCCAGCAAACAAACACAGTTTATGACTCCTGAGGCCGAGAGCCACCACGATCAGAGATCAGCTGCCTTTTGTGACCACACTGGCTCTTTGCACTGCACTTACTCTTGCACATAGTCCAGCCGGCTTCAGTGGTTCCTCACTACCCAAAGCAGCCCTTCCATGCAGGGAAGCGTAGAGGCACAAGGCCCTGGAAAGTGCCAATATCCATGTGAAATTGTCCTCCATCACCTTAAAACAACTGTCTTCAAAATACTTCTGTCCACATTTGAAAGCAGAGAGAGCAATGGTTTTTACCTTTGGGAGTGGTTAGAGGGGCTGAGCTTGGGCCCCAGGGAGTGCAGGGGTGGCTGAGGGTGGCTTTGGCTCAGCAGTCAGATCAGTCCAAGCTCCAAGGATTGTCTGGTGAAGGCAGTCCTCGGCAGGGTGCTCAGCTCAGGCTGTGTACTCTCCTAAAGGACTGTCTTGTGCAGTGTTTGTTCATATCCCTATGTTTCCAGAGTTTTTTCCAGGTAAAGTTGTGTGCTCACAGTGTGGTGGAGCACAGCTTTCGGCATTCAGAGCCTCAGTAAATCCATGGGTGTGAATCCTGGGCTTTCACACAAACATTTACATACCTAGCACATTCATCTTCCTTTCTGGATGTATGACTGATTTCCACAGCACGTGTACAAAACAGTTGAAGATACCTTTAGACCTGTATACAAATAAATATAGGTGTTCCGAAGATCTGAGGTACTGCTGTGGATGCAGTAGAGAACGATGCCTTATCTGTGCATCTTTGCATCTTCCCCAAGTGCCCTATGCATGTGGTCAGACAAAGGGAACTTTTCTTTCCTGTGTGGACAAAGCAGACCTGTGCATATACAGTTTCACGTTGTTTCACAACAGAAGGCAATGTCAAATAGTGTCTAAACCTACTTCCAGTTAACAGCAAAACTGCCATAAGTTTCACTGGTTTTACAGTAAAAACTGTGCTGTCTCACCCATATGCAGCAGGATTTCAACAGTTCAAGCAGCAAGTGGAAAATGTTACAGCAATTTTTTTTTTTTTACCTTTGCAATCTATGCACCAAATTCCCTTCTGCCTTGTAATTCATAGAGTCAGACTTTTTCCAAACAAATACAGAATTCTCTTAAATTATAATCATAATGCTGCTTTCTTGACTGCCTTGTATTTTCTCTTATCCCTGGTGCCTGGACCAAATGGCAGTAAAATGTGATCTGTGTTTCAGCCATTTTCAAGAGCCACATTACACTTGTGCATCTGGGGCAACAAGATACAGACTAATATAAGATCAGGTGTAATGTGTATGTGGCTTTACCACAATGCTGTAAAAACAGTAAAGCATAATCCTTGTTTTAATCTGAATTGATATTATCCTCTTAAAAGGAAACTCAGGCTGACATCTTTTGCCAAGGAATAAACACACAGGACAACATTCTGCATCCATCCTGTATGCTGGGTAGCTCTTACCTAAACAGTTCAATTGAAACCAGTGGGACCAATTGTGTGCCCAAGTGCAATCCTGCAGAAGGACTGATTACAGGCTTCAGCACTTTTGGCCTGAAGATGTACCAATGCGTGATCCCAGCACAGCTTAAAATATGCCTATTTTAAAACTACACTTACTCGTGTTAAAACCAACCAGTTTTAGGCAACAGCTGTGCAGCAGCTATCTGAGATAAGGATGGAGAGCTAGCAGCACAAATAGGATGGTGTGGACAGGAAAGGTGCTGAGCTCTTCCTGCTCAGCCTGTGCGCCGGGAGCCAGGCTATTCTGGTACCCGGCTTCTGTGTATCCAGATGATGAAAGGCAGCTGAATATGCTGGCAAGGGCTGGAAGGCTGGCAGGCACTCTGGCTGCATTTCTGACAGCTTTCCACTGTTTCTCTTTTTCAGCAGGTTAGGCCATTGTGTAGAGTTTAGTAATTCCCTTACATCCCTGTGCGTGTTTTTACAGGGCTGCCGTCTTCCTCTCTCGCCTGAGCACCGCAAGGGGTCACGAATACACGTGCCAGGCACACTTTCACAGCCCCTCCCGCATCCCGTTTGTATCATCTTTTTCGCTCCCATTCATTCCTTGCCATACTTTCCCTTACGGGCCGCTCCGCCGCCCCTCGTTCCCGTCTCCCCTCACGCTCCCCCCGGGCTCGCCCGCCGCGTCCCACCCGGCGCGTGCGAGGGGCAGAACCGCCGGAAGCCCCGCCCCTCCGCCTGCCTCTTCCTCACGGCAACGCCACGCCCCCTCCCGCCCATTGGCTGCTCGCGCCTCGCTCCCCGCCTCCCGCCGCGCGGCACGCGCCTCCAGCCCCATTGGTCTCTTCCCCATCCTCATTTGCATGCCTCCCCGCGCACCAATGGGCGGCCGCTGCCTACTTAACATGCAAGGAAGTGGCCAATGAGCGGGCGCGGGGGCCGGGCCACCACGTGCTGTTGCTAAGCTTCGGCTTCTAAATTGTTACTACACGGGCAGCCAATGGGCGCGGGCGGCGGGGATCTGTCAACATCCCCTGCCCCGACGGGGGGGACTCTGGCCGCCGATTGGCCCGGCCGCCCCTCCGCGTCCCGCCCCGCGCCTGTTCGCGGCTCGCGATTGGCTGCGCGGGCTGCCCGTCCGCTGTGTGTCAAATGTAGGTTGAGCGAGGTGCCTTAAAACCGGGGGCTCGGGAGTCCCCGCGCGTGAACTCGGCGCGGGGGGCTCGGAACGGGCAGCCATGGAATTGAACTCCCTGTTAATCCTCCTGGAAGCGGCCGAGTACTTGGAGCGAAGAGACCGAGGTACAGGGCGCAGGCGGGCAGTCGGTCAGGCACCCGCAGGCGCTCCCAGCCGCTCTCGGCCTTTGTTGTGCGGCGGCCGGGCCGGGGCAGCGGCCCCGAGCCCGCACCTGCCCTGGGGGGACCCGGGCTGCGCCAGCGGCAGCGCGCTGGGGGAGCATCGCTGCTCGCATCTTGGCTTTTTTTATATATGACCCCCCAAGCAAAGCAGAAGGGGTTTGTTTGTGCCGCCCTGGATGGGGACGGTGCGTGTGGCAGCGCTCAGGATCCCTCTCGCCGCTCCGTGTGTGGCAGTCGGTGATTGTATGGCAGCTCCCCTCCCCCAGCGCAGCGTGACAAGGGTTTGCATGATCCGCCTCGTTTTTAATGTGCACTTCAATAATCCTCCTAATTTCGACACTTCGGTGTTGTTCTTTTTTTCCTTTGGTTTACCGAGTTACGTTTTTTTTGTCTCGCTTCTTTAAGAGATGCCAGAATAAAATCCAAACAAATCAACCGGAAAAAATTCTGTTCTTTACCCTAGCGTTCCTGCAAAGGAGGAAAAAATTGCATGGAAAAAATATATTGCCACTAATGCTGACTTTGTCCCTAGAAGCAGAACATGGCTATGCATCAGTGTTACCCTTCGATAGTGACTATTCCAGAAAGAAAACAAAGGCAGGCACCATGGCCAGAAAATCCCAGAATAACAGGTAATAGACGCACCGCTTTTTCAGAATGAATCGTCAGCTTTTCCAATGTGTCTAGCTTATGTGCAGTGCATACATTTATGAAAAATAATAATTAGTCCAGTGTCTCAGTTTTCCCCATCCCGGTAGTCGCCATTTTTCCCCTGGATGGGCTTGGCTCTGTTTTGATCTCTCATATAAACACTGCCACGCGTACACCATCTCCTTAGTACTCACTGCACTTCTGAACCATCCGCCCTCATCGCTCCTTCTGCTCCGCGCTCGCCGACAGCGGCTTTTGCTGCAGACCTTAACACCATAATCGCCACCCAGATTTCTCTTTGCATGGCACCTAATATCCCCCCCGGCATTTATTTATAAACCACAGGCAGCGAGCCGGCCGCCTCCCCCATGGCAGCCCGAGCAGATGCAGCCTCCGGTTGCGGCGGCGCTGGGCTCTGGGGCGGGGAGCGTGTGCGGGCGGCGGGGGGGACACTCCGCACGCCCTCCAGCCTCTCCGGGAGGTACGGGGTGAGAAGGTGCCGGAGTGAGCTTGACCTCCCCGCGGGCTGTGCTGCACCGCCGGCTCGCCAGCCCTTCCGCCTGGCCGCCGCACGCAGATCCGCCGGGGTGCGCGGCTCGGTTGTTGTTTATCCCGGTTATCGCCCATCCGCCTCTCCGCCGCCGCGGTTTTGTTGTTCCCCCGCAGCCGCTACCTGCGCTGCGATGGCACGAGCCGAGCGCTGCTGTGCGCAGGCTCTGCAGCTTTGTTTGCTGCTCGGGCAGCGGCTGTGTACGTGCAGGAGGCTGTCTGTCTTACAGGGACACTGCCGGCCCCTGCCCGGGAGCAAGCCTAGCCCTAGGCTCTGCCTGCTCTGGTCTGCTTTGCTCTTCCAGGGCTGCTCCGGAGAGGACCGAGGACCGTGCCCTGCTGGGCCTGCTTCGTCCCGGGGCAGCGATGCTCTCCCCAGCGCAGGCTCTGCTCTGCATGGTCATGCTGGATGGTGGCTCCTGTAGAATAGCCTAAAATGAACTTGATTTGCACGTGACTTGTTTTCCAAAGGAGCAGTGAGTCTCGGCAGGCCCGCTCTCGCTGCTCCGGCGGGCATCCTGCGGCCGGGTCGAATGGTGCTGGGGAGGTGCCAGGCAGATGGCCAGGAGCTGCTTGTGGGGCACCGGAGGTGGAAACCGAAATCAAAAGCTGACGAACTCCCTCCTTGAGCAAAAACACGAGCTGCTGAGTGCCCTGGTGGTGCCTGCTGCGGCCGAGCAGTGTGCCTCGAAGATAACTGAGGGGGAGCAAACTGTGCCCCCATGCCCCTGCCCCGAGCAAGGCAACCATTTTGGGGGCTGTTAATTGCAGTACTCCTACTTTTTTTTTTAGTTTTAGTTGAGTTCTTTGTCTCATCATGGAGCATGAAAAGACAGTTCATTTTAAAAGAGAAAGTCATCAGGAGTGGGAGGAGTGTCTTGTGTCCTGAGACACTTTGCTCCTCAAGATTTTTAATTATTTTCATATAAAGTATGCTCACTGCTTTTAAAAAAAATTCAAAACAGATTTCATAGGATTTCCAGCTGTAAATTGCTCCTGGAATTGTACAGATTTCTTGTCTGTCTCTTCAAGAAATCTGTGTTACTTACAGAGCTATTATTCCATCGTTTCCGTTCTTAGGGCTCTTGTCATCTGCTGCAAAATAGTTATTTGTCTGAATTGTAAGCTGCTTTCAGGAGTTTTTAGGAGAGGATTTTTAATCTATCAAATGCAGCAGAATTAAAAGATTTATGGTTACAAATTTGGTAGTGTTATTAAAGTTGAGGCACACACATCCACTTGCAGTTACCTTCTTGCTTTTTTTCTGCCTGCAGATTTATATTTATTTGTTTAGCATTTTGCTCTGGTTCTCACTCCATAGCAGTGGCAACCTTCAAAAATGCCATCCTGCAGTGTGCAATGTGTACGTTTACCTACACTTTCTTTTCTTCTAGCTGCATTGATGAGATGAGGGATGGGTCATCTGTGTTACAGCACAGGATGATGCTTGTCAGGGAATGGTTTCCAGCACGAACACTGCTGGGACAGTGGCTGGCTTGGTTCAGCATGAACACTGGGCTTGCTGACCGGTGTGGGAAGCACAGGCACATTGCTTTAATGCAGCTCCCTGCTCCTTCAGGGACAGAGGGGCAGCAGCAGTGACCTGTGGGTACCTCTGCATTGTCTGTACGGGCTCTGTACCTATGTCCAGCAATCACTGCTCATGTTTGCGTGCACACTCAGATTTTCTGGGGAGAAATTACCCCCACATTTAAACATTAAACATACACAATGTACACCAGCTGGTGTATTATTTGGAGTTTAGAGGCTATAGGGGCCAAGCCCCAGACTAGAGTGAATTTTTTGGTAACACACTTAATTTTTCCTAAGCAACTCAAAGATTAAGAGGGAGACGATTGACCAAAGTTCAGAGGATCTGGAGTGGTCGTGGGTGATGTGAACCACTGGGCAGAGTGTTTGTCCATATTGTTCCACTTCAACCATTTTCCAGACTCATTGGGTTTGGAGCATCAGATGCTGGGAGACATGTGATTGCATACAGGGGATTGCATACATGTCTGAAATTCACGCCTTATTATTTCATTGTTTTTCTGGATTAAAAATACATACTTAAGGTTGGAGGCGTAGGAAAGGAACAGCTAACTGCACATTTCAAATCTGCAGGGGCATTGTTGTTTTCATTATCTATTTTTGTATCCTGCTGCTTGCAGCATCTGATCAGATTAAAAAGTGAGAGATGTATATATGCACATATGGGTTTTTTTCATGCTTTATGAAGTATACATATATAGAAGCATGAAAAACATCTCCTTATTCTTGGAAAATCAGAAAAGAGGGGAGGAGGAGAAAAACTGTCAGATGTGAGGGAGCCTGTGTGCTGTACTCTTCTTTGTTCTGTGTTTTCCCTCCCGTGTGCCTGCCTGTGGGGGGAAGAGAGTACCCCGTGTGGCACAGGTGTGCTGGCCAGGCGCCGTGGGCTGGTGACAGGCAGGGATGGATTTCAGCTGCCCTGGGCACTGATGGACCCCTCCTTCCTCTGCCAAAGTGCTGGTGATATTCATGTAAGAAATTGTAGGATGAGACCTCCATCCCTTGTGGATGGCTGGCGAGGCCCAGACCAGCAGGAGAAGGGGCAGGAGGCTGTGGGCCCTTTGGACAGGATGCTTGGGTCTGGGCTAAAAGGTTGCTGGCCTCTTGACTGCAATTGAGTGAGAAGTAATTCTGGCAGGTTTTGATTCATGCAGGGAAAAATACCAGCAGAATTACATTTGATTAACCAAAATCTATAAGCTTTCTCTCCACTGTAAGAATTTAACATTATTGCTTTGTCCACTGTTAGTTTTGAATCAAAATTGAAAGTGGTTGTTAGCAGTTTGTTGATAAACAATATTCTCGGTGTTACTGGTAGCAGTCAGACACAGTTTAGCCATTTCTTTTTCACTTGCACATTAAAATGTCTTGATGTTATGTGTTTTCTTCTCAGTTTCCTGTGATGTGCCCTTTCCCATGTCACACAAACCAAACTGCTTTGTTTTCTTTCTGGTTTGCGCTTTGTACCGTGTCCTCAGCCGAGATTCAGACTTGTTTCCCCCCAGTAATTTTGACCAAAATCCTCTGGCAATTGAAACTGGATTCTTGTTTTGTGAAGAGAACAGGAGATTAGAGAAAGCCACAATATTATCTTTTGCAGGGAGGTAAACCTAGGTCACATCTTCTTGTTACAATAATACTTATCAGGTACTTGACTACAGTATAATAAATGTCTCCGCAGAGCAGTGGCTGTATGTAGTTCCTAAAGCAGTGCCATGCAGTGTAATAATTCTTGCTAAGGTGTACTTAGAATTAAAAAAAGGCATAAAACAAACAGCTGGATTTACTGTTGTTGTACCTTTGAAATGTTAATAGCAAATATTCAAAAGTCAAGCTAGGTTTTTGCTCCAAGGAAACAAATAGGTGACACGTGTGCAATGTGCCGAGGAGGAATGCGACACAAATCTGAAATTTGGTGACGTTTGCTCACAAGGCAAAGCACTCTGACAGAGGAACATGCAATCCTGCGGATAACGGGGCTTTCTTCTGCCCTGGCTGCAGTGACACTCACCAGGTGTTGGGTACCTTGAGCTGTGGGTGGGTTTGAGGTGTGTGTCTGCCCATGCACCGGGGAGCTCAGGCAGCTGCTTCGCCATGAAAGGGTCAGAAATAAGGTAAAATGAAAACCAAAATCTTAGTGTTAGATGCCAGTCTACTGAGGTCACAGTTAAATTTACTTTCAGAGAAAGGAATTGAATGTCGGTGGTGCAGTGTGTTTGGCCTGTTAATTTAGGAGCTGGTTTATTGAAGCAGAGGGAGCAAAATAAATGCCGGTTTATAAATATATCTTCTGTGTCAATTAATTAATATTTTTGCTCATATGTTATATAAATAGACATGTACTTTGTGCTGTGTTCTGGCAAAGGGTTACATGTAGAAAAAGATGAGAGCGGCATTTGGATTTTCAAATAAAAACAGAGCTTAATGTCCGAATTCTTCTGTTGATGTTGGCTCATGGTGAGGGTGAACCTGTGGCCCACAGAGCGAGCCCCTTGCTCTCTGCAGATGTTTTTCTGTGCCCACACTAAGCAGCTTAGGGATCAGGGCCTGATTTTTGTTTTATTTTTCCTTTTTTATTTATTTTTTTTTTTTTTGTGAGAGGCCAAGAATAAAACAGTGCAAAGCAGACTGTGCAGACGTAGCTCCTCTGATTTTTCACCTGGATTTCTGAATTCGATAGATCTTTCTGGGTTTGCCTTCTGAAAGCTAGGACAACAATTGTTACCGCCACATTTGGTTTTAAAGTAATGCATTTTAGTCCCAATATAACAGATTTCACCAATGGGCCTATCGCCCCTGAGGAACCGCGGTAGGTCTGCGATGTTTGGGAGCTGCACTGCTTGTGCAGTTGAGGAAAACAAATTGCCACCGTATTAGAAGCACGTTCAGACCTGGCCGCTGCAAACATGTGGCAGCACCAACTTGAATGCGATCCCGGAGCCAGAACTCTGCATCAAGGCTGTGCCAGTATGCCTGGTTCCCAGATCCCAGCTGAATCTGCAGAACCGGTTAAATTTTGCTATGAGGAGAATGCAAAATTAATTTTTAGTGGATTAATTTGGTACAGGCTGTTTCTTTGACAGGCTGTAAGTAATGTGTCCAGTTCGGAACAAACGGAAAAAAACCAACAACCCAGGAGCAATGAATGCTAGGGAGGACTTGTGCTTATGTTCAGTTTTCTCTGTGCTTTGCGGGGCAAACTGTAGTATTTTCAGGTGCATCCCAGGCAGGTTAGGTATGTGGACAGGGAATTTCCTGGAAGCGAATCTGGATCCTTTCAATGAAAAGCTGCACAGCAGTCGCATTCACACAAGACTGCAGGTGTAAGCTTTGTGCTTTTACACACCTGCACTTCTGGGAGTAGGAACTGGATGCAGACACTTAAGGTGTAGCACCTTATAAACCTTCTTGTTCTGTTTGTTCTTACTCTCTTGGCCTGGACAAAAGGTGAAGTGCTGGCAGTGTAGTTCACATGGCTGCATGACCTTAGGTGGAGTTGTATCCTGCACATGGGTTGTATAACACCCTGACAGCCCTGCCTGCACCAGGAAGCCCTGGCACGGGTAAGGTGCTGCCGCAGTTTCAAGCACTTGGTTAAGTACCCTGCTGTGGTCCCTATACAGTGCTTTAAAATGCGTTGGCAACTGGTAGTGTATTGGTGAGTCACGGTCTAGACCTCCTCCCATTAACACAGGGCAATAAACTTCAGCAGCATTTCCATACATCCCTGCTTTTGTCAGGAGCTGCTGGCTTCCTGCTGAGCAGATGTCCCATCTGGTGGGGTAAAGGGATGGAGGAGTAGGGAAGGTGTCAATACTGAAACAGGCCGTGCATCACACATACAGTGAAATCTCAGTCTAGATGAGAGCAGCGTGTGAGCAGCTCCTGCTGGCTCACCCATAAACTGGCAGCAGTGGACATGGAGGGGCCCTTGCCTTTTCTGTGTTAGTCCTGCCATCTCAATTAGCACCTGTCTGAATTGTTTAGGTGTGTCTGTTGAATGTTGCATCAACCAAAAGCTGAAATCCAATACCTAGAATTCCTGTTTGGGGAAGGGAAGGTGGTGGAGGGAGATGGTTCTGGGGATGTGCTGAGGGAAGTATGCACAGCATCTTGCAGACCAGTGTCTGCATTTACTTGGTTCCTTGTTCTTTCAAATCTTCTTTTGACAATTTCTTCACAAATAAAATTTATAGTCAGTGAACTGCCTGGCATTTGTAAAAGGGATATTGGAGCTGTCTCAGATCAACAGTGTAGTCTAAGCACTAGTGTTCATTATCTCTTCTGTCTGAATCTATGATTTTGCTGATTTTTTGGTTGTTGTTATCTGAACCTTTTTATTGACACCTTTTTTTTCATCACTGCTACCCCCAACTTCCCAAAGCTTTGCATGAAGATACAAACTCAGTAGAGTGAACCTAAGTTAAACACCAGAAGTCTTCCTTCTCTTGCAGCCGTTTTTGAAAGACTCCACAGACCATTTGCCTGAAAATCACAGTCCTATATCTGTCTCTTTCATATAAATACATATGTACATGTATTTCTTAGTTGTGGCCTACATCTTATCTTTACTAAAGTAGTAGTAAAGGACTCCATTTTGAAACAGGGTGCTGGGTTGTGTGCAGACCGGTTTGTACATTTTCCTTTGCTCACTTCAGTTCACATAAACAGCAGGAGATGGATATTCTTGCAATACACTGTGCTGTAGACAGTGAAGGAAATAAAAACCAGTATTTTGAGAGAAGTTCATCTCTTCTGAAAACAATCCCAACCAAAGAAACCCCTGTCATGCTTTGTAGTAGGGGTATTTAACTTGCTCTGTAGATGGAGCAATTCTCAGGTAAATGTCAGGACTCTAGGTTTTGGTTTCTGCCTAGGGGCCTGATAGTTGAGGCGTTAGTCAACCCCCTGACACCTCCCGAAATGTGTGGCTGGTGCCTACGTTTGCACACTGCAGGCGTCACTGAGGCTTTTGTGTCCCCAAGAGCTCTGCCAAGAGGCACATGGCCACTGCCGCTCCGTTTGGCAGCTGGCACACCCACGGCTGCGCCGCTCCTGAGCTGCTCTGGCAGGACATACCTCAGCAGAGCACCGGGGTCACCCTTCATGCACCAGAGGTGCCCTGTAGGTGTGCTGCATGAAGAAGGACTGCCAGCTGCTCACTGCATCCTTTCTCAGCCCAGCAAAATACTCCATGCAGGCTGGATTTCTTGGCCCGTGTTGTCCCCATGTGTGCTCACTGGAGCTGCTGTGAGCTGGCAGCTCAGAATGGGCCAGTTGGAGTGATTGTGTTCACCTTTGTGTCTAATTGCCAGAAATGTCAAGGAATTAATGCCATACGGATGAATCCAGGCCAGCCTGTATTTCCTTTCCCTTCCAAAGTTCCCTACGAACAGTGTCTTTGTGCCTTTCACAGGCCTGTTGAGGGTGTTTGGGGACAATGGTTCCCTCCTGACTTCTGTTTTCCATGTGTTTTCATAAACACTGGTGGATTTAGCATAGTCTTTTGTCAGTTTTTGTGAACACTGGTGTGGAGAAATGACTGTGGAGAAAATGTCTGATCTCTGCGTAGAGAGTAGAAGTAGAAGATAAAAACAATATCCTCTTAAGATAGCCAAATGACCAAGCCCACCTTGCCCTATTAATGTAGCACAGAATATGTGTCTAACACTTTTAGTGTTGTTGCATTGGTCAGGAGCACTTAAATGGCATTGTAGAAATACACACATTACTTGATCATGGCTCACTTGATGCAAGAAGTTTAAAAAAAAATACATAAAGAATTCATAGGCTTTTCATAGGCTTGTGAGAAAAAGATACCAGGTAATGGTTGACATAATTGATGTCTTGGTACCAACACTGAGATGCTTTCTGGTGAGAGTGGAGTAGCATCAGTGCTGAACCTTGTACACATTTCAGTCTTACCTGCAGAAGGGCAGTTCACATAATTCCTTGCAGGATCAGGGTCTGCACTGGCCTGAGATCTCTTGCTTGTGGGTTTGTTCACTGGATATTTTTTGGGTGAGCTTTGCTTTCTTTTTCCCTCTCTATGGCCAGAGTGATGCTCTGCCTTCAGTCACACCCAGGTACAGCATTCAGCAGCTCGGGTGTGTGCAGGGAGAGGCAGGACAGCACGGCACCAGGCAGTATTTGTACAGGACGGCTCTGTAATTCCCCTGGGATGTCTTTGCTCTCTGGAGGGACTGTGCACTTGCCCTCCACAAAGGCCCCTCACTCTGCACCCTGTGCCCAGCTGCAGGCTGGGGTTGCAGCAGGCTCCAGCAGAGCTGCTCTGACATAATCTGCCAGCCCTAAAAGCTGCCACCACTTCTGCATCTTTTGATCCTTACGTGCTGGGCATGTTTTCAGGGGGACAAAACTGAAAGTACAGAAAATTGCTGGTTCTGAAAGTGACAGTAACTTCATTTTAGGAATGTTTTTAACCTGAGCTGTGTAAATAAATAAAATGAATATTTTTAGCTGAATCAGTTTAAAATAAAAGTCTTCCAAGAATTTAAGGCTGCCTTCTAATGGCAAAAATCCCGAGGCATTGGTTGGGGCATAAAAAAATTCTCTAATCTGAGCAGATTGGAAGAGGATAACATACTGCTGTGGTTGGTACAGGGATTGTGATTTTTTTGGGTTTTATTTTCTGTTTGTAGACTCAGAAGAATTAAGAGGATTCCTCTTTTGTTGCCATTAAGATGTCAACAACAACAACTGCAGTGATTAGCTGCTGATTGTTCTTTCTGCTTCTCCATGGGCTTGAAAGCTGGCCTTTTGGGTGCTTTTTGCTCTTACCTGTTGCCATTTAGATCTTCTAACATTTTCTGCCCCCTCGTAATTTTTCTTCACAGATAAAAATCTCGTGGGCTGTTTTTATTACTAACCTGCTCAGCTTTTTATGTTCATTTCTGTCTCTGAATGTATTGAACACTAATAAATGCAAATATATTATAATTCCCCCCAAACCTACAGTTTACTCATGGAAATTAAGTTGATACCCTGAAGAATCTAAGGGATGTAAAAGTGAATCAATTTAATAGAAAAGCTGTTTCATAATCCATGTTAAATACATATTTCAGAGAACTCTTTTGCAACATATGCAGGTATTGGCTTTTAAATATTCTAAATCTTGGTTTATTTCTCCTTTTCTCTAATATTTCTTTTCTCTTTTTAATAGGTCATCACACAACGAACTAGAAAAACATAGGTAAGTTTTGAAAAAAAAGCTAATTAAAAGATGTATGGCTGACATTTTAGTTACCATGTTTATTGAAGAACATTTTGTTGAAATTTTTTTGATTCTGCACTGAGTAATTTATTAAGTTGATTTTGGTTTTTTTATCAACTAAAATCTAATAGTTATAGTACTATTTGGCACTTTTTTCCCCCCTATTGTTTGGTATGCTCCTTTTGAAACATCCCTAATAATTGTCTTTGTACTGATTAATGCTGTAACTGGTTAACCGAATTGTTACTAACAAAGAATCTGATTGCAGCAACTGTTAGCTAGAGGTGTTAAATGTTATAAGTACAAAGTATTTTTGTGACTAAGGTGAATGCTTTTTGGGAACAATGTGTCACACAGGGTTATTCTATGTTTCTTTTAAAGTATGCCTAAGTGCAGTTAATTTTCATCTTGCATGTAAGTACCTACAGATCCGTTTTTCCCCTCCCTCCGCTTCCTTGCTGGTGCGTGTCCTGTCCGGAGAGCTGTGTGTGAGCTAGGAACGGGCAGCTCCTGAGCCGCAGCCTGGTCCGGTGAATCCAGCGCCAGGAAAAGCCGGACCTACCCAGGACAGGCATTAGACCCTGCAGCCCCGCGTGGTGCAGAGCTCTCGTTTGCCCCGTTCTGGAGGCCGTGTTCAGCGTGTGTTGTACCGTCTCAGAGTGTGTTTGCAGCTGGGCCCCTGCGCTGTAGGAAGGCTCCGGGAGCGCTGCTCCGAGGGAGCTCAGAGAGCAAACGGGCCCGTCTTGGCTCTGCCTTTGGCTTCCCTGCTGTGGCACCCTCACTGCGGGGCCGCTGCCTTTCACCCACCATTCTGGATAAACCCCCATTCGGGTGGTTTTTTGTTCCTTTTTTGTGTAGCTTGTGGTCTTTCGGGTTTCACGCATCCAGAGAAAGCGAGGGGGGTGTGTGTCGATATGACTTAAACTTATTTGCATGCTTCTAAATACGTGAAACATGGTTGATGGCAAAAGAAGATTGAACTCGTGGGGGTTTTTTTGTGTGTTGTTCTGTGGCTGCAGTTATGTAGCAGCTAGACCATCACTTCCCTTGCATGCTTACATGCTTTCCTGCAGTTTAATTGTAATATGAGTAAACTATAGCTCTGCCTAATAGCCACGTGGTCATCCTAGAGATGAGAGGAACTGGAGAAGGCTCAAGCTCACAAACACAGGCCTGGGCTGTAGAATGCAGTGCACTGGCTAAGGCAGTGACATTGACCGGCAGAAGTTCTTCTGACAGAGTCTTCAGGAAAATAACTGCATGTAAAATTCTGTCCTTCGGTCACACTTCTTTAAAAGAAAAAAAAAATAATTGGCCCCAACTACGATTCTTTCTCATTCCACTATATTTCTTCCTTCCCTCCTGCTTCATCAATACAAATTTACTCTCATCTGCATATTCCTTTTATTTTTCCTTCAGTTATTTTCCTCTTCTTCCTTCTGCTCTGCCTTAACATGTTTAAGCAGCACAGTAAATGAGGCACAGCAGCATTTGCAGCAGATGCAGGGCCAGAAGGAGAATCTATTAATTGTTCAATCACTGTTCTCACTTCCAGTTCTGCGTTGTATCTTTGTAGTAGCTGGACCATACAGTACTTGCCTTGCTACCTTTTCTTTCTCTGCCATCTCAAGGTCAAAATAGGTAAACTGCACAGTATGTCTTGTGATTATACAACTAATGTTTCTAACTGCTGCTGCTTGCTGTGCCTCCTGCAGTTAAACTACTTGAAGCCAGATTTTTATTATTCCTGGTGAGAACTTGCAAATTAGTGCAAGATCCTTGTATGTGCAAATGGGTGTTCACAAAAGCAGATGAGGTGTGTGCAGTTCTAGCTGCCTGATGTATTGGTGTGAAGGACTCCTGCAATTTTTATTTCTTCTTTTAACAACCCCCTCCTCCAGCACTGTGGGTGTATGAGCAGATAATACCGATCATAGTGTTTTTCACAGTGTTTTACTAAAAGTACATTAAAATCTATCAAATGTCTTGCACGGTTTAATGGGAGATTCACAGCCATGGTGTGTCCCTGTAGCAGCTGGTCCCTGCAGCAGAGCCTGTCCTCCCCCTCCGTGCAGCCCTGCCCTGCCAGTTGGGAAGCACTGGATGTTGATTTTGGAGGTGTCTCCTTTCCAGGACCAGACCAGCGCCTTTGACTCAGCACTGCCATGATGCTGCTCTGGCAAGACACACTCGATTATCTCACAGGAGCCCATCGAGGAGGAGGGGAGGAGAGGCTGCGTGTGTCCTCCTCCATGCCCAGTCCCTCACGTGGTGTCTGAGGGCTGCACCCTGTGCTGGAGGGCAGGGAAATGGCTTCCTTATTTACAGGGCTGTTGTGTCCTGCGTGAGGGTGGCCAGAGATGTCACTGAATGGAAACCCATGGTAGACATGCACTGTACATGGTGCTGTTTTGGGTTCTGCACTGGTGTTGCACGTCAAAGGTTTTATCTCTGGTTTTGATGTCAGTGGAAATGGCAGTGGTTGACCTCTGTGTGTGCTGGCTTGACCATTTGGCACCACCAGTTTATTTTGCATTTTTTACTGCTGGGTCTCTTTTCTGTGTGCTCTTGAGGGCGAGCTCAGAGGAACACAAATGAAAGCAGAAACATAATTCCACGAAAAAAAATCTCATTATATGATAGAATTCAGATTAAAGTTACGGTAAAGTGTTTCTCAGCAATTCATACATGAAATTGCTTTTTCTGTGCTTTAAGTCTCTCTATAATACCCTGCTCAGAGCTTCAGTGTGTGTTCACTATAGGGAAACTCTGGAAGGACTTATCCCTCTAATAGCAGTTTTGTTTTGGTCCTGTGTGATCAAGGTGTGCATCTAGGAGCCATGAATCAGGAAACCCCTTAAATAAAAAGTAAGAAGGCAAGAAATCTTCTCATCCTAGGGACAGATGAGGTCCTAGAAGATATTTTAATAATTACAGACAGGTTAGTCAGAGTGTGGCACTTGGATGTAACTAGTTCCTAATGACAAACATGCACATGTATATTTATGTAGGTATTTTTTGTTGTTTCCAGCCAGACCATTAGGTCTGTAGGCTTTCACAGAGCAATATAAATAGTAAGTAAATTAGTAATGATGACTTTTTGCAAGGAAATTTTTTAATCAACCTGACAACTGTATAGAGGAATTCAAATTTCATAGTATAAAAAACACCCAAAAATTTATGAGAGACATAAGCTTCTTTATAAGATACAGCATTATCTCATTTATTTGCATCAGTTTATACTAGTTCTGTATTAGAAGGTAAAAGCCAAGGTGCATCTCCCTGAAGACTGTGCTGAGATCTCCACGCTGCTCTGTGGAGGCAGGGAGAACCTGCCCTCGGCTGTTCACCCGTGGATTTGTCCCCCAGCTTGTGCAGGGCTGTGTGAGGAAGAGACACCTCCTGGGAAAGCACGTGGAGCCCTGACAAGGGATACTGGGATCAGCCCATCAGGACTTCCTCAGTGTCATTCAGTCCTGCCTGGCCATGAGGAATTCTTCTGCAGGAGGGGTTCAAGGTCTTACCCTTTCCCTGGCAAAGTCTTTGGAAACAGCTTGTGAAACTTGATGATTTTAAAGAACAGCTTCTAAGAATTTGTGAGGAAATGAATAGGTGTACTTGAAGTCAGCAAGCCATGTGCTGCTGTCCCCAAACTGGCACCCATATGAGCTGAAGAAGTGCTGTGTGACTCTGGTATGGCTTGATCTAGGTCCCAGGTCTGCAGGCTTAGATTTGACAAAAGCTGGTGAGCTGAGGCAGATGGAGGTAAAAACCAGGCATTGCTGTTTGAGCTGAGACTGCTGTGGAGGTTGCCTGAATCAACTGAGTAGGACAGCTCTGAACTTTTAGAAGTGCAAGACCAGAATGGGGAATACATGAGACACAGTGATTTGCAAAACCTTAAAGATGGAAAAAACCCCAAACCTTTCTTTTTCCCAGAAGAGCTTAATGTATGTGTTGTGTAGAGCCCTGCTTGGGGGAGACTAAAAGTGTTCCCATGTGCACAGAAGGTAATACTGACGTGAGTTTTGTGCCATCCTTAAATTTAAAATCTTGCCAGAAAGAAGTTTCTATATTGCATCATCATGTGTAAGAATGGATATCTCTACAGAAACATAGGTTTTGATGAGTATATATTTTGATGGGAGCATTATGATGTACAGCATTAGCTGATACAGTAAATAGAGCAGATGCCTCTGAAGTTAAATTCTGATAGGTGGTTTTCTCATGGAGAAATTGCAGATGCAAGAGCACAGTTACATTCATTGGTACATCAGTTGCACCCACCACAGTTGCTTTATGTTTAAATTTAATATAAGCTGAGAGAATGCTTAGATGGATGTCTTGAAATCCTCTCTGTGGCTTTTCATATTAGTAAACTGCAGGTTAATGAAAAGCATGTAATTGCAAGTTGGTGATAAACTTGGAAGTTTTGAAACAGAACTGAAAGGTCATTGAAATAATAGCATACCAAAATAATGCTTAATGTTTATTTTTATTATGGGCTGCCTTTTCAAAATCACAGATTACCATTGTGGTTAGCACTGTTATGCAGCATAAAGTTGTAACTGCATTGATCCATCACATTGAACGGCTGTGGTGCCACCACTGACTGAGGAAACCCCTGAACTGGTGCTGGAGGTGAAGTCCTTCCAGGGAAGGATCACCCAGTGTCTTGCTGCTGTGCTTCCATCAGGAATTTAACCCAGCCCGGGTTGCATGCTGGTGCTTCTGGGTCCTGCTTCCTGCCAGCACAGCAGGAGGGGAGAAGCTTCCTCCTTGGGCCAGGTCACCTTCCTGAGCCAGCTCCCTGTCACAGGCACACCCTGATACCAGCACAGGGAGAGGGTGGGATGGCTTCTTTGGGTGACAGTGTTAATTTACAGTGTTAATTTACAGTACAGAGCAGTTACAGTTCACTTCTCTGTCAGTTTAATGTTTTTCCTAGGCATCCAGTTTTGGCTGCTGTTGCCTGGAAAGTGCTGTGTTGGATGGGTCTTACTGACCTGGGACAGATCTCATTGTTATAATGGGTCTATAAAAATTGCTGCCATTTCTAGGATCTGTCCAGATTATACATAAACCATTCAGATAATGCGGCTGCTACGTTAGTGGTGGAAACCACATCATCTTGCTAGCGGAATCTAACCTCTGTACTAGATCTTTCTTCTGGTTTTCTCATCAAGAAAAGAACTGTTTTTGCACCATCTGGTTGGTGTGAAGTGGTTTATAGCAATCCCAGTGATTGTTATCAAGGTGTGCAATAAACACACCTTTGCACTGCTTAAGCAAGGTAATGTTTTAGGAGTGTGATTTGCCTTTTGTGAGCTGATAGCCACCGTGGTTTGGGCATCTGCTCCCCCTCCCCAGCTATGACTGCTTCTCTGAGGATGCCAGTTGTAGTGGGCAGGTGATGTGTTGCCTCAGCCAGTGCAAGGCTGAATCTCAGCTTAAAACCCCTTTTGCCAGGTGTTTGCCTCTTAAATCTCTGTAAGAATTTTTTTTTGTGCAGCTTGTTTAGGAAAATCTGTAAAGAACTGGTCCTGCAGAACTGAAGATGTAGTCCTGTGCTTTTGCTGAAGTGACCCATGTTTCTGAGTCTGACAGATCTGTGGAATTAAAAGAAATTGGAAGGTTTAAAACTTTGCACTGAAATGCTGTTTTTCCTCACTGTGCCCCCATCTCTGGGCAGTCAGCAAATGTCTGGACCTGTGACTTACCCTGCAGTACCTGCTGCAATAGCTGCTGTAAATATTTATGCACTGAACTGTTATCTTTTCAGTGCACAGAGCAACTCACCTGATGATGCACTCCCAACAAATGTGTCTTCCTACCTACACTGCTGCTTTGGAAAGGAGGGGTATATTAAGCAGATGAAGCTTGAAAATTAATCTGCTCAGGAGGTTATATTACAGGTATCAGAGATGTACACCTACTCATACTTCGGACAAAGCTTCTATTTTGAGTGAAAGATGGGACTGAAATACAGTCTGGACTCTGCAACTGTCATGTCCTTTTTCCTGCTGAAGCCAGCTTTGCACTATGGAGCATAAGTGGAGTCCTGGGTCTGGGCTGCAGAAAGCCTTGTGCTTCCTGGCCAGCCAAGCAGCCAGCAGGGAGCAGATGGGTGAGAAACCAAGTGCATGCATTTTTTTCCACTTGAATTTGTTCATCCCTCTCTTCAAACATAAGTCTATTGTGTGTCAGTCTCTAATGGACTATGTAGAAGGTGGTTTATGTTTTCAGCATCTGCTAATTGACCTGGCTAGTCCTCATCCAGCATGGTAGAGAGAGTGGGCTGGACTTGTACAAAAGTAGAGATGGATGGGCCAGACTTTCTGGTACTTTCAGGACAGTTAGGTGCTGATTCCCTGCATGGGAGGTGCATGAGAGGGCCTGATGGTGACTGCTGTCCTGATTGGAGGAGAAAAAAATAAGTGGAATTAGATATTAAAAAAAAAAAGATTTTCTTTTAAGTTTACTTAGCTACATCTGGACAAGTGAGCTGGAATTTGATTTTTGTTTTTTTTAAAGGTATTTAGGCAGCTAATGGACTTTAAGAAGTTGGCCTCTGAAATGAGTCTTACATAATGCAATGGGAATCCTTGGCTGAATCTCAGCCAGTCAAGTCTGTGGAAGCCCACAGACCAATATACAGAAGTGGTACCTGCTGTGGTTTGAAGAAGGGGCAAATGTGCCTGAAAGCCAGGAGTGCAGCTCTGGCTCTTTAAGGCAAGGTTGGCTCTGCACTCAGGATTCACACCAAATCTGCAGAAGGCTGGCTTACTTTCTCCCAGGTACGTCACAAGTGTTCATGCCCCAGTGTCCCTGCTTGGAGTAGACAAAAAGGAATCAACCTCAGCTGGAGGAGGTGGCTATGTTCTGTGAGGTGCTTGTCCTGTCCTTTACTCTCCCTGCCTCCATGCTGTATTGGCATCTGTAGCTCTATTTTTAGCACTCCTGCCCCTGGAGTGACTACCTCACTTGGGTATTGGATATACCATGACCTGGTCCCAAATTCAAAATGTCTCTTTCTGAATGGAATGGTGTGTACTTCCCTGGTGCAGCTCATGCTCCTTTTCCTTCATGGTCTCTATCAGCAGACACTTGTGCTTAGATTTACTGCACAAAATTCCTTTGCAGGTCAAGTAGTTGGTAATCTGTGTTTTTTCCCCTTGGTACACACGGTGGTTGAGCATGTGGCAGACTCCGCCTCACGCCCACGGAATTTTAGTAGGAGCTGTGCCTGCTTGCAGGCTGAACCCTGCATCACATCCGGGCAGCTGCAGAGGATGCAGAAAAGGTTCCAGAAACTGTTCTGAGCATGAGCATTTAGACAGCAGATCATAAACGTGAAAAAGCATAATGCTGTTCCATCACAGATGTTTGTTTGGGCCTTTTTTGGAAAAACAAAACCAAAACCAACTCCCCCTCCCTACTGCCCTTCCCCCCCCCAACCCCCCCTTACCCTGCACTCGTGTATGGTATCCAGTTAAAAACTGACTCCTCTTATCCTAAAGAACTGTGCAATCCACAGGAATGGATAAGATATTCCTTCTACCCACCCCTCCCTATGTTTGGAAGGAGGGAGTTGTTCTGGGACTTCATAGAATGCTGTCTTTTGAGATGGAAATACATATGCTGAGCCATGTACACATTCTCCTAGACCAGAGCAGAGTGACAGGACTTGTCAAAGGATGTCAATTGGCCAATAATATTGTTTAATGCTAGTTTATGTTACGCAAGCTTTTTTCTACACAAATTACTGTGACTAATTTTGTAGCGCGTGGAGATTGGCACAGCCGACACAGAAGAGGTGTTGGGCTTGGATGTATGTACATGAGGTCATGTTGCAATGCTTCTAACTTGAAAAACTAATAACTCAAGTTACAGGCTACATGCCCTACATTAAGAAAGCCTTTATTAGATTCTACCTTATAGCAAGAAAGCAGATTTGTATAACAGTCAAAGACTACATCTGAATGTGGTAAAATGCCTGTAAAAGGCTGGAGAAGTAGTGGTGAATCCTCTTCTCCCAGCTGCCACCTTGGGATTGATGCCGAACAGATTTATCTGCTTTTCTTTCCTTGCTGGTTCAATTTGGGTAACTAAGTGAAGATACAAGGTGCTAAATAAGGGGCCTTCCTGGCATGTAATTGCTGCCAGGACTCAGCAGCTCCTATTGAAGTTGGGAATACCATCAGTGTTTGCAAATACCTGCTGCACAGACATTCTGTGTCTTACATAGCACATTAGCTGGTATTTACAAAACATAAAGGTAGCAAACCCTGTAATTCCCCAAGAAAGCTGACTTAATCCCGATTGGTAAGTGCTGTTGTGTTGACTGCTGCAATGAAAAGCATGGGTGGAGCAAATAATTTCTGCTAGGGAAATTTGGGAGCTTGTTGTGTATGTTTGCTAGAAGCAGTTATTGGGTGTAGGTGCTAAGAGGTGTTTTAAATAGACTGTTGAGTGTCTTGGTTCCCACTGCCTGAATTTACATACTCACATGGCAAGTGGGTCCAAACTTCTGGCACTTCCTTCCCCAGATAACCTCAGGACACTGCACTTAAGAAATCTGAGCTGAGTTTTGTGGGGAAGAAAGAAGGAGGGAAGGAGGAAGAGTTTTGAAAAGCTGTTCCATACCTTATCATCCCAAATGATGGATCATTTTCAGATTCTGCTCAGCTGCACCTTATCTGGCTCAGAGACAACCAGTTTTGTACTGTTCAAGGGAAAGGGAAATCGGATGGAAATTAAATTACAAACAAGGCACTATCTGTGCTGTGGCAAACTGTATCTAAACTTGGAGGCAGGACTGTCAGATATCTGCAGTCTCCACTGTCCCATGATTCCAGATTTTTTCACTTTTTGTTGGGGGGGAAATAAGTGTTACTCAGCTTTTAATTCTCCTGAAAGTAAGAGTACCCACTGCAGCCTTGGAAATGACCATCTTTAATTACAGTCATTGCATTTAATCCTTCCCCTAAATTTCTTTATACATACACCTCACTGTCTTCTATTCACCTCTAATTACAAAGTTGAAATGAGGGAGTTGGAGACATACAGCAAGACATTTGGGGACATGTATTCTTAATTACTGCAGTGTGATTTCTTTTCTTCTCTTCCTTTGCTGTTCTCACTTGGGGTCTGAACCAGCCTTCAGTTGTCTGGAACAGGCACCCTGATGTTGTCCCAGGGCACCTCAGCTGTCTCACTGGAGCACATCTCAAGTATCTACATTGGTAAAAGCAGCACCCACCACTTCCTTCCCCAAAAAAGCCAATTCATTTGTGCATGCTCAAGCTGCCATCATTAGCTGCTCCCTCTAAGATGGCCACGAAGCTTTGGTAGGTGCATGTGCCGAGGAAGTAATAGCAAAAGCAAAAATGAAAGTAACACATAGCACTAAATATCCCGTTCTGATAGCTTCCTGATCAGAGCTTAAAACTTCCTATGACTGTGAACGAGCAAGTGATTGTTTAGATGCTGAACTGGAGACAGTCTTAACTCTGGTGAGGTTTTAAAACTGTGGTGTAAGTTGCTGTTCTTTTGGTGCCTTGTGCACATCGGAACATGGAGTCCCTGCAGCATTTGTCAGGCTACTTAAATTGGATACTTGGTATTTGGATATGGAGGTACAACAGACAATAAAACCACAGTCACAGGTATCCAGTATTGCAGATATTAATGCTTCACACTCGTTTAAGTTGATGCAGGAAAGGGCTGTTCCCGAGGCCTTATGCTCAGTGTGTGACAGCAATGCATGTTTTTAATTTAGCTAAAATAATTCAACTTGACTTGCCTCTCCTTTAATTTGGCATCATACGGTGGTATAAAAAAAAATCTTGAACACATTTCTCCCCTCATTTGACATATGTACAAAATAACTAGGTCTATAGGGAGGTTTAAAATTAGGCAGAAAAAGCTCACTAGGCCCAGAACTGTGCTCTTGGCTTAGTGCTGTGCTGCAGCTCAACTTCTCTAGGTTTATTTAAGCACTGTAGTCTCCCACCCCACTTTTTTTTTTTTTTTTTTTAAGATCCTTCCTGTTGGCAGCTGTCCTGAGACACTATGTTCTTGCTTAGCATTTTGATGTGGGGAAACAGTCTGATAATTAAAGCCGGTTTCAAGCCATGAGCTGATTTGTAAGTAGTGACTTGCTCTGGGGTGTTGTCAGTTGATAAACGTGTAGCTCGTGTGCACAGAGCTGAGCTGCACCTTGGTCCTTAAGCCCCATATGAGAGGGACATACAACTCCCAGGAGCCACTTCTGAGACAGACAGACTGCATCCTCTCCAGCCACCTGTTGGTGAATGGTTAATTTGTGAAAAATTATCACTATCATCCTGTTCCCCTCTGAGTGTAAACCCAGTGCAAACGTGTTGTTGTTATGCAGCTTTTCCTTGTTTAAATAAATGTAATTCTCTTTGACCCACTCTCTGCAGTCCTTGACAAATTCCTTACAAGAGTACTGTGAAAGGTGGCGAATGCCAACACACTTAGTGCAGATCTGCAGACATGCCGTGGCTTTGGATGTGCTGTGCAAAGTTGCTTTGTGGTGGTCCACTGCCAGCGAGGGCCAGAGTGTTGCTGCTCTCATGTACGTGGCTGCATGTCCTAATCCACCCCTGGGGTTTCCATGGGCAGCGTGTGTGAGTACGTGTGTGCCTCCATGTAACTTCAAGTGCGAATTACGACTGCTTGATCCTGCAGTGGCATGGTCTCGTGACGGCACTTTCCTTATCTAATTGGGTCTGACACTATTCTGAGGTAGCAGACAAACTTGAGTCTCCCTGCAGTGTAATCTAAGAAACTTGAGTGCCAGTAAGACAGATGGGTTTGAGAGGTCTAATTTAGGAGGACTACTAAATTGTGATGTGTGCATTTTAATCTGTGAAACAAATGGGTGGAAGGCTGGCTGAATGAAGTATTAAATAAGTTTGTTGAAAGCATGGCTGATTAGTTTTTTGTGGACTCTGTTTTCTGTATGTCCAATGGTATTTCCATCACTTGTGTCTTTCCCCACAAGGCACTGTTGTTCATCTGCCTGGATTAGGTAGGTACTGTGTGATGCTGAGCTCGTGGTACCAGGTGACACCTCCCTCGCTATTGCTTAAAAGTGAGAGGTAAACGTTAAAGACAATCAGTAGATAACAGGGCTAAAAATAGAAGACTCCTGAAAAAGAAATTCCTTTTCTATAGCTCTAAGAATTGTTTGTATCCGTCTGACATTGACTTTGAAGGTTTAAAATACAGAAAACTGTTCTTTATAGATGAGCACAACCTAAAGGCTGAAATGCTGAAATATAGGTTGGAATCTCCTTTTTTTCCTTTTTGCAGAAGAAAAGAAATCCATAAAAGGGCAAAACCAAACTGCAATGAGTTTCAGCTGTTTGCATAATGTTTGATTTCTGTTGCCTCAGATTCTTGCAAGGTCAGAGATTCATTGCCTATGGTCAAAAGATGTAGAATCTCATACATGTAAATTTGTGATGGACACCATCCAGGAAAGACAAATGATATCCAGGTGCCATTACTTTTGCTTGTGATACTTCTGAGAGTCCCTGTTTAGCTTGTAAATTTCTGTTGACATTTCCCATGAAGTACATCTCAAATTTCTGTGTCTTGCTGTTAGTTATCACCAAGACCCAAGACAATGAAGGGCTTTTAAACCTTTAATGGCTGCTCTTCAAATAAGAGCACCTTAAGACAGTGGGATGGCTGAAGCATGTGAGGAAAAGCCTGCCTGCAGGGACGAGTCTAGAAAAAAACATGGAGAGGAGATGAGAGTGGTCAGATGATGGTCCTGCAGCTCTTAGTACTGCAGAGCCCAAGGCTATGGCTCCCTAGGGGGTAAAACAGATACCAGTCAGAGCTGCTGCTGTTCCATCTGCCCTGGAGTCCTTGCTGGCATGGTCCTGCCTGCGCCTTGCCTTGCCCAAGTGCTCCTCTTGTGCCTCCCGTGCTGCTGGCTCGGTCTGCGGGCGGTTTAGGTACGTGGGTGAGCGTGCACCGTCGTGTGACACATCTCTGTCACACCTCGCACGCCTCTGACAGCTCGTGCTCACTTTGCAGGCAGGAGAGCTCGAGTGGGAGAAGGTTGAGGAGCAATACAGCAACAGGCACTAACTGTGCCACAGGGCTTTTATTTCTTCTGCTGGCCAGAATCAGATGTGACTCTGGGACGCTCGTCAGTCTGTCTGCTTCTGCTGCTGGGTACATTCCTGAAGGGACAGCATGTGGGCAGTCTGGCTAGCCACCAGCTGCTGAGGCTCCGGTCAGGTCTCTCGTGCTGGCGTTGTCCACGTTGCTTTGCAGGGTCATTGCATCCCAAAGCAAGTCTCACGTGCTGCTGTCATTTGCCTGTCTTAGCTGCTGTCCCTGGCTTATGGAGGCACATGGGCCACCACAGCTCACCTTCTGCTGGGAACCAGAGCATAAAGTGCATCAAAGTCTGCTTGTGGGTATTTTGAGAGGTGAGGAGATGTTGATGTAGCCCAGTGCTTGTAACTTAGGACAGGCAACTGTCACTGCATTCAGCAAGGAGCTACTGGAGGAAGGGGTAAAGGAGGGAGGGACAAAGAAGGCAACAAGGCCAGCAAGGTCTGCCAGGCATTCCCTCTCTTTGAAGTCAGTGGCTTCCCTCTCACAGACCAGCCAGTATTCGCCTGACCCCAGTTTGCATCCCAGCTAGCTTTCTGTGCACTGCTGCCAAGAGGCTTAGCTGGCCAAAAATGCATGCATTTGTGGCACTGCAGATGCTTCCATTAACTTATGTGTACTGAAAGATGTAGGAATAAGTTCTGGTTCCATGTATATGTTCTAAAACTGAGCAAGTGGCATCTTTTGGAAGGTAAAAATTTAAAGGTCACGTGTGGAGTCTGGACTGAGCAAGTGGGCTGAAGTGGCACTAAGGGAAAATAGGTAAAATGCACTGGAACTGCTGTAGTCTGCGTTTAGATATAGTGTAAAAGAGAACTAAAATACTTTTCAGAGTGATAAAATGTGCAAAACATGGAAATAATCATAAGCTGTGTTAACAGACAGCAGAGGTTTTCTTCTATTTCCTTAGCATTGGGAACAGCACCAGACATTGCTGAGCACTATTCACATGAAAACTTGCAGATAAGTGCAGAGCAGCACTGACTCTCTGAAAGCCTGTGACAGTAAGAGGCACTTGCAGCAGTTGTTAGCCCATGTTTGGACACTTCTGAGGTACCCCAAGACCACTTGGCTGCTAAAGCGATGTGGCTGCTTTCAATTTAGCAGAACAGATGCACACAAGTATTCAGCACGCTGAAATGCATATTGAGGATGAAACTCCCAGTTAATACCTCAGTAAATAAAGCGGGCAGTTGCACTGATTGTAGGGCTGTTGCATTTAATTCACTAACAATCACTGCAATTAGGCACTCACTGCTCTTTCTGCCTGTTAGTTTCCACCAGAGCTTTACTGCTGAATTTAGTTGCAGAGGCCCTATAAGGTGTTACACACAGACAAAAAATACCTTGGATGAATCTTCACTAGTGCTCAAACTTCAGGATTTTATTTTTAACATAAAAAAGACCCCCAGCTTACTGCAGAACACTGGTGTTTGGTTTATCTTTCCTCGGATAATAAAAAGCCAAGAGGTTTGCTGTAAGAGCAAGACTGCATTTTCTGGGTTTGACTCCAAGGCAGTCAGCTGTGAGCAAGCTTTTCACACATCTCGTAGCAATCGGCACACTGGGTGCCTTGCTATGGTACACTGCTTTAATACTAAGAGGTTTTGTTTCCTTTTCACCAAAGCAAATTTGTTGTGTAGTTGAACTAGATTGTGCAGCTCAAGTGTGAGCTAGAGCATCTTTTAGAAAAAAAGAAGTATTTGAGATATCCTTTGTACAGGAGAAAGTATTAAAAGTGTTCATGAGTGAAATAAATCTGAAAGAAACAGGATTTTTTATTGCAGTGGAGGGTTGTTATCCTGCATTATATTTAATATTTTGCTGGAGATATGCTAAATACTGTCTGGACCATTAATAAATAGGCTTCCTTAGAACCATTTTTATCTGATTGAATTTCTGTGATTTCTTAAGATGGAAGTTTATAAATAATCTCTTTAAATGCCATTGTAAACAAATGCATTTTAATTAGTACAAAGTTGTCTTTGGTAGCTTATAAAAAGTCTCGTAGAGCTGTAAATTTGTAATTCCTGACACTTTAATAAAAGTGTTAGCTTAAAGAAGAGTGAGGCAAGTATGCTTAGGTACCAGCTTCTACTAAGCAGAGTTGAGTAATCCCACATGATTACCTACACTGCATGTGTGGCCATGATATCCAGGACTGCGCAAAATAACATGAACATATTAAATTTTCAGTACCATTAAAACAATTTGCAGCAAAATTCTGTCACCACTTCAGAGTGTGACTATGCACAGAATAAAAGGAGCTGCAGCCCCTAAGACATGTTGCCTTGTTGTGTCAAGCTCCAGTAAGAAGGAATTGAAGCTGTTATCAGAAGGCAGGGTTTCTCGCCCTAATTTTACCTTGGTGGCAAGTGAACCCTGAAGTCACAATGGGAAAGTTTTTACTGCTGCATTTCTGCATTTTTAGAAAGCTTTGAAATAATGATAAGTTTATGAGTAATGATGCTGTCTGTGTGCATCCTGACACAGTGCATGTCACAAAGTATCCAGAGCCTCTGTTTGCTGATTCTGTCGAAAACTCGAGTGCTCCTTGTACGCAGGTATTTGCATTTCATAAATAAATCTGTGAAGAGTCTTCCTGTAAAAACACGAGTGTCTTACAATTGCAGTTAACTCACTTCTGTATTTTATGCTGAATTTCATGTCTGGCAAGAAGATAAAATCGCCTTGCTTTAAGGACGAAACACAACCATTAGTTCACTGCTGGTGACTCTGACCCAAAGTTGTGGCCAGACTATTTTGGTTCATAGTGTACCTGGATAACATTTGACTCCAGAAGTGAATTTTTGGTGCAGAGATTCTTCTCTGACTTTACCCTATGCACATTATTAAGCCAGATTACATAGTCATTATGCAACAATGAAAAATTTAGTAACTGCTCTATATTTAAACCTTTGTGTATTAACTTCATTGCACAGCACCAGGATAGGTTTGAATGTAGGAAAAAAATGTGAAACATTAGAGAAGGAATCTGAAATGCTTTGGTAACTCAGTCCAGTTTGTAATAATGTGTCTTCTAGATTCATTTCAAATACATTTCTGTTCTTTGAAGTAGAGGCTTAGTTTGTATTTGTACTGAATTTGCCTTGTGATAAGGTCTGATGCTGTCTGGTTTTTGGACTGAAACAGTTAATGTACAGAAATGACATCTTTAATTTTTACATCTATTTCAAATCTATCAGTTATTCTCACTAGTGTGGCTTGTAGTGATTGCATTGCTTGAGTTTGATTTATAGTGTCCTTTTCAGAAGAGCACTGAACAAATACATTTAGCAGTTCAAGAATATGTCAACCTCCCATACACAGAGCTAGTGTAGTGGACTAAAATTGGGGCATCTGAAACACAGACACGTGTTCAGTCACACAAGTGTTTTTAGCACTAAGGCACCCTACGGAAAACACAATTAGGGCCTCCTTGTGAGGCCAGCATTGTTTCATGCCCACATGTGCTTCAGTGGTGCACTGTGGTGAGAGGTACGATGGGCTGTGCATGTGGAAGCAGCAACATCACGTCTAACCAGGCAATTTCTGCTGGGGCCAGCACAAAGGGAAGTTCAGGGCATGCAGTGTGGGAATGCAGACATTTAGTGGCTTTTTGGCCATTTCCTAACCTTCCAGATCCTTGCTGCTCATCAGCTGGAGATGCTGCATATCTACAATGCCTCCCAGTATGGCCAGGACAGCTCCTTTGCCAGACTGGGCAATCTGTTAGTAGCAGGGAGCAGGTGTGGACCAGACAGAATTGTTCTGGGACTTCCCACAGGATGACAAACTGCTGATGGAGTTGCTCCTTCCTTTCTACAGCCAGCTCTGGGTCAGCAGAGAATGGGTACATGTGGGAGTCATTCTTGTACTCTGGGGGGGCTGTGGAGTGAGACCTGGAGGATGTGCAAGGTGAACACTCGTCATGAATTTGACTTCTCTCTAGTGAGTTTTATGCTCTTGCTCACAATTGTTCAGAAATAGATGAACATGGCCCCTCTGACACTTTCAGCAAGTGACCTCTGGCAGTCAGGAACACAATGCCAGCAGTGGGAACTGTTTGTCTTTGGATGCAGCTTCCAGGAAATGCCCACCCTGTGCTAGCTACCATAAACACGTGGACGGCTGTTGGAAGCTTGTCTGCAGGGAGTGCCCAGCTGGGGTGGCAGGATGGACAGGAACACATTTCACAGGAACTTGATGCTGTCACCCTGTATCATGAGTGTCTGTGGCCATTTAATGTCACCAGGCTGAGGTGACAGCCTCAGGTGACATGGCTGAGGCATGCCATGCTGAGGACTGAGCAGCTTGTTTGGGATATGCACCTTGCCTTTGCAGCTGTCTTTGTGCAGCTCAGTGGCCTCTAAATAAAGTCTCTAGATTTATACTTGAATGGTTTAGGAAACACACCTTTGCTGCTGTCAAAAAACTGTGCAACTACTGCTTGAACAGCTATCTGCTGTGTGACTGGCTGCAGGCCATTTCTCTCTGCTGTTCTGGGCATGAGAAAGCCCTGGAGAGCCCCTGTGGAAAGGCTTCAGTGGATTTGGTCATTCCACAAACCTACCAGCATTCTATCAATCAGAGTGGCACAGGTTTAAGCCACACAGCTGTAGATGTTTTTCTGGTACATGAATGGGAGCAATCTTGTGAGTCAAATGCTGAAGTGTTACAGGCAATCTTTGATTTACATGTCCATAGATGTGAATGTATGTCTGTGAATGTTTATGGCACTGTCTGGGTAAATCTTTAAAAACCTCCAGGGACTGCCTTTCTGGGCCACCTATTCTGGTTGTGCACCACTGCCCCAATAAAAAATTTGTTTCCCAGTGTCCATTGTGAACCTCCAAATTCACAGCCATTGCCTCTTGTATTATTTATCCCTACAGAGAAGTATTTTGTTCCCACTGCAACCGCCTGTCAAGTAGTTGTAGGAATTTCTTGGAGTTGTTGCAGTTTCCTTGGAATGAAGATTATCCAGGGTGAACAATGGACTTTCTTGTTTCTTTTTTTCCCCCTCTGCATCTTAGTATTCCATTTCTTGGTGTGCTACAATGGATTCGCATCTGGGATTTCATAAATGCGGCAAAGCTTATTGACCATTATTTAATAGACTCATTTAACCCAATTCTGAAATTGATTAGGGTCAAAGATCTTAATTTACCTTTGTATGGCAACCCTTTCTTTGAGAAGTGGTGAACCTGCCTTTCCACAGCCAAACACTGGAGCAAACTGGAGTCTCCAAGGACTAGAATCAGTGAGTGGCCTTCCTGTGAACTTCTGGTGGATGGCCTTGTTCTGTAGGAAAATTCCTAATAACACCTTTTTGCTGCTTTGTCCCTCCATGTTGTGGGGCTCCAGGGTTCATTCTGCCATGGGTTCTGAAATCCCTGCCACTCTTGCCCATCATGGCTTATGTGAGTTCAAAACCAGTTCAAAGCAATTCCAGCTGGTAGCCTTTGGGTCAGTTGTCAGCAGGTGGCTTTGTCCTTTATGTGAATGTGAGGAACCACCGGACAGCTGCTAGACATGGCCACTGCCCTGGAATGCTGGCCAGTCTGGGCTTATCAAGCATTAGAACAGCTGTAATGCAGACTCATAGGTCCCTGTTGTGAACTTGCTTATGGAGAAACACTGGAGTCTTGAACATTTGAAACCCCTTTATCATCTGGCACAAAGGGCAATGTGATAAATCAAACCAGGCACCCATGCACCTCTCCATACATGGGGCTACACCCAAAACAGAGAGCTGCAGGCTTGATTTGGATTTTGGATGGCATTTTTTAGATCCATACCTTCCCAGATGAATTCAGTACCAGTGATGAAGGGGATATTTCTGTGCATCCACATGGGGTGAGGAAAGTGCCCACTTCTGTCAGTGCTGGTCTCCTGGCCAGACACCACACTTGGTTTGGGCAAAGACATAGCAGTGGGGTTGGAAGCTGGAGCAGAGCATAATTACCCAACTTCAACCACATTTCATGCAGAGAGACTGTTACCCTGTTGCTCTGACACCAGGCTGCTTTTTTTTTTTCTTTTTTCTTGCTTTTTTAATTTTTTTTTTTTTTTAGGTGGAATTTAAAGCGTGAGCTGCAAAACACAAAGCAGCTCTGGCTGTGATTACCTCTGTGAGTGCCTTTCCCTCCTCCTGTGGTCACAGGCAGCCAAGGAAAAGCAAAAGCTGTCAGGTCCCTGCAGAAAAAGAGAGAAATTAGTGCTGGCAGAGTCTGTATGAGACAACTTATCTGCTGTGAAGTTTGAGTCCCTTGTTCCTGCTGGTGTGATCTGTTAATGTAACATGCCTGAAATGTTTTCTTACATTCTTACAGTTTTTTCTAAGATGTGCAAGATGAAAAATGTGGGGATATTTACTCCACTACCACAGGGATTTTGGTGGGCTGGTTTTCTTTTTGTACATTCACAATCTATGCCATCAATTATAATATATGAATTAGTCACATAAACATGCCTGCATTTATGTAAATATCTATGTAACGTTTATGCTTTAATATCTTAAACGGATTCATAAGTGCTGAGTAATTAGATGAAAGAAAAAGTCCTTTTAAGAAAAAAAAGATAGAGGAGGTCTTTCAGCAAGTGTGTTTATTACATTTACTACTATCAGTTGGTAATACTGAAAAAGCCTTAAAGCAGATTTGTTAATACTCAGCTCTTCTAATTCTTCTCACTGGTCACTAAAAATACGCTTCTTAGATTCAGTCCTGTGTTCTTCATGGCATTTCTGTAAGGTCCTGCTCTACCTGCAGGTAACATAAAAGAGTTAGTGCTTTAAAAAGGCACACGGCCATGCCCCTGACCCTTGGCGGTATTTCTGTGGACTCCCCAACTGAGGGCAAGGAAGCACACCAAAGCCTTACTTTCTACTCCCTGTGGTAAGCAGACTTTCCTCAAATAGCAAGAGACAGATAAGTTTAGTATGTAGTCTGGTTTCATTAATGTTTTCCAGAAGTAATACTAAGTAAATCTCTGATCAGCAGTTCTGTATATTCCTTACCAGACTTCTAATTGCTCCAAGTATACCGATCATTCCATTTCAAGGTGTTTACCTCTCTGTTTACTATTTGGTACTATCCTTCTCCTCTTCCTTCCCCTATCCTCCTTTATCTTCAGTCCCCACTTTCTTGTCCTCTGTCTAAATCCAGTTGCATCCAGGTTGGGCTGAGTGATGCAGACAATTGTGTTTATGTTCAGCAGCCATTTAGAAAACAAAAAGATTATTTGAATTTAGTCCCTGAAGCAAGTTTTTGTATTTAAAATGCAAACCCAGCCAAGCAGTTGTTAGATACAGACACAGAAATAAAAATTTACCTCATTAAGATTTTCTGTATAAATACCAGTGGTCCCTAATTTGGACATTTCACTATTTTAAAGATCAATATTCCAGTTTAAGGTAGCAGCCTCAGGGGATCTGATGGGGCTATTTTTGTGAATACTTAGGCCAGTCTTTGTTGGTGTTGTTTAAATAAAAGCATTTAGATGCTTAAGTTTAGAGCCTTGTATTTAAAAACAAACCCCAGGCCTAAACAAAAAGTCTGTCATCAGTTTTCTCTTTTGAATCATGTTTTCACCAAAAATCCTTTTTCCCTAAGTGGCTTGAAGAAAAAAATAACAATTTTACAGACATGCTTTGTGATTTCTTACCTAGTACACTGTTGATATATAGGCAGACAGAACTAAATATGTGAGTGTGTAGTCATTACTGTTCTGTATTAGGTTCTATTTTGGTTTGGGATTTTTTACCATTAATTCTCAGGTTATTTTCACATTGCACTGATCATTCCAATTATACGTGTGTAATTTGTCATTTGGTGTATATTGAATCTTCTTCAGCCGCATTTCAGGCACTGATGCTGGATTGTGGTTCTGAATTCATTGTTCAAAGAAAGTTCATTCTTGACCAGAAGTGTTAAATTCCCTGCAGTGTTTGTTTCCTTCATGCAGCATCAAGCAAATTTGAAAAAGATGATTATTCACCTCACACTTGTGATCTGCTTCAGTTATTCTTATGGCTGTGAGGGTGATGTTGGCTCCAGGTCATCGCTTTGCTCAGCCTGTAACAGGCTGGCAGAAAGGAAAATAGTAGTTACTTGTGGAAGCACTTCCACATCCATTTCTATCTCATTGGAGAATCATGTGGATTCCTGTTCAAAGCCTGTGAATTAAAACCAGGAGAGATTTTCTTTAGGATGTAACTGTAGAAGCGCACTTGCATGTGGTTCTTTGGTTGGCCACTGCCTTGTTTTGGATAGGTCAAGCAACTGTTTCGTGGACTATTGTATTGCCAGCTGCTTTCTCAAAGACTGTTTGGAAAACATTTGTAGAAATAGTACTTTGTTCATCCTCTTTTTACTGATAGATTAAGGGCAGTAGTACAGGAGAGATGTTGAGAGCAGCAGTAGGGACACTTGCAAGGGAGTACCAGAGAAAGCAGGACCCTGTTGTTGAGGAATATGGCTGGAAGTGTTTTTTCTTGTGTGTTTATAACAAACGCTGTGCAGTGAGAGGAAGAATGTCTCCTCCTGCGGGGACTGTGGGTCAGTAGAAGGGAGGAGAAGGGGCATCAAGACCTCTCTGTTAAAATACATTGACAAATCTTGGCTGGAAACAGCTCTGAGCTGTGAAGGGCTGCATGGATGCCATTGCCTTGCATAGCAGGAGTGTGTCCTATTGCAGCAGGCAGGGACAGGAATGGGGAGAAGGGGATCAGGGGATCAGGGTCTGCAGCTGCCCACAGCTCTGTCTGTGCCTGCAGAAATCACTGCATTGGAGCAAAATCCCAGTTTTTTTTCCTTACCCAGCCATAGGGTAAGGAATCCTTGCCTGGATGTCTCAGATCTCTGAGCATACTCCCCTTTGGTTAAGACGGGACTGACCAGGCTGAGCAAACTGCTTTGAAATACAGGTATGAACCTCCTGTCTGAGTGTGCCAAGCAGCATTACTGCATTTCAAGTGACCTTTCAGTCTGAAACTTTGCCAAAGGGAGGGGAAAGGAAGCCACCGTTGACTCGAGTTCTGCACAGAGATCCTGCAAACAGATGGTGTTTGCATATAGGATATTCTGTTCGGGTGCAACCCTACTACAACGCTCTTCGTTTTTGATGATTGCAGGCGGGCTAAACTCCGGCTATATTTGGAACAGCTAAAACAGCTTGTGCCTCTCGGGCCGGACAGCACCAGACACACCACTCTAAGTCTGTTGAAAAGAGCTAAGATGCATATCAAGGTAAAAACATTCATCCATGTTTTTATTTCTTTTAAGGGAGAATCTTCCAGAATGTGTGTCCATAGAGAGAAAACAAATTTTCACACAAAATCCGTATCCATATGTCCAATCTTCTGGATTTACTGGCCTTTATTACTTGCAGGGATTTCAGTCACAGTGTCAAGGTTTAGTGCTTTGCAACTTAGCATCTCAAATATATAAAACAGTGATTTTGTGATTTCTGCTTTCTGATAACTAGTGTATTTAATGATTTACACTATAATTTAAAAAAATACCTGTCAGAGCTGTTCTTTGATTAATACATATATTTTTTAAGGACTGAGCAAAGTAGCACTGTACTGCATTGTTTTAAATGTAAAAAGCCAGATCCATTAATGACGAAAAAAAATGGAATCAAAAAGATCATACCTATTAGCAAGCTTTATCCCCATCAACATTTTGTTGACCAGATTCTCATTTAAATGAAACAATTAAATGCAATCCCTGTTAGTTGCTGCTCCCCTTGTTACAAGTTTAAAACAAAAAACAGCCTCAGATCTCACCTATGATCCAGCAGCAGTGCAGGTTCTACATTTGCACAGGTAATTCAAAAGAAATTATTCCTCAGGCCTCCTCTCTCCAAACACACCTTCTCTCCCATTTTCACTGTCGTCATTTTCAGGGAACAGGGTTATATGCAGAAATAAGACAAAGAGGTATTCAAATGTAAAAGTTAAAGAACAGGTTTCTGCTGCTGTGTCCAGGACTGTAATTACTCATCTGGCATTTTTTCAGTGTTACAGAGAAACAGGTCAAGAAAAGTGTCAGGCAAAATTGAACACTGCCAGTAATCTTGGAATATTTTGGAGAACAGCCTGCTGATGCACAGCTTTAAGATTCACTGCAGTTACAGAAATGGATGTGATTCATATGAAGAATTAAAGATTAATTTAAGCAAAACCATTCTTGTGAACAAGTTTATGGAGCTACTTTTTCAGCACTTCTAAGCACATTTGCTCCAGCTGGGCAACCCCTGTTTTTACCATTTGAGATTTTGGCCTCTTGTTTATAATTCAGGCTAACATGCATGAAAGGCACTGCATGTGGTTTTTGTCTTGGGCTGCCCCCCTATCATGGGCTTATGCATACAAATTGAAAAACTGTTTTTACAAGTGGCGAGTGTGTGAGATTAGCCCTGTAGTTACCATTTCAGCTGCTGATAAAAAAAGCTGGGAACAGATTCTTTCCAGATCTGTCTTGCACAGCACCAAGTGCTCATTTTCTGAAAACTGAGACTGAAGTTTAACTTTCTTTTTAAGGTTTTAACTGAACCTGCCCTAACTGGGTTAGCTCTTAATTGCTTCCCTTTGTCAGGTCAGCTCCCCCCCCCTGCACTGCCAGAGCTTGCCCGTGCCCGGCTGGCATTTCAAACAGAGTCATTAGTTCTGAACTTTTCACACTCACATCCCGCCCCCCCCCCCCCCCCCCCATATATTGAAATTTGCTCTGAAAGATTGGACAGTTTTGAGTCTCCTGGATATGAATCACTGAGTTCTTTCCTAAAATAGTCGTTTAAGTTCGGGATTGCAGCCAGGAAAATACAGGAAAAGGAAGTCTGATCAATTGGGCACATTTGGTTTGTTGTGTACATGGATGTACCAACCCCTTTTCTTATTATAACATTGTGTATCCACCTATGATGAGTATCTACAGAGTGCATTGCCTGGGAGGGGGCTCAAAATGAGGCAGAAGAAGGTGGATTTCACTGAGCCAGGAAACTGCCCCGTTCAAGAGTGTCAATTATTTTTTCAAATACTTTTATTTCAGGCTTGCACTGGAACAGCAAAATCTCTGAAAGGGTTTTGCTTGTGGTTTGCTGTGCACTGTCCCAGCCTGCTCTCCTCAGAAAACCAAGCCTAGTTTCATTCAGACGGCAGGGAGAAATCTTCAGCAGCTGTACTCACTCCCTGCACATCTCCTAAATCTCAGTGATTGTGTAAACACAGCTCACAGAGAAATCTGCTCACTCTTATAAGTGCTTTTACTGCTACAACCTGTAATTTACTGCATCAGATAGATAATTTTTTTTAATAATAAAAGATGTCTTGTTTTGTGTATCCCTCGTGCTTTTAATCTTAACACTTTCTTCCCAAATTATATAGTCACTACTTCTAAATGGCTACCAGTGATTTGGAAGAGGGCTCAGTTCAAATACTAAAAGATAATATTCCTGTTACTGCATTTGGACCAACAGTGCAGCACATTTTACCGGGTGGGAAGTATTCTTTTTATTTGCAAAATTAATACCTGCTTTTATTTTGTCAGAGGGGAGATTTTAGGCAGATATGTGGAAGGATCCTTTCACAGGCTGTTTGCTGAGAAATTTTGGATTAATACCACTGACTTTTCAGGTGGTATCACAGAATTATCACACTTGCTCTGCAGAAGTTCAAGGAGAAAAAAATGCAAGAATAAAGAGTGTTGTTAGTAAACTCCTATATATAATTAATGCTGCTTATTGTTAATGAAGCTTTTTAAATGCTAAAATTTTCCATGGCCTGTGGTAGGAGGGAGAACATTCAGAGGCTCACGATGGTTCCTTTATGGTGATAGGTGAAATCAGAGACTCAGCTAAAGAGGCGTTATGTTCTCACTGAAACCTGAGCTGTGCTCGAGTTATCAAAGATGATGCCGGTTTTGCCTGATAAAATGATTTAAATATTCCCCACAACCAAGGCAACAATAATTCAGTCTTAGCCAAGGAATGTCTGCTAGTGGCAAGAGAGTCTCTGAGGGTTTTTTTTTAATATTATTATTTTTTCCCCTGTAACCATATAATTTATTGTGAAACAAATTCAGCCTGCTAAAATTGTACTGACCTCTACAGAATGCTAACTAAAAAATTGAACTTTAAAATTTAATTTTAACTTTATATTAATTAATTAAAATATTTAAATTGCTTTTAAATTACTGTTTATGAGAAGACCTTAAGTTACTTATGCTTTGACGTGGGTACAAACTGACAGCTTACTGTGTTTCTCTCCCTTTAAGAAATTGGAAGAACAGGACCGGAAAGCTCTGAATATTAAAGAACAATTACAGCGGGAGCACCGCTACCTCAAGCGCAGATTGGAGCAGCTATCCGTGCAGGGCATGGAGCGAATCCGCACTGACAGCATGGGATCAACAATATCCACTGACTCTGAACAAGGTAATTGAGCCAGGCCTTCCCAGAGGGGCCTGCAGGAGCAGGAAGGAAAAGGGAAGTAGGGAAACAGGAAAATGTCATTTCGAACTAAAATCAAGCTTTCAACAAAACCCAGACAAAATTGTTCCATAATGTGATTGGAAGAGTAAAACATTGCCGCATCTTTTTCACATTCTTTGAAAAACAGTCTCTTTCTTAATCAGTTTTTAAGCTATTAATATTGTGTGGATTTTTAAAGCTATTTATCTTGCATGTGTTTTTTGCCAGTTTTTTAAACAATTACCATTTCATGTTTTGAATTTTTAGTGTAATTATTGGTAAGGCTGGCATAACATGGAAAAAAAAAAATCTTATTTGGCTTAATTCTTTTGTGTGAATAAATTAATTCCACATCATTTATTGTGAAATTTTAAAACATTTTCTGTGCAATGATGACCAAGGATTCTCTGCACTTGGTTTTCATTTGAGACAGAGCTCATCAAGCTGTCTGTTGCCATTTCTTACTTTCCCATTTGGAAGTCTTTCTGTGCAGAACACTCGCCCAGGCTGGCTGTTTCAGGGCCCAGGGTGGTGGAGTGGTGGGTCTTGGGGCAGTTACCTGGTGGTCACACCATGGCCAGCCAGCACGTGCACGGTTTGGAATTACCACGGACAGTGCTGCAGTACGACAGCCTTTGAGGGTCAGCTTTTTTCTAAATTAGTGTCTGTGTGCAGGTTGGAACAGTTCTGGGAAAGGATTTGGTATTGATGTCATGCAGTATATTTATGTGGCTGAGGACAGAAGGGATTTTAATTCTCAGGTGGACGAAATGATCCTTTCCTCAGGAATTACTGTGCCAGTTCTTTTTTTAATTACTGTTATTATTATTACTATTATTATTATTATTGAAACTGAAGTGTGATTCAGGTTTCACCTGGATGTTGACTGACACTGGCCCATGACTAGTTGCTACAGCTTCCTGAAAATGTGCCTTCTTATGTTTTCTTTAGAAGTAGACATTGAAGGAATGGAGTTTACTCCAGGTGAAATGGACAGTATTGGAAGTGCCAGTGATGCTGAAGACCACTACAGTTTGCAGAGCGGTTCGAGTGACGGAGGTTACACACATTCCCGCAGACTGAATGCCAGGCTCTCATAGTGCCTGAGTTACCCGCTCAACTCAGGACCATCTGACTGAAGCACTTATATATGAATATTCCAGAGGTGTCAACTGCCACTCTTCCGGGAAACCCCAACCACAATACTCTGACATGGAGGTTTCTTACCCACGGTTCCCTGCACCGTAACCACAATATTAGATATTGTAAATCATGGGTTTGCTGCAGAGAACTGTGGTTAGGTACAGTTGTGACTTAAAGCTAGCTTGATGTAGCCATCCTGCAAATTAAAGGAAATAAATTATGTCATTCCATTCAAGAAGTATTAAATTCAAACTGTTGGAAGCATGGCATAAGGGAGTTTGACAGTTTATTTTGATTTTGCAGAAACCATTTTCAAACATGGAAGAATAAATGGAATCTACAATGTGTTAGTGATTCAGAGGTACAAAAACCTAAAACTACTTTTTGTGGTATTTTTTCATGAAAAAAAACCAAACCCAAAACATTTTGAATGCTGTATAGTGGGCTCCATAGAGTAAATTCTTTCAGCAGTTGTTTTTTGGGTGAAGCAGGCAGATAAATCTTCAAATCTCAGATGATCTTTAGAAAAGGTCATATTTACAAGTCACTACTGTACTTCAAAACGGGGGAAAAGCCAGCTCTAATAATGACTTCATGTGGGATGATCTCAACTTTCTTTTGCTTTTTGTATTCAATATCCAACCAGCAGCAAATCATTCTATCCATGTTAACGGGAGCAGTAGAAAGCAACATGGCAGTTTTAACCTGTTACCGTGGAATGGATGACATTTGAAGCATTTCAGTGGTTTTATGGGTTGTTGTTTTCATTTCTTTCTCTGAAGAATACAGAACTCAAGTGATCCAGTTTGTGATAGTTAATCTTTCCTTGCAAGGAAATGAAATCTCTGTTTGCTTGTATTTTTTTTTCTTTTCTTCTATTTACACATGTCAATACATTTTTATGGAAGGCATGGCTTAAAATTACAGTATTCAGCTAGAAGATAATTAATTTTTTTTCTTTTGCACACTATAATTGCATTTTCTATTCTTAAAAAAGTGCAAAAAAATTAAAATGTATGCTGTAAAACAGCAAAGTTTATTTAGTACTCATCAAGCTGTTCAGAACATATTTACCCAAATTGTAGCAATACTATGAAGATGTATTTTAATACAACTTCTGCTTAGTGAAGTCATTAGAGCTTGGCTTGCCGGGTAAGAAAAAAATGGACCAGTCTTTGCATTATCTGTTTAAAGAAGGTCTTTTAAAAAAATTTTAAAAAGAAGGAAAAAAAAAGAAAAAAGCTAAAAAAAAAAAAAGAAAAAAGCTATAAACACTTTTAGGGAAGTGATTTTAGCAAGTGTAGTCTATATTTCCTGTAAGAGATTTTGTATTATATTTTCCTAAATGTTCTCATTTACTTGTATAGGGAGGGGAATGGTACAGACCCAGACCAGAGTCTCAGGGACTCTTCACCTTTGTCATATTGTGCCTTGGTGACCATTTATGTATGCCTCTCCTTTTCATTGTTTAAAGGACAACTAAGCTTTGTTTCAAGACCCTCTGTTCAAATGGTCAGTTGTCCACCTTCTTACGGATGAAGCAGAGAGGTGTATTTATATCTTCACCCTCTCACAACTGATTCAGTGTGGCTTTAAGTAAAATCATGAAATTAGGTTTTGGTGCGAGGGTTAATTGTCTTTGTATGAGCCCTCCCTTGGATTCTTCAGCACCCGAATCTATTTTTTGTTAGCTTTTAAAGTCAGGGTCTCTGTGAGACCAGCGCTCAGTGGCTTGGGAAACACAAATGTACTGTGTAAGGCTATGGGATGTCCAAGTGTGGTGCCATTTTTAGCATTTGGATACAAGACCTCATGACAGACTGACCATAATGATCAAAAGCAAAGGTTCAGTTGTTCTTTCAACATCTGACATACGTGTCCTCCCTTTGGCTCTTACAACACGGAGTAGAAATATGAATACATTTTGTGGCAGCTTACAGATCCTTGTTTGCACTCTCGCTTACTGCTTGGAACTTGCCAACAAGGAAACGTATACATTTAATTTACATAACCTAATGGATGGCCACCCCTACTTTGGCTCTGGGGAGGGGCCTAAGGTTATCAACTCTGGCAGCTGAATAAGTAAACAATTAACCTTTTCTGTGATGCAGGTTTTGGTATTACGTTCTATACACCTTGCATATTACTAAAATCCTCATTGTTGGGGAAAGCACACAGCAATATACTCATTGTGTGTAGCTGACAAGCAGCAGAAATTACTAGCTCCTTTGGTGCATATGTAACTAATTTCCAAATCATGGAAAAAAAAAATAAGAGTTTACTTTAACACACGACTGTTAACAGGAAAAAAAAAAAAGAGGCTAGTATATTGTTGCTGTTCATTTATTATATAATGAACACATTCATGGATTGTAAAGTGTTTCCTTTCATGACAAGCAGCTCTTGCACAGAACCTCCTAATGAAAAGAGATTTGAAACTTACAGAAGGAAAAACGAGACTTTAAATTGAACATTATTGTACCTTAGGTCAACCTGAAATTTTCCTTTTAAAGATGAATGTGCTAACTTAATGAGTTCTTCCACGCTGGGTATCCATGGCTTTGTAGATCTTATATTTTCAATAAAAATTACTCGAATAATCTTGAGTGGAAATAAAAAGGGTTTATTTGTTTTTACTTTTTCAGTTATTACAGCTGGGAGCTATTATGCTGGTAAAGAAAAATGACACCATACTGCCTGTGTCATTCTCCCTCAAGCACAGTCCAACTTAAGGTGGAATTTTCAGGCACAGCCCCCGGACAGCAGCAGCCCTGTTAGAGGCAATGGCGCAGCAGTTCCTAGGGTCAGGTTTGGGGACTGGTCTGTCCCCCTCATCAGAGCTGCAGTCCTGTGGGGACAGTCAGGGCTCTGACATTTCTTCAGGGCCGTGGTTCTGCTGCTGAACAGCCAGTGCAGCACTGCCTGTGGCCACAGTACCTTGGGATGCAAACAGTGTTATTTTTATTAATTTTTCTCAGCTGGACACTTGTGTGTGTGCTCCATGCATGTGCAGAAGTGTACCTGTGCCCACAGTGGGACTGCAAATGGCAAACTGTTTGCTGCAAGATTAAATCCTGCCACCACCTTGGCAGCTCTGCTGTGTTGTCATGACCGTGCTTTTTAGCAGGTGAGGAGGTGCTACTGCTCAGCTCATCCATTTCCTCTGCAGTTACCACATCGGAAAAGAAGCAGTAAGGACAAGATTACAGGGCTGCTAGGTCTTTTTCTCTGTGGAAGAGGCTCTGAAGGGATGAAGTGATTGCAAAGTTCTTTTTATGGAGACATAGAGGTTTGGCCTGTTTCCTGGGGGAGAAGAAAGGAAGGGCTTTCCCCTGCAGTACGCAGGTGTTGGAGGATACACGCCTCTTCATTGCTCCTGGATTAGTGCTTCCTCCAGCTCCGTGACTGCACTCTGCCATCACCGGAGGGAGGCACAAAAAAGCCAGCCTAAAATTGTTAGTTTTTTCTGCACATTCTCTGCTGCAATTCAGAGGATGAATCCTCCTTCACACCCATCCTCTCTCTGCCCAGCTTTTACCCTGGCAGGCCCATTGCAGCTGATTTATTTATCTTCTGAAAAGAGCAGGTTTGGCAGTAGAAGCTCTGCAACGCATTATTAACCAGAGACTGAATCCTGTGTTGTCTTCTGCAAAGAACAAACTTGGTTCAGAGTGAGTTTTAGCAGGTTAAAACAGGAATTAAAAGCTTCCCCAAAAGCCATGAGAAGGACAATTTTATATGTGGTGTTTATAGATGAGTTTCAATCCTAATTTATTAGTGTAAGATTTGGAGTTGGAAAAAAGGACTTAAAATCTAACACATCTAACTTGATCTAACTTACAGAATTAAGATTGACCTCAAGTGGTGTTACATTTTTGACATGGATGAGTATGGGTTCAGCAGTACCACATGCAGCCTAACAACATATAATAATGCAAATAGAAAAAAAATTACTTCTATTGACCTACAAAAAAATTACAGTGATAAATACCAGTATTCTGAGCATCTGACTGTACACTTTGCGTAACCCATTTCAGTGGATGAATTTAAATGCCAAAAGAAGAGAACTGGGAAAGACGTGAAGTTGTGTGAGCGTGGGCTCTGCCTGCAGACCTGCTCTGAGCAGGTACTTCTGCTTTTCCTGGAGGTACTTACAGCAGTCTCTGCTCCTGGACAAGTGATTATTTTCACCATTTTACCAACTTTTTGGCAGACTGGTAATTAGTGGTGAAATTTTTCATCCTTGCAGATCAGCCTTTTGGAAAGAAACACATTTTTGAAAAGAACCACATCATCACAGCTTTTAATTAAGTAATACCAATTTTATACATTTCATTTTATGATGCTGCTGATAAAGGAATCGCTGCAAAACAAATTACTCTTTCATAAATCTATTAAATTTCTTTTTAAATGGTAGAGGCCATTGATTGTATGTGGTATGAGCCAGTAACAGTGCTGGTATTTAATCCATTAAGTTACACTTTCCAAAATTGATGGAAGAATAATTGAAACCCTTTAGGAACCCTTTAAGGAAGAGCTGTACTCCCTACAAGTACTAATGGGGCAAACACATCAGAAATTAATTTTACCAGCAATAAAATGAGCCAATTTGCTTAAGTGACTGTCTAAATGCACTGTTGTTAATTGGTAGCTGTAAAGAAAACATCCAAGTGTGTTCCATAGCTACCCAGAATTAAAATGCAGGGGATATATGAAATAGAAAAGACTATTTGGTCACCTTGGCTGTTCTCTCTGCCTGAAGTATTGTAAATGAGCCCAGGAAAGGATTCCTGGGGAGGCATGGCCAGCCAGAGGCTTGCCTGTTGGCAAAGCAGAGTGAAGGCGCCCCAAGTTCAGAATTCCTTTCTTTCATTTTGCATGAGAGGCATAAACTGTGGTTACGCAGGATTTATGGCATTGGAAGGGTCTGTGCAGTATGGACGTTTAAGTGATGGAATTTTGGTGCAGGTGAAGCACTGACTGAGAGCCTTCTGCTGCTTACTGGTGAAATCGTTACCTAAAGGTGTTAGCAAGTGGGTTCTGTGCCAGAGCCTCTGGATCCCAGAGCCAAAGGAATGGTCCATAGTCTGTGGGATGCATTTTACTGTATTATACAGATTCATTTGTACGCACGTACATGGCGCTTGCTACGTTCTGTAGCACACGGAGTATTGTGTTGTATCATTATCTCGTCATACTATAAATACAAATTTTTATACCTTTTTGTTGTGTTACTCAGGTTTTTTAAAATTTTCATCACTTGTTTTTTGTGCATAGTGTTTCTTCTCTTTGCAGTTCTTTACATATTGCAAATCTTTACATGTCAGCTTATTTCATGTCAACTATTTCATAAGGAGCTCACTGAGCTTTAGCAATTCAAATGAATAGCATGGTATGAAAATTGGGGTGCTACTTAGAGTTCTTTTACACACACTGGCCCAATGAACCCCAACTGTCATTAATGTTATTTGTCTCTCACCATGGGTGCTGTATAAATTTACACTATTACATTTCTGAAGACAAACTAACCTGTTTGCAAAGTGCAAATTGAAATGCATTAGTGTCTGTTCTAAGTAATTATACTTGAAATCATTTCAGCTCCGTGCAAGACAGGGAAAAAAACCATTAAAAGGCAGCCTAAAAGTTCTGCATGTTTATTTCTTCAAATATGAAAGTCACATCAAAAGTGATGTGCTGCCAGACAAAAATGAGCATTTTAGTTGATGAGAGATGAGAGGAGGGACGGAGCTGAAATCCTTCTGTGAATTACATTATTTACTCTCAGCTGCAGTGCGTGACATCCACTGGTTTGTATTTCAGTTTGTCACACATGTTGGTCTTAAATACAGTGATATCTTAAAAATACAGAAATAGCAGTTTTATGCTGAAATCGTGGCCAGTAGCTTGTTGATACATTTGTTTGATTTGAATAAGCTGAGCTGCTGAATCAGTAGAATACTCATGCGCAAAGCATAATCAACAAATTTTTCTATCACAGTTTTCTTTGAAATTAACATTATCACAAAATAAACATAAAATACAATCTAGCACTTAATAACTTATTATAAATTAATCTCCAACAGAAAAAAAATAGCTATAATAAGATTTTAGCAGTGCTGTACTTTGTGACAGCACCAGTTTTCTCAGCACAAGAATTGCACTGGGTAAAATATTATTATAAATGTCTTGGCACTATTTTTGTAAATCCTGTGCAGTTTATGATCTGCACAGCTTCATTTATGACATTTGTTGTATCATACCATTTGTTTATAAGAAAAATAAGTTTCCTCATTTTGCTAATGATGGATGTTTCAAATTTAATACTAAATATCCAGAAGCTTGTCTTGCCTTTCAGGATGAAAATGTTTTGTCAAAACCTATTTAAATAGAAAAGAGACTTAAATGATAATTAAATTCATAATGATATAACCATCAGCTTCCTCTAAAAGAGGTACTTTAAAGTGGTTTTAATGGCAAAGTTATGAGTTATTATTATTCTAGAAACTGTGAGTTACTCAGTGTTTTTAATGATAGTGGCACGGCAAGAAAGGAATGATTCTGGTGGCCAGAGGAGGAGCAGACGGCTGGCATTGCTGCTGCTTTCCTTGAGCCTGCTAGGATTTTACATTCCCCAAGCCGAGGAAGACACAGCACTGGGAAAGCCCCCCAAAAGCTTGTTCTTGTTCTCCTGTGCCACCCCTGCCCCACTAGAGATGAGGTGCCAGGAGGCTGATGGGACAGATGGAGCGGGAGGGAGTGCTCTGGTCCTGCACAGTCCCTGCTGAGTCCCAGTGCAAGTTCCCACACACAGGTTCACTTCTTACCAACAAAACCCATTTGGAGACAGCCAAGCTGATCAGCCTTGCTTCGAGTTTTCATTCAAAACAGGGTCAGGAGAGTAAACAAACAATTTTCTAGGAAAAAAAAATCCCCTTGTGCATTATATGTTTAAATACATTAGGAGCGTTAGCCCAAATGTGCAGGAGCTTCTTGTATATTTATGGTACTGAATCCAACAAAGCTGAAGGAAACTAATCACTCTGACCTGCTTTTCTGGGAATACAAGGTCTCAGGATGAAATCTACCATTCCTCTGGAGAGAAGATACATGCACTTGGGAGAGAAAACAAGCTGGTGCCAAATTCCTGTCTTCTGACTTTGTTATAATAAAAGTTCACATGGCACTTCAAAAGCTGTGCTTAACCCAGCATATAAATTTGCTTAAAGCAATGAATTACCTTTCAGGACAGGGTGTTTCCAAAGAGTGATTGTTGCTTCAACAGTCTGCAGCAGGGCCCTTTGCCATCCGGCTGCTGTCAGCAGATGTGCAGTATGATGCAAAACCAAAAAGCTTCTATTACAGTTACAGTTCACCAACAAAAAGCCTATTTCCTTGCCGCCTTTGTGTTGATTTTTTTCCCCCAAAACTAAACTAAAATCAAAACAGAATCCTAAAGCAGTAAGGAGCAAACGACTTAAAAGAATTTTTCATCTCACAGGTGTATCCCAGTGGGAGGGTTTAGACTGGGCAGCTGCAATGCCTGTATGGTGGCACTGCACTCCTTGGCTGTTTGTTCCAGCCTCGAACGATGGGTAACCGAGAGCTCCTCTCTGAGGTATCAGGCACAATGACATCATATTTTGCAGTGGAACAAACACAACATGGTATGGATGGAATACTGCAGAGCTTGCAGACATCCTTCCAGAAATGTTTATGCCTTAATCCACTGGAATTCACCATAAAATGGCTTGTAAAGGCAATATGCTATCTAAGCAGCCTCTCCAGTTCTAGGAAACAGATGTAAAACAACTGGTCCTAGAATGGAAAAAAAGGGTAAGGTAAGCCTTAATTATGTTTTGACTGAACACAACCAAGAAAAAAATGAATCAGAGGAAAACAATCTTGACCCAAAAGGAGCTGCAAAAGCAAACGCTGAAGCACGTGGGTCTGAGGTTGGGTGGGGAAAGGAGCTGTCAGAAATTCTGACAATATGTTTGTAGAAGGCTGTTGTTTAATCTCTGCCCTAAGAGCTAATCAATGGTCTAACAGATGAAAATTTGTTTCCCTTTAGAGGCTTGTTCTTTCAAAATGAGAATTTTAAGTGCACAGTGTTCTGACCTAAAATATTTCAATTCTAGCCTCAATTCCTATGCCAGCAGGGATTATGAGATCATGCTGTCTGTCAACTCCTCTTTCGTCCATCTGTTCCCTTCCTCCTTTCCTTGATAACTTCTGAACCTTCTGGCTAATTTTCACCAAATTTGACAAAGCACAGATAGAATGGAGGCTGCAATCCATGATGAAAACGTTCATGGAAATTCCATGTCTGGGTAGAAAGAAAAATAAACAATTTCACATTGAACATGGCCAAATTGAGCTCTTCCCTGTTTTCAAGAGGTGGCCACTGGCCAGCACGGACATAACTCCAAACCTGCTACAGGATGAGTATGTAGTGCTGCTTGCCCAGGTAAACAGATGGGGACATAGGTTTTGGGAAAGGCCACAAAGGAGGTGGGACATCGTAGCCATGTGAGTCTGGTAAGAGGGAGACGAACTAGTCACACAGGGATCTGAAGGCATTAGTTGCAGCAATCCAGGCAGACAATCTGATAGACAAAAGACAGGCAAACTTTTATCAGATGTATTTTCTTTCATCTAGGATGTGGACTTCATTGGCAGAGCTGAATTTGGACAGCAGAATTTTAGGAATTTTTCTAGGTGTTTAGAATTTGATTTTACTCAGGCATTTTTTTACATGAGTAACACTGATATTTATGGAAAAAAAACCCAAACCCCAAACCACAATACTGTGAAGCACAAGTCTGCAAAATACCGCTGTAGGAGAAGTTGATTTTAGTGCAAGTAACTAACTGAACTGAAACAGCAGGGCCTTACGAAATAAGCTGGTGAAAGCTTTTGTTCCTTCCCCACCAGACAGACACAATGCACTCTATCTGCAAGATGATTTGAAAACCTCAGCCAGCCTAAATTGCAGCTGCATATCATGCTGTAATCTGATGGGGAGGAATCCAACACGACAGCTCTTTTACCCATGAGAACTCACTGCCAGGTCAGGGTTTAGTCTAAAAACGTCTTGCACAGACCACATTATACCAGAAATCAACATTCTGCACTTTGCAAGTGATACAGGTGCTGATTTTGATCAAGAAAACCTAATGTGAGCTTGTCTTAGCTGTGCTGAGCTGCAAGGTTGCTCATTTCCCTGTGTTGATTCCTTTCAACAATTGCATTAAGGGAGATCAGAGAAGCTGCACATTTAGGACAAGTAGTGGGAGGGCTCAACCACCCACATACGGACTGGGTCAATGCCTCATCAGGGTGAATTGTAGAGATAACATTTCTGGATACAATAAATTATTTCTTTCTAGAAAAGCTGGCCCTATGAACTACAAGAAAAAGAAATGCCATTCTGAATTTAGTCTTCAGCAGTGCAGAGGATCTAATTCAAGAGCTATTAGTGGGTGAGCTGCTCAATAGTAGCAACCACAATATAATTAAACTTAACACCAAGATGAATGCAAGACAAATAAGGCAAACAGATAGTCAATTTTAAGAAAATGACCTATACAAAAATGGGGGGAAATGCCAAAAAAAGCGCCTAAATGAGCAGTTTGAAACCAAGAAGCCTGCAAACACCCAGACGGCTTAAAAATACAGTTCTAGAAGCCAAGGTAAAATGTCTGACATAAATAGAAAAATGTGCCACAAACCTTCCCCCCCTTGCATGACTCAATGAGAAACTTAAGGAGGCTATTGCAAGGCACATGGGGAAGCCCAGGAAAACGTGGCATGTGAAATGTAAACGGGAAGTGAAGATGGCTAAACTCAAGGAGTGGCTCACAAAGGATGCTCAACGTGTTAGTGACAAGTTTACATGATGCTCGTCTGAGAACCAGCCTTTGCAATGCAGAGGTCCTGCAATCTGTGTCGAGAGCTTCCTGGTGACTTCACGGGCAGCGGTAGCCAAAAAGCCAAGAAAACAGGGAGCATTGTAAGGACAGGCACTGGAAATGAGGATTCTGTAGAAAACCTTGGTACACCCATGCCTTGACGACTCTGTGCACTCTCATCTCTGCACCCTGAGCAAGGCACAGCGATGCTGTAAAAGGTTCAGAGAGACATTGGGAACAATGTGGGGAATGGAGCACTGGCTCTACAGAGAGGACAAAGCTGAAGGAACATGTACTGATGGCTTGTAAATTGCCATGAATACCACGGGTAAGGTACGTGCAGAGGCGGCATTGACCAGATGCTGAAATACTAGTGCCAGGAATCTTGTGATGGGTTTTAGAGAGAGCTAAAAAACTATTAATAAAGTGTCTTTTCAAACAGCACGTAGTGATGGTCTGGGATGTTGTCTTGTGAAGTTTTTGGGGGATGTCAGCATGTCCAAAAAGGCACCTGGCAAATCCATGGACATAAAAGCCCACGTGGACTAAGCAGCCCATGAAAAGACTAAGCAGGGGTGAAAACCAGCAACACAGCAGCACTGGGTGAGGATGGCCGAAGTGGCCCCCGTTAGCCATGTCTGGGCTTCAGGGAGGCAAAGCGGTCAGAGCTGGGCGAGATCAATTGCACTCAGGACTGCACCCTCCTCCCTCTCCCGTGTGCTAGGCAAGGGAAACGGGCAGCAAGGGCCGCCCGGAGCTGAGGGGGCGGGCCTGAGGGGACAGGACAAAGGCCCCGGGGAGCTGAGGGGACGGGACAAAGTCACCGGGCCCCAAGCGACCGCCCTGAGGAGAAGCCCGGCCCGGCGCGGGGAGCCCCGCCCACACGACCTCACCGGTCCGGGGGCCGGGCGCGAGGCGGAACGCGGCGCGCGTGCGCGGGGGCCCCCGTGGGTGGGGCGGGCGCGCGCGCAAGTGCGGCGGGCGGAGCAGGGCGGGGACACCGCGCGCGCGGCGGGCGGTTCGAGCAGTTGTGCTTCCCGAGCCTGCTCTGACCCTCCCTTCAGCTTTCCTTCACCCCTCCCTCGGCCGCCCTGACGCTTCCCCTCACCCTCCCTAAGACTCCCTTCACCCACCTCCTTTAGCCTCTCTTCCGCCTTCCCGCCTCTTTCCCTCAGCCTTCCCTGAGCCTCCCTTCAGCCTTCCCGCCATTTCCCGCCTCGCTCCCTCCCCTCGAGCCGCCGCTGCGGCAGAGCAGAGCGCTGAGGTGAGTATGGAGCGGTGCTGCGGGCTCGGGACTTTCTCCCGGCGGGACGGGATCAGCCGCCGCGTCCCCGCTCCCCTCCGACCTCTCGTCCCGGCCGGGATCCCTGTGTGGCTGGAGGCAGCGGCTGCCCCGCGGGCGGGACGTGGCCCTTGAGGGCCCCACTTGTGCGGCCCTGCGTGGGGAGGCGTCGCGGGTGCTCCCTCAGGGCTCCGCAGTTGTTGTTTGTGGTGTTTGACGGCAGTGGTAACGCCGTGGTGGCCCGGCGTGCCCACGCACAGAGCTGTGTGAGGGCCTTTTATTTCACAGAAGCAGTAGGGTTGAAAGGGACCTTTGGAGAGCATGCGGTCCACCCACCCCTCCCCCCGCAGGGTCACCTGGAGCAGGTTACCCAGGAACGTGTCCATGTTGTTTTGGAATGTTTCCAGAGAGGGAGATTTCACGACCTCCCTGGGCAGCGTGTTCCAGTGCCCTGCAACCCTCAACGTAAAGTTCTTCCTCATACTGAAGTCAAACTTACTGTCTTTTAGTTTATGGCCATTACTCCTTGTCCTGTCACTGGGCACCACTGAAATGAGTGTGGCACCATCCTCTTGGCACCCATATTTATGTATTTTGAGGACAGCCGTTTCAAACACGGAGGGCAGAGGATGGTTGGAGCACTGCCTTGTGACAGGAACCTCGTGTAACATTCTGTGTCATCTGCAGTCTCTAACTGAGCTAAGTCAGACACATAGGGAACTTCAGAGGAATGCGTTTACTTGTTCAGCACTCCAGGCTGGCTAGCAAAGTGGGGTTCTCTGGTGAAATGTATGTTTTAGAAACAAAGTATTAAGTAATATCTAACTAAAAAAAATCCCTTAGTATTACCAGAGTCTTGCAAACAAGGCCTCTAAGTTATCTATTGATAACTTATCCTATATCCTTTGCTGTCTGTTACATGCACTTTAGGATCCCAAAGCTGATTATTTGTCTACTAGGAAATTACAGAAAAGCAGCAAACTCCTTGTTCTTGTAAGTTGTGACTGTTTTCACAAGAGTGTTTTTACACTGATTTTAATTTTTTTATAATTGATCAAAAACCCTGCAGTTTTATTTTGAGATATTTATATGTTAAAGTATTTCTTGTTCCATTTTCAGAGGAAACTTTAAAGCAAAGGTTTAGAAGACAAGATTCTGCTTGCTGTCGAGGTAAAAACAACCCTTATAGCCAAGATCTTGAAGTGCAGTGTAACTTCACTATAGTTTTGTTTTTAGAACAAACTGAAAACCCTGCTCATTTTGGAAGATATAAAATAATTGTGGGTGTTTTTCTAAGTGAATGTGAGGAAAACTGTGTAAGTAAAATCACTTCTGCAGGTCAATGAGTTGCTCAATATTAACACCTGTTGCTTTTAAACTAATGATGCTATTCTATTTTCATAATAAGTTTATGTGAATTAAGGAAAAACATATGTGCTTGCAATGATCTGGGATATAATTGATGCAAAAATATGTCCTGATTTGATTAACAAAAGCTATTAAGTGATCTCTGAAATTAAAATTGTTTTGTAGTCTTTGAATAGCCACTTTGATCCAAAACAATTTTCAGGGGATTTTTTGTGATCTGACACTTCCTTTTTCCTGTACAGACTCTTTTTATGAAAATACTGAATATTCATTTTAAATGGCAAAAAAATTTAAACTGGAATAATACCCCAGATTTTTTCATGTATTTGGATATTTTCTACTTGCAAAAATATTTTCGTCATGAGCTGTGGAAAGGATTTTGTGGAAATTCTTAAAAAAATTGGATATCCAAAGGCTGATGAGCTTAATGGAGAAGATTTTGACTGGATGTTTGAGTCTTCAGAAGACAAATCATTTCTGGAGTGGTTTTGTGGAAACATAAATGAGAAACATGTGGTATCTGAAGAAGAGCTGCAAGATTTTGATAATCTTCTCAAGTGTGGTAAGCCTGTGTTGGAAGGAAATGCACTGGATGCAGTCCTTAAAACCTTGGAGCCCACGGGTTCAAAGAACAGTAGCCAAGAGGAGGACATGCAAGAAGAGGAAGAAGTGAAGAAATTAGAGGATGAGCTTCAAACTCTTCAGAAGTTAAAAAACCTTCAAATTCACCGCCATAATAAGCTTCAACTGCTGGTTGCTGCAAACAGCCACGTGTTACAAACATTCCAAAGCAGAGAGGAAGAAGCACGTAAGGCTTGGAAAGAAGGACTGGAAGCGTTTACTGCAGCAAATAATAAGCTTGACAATGAACTGCAGTCTCTTATAGCTGCAGTGAAGAAATTTGCCTCTTTCTTCACTGCTTCAGATTCAGAACAAGAGTCGGATGTACATCCAGTGTTTTTTTCCCAGCTTTCTTTGGACAAATATTTGTCTCTGGAAGATGAAAGCACTGCGGCACTTACGTCATACGTAAAAAAGCATTTTTATAAAGGTATGCCTGAATGTGCTGAAAATTCACATGAAGGCAGCTTTCAACTTGAGGATTTAATCAAGGAAGTCACTTTCAATGAGACTAATGAAGTTTGTGAAGAGAGGCAAGAGATAGCCAGGCTCCAGGCAGCGTATATTTGTGGTCAGAACCAGCTAATTCAGCGGCAAGCTGAAGAGGAGGGCATGAATTCAGCTATCAAGTGTGCAGAGAGCCTGCTGCAGTCCTGGGACAAGGTAAGGCACAAGAGGTGATGGAAGGTACTGGAGTTTCAAACAGGCATGTTCCACTGGATCTAGTGAAAGGAATTGCTGAGTTATTGGTATTTCAATTATTTTTATGTAGTGAAATTACACTTTTATGAAGTTCTCATCTTGCTCACAAAACTGCTCTTGTGAAACAGCTTCATTTTCCATAGTTAGAAATTCTTCAGTGTGGCACAGTACCTTTAATTCTACTTTCCAGCATTATTACCTTTAAAATACTAGAACTTATAATACCTTTCTAGTTTAGTTTAACTTAGAATTTTCAAATTAGAACTGACTCTTTGTACAATAAACAGAATCTTAGCTTTGGTTGCAATTTCGTGGTATCAAGGAGCCAATATGATAAATGTATTCCTGTTCATTTTGCATAGCATAACCTTAAAAAGTTTTAGTTCACTTACTCTGGAAACTCAAGTATTTGTACCAAATAAATGAATCTGATAGTTGAAGCCCCAGAAGTCTCTCAACAAGTTAGTGACAATGAGATGTGGCTAGTGGGATTTGTGAAGAAATCATAATGAAAGGAAAGGTATTTGCTTATGCCAGTTGTGGAATCACTTGAGGCATCATGTCAGTTTGTATATTTTCATTTATGGATGACTAGTATATAGGACTTGATTGATTAGGGTAATTTGAAAAAGATTGATTCTGCCAGCAGTGTTGATCATCCGACTGAATATAAAAAATTAAGTTTGCATGTGAGATCTCAGTTAGACATGATTGAAATGTAGGTGCTGGGTAAAATGCAGCTCTTTTATTTTTAACAAAATAAACTGTTCCCTGACTCTGTGGTAGAATGAAATTGCTTTTTACTGAAATATATTTATTACTTTGTTCATCTGTATTTGCATTATGTTGTAAAATTCTGTGAAACTACTTGTGGATTTAATTTCATAGATAAATGTAACATAAATACATGAATTTTATATGAACTGAAGAAATGTTTGGGGAGTGGCTTGGAGGGAACTATGAAGAAATTCACAAGTATTTTGTTTTATGCAGGATATTGGACAACAGGAAAACATTGATGCTAAAATATCTAGTTTAAGTGCTGAAATTTCATCAATTAAACAAGATATAGCTCAGTTAAATAATGAAGAGCTACTTCCCCTTCTTAAGAAGAATGCACAGCTTTTGACTGCACCAGTGGTGAAAGAGTACTTAGATCACCAAATTGCTCGGCAGGACTGTTATGCTGCAATTCAAGATAAAATAGGCAGGCATTTGATAAGACAGAAAACATCATTTGAACTTATTCATCTGGCCTGTGAAATGGAGATGAAGAAACATCAGGAGATCAGCTGTCAACTTGAGAATTTGGTAGAATCTCTGAAACAGAGCACTGATGAGTTGCAGCAGAGACTACAGGTGATAACTGAACGAACTCAACCAGCAAAGCCAAGGAGCACTATTAGTTCAGAGGATGGTTTCTCTTGCAGGTGAGCATTAGAGTCATTATTGAACTTAGACTTACTTTGAAATAATGGGGAGATGAAAGTTCAGGCAAGCTAAGCCTTGCCTGCTGCTGAGTTCTTAGCTACAAGTTGTAGCTGATTAGAGTTTTGAATTTTCAAGATGTGAAACTTGTTTTGTCCCTGTTCTTTGAAATTCTTTTCAGGTTTGCCTGAGGAAAAACTGTTCGATTATCTGTCTTTTTAATCTTGCTGAAGCATTCCTAATTAATATGCGTAACATGAAGAATGTTTAAACCCAAGCGTTTCTTATCTAGCACGTCCTGAAACTCTACTCTAGAGGTATAGATGTTAATAGCAGTGATTTCCCAGGCTGTATGCACGGCCTCATCAGCTGAGCCCGCAAAAAAAACCCCGTGTGGTAGGAGAGAGGAACGACTCTTTTGGACTATGAAATGTGTTTAGCTCATTTTTACTGCTTGATTTGCCAGCTGGTTGGAGTGTCCTGGAGCCCATGTATGAGTCTAGTTGTTCACCATCTAAGTAATTAAGTCTTGTAGTTCAGGTGATACAGTTAAAGATGTGTGCTGTGCTGCTCTTCCATCAAGACTGAAGTTTTTGATGAGGTATGTTGTATAATTACAGGTGTGTTACTGTCAGATTTTCCTCCTTCTTTAGAATAGTGCTTTAAGTGTTTTTGGTTTTTTTAATAATTGATTAATGATAGCTGAGTATGGTTTGGCACAGTGAATAACTGGAAGAATTAGGCAGCAGAATTAGGAAGAAACTGAATGTGTTTGTGTCAACTTGTTACATTTTTGTTCAGGTTTATTATAAAGTCTTCAAATCACTGAAATGTTTCTGGCTACTTTTTCTTCTTTTTCTTTCTTTTTGTTAGAAAAAGGGAGGGGAAATGGAAAGAATTAAAAACCTTATCAGGTTTGTAAACAGAAGACACTTGAAAGACATTCAGTTCTGAAATACAGCTCCTGCTCTCAATAAAGCCAGTCTGATTTTATGTTAGGGATCAACTCCTGAAGATTTTGTTACACAGAAGTGGTAGTAACATTTGAACAAAGTTGCCTGTAATTGTGTTAGCCTATTCCTGTGCAGTGTAAGGGTACAGTTTGGGTAAGGGTAAGTTTGCTATAGTTTGTAATGCTCTGTTTTGCATGACTTGTAACTAATTGGAGAATTTCTTAGCAGTCTCTTCATAGATGGAAAACAGGAAATACTTCAGTAAGCTTGAAACTGTTACAAAGATTGTTCTTATTTCTCATTGGCCACTGAAGTCTGCTTTCTTTCAGCACTTAAAAAAAATCTATCTTATTTTGCAGTCCTTGAAGTGTCAGGAAATAGTTGGCAGAAGCACACTGTCAACTTCTATTTGCATTCATGATGTACTTACTAACTGTTACTTTAGTATTTTGTTGCTGCTAATTTGATATTGAAGTATTTTGGATTCCTATTAATCACTACTATATATAGATGGAATCCTGAAATCAGTGGGAGATATAGCAGTGTAGTAAAAGTGCCCTCAGCTGTACTTGCCTTACTTGTCCTCTGACTTCTCAACACAGACATCTATCTCTTAACTAATGATGATAGAGTGCATAGGAAACTTAAAAGTGCTTGTGTGTCTAACTTCACTTGTTACAGGCTGTATCAGCTCCTGGAAGGAGGAAATAAAAAACAACAATTGTTTAAAACATACAAAAGCCTGGAGCAGATGGCTCAGAAGTTAAAGCAGGACTGTGCTACAGTACAAGATCAGCTGGCAGCATCTGCTCAAGAGCAGTCTCTCCTTTTGTCCAGCCTAGAACGGGATGTGGATGCCCTTCATGGTGCTCTCTATTGTGGAACAAATCAGATACAACTCCGGAGTCCGGTAAGCCCTTATTGATTTTTAAAAAATTACTACATTATGTGTCATGTTCTTTTACTGATAGAAGTATAGTGTGAAAGCTCTAGACACACAAACTGTCCTCACTTATCAGCAACAAATCTGTTAACATAATGATGATGGATGCTGTATTTACATTGTTCTTGGCAAATGTTGGATTTTTGTAAATGCTGGCAAGTAATAATTTTTTTGTTTCTGAGCAAACCATTGCATCTAACTGAATTTCTTTCAAAGGCATGTGCAGTCCTCTATTCCCGTAAACTTACGGTGTGGGAAATGTGTTGTCTGGATTGGGTGTCACTGGAAAACTCATTTATGTTGTTCTTCATTTCATCTGGGTTTTCTCCCGTTACCTCTAAAACCTCAACAGTACTGGCTACAGGTGGATCATTTGGATAAAATAAAAATACCAGAATTTTGAAGGACAGTTGTGGTAGGACAGTCCTGCTACACAGCTCTCAGGTGTTGTGTTTAGAACATCTTTTAAATGGGAACAGGGTTTGTTAAATGCACCTTGTTACGGGTTTTAAAAGATTGTAGATACCTCAAAAATGCATCAAGGGAAATCTTCTGTTACATAATACTTCCTTGGTTAATTACATAAAAATGTATTTAACATTTATCTGTCAAGTGAATTTGCAACATATAGAAGAGTTTTTATTAAAAAATGAGACTCTGTAATTGGAACAGTACGTATTTAGGGATTGCACATTGATAAATCACATACCTTCCTATTGATATAAGTTGCTTCTTAAAATATGACATCTTGTTCTACTGCTACTGTTTCCTCAAGAAAAGTAATTCCTTAATAAGGGAATAATGTGCAAGTAGATGATTAGTCTGCTTATACTGAACTATCATAAGAATGACAGTTGGGAAAGTTGTAGCTGGTAATCGATGATTTAATTGTAAAAGTGATTTGGCTTTTTTGTTATGACCTTTTTTTGTTCCCTTTTAAGATTTGACTAGCAATGAAGACTTGTAATTGATAAAATATGACACTCATCTCTCTAGGTCAGGGTCAGGTTCTTGTGGTCTTAACTCATCCGGTCAACAAGTAAATGAAATTACATTTGCATAACCTGATGTGAGTTCTGTTACATGGAGCTCAAAAATGACGTAAATTGAATGGAATTCCTTATTATAGTTGTTTCTGGTTTTTTTTTGTGATTGCTTTTTGATTACAAACAAGTGCCTTCCCAAAACAAAAAACCTTTTATATTTCTAGACCAGCTAGTGTATTAACAATAGAAAAGTAGTAATTTTTTTGTCTTGTATTTTTTGTTAGGAACTTACTGAGCAGTTTCACCAACTAGAAGTGGATTTAGAGAAACTAAATCATCTCCTTATGGATCTGGTTGCTGATCTGAAGTCGAAGAGAAGCTTTTTAGAGTCCAATAGGCTGCATCAGATGGAAAGAGACTTGTATGTGTATTTTTTCAAAGATGAAGATCACTTGAAAGAGATGGTGGAGAAGCTTGAGCAGCAGTCTCAGGCTAAAGCCAGTGGTCTGGAAGATGAGAATTTCGCAACCAGTGGAGTTCTTAATGTCTAAACAGCAATGTACTCTTAAGAAAGGAAAATGTTAATGTAAACTGTCTAGGAGTATATGGAATAATAAGCATTAGCTTGTCAATGCTTACACTTACCTGTCGCTGCAGTGAGTCTTAACTGCCACTGTTACCAGTTGGGAATGTGTGCTGCTTTATGGCTTCTGCCCACCGAGTTCAAGCTCAGTTTTGTCAGAACTCTTGGATATGAAGTAACTGTTGGTTATTTGAAAGAAGTATGTTCAGGCTGCTCTTCTGCTGCTCTGTGTGTTCATTTCTGCTGCACACAGCATAGCACCAAAAGGAATGTGTCATACCCTTAAGTTTTTTCTTGCATGCTAAGAACTTATGATTGAACTGCAAAATAAATGTGGAGGAGGCATTCCAGATTTTGGAACATGAATATAATGTCCTCATAGTGAAGAGGAGAGTTCTCCAAGGCAGATATTCCATGATTGTTTCCCTTACAGTTCTTCTAAGGAGACTTGGTTTTGTTAAAAATGTGTTGGAATATGTACCAGAAGCTGTTTTAACTACCAAGACCATCTGCTTTAAGACCATTCCAGCATTTCTTAATTTAACTTATGGCCTATCTTCTCCATTGAAACCAGTCCATACTTATACTGGGCTTGTCAATGAAAAAGAATTTTAAATTTATCTTTTGTACTTCTGAGTTTGCCTTATAATTTATAATGATAGGCATTTCAATTCAGAGTGCTGATGCTTTCATACTTCTGTAACAATGTGCATTGTTAGCCTGTTTATCAAATTTTTATATAGCTTCCTAATATACCAATGGAACTAAATAGGCTTTTATAGTATGATAACTTCCAGTCTTTTATCTTTTGATGGGATCAGCTGTGCTTGCTTTCAAGCGTTTTATATATTGATGAAGGTTAGTATATTAGCTTAAATTCAGTAACAGTAGTCTTAAAACTATTTTGATGGCAGACTTTTAACTTTTATGTGATTATAACTTATTTTGAAATGTGTCATTTTTTTTTTTTTTAGCTTACTGGTTGGGTGTCTATGTCTGGATTTTATGCTGCTTAACTCTATACTTTGTGTTTATTATTAAATGCCAAACTCTATAAATTCAGTTCAGTGTGGTTAATATTTATGGTGAATCTGTGTGGGTTTTTCTAGGCCTGTTCTCAGGCATGGTGTCTTGTTTATATTTAGTCTGATGGGTTCTCATTTTAATCTGCCCCTGAGGCTGTGACTGCTGCTTCCCAGCCTGAGAAGTCAGAGAGCACTTTAACCCTGTGTAGGAAAGAAGTGTTGCTCTTAATCGTAGAAGTTAGGAGGAGTTGTGTGCAGGGAAGGATTATACTTCTGACTCCTGGAATGTAAGGGAAAAGAAAGCCATTCCACCTCTCACCCTTTCCTTCACATGCTTGCTGATTAGAGCTAGATAGATACAGTCAGTACTAATGCAGTATGATGGATGTTCCTCTTTGAATTGGATGCAAATGCTTGCACTTGTAAGTATTGAAAGTTGCAATGTAGCTGTGGTCTTGAGCCAAGAAAAAGATTTCTATGTAGGCAGAGGAACTGTTGTTTGCTGATGGTTAAGTTTGACAGTCTGGTCATGCACTGGATGTAGTGGGAGAAGACCAGAGTAACAGGAGTCCCTGTTCCTATACAAGTAACCCACTTGTATAGGAATAATTGAGTAAACAGCAGGTTTTGGTAGAGTGATTGATTTGTACAGCTTGGATACTTTAAGTATTTTTTAAAATATTGGATATTTGTCTTGTGTTTGTGTCAAGTTTTACATGTTCTTCTGGTCTAACTTTAAAACAACAAGTCATCTGTGGACACTGTTACTTGTGATTCTCCAACGTGTGTTGTACTTAGGGATTCTCCAAGTATTTTGTAGGTATTACAGAATATGGACAGGTCAGCTGGAAAACCAGCTCCTTTTCAGAAAAGGATAAAATTTAGAACAGCAGTAGCTGGAGTCAAAGCTTGTAGAGACTATAGATACTGCTGACCCGTTTCTTAAATTGACAAGCTATAGTAGCTATTTTAAAGTTACCAATACATAACAGTATTTGTGTGCATCAATTATACAAAATTTAAGAAAGTAGAGGTCTTTTATGGTAAGTATTTTCTGAAACAGCACAAAACTAATGACTGTATATTGTGATAGTAATGCTTGTTTCTTTAATCTTATGTTGGCTTAATTTTTACAATTACTTGAAAGTTCATTGTGTTTTTCCTGATAAAATCCAAGCACTAGTAACAGTAAACGTAAGCAAGTGCTAGATACAGACTAGTTTAAAGATGCTGGGAGGGGGAAAGTATCTCAGACATACATACTTTTTGTTTTATTTGTCAGATTTTTTTTAGTACAAGGTAGCTGTACTTAGGACTGTGATTTTTTTAATCAGTGTATTGAAACACTATTTCAAATAAGTTAGTTTTTATAAATTATTACATTTTTATTTCCAGTACAGTACTGATAGGCATGTCTGGGAGCAAATGTAATTTTCTATTGAGAATGAATGGCTGAACATATTCACTATATTTTGTCTTTAATTTCAACAGAATATAAGTGAGGATTACTCATGACCCTGATTAATTCATAATTTATGTGTTCTGTGTTTAGGTTTAATCTTAAAAATGGAGCGGTATATAGGATGTGAGATTTCTAAAGTGCCTTTATCTGATATTGCTCAGAGGATTCTGACAGCTTTGCAGTCTATTCCTGTAGAAGTTCGTACTAACAGAGATAATAACCAGAGTGAGTAAATCTCAGCCTATATGTGTTTTTCAGTTGAAAAATTGAAATATCAAACCTCTAGTCCCTTTTTTTATATAGATGAAAAGAAAAGGTGAGAGTTTAGGTTTACAGGTTTAGAAAAGGAATTAACTGTAATTGTGACATTTGCTGGGACTTTTCTGATTAAATAATGTTACCTGAGTACAAGGAACTGTACCACCAATTTAATTTTTTTTCTTTCTGTTTTGCTATGTGGTACAGAAGTATATGGGAATTTCAAGGTGTTACTTAAGTAATTCTATTCAGTGTAATAAATTAGATGCATACATTAGCTTGACTCTGGACTAGATGTTTAAAGATCACTGGAGGTACTTGGAACTTACCAAGTGACCTGTGAACTCTCCAGACTCATGTCTAATCTTAAAACATATGTTCATTAGCAGTGTGCTCATTGTGCAATTCTAGGGGGAAGAGTGAACAAAAGTCCCAGTGAAAGAGCAAATTAGGTAATGTTAAAAGTGCCTCAGCAGATCTGGAACACTGTGGATACCAAGGAGGTTTTGCAAGGTGCAGTTTTTATTCTCAGTTCTGTGCAAGTCACAGTCTATCGTCTTGTGGCTCTAGAAAGAACCAGATAGAAAGTTGAGTTTTGCTTGATTTCAGTTTTCTGTTTTCTCCTGAGAACTAGATCCTGGAATATTATCTGATCAATGGGCTTTAAATCTAATGTTTATTCTTGTGTACATCATGTTTTTTGCAGCCTCCATTTTATATAAATTATGGTTCAGGCTCCTCTTTCAGTAAAGCTTTGGATCAGTGGAGCCTGGTGGTGTACCAGTGACAAAGGTAGTAGTTCATCACTGTGTCAATCAGTGACACGTGTTTAAGGAAATATGGGATGAGTTAATTTTAAAATGTTACATTGTATGTGTTACATCTGGGACTAAAACCCAGATGATTTTACAGAAAATTTGATCTCATTTTAGCCTCAGTTTGATATTTTACTTCTCTTGCTACCTTGTCACTGCCTGTGTGTGTATATATATATAGACATGTAGCTTTAGTATGGGTCTGCAAAAAAGAAGTTTGCCTCCTTTAAAAAAACAGAAACAACTGCAAACCTCTGATGTTGGTCTGTTTCAAACTGTATGAACTGTATTTTATAGATAGATTTTTAAATTTTAAATTCTACTTAATGTAAAAGCTGTTTGTCTATAGAAGGTAAATATTGGGCTCAAATAGAACAAATATCTGCAATGTTGACCTATTTGGTGAAATTCTGTGGTTATCCTGGCAGTGGAGCTCTAATGTTTCCATCAAGCCTTGAGGAGCTGGAAGGCAAGGACGGGTTTCTGCTGCCATCTGGTGATACTTTGTCATAATTCAGAAACTGGAAATTGGCAGATCTCTTCAATACCTGTCATACTGATTATTGTGTACTGGAGGAGAGAAATGTAATCCTTGTCTGCTCTGGGGGGTGGATTTGTCAAGGAAAAGTGTCTAGCTGTGAAACAATTAAAAGCACTGAATATAAACTCAAATACTATCATTCTTAATTTATTATCTTATTGTTGTAGAAAGTGCTCAGAAAACCAAAGGTAAAATGTTTGAAGCTCCAAATACAGCTGTGCCATATTGGCTGTTCTAAGAGTTTGGGTTAGAAGTCTGAGCTGGAGCTAAATGTCAGATTACACACTTAGACCAACATGTAGAAATAGGCTTAGTTTCTTCTGTAGACAAAGGTCTTGATTTGCCCAGACAAGTTTTTTTAAAACAGTTCTAGTAAATAGAAATAGATCACCTTATGCTTTGACATTGGTCAAAACTATTGTTTCAGAAGTACTGGTAATGCAAGTTCATAGCCCACAGCAGCAGTTTAGTGTTGTACTCAGTATGGGGGGACAAAATACGTACTTTGCCCATGATGTGTCTTTTGGCTGGGCAGTAAGATAATCTAGAGATAAAGGCATCCGAACTCATTGCAAACTCCGGAGAGACCTGCACTTCAAGGGAGTTCTCTTTCCATGTTCCTCCTTCTGTACCCACAGACTGTAAGTGCCACTAACCTGTTACCCCTGGCTCCTTCATTTCAGTCTTGCTTCTCCTCCTCTTGGAACTTCTGGACAGTGCTAAGGCAGAAAAGAAACACGTGTCCTAATGGTTTCACTTGCCATGGTGTGAGTCTGAGGTGCATTTCCAAACCCTTCTTGGAACTGCAGCATCTGTGCTTTCAGAGCCATGGGCTAAAGGTCTCGGGCAGTTCAGTGGGGGCCCAGACTCACAGCTGTGCTGTGCTCTGTGTCAGACCCAGCTCCATTGGCTGTCCTGCTTCTCGTGGGACTGGTGTCACCTTATTTTCCTGTCAGTTTGTCAGGTCTGAGTTCTCCTTGCTCTCTCTCACCTGGTCTTAAAATGCCTGTTCTATTGCAAGATGAACAATGTGAAAAAATTCTCTGCAGGTGAAACATGGTCAGTTGTTTGTAGGACATGAAATGCTAAACTCAAATACAAATAATGCTTTATAGAACAAAGATTTTGTGGAATACCTGCTGCTGAATTCCAAGAAAACAGTTAAGCTGTGTAAAGTTTCTAGAGTTTGGATTTTTTTTCTTTTTTTTTCCTTCATGCTCATACCCCCAGCTTTACTATGACCAAAATGAGTTGTGTTTTCTTGAAAGAGGGAAATTCACATAATTATGGAATTATAGTAATGCTTTCTCTGAATACCATGGAAAATGTTTTTCAGCTTTGTAGTGAATTTTAAGTAATTTTTTTTATTAATGGTGACAGAGCAGGCTTTTGTATTGATGCCTTAGGTTTTAACTTTTATATTTTTCAAATCCTGTACTGCCTAGTGTGTAACTCTGAAGTTTCTTGTAGCCTGTTAACTTCTGCTCTCTCATGCTAGGTAGACATAACAAAGCCTCTCCGGGGCTGCTCTCCAAGGACACTCAGACTGTCCTAGGCCCAAAAAGTAAAAACCAAAAGCCTCTAAAGGGAGGGGCAAGCTTGGGGAAACTGCATCATTAACTGAAGCTTTAATTGGAGAATTAACCCTGATATGCAAATGAACCAAACCTATAAAAGTGCAAAGAACTCGTGACCTGTGGTCCATCTTGGGGTCCATCTTGGCAATAGCCTCTGGCTCCCCGGGGAGTACCTTTGAAGGCCTTTCAAACAAATACTTACCTTTATTCCCTTACTCTTTTCTAGTCTCTGTTTCTAGGATGCCTCTTAAGGTATCAGCATATGCATATTTTGGAACCTGCAGGGCCCTTTTAAGCATGAATACTAACTTGATACTAACTTGACAAGTGGTTGTTAAGGGAAATTTTTGACAATTCTTCTAGGTTTGGTAAAAGTGTCAGTAACATAACCTTGTATGTAACCTAAGTTATATGGGCTGCTTGCAGATTTATTTGTGTTGTAAATTGTTTCTTCTTTTTTAAAGGTATGGAGAAGACAAAGGAAAATAAACTAGGTGATAAGGATGCACATCTGAGAAATGAAAAGGCAAGCGTTTTGTAAGATTGAAAACCACTAAAAGCACACTTTTTGTAGCAGGTTTGAAGTTATAGACTGGTTCTTTCATAACAAGCTTTATCACGATATATTTTACACAGTCATAGTTCAGATAACTTCCTCTGTCTTATTTTACACTTGGCCTATATTTACCTATGAGATTCTTGGCCCCACTTCGGTTCCCTTTTCACAGGAAGCTGGTCTTTTGTGACAGATTGATCAGAAATGTGATTGCCACATTCAGACAGTCACTAGGGTTTAGAAATGTTCTCAGACTTCTGTCACTGAACAATCATAAAATGAGCTGATTCATGTGAAAAATTATTTTATATTAGGAAGCTTAATTTTGGGTTTAATCGTCTCTCTGAATTTTGTTTGGTGTGCATGTGAGTGAGTGTCAGTGCAAGAGTGGGAACAGGTAACTGTGGCAGCCGCAGCTCAGGCTGTGATTGTAAAATCCATTGAGTTGATTGATGAGTTGCAGATGCTGCAACTGATCCAGCTGCAGATTTCACAGCCTTCCTTACTCTGACTCTGGTGCATGTTGCACACTTCAATTCCATTCAGGTTGCTCAAGATGCAGAAAACTGATGCCTTGTGTGGAGTGGGATAGTTTCCTACAAATTACATTGGCTTCCAGGTGCTCATGCAGCTGTGGGTGCACATGGATAGTAGTGGAGCCCCTTTATGTGATGATGAGACTTAATACTGACTCACTACATCTAATGAGATCTTCCTACATTGACATAAATTATGAAACTACATCCTGGGAGTCATTTTTTCTACTTCCAGCCATGTCATTATTTCTAACAGATCAGTTTGTCATGGAAGCTGCTGTTTCTCTCTGTGGTTAATTGTAGTTCCAGCTGTATTATTCTGACTTGATAATTAAATTGCTTTGTTCTTATTTTTTTTAACCTTTAAAAGAGAATTGCTTATTCCTGATTCTGTAATTACTAGTGTCGTAATTCAAATTCTGCTGTGTTAAATGATAAAACTATTTGCAGTTTGACTGGAGAATACACTTGACTGAATTAGTTGCCTTTCTATGGCTCTTAAGCATTTGGCCCTTCTGTGCTGTACTAGGGCCGGTAACATACTGAGGAAATTTCTGAAGGAAATAAGGATGAAGGAGAAGAATTCAAACATTACCATGCAGCATCTTGCTTAATGCTGTTTAGTAGCATGCTGCTGTAAAGGGACCATCTGGAGTAGGAAAACTCTTCTGGATGTAGTGGATTAAAATGAATGGAATATAATGCTCATACAGCTGATAATAATTCTTCAATGCAACTTTCTTATGTATTTTTGTTATGTCTTACAATCCTGTAAATTGCTTGAAGGGATCCAGTTGACTCATGTACTTGAACTTCCAAAGCAGTCATTAAAGTCCCTTGCCAGAAGTTCTGTAACAAATGAAGCTGTCATGAAAACAACTCTGAATGTTGAAGCTAAAGATGAAAAGTCTCTTCACCCTTCAGACAATAATAACCTTGTCACTGTGGAAGACAGGCTACTGGACTAGATGCATCTTACAGTTGTTAATTTGCCATTTTTAGTGTTGGACTACCATTAGATTAAAAAAAAAGTGGTTGTGGATGTAAACAATATATGTCATCAAAATAATCCCTACTGATAAATACTTGAATTTTGGTTTATGTAATGTGGTTCCCTTAAACTGGCTGTTTTGTTAGTATCAACATTTTTTCATAGAATTTTGCTTTTTTGGAAGTTTATCTAAATAAACTTCATGGAATTTTTAATTCTTCCTAATAAGTCAAATAATTGGTGTGCTAAAAAATTTCTGATTTTCCCAGGAGGTTTGTGATTCCAGGATCGCCATATTAAAAGCAACTACCAGCCCTGAAAAAAAACCTTCTGGTCAGATAGTCAGGACAGTGCATACAGATGAAATGCTTGGCTGTCAAGATATTAAAATAGTGAGCTGTTACCAGGATTCAGGCTTCCCAAAATGGGGATATCAAGAAAGGAGTCTTTCAGTAGAAGCAAAAAACCTGAAGAATGGGGAAAATAAAATAGTTATTCCTCTTAAAAGAAAACAAAATGTGTCTACATCTTGTTCAGAGAAAACAAGAAGATTGCATGTAAATACCTCCGTGTCCTCACATGAAAGAAGATACAGCTGTACTCCTGGACAAGTAAAGTCTTCTGGAAGGTACCCTTGTGATATCAGCAGTTTAGGATGTGAAGAAAGAAATGAACTGCTTGTAACTCTAGAACAGGCCGTGGCTTTTGTAACTACTATGGTGTTTCAAGATGGTTCTTCACAGCTCAACTCCGAGCAGGTTAGTGAAAGATGGGTTTTGTTTAGAGTCAGTTCTATAGAACCCTTTCGGTGTGCATTTGACTGATAAACACAAACCCGTGTCCCCTGGGCACACTGGTGTATGACATACCAACATGTACATTTAGATCACGTTTTATTTTAAACTACCGAGTAAAACTTGAAGAAAGTGAAACTGCTAGGATTTTTCTTTCAAGGCTGAAACACTTGCATGCTCTTCTACTGTGTCAATGATGTATGCAGTAACTGTAGCATACATAATAGATTTCATATTGTAAAATATTTGAGAATTTTTCTTTATAGGATTGCACAAAATCTGTCAGAGGAAACACTATTGTAATTGTACTTAACAGGCCTCTACCTCATCAGTAAAAGGAGTTGTTGTGCTGGTGAAGAATCAGGCTGATCACCGTTGTCCTCCCACTCACACTTCAACTGGCTATACTTGGAATGCTGCTAATGAAAACGATAAATTATTTTATTTCAAAACTGAACAATCATCTCTCTGGGAACAAGAACAGGCTCACAAGAAAATTTCTTGGTGAGAGTATGTGAGAAAAAATACTGTTTTGCTTTACATATGCTTTCTGCAGTAATGATGTTGGTTACTTAGCGCAAGCCTAATCTCCTTACATGTCAGACTCGTTGAGTTTCATATTGGCTGTATTAGTTCTATGTCAAGTCTGGACTAATACAAACCAAATAAGAATAGACTATTCCTTTGGGCTCAGCATATCACTGACTGCAGCCCTTGCACAATTAGGTTGGGATTCTGGTAGGAGCTGTTTACATTCACCTGCAAATCCTTTATGAGCAGTTAAAGCTGGATGGCACCAAAGAATGTTTTGTCCAGGCTTATCTTTCTTGTATTTTATCTTCCAAATCCTGAACTGCATTTCTTATCTAGCACATTTATGATGGACATCATTGTGATAAGCACCCTTTCTGAGCTTTGTTAATACTTTAAATCTTTTTAGCACAGGGTTTTTTAATGACTTTTGACATTCCAAATGAAGTTTTACTAATATTCAATAATAACACAATATAATTTTGAAGTGAAGGCTTTGTGTATCTGTTTAATGCTTGGATTAAATTTTAACAAAAAGTTGGACTATGTTTTTAAACTTCCAGTTACTGTAACCGAAGTCCATTTTTATTCCTATTAACTTAGAAATCATATCCCATAAAGGGAGAAATGAGAATTGAATCGGATTCTTAGATGTAATAGTCTAGCATGTTAGAACTTCATCAGAATATTTTATGACTTTCAGTAATAGCTGTTTTATTGTAAACAGTTGAATTTGGATTATTAAATTACAAAACACTGATTTTCAAGATGTGGGACTTGGTTGTTAGTTGCATCTCTTCCACTGCTTGAATTCATGGCTTGAAACAAGTCGTAACTTTGGTGACCTGTACTTCTCCAGCTGTAATATTGGGGTTAGGTGACAAGTAGTTTAATAGCATGTTGTCAGATTGAATATAGGTTGTTGTGAATTGAGAATAACATATCAGTAAAGCATGTACATATGAACAGTAAAAATTCAATAATAAGTTGAATAAGGATATTAGCATTTAGATTTAACCTGTGGGTAATTATTTATTGTAAGAATAGTGCAGTTGTTTAAGAATGGATCTGTAATGCATACAGCAATACCTAGTGATCCATGTGATTTCTAATATGTCCAAACCCTTGGGATTGTGGTCTCATACCATCAAAAATGCTTTATAAAATGATTATTTTTCTGTATTGCCCAAAATAGAACTTAGTAAAAAAAGACACACATAGTTGGTAAATCTATATACTGATATATATATATATAGATATATAGTTGGTTACGTCTATTTAAAATAGCATGAATAAGGGAATTACAGACATTTGCAAGAGGTATGGAAATACACGACAAAGAGAAAGAAGCCTTTTGGATTTAAACAGCATATTAACACAGGGCAGTTATGGCAGTTTAGATTGTGTAGCAACTTTTAAATCAGTGTTTTATAATGCTACATCAGTTTAGCCTCTGTGATCTTACTTGGGTACATTGAAGTATTACAGGGATGCCAGTTGGTGTTTTGGATTAAGGTTGCCCTTTAAGAGTTAAACAAGGATTTGTTTTCTTTATGTGTATGTGATAAAGCATATCTGCTAGGATGTTTTATTTTCTTAGAGAACATAGCTTTGAGTATTACTGAATTGAGAATTTAATATTCAAATGCAGTATTCTGTTCTTATAGGAATAAGGAAATGTCTTGGGTTAACTGTTTAGTATTAGATGCTAATTAAACAAACAGTAAATAGACTGACTAAATCTAGTAGCATATAGTGTGTGTTAATGAACTACTTCTGTGCAGGCAAGTGTTGTTTCAAATGCTACAGTGCAAAGTTCCAATAATTTGCTTCAATGCAAAAGATTTCCTGAGGACTCTACTTCAAGTTTATGGTGATGAAATCAGCTGGAAACAAGGCAAGTATTGAATCCATGATCTCATCCTGTAATCTCTGTGCTATTGGTGTTTCTGTTAAGATCACTAAGTGTAGAAATAACTAAATTGGTGGTTAAGTAATATATTGAAAAGCAGAGTTCAGTACCATGAAAAAGAGCACCCTTCTTGGGGGAGATTGTGACCAGAGGCTTGGCACATCAAGATAACATATTTCTTCTCAGAGTAGGAATCAAATAACTGAGTAATTTAAGGATAGCTTCCAGTGGAAACAAAAGCTCTCAGCACAGTCCTGACTATAGCCAAAAAGGTCAAACTACTTCATGTTTCATATTCCCTAGAAAAAAACTTCCTCTGCTCAAAGGAAAGGCTGAAATAAATCCCAGAGATGCTCATAGCTGTCAGAACTAGAAATCATTGAATGGCCCGTGTTTTTTTGATAGTAACAAGACTCTTCTCTGTGGATTTAAAAGCAACTGCAAACAACAGGGATAAGATGTAAATATGATCTCTTGTTTGGGTTTTTTTTTCAGTTTTTGGGGTTTTTTTTGGTTCCATGTATCAAATTACTGCTGAGTGAGTTACAAAAGTACACATGACCTTTCAGGGAGGGCTCCCTCTATGGAGAATCGTCAACTTGTGCTCAGCATTTGAAAAGTTTCAGTAAATCACAGTAAACTCTTGATCTTTCAAAATCTGGTGTGAAGATCTGTATGAAAACCAGCACTGGAAATGGGAAAGATGGGGAAGGAAATGCCATAATGGGACTGGTGGTAGTGACAGTTTTGTAACCTGTACACACAGAGGAAGTACTAGATAGGTTAGAGCCTACCTGATCCATGGGATTTGAATCTGAAGTTTCTGGTAACCAAAAGAATTCTTGTCTAGGCTTTTAAACTTTGAAACTTGATGTTTCCTCACATATTATTTCTGCTATGAAAAAACAAACAAAGCTCCAATAAAACAAACAAAACCCCTAAAATTCTTTTTAGAGTAGTCCTGAAGCTGTAATTTGCATTATGGACATGAAAATTTGCATCCAGGTAAGGTGTAGCATGGAGTTCTCTATAAATGTACCTGTAGGTCATCATTTGAACTTACTTAGGGGTTACTGAAGAGGATACTTAGGTGTATCTTTGAATATATCACAAAGCAATGTAGTTATTAGTTTCTCCTGTTCTTTGTAGAGCTGCAGGACACATGTTGAGATTGTAGTTCAAAGGGAAGTGAAACAGCCCTGGGCTTGGCCCATCCTATCCATCTATGTGAACATGAGGGTGCACTGTAAGCACATATGATCCTATAAGACAGAAGGTTCTGAGTTTTGGAAATGATGCATTGTGCACCCATATGTGAATTCATATATATATGTTAACAATCTTGATCTGATTATTTGGAAGGAAATCTCTCCCTGATTCCCAATAGCAATTTTGTGGATATCAGTCAAGTTAACAACAATAAGAAAACTGTACCAGAGTGAGACTCTTATAAGAAGAACTTCAGCTTGAAATTTTTCAGTTCTAAGAAAGAGAGGTTTTTACAGTAAATCTAGGGAGCCAGAAGTTTACTTATATTTGAAAACTTGAAAAAAATCAACCAACCAAAAAAATCCACCCCAACCTCACAAAACAGCTCTTTGAAAATATGCAATACTGAACTTCCTCTTGTGTAGTCATGATATTGATTGTTAGAGCTGCAAATTCAATGCTTAGCATTTTTCTTGAGTAAATACTTTTCTGATGTGTGTCTGCAAGAAAGATGGGCCAAACTCTAGAGCTATGTTTCAGTATGGGAGGTAATTTAAATATTTTGAATAACTTGTTTTTGTAGTTGCCGATTGTGTCGTGTTAGATCCAAGGATTGCAGCATGGCTGATAAACCCCAGTGACACAGTTCCTTCCTTTGAGTGTTTAATACAGAAGTATTTTGAAAAGCCTTTTTCAAAGGGAACAGAAAATACAGATACACGCACTTTGAGAAATGTATCTGTAAGTAGTTTGTTTTCAGTTGTTTGTGGTTGAGTTAAAAAGGGAAGGAAATTATAATAGAATTGCTTTTGCTTAGAAAATATTGCAAAATAAAATAGATAATGCTTTTCTAATGGAAGAACATGATTCTATTAATGCTACATGTTGGAAATCTAAAGAAAGGGGAGAAGAGGAGATTTCACTGCATTCTACCAAGATGGGAGCTCATCCTCCAGGAACACCTGTAAAATTTTCCTTCAAAACTGTAAAGTTCAGCAACAACATTAATTAATATATAATTTTATACTTTTTCTGTTCATCTGCCTGCAAAATTATTTCCACCTCTCCTTTCCAAAATGTCTAATGCTGTGTTCTCCAATTCCTGTGGACTTGTAGCCTATATTTAGTTGTTATTAACAATTTTGCTAAATTTCACACCTGGTGAAGACACCACATCATAGGCTGAGAAACATCAGTGAGTCAAATGTGAACCTTCAAGCACTTTTATGAAAAAATCTGTGAATTTTAATTCTCAGTGTGAGAGAATGCATGATGAACTTTTTGAGATGTTATGCCCTGGCAATTTCTTCCTATATCTTATCAAATGTCTTCCTGTATGCCTATTGAAATGTATTTCCTGAATGTTACAAAATATTTGTGTCTGTTTTGGGCCATGGTAATCTACTGTGGACACATTAGCCTTCAGAGGTTGTTTGAATGATAAGATGTAGAGCAATCTAAATAATGGATTGTTTGATGCCATTCACTTCTCAAAGACCTCGCTTGTTCAGAACAAGTATTGCACCATGGTTATAGGACTTGTAGGGTACAAACCCACAGATGTCAACGGGGGTTAGAGCATGAACAGAGGTCAGCAGTATTGGCACCTACCCATCAGCGTAGACATTCTGGACAAACCAGAGCCAGTTTACTTTAAAACACTCTAAACTGCAGTTGTTCAGAAGCTACTTCATGAATTAAGTTATTAGTGTTGGGAATAGACAAGCAAACAGACAGAAGTTATCTATGGTTATTTCTATGTGTGATGGCCCTGCTGTGAGTCAGCATCCTTAATCTTGTCTCTTCCCTTAGCTTGACTTGGTCTTTTGTTCTTCAGATATCACATCTGTTCTTAGCTATTTTTCAACTCTGTCATCCTGATTCCCAGCTCTGAGTTAAATATTGAAATTTTATTTCCTTCCTGTCCTACTTCAGGTCTAGTTTGTTTCCTTGCTCCAACCATCTCCAGTGTCTTTATGCTGACTTGTTCACTTAATTCCCAGTTAATCCCTCCTTGGAACATCCTGTGCTTATTCCCCCCATTCCTTATTCTTTGTCACCTGGACTCTCACACTTCCTTTTTGGCTTTTCTCTTTGCTCAGTGAGTCCCAGTTCTTCCTGTGAATCCTGGCTCTTTGCCAGGTTTATCTCTTCAATCTTCTTGCTCTGTTTTTACTGGTAGATTCCTAGCAGTTGTCTGTACTGCCAGAGGGATCTGTGGTGATACATCGTCTTGTGCCTCACTACTTCAGTGTAGCTCCTTGTCTTGTGCTAGTCTTGTCCACCCACCACAGTACTTGGAATGACTGCTGGTTTATTCTGTAGCCCACAACTCACCCACACACCACGAGCATGAAGATGTGCTGCTTGCTGCTTGTCTGTATATTTGGTGCTGTGCCGAAGTGGTCGTGGTCCATATTCCCTGAAACATTTGCTGGAACAGGTGCTAAACACTATGCTGGTCATGTCATCACTGCATTTACTGATGAGGAATCTTGGTGTCAGTTGAAGCCTGTCGCTGGGCTCTTCCACTCCAGAAAGGGATCAAGCAAGCGGTCTGTATTTCACAGACAGCTCATTTGTTCCAGAACAAGTTGGTATGGACTACGTTTCTTGGAGAGAGGTTGATGACTTTTCACTGCAGTGTGTACTAGATTGTTTTAGAACAAAGATTATCACCAGTGGATCTAGATAGTTCAGCTTTGAAGAGAGCCCTCTGCATCCTACCTTTCAGGGCCTGCTGTTTCTCAGTCTTCATTAAGTTTATTTTTAATGGTCATGTTCTTGGAGCGAATAGTCATACTCTGTGTTTGTATACATTTCAAAATGGTATTCTAGCCAATTGAAGGAGGTGGCCTGGTGCTGTGTGGAACACCTCTGGGAAGGAAGTGAACAGTTCTGGCACAAAAGTAGCAGTACTTATATGAGAAAAAAAAATGCAGGGAATTTTTCCTCATTTTACAAGTAGTAAGAAAACTCTGACTTCAGTGTCAAAGGCAGTTTATCGATAAAATATTTCTCTGTACTTGATGCAAAATGTAAATAAGGAACAGGCAAAATCTGGAATGTTCATAATCTGTAGTGCTGTGTTAATGATTTGGGTTTGTCAGAAATCTAAGAACATTTCTAAAATGTTAACAGAAGGCATACAGAAAAGCACATTTTTACAATTTATACATATTAAAAAAGAAAGTCTAAATATTTTTATGTTAGCAATATTTTTGTTAGTTATTGATTTATTTTTGATTTATTTATATCAGTATCAAAACTTAGGTGTGAACTTGGAGAAGCTTTATAATGTAATGATGGACCTTGCTGATGGCTTAAAGGTAAGACATAAAAAGAATTTGCTCAGGAATAACTATGTAAGTATCGAATTAAAGAGAGTTAATGATTATTTCTCATTCAAATTGGAATAATAGAATGCTTCAGTCCTTAGTGGTTTACATTAGTAGTCAACATTTAAAATAAATTGCCCATCAAACTTGCCATCTTTTCTAGAAGGAGATGGTGAGCGTCAAGCTTAATCTTTAGAAGAAACTTTTTCTCTACAACAGTTAATTAAATGAAGATTCTGAGAACAAGACAGTTTCATAATATTGTGACTTTTCTTTTAGTGTTTTAAATCTATATGTTACTGTCTAAAAAGTATTGACAGAGGTAAAACATAGTATAGCTGGTTTTTTTCCATGTATTACCTGTGTATGAAAACTCTCAGCATATCTTTTGTTCTAGATTGTGTTAGCCAAGCAATGGTCACACACTGGAACAGGCTTCCCAGAGAGGTGGTTGATGGCCCAGGCCTGTTGGTGTTTAAGAGGCATTTGGACAGTGCACTTAATCACATACTTCAAATTTTAGTCAGCCTTGAATTGACCAGGCAGTGGGACTAGATGGTCTTTGTAGGTCCTTTCCAAGTGAACTATTGTATTCTATTTTACCCCTTATTGCAGTTCAGAATAAATCTCAAGAAGTCTGTTAGTGTGTGTGTGTGTGTGTGTGTGTGTGTTTGTTTTCTGCCTGTGATCATATACCTGGAAAAGTGCCAGGATATAGGGATATGCTTAGGTGCTGGTGGAGGGGACATCACAGTTTCCTGGGGATTTTCTTTGAAGTTGCTAGTAGCAGGTGTAGGGCTTAGATCATTAGGTGATGGAACCATATAAATGTGGATATTCAAGTAGCCCAGCAGCATGGTGAACAATCTGAAGGGAGGCAGCAGGGAAACACCAAAGGCACAGGAACACCGAGATCCAGCCTACAAGAGTTTTTAGACAAGTCAGATTGCTTCAGTGGTTAGAAAAAAACCAGACTTTCTGTTCTCTGTAACTAATTTGGGAGCATAACCCTATCAACTCTTATTTTCTTCCTAATGAAAACAAAGTTATGAACTATGAATATTTGCTTAATTGTTCAGCTGAACAAAGGAAAAGGGATAACTGTGTGTCCTATTATAATGAAGATTGATTTAAAAATAAACTGTTAAGAAAAAAAAAGGTATATATATTTCTTTATTAGCATTCTTGTACAAAATGGTTACTATTGCAGAATTCCTAGTAACAGCATTTAGATACTATGATTTACACTAAGTAGTACTTCATGCCACAAACAGTGTTGTCGTGCAAAAAGGGAATGTACAGAAAGTGAAATACTCCTCAATGGAAAATGCATTCACCTAATGACACTAGGGTATGTTTTAAGATCAAAATTAGCTGGTACTGAAGAATGTATTTATATCTTACTTTACAGGCTCAAGGCTTGTGGAACTTATTTTGCACATTAGAGCTTCCACTTATCAAAATTCTGGCAGGTATGAAAGTTCAGTTCAAAATATGAATCTTCACTATTTTCACACAGCTGCTGACTATGCTCAAGTGGGATATAATTCCTCAGAATATGAAATGCTATCTTAGCCTCATAACAGCTGTGTGAGTTTGAGTTTCCATTTTATAGTCTAAGAAGCATGTAAGATTGAAATTGTCAATTATAAATGTTCTTAACCTAAAATTGTATTTACAGTGATGGAAACACACAAAATATATGTGAACAAACAAGAACTGAAAAAAACATCAGAGATCCTAGGGGTAAATTTTGTATTAATATTTTTTCTTGAAAGTTGTATAGCATGATCTTTGTGCATTTACTGAGGGTAACTGATTAAAAATAGACGGAACATTTGTCATATTTTATGTAATAGTTTGGGGCTTTTAGTATATTGTTACAAATAAAACTAATTATATTTACATTTTAGGGTACTTCCTTATTTATTTAGGCAAGTAAAAATGAGACATTTGCTTCATCAGCCTTGCTGCAGAACTGAAATTGCAGTGCAAAATGCAGAGGTCCTTTTGGGTTATGTGTTGTAGAGTAAAAATGGTAATGACTCTTTCTGAACCTACAGTTTCCAGTAACTGTCTTCCTGAGAAGTGATAGAGTTCTCTCCCTCTTTTTGTGAACAATACACTCTTTAAATGAGTGTTCTTTGATAAAAATAGCTACAAGAGAATCCCACTTTGTAACATAAAATTTGGTTAGATAATCATAGTGGTCCAATAGATTGCTAATTTATCAGAATAATTTGCATAGCTTTGCTTCTCACAGATCTCTATAGGCTTCAGTAACCTAAATTCTTTGACCACAAATGTCGGTACTTCTTACTACAATAAATCCCCTTCCCAGATCATGAAGAAATAAAAATGAAGGAGTATATAAGCAATCTATTCAACCAAATGTTGTTAGCCAGCAATGATGACACAGTATCAAGTACTCCATTTCTGAATAAAGGTCCAATATTCTCATTAACCTTAGAAGTAGCAGATATTGAAGAAAATAATAATGTGAACAGAATAATTTTGATGTCCTAATTTATAGTTGCGGCTCAAAGAGCTTGAACAGGAAGCTCATGAGGTTGCTGGAGAACGATTCCTCTTGACCAGCAGTTGTCAACTCCGAGAGGTAATATTTGTACTATTTCTACTTGAGGAGGTGTAAGTTCTATAAATTTACTGATACCGAAGAACTGTTAAGTATATGTATCCTTACAACTTCTGAATTATTTCCTTCTATATTATCTTATTTTCCGATGTTAATGAAGGACCTATCAGTTTTTCATGAATATGACAATGTTGAATAATCTGTATTTGAATGTATTTACATAAATTCTGTATTTATTTTTAGTAAATATATTACTGTTTTAGTAGCTCAAAAATAAAGATCTGGTCTTTTCAATACTGTGTTAGTTCTCTTTGCTACAGTATACTCTATTTACCTTGAAATTTGTTTTCTGTGTAAGTTCAAGCACCCAATAATTTTTCTTTCTATTTTAACACTTGAAACACTGAAAGATTTATTGTCTTACTGTAGGTACTATTTGATAAGTTAAAGCTGCATATGCTGTGTGAGAAACTTCACAGAACTGAAATACAGCAACTTGTATCCACCTCAGAAGTTGTGGTGAGACGGGGAAGGGTTTTAAAACCAGCTGCATGATTTAGCAAGGCTTCTGAGTTATATTCCAGTGAAATTGGAATTTTTCTTAAGTTTTCCTAATGATCTTGATTTATTTTTGTATTGTACTATTTGTACTACAATTACTTGTGCCAGAAAAGAAAGTTGCACTGTATGATGGGGAGAAACAAAGCAGCTAATGAAGGTCTCCCCTTGAGCCTCCTTTTCTCCAGGCTAAACATCCCCAGCTCCTTCAATTGTTACTCATCAGCCTTGTGCTCCAGACCCTTTTCCAGCTCCGTCCTTCTCTAGACTCACTCCAGCACCTCAATCTCCTTTTTGAAATGAGGGGTCCAAAACTGAACACAGTACTCGGTGCTGAGTACAGGGTGATGGTCACTGCCCTGGTCCTGCTGGACACACTATTGCTGAGCCGGGCCAGGTGCCCTTGGCCTTCTTGGCTACCTGGCCACACCTGGTTCATGTTCAGCCACTCTCAACCAGCACCCCCAGGTCCTTTTCCACCGTGCCCTTTCCAGCCACTCTGCCCCAGCCTGTAGCACTGCAGGGGTTGTTGTGACCCAGGGGCAGGACCTGGCACTTGGCCTTGTTGAACCTCAGACCATTGGCCTTGGCCCATTGATCCAGCCTGTCCAGATCCTTCTGTGGAGCCTTCCTGCCCTCCAGCAGATCAGCTCTTCCATCCAATTTGGTGTCATCTGCAAACTGACTGGGGGTGCTCTTGCTCCCCTTGTCAGATCATTAAAAAAAAAAAAAAAAAAAAAAAATCATTTTGTTATATAATACTAGCAATGGAGTTTCTTTTTAGAAGAGAAAAAGCCTCTGTGCAGCTGCACCTGTTTCTGATTTGGTGCCACAACTGTATTGCTCCAGTTTACACAGGAGTTAGAGTAAAGTGCTCAACTCATTGCTGAACATGAATGTCTTTGGGGAAGGTAGAAGGGGTAACATTTATTTCTCAAGGAGGAAATTCCACTTTTCAGTCAAGTGTCTGAACTACCAAATATGATCTCCAGTGACCTCAACAGTATAACCATTAAATCCACACACTACTCAAGGAGAAGGAGGTTTCATAGATCAAACATGTAATCTTGGAGAGTGACAGAGAGCCTTGGGAAATGGGAGGGATCAGTGAAATAGAATTAATGTCATCTTTTTGTGGGGACATAAGATTTGTTGCTGTAATCAAACCAATACTTTTATGTAGTCCAGTACTCTTTCCAACAACTGCTGAGACTTGGTTATTTAGAGAAAGGTAGGATGAAGCCTTCCAGGAGATAAATAGCAGACAATTAATCTTAAGATGTTGTTTCTCCCTGGTAGCAAGAAAAAAACCCTTATGCTTTTAAAGATACATTGTAGTGCAGTTGTATCTGTTTTTCACCCTGGACTATTGTAGTTCCAGGTATTTATTTGTTGTACCTATAAATATCCAATCTCTATTTTAATAACTTAATTCTTTTTCTCAGAATTTTTTGGCAGTTTCCAATCAAAGTAATCATAAATATGCTTTATTTTATTGGTTTTTAATTTGACAATTCCAATTTCTCTTGAAGTTTTCCTGGAACTTTTATTAAAGCATGAACAGGAGAAATTCTCCTCTTGGATTGTGTGTGTATAAATATGTATGTGCGTATATATGTATTATTTTGTCTACTTCTATTGTGTTCTCTCTTGCATTAATGCTGCATAGCACAAAAAATAAACAAAAGGCCATAAATAACACACATCACACCCCAGTATTTTCAAAGTTTCTGTGAAAAAGTTTTTGTGTCTGAGTCTTTTTGTCCCTGTCTGGGACAGGAGTGAAAATGAAATGGGAAGGAGTAATCTCCAGCCTTCCTAAAGAAGGCAGGAATGAAAGGAGGCTTCCTTGGGCCTGGGGTGGGATTGCTTGTAGGACATCATCCATCAGCCAGTATTTTGTCCATACAGCTTGTCAAGAAAATTTCTTCCTCCGAAATGTATTCTGTTAAGGTTTGTTTAATAATATAACTTAAAGAAAAGTATGTCAGTAATTCACATTCTTGATTTTGCAGCTAAATAAATTGCAAGATCTTCACCCTTTGCCTAAGATAATTTTAGAATACCGCCAGGTGAGCTGATATTTTTTCACAAAGTGTAGCTGCACTGAAGCAAAATTTAGCAAGGCAGATAACATATTCATAGTTAAACAAATAAATAAGTTGGCTCTAGTGAAAGTTCATTCAAATACTAATTTGTAGTCAGTATTCTTAAGAGTTTTAAATTTAAATGTTTATAGTTGTTTTGCACTATGCTAGATTATAGCTAGCAAACAACTTGGTTGCAAAAATAATTGGAAAACTTCAAGTAATAATGTTAATTCTGTTAAATTTGTGTTCTCTTAATAATTAATACTGTTAAGTTTGTGTAGTGCTATAAAGCATATTTAGAGCAAAACATTTATTTTTTGAGTTCTGAAGAAATGCTTTGCATAAAGTGAAGGAGATAACTGTTTGTAGGGGATTTTGGGGTGATGAGCCGCCTGAAAATCCAAAATGAATTAGTTAGTCTGCTCTCACACTTAATCGTGACATTTTCCGTGATTGAGCTTCCAAGAATTTAAAAAAATAAAAAAAAGTTTAAAAGTGTGGGTTTGTGTTTGGTTCAGATTTTTTTTTTTTTTTTTATAATTTGTTTGTGGTTTTGTGTGTGTGTGTGTTTGGTTTGCATGTACTTTATTGAGCTGGAGATATAAGATGTAAAATAATAAATTCCAATAGTTCATTTAATAGTATCTGCAAAGCCCCGGCTTTAGGTTATAACCAAGCACTTACCTAACTTATGTGAATAGGTTAAGCTATTAGTGAGTATAAATCCATTATTTCCTAGGATAACGCTGTCTTTAAAAAAGAAAAGTCTACAAACAAGATGCATTTGGAAATTAGGATCTTTAATTTGAAAAATTTCTTATTTTTATGAATAAACATCTATCTTAAATTTTTTGTATTTTAGGTTCATAAGATGAAATCAACTTATGTGGATGGACTGCGAACGTGCATGAAAAAGGTAGAAATATATACAGTAGCTTGTAAAGTCCTAAAAAGATGTGAGATGATTGCAGTGTTTACAGTTTAAGAACTTTTATACATGGTAATTTTAAAAGTATTTCTTTTTTATTTTCTTGTTTTGATTGCAGTGAATTTTTATTACTTTTATTTCTGTTACTTAATTTTGATACTTATATTAAATAAAATTTAGCAGTGTGTCTTCATTTTTTTTTTGTTTTTGTTTTTTATTTTACTTGATTAAAGGGATTTATTTCCTCTACTTGGAATCAAACAGGAACTGTGACTGGCAGACTTTCATCCAAACATCCTGTAAGTGAGCTTATTGGAAGATTTGCATTTTAATTGAAATGAAAAATTAATATTACTTGAACAAAATATGTAATTTTTTAACACAGGAAATATTTGTTTTCATGCAAGTCTAGCAGTTGCTGTATTGTATCTAAATGGACAGAAAAAGCTTACTAAATGGGTATTTTACTCTAGGACATATGTTCTTACAAATATTTTGTGTTATCTGTGTATCAGAATTAACATTATTACCTGAAGTAGAGGAATACAGTTGTGAGCAATGCATGTACCCTCAATACTTCCTTGTCATGTATTCCTGGTGTTCATGAACCACTCCTTCTAAAGGATCAGTGAGCCCTGGAAGGTGGGTGTTACAGAAAAAAGGGACGCTCTCTTCTTCTGGAGATTGGCTTCAGGCCTCATAGCAATAAAGGGCTCAGCTGGCAATGCTGGTGCTCTGGAAGTCTTGCTTATATGACTGTGGCATTTGGGCTCTGTGCTTCCTCTCATGTCTTTGACTATAATGATCTCCATGTACATGCTTGTGCTTGAAATGTGTTTTATTTGATATTCTGGACTGCTGAGGGCTTGGGTTATCTTTTTTTTTTTCTTCTCCCCCACAAAATGGTCTTTTAAGGACATATTTGAATGTATTCTATGATCCCTTTTTTCTTGGTGTTTGTGATGCATGCTGTGCTTTGGCTGTACAGACTGGTGAGACCTTTGTGTTCCCCTCTGTCACAGCCCATGGCTGCATGGATGAGAGTGCAGGACCTGGTGTGGGAGGAGATGGGGCTGCAGAGCTGAAGGGGCTCAAGGCATAGGTGAGAGAACAGCAGAAGAAAAGTAGTGACTGCCTGACTGGGGAAAGTTTCTGTTTGGTTTAATCATGGCCTTTTCTAGTAAAGACCTGGCCTCTGGCCCTGGGATGACTGGGAACAGATGCAGAGATGGGACTTGGCTCATGAAGGCTAGAGGGAATCTGTGAGGTCCTTGTCCCTTTAACTTGTGCCCCAAAGTGTTGTCATTTGTTATCCGTGCAGATTTGGGTACTGTTTATCTCTGTGCAGGACCCAGCCTTAAGCTTTGTGGGTACAAATGGCGTTAGGAGCTTTCTGCAGTCTTGGGAGAAAGTCCACGGTCTTCCACAGCTCTGTGTGGCAGCAGAGATGTAAACGTTAACAGCTGTGACCACTTTGCATGCATGGGCTCGTGTGGTTCCTGGCAAGTCCTGCCTGGAGTGATGACTTCCGAGTTCTGACAGAAACCCATCCTGGGAGTTCTCACCCTCACCATACTGGTGACTTCCTTAGCTCTTCCTTCACCTGTCTTCACAGTTCAGGTTTCATTTAAATCTTCCTACCCTCACGGTCCATATTCCCTTACAGTTTGTCATCAAACAATTTATAGGAAGTGCTTGTGCTCTTTTGTTGAACAAAAATCAGTGTTTAGGATTCTGAATTAACAACACAATGGGGAAGTGTTACTGCTGCTCTCTCTTCTCATGCAACCAGATGGGAGAAAGTGATGGGAAAATGGAAAAGATGATCATGAAGGTCACAGTTTGCTGAAGTTTCTGATGTGATGCTCAGGCATTTCCAAGTCAGAGCTGAACAGACAGCTGTCTTGAACAACCACATACAACACAAAGTGATCTTTGGCCCATCATAATAAAAAGGACATGAATCTATTTTTCTTAGAAGTTGATTTTCTTCAAAATAATGCTGCTAAAGTTAGCATCCAGGGCTGCCTAAGGCTGGCTTTTCCTTCTAAGGAAAAACATTGGCATGGCTTTTTTTGTTTGAAATGTTTATGGAACTTATACCATCTGTTTCTGAATCACTTATTGATATAGAAGATACACTGCAGTGCCCAGTCACTTTGCTAAGTGTTAAAGGATTGGGAAGATTCTTGCCAGAAATCATAAATATTTGATATATTTTTGCAGTTACTATGATATTATGTCAAATTTTTGCTGAATTTTTGCTGAGGTAGTTTATTTTTAACTGTTTTAAAATGCTTGAACAAGGGATTAAAGCAAAAGATAAGCGTGAATCAGATACTGTGAGAATTCAAATGGAAAAACATCCCATATTCTACAGTGCTTCTGAGAGATGGGATTCCAAACAAAGGTTTCTTTATCTTTCTTTTGTTTTGTAAAGGTAATGGATCTATCTGTCCTCTTTCCTTTAAGGCATTTAATGGAGTCCAGGAGGGATTTACTTACAGGTTTGAGGGGAAATGACTAAACATTAGATACAGAGCAGTATTTCTTTTTCAGATAAACTCTACTGTCATCTTCTTTCAGACAGTTCCACATTTGATATACAGATGATGTATATTTTAGGCTTTATGTGGGTTTTTCTCAATAGATAAGTTTATTCACATGAATTTTTATGACTTTTATGTTGTAGCAACTTAGAGGGAGTTTCTTAGCAGCACTTTACTTCAGTGGCTCTCCATGTGTTCATCTACTTTAGTTTAACTGTGCACTTCATTTCTTCTCATTTGGCTTCTTCTTCTACGATATGTGTGCTGTATAAATCATATGTTTTTCACAAATAACAATGTTAATGTATTATTGTTAAACAGGGACACATTTGATCTTGCAGTCTCCAGTGATTGCATTGTAGGTGTCTATTTGCTGCTCTTGGAGAACCTGAGTATCTGAAACATAGAAGTAAATATAAACCCTACAAATTATTTTACAATGTATCCATAGGGTAGTTATTTTTTTTCTCTATGATGGATTGCTTATGACTATTAGGGGAATTTAATTAGGTTTAATATTTGAATATGTTATTTTCAAATAGCTTTTGTATAAATATATTAGTCTTGTCTACATTAGGATTCTCTTTTTTATATTGCTCATAGATAACTTTCCTATTAGATATATTTATGACCTTCATAAAAGCTTGTGTAATGTTCTCCAAACCCACCTGGAAATATATTTTTTCAGCCTCTCATATTTTAAAGCAGAAATAAGTCAAGACATGAGTGGAAAAGCTTAAACCAAATTAAGATCAAGCCCCTTTCAGAATGAAATGAGAGAAATCCTAACTTGAGATGTAAAGATTGCATACAATTAGATGTTACAATTTGGTTTAAGATGTAAATTTCAGTGCTAGAATCAGATATTCTGTATTAAGATTTCTTTCCTCCAGGCTTCTGCAGCAGGGAGAACTGAAATGCTGCTAATGAGTTTATGCTTCTCTACTTCAGAAGATGTTTGTATCATTAAAGTAAAAAGCATAAAGTGGTGGCCTTTAGGGAGCATTTCCTTCCTTTTAGTAACAAAAAGTTATGCTGAAGATAAATAAAAATTTTCACCTTCTTGGAGCAAGTGGAAAAAATAAAAAAGCATTCCTATTTGTCCTCAGGAGAATGCTTTTTCAGCTTGTCAAAAACGACAAAGAAATAAGATAATTTAACCTATCGGTCAAAGAAGCATGTTAGCCTATAGTTTGGAAATCAGGAATGTAGTTTGAAAGGGAAACTAATTAGGGCATATTGAATGTTAACATGCTTAAGGAAGGATCATAAAGAACCTGAAATATTGAATGTATCTCAGTCTCTTCAACAGATATACGATTTTCTGGTGGTGAATGCACAATAGAGAATTACATGCTTGTTTGTTAGAAAATGTGTGTTGCAAGTAGTGTTTGGAATATGAATAATGAATTTACCCATCTGGTTTTTATTCTAAGGGGAGAGACAATCCCTTGAAGTAGAGGCCCCTCTGAGCAACTGCCATCCAAAATAAGTCTGTTCTCTCAATTAACTTAGCAAACCAGTATTTCTGATTATCCATACTGTATCTGTGTTATTTCCCCTCTGGGCTGTGTTTTTTTGGAGTGAATAGACTAGTTTTCTCTGAGGTAAAATGGAAATGTGGTTTTGAGGTAGTTTTGGGATTGTTTCTGGACAGTGTGGATGAGATTCTGCCTGTTTATCTCCCTTTTGTAGCAGAATCCCAGTAGGTTTTACATTTTGACATCCCCACATGCTCACTCCTAGCAGGGTGGTCTGACAGAATCGTGCTACCAAAGCCGTTGTGACAGCTCTCAAATTTCAGGCATTTTGTCCAAGGCCTCATTAAGGCTACAGGCTGATGTGTGATACTGCAAATATTCTTTCTGAAAGTTTGAAGTCTGTACTCAGATTCCAGCAGAAATGTTCTACAAGGTGTTTCAATTGTGATAAGATTCTACAGTGTCTTGTTTTATCCCTGCCCCTTTCTTTCACAGCTTTTAGAAGGTTTGGCAGAGGCTGATGCAATGTGAGGAGCCAGACACCAAGTCTAGGAACACGGATGTGACTGCATTTTGCTTTTTTTTTAACCCACTCACCTGAAATGAGCCAAGGCCTTGGCTGCTTTTGCAACTGCACTGCTAAGAGTAAGATTTTTGTGAACTTGTTCATACCTTGTCCAACTGAGAAGAATATTTACTTAAGATGGACAGATGGTATGGGCCTTACATTTTCATTGGTCTTGGAATGTGTTTGCTATTTTTTTTTACGTATGTTTATTGGAAAGCACTGGGGATAAAGACACGTCAGACACATCACAGGTTCATGTAAAAAGTCTTCTATATAAATTGTCCAAATATACATACATATATATATATATATATATAGTCCAAAGTCTTCTATAATATCATCTAGGCTAATGTGGGCTTTGCTTAAAACAAGGGTAGATTATCTCAACAGATATGAGAATGTGTCTGTGCTTTCTTGGGCCTTTGAATTAAAGCAATTTAATGTTGTATTTTCTAGTCAGTACAAACCCCTGTCACTCAGATGAGCTGACGTGCAGTTAGAGAAAGCCAGAGTATGCATGCTGATTGTTGTGGTTGGTTGGTGTTCTCTGAGTATTTTTTGCATTCAGAACATATTTTTGTGCCATATTTCTTTTCAGTATGTTTATTCCAATAAACACTCTTGAGTCATATGGTGATTATGACTGCACTAATAGCACTAAAATAGTATCTCATTTTATGAGTAGAGTCATGATGTTTTTATAGTCTCTTTTGTTGTTGCTTAGTTTTTTTAAAAGTAATCTTAGTGAAGGCTTCAAGAAACTGTATTTACAGTGTTGGAGACAGAAGTTCTCTATTTCCTCTTCCTCACTCATCACAGTTTGTTTTATGACAGGAAAATTGTACTTTAAAATGACTGAATGGGCATGTTGACAAGACTTTGGTCCAATTACATTTTCAGGATGAAATTTTACACTACCTTAACATTGCAATAGAAAGTTCTTAGGTACTAGTGTGACAGCTGTAGTATAGAAGGTCACTGTTGGTCATATCATAACACTCATATCTGATGCTCCAGAACATCATTGTGTTGATTTATTACCCAAATGCAGAAACAAGGTTTCTTCATTACAGACCCTTGTTCTCCCAGCATCTGGACTACAGTGTCCTTTTCTATGATATATGCACATCTTTGGCATTCTCTCTTGTAATGCTCCTGATTTGTATAGATTCATTTATCTCATGGTGAGTGTGGTGTATCCAATACATGGACAAAATTTTATAGCATAATTTGGCTCAGTAAAGCTTGTAGCATCATCTGGGCTGTAATTTTGTAGAAACAAGCAGTTCAATCCTGTCCTCTTCTGTTTCAGATTATCTTTATAATTGTTCTGTGTGTTATTTAAAGAAAGGTAATGTGCAGACAGTATAAATCTGCTTCTTTGCAGTAATAGCATAAAATATACTTGCATTTTATTTATGCAGGGTAAGATAGTCTGTCATTTTTTCTTCTACAAGCTAAACATAAGCACAGAAACAAACAGAGCAATTAAAATTGACAGTTCAAAAATGAAAGATTCTATACAACTTGGAAAAATATTGGCCAAATCAGTTTTAGCACATGAAATATTGGCTATGGAGGCTGAAATCCTCCTTCACTGTCTATTGCTATCCCGGGCTCTGCAGCTTCTGTGCCGGAGCACGAGGTGCTGTGATCTTCCAGAAGCGTCTCCAAAGCGAAGGCGCTCAGCAGGATCAGCCGCACACACCCACCCACGCACACAAACGCACACACAGCTTCAGTAATACGGGTCAGCGGCAAAGAGGCAGGAAGGGTCTTTGCATAGAGTTCCACAGGAGCAGTTTATTGCTTCCACACTGTGAAGGATTCCAGGGGCAAAGACCAGTGGGGGGAACCTGGAGTGGAGAACTTTCTATGGCGTGGGACAAATAAGGTAACAAGGGGGCGGAGAGGCTCACGAGCCAACCAAGGGAGCAGAACTGGGGTATATTACCGCAGCAGGGCAAAGCATTCTGAGAGAAGCCTTTCTGGTCACCCTACCCTAGGAAGGATTCTCTGGTACCAGGGACTGACTGTCTCACCAGCTGACTCTCTTAGTTCCTTGTACCGTAGGCTCGCTGGCCTCCACAACTGTCCTTTAGTTTCTGGCAAAAGAAGTTCTCAGAGAAGCTTAAATTTGTAGAAATGGGAGGAAAAAAGTTCCTCTAAAATTTTCCTATGCTAGAGAGATGACAGCACTGCATACTTCCACTTGTTTCTTTAAAATTAGAAGATGATATATTTCAATCCTATATGTATAAATCAAATTGTCAGCACTTGAGCATTTATTGCTATAAATGGGCATTGTTAAGGTTGTTGATTATATGCTGATTTATTTTATCCTTTAAATGGCCTTTGCCAGCAATGTTTTGGGAATGCTACAGGTAAAAGCCAAAGCTATTATCATGTTTTAGAAATTCATCTTGGAATACAGCTAGTGCTACTGCCAGGTTATTTTTCTCCATAATATTAATGTGATTGGAGCACAGAGCTAAGAAGAATCAAAATTAGTATCATCTTTGCTAAAAAACTTGTTTTGTGTAGCTTTCACGACCTTACAAATTCAAAGGTGTTTTAAAGTGAATTATAGTAATATCTATTACTTGAAGTATTCTGTTACCTAAGTTAATCTACGCACTTTGTTGTGTTTCTTAGAATTTTATTAAGTCTGATTTCATGTAATTTGAGAATAGTTTAAGAGCAATATTAGCATGGTGCTTAGGTTACAGGAAACAATTGGTGCCATTCACTCATAGTCTGTCACAATCTTTGTTCTGCTACTGTTTATCTATTCACGTTTCAACTCCTGGCTGGGCACTTTTCTTATGCCTGAGGTTGGTATATGCAGCATGCCCTGATGTTTCCACTGGTCAGAGTCACTGTACCTCTGTAAGCTCTGAGGAGTTTCATGGAGCCCATGTCCTACTGAGGTAATTTTTACTGTCCTCATTCATAAGGCAATAGCTCAAATTGAATATTCAGCAATATGCACAAATATATATGTGATCCTTATATTAAATATCTGTGTGTCTATTTGTTTTTAAGTTTTCTGTTGGAACCTCTTGTGAATTGATTAATATTTGAGAAATTCTGCCTGAAGATTTTTTTTGGTTTTCATATGAATTACTCCATTCGAGGGAGTTGTTCGAGGTATACACTTTAGGAACTACTCAGAGCTTGGAGACTTATGTTCTGACAGGACAGTTAAAATAAAAATCTCAGACACACGAATTATGTCTTGTCTTACAAGCTCTCAAAAGGGAGAAGTGTTGCTGTATTTCTCTAATATCTGCATTCCTTTTTGCAAGGACAAAATACAGTCTTAACTCTGATGTTAACATAGATTTCATTATGTTTTAACATAGCAAAAGCATTTAAATAGTTTATTTTGCTATGTAATGTTCTACTGTACAATCTTCTTCCAATTCTTGTCTCAGAAAACATGAAAAGATCTGAGAGGTCTGACAAGACAAAAATGAAGGGGACAGAAATGCAGAAAGATAAAAAGAAATGGTTTATAGGAGAAGATCAGAAGTTAGGTAGATTAAAAGAGACTTCTTTTCTTGGATGGTCCAGTTTTCACACAGTAATGATTTTCCAAAGCTTTGTCATTGGCATTCCAAGGAAATACAGGAAAATTATCTCAGTAGCTCTACATTCCTATTGTATTCATCCTTCTCTGCTGACAATTTTTGTTTCTGTGCCAAGAAGTGGAAAATTTGCCAATTCTTTATTTCCTCAACAATCTTTCATAAAGCCTCAGGAAACTTTGTGCAGAGTTTTGGAGGTGCTCTCTCAAGTTGGGAACAACAGTGGAAAAAAATTAGTGGTTCGTATAAGGGTTGCTGAAGAGGGACAGAATAGGACACAGGTCATCGTGCTGACTGCCACGTGGCCTTGTTGTCCTTAGCTCTCCTGTTCCAGCATGATCATCTGCTGGCTCTGGCTCTCTGGAACTTACAGTATAAGGACCACCTCTGTAAAGCCAGGAACTGTCCTTTCCTCACTGTGATCGAAAGATACATTACTTATTTAGGTTTCTTTTAACTCCTGCAACTAGCCTCCTGTTCACAGCCTTATAAGAGGAATTTCCTGCTAACATATGCTGAGTAAATTCCTCAGTATGTGGAACAATCTTGTTTGAGATGTTAAATTTTACTCTTTTTGTAAAACAACTGTTACATCTTTTCTTTTAACAGCAAATGCCTACAGCCTGGAAATCTTGTAATTTTTTGTGTGGTTAGAAGTCTGGTATTTTTACCTTTGGACAATATTGCCTTGACACTGTTTACTTAAAAAACTATATAATATGCAGCTAATCTACAACTATACAATATTTACTAGCTCCAGCTGCCACTCAAAGGGTCGTTATCTCAATGCCTTAGCAATGGTTTTATTTCACCAAAACCAAATCATATCTCCTTGGAGTTCATCCCAGAGTTTGAGCTTCCCATATTAATGAATTTTAGTGTAACAGAGTGAGTATTCTGTGTATAATTTTCTTTCAGGAAAATGAAATTAAATAAGTAATAAAATGTAGTCAATTTATTTATGGGAAATAAAAGCAGTCTTTTTTCTCCTGAAAGATGCAAAGAGCTATGTCTATATGAACTCCCTTGCTTACTATGCAAAGGTGAGTAATCTGTCAGTATGTTGCCAAGAATCTGGGCTGAACCCATGATTTGACAAAATATTTGTCACAGAACACAGAGATTTTACTCAAATCAGTGTGTAAAGTAATTTTCTTTTCATTTTAAAAATCACTCATCAAAACCTTTTTCATGTGCTGCTGTATCTTTATTAGCTGAGATCATTGCCAGGTCTAAATTTCAGGGAATATGGCAGAATATGGCCTGCTCTCTGAAGTGAGAAGTCACTAATTTTGGTTGCTCTTTTTTCCTTTCCCTGTATTCACATCTTTCAAAGCTGATTAAACTTGTGGGAATAGGATGATTTACCTCTAAGTTTCCCACTTGTCTGATGTCTAAAACCTTGATAATTCTTCACTGCTGGGTAATGCAAGAGGGGAGTGCCTTACCCTTGATTGATTGTTCCGGGCTGAAAAGTAGAAACAAGTACCAAAAATGAGGGAAACCTTCTCCAGAAGTCTATATGATTCTGTGGTTTTTGCAAGGAAAACAGATGTCCTTAGTTTTCCACAAGCCACTAGGTGGCAATTGCAGACAAGTCAAGATTTCCGAAGGAATGCATGTGCACGTCCATACCAGGCTGGCACTGGTATGGTGACTTTGTTCATTTTCCTATTTTCTCTGTTTATTGAGATGCGTGCCATATTTTGAGAATTATGTCTCCAGACTGTCTTGAAATTGTGTTTCATATGGAAGTCACAGAAAATAACTGTTTATTCCTTTACAAGTATAAGTTAATGCTGCTATGTGCAACAATTAAATGCAGCAATTTTCCCAAAGTTTTTTAAAAATTATTCTTTCTGTGTAATTTCTCATGAGTGAGTCGCCTCCAGCTTTGCAGATGCCAGATAAATTGAGTGAATTTGATGTTGTGAGTGCCATCAGGATTCAGTCTTCTTGTTCTGCATTGCAAAAAATGCTCTTCTGGGCAGGGTGAAGTTTTCCTTGCTAGTTCTACAATAGCTTTGGCCTTTAACAACGGAGCAAGTGGAGTGTTGATTGTTAAGGAAGTAGCTCACTGAACCTGTGCTTACATTTCTTCTCAAACTGATCAAATGAGGTGTGAGACCACAGTTTATCAGTAGGTGTGGTCCCATGTAGAGCAAGAAAAGACAACTGAAAAAGAAGGAGAAGGAGTGAGATAATTTTGAAGAAGCAAATAAACCAGAGGGAAAAGTAAAGAATAACAAAAATTTAAAAAATTAAAAAGTAATTCGAAATTTAGAATATAAAGCTCAAAGGACTTGTCATCTATGTATCTATTAGCATTGTAATGAAGTCTGGTCTTACAGACCAAAGTCTTACTTCTGCTCCAAAAGTATTACATTGCTAGTTGTCAAACAGATGCCATGGATTAAAAAGCTTACTTCATGTTTCATTGTGTAGAGCTGAGTTCATGTTCAAAGAGAATAGTTGTGGCCTAATTATTCTAATAAACTTTCTGGAGAAGAAGTTGCTAAGAGAACTGCAGAAACTTTCGACTTATAATGCTTCAATTTTTGCTGGAGTGCTACATTCCATGATAGAAAGTAGAATTTTGCTGCTCTGAACTTTTTTCAAATGGAAAAGAAAATCAGTGTATTTCTCAAGTATGAGGAAATAATTGGTTTCCTGAAGCAACATCTATTAGAGTAATTAAATCTAACAAGATCACAGTCCCAGTAAATTTTATTGCTTACAAGAAATGCAACTAGTTTTTGCTATTTGTTTGCACTGGTACCCACTGTAAAACAATAATTAATTCCTTTATTTTGCTCTAGTGTTTGGCACTGTGCCTCGCTAACAGCAGGTGGCTTGGTCACCACATCAAAGGATATGTACATGATAACTTCACCTGGTCTAACTCCTTCCTTATATCTGCTTGGTCTAGCTCTTGGCTATTTTTTAACTTCCCTCATGACACATCCATCCTGTATGCATTTATGAATGGATACTCTTATTTTAGTAGTAAGTTTTGTCTCCATTCTTATTTTTAAGTAAGGCCTTAGAACAGTGGGGGAATTAGTCAGAATCAAGTGCCCAAAGAATAGTCAGCAGCCACCTCTGCACATTCCTATTTATTTCAGTAACTACGTGTTACATTGCTTTGTTCCCCTCCCTGCAGCTTGTAGGTATTTAGATGGACATATTCCATAGGGGTTTAGAAATGCAGATCTGGGTAGTTATAGATTAATGAGCCATTTTGTAGTTAAAAAAAAAATGCATATAGCTATTGATGCCTTTGTATACAGACATGGATGTCTATTCTGAGAGTCACTGGGGTTGACGGAGGTTACTTGTTCAAAATAGCAGTTTATGCTACTGAAAATGTAAATAGAGAGGAAGAGAGATGTATGGGTTAGCTGACTCCATATAAAAAACAGAAAAGGGAATTATAGGAAACATGATCAACAACCCTACTTGATGAAGAGTGAGAAATATTTAAAATGCACCACTGGTCTCTGAGATTAGGTGAAGTCTAACTACTCTGAATTGAAAGGCAGTTCATCCAATATATGTCTGTATACTGTAGTCCTTGGAAAGAACTGAAATAGCATACTGGTTTTAATCTAGGAAGGAATAAAAAATCAATGGCAAATGAAGATGTAGAATGTTGGATACCAAAATAGAAAGCTCAACAGAGTCTAACTGACTGAGAAGAAACTCGTACAACTGGGAAACTGTCTATTTGTTTGATTTTGATTAGGTATTGTTTCATTGATAATTCTACTCTCCTTGGATACAGTGACTTTCCTTATGGATTAGAGCATCATTTTTTCAAGGCCTGAAGCTGTGTTTGTGAGGCTTTAAGAGAGACATCCAGAGTCCATCAGTTCTGAGTCTCCTTGCCAGGACTGCTGGAGATTGTCTAGTGAAGGTTTGAACATCTCCAAGGATGGAGGTTTCGGAACTCCTCTGGGCAGCCTATTCCAGTATTTGACCATTGTCACAGTAGGAAAGTTTTTCTTACGTTAATGGAATTTCCTGTAATGGTTTCTGATTGTCACCTCTTGTCCTGTCATCGGGCATCAGTGAGAAGAACCTGGCTCTGTCTTCTTTACGTGCACCCATCAGGCATTCTGAGTAGAGGACAAGGATTGTTGTCACTTGGCCTGCTGGTCATGTTCTTCCTGATGCAGCCCAGGATGCTGTTGGCCTTCCTGGGTACAAAGGCTCATTACTGGTTTATGCTCAACTTGTTCTTCACCATGATCCACAGGTCATTTTCTGCAAAGCTGCCTTCCAGACTGTGAACTCTGTGGGAGCCTGATAACCCATTTCTCCAGATGCCTGAGATCCCTCTGAATCGCTTACCTGACACGTCAGGCACTCCTCAGGGTTTTGGATTGCCTGCCATCTTGCTGAGGTTGCATCAGTCCTGTTATCCAGGTCACAGATGGAGGTGTTGGGCCTTATTTGCCCCTGGGCTGCTCCAGTAGCGACTGACCTCCAGCTGGTCTTTGTGCCACTCGCCAAAGCCCTTTGGACCCGCACTTCAGCCGGGTTTCAGTCCACCTCACTGTCCACTTATCTAACCTGCACTTCAGCAGCTTCTCTGAGGCTTTATGAGTGAGTGTTTTGAAAGCCTTGCTGGAGTCAAGGTAAACAACATCTGCTGCTCTCCCTGCATCCACAGAGCTGGTTACTGCATTGCACAAGGCTGTCACTGGTTAAACACGATTTCCCCATTCTAAATCCATGCTGACTACCCCAGACTGTCTATTCAACTTTAATATGTTTGCAGATGTTTTCTAGGATTATTTGTGCCATCATCTTCCTGAGAACTGAGGAGAACCTCATTGGCCTGTAGTTTTCTGAGTCTTCCTTCTTGGCCTTATGGAAGATAGGAGTGACAGTTGCTTTCTTTAGAAATCTCCCCTGATCATCACAGCCTTTCAGACATATTGAAACTGGGACCTTGGCTTCATCTATCCTTCTATCAGTTGGAACTGCTGGAAGTTAATTTTGGATTATGGCCTTTTATTTTATATTAAAATAATTATTTTATTTTAGTTATTTTTTCATGTTTTTTAGTTTTAAAAAAAAATAATGCTAGGGTTTTCTTGTTAACCATCTACTAGAGTAGCCTAATTTTTTTTTTTCCCTCACTCAGAAACAATGAAGAGAAGTATTACAATAGTTAACTTCCACAACCAGCTTTTCCACCACACTGTATCAAGTATTCTTTCTTGTCTGTTGGAATGTGATTTTTCAGGGAGGGCAATTTTGTTTCTCTGTTACATCTAACAAAATGTAGATACCCTTTTCTAACAATAAGGCAGAATAGTCACATCTCAGATTCAATCTGTGAAGGATTTGCAGAAATACTTGAAATATACACATGAAAGCAAAAATACAGGCTGTGTTATGTAGTCCAAGGTGGTGATAATAATTTGCCTAAGCCACATTAATTTTCCACTTCTGATCCTGTAAAACAGTCACCTGACTCAAGCAGAGGAAAGCTTGCTATTTGGAAAACTCTTGTGAGATTGTCTCCTTATTTCTCTATTCCTTTAAACATGTAAAGTAAATTTATCTCATCAGATTTGATGAACTAAATCTTAGAATACATCACCTCCAGGGGAACCTTAGGACGACTTGTCAGTATGTGTCTTATACAGATAGGTTGAACTACCCACTGGGATTCCTGTCTTTGCTGGCTATGGAGGGATTCTACACAGCTAGTTTAGGCCAACAGCTTGCCTAAAATTAGTTAATCTAAAATTAGATGAGAGGGATGTGTTAAACTATTCCAATAGCTTGAAGATGAGCATTACAACTCTCATGTTTCTTGAGTTACCTCTTTTCTGAAGATCTATTCAAATTATGAGTTGTTAACTAATTTACAAGTGAAAAGACATTTTGCACTTGTAATTACTTATTAGTCTTTTCCAGAATTATTAGTAACACTTTTAAAATTGCATTGAAAGCAGACTTTGTACAGATGCTCGCAATAAAAACAAGATAGCAATATAGTGATTTATTTTTACATTGTAGATAGATCCTGAAATAATGTGTTTTTTAAAATTCAGTTTGTTCAGGATTTTGAAGCTAATGAGACAAGGAAAAACAGCAGTTAGAGTAACTATAAACAATTCTAACTTGTGCTGGAAATCGCCTAAGTACATGTCACAATACCAGTGCAGAGCCGAATGAAAAGGCCTTCTACAGCCTCTGTTAGAATAGTTCTGTAAGTCAGAATTAACTTTTTTTTAATGTGTGTAAAATTAGGCTCCCACTTTTATTCATGTCCAGGTACATAATAAAGGACTAAATTTTCTGAATTTCTGAGGATCTACTAGATTCCATGGCCACTCAAACTGCCTATTATTCGTACACTGAATAATACCTGGGCACTGATTCTCCCCAACTTGTTATTGGTGGAAATCAATAGTTGCCAATAGGAATGTTAGTTTTATGTACAGATTAAATAACCACTTGCTTCAAAATATGATTTTAAAATATACATTACAGTAAACATTGCCACAATGGTATTTTTAAATGTTTCTAGAAGCTAAAGAATAAAATATTCCAGTTGGCAAGTGTTTATTCTGGGTATTGGTGGACCAAGAGGAGTGTTCCTAGTTTTAACCCATGCTGTGAAAGTATTCTGTATGTTATGTGGTAGTTTCCTATCTCTCTCTCTGTATGGTGCTGTGGCAGGTGTTCAACTTTAATACTTTTAACTGTACAACTTTAAGGGTGGTACTAAAACTAGGAATGATACTGTTGTGGTTTGGGGATTTTGTTCTTTTGCTTCTGCTTTAAATTTCAATATCTTTTGCTGTCTTGTTACATCCCTCTTAAGTTTAAAATAATAATTTTGAGTTGAAAATTGCATAGAAAATTCTCATTCTGATTTGGAAATTATATAGCACTATTCCCACCCTCTGAATTCCCAGTATTACATAATATTAGTATGATCATCTAATTCCTGAACTATTTGCAAATTAATTACATGGAATGACAAGATCAGAGCTTGATACACATTCTCTTGTCATATGTTACTTTTCTAGATAAAGAGTCATAATGACACAAAATAACAGAAAGGAGTTGTCATGTGCATCTTTGATGCTTTACCAGAGGTGTATGAACCCAGATCTTAAAAAAAAAATCTTCTGCTGATCCTCGTCCTGCATGTTGATTGATAAAATTAGCTCTAGTTTTTAACCTGTACTGATGTACTGTAGCCAGTAAAGAGTTCTATATTTATTTTATCATGCATTTCAAAAAAGTAGGAATAGATACTAGAAAAAAATCCTAGAGGCTGAAGAATATTCAGTTCCTTTAGACTTCAGGCAAGATTCACATGTGTTCTTTTCTCGGAAGTAATGCACTATATCTAAAAGACACAGGTTAAAATAAGAATAAAATTATTTTTATTGGATTACTAATTATCTTCTACGGTTCATCCAGAGATTAGTCTTTGAAAAGGCTGCCAATGAGAAATTGTTCTTAGAAGCTTCCAGTTTTCAAGGAAGAGCAAATATTCAAAAGTGTCTGCAGATGCAGAGTGTGAAGATTCCTTTGAAAGGCAAAGTGGTTATTCTTACTTATTATATGGGAAAAACTTGTTGGCACTAGTATCACTAATGCTGGTAATAAACTGTTCATAGACATATTTTCATAAACTTGCACTTACTAAGCCTTTTTATCCTTCCTGTTTGTAGAACATTCAAGGTATCTCTAAACATCCAGTTACAATTACAAAGAAACAGTACATAAAAGGTAAGCTGTGTTTTTATTAAGATGAAAAGACAGTTTTATCTAATTATTTTACCGAGTGGTATTATATTTTTATATAGACTGATAGCTCCAGCATTAAATAACAGATGATCAATGCTTTGTTATACATTAGCAGTTAAACCAATTACTTTTTCTGGTTGTTCCTGAAAAAAAGTTTGGTGTTTCAGCTCTGATCTAAATAGTTACAAGCTTTTAGGGATTTTTTTGTTTCCCTCACTTTTTCCAGATGAAATTATGCATCTTAAATACCTTAAATATCGTAGGGATGATTTTGTGTGCGTTCAGCTCATAAGGCTCTGTCTCAGTCAATGTTTAAGCTGGGTCATCTTAATAATACTCACATCTAAACACCAGTAGTTAGTGTTGTTTTTGATAACAGAAGTGGATTTAAAGCAGATGGTTCAGAGAGAATCAAAGTAAAGTCTAGAAAAGCATGAGCCAAGTGATAAAGAGAGAAATGCACAGTAGCAGACTCAAATATAAGAGAGAGACTTTGGAACGTACATTCTCCTTGAATGCCTGCAGCCACAGCTGGGCAGTGCTGCTCACTGTTGTGCTTGGTTCTCTGCTAAGGGCAAGCCTTGCCTTTTCACAGCTATTCACTCCCTCTGTTGGAAATAATAAAGGTCATTAAACAGGAGGCTATGGAAGATAATGTAAAATTTTGATAATAGTTTTATTTTATCTACATGATTCAGTTTTATAGGTATTTTTTAAAAGTTGCTATAAAAAACTGTGTCAGCAGGGGCAGCATAAACCTGAGGTTCTGGGCATAACTGTAGCACATGAAACTTTGGAGATTTTGTTAATGATCTTATGCGCTTCTCAGAAATGTATTTCTAAGTTTTTCCTGTGTCAAGACACATTTTTTTCTATTTTCTTCACTTTTATACTGACCAGAGTCTGTTTCATTTCAAACCACCATTCTTCCCTACACTATGTCAAGTGATATTCCCTGGATGTACTTGGTTTCTAGTACCTTGCGTTAGTGTTAAATGATATTATTGGGGATTTCTGTCGTTACAGTTTGGATGCCTATGACAGCTGTATGTTCTCAATATTATATTCCCCTTCCACCTGTAACTCAGAATTTGGTTATTAACACATTGCTGTGGCATGTTCAAAGATGCAAAAATGCATATTTTTACTTATTTTTATAGACTCTTCTTTATGAATGCATCCTTTATTAAGTGATCTGTGAATAATGTTAGTTGTTGTATATATTTGATAGCTTATGGTTAGGGAAGAGTTTGGATTTGAGAAAGGAAGTAAGCAGTACTGCAAGGATGGTAGAGGTTAAGTTGTATATGACTGATATAGTGAAATAATTGTGATGCTGGCACTTGATGCTCTACTAGATTGCTTATATTGCCATTTCTGTGGTGTTAGATGTATGTTTGGTATAAAACCTCCTATGGTTTGCAACGCAGTATTTTTGAACTGGTGTTTGGGATTTAAATGTCTGTCACGTCTCTAGGAAAAGAAGAGGACATAGTAACTATTTCTCCAAGAACATTGTTTGTTTCAAAAAAAGGGTGTACATTTTTAGCAGCAGGTAAGAGAGTGTGTATTATTATTCTCATACAGATTAATATTCACAGTTCTGTCATGTCTTTTTTTGCTCTCCTTTGGATGACATATTTTACAAGGCTGTCAAATCTCTTAGTATCAACTAATATTGTTATACGATGTGTATTCCTTATTATGCTTTGGAAGTGGGTGATCTTTAAGCCTTGTCACTAGAAACAGAGTTAATAAGATTAATTGACACATGAAGATAATGAAGGAATGAGACACTTTGTGATCCATAGCTGGAATATAATATCTTCAGGATGAGCTTCTTGCAGGCATCTGTCTTTTTTGAGCATGAGAAAGTGATTGGATACTGCAGGCTTACATTTTAATTAGTGATAGTTTGGTTAAAATGCAAGTATGTTTTTATTTTGGAGCAATAGATGCATTTTAACACTGTTTTCTAGACTTTTCCCATATTGAGTTAAGGATTCTTGCTGACTTATCATCTGAACCAGAACTTCTGAAACTGTTCCAAGAACCTGAAATCACTGATATCTTTTCTACACTGGCTTCTCAGTGGTAAGATAAAATCTTGCATATGTTAATAGTAATTAGACAAAATAGTAAGAATAACCTAAGCTATTGTATTACTGCATAATGATAACAAAAGACAGTATTTTATTACTATATCTACTGTTCATACTATTTTAACACCATGAATTCCTTTCTTTCTGAGCCTTTTCTTCTCCACTGTGTTTAATTACCACGTATCAAAATGTTGTAATCCAGCCGGCCAGTGTGAGCCTTGTGACTAAAGCTGGTGCAATGTTGCGTTGTGAACAGTGGTTGCTGATAACTCTCTCCTTGTATTATTTTTAATCGATTCTTTTTAAAAATTGAGCGGCAGTCAGATAGGTTTTCCATCTGAAAAACTGCAGAACAGCTTTTCTCAGTAAAAGTACAAGCATTTTTGAAATTTACTTATCTATCCAATAGAAGTATTGGAATCAAATCACATATATTTAAGAAATGGAGACTAGCGCTTATGGGATTCCTTTTGAACTAATAAAGTTTAGTGCTTCCATATTCTGATGGAGGACTTAGAAAAAGTGGTACCCCAATAACCAAAATAAAAGGTAGATTTTTTATCTCCATGTCTGTATAATTATTTACTGATCTCTTCAGTATGCAGATTAAAAGATTAACTATCAAAAAAAGATGGAATATTAGTTACTTAGCTGTTGAAGGTGTTTTATATTGTTGTTTGTATTATGGAGATGCCTAAAAATCTCACTTGAGACTGGGACTCCCTTGTCTCAAAAATGCATGAGCATTCAATAAGTGACAGGATAGATGTCAAGAAGCTTGCAGTTTCAACATATAGGTCAGAAAAAGATTGAATAAAATGGTGTAGCATAAAGCTATTTGAACTGACTGAAGTGCATGTAAATAGTATGCAATTTTCTTATTTTCTTTGTCTCCCTCTCTCTTTTATCTTTTTATCTCCATTTTTAGTTGGAAGATTGTTAGCTGAAAATGAAAGCACAAATACATATGATTGAGCTTAATTCTCATCCTACAGTTTCTAAATTTTTGCAGGAATAGTCTTCCCAAACATGGTATTTCCTACACACTTCCGTAGTTCACAGAATCTTAGAATCCTGGAATGGTTTGGGTTGGAAGGGACCTTAAAGACCATCTGGTTCCAGTCTGCCTGCCAGGGGCTGGAACACCTGCCTCTAGACCAGGTTGCTCAAAGCCCCATCCAACCTGGACTTGAACACGTCCAGGAATGGGGCATATTTGTTAATGCTCTGAAGTCATACAAAGAAACAAAATGGAGCTCACATTATAATTATCCTGCTACCAACACCTGACCCAGTGCTTGAGGCATGTGCATTCTGGCAGAACAAAACTCAAGACCACAAACATTCCATTGAATATATCTATGGAAAGATCACCTTTCTTTTAGAGTTTCTTAGAAGCTTCTCTTGATACTGTAATAAATTCTTAGCTCTAACATGATATCGCCAGAACCTCATGATGGAGTTAAATCCTTATTTTAGTTTGATGGTTTATTGGAAATGTATGCATGAAGATGAGTCAAATTTTGTCTCAGCTCTGGGCACGGCTCCAGAAATACCATTCTATTCAGCAATCTCACGGCTCTTGGCAGCCGTCAACCTCTTGCAGTTGCTACACGGTAACTTTAAATTTAATGAAATATTACAGGCAAATATTTTTATCAGACAGAATTGTCATGGTGTGTCTACAAAATCATTACATAATGATTCTGCTGACTCTTCTCTTAAGCTTCAGGAAAGCTAAAGCTTGGAAGAAAATTTCTATTGAATCTATTAGATGACTTATCAGTCACAGAAACATGAAGGGCGTGCTTGATCTCATCTAACCTTGGACATCTGTCACATACTTGGAGAGATTCATTTGGCTGACTGCTGATATGCCCTGTGTAATAAGGTCGATTTCACATTAAAAGTGTTGACTTCTCACCATTGAGAACAAAGCAGGTCTGGGATGGCCAGCTCAAATGTAGACATCTGTATTTGTTCTGACGAATTGAATTCCTTCTGTTGGGTCAGTTCCTACTGAACTCATCTTGGATTTTTGAATGTTGTCCTAAATTTCTTTGGCACCAAAGAGAAGATATAAAATTATAGGCTTCGCAAATGCTTTCTCATTCCAGATACTTATTCATCTCTCATAGTCCACTATTGATAAATAAAATCTTTAGGGCCAACAATTAGTCAATTGACTTTATTGTAGTTGATTCTACTCACTAGTATTAGAATGATTTATGAGAAGAGCAAAATAAACAAGAAACTTTTTATCTCTTCTTGGTTGTCTGGTTTTCTCTGAGTCTTAATCCTTTAAAATCTGTGCAACTGATACATCAATGGGCATAGCAAATATTTCATTCTGTTTGAAGGAGTTGCATGTTGTTACTATTTGTAAATATTTTCTGACATATTTTGTACAATTGGAAAACCTTGACAAAAAAAGGTTTTTTCTCTAAGAGATCTGGAAAGAATGGATTTGTTTCTGAAACTCCCTCTCCAAAGACAAAAAATTAAGTTAGTGTTAGCGTCTAGTAGCATTTCAGCTTCTGAATGCATGTCAGCTGATACCTTTTAGAGGTTTTCTGTATATAAAAATTCTTAGACTGATGAATATTAAATCATAAATAGAAAAGAATACATTATTACATAGAAATCTGAGTCCAGAGTCTCACTCCAGAGTCCAGCCAAGTTTTATATCAGTTTATTCACTTAGTTTTTCTAAACGTCATGGCTTCTCCACTGAAATGTAACTCCATTCCTTAGCTGCCCTTCAGACTAAAGCCTTCTGTCTGAAATCCAACCTTTTTAAAAACTTTCACAGGCTTTTTATAGCATTTGGCAGGAAATACACATGGGTGGGCAGTTTCTGCAAAGAGGTGAACTCTATGAGTTTCTGATTAAATAAAGATCTCTTATGTATAAAAGCTTTCCTTTCATAATTTGGTTAGGCATTCTGTACTGTGACTCAGCCTGTCTCTGGTTCCTTAGAGATGCATCTCTTCTGGAACCCTGTTGGATGGATCCATGTTTCTATTAAGCACTGTTCATATGGAATCTTCGTACTCTTCACCAGTGCAGGTAGAGATGCATAAGTATGTGTCAGCCCAGACTGTGGCTGTATGTTGTAGTAAAGGGCTGAGTGGAGGAATGAACTTCCATGCTAAAATTCAGTCATGGGCAACATAATACCCAAGCCACCGACCCCAGTGAGAGGCAACGCTCCTGGCCAGGTTGGGCTGGGATCTTGTGCTGCTCTGGTGAGCTTGCTGAGACAGCTCATTGCAGGAGTAACTCAGCTCCGCCACCCTGTGCTTCTCTGCACTGTGTTCAGCTGTTTGCTGGAGACACTGCTTGCTGTAGATAGTTTCTTAAGTATTGTATCTCTTTGGCAGAACTGTCTTGAAATTGCTATTCAGGTAAAACTATCAGAAGCTGCAGTTAACTACCACAGAAGCACAGAACGGTTTGTGTTGGAGGGGGCCTTTAAAGATCATCTAGTCCACCCCCCTGCTATGGACAGGGACATCTTCCACTAAACCAGCTTGCTCGTCTCTGCCTTGTATGGTCAATATATTTTCTGGTCATCTAACTTAGTTACCCCAGCTAAAACTAAGATTGTAGAGATTTTGATGTTCACTTGTATATGCTTAGTGCTTAGTTCCCCTGCGATGATTATCATAAGGTATTACCAAAATTGTCTTAAAGTGACTCCTCTGTTATGTCCTACAAAGAGAAAGCCTTAAAGACAGATCAACACCTGATGTTACAACACCAAGTATGCATTACGTTAATGACATATTGAACACGTGGCAAAGTTTCAAGGCTTGCCTAAACTTTTAAAAATTAATGATACAGTGGATTCTAGCTACCTGCAAGTTCAGCTTGTGTTGTCTTGATGCCCTATGACAGTCATAATCCTTTTAAATCTAAATCATCATCCCAGTGCTGAAGGTGACGAGAGCTGTCCTGGCAGCTGTCTGACTGGCCAAGAGACCTAACTGCTGTTACACATCCAAATGACAACAAACCTCAGTGTGAACATTCTGTCACTTTTATAGCTTTTACACAATAGATGAAAAACAAATAATTGTATTTAAAATGCTGTTGATGTGCGTATCTTAACACCTCTTTCAAAAATAGGTGCTGAAAAATAAGTTTAGTCTTTTAGGTAGTCTGCAATTTCTTTGCAGAATTTCTTAATTCGATATGTAATGGTTACCTATTTCTTTCAAGCTGTTCTTTTGTCACCATTCTCAGTAGGTTGTTGTTCCTCTATCATAGTATATGCTCATATTGACCAGATTGAGTCAAAAACCAGGAAAAGTATCTTGATTTAGCTAACCACCTAAACACACCATAGTATGGGGTTTCATCCTATCCAACATATGCCTACTTTCCTGCCTGAGTGCTTTTTTGAATTGGGATAGTACTGCTTCAGGGTCCCATGACTGGAGCATTAATCCATACTTAAAATATTTGGGTAAGTCCTTTCCTCTGTTTCTTTAGAATCTGTCTCAGACAACTGGAGATGCCCAGTAGTGACAAGTACAGCTGCAGCCAGCAGAGCAGAGTGGTGCCCTCCATCAAGGGTTGTGAGGGCAGCCTGGCCATACAAATGCAACTCTGTTATTTATGGCACTGAACTGGCTTGGTCAACTTAAGCTTGAAGATGTTGTCACTGTGATCCAGCGTTTGCTACAGACATTTCTGATATCTGCAAATTATGTCCTATGTTTTATGTTCTCAAGCCTGAAGTAGAACACTGGTGTGTCTGTCATAAATGGCCTAGCAGATTTATGAGACAATTTTGCCCTTTCTAAATTAAAACTATGAACTAAGATGTTAAAACATGTAGACTATATCCTCATAAACCAAGAGGTTCAGAGGCAAAGACCCTGTAAGTAGATTTGTTGCAAATGGATTTAAGTGAAAATCCAATACTCCTATATCCAGAAATTTGGGAAAGGGAATACCCAGGTGATTTATAGTCTCTAGGGATAATATTGGCATATGAAACAAAGAACATTCTCTTGACCACATCATTTCTCTGAGATTTAATAATATTTCTGGATTTTTTGTATTGATTTAATGTTATCTTCTCATGGTAAATATAAATTTTCTTTAGATATTTGCTATTTGAGAAGGGGAGAAATTAAGAAAGATATTTAGTAAATTGCTTATGGTATGATCTACTTGCAAGCATAAATCTGCTACTACTATCAACTGTGTATTTTCATTTGTGTGAGAGCAGAAAGATAATTGTCCCTGTGCACAAACTTTTCCATGCAGTGATAAATTACCTGAGTATTTTCTGTCACATATTCTGTGTTGTAGATAGTCTGTTGGGCCAGTGTAGATCCAGTGTAATGATACCTAGTGAGTCTGTGCCTCAGAAAAATGCCTTTATGGATGGCATTGTTAGACAGTTGTGGCTTAGTATTTTAACTTTTGTACTCTAATTCTTTTACAGTGTGGAAATCAGAGAATATGAATCAGAGAGCACATAAAAATCTTGCCTGTATGCAGTGAATTTTCCTTATATTCTAAAAGCTAAAATAATAAGAGAGTAGAGATATTTAAATAATCTGTATTAAAAATACTTATGTAGTACTATATAGTAGAGGAATAGCTCTAATACTGTTCAATATACAGGTGTGTTATGTATTAAAAGGTATAATAATCTGAATAATCTGATAACTGATGCCATTCCAGTATGAAAACAGGCATTCTCTTTAAAGTATCAATTTCTAGGTCTGAACTGTAATTTAACCTGTACACGTTAACTACTGATGGTGAATTAAAGTAACAAGGTAATTAGTGGATACTCTTTAAGGGTGATATTTACTCTGATTATACCAATGAAAGGACAATTTGTGGTAGTTGTGTGCAATGCTTACACTCATGGCAGCATTTGAAAGAAGGCTGGAGAATTTGATAGTGGTCTAGTTGCTCCTGTTTCACATTGAGATCTGAGTTTTGTAAAGTCCAAACCACAAAATACTCCCTTTTCTCTCATCTGTCATCTGCTTCCTCATATTCTTGCTATTAGTGCTTTCTTTTGTGTGGTGATGGAGAACAGCATAAATACCTGTGCTTCTTCCAGGTATTGAATTTACCTTCTAGTAAGTACTGGATATAATAATTGTTCACCTGAGTCTGTGTGGCTTTCAGAGAGTTAAAAAAAATGGCTGCAGATAAGAGGACATATCTCATGTCTTTGTAGCAATGGCAGTTTATATCTAAAATAAAGAAGTGTGTAATTATCTCGGAATTCCAAGGGATTTATAAATTCTTTACCACCAATCATCTTGAAAAACATTTCTTTCCATTTTTATAGCATGGGCTTGGTTGGCGGATGCTTTTAAGACATGGAAGGGTCTTTATCTTATACTATCCTTGCCAGAATCAGAGGAACTTGAACACTTCATTTCCAATAATCTTGGGAACTGCAGACTGTTTATAAAATGTTCCGAACACAAAAGTCCATTTTTCCTCAGCTGGTGTTTATGTGGAATCATGGTAATATCTGTTGTGAACTGTTTTGTTTGAGACTGACATGCTAATTTTGGAAATTACTTGAGAAAAAGCCTAGAGAGAAGAAAAGCACAGAACTACTTGGAATTAGCATGTTTAAAGGAGAAAAGGCTTTTTGTTATGTTTTTGGGTTGTCCTTTTTTTAAAAGATAGGTTCAGCCATACTTGAATAGAAAGACGATGGTGAAGAAAGATTTGGTTTGTTCTCTGCAGAATGTCTTCCTACAGGAAGTGTGGAATTTTATTTCTCTACCACCTGCCAAGCAGGGGATTCACCAAGCTGATTATAACCAGTGATAGCCAGGTGAGCCAAACTGTTGCACACTGGCAGTTGGTCTGGTAGGAACTGTGTCAAAATAGGGACTCTTGTTTTTCCAGCCTCTTGGCAATTCAGGATACTTCCTGACAATAGCTCTATCTGCTGATACCCTGCTGAATTCTGAAGAACACAGGAAATAAGCAGAGGTATTTTGGATATTCCAGAAATGAATCAAAATTAGTCCTCATGGGCTGAATTATAAAAAAAAATAACTGGGTATGTTTGAAAAAGATAAGGTCAGATATGCACAAATGCTTGGTGGTAGGCTGACTAAATGTATATACACCTGCCCATACCCATTTTATACAACCTTGTTTCAAATACATTCTTTGTATTAAATAGATTAAAGATTAGTCCTCCACAAAATAGTATTTTTTTCAGGTTAGTTCATACAACTGTATGGTATAGCAGATAGGGAATTCAGTTAGGCTGCCTACTCAAATAGCAATAGCAAAGGCCTGTTAATCAGGGATGAGATAAATAGATTCTGAGAAGTAAAAACCACATCCATAGCTGAATGGTTTTTAATCAGCTATTAATATTTGTCCTTCTATATTAATTTAACAAAAATATTATCAACAAGGTTGAACAGTGTCATTATTAATTAAGAGATGTTGCCTGTGTGTATATTAGGTGATTATGGAATGATTAAATAATCATGCTTATCCAGGTGGGTTTTTACTAAGGAAACAGGAAGAGCTTTAGCTCTCTTCCTGTCCCTATCAGCAGACATACAGCTACAAGATGCAGCCACAGGGTTACACAGCTCCCTCTCCCCCAAGGAGAGCTTTCTTAGTTTTGTCCGTTGTCTAAATAATGAGCTATACCAGTTTAGAGTTCTTAGAGCCCCATATTTGTCTAAAGATTTTGTAGATAATCCAGGCTATCTCATACACTTCTAATCAGTTAGGACATGTGGTCTCTTGGATTTATTTCTCCACTTTTTATGAACTTAATGTCAATTGGATTTGAGTTAATTAATTTCACTTCATCCATTGCAAAATGGCAAAATCTTTGTTTATAGAGTTGCAACGAACAAGAGACATTCCATGCCATTGAGCACATACAAGATGATGAAACTTTTCCAGTATTAAGGCAAGTTACAATCACACCTGCTCTTCACCAGGGAGTATTTAGGATTACTTCTAGAATCCTGCCTTTGAGGAGAGTGGAGAAAAGTTTCCCTGTGTGTTACATGGCAGCCCCCTTAAAGAAGTGTAACTGAGTATCTCTGCTGAAGTCTCTGTTTAGAAGTGTATGACTGTGTTGTGATCCTTCAGCTCTGAAGTTTGGCTGTATAATTCAGCCTGTATTGATTCACTGTAAATCAGGAGGTGCTAAGCTCAGTGCTGCCTTCGAGGACACTCACTAAGGGTTAATATAGCATTTCTTTCATTATCATTTACTTGGCTGGTTTTATAATCCTGTTACAATTTTTAGTTAGTTTCAAGGCTTCTACTTACTTTCCTTTTGTGAAATAGATTTGGAAGAAGCATTTTTTGCAGTATATGTATCGTTTCTATTCTGATCAATATCTAAAATATCTCTCATCTTGTACCTTTATTTAGAGTGATACTGATAAAAAGTGTGGAATCAATAATTTGTTTCATATATGCAGTTAAGAGAGACACAATTTCAGTTTGAATGGGAAGGCATGCTCTTTCAAACCAAGTCACATTTTCAGGGACAGGTACTATGGACAGGTACTACTCATTATGAATCTGGTATTTGATAACTTGTTTGGTAAAATAGTTGTGAGTGAGGCTGTGCCACTTGCAGCTCCTGCAGCTGCTGTATCTAGTAAAAGGGGAGGATGTTCAGTTTGCCTTCTCAGAATCAGTTTTAAAACATTTTAAGCTCAAGGTTCAACACCTCATGGGTGTTGATGTGGAATATTTTAACAGTGTTACTTTTGCAGCAAAACAATTTCTATCTGTTTTGAAATCTCACTTGCAATAGTTGATATTAAAGAAATTTAACACTTGTCTTACTTTGCACTCTGGCAGACTCTGTGTGGCAACGTATGGAAATTTCACCTTGTAGTTTACAGTGCCTTGTAGAAGTGCAGCTGTGACTTTAGACAGGCACATAATAAAGCAGAGGGAACAAAGTCTTCAGGAAGCATAATGGCTTTTGTTTTTAGAAGCTTTAAATAAACGAGGGGGTTAACTAGAAGTTTAACCAGACAGCTTAATTTTATGTCACATTGGAAGCTTTTTATTTTTGCACATTAAATGCTTTCTTAGCCTTCTAGAATAAAAAAAATTTAGTTTTACAGTTGCCACCATCACAACTCACACAGAAACTAGTGAGAAAGCAAACTCTGAGGAGGCTGGACAGTCCTCAGTTGTTTTGTGGTATCTGATAACTTTTGGCTTTGCTAATTTCATAGAGAGGTTTTCTTGTGCGTGAAACTCTTATTTCCAAACCATTATGTCCTTCTAGAGTGATAAAATGCTCTGTTCTGTGAGTACACTCCAGAGCTCAATAAAATATTTCCATTTATTTCATTTAACTCAACTTCAACTCTAGTGTCAAGCTAAATTTTGATGAAATCAAGAATGTCAAGGCAATTAATTCTTCACTTCTACTTTTGCCTTTAATTCAGTGTTGACCCAAGGCATAGTAGAAATTTAAGTTGCAAGAGGTGTTTTTAGTGAAAATTGAAGAAGATGGGATAGGAAGGTTCTGATCCCTCTCTGCAGAACTCATTTGTTCAAGACCCTTATATATAGCATGACTAATTTCTTCCATTTTTGATTGCCTGTCTGAGATATTTCAAAGTCTGTCTCGTATTTTTTTCTGTACTGTGCGGATGCAGTTTGATGTAGCGTGACATCTCCTCTCTTCCTCTGCTTATTTTTCCTGAGCAAACTGTACATTGTTGTAACAGTATGATAGCTCCATATTTTGTTCTGTGTAATATCTGAGATGGCATTACATCATCTTTTGATTATATGTTAAGAACTCTGTTCTCTCTGTTTCACTTTTCTGCTATTTATCTAAAGGCTGCTCTGAAGGTCCCTCTGTTTCTTTATGAGACTTCTAATGGGTCCAAGATGTGTAATTATTTGATGCTCTGCTGCAGCTGCCTGTATCATCTCCCAAAATGGCTGCTGTTCCTTCTTGACTGTTTGAAGTCTCTTAAAAGCTTGAAAGGTATTTGTGATAAGTAAAGAAAGAACTCCAAGGACATTAATTTGCATTTGATCCCTGACGTTGTTTTATACAGATGGCCTCTGAGAAATTTTATGCCATCCCAGTTTGCATAGACCCCTTAATCCATTAACATTTATTTGTTCTTTTGGTGATGGTGCCTATCCCAGTCAATGCTCACACTAGCACCTGATGTGGGGAGCTAGTTACCCTGACTTCCTTGTCTTCTATTCTCATAGACCCAGAGACCCTAAAATAAGGTCTCCCTAAAATCAAAAATATTTGATTGCCCTCGTGACTCAGAAATAAGTATCTTGGACTGGCAATCAAATAAAGTCCATGTAATTCACTGTGTAAGAGGGACTGTGGTTATGTGAGATGAAATCCTTTCTTTTTCCCTTTAGGAGTGAAGGAGAGACAAGTTGAAGGTTGTAGGGTAAGGTGTGCTCTTTCAAGAACCTATGTCAATGTCAGGGACTTTCTGTTCCAGCTGACATATGTCCAGAATCGTGCATTTTTATGGAAAAATCTTTTAAGTGGCCTTTTTCTAATGAAGAGCACTGAAAGTAAGTGCTATCTAATTTATCTCTTCAGTATTTGATACCTGAAACAGCAACATGCAGGTAAATATCTTAATAATGATAATGGATCACTTTAGTCACAAGTTAATCGCTCAGCAAATTGTTACTGATGATAGCTATAATTTATGATGTGACCTTGTTGCAATTTCTTTGTCTGGTTCCCTGCTACTTTAAAATGTAACAACAAAAGACTTTTGACCCTCATAGCAAACTGCAAAGACATGTCTTTATCTTATGTAAAATACATAAAAGCTAGATGCCATGCTCTTTAAAAGGAGGTTGAGGACTAATAAAATAAATCTTCATGTAGTGGATTATAGAGGCTACTCAGAAAAAATAAATTATTTTATGATTAACTACTGGAAGAAGTTTTAAAATACTAAAGTGCTTCTGGGTTCTTGCAAAAGTGTTTTATAGGGGTTATAAAGATTTTCCTGGTGCTAAATAGATATAAAATAAATTAAACCACAGTTTGCTAGGGTGGCATACCCAAAGGGAAAAGAGACACAATGACAAAAATGTTTTAGAGTTGACTGTAGTCTGGGAAGGATGGCATCAAGCTGTCAGCTGCAGTCTTTCATTCAAAGAAGTTGAACACAAAAAAAACTTTTTTAAAAACCTCTGAACTAACCTCTGAAAACACAATGTTAAACTCCTGAACCATGTGTTGTGACTCTCTCCCCTCTGTGCTTAAGTACCTGACTCCTATATTTACATGGGAGATCCTTGCCAGAGATCCTCCAGCATGTGCAGTGGCTACTGGAAGACAGCTCTGCCTCTCCAGACGGCAGGGTGGGGATAAAATGTAATACTATGTATTGTCCTTTAGATAAGGAGGAAGAGATGAGAGGGATCTGGTGTCCTATGGTGTGAGGAGTTTCTTTGTGTTATTCTGTCACCTTTTATCTCACTTATGCAAACCAGGTCACAATAAAATTGCAAATACAAGCATTTGACATAACCTCTGAATCAGACATGAGAAGTGTTTAGAAGTGGCATAGATAAAAACATACAAGAAAAAATTAATGTATACTTGGGTTACATCAGAAAGGTTTATCTTTCTGTTACTGTTGACCTGCTGTTTTCCTTCTGGCAAGATGTTAGTCTGCATTTTAGTCTTTGTAGGTGCTTTTTTTCATAGACTCCTAGAATGGATTTTGTTGGAAGGGACCTTAAAGACTATCTAGTTCAAACCCCCTACCATGGGCAGGGGACACCTTCACTAGGCCAGGTTGCTCTAGGTTACTCAGAGTCCATCCGGCCTGGCTGTGAACACCTGCAGGAATGGGGACTCCACGACTTCTCTGTGGAGAAGTTTCTTTCCTATTTTTAGAAAAGTATCTTAACTGTATTTCCATTTTCTGGGCAGTCTAGAAAAAATTTCATTTTTCATACTGCTGTTTCCATGTTCTTACATAAAAGATAATCTCAGTACTTGTTGTTTTGAACATAGTTGTGTAAATGCCTCATAGTTACAGAAAGCATAGAAACCATACACTTTACATTTCTGTATGATAAAAAGATTTACGTGGGCTAATTGTATGTATCTTATGTCTGGCTCTTGATTGATATAAGGCAAAAGTAGTGATATATTTTGATAGGACAGTGTCTTCAGGGAAACTGTTTCCCAGCCTCTTCTTTTTCTGTATTTTGTAACAGAGATTAGCCAGGCAAAAGTAATTCCAAGTTTGCTTCCATGTATTACCTTACAGATATCTGAGGCAAAGTATCTCTGAGCCTTGTCAGCATCTTCCATGAGTCATGGAATAGCAGCTTTCAAAAAAATTGTTTATTCTTGCTCATTGCATTAGCAGTGAGTGAACCGGGTTACAGGTAGCCAATTTTTTTCCATATGTCTAGAATACTCACATACATTGTTATAGATATTCTGTTTGCCTCAGGTATAATAAGGTCTGCAGAACTGAAAAAGTGAACTTTCAGAACTTACCTCCTACATGATCTACCCAATGGTGATACTGCTGTAAAACTGGGCTTTTCTAATTTTACTGATTACATTAATTGTCTGTACCTGTTTGATATCCCAACACAAAGTTCCAGGCACAAACTTACAGAATATAAAACCATCATCTGCTACTAAGCAGCAACAGATGATGGAAAATGAGCGATTTGTATAGTTCATTGATGAAAATAAAAAAAGCTGTAAGAGCTGTCAGATGAACAAATATGTATTCACTCATACATTTACTCATTTATTGGACGTTAATGACCACATATAAAATGAATTTAGTGCCTCTCCATCTCATTTCCCACATCAACAATTCACAGTTTGGACTTGAATTAATTGGCAGATGCAAGAGAGCAGCCAAGAGTTTGTGACTATTATGACTGAGCTTAGCTTGGCTGGAGTGTAGTGCAGGCCAAGGCAATGCATGCCTGCCACATATTGTGTTTGAGGAGTTTGTTCTGCCTTTTCCTGTGCATAAACAGTCGGCTTCCGTCACCACACAACATTTCCCAGAAATGCTGGAATGTCTTATCGCATTCTTTCTTTTAAGACTGATTTCCTCCCATTTCTACCTGTTCTCAAAGTTTTATTTTGCCATTGCTCATACGTTATGCCCTGTGGCCTCTTTAATATTTTTTTTTTTAATGTGTTGATGCTGTGTGAGCTCATTTCTATATACTAAAATTCATGTTAGTTCTTTTTAATATTCTGTACAGGTAAAAATTAATCCATTGAGATCTCTATATGAAATGTGTTATTCCAGTTTACACTTAAACTTTTTTTAAAATTAGAGATATGATTGCTATATTTTTCTTGGGTATAAAGAAACTTTGTGTTCATATATATTAAAGACTTTAGACTTAGTTCAGTAGAAACTCTTTGAGATGTCCCTTAGACACCATATGAAAATATATAGTGGATTTTGGAGAAATTATGATAATATTCAAAGTATTTTCTCTGAAAAAGTAATAAATTACATATTCCTCCTTTTGTTTCATATCTGCACTTTGTTTCTTAATCATAATTTGATCTTATCCTTCTTCACTGTTTGCTAGAAATTTTTGCTCCATTTTTTTTGCTCTCAGAATTAGGCAGCTATTCCCTTTTAGGCACACAGCTCAGTTCTTAGTATAGACACCTTTTTGAAGACTTTGTGTATCTCTACTCTCACTGTTTATTAGATATTCTACAATTTTTGGCTGCAAGCTGTTTGCTGCCCTCACAGACCTTTCCAGATTGTTTAGCTCTGCTGACTCCATCCCAGGATAGTGAGATCTGCCAACCTGAATGTGTCTTCCAGCACTGAGGGCTGTTCTTTATTCTACCTAATAGATGTCTGTCAAATAAAGCACTATAAGTCAAAGTACGTGCAAGTCAGTGCTAAACAAATTAAAGGACAAACAAATCAGAGATGTGGAAATAGCCTGAGACAAGTATGCAAGCAAGGACAGGAATGTAGGAGATGAAATACTGCATTTTTGGAGATTTGAAGATGGTGAAAATATAGATTATGAACTTGAACTTTTCTCAGCCTATTAGAGAGAGAGTAATGAGAAGGATGCAACTAAATGGGAAAATACATTTCATGCTAGAACTAGTAACTGCATATTTATTTCCTGTAGGACTTCAGGAAATTTGCTGTTTCCACAAAAAAATCTGCAGCAAGTTCCTTTTCCTCTTGAGCTTTTTTTCCTGCATCAATTTCTATACCATTGCATTAACAGTCCTCCTCTTACTCCAGCTGTACTGAAACTGCTGGGTAAGCTGGAGTCAGTGCCTCAGTGTCACTGCCCAGCAGCTAAGAGTATTTTATGCCCATTCACCTTGCTTTTTCAGGTTCAAATTTATTCAAAAAAGTGCATCTCCACTGAAGATCTATGTTACATCCTACTGCACTTCAGCACTGAGTATTTTTATGCATTGGATGGCTTGCTAAAAATTTCTTTTCAAGTATGCAGAAAACAATGTCTTTTTATGATTATCATGGTGCTTCATGATGAGTCCAAAGGCAAAATAAAGCTTTTACCTTGCAATAGGTTCTCACAGTACCCATTAAAACAAATCAATTATCACAAACGTAAATTAGTTTGTAAAGGAAACAGGATAAAGCAGAAAGCCCACTGGGGATTTCTAACATGGCTGCTGCAATTCTGAGAAACTGCACACGTCCCCTTTAGTTTTGTTATTCAAAGGAATAAATAGCCTTCACCTCAACCTGCAGGAATGCCTCTCTATATTACAGAAGGAATCAAACACTCTAGTAGAAACCAATCATTGTCAATACAAACAGAAAAAAAGCATTTATTAGAAAAAAAAAAAAGACTAGTTATGATTAATGACTTCTGTTTGCTCAAGCAGTTTTGATTTATATGGCAACTTCATACCTCATAATTATGTATTTTATGTGGTACATAAATTTGCAAATACTCAGAGTGGTAGATGTAATGCCTCTCTGTCCAGTGCTCACGTTTCCCACTGACACACTCGGAGATGTCAACTGACCATTTTGGTTGTAACATTACATTAAAGGAAATATTTGAGATAAAGCTCTGAAATTTTAATTTTTTTCCGTGTGTTTCGTGGCTAACCATAGACAAGGAAATGCTAAGTGACTGTTGAATTACCGGGATTACATAATGCATGTACATCTGCACCAATAACTGTGTTAGGCAAGGTTTTATTGTGATTGCTGACACTGCCAGTCATGATTGAAGCATTAAGACTATTTCTGTTTTTTCAAATCAGCCGTCCAAGTTGAAGCTTGGATAATGCAAAATCATGATCAAAGTTCAAGCAGCAGTTCTAATTGTGCACACAATCCAGTTCTAGTGTCTTTTCACTGCTAAAACTTCTCTAGAACCACCAGTCCCTCCCAGCAAGTCTCACCTTGTGTCTTCCTAAGTACCGTGGTCTGATAAATATATATATTCCTCTATAGGTCTCCATGATTCTTACCCACTGTGTCCTTTCTATTGTAGCCGTACTTTTCCAGAGAAGTGAGCAGCTGATATACCCACTGCCTCTCAATTCTCTCTAGCCTCTGACTTCAGTATATCTGCAAGCAAACTCTGTTGCTGTTCTCCCATTTCTTGCCTTCTCCAATCCTGTAGTTCAAATTATGCAGTATTAGGAAAGCAGTATTAAATTTTCTAGGGTTTCCCCAGTTTCAGCATTCCTCAGTCTTAGTTTTGTGTGTCAGAAAGGTCCTGAGGTGAGATTTGCTCTCTTACCAGGTTCTATTTTCCCTTGGGATAGATGCTTTCTCAAGTGTCTGTGTAGCTCTCTGCCAGATTCTTCAGGAAATTCCTGCGGTCTTTCTGCTGGAGATTGCTTCAGGAAATCCTTAATGATGTCTAGTTTCCTAATGCTGCACTTATTAGCTCCAATTGCCACTTTGTCCTTGTATTCAGGTAGAACTGGGAATCTCAACCTACTGTGCTCAAAAGATCCATGAACTTTTGACCTGCCACAGCTAAGAAAGTAAATTATGAGAGTCTCAAACTGGCAGAATGATTGAGTTAAGTGGGAATAGCCTTCATTACAGGTGGAAAACAGTATTAAATTATCTTGTTATTGTTTCTCAATGAAACAGAGCAATGAAAAGTCTGTTTCATCTTTGAGCAGTTAGTAGTATTCAAAGGAACAATGTGAGCTTCTACAAAACCAAAGACTTGTTGCCCAGTGAAGGCTTGAAATTATATTCAATTTTATTTTTCTTCTTCAGAAAATCTGTACTGCCATAAAGACTTGTTTAAATCTGATTTCATTCAGGGTCTGCCTGTTTACCATTCAGAATACCAAATTATAGCAGCACTGAGCATAGGCTTGGCTAAAATCAGTGTGAGTGCTAAGCAAGCGAAAATTGGTGGCTCTGCTGATTTTCTAGGAGTTCAAATACTGTAATAGTGGTGAAAGACTTTCCTTGAAGAAGATAGAGAGAAATACACCATTTTCTTAAAGCTCCTCAGCTAAAACCTTCACAACAAAGCATCTTTCTTGGCAAAAAAGCTGTCATAGAAAATCATAGAAAATTTTTCTTTTAAAAATGCAACCAGACTCATGAAAAAATGGACAAACTTATGGGGAGACTTTCTCCCAAATGGTGCAGATATCATCAAGTATCTCTGATAACAATTTCCATGTCTCAAATACAATTTTTGTAGGTATTTGTTTTCAGAGAGTGAGTATATGATAGAGATTTCCCCCAACACACTTCTATTAAAACCAAATTATCAATATTCTTCAGTGTTTTCAGTTGTTAACAATGTCAGTATTCTTTCTGAAGCTGCATTTGGATAAGGAAAATAGGTGGCACGTACTTGATGATTGAAGTCATAGCTTTTCATTTTTCACATTGCTAAATCCATTAGCATTTTTGTAGGACTGTTTCTGTCACTTGGTGAGAGAATGGGAACTGGGAACTTGGCTGGGAGTAATCTGGATGCACTCTCGAGGTCAGAAACAGCCACTTCTGCTGTTTTATGGAGCCTTGCTGTTGTGGAGCTCTGTAAGGCATATGGAGCAAGCAGTGCTTGCTTCTGTCAGTAATTTCTTGATAAAAGGTTGGATATTTCTCTTAGTGAAGCCCTGATAATAACCTTATTTAAACAAGCTTTAGGTCAGACTTATGCTTTGAGTCTCTAGACTCTCACATCTTGAAGAAATGCTATTGCTGGAAAAAATTAATTTTTCTCATGAGCCAGTATTAAATCCTTCTCAATCTGAAGAACTAATAATATAGTAGCAGGATTTTTCCTAACCAAGAATTTTGTTGAAAATGAAAGGAGAAGATTAAAATTAAAATTAAAATTAAGAATTTCATTGACTATGGACTATCACTATGAAAATTTGTAAAGTAGTTGTGCATTCTTGGCTGACAACAAAAGCCCTTAAGTGCTTCTATTCATATTTTACAAGCTTGTAGTTATTAAACAATTATTGACTTTAATTAAGTTTTCTGTGTGTATAACAAATTAGTTTTAACTGAAAATGTATGATTTTTGTTTGTTTGTTTAGGAAAGGGATTCCAAGTGAACAAGTGAAACATGCTGATAGAGAGCAAGCAAAGCGTATAGTTTACTCAGTGGTTTATGGAGCAGGTAGGCATTTTTAGAAAAAAACCCAGCTACTGTAAATTTAGACTTTATTCATAATTTATATAAGTAGACTGAATTTCTGAAGGTGAGTAAAAGTTTTTTGGAGTATTACATTTATATTTTTATCCAGAATTATTAAATTATCTACTCAGTATAAAAATTATGAAGTTAATGTAGCTACATTGTCATATACAAAGATTATCTGATTTTGTGTTTATTTGCTGCTGATATAACTGAAGCATTTATCTAAAATGAGTTTAATTTTGAATGGACTTTGTACTCTCTCAGTATATAGACAGAGATGAGAATAGCTGCAACAAAATTTTTAAAAAGCACCAATATTGTTTTAAAACACATTTAGAGAATCACAGAATGGCAGAGTTTGGAAGGGGCCTCTGGAGGTCATCAGATCCAGGCCCCTGTTCAAGCAGGGACACCTTGAGCTGTTTGCCCAGGACTGTGTCCAGCTTTTCAATGTCTTCAAGGCTGGAGAAAGGGCTCTTCAAGGCTCCACAGCCTCCCTGGGCAACCTGTGCCAGTGCTCACTCACCCTCACAGTATAAAAGTGTTTCCTTACTTTGAGTCTTAATGTTTGCTGCCATTTCTTCACAACTAAAACTTGCAAAAATCCACTGTTACCCATTCTGCCTAAGTCCTGACCAGGTCCTGGATACATCAAGATGTTCTGCATACTTTCCAAAACTGCCTACTATTTCTTAATTGTTACCCAACTCTCCTTATGCTTCATACGTGCTTAGGATTACCTTTTCTGGGGAGATAGATGCATGTGTATCATCAGCCTACCAGCTCTTGTGAATTGGTTTCAGTGAACAGCTGACTAACTTTCTCTACAGAGGATGAATTCTTGAAAAACTCATTTAGGAAATGAGAGGCCTGGGCTGCAGGCTTTATGTAGCTTGGAAACAATTAATGCTACATCTTGCGTTCCTGGCTGAGAATGCTTTCTAAGCCGTCTTTTGCACTGAGTCCTTGAACCAAAGGCAGCATCAGCCAGGGCATTCTGTTTATCATTTACAGCATTCAGTTGGGAAGAAATGCTTCAAATTCAGCTCTCCAGAATATCTATTTTACATTTAGGGGTGTGTGTATGTTATATACACACCTATAAGAGTGTGTGTATATGTATATATATATGCATACATAACCTGCATTTTTACATTAAGCTGTACTGCATTTGAAACAACTGTGTTTAAAATTTATATTAGAAAACCCAGCACTAGTTCCCTCCACTGTAAATTCAGACCTGCCTGTGCTGATATTGGAATAAAATCTTCAATTTCCAGCCTGAATGGTTTAATCACTGGGTTATTTTACAAAATGCCAGCATTATCACCCCTGCCCCTTGGTCCATGCAAATGCTACACATTTCCTATCTCTTCCCTTTCACTGTGGGTGGAACAGACAGATACCAGATGTAATCAGATGAATCACCACCAGTTGAATGTCCTGTAGTTCTGTATACAGTCAGAAATGCCTCAGTTCCTGGGGCTCAGTGGAGCCTATGTCTGTCTACTCATCTATAGAGAGCTTTCATGTTTATATTTAAGCACAGTATTGGCACTTCCTCACTTGCTCTGAACCAGGCACTGAACATTTCAGTGCAGCAGTGCTTGATATAAGTATCTCCATTTACTTGTTTGCTTTGTGTCCCTCTCTCTCAAACAAGGGCAGTTGAAGTACCTCAAAGATAATAAGAAGTTTCCAGTTCATTAGAAGTGTGATCAGATCCTAATTAAGACATGAAATGATATCATTAAACCACTTAGATGGAAACTGGGCTGACAAAAAGTAATTGTTAAGATACCTGAAATTGATGGACTGAATTCTACCCACAGTTTGTCTCCCTTCAAAGGACAGCTCACTTTTCATTAAGGAGACATTTTTGATACAACTAAAGAGTGTGAATAATACTTCTTTTAGTATTGAAAACTACAAAAACATTCCCTGAGGAGCTTGCCTGTATTATGCTTACAGGAGTTAATAAAAACCTTTCATGTCGTAAATAGTAATCTTTTTGTTTTGTTTTGTTTTCTTAGCTTTAGGTTACATTTGGTTCATGTTTTCAAGGTCTTTCCTGTAGTTCTGGAGGATAATAAAGAAAGGAGGCTGGTTATTAGGAAAACTTTTTCACCCAGAGGGTGGTTGGGCACTTGAACAGTCTCCCCAGGGAAGTGGTCACAGCACCAGCCTGACGAGAGTTCAAGAAGCATTTGAACAACGCTCTCAGGCACATGGTGTGATTCTTGGGGTGTCCTGTGCAGGGCCATGAATCTATCCTTGTGGGTCCCTTCTGACTCAGGACATTCTATGAGTATTTTTGCTTGGTTTGAATCAGTTCAATTCACCTGCTTCTGCCTCAGTCATCTTGTAGAACTAAAGCACAGGCAACTTGAACTTAAATAAGGAATTCATTCTATTCAACGTCAGTATGTTCAAGCCCTGAATTGACACAGCAGGCTATCAAAGTGTTTAAATGAAAACTACTGCTATTTTCAGTTTTGAAAGATGATATTGCGGGATGGAGAACTCTGAAACGCATAGCTGCTGCTAATAATTCCCCTGGCACAGATAACTCAAGAAGAGTGCTCAGGGAAGGTTTAGTCCACTCCTGGGCTTTGCCTTGCATGGCCTATGCTCCTGCACTGTGGAGCATGATCTGACACAATTACCTGGCTGTGCATCCCCCTCTTTTTGCTTCTCAGAAACTGCATTTCCCTGGGAACTTTCAGGCATCCTTGCTAATACCGTGCTTTAATTTTCCTAGTATTTTATGCAATTGCTCTGTACATTAATAGTTCTTTAAATTGATAATGTGGACAAACTTAGATGTTACCGTTCTCTAAGGAAGCTACAGTAGTCTCCTAGCTGTTAGCAATGTGTGCTTTATCAGATAGATTTGTCATTTGCTGATCCAGGAAGAAAACCCAAATTAGTTAGATGTAAAAAAAGAAAAAATTACAGATCTATAATAGCTCAGCAAATGTCGTCCTGGATGTCTATGTGAATGTCTTCCTCTAGCACCTTGTCCAGACTGGTGTTCTTGCAGCTAAGTGCAGATCCTGGCGTGACGGAGAACAAAATGCTACAAGAATTGTTCTGAAATGCACATCAGCCTGACAGTGGTGGCATTTAGGTGGCTGAAATCCTTTCTCTTTTAAAAGTGCTAGATAATTTTTCTTGACAGTCTTACTGTGACAATGACTATTCTGTGCCTTTGGTGCCTTGAGATGTCGCCTCTCAGCTTATGTTCTTTGCAGACAGAGTGCTTGTTCTGTGTTGCTGTGCAGCTGACATAAATATATCTGTCTTTCAAACTTCATATGACTAATGTTGATGTATGTTTTATTTTTACTGGAACTGTTTGATTTATAAATGGGTTTAAACTGTAGCTCATAGTTTATATTTTCAAACTCTGGAATATCTTCAGTTTTTTTCGACCTTTTCTTATAAGTGCTCTCAGATCCAACGTAATATATATTGTGTGCCTATATCCTATCCAAAAGCTATTATTCCTTTCTCTCTCTGTTGAAACACTTTTTCTGGTTTTTCTTTATCCATTTTTTTTCCTTTTTCCAACCCTTTTATCTCAGAACTTGCACCCCAATTTCTACTGACATTGAGGAGCCTAAGACTGTTTGAAATCTATGAGACAGACTCCAAACACCCTTTCTAAATTCAGGCTAAGCTCTAAAACTTCTAGCTAAACTCAACCTCAAACATCTCCATCCTTTTTTAGATCTTTATTATATTTGTGTTTGTTTAAAGTTAATTCCAAATCTTTGTCTGCTCTTCAAAGTTTGGAGATTGCAACACTGAACCAGTAAAATTATACTTAAAGCAACAGCATTACTCTGTGAACATTATAGGTATAAATTATAACTAGGAATTTCTTGTTTACATACTTTTTATTAATTATATACTTAATCCAATAACGTCAGTAAAACCTTCAAGCTCAGAGTTAAACATTTATTTTGTTGCAATATAATTTTAGTGTATCAGATCCATCTTCTTTCATAGAGGTAAGTAAAGTTAACTAATTCCATAAATTGTGCAGGTAACAGTGCTATTGTATGAAGTGGTTTTCTGTTCTGCTTTATTGCATAATGGAGATAATTTCTGTACCACCAGGTAAAGAACGTCTTGCTCACTGCTTGGGAATTACTCCTGTTCAAGCCAGTCAATTTATAGAGAGTTTTATGCAAAAATACAAGAAAGTACATGAATTTACAAAGAAAACTATTGAACAGTGCCGAAATAAAGGTAATCCAAAGTCTGTGACCATATTTTGTTTACTGATCTGCACTGCGTGACAGTGGCGAAGACAAAGATTCAGCTTGACCCAAATTCAGATAGTTACAGGACAACAAAAAAAGATGGAATATCCTTTCTTGGTGAATCAGATTTGGGGTTTTTTTCTTTTTTAACTCTAAAAGGAGCTGGTTAAGTCTGCCTTTTCTCAGAAAGATGCTAACAGAATAAGACATCTGTTCTCAGAATGAACCCCACTTAATGTCAAGTTACACTGCATCATTTTGACATATAATGTACTCCAACACAAAAAAAGCCCAAGGAATCTTCTACTTAATAAATTGGATACATGGCTGCTGGACCGTGAAAGTTCAGTCAATTTACACAGCCAATTTTTTTTAGCTTATTTTTTCTTTGCATCAGTCAGAATTTATGTTCTTGAAGTTCAGGTGGTAGCTGTGATGACAGATGCGTGCAGAGTGCTTCTGGAGCCAGCAGCTGCGAGCTCTTCTTGCATCAAATTTGTTTTTAGTCTACATGTTCATTTATATTTAGTGAATCCTAGGAGTGCAGTAATTTGAGGAGAGAAAACATAGCTGCTTGAAATATTGTCTTTTAAAAGCTAATTAGCAGGACTGTCAAAATTGAGTTATTTTGTTTCTTAATAGGGCATGCAGTACTAAGGCATTTTTTAGAAATAAATAGTAAATTTGCAATATAATATTACCCATCACTGTATGAGTGAGTGTCGTGACAGAAACATATAATTGACTTCTAGGTAGTATTCATTTTTTGTACTTTGTAAAGTCTAAAAATTTACTGAAATGAGCTGTCATTGTGTCACACAGTTGCATTCCTTTGTTTATATTGTCCAAGAAAAGTAAAGTTACTGAACATCTATTTTTAGCTGTAATTAAGCTCACCATAACACCTAGTAAAATATTGCACATTTATTACATATTTATGATCTATTTAAAATAACTTAGCATTCTTTTCTTCAAAGTGAATGAATTTCAATACACAAACCTCTATGCTAGAGATTCCAGTTTATGAGTTCAGTAGACAAGAATGTCCTGACTAATGTTCTAAAGTCATCAAAGCACACTTGTCTAATTACTCCTTCTTACACTTCTGTCTATCAACCTTTTTTAACCATCAGTGGTAGAAGAGCAATCTGTTTAGGTTGTACAAGCTCTAGAAATCTTCAGCAGATCAATATTATTTAATATTTTTCTTGTTAATCCACCTCAGATTCTAACTTTCCAAGAAAAACATTCCAACCTATTGAGCTCATTATATGGTAATTTTTCTTAACTTATGTGCAGTTCAAAGGTCAGCAGCACCCCCCTGACTAATATTATTTAAGTGTTATGAAAGTCTGATACTCCATGTAGACATGATAAGCATATAAATATAATTCTTTTATAAGGAAGATATTTGTTAGTGTATATATTACTATATTGCTGTTGGTTTTTGATGAAATTATTGACGTATTGGCAAGACTACATTAAGACATCATTCAGGCATGCATTTGCAGATTAACATTGATCCCAGGCAAACTCTCTGCCACTGTAACACGAATGATGGTGTTTGTTTGGGCATGCTGCTCAGTTATGAGTATTGCAGGGGTGATTCTCTTGTGGAGTCACACCTCACAGGAATAAGGATATTACAGCAAATCTAATTTTACTTAAGAGTACAGTGTTTCATGAATTCCATCTTTAAATACTGTTCTTCATGGAAAATGTTAGTTAAATTGGGAAGACTGAATTGCCAAAGAATATCCTTCCACATAATTCTGTTCGTTGTTTCAAAACTAGTATTTTTGGTATCAGTGCTTCTGGAAATACACTAATTTGCAGAGAGCTGTATTAATTCATCCTCTGCACATAAGTCTGGGTATGTGTTGTCCGTAACAGGGTGATAACTTTTTCTTTGAAGAGGTCTCCTTGTCACTTGTACTTGCATAGCAGAGGAGAAGAAACTGCATCAGTCTAAACTTCCATGGTATCTATTGACAATTCATGGGTAGTCAAGGTGACCAGAGGTATAAAGAAAGATTTTTTCAAGATGTATTTTTAACATGGATGATTTTTCATTTTTCTTAAAACAACAACAGAAGTTTATTTTTGAGGATAAGCTAAGTTTTGTGTGTGTTATTTTGACAAGAGGATCCTCACATCTCTTTTCCTCTCTCAACTCCTCTCACTTGCCCTCCAAAATAGAGTTTTTTTAGCCAAATACGTCATTAGGCCTAACATAAAGCTTTAACTGTGTTTTTATGTTTCTTTTAAATTAAAAATTCCCACCACACTAGAATTCAGGAAGTTTGGCTGTGAAAGGAACACAGAAATACTACATAAAGAAAATGGAAAAAACCCCAACTTTTTTTGCCCCCAAAAAAAGATTTTTTATTTTTGGGAAATATTCATTACTGATTTAATTACTCCACAAATTGATTTTTCTTTACTATTCCCAAGTAAACTATTCATTGCGTGAAAAGCTCTAATTATGGTTGCTAATAGATAGCTAATTCTGCTAGGTATTTATAGTTTCATCTCCCACAGAGTTTGCTGTTTTATCAGTAGACATTCCTAATGAAGATTTAACAGCTTTAAAGAAGAAAAGTTTTCCTTGTATATATAACATGTATATATAACATGTACCAGTTCTGTGAATGATGATTCTTAAACCAAAAATACAATAAGCATTGAAAGTTTAAATAAGCTCTGACTATTTTCAGAGGACAAAATATTAAATTGACTCAGGCAGGACATAATTACAAATATCTGTATTATCTTCAAAAAGAATTTTTGAAATTTTTAATCACTCTATATCACATTACTAATTTTTTATTTAAATCCTGCAAGGTTACGTGGTTTCCATAATGGGACGCAAAAGGCCACTGGCCAATATCAATGCCCAGGATTACAAGCTACGCACTCAAGCAGAGAGGCAGGCTGTCAATTTTGTTGTTCAAGGTAAAGAACTGCTTTCCGACCTTCCTGTCAACCCACCTGTCTCTGTCTCTGCTTGGCTTTAGTGGGCAACAGCTCTGATGATGGCAGAAGAATGAATACTCCAGTAGTCTACTAGAGTAGGCGTGAGTTTTACTGTGAAAAAGAAGTTATAATTATATATTCTATCTACCTTGGAAATTGCCAGTAAACAGAATAATATAATAGTAATGGTAATATTAATAACAGCAAGAATATAAATGTTCTAACACACTAGAGTGCTCTGTGATAGTTAAATGTAGGTATTGATGCAAACTATGTATAGAGAGAATATCTAGAATTCAGTTCTTCAGATGCATTGTTTCTTTAAACACTTTTCTTTCTGGTTTTTATAGTTTGTTACTCCAGAAGGGTGTCTGTGATTACACTTCTTACAGATTCTAGCTTTTATTTTGCCAGATAGCTTTAGTTTAAGAAATATAGAATGTTACAATAATTGTGCATTGTTATTATTTGTTTTGAAATTCAGCTCCTTCTTTGCAGAAACTTTCAAACTTAATTCTGTAAAAGGCAAGAAAAAAGGGGTTTTTTTCCACAGAGAAATATTTAACATGTAGATTGGAAAGGTAAAAGTCAGCATTATGTGCTCAAATGTCAGTTAATCTGATGTATTAACATATTCTGTTTAAGTTTCTTGGGGCTCAGTTGTATACAGAATTTCACCACCCAAAGGAAAAAAACCTCAGCTGTCAGCCCAAGACCGAGATCCCTCCTACCAAGCTGTCCTTATATATAAAGAATATATAAAGAATTATTTTTTAAATTGGATGATGCTGACAGGGTTTTCCTTAAATTATACTGGAAGCATACAATTTACAGGCAAGGAAAATCTGCCTTCTTGGTGATGGTGTGCTTCTTATAAAGTGTTTTGAATTTTCCTTTTGAAAGTATCACTTTCCTTTCCAAACATTATTCATTTTAATATTTCATTTTTAAGATAATTTAAGTATTTATGTTGTGTTTGACACTCCTTAAGTCCTGTCTCTGCAAGGATACCTACAGATGTAGAATTCTAATTCTCATTCTGTGAGTCCTGCAGAGCACACAGTGTAGCATTAGCAAAGAGACATGGCCCTCTGAGCAGCACTTGCTATGTCCATCTGTCCCGAGAGCTGGAGCAAGGCTGGCACAGGACTGTCTATGAAACACTCACTTCTATGTACCTACAGTAGTAAGATTGTCAGATTTCACGGTCGGTTGAAATGATACTGGAGGACAAATGTGATAAATATAATATAGTTGTGTACTAGTTTGAAAACAAACCAGTGGGAGGCACCAAGTCAGAACAACAATTTAATGGGGAAATTAAAGAAAAGGAAAAACTAAAAGAAAACACTGGTTCAAACTGACAGAGTCAAGATGCAACCTGAGTCCCTGTTAGGCAGGGTGGTGGTAGCAGTCTGGTAGAATGGTGGCTGCAGCCCTCTAAAGCGGTGATCCTGTAGAAAAGAGGGTCTGCTCTTCCTCAGAAGGTCCAGTGGTGGCTGTGTAATTCCTGTCCTCTGGAAATCTAGTGGAAAGGTTGTCTCTGGTGTTCAGAGTCTCAGATTATATCCACGATGGGATGCTTGGTTCCTCCCTCTGGGTGGAGCATCTCACAATGGGGTAATGAGTCATGAGGCCAGGTGTTGATTGGGCTCATTAACAGATGATAGTCCAGAGGGAGTTATCTCTGAGTCATGCGGCAGGACAATGATGGGCCATTAACAGCAAGATAGTCTGGGGGGAGGAGGCAAGGAAACACTGCCCCACCTGATTTCAACAGCTCATGAGGATGGTAATAGAATACACTGCAACCCAGGACAAGTTGTTATTCAAAATGTAGTATTAGAAAGTGTGGTGAAGCAAGGATTAAAAACTCTAAAATATTCAGTATTCCCAAATTTTATAAAAAATTTCATTCTAGACTGCAATGATTTTTTAATTTTAAGATTTCAGCTATGTGATAATATTTTAAGACTGTAAGAGCTTTCTAAATTGTGATAAAACCTTTTATCACATTTAGTGTACTAAACTGCATTTAATATGTTTTATAGTTATACCGAATAGTCTAATTAATTTAAGTAGTTTACATTTTGATTCCAGTAGCAGTGACTGATAGCAGAACACTTCAGATGCATGACAATATTGAGAGGAATGTAGAATTGCAGCTTTGAATTATTACAACTGGGTTTCTCACACTTCTTTCACAGTGTTTTTTCTCTTTTTGAATATTTCCGGCTTCAATAGTTTTCACCACTTTACAGCATATTATTCTTCAGGTATTATTCAGCTCTACCTATCCCCATAGAGCAAACAGTTCATTTTATCTTTAATTATTTATTTATAATTATTTTCTTTTTAAGAAGTTTAAAATAGCATCTCTCTAGAAATCATATCTCAATAAAAAATTATTTTGAGATGTCTTTCATATTTTATTACTCTACTTTGTTTCATAAAGAATATATCTAGAACATATGTTTCCTGATGGACTAGATGCTCAGTGTACTTCTATTCTCACAGTCACTAAGAAGATATTTACCTGACCTTTGCTGAAACACCCTTTCTTACTTTTCATATCAGTTGTCCCTTTTTGTGATGTATTGAATCAATTTGACACGTCATTTGAACAGGAAAACAAGATGGGTATTTGAGGCTAAACCCAGTCAGACAGCGACATCTCGATCATCAGCTGTGGGTCTGCACTTGGTACAGTGAATGAGTAAAACAGTCTCAGCATGGGATTCAGGGGAGGCAGTTTGTAATAGAAAACTGCAGAGAAAGAGGAGAGGTTAAGCTTTGTCCTCATTCTCTTAGACATTCTTCCCTAGCCGAAAGGGCCCACTGTATCCTGGGGGATATCAGTCACAGCAACCACTGGGCAGTCATTGTCTCCCTCTGCTCTGCACTGGTGTGGTTCCACCTCACATCCTGTGTGCTGCTTTGGATGCTTCAATATAAGGACATCAAACTATCAGACTGTGTCCAGAGGAGAGTGACCAAGATAGTGAAAGGTCTTCAGGACAAGACTTACAAGGAGCAGCTGAGGTCCCTTGTTTTGCTCAGCCTGGAGAAGAGGAAGCTGGGGGGTGACCTCATCACAGTCTACATGTTCCTCAAGGCGGGCAGTGGAGAGGGGATCTGAGCTCTTTTCTCTAGTGACAACTGTAGGACCTGAGGGAATGGTGTGAAGCTGGTGTCAAGGGGGTTTAGATTGGATATTGGGAAAAGATTCTTCACCCAGAAGGTGATTGGGCACTGGAACAGGCTCCCCAGGGCAGTGGTCACAGCACCAAGCCTGACAGAGTTCAGAGAGTGTTTGGACAATGCTCTTAGTCATATGGTTCAGATTTAGAGTCCTGCAAGGAGCAGGGAGTTGGACTTGATGATCCTTATGGGTCCCTTCTGGCTGGAGATATTCTGTGAGTTTCTGAATATCTCTAAGCAGACTACCCTTATCATTTGGCTACCTGGCTGTTTTTTGCCCCTATTCTGGAAGTTGAATCATTTGGAAGAAAGAATTCAGAATTCATAGAGTTACAGGGTTGTGAAGAGGACCATGATCAAGGACATTTAGGATGTTTGATGGGACAAGGAGGATTATGGCTTCCAATCTTTATTTAAAGGGCTGTTTCTGTCTATTATCTGATAAATATTTTGTGTAAAATGTTTGGTTCAGAACAAAGCCCTTCACCAAACAGCAGGCCTGCAGAATTATTCTGCCTCTTGATGACCAGAAATGTGTCATCTAGTCTGTACCATGACACTGTTTTATGCACCACTGCTCTTAACACTGTAATGTAGTGAATATACATTACCTACTCATGGAAATATGAAAAAGCGCAGAATTAAGGCTCCAAATTTAAATGCAGCACTGAAACAATGTTCTGACCTTTTGTGACATTAAATTGTAATTGGTTAATTGGTAAATTTTAATTAAAGCTTAGCGATAGATAATTTCATACTTTGTTTTATAGAAAGCAATTTTTCAACATATAGGCGTGAATGACAAATTCACCTTTAATTAACACATAGTTTCATATTGTTATTTTTTAGTTTTAATTAACACATAATTACTTCCTCTGTTATTTATTAATCTTATAAGGTGTTTCACATATTACATTAATTGGATCTGCTAGTTTTGAAAATTCTTATAATTCTGAATCTACTGATGTTTTTTGTTCCTATGCCATAGTTGCAAGAAGATTGTTTTCCTTTTGCATGCTTTAAATTAAAAACAGATAACTTTCTTTCACAGGCTCTGCAGCTGATCTTTGTAAAATGGCTATGGTGAAGATTTTTGCCTCTGTTGTCATTTCTCCGACTTTAACAGCCAGGTTAGTAACGAATGACTGCAAAACTGTTTGGTCTTAAAACAAAATTAGTTGAAATGAATGTGTTTCTGGCGTTTTAAGCAGCTCTAGAACGACCATGTGTACCTCTGAATCTCTTAACAAGCAAGGACATGTGGAATGGTTTTATACATTTAAAGTTACATCTCTGTGCTTAAATGGTTGGATCTGTAAATGCATCCCAAGGCGTTGAAGTGCCCTGGGGTCATTTAAACTCGGTCAGATCTAATTTAGTGGTAGTTCTGCACCTTTGAAATCAAGCCCACTGATCATATCCTTCCTGTATTTTGAGTGTATTGTACAGTGGGAATTGAACATTCAATGGGCTGGGAAAAAAACAGGAATCCGGAAACCAGTGCTCAAGCAAAATAAATGAACATTTTTTTTATTCTTGTATAGTTGGCTTTCTTTAAAGAAAAGCTTGGTCATCGTGATTCTCTTGTGACTACTCAGAGCTGGGTAGGAGGTCACAGAATGTCCTCAAAGAGTTTTATGCCAGTAGCAGAAATAATGAAGTCTACTTTTCCTGTGGAGAAGTTGGTCCAGACAGCCAGTGACCATTATTATTTGCTGCAATAGAAAGAGACTTTGAAGACAAACATGTAGAAAAATCCCCAAATAACTGGTTTCTCATCTTTGGTAATGCTGTATCAAACAATCCAGTAGAACATGATTTGGCACAGTGGAAGTTCAGACAAAAGCAGAGACAGCAAGTAGTGCAGAACATCAGTGTTTCTCTTGTCATCTAGAAAGGGTCATAACAACGTAGCTGCAGCAATCATGCATTAAGGACTTTTCTGAATGTTTAGCTCAGTGAAATAGTTTGGCCTTCCAAATGTACTTGGCAATTATGGGTATTATCTAACCCTGTAAGTTATCTGCGTGTGTTAGTGTGTGTATCATTTACATAGAGCAGTGTTGTCTTATTTGACCAATGTTTGAAAATATAATTTCTAATTACAAATATAAGTTCTATTTGTTGAATTCAAAGTTTGACTCATTCCTATGCTAAAAATAAAACACCTTCTGAGTGACTCCTAAATGTTCTTGCAACTTTTTAAGCAAAATACCATTGAACTATTAAAAAAAAAAAGTAAGTGGCCCACTAGTACAAATCTCAAAGGGGAAATTGTTCTTTGCTGGAGATCCTGCCTGCACTCAGACAATGATGCGTTTATGTATTAAATGTTGGATGATGCACTATCACATATTGCATTGTACACTTTCAGGCAGATTGTCTGCACTGATTATAATTCATTTTGCTACCTGAGTTGAATGAAGGGCCCAGAATCTGTTGGCTGTGGCATGGATGAAAATTTCTGCAGCAGTAGCAGGCATAACTCTGAGTTAGATGAGTGCTAGAGGAGCAGCCAACAGCCTTTAGCGGAGGAGGCAAGTGGAGGTGGTGAGAGGGCAAAGAACATACTCCCTTCTGTAGCTCCTGCCTGGCACACAGATCTGTAGGTTCAGTAACTGGTGTTTGCTGTAGTTCTGAGAAACCCAAAGTTTTTGCTACTAATGTCATGTCTGATAAAGCTCGTGAATGTTCTCTTCTCTCAACAGAAAATTTTACTTGGGTTGTTCTTTCTCAAAACTATTTCTTTTAAAGAAATAGTGTCACCAAATTGCTAAGGAGGTAACAGACATGGGGAAGTATTGGTGCTGTACATGTTGCAATTCCTGGTGTTGTGAAAGCATAGGGGAATGGCTGCACCAGATAACAGAAAAATATCACTGCCTATCCTGCTTGTTCCTATCATAAATGTCACAGCTGGGAAAGACCAACACTGCAAGGGCATTTAAAAAGGATAGACTGTTTTACACAGGAGTTTTGAACTTCTGCCAGTGATTAACAAATGGATGGCTTTGCTAGAGGAGAGTGTTTTAACAGTCAATAATGGCTCCTTGCTGTAATATTTAGTAGGTACTTACAGGCCAGGCTTGTCAGAAAAGCACAATTAATGCCTTGGTAAATTCTGTAAGCACTTCCCTGCCTGGACAGTGGCATTGGAAAGCATCAGAAGGATCTTGCCAAAAGAATATGGGACTGAAACTTGAAATACTGTGTTTCTGCTTGTCTGCCAGGTGACATTCAGTTAGTTATTTTTTCACTGGTCTGTTTCTCAATTTTCTTATCAGTCAGGTCAGGGTAATGATCCTAACATCCTTTGCAAAGCCTTTTGAAAAATATTGTTGAAAGGAAGCGTGGACATAATTGGTGCTATTGTAACAGTGGGAATGCACAGTAGCTCTTCCAAAATGAGAAATACAATCAATCTCCTATTATCACCCCATCAGATCATATTCATTCCAAAGATAGCACACTACTATCTTTTCTTCTATCTTCATCCCCTTGTAAATATCTTCATTTCCCTGTTAGAATTTCTAATTTTGGAAACAGGGTTTTCACTTTGAACAGCATATCAAAGAGAAATATCATTTTTACATGCTTTAGATGTGATTATGAACATTTACACTGAGAGACAGTATCCTCTTAAGCATAGCTAAGTTTTGGCTAATGCTCAACATTTTCTCTTCCTTACCTTTGAAATAAAGAAAAAATAATTCTAAATAAGGTCTTACAGTTTTTAGTGTTAGTTTGCAGGTATGTTTGCAGTCTTCACTCACAACACTGCATTCATTGTTCCTGTGCTGGAGGCTTGTTCAGCAGTGAGCAAGCTCTGATCCAATAGTGTGAAGCTTCATTTTTGTGTGATTAGCAGTCAGTAGATTTTCAGTTAATTTTTGCACATATGATACTGTATTTGGAAGTCAGGGAAAGGTAATCAAGTTACATTTTCATGATGCTTCATCAGAGAGGCGTTCTTGATGAAACAGTATATTCCACTGTGACTGATCAATTCTGTCAACTAGCAGTCTCATTTTTCTCTTTATGTTTCTTCATCTTTTAACACAAATACCAGCCTAGCAGCTTATGCAGTGGACAATAACAAGCCAATCAGTTACTTGGAAGCAATTTTACAGAAATCAGGAAAAGTAGTATTAAATGTAATACATATGATACAGATCTAATATTAGTATGGCTTGGTGGCATCAGTGTTAACTTCTCTGCATTTTGTGTGGCGCTGACAAGTAATCAAAATTTCTTGAGACTTCTGTTTTACCTAGATCTTTCTTAAGATATTCTGCTGCTGCTGGCCAAGTTGCTCACTGAAAATATGCTGCTGACATAAATTATTTAAGTGCCAGCTTTTACCTGTCTGATGCAATCCACAGAACCTCTATAGGATGTTTCCTGCAGGCAGATGATAGCAGAGAAACTTCTGAAGTGAGATCAAGGCTTACAGTAGCAGCTGAAAGAAAGATTTATGGAACTGGTGAGAGTGCAAAGGTACTCGGTGAACTCAGATGGACAGTTGTAGTTCTTTTCAGTGTTTAAAACATCACTGCAGTGACAATCACGTGGAAACTTGGTGAGAAAGAAAGATGCTGGCGAATTGTGGAAGAATTGCTGCCTATAGCATTGCTTGTACATATTATCATTTTGTAAGCTGAAGAAGCACTGGTGTTGCCCAAAGTCTACCTGGTACTACATGGACTTCTCAGAAAGTCATTGAAAATGATAATATCTTAGCAAGATGCAGATGAATTTTAACAAGTCTACAGAACTGTTGAGTAATTTGATGTGGATCCACCAATTCTGCTTTTGCACCAAATTATTGTTCCTTTGGCACCAGATCTGTGCCACAAACACACAGCTTTACTTCTCAGCATGTCTGGATCCTAGTTAAAGAGACAGGTTCAGCCACAGGCCAAATATAAATGAGTGATCTGAAAAGGAGAAGCCGTCAGGAAATAAAAGCAAAAGGTTTATTTTCTTGGTCCCAGCTGCTGTTCAAAAGCAGTGGATGTTGGAGTTTTGTATGTCTTCCTCAAGGAACAAACACCTTAATCAACCTAATGATTTTCTGTGCTGGTGAGCTGTAAATGCAACTCACTTCTACAGATAGCTAAATTAGTTAGAAACAACTCTTATTTCCCAGAACAAGCATTGTGTTATATGACCTGGATTTTTCTTCAGATAGAAGTCATGTGCTAAATCACAAATGATTCATTTCTTGGAAGTGGTTTCAGTTTTAGTATAACACAAGAATCTAGAGGCATTTTTATAAGGCATGTAGGGATTCAATCATTATTACTTTGTAAACTGCTTATAATCTGTCAGATTCATACAAGAGGACATACTAATAAACCCAACTTCTTGATTACATCATAATTTCAAACAAATACATTGAGTAAAATTCTTAAGGCTGCTGCTACATGTGTTGATCTTTAATTCTGGATGTAAATATTCCATCCCTTTATCTGTTTCTTCAGGAGTTAAAGAACTGTTTTCACTCATGTTTCTTCTTTAGCAGTTAACCAGGATTTTCAAATAAATGCTTTTTGCTCTGGTATTCTGCCCACAATTCTCACTCAGTATATGCCCAAAATTTCCACCCAGTTAATGGATTAACTTTAGCAAGATGGTTATCTTTTATCCTTAGACAAATACTAGAGAAATTGAACCATAAGGAAAAGATAAGTATTGGATTCTGCTTGAGAGGAGAATAAGATTGTTGTTTCACAGACAAATGCTTTTGTTTCTGTAGCAGAAGGAAACTTCCCAGGTCGTATTGCACTCTCCATAGCTGCTGTCCAATATGGAGCTCTTTGCCTCCCAAAGTAACCAAATAACACTGAATTTCTAGGCAAGCTGTAACTTAGAATATTTCCTCAAGCAGCCAAAGCAGTCTTTTTCATATACCCACAAGATGGTGAGCTGTTACCTGAACGCTTCATGTTCAGTGAGCCAGAGCAAGTCAGAGTAATTTATTCTTTATAGAAAGAGCTAAATATATTTAACATGCTGAAATATCACAGCCCAAAAGTGACATGCATGATGTAGCAGGCTTTTCACTGTTCCTTTACGTAAGACATTCAATGCAAATAAATATATTTCATTTATAAAACCCTTTTGTAGGTCACCTTTTAGATTGGTATGTTTTCAAACATTTTGGATACATGCAAAAATTCTATTCTCTTTAATTAGCCATCTGTTCAGTTTCCCGCTCTTCATGATGTAGCTGCTGAGAAAACCCATTTCACAGGCTTGCTGGATTTTTATGGTTAAAATATTTTGGTCTTTATCAAGAAAACATTGAAAGACGTAGCTTAAAGTTAATGCAAGTAACATCTAGGCAGGCATGATGTATCTTGAGCTATAACTTTTGATATTACCACATTAAGAATCCTGATAGGTACAGCTTCAAAAAAAAATTTTAGAAAGGGAAAATTCTACAAAATATTACAAAATTCTAATAATCTTGTTCCTTATTTACATGACAATAGGCATCTGCCCACTGGAATTAGTGTACTTCTGTGGGGAAACTGTGGCACAATTAAATAACAGGTAGTATTAGTAGTATCAGAAAATAAATGGTGTTTCAGTATAGGGAATGTAGATATTTCTAAGAGGAATTGGATCCAACTTCCATCTGGTCCATTATTGCTGAGTGTGGCCAGTAGCAGATGCTTCAGGAGGGAGGTGTAAGATTTGTAGAAGAATAGCCTGTCTGTCTGCAGGTTTTCATCTTCCTTGGCTTGTGGGGATGAGTCTTAGGTTCTGAAATATAAGATTGAAAAGTCCTTCCACAAAATCATTGTATGTCGTAGTTTCTAAGTGTTCTTGAAATCCATGCAAATGTTTGTTACATGAGCAGCCATTCTGACTTTTTCTGGTGAAGTGTTGCATTACATGCTTTTAAGTCAATATTTTATTTTATTAAATATTAGTTTATTAAGTGTGAATGTGTCAGTTTTTCAAGTGATTAATTTTTTTATTTTTTTTAAATATGAAACTTATTTCCATTTGTTTTTTGGTTTTGGTGGCTTGGGTTTGGGATTTTTTTTCATAATCTCCCATTTGTCTGATTTCAAAATACCTTAGTGTTTTTATCTTTTTTTTTTTCCCCTAACCACTTAACAGGTTTTATACTTTTTGGTTTTATTTTTAAACTTATCTTTATATACAAAGCTTGTAATTGTGTACTCCCTTATCTGCAATTTTGAAGTCTCCCATTAGGCATTTATTAGTTTCAAATTCAAAACAAAAATTCTGATGTTACTAGTTGGATTATTATTTTATTGATTGATTTATTATATCAGAAAAGGGGAATAACATAGGATGAGAGACAAAGATATTAATATTTGGGATATAAAATCTGATACTGTTGTATGACCTTAGTTTCAGTGATCAGAGACATTGTGCTTTTTTAAATAAGATAAAAACCTTGTTGGAATAGAAAATGAGAAATATTTTTAAAATACTTTAGAAAATATTCTAGAAAATATTTTTAAAAAATATTTCAAAATGTTTGGTTTGCTACCAAGTGATCAGTAATGCCCGATTTAAAGTGGGGTACTTTTAGTAACTTTTTCATGTTTACATTTTTATTGCTTATATAAAAACTGAACAACTTAACCACTAACATTGTTTTAAGTTCTTAAGATATATTATAGGATTTTTTCACTAGAATTTTTGCTCAAACCATTAAGTTATGATGGATTTCAAATAATTCCTGTTCTTCACTCCTTCTTCAAAGAGAAACCTTTTGCCTTAGGAAATCTCTTGTTCAGATATGATTTAGTTCTCAGTATGTCTTCAGGTTAGAAATAAAAGATGTCATTTGTGAGGGAAATTTTACATTGGAGTGCTCTAGTTCAGAATCAGACAACCTGTGGCCAGGTGCTGCACCATTTTTTTTCTGAAGATGTAGAAGTATCCAACAGGAACCATCTTAAACTTTAGTCTGGGCTCTCAGCCTGGCTCTTGGTCAGAATAAGCTGTCCTTGATTCCTTACAGAATTGTAGTATCAATTAGGTTGGAAAAGACCTTTAAGATCTTTGAGTCAAGCTATGTTATGCATGATGATCAAACCCTCTTATTTAGAGCTTTTCCAGTTGCCCAATTTTAAACCTTATTTTTAATTTATTTTCTACTCAAATTCTTAAAACAGACAGCTCGATGTAATAAAGAATCATAGAACCAGTTAGGTTGGAAAATACCTCTAAGTTCATTGAGTCCAGCTGTTAACCTGGCACTGCCAAGTCCACCACTGAACTGTTGGTGTTTTATATTCTGTATCATCTTCCTACAGGCCAGTCTGGAAAGCTAAACCATGTTATGCTTTGGGTGTGTTGTTAACAGCAGTAAAAATTTCCCTGCTGATGCAAAAATGCATCACAAAAATGTAGAGAGGGTTAATCTCTGCCTAACTTCAGGTAGCTGTTTTGGGAGGTGGCACCCCCACAAAGTCAATGCACAGAGCTGGGGTTTTCCAAGTGTGAGTTCAGAACATCTAGGTCAGAACCAGCCTTAGTCCCTTGTCTGTAGAAGAAGCATGAATTTAATTAGTTTGAGCATCTCTTGGCACATTCTAACATCCTGAAACACTGCACATCACTGTTAAAAACCTCCTTCTGATAAAAGCTATGGCAATCTTGTCTTTTTTTAACCCCTTGCCTACACTGGCCTCTTCCAGTGAATACACCTACACTGGAGCCTGCAGCATGTCATGCCAGAGTGCTCTAGTTTCAAGTTTAGACAGAAACTTGTTTCCTTTAATGATAAAGAAAAATACAGCTGCTCACTGATAAGGTAACAGCTGTTTCATTGAGTTCAGTTCAATAGTGTACTTACTTCTAGATGTTTGAAGTAGTCATGTAAAGCTTTGCAATTCTGTACTTTAGAACAGAGGAGTCCAGACCTGGAATATATTAATTTACAGTAACAAACAAAATCCTCATTAGGTCTTTTATTAGACAACTGGCCTGGTACTACAGAAAAATGAAAAAAATCTTTTGAGAACAGTTTGATTAGTTTTGGCATATATAATTCATTAATATGATTATGATATAGTAGTGATAGCTGGGCAGATCCATTGAAGGCCTGAGAAGTTTAGTATCTGTGTTACTTTATAGGAAACTGGAAGAATGATCAATGTAGTGCTAAGAAAATGAAAAATATTTTCTTTTTTAAATTCTATAGTGCAGCATAATAGTTTCAGATGGTTATTGTATTCTGGGCACACTAAAGTGGTGTCAAAAGCCATGTTCAGACTGGCAGTCACAGAAATATTTCTGCATTTGAAGGGTCAGGCTGTAGCATTATTTCTAGTTACACACCACTGGCATGCTCAGATGCAAGTCACATTTCTCAGCAAGGGAAATCATATGTGCACTCATCAAAAATCATGCCTAATTTTCAGTCAGGTAAGAACAGAGTTAATAAAATCCTAGTTTCTAAATCAAAGACATTCTTATCATCTGTAGAAATAAAAATATACTAGTTTCTGCCTGGTTTGCAGTTTCTAATCCAGTTGGCCGTACCTTTTAGCATGAGATAATGAGAGGAGCTTGCTATTGCAATATTCCTTCAAAGTGAAGAGGATTCAATTAAGCTATTAAGCAAAAGTATAGGGACTTCTTCAAACTTCTTTCACTCAGAATCTGCAGTGGCTGGGTGGGTGCATGCAGGGGAATGGTGAAAGCTGTAAATTTTGAATGTACAAATTGCTTTGATTCTTTTTCTTTCATCTTTATTGATGTCAAATTGAATGCTTCCTTCTGTGGAACAGCATATTGCATGCAAGTGTTATTACAGCAAGCCTGAAAAAATACAGGTGGCCTTGTACTGTAAGACCAGAATCCATTACTTTTCTGTGAAATGGGTAAGAAAAAGAGAAAAAACATCATCAAAAAATATGTAACTTGTTTGATGAACATTAAGGAAGAAATAGTGTATACTATTTCACTTCTTGGCATCAATCTAGGAAATCACGTTTAGCATTAATTAAATCTTCTGTAATATCTTTCATTTGAAAGTAGAAGTGTGTTAGAAATACTCATTTCTTAGATCTCACAATTATTGTTCCCGTTTTCTAACTGAATGGGCATTGCTTAGGAGAGCAGCAGAGCTAGACAGAGAACCAGCAATGCCAACTTCTAGTTCTGTATTTAGCAGAGAGAACATTGTCCTGAACTTCAGTTTAATCACCAGATGTGCAAGATGGGGCAGATGTAACTCTGCAGTTCCGTGCAGTTCCTGAGATAACTGGCAGTATAACTGAGCTGATGGACTGTGCTGTTCAGGATGATGTGGGTGAGAAACAGGGTCCTTTAGCCCAGATGGAGACCCAAGCTAAAAGAGCTGGGCTGCTTTCAGTAGGTGAACTGGAGCACGTAGAGTTGTATCAAGTCTATTTTGCTGTCCAGAGAGAAAATTTGAGTTAATTTACATTACTTCCACAGGTTTTCAGGCACACATAAGGTAGCACTTAATTGTGGTGCAGCCCTGCTCCTCCTGTTTTACTTTTAGCATGAACGTGAGGTGATCAGTTGTTACAACGCTGCGAGGTTTTGAAAATCCTATTCTTCCATTCCTAAATCCTGATAAAGTTATGATGAAGTTTTTATGTATACTGTAAGTTCTTCTAAGAAAGGACTTTTCCTTACCAAATATTCAGAATATATGGTGCTCTAATCCTGACTGAAGGCATGAGACACTACTCTGGTACAAACAATAACCAGTCTACTGTGTTTTTATTGAACTGGTTTAATGAATGCAATTATTTTCACTTATTAGATTGATTCACTGTCTATTAATCTTTAATATTCACTGTTCTGATTTATACCTTTTACATGTCATTTAAATGGTTATGAGGACATTCTTGCTTTAATTAATTTACTTGAATTAGAAATTACAACTTTTTATGTAACTGTATTCTCTTGCTACAGATGATCCTGGTCTTTTAATCTTTTTCTTTTTTGTGTCCTGTGTCCCAATTTCCTATTAGAAATATGTTAATCTGTTTCACTCTGCTTCTGACTGTGTTGTAAGTGACTAATAATTTAAGGTCTATTATTAGAGCTTACCACACTGTTAGTCAATGTCACATTGTAATTTAAGGCAGCGTGAAACTATCTTAAGAAGCTGTGAAAAGTTATAAGTCATAACCATATTGATGGTTCAGCCATTGGTAAAGAATTATTTACTTGAATAACTGCTATTATTAAGAAAAGGTATTAAGAAAAGTCTACAAGTGACATTTAATTTAAATCATGGAATCACAGAATGGTTTGGATTGGAAGGGACCTTAAAGACCACCTTGTTCAGCCCCTTGCCATGGGCAGGGACACCTTCCACTAGACCAGGTTGCTCCAAGCCCCATCTAACCCGGCTCTGAACACTGCCAAGTATGGGGCATCCACAACTTCTATGGGCAACCAGTTCCAGAGTCTCACCACTCTCATGGGGAAGAATTTCTTCTTTATATCCAGTCCAAAAAATAAGCTATATTAACAAAACATAGTCTCTCTCCATAATTCGTTGCATTTTTCTGCAAATTATGTTGGTTTTAAGTAATGCCTTGTCGTGCCATCAAATCCCTGAGTGACATTTATAAGTTAGCAAGCACAATTTGGGCTTACAACCATGGCCTTTATGTTTCCAGAATATGGGGAGCGGCAATTCTGTTAAGTCCATTAATTATTTTAAAATTTTCTTTGGATGTTTATTTTTACTTTAACTTATCCCTGAATGGAAAGCACTGTTAAAATTTTTTTGCATACGTTATCTGATGTCTCTGAAATTTTTCAGGTTAATTGCCCAGATCCATGATGAATTGTTGTTTGAAGTAGAAGATTCTCAAATCGAGGAATTTTCAGGTAAATACAATCTCTCTTGCTCTTTCCCTCCCACCCCATTTTTACTCTCTATATCCTGTGATTTCTCAGAGAATAAAGAACTTATGTAGCAAAAATAAACACACTGATTCTCACAATTAAGAAAATGTATACTAAGCAGATTTTTCTGAATGTTTTCCACCACTGGCTCTTATGTAGATAAAACGTGATATACTCATTTGGAATTCATTACCATGCTTATTTGTATTTAGTTTTTTTATCAAGATTCCATCACCCACTGTGTGAATCCTGTAAAAGTAAGTAATATTTCCTCTAAGGTTTTAGAAGGAAATAAATCAGTTTGAAGTACTTTAGACTGAGGCCTGTTACACAAAGAAGCATTAATGTAAGGTTATACTAGACTGTAATTTCTAAGTTAGTTTACTGCTTTTTTATATTAAGAAACCTTCATGATGGCACTCTCAAGGTTAAGGTTAGTAAAAGTTCATGCCTATGTTTCTATCCTCTCATCTGGCTTACTTCCAGACATTATTCTGTAAGCCAGAGTTTGTCTCAGCATCTGGTACAAATTTAGCAAGCAAGCAAGGGCACATAGCAGACTGTTGGGTCTCTTCTCTGTTAAGCAGTGGATTTATTCCTGTAGGCACCAAGTGTTTATTCACAAACTTTGGTCTAGTTTGACCAAAGCTCAACAATATGTTTGGCTAAACCAATTAGCATAATGTCACAAATATTTTAAATGAACCAATACAAGAAATATCTTCCATTATAGCCTAAGCATTTAATAAAAAATTAATTTCACCTTCCCGTGCTGCGTTCATTTGAACAGTGCAATTTGCTATATTAGTCTCATTTCATCACTGATCCCTCTTGTGAGTATTAGTTCAAAATGAGAACATTAAACCTCTATCTAATCTAAACAAGCTACCTGGGAAATATTTCAGCTCAATATATTCAGGGCATTGTAATGAATTAAGTTAATATATTAACATTTGACTTCTAAATACAGGAATTAAAATCTGATTTAAATTTAAAAAAATTATACAATTTATTGGAGATTGCAATATCTGTTCAGAAAAGGCAATGTCTAAAAGTGACATAATTTCAGAGTTAGGAAGTGTAGTATATTGAAAGAGATCTGTAGGACAGCATAGAAGGATTTTTATTGTCTTATTTTCCATCAAATTGCATTAAGTATAGAGCTAATATTACACCCAAAAGATAAAAATTATTCATGGTTGCTTATACATATAGAAAATCATAGATTCTGCCCTCCTTGGGTCAAATTCAGATCTCCATTACTAGTGTGAATTTGTAGCAAATTCCGAAAAATCAGTATTTTCAAGTGTAACAGAAAAAACCTCCAGCTATTGTATGAATAATAGTAATACATTATCCCACTATGGAAACATGATGACTGGAGGCTTTTTTCTGAAGATACAAAAAGAGTGCAGTTCATATACTCAAGTTTAAAGTATGTACTGCACTGTAATTAGTTTGATGATCTCCAGGTGTAGCTACAATGTGCAGGAAAAGCATACCTGTAAATTCCTTGTTGTGCTTCAAAGTCATCACCCTGTAATTGAAGTTGCTAAGACAACCTTTAGAAAATGGACCTGGGCAGTCTAGAGGTCCGAGATACCTTGGAAATTGTCATTGCACTTAACATAGGCTGCTAAACTTGGGTGTTCAAGATGGAAGTTTGTTTCATTCTGCTGACTGAAGATTGATTTTTCAATTTGTCTCTACTTTGCCCTAAGAGGCAAAGAAAAAAAGGAAATTCTGCATCACAGGAACTTTCAGATATACTCCTGTCAGAACAGAAGAGTGATAACTTGTCTTATTCTTTACAAAAAAGACCAACCTGAGACATTGATTTCCTTCCTCTTTATTCATCCCTTGGGGGGCCTTACTTGGAGTACTGCATCTACTTCTGGGCTCCCCAGTACAAGACTGGAGCGAGTGCAATGAAGGGTCACAAGGATGATGAGCACACTGGAGCATCTCTTCTATGAAGACAGGCTGAGAGATCTGGGACTGTTCAGCCCAGGGAAGAGAATACATATATATATATAAAATACATATATACTGTATATATGTATCTGGAGGAAGTGGTGGTGCCCAGTGACAGGACCAGAGCCAATGGGCACAAACTGAAACACAAAAGGTTCTCTCTGAAGATCAGGGAACACTGTTTTACCCTGAGGGTGACTGAGCACTGGCACAAGTTGCCATGAGAGGTTGTGGAGTCTCCATCCTTGGAGATGTAAAAAAGCCATCTGGACAAGGTCCTTGGCAACCAGCTCAAGGTGCCCTCTCTGAGCAGCAGGGCTGGAGCAGGTAACCTCCAAAGGTTCCTTCCAGCCTCCCTGCCTCTATTTTCCAAATAGTTCTGCTACTGGTAGAAGAACTAACCTAAGGTGTCTTAAAAGGGTCCAAAGCTGGTGCTTCTTCAGTGTCATTAATGAGGATTTAATACGATCTGAATAGGCAGAGAAAGGGTGTATCTGCACTAGCATCTTACTTCCAGTCGGAAGTACATGCTGAAGCAGATCTCCCTATTGTCCCAGTCCATGGTGTGAACAGTTTTGGTTCACATCACAGAGCATTCTGAGAGCAGTTGACCTAGATTCCTTTCAGATGAAACTAAATAGGAACACTCTTTTCTCCTAATCTTTTCCAATTATTTCAGGAGCTGCTGATTGAGGTAACAGATTAGATATCTGAGTGTTAAACCAAGGAAGTGTCAGTAGGATGTGTGCTCCTAATTCACTTAAGTGCTTTGAAAGTCTAAATATGGTTTTCATCTCTTCACCTAAAGTTCTTTCACCCTTTCTTAAAATCCTTACTGTTCTTACTTTTATTTGCCAATATTCTTTAGCGGTCAGCTTTGTCTTCGCATATCTAATGAGCTTTTGTCCATTCAGAAACTTTAAATTACAGAATCTGCTGACTTGCAGTTTCCAGCTTGCAGTTTAATGATCCAGAGAGAAATCTCAGTTGTACAGTCACAAAGCTCAGTAAAGGCAGACGTGGACTTAAAGCTAAAGAGCAGTGTTTGAGGGTTTTAATGGATTACACGTCAGTGCTGTGTTATTCAGCATTTAATGTGATCCAAGAAGCACTGGCCTACTATTCAGCATGTTTGCATTCTGATTCCATTCATGCTTCTGATCTACTTTTTCAGGAAAGCAACAACAAATATGTCTCCTTTTTCTTGTTTGTAGAATGGATATAAAACTTAAAATATTTTTAAGACTTATAAATGAAGAACATAAGGTAAATAGTAATATTTAATTAGATCATAGTGCAGGATATAAGCCTTCTCAGCAGCATTTCCATGATGGAAGTGTCTTTTTTGAATTGTTTCACAACATTAAAATGTTTTTGCTTCTAAGACTTCCCAGCTGAAAATTGCCACAAGGGATTGTAATATCGGTGCTTTCTTTAGTCTTGCTTAGGACTTCATATGCTCCAATAAGAATTTTCTGTACTTTTAAATATACAGAAATCCCATGTATAGTGTATCTAATAATGCACAGATGATTTGGAATCCTTTGAATCTAATAAACAAGAGGCAAGCAAAAATTGTTCTTTTTTTCTTTATCTACTTCTGCACAAAATACTGCATTAGGTGGGTCATCGCAAGGTCTTATCTGCATTTTGGAAGGATACCTTCTTCAAAAGGAATCCATCATCTGCAGTTTTATAGAACACATATGGCTCACTCTCAATGGACAAGGCAGAACATCATTTATTTATAAGAAGGTTTTGACTGTCCAGGCTTTGACATACTTTGAAATACAATGAAGCACATACTACTCTGAATGGTGCAATTTTCATCAAAGATGTGGCATATTATTTCCCTCAACTCTCTGTTTAGGGCAAGAACATGACAGCAAAAGAGCTTTTTAAAATACTAATTTCCTATTAGAGGGTGCTTGGGAAGTTCAGATCAAAACATTTGGCAGAAATTTGTTTGGCTTGGGCAGAAGACTCTCAGCTTTACCATCAATAATCTCCCTGGTTTGTAGCCAGCTTGCCTGTCTGGCTTCCTCACATCTTGAGCTTTCCAGCAGCCCAGGAAGTAGAAAGGCAGATGATGTTATGGGAATGCCAAAAACTGGGTTCTTGGATCTGGGAAGGCTCAGCATCTCTGAGTCCTGAAGTCTGTGTAATCAGGTAGACAATCTGTCCCCAAATCAGACTGTGAGTCTGTGTAGAGGCTCTGGAAGAGTATTTAGGAATGGCAGAACCCAGTTTTTCGTTTGGTGGGGACTGTTTCTGACACTGCCGCTCCATGCTAAGTTTGAAGTGCCTCGTTGCCCTTGGATTATGCTGAATGCATTACAGCTAGAAGGGGGATACACTTTGTGGTGAAGGAAAGCAGAATAATTTTTTCTTTTTTTAATGTACAGGGATACCTGTAGTTACAACTGTAAAATCTGGCTTCTGTGTGTGTTCTATAAATAGCTGGTGGGTTTGAAAGGTGAACTTTGCCAGTGGCAGTTACTGTGGATTCTTCCATGTCTTTCTGCCTGCTTAATTGCATCCATTAGTGATAATTAAATGAAAGATACTTGGTACTTGAAATAACATCTTTTTGTAGAAATTTATGTATTCCAGTGTGTTGTGTTCAATATCACAGTGCATTAGAGTAATTTTTAAAGGTTTTTTTTAGAACTCATTAATAATTATACAGTATTGATAGAATTAAAGAATTTCTGCATCTGTCCTTATTTTTGGTACATGTACAATGTAGAGTTTGAAACAATTTTTCTAATATTTTACCAGGTATAAGAACACCGAAATGACCAGTCTAAGAAAAAAAAAATCAAGATAAATTAAGCCTATTTACTTTGCTATTAAGATCAGTTGCTACCTAAAGAACAGTGTCTTATACTTCTTTTAAACATCTGCCAGTACACATTTTTGGCTCACATACAAGTTCCATGAAATTTCTTTTTTTTCTGCTACAATTTTATGCTTACTGGGTACTGAGGCAGCTGCATAAAAATGTGCACATGTTCAAAAGGGGACTGCAGTAACAGAAGAACAAAAGAATGAACTGGTCATCACAAGTTAGTGACATTTTCTGTCCTCTGAGCTGCCTTTTTCTAACTTGAAAAACACTGGTGCGTAAACTAAAGATGCCTCTAGATAGCTTTCAATTTGCAAAAATCCCTGTTCCATAGATCATATGTCTGGCCAGCTTTGACATGTTTCTGGAGTCATAATTTCATAGGTGAGTGCACTTGAAAAATGTCTTCAGTTCGATAGGGACAAATAAGCTTTTGTTCCACAGCAGGCATGCGTGTCTTTTCTTTGTTCCTATTCACAGCACTTTCAATAAGCATATTTATTCTGGTCAGTATCAAGAAAACCTAATATTTGTTAAAACATATTTTAAAATTTCAGTTCCTCTATAATCTTTTAACTTTGCTGTCAGCATTTTTTTATATATAATATTTTAGTGTGCATACTTAGCACTTACAAAGCATTTCAAGATGGGTATAATCAACAACTCTTCTAATTGCTGACTATGGGTTTTGAGAGTTAAGTTGCAAAGATTGGGAGAACAGCATTCTACAGATGCCATTGCAGTATATGGCTGGCTGTAAAGGAATGTTTTAAAATTAATAATTTATGTGCCCCAGATATACTAGATTCTTGACTGAGCAGAAATAATCATTATCCCCAAAGTTTCCAGTCTAAATCTTAGAAAAGAAACAAAAAATTAAGAGTGGTAGAGACAGATCTATTAAAATGCTGTGGTTCTGTTTTTTAGAGACTACACTAAAATGTAGATGAGATAAAGAAGATAGACTTGTGGATGTCTGATTATTTATTCTGAACCTGGAGAAAGAGGGAAATTTTCAAGGAGATTTGAGAAAGTAGAGGGAGAATCAGATATTATGTACATGGGACTAAAGGGGTCCTCTCCTGTGATTACATACCCCCATGCCATATGGTCTCTTTTATTAATTATAATCTTCATATGAAAAATTACTACCACTATTCCAGAGTTTTGTCTCTCCAAAATCTAGACCTTTAAATTTCCAGCCTAAAGGTATTCAGCCACTATACCTATTCTTTTTTGTGCAAATACTGTAATGTAGTTGAAACGCTTCCTTCTTCACTGTTTACTGTCTTAGCAGACCACTGAACAGGAATGACAATCCAGCTGCTTTTTCTTGGTATTTGCAAAGGAGTGGTTTCAAAAGGCCGAAATGCAGGCACAACAACTTCAGATTGCTTGAAATGAATGGCTTTACTATGCCACCCACTAAACCCTGGGTAGAGAAGAAGTCAGTGTGACATGAGAAATAGAACAGGGAGCTGAACTGACAGAAAAAAAAAGGAAAGAAGAAAATGAAGCAAACCCATGGAGAGGTTTTTAATGGTTGTCAAAGTGAATGAGGAACCATTGCGTTTGTTCACTGATGTGGCCACATTAATCTGTGCATTTTAAAATTAAGAGTATTTAAGAATGCAGCAGAATTCTGGTGGTGCCAGATGCCTTAGAGCAAAACGTGTGTGAACCAACAGAGAAAGCTGTTGCAGTCATTGCTGCCATCATGAATCCCCTTTTGGGGATAACAGTTAAATGGGACAGAACTAGTCAAATTCAGAGGTCTAGAGAACTAGGAGAAAACTGGTCTAACTCAGTGCACAGGCAGGCAGCACTCTTTGCCATACCCCTCACATCTTTCAACCCAGGAACTGATGCTGCTGACTCATGCTCCATCTTTTACTGTCTGTTGGAGCTCATTTTGTCAAGATGACCTATTCCTCCCATTGCCCAAATGCTCTATTGCTGTTTATTTCTCTAACACAAAAAATGTTAGGCTGCACAGAGTTGAGTATGACCTTCATAAATGTCTGGTGGAACATACAGAGCTGAGTGGTTCTGTAAGGGAAGTGCAGAAATCAGGTGTTGTCCTCTCAAAAGTTTTGTGCAGTCATAGAAAAAATGTTTACCCAGGACTGACTGGCAACACACTGAGCCTTCTGAAGGCATCCCACCTGGTTGGGGTGCCCCAGCACCTGCTGCATTGCTGACCTCCTGGAGCTGACAGCTTGTTGAAATTCAGAGTGGGCTTCTCAAGACAGAGGCAGCCCAACGCTCCTCTATTAATAGCCATGTTGACTTGGACTGGATTACAAATGAGTAATTATTTAGGCCAGCACTTCTCCTTTCACAATCTGTGGGTTGTAATGTTTGTTTGTGCGCTCCAAAATTGTTGCTCTCTCCCACACTGGACCATGAACTACTTCAAATCGAACGTGAACCAAATCTACATGTGTAGCTGTATGTAGATGTGTCAACAAATATATTGGTTTCCTCAGCTCTGGCACTTGATCTGCTGATTCTTTGAGTTACTGCATAATTCGGACTTCGTGGAAAAGCTTATGACAGCTCATTAGCACACCAGTCTGAGTGAGCCAGCACGGTCTGAGGACTGTTCAGGTAGAAGCTGGTTATCCTCATCATTATTATCAAGCCAGCCTCAGTGTCAGTGACGTGACATGAAACGTTACAGACTGCTCTTCATTGCTGGCATCATTAGAAAAGGTTTTGGCAGCCGCCAGAGCAACAACATCCACAGCTTCTTAAAGTTCTTGCCACTCCTTTGCCTCTAACCTCAGCTGCCAAAGAACTGTGATGTGCAGCGAGGGATAACTTCAAAGGAAGCTGCTCAGTAATCATGTGAGTTTCACTCTAGCAGTTACTACCTCGTATCACAGACCCTGCTCTTTCTCAGGTCTGTGAGGCACATGACAGCATGCATTATTTAGTCATCCATCCTGTCAGAGCAGTGGAGGTTCTGGGGCCACCTGGTATTCCTATTTCACTTTCACTAGCCAAAAATTACTTCTTTTTTAAAAGCTGTTGATCCGTTGAATCTCTGTTTGATTTTTATTAGAACAGTATGTGTTGCAGCAGCAATCTTTATCAAGCAAAACACTAATTAGCAGGACCAGTGATGACAAATCTGATCCCAAATGATTGATTTGAAATAATTATAGATGCATTTGCATGGCAATAGTGAGCATAGTGTTATGGAATGATGAGTTGTTAAGTTACATGAATTGTACTGAAGTTTAATTGTTTAGAGTGCTGATAGCTCTGCTCTCCCACAGGGAAGAATTTTTTAAAAATTTGGCTCTGATCTTTTTACTTTGAAGAGTAAAATATTTTTAAAAGTTCAGATTCTTGTGGGTTTATTTTCTCACTTCATTTTTTAAAATTGAGCTTTATGGCTGCACAAGAAAATGAAAATATATAAAATGTCATCAAACCAATAGTTACGAGTATTGAACTTGAAAACTGAGCACTCACACATGCTCTATATACCTTAATATGAAATGCAGTAGTGCTGTACTTCTTTATATATGGGATATATAAATTAAATAATTCTGCAAATTCTACCCTAAAATTCAATTTTAAAAAAGAAATTAAACTGTTCACAAGAGATGAAATATCTTTAAAATAAAATTCTTTAAAATAATCTGAAAAAGTTGCAAATGGTAGTTTTTTAATGCAGAAATGCAGGTATTATATAACAGAATTAAAGTGTGATTTTTTAAAATTTATATATAAGTATATCTATAACAATTCTAACATGGAAAATAAAGCTGTAGGTTTTTGAATTTACCTTACAGCATTGGTAAAAAGAACAATGGAGTCCCTGCAGCAAACCACAGCCTTGGAAGTGCCACTGAAGGTAGGGACAAGTCTGAATTTCCATTACTTTCTCAGGCATACTTGGCTTTGTATGTCATCATCATCATATTAGGAATGTAGCAACAACTATTTTGCTTTTCACTTCAATTGTTTTGTTTTCATATTTGCAGGTAATTGCTTTTTCAAATTACTATAAAATTTCTAAAGGAAGATAACTGAAAGAAAGTACACTCCCTTTTGGAAAGTGAGATTGTCATAGCAATGTATATGGTAATTTAAAAATCAATTCCATTCATTGCCATCAAACTTCTGTTGGGTGTGGTATAGTGAGAAATATGCCCCGTTAGTAGGCTTTCTAGATGTACCAGGCATTCGTTACTGCTGAAAAAATATTGCAAAAGATCTTTCTTCAGTAATTTTCACTTTAAAAATGGGTTTATTTAACATTTCTGTGTGGATGCCTAACACAGACAAAAGCAGACAAAATTGCTGGTCATTGCTAAAAGTAGAGGTCATCACGTACCAGACCAACATCTGTAAAAGGTGAGGAGATAACTACACAGCTATCTATGTATTGGACCTAGCTGGAATTACATTATAAAATATACATTACTAGACTGGTCTGCTCAGCTTTTGTTGCTTGGTAAAAGACTAAAGCTCTTGGGAATCCCTAAACTTAAGTGAGCAACAGCCCAAGGGTTTCCAGTGGACAAATGGAGTACTTGGTGTTGCCACGTCACTCAATCAGCAGTAATACTCAACAAGATTCAGAGACAGAAAAACTTTATTCTAATTATTTCAGAAATGGTTGCAACATACAGACTTGCACTAATGGAAACAGTTGAAAAAGAAAAGTACTAGATAATTTGTCTTGTGTTTCTTCCTCCAGATCTTCTCTATCTATTGCAGCATTCCAGCTACTTTGTGAGGCTTTCTCTGGAGATCTTGCAGTCAGAAGATCTTTTCTAGGTCCTTAGGGAGCCCATCCTTCCCTCAAAAATTGAGAAAGGATAATGAAGGGTATCCAAGATCTAAATTAATCTTTCTGCTTCCCATACTGAATTTCCCCCCTCACTGTTCATTTAAGCCTTGTAAGATTTTACATTCCTGTTTACCAAATGTGGTCCAATGGGACCTTTTGGACATACTGAGATTATAAATTTCTTGCACTCATACTCCTAAGCTTTGCAAACTGCATTTCTGTAGGTTGCTTACATTGTACACCTGTACTTGCCTAGCTTCTGTTGTTGCAAATTCCTTGGAAAAAAAACCAAAAGAAGCGAGAGTGTTTTTCAAGGTATATTACATTTAAATATTTTTAATTACTGTATTAGATACCTGGCATTCATGCTGCTATAAGGTTCATTAAAATAATCAAATATGGCATATTGGTGGCATATAAGGTGAATAGCAACACTATAGTCCTTTTTGGATAGTTTTAGGGACTTTTGGTGTCTTTTTCAGAGGTAACAAGATTCATACTTTGAGGAAGTCATGGTCATGTAATAAATATGAACACTGTAGTAAGTTTCTAAGAAATGTTTACGTGGTTACTGAGAGTGTTCATGGTTACATGGGTGGAATATAATTTTAGTGTTACATATTTCTGACTAACCATTAAGTGGCAGAAGGTTTCAGTGTCCTGTGGACAAATGGGACATACCATCTTATTCACCTCTGTCTAAGGTGTTTTACTGTCACACACTGACAAATCCATCTTGATGCATTAAACAAATGGATTCAATATGTCATTCCCATGAGAACAGTAATTCTCCGTTAAACACCAACTGCACTTTAATAGGTGAAAAGAAACACATTCTTGGACAATAAGTAGTTCTCTGGGGCTTTCAAAGATTAGAATAGGCAGTAGAACTATTTGGAGATACACATTTCATTACCCTTGTTTGGTCTCCTTTTCCTAAGCAAATTACTGTAGGAGTCCTGACATACTTTTGCTCGTATGACACGTTAGACTACATCCATCATGAAAATACTTCATCTTCCTCTGAAGCATCAAAAAGAGATCAATGACAGAGGCCAGATAGAAAACAAAGTTTGATCTCAGAGAAGAAATTGAGAGTGATCTTTTAATAAAAAAGTCTGTATTTTTGTTCATGTTGTTTACCCTTCTATACAGGAATATGTCTTTTAGGATTAGAGATGTTGAAGATGAAAAGATTTTTGTGAAATGTTCCTGCTCTCCTTCAGCAGACTTACTTCAGCTAAATATGTATTATGTGCTCTGTTAATATGAATATTATTTTTTAATATGGAGACAAAATGTCACTAAAGTAGAGCACATATATAGTCTTAGTGGGGAGAGATCTCTTTTTCTTCTTTGAGGTAAAGGATGCTTTATCTTTGAAGTAGCTTATTTTTTTTCCAAAATATAGTCCATGCTAATGAGGCAGCTTTCATGTCAACAAATCTACTGTGTACAAGAGCACAAGGAACTGCAAAACAAACTGAAATTAAACCAAAGCAACAATAAAAATACCCCAGAACTTGAAAAGTGGGGGGTAAAAATGCCCTACTATCTTTCTGCATTACAGACAAAGTTGCTGATGATAAATATCAAAATCATCATTTGCAGCTTTTTTGAAAAGCATAAGATGAATTTTGCTGTAGTGTATTCCTTGCAATTCAGTAACATGTATTTCCAATTTGAAAACTAAAGGTTAGTTTAAATTGTTAAGGTATTTTTATCAGAATTGTAGCAGTAATTGAGTATTAATAGAAATGGAAGAACATTTTGTATTGGATAGGCATGTAATCTAGAGCAGTATCAACATCCAAAGGGAAAAGCAAAAATAGTTATCTTGCTATATGTGATGTGTTTATTTGTTTAATTTTTTTTTTTTCTGGCAGGTTCCCTTGAAAGTGATTCTCACCACTGGGAAATCATGGGGGTGTATGACAGAATTGCAGGAGATGTAAAGCAGTCATCAGGGATGTTATTCAGTACCCAAACACCTCATTGGCCTGTGCTGATTCCTCACTGAATCACTAGGCAACAGCGCTGCTGGATCTTTCATAAGCACCTAATACTCTGCATGTGAATTTTTTTACTTCATTTTGTCTGTAGCCCTAGGCAACAGCAGTGAGATAAAACTGGTTTTTACCAGTTCATTGTGTTTCCTTTAGCCAAGGTAACCAGCAGGGAGCTGCTTTTGTTCACAGCTAAATTACTACATGTAAGAAATGAAACAAGACAGTATTAACCCTTTGGGAGCATCACAAATTTATTTGAGTTACACAGATGTTTAGACTTTAATGTTAAGTATTTTGTGAAGTGCTTGTGTAAAAACACTTATAAGCTGGCAGTATTGGAACTGGATCAGATGCTTAACTGTTGTGCTCAGCTTATTTTGTATTTTGTGAGTAGAACATTGCTGCTTGGTGTTCATCACATATTAAATGTTCCATTCCTCAGACTTAGAAAAGGAGTTAATGAACCTATTTTTTATCTAGAATTTTGGGACAAGACAGGTAAACAAAACTAGAAGCCTAAATGTATTAAAAATAAGGAGATTGTTGTCAATTCATTTAATTTCAAACTGAATTTGCACAGTAGCCTTAGCATACTTTTGAGGAAATATTACAGTTTTGCCTAATCTACTACTTTTATTACTGATGTAATGCTAGATACTGTTTAGATAAATTTTAGGACTCAGCCTTATACTTCTTAGGACTCAGGCTTTTACTTCAATGTTTGGATTTTTTATTAATAATTTGTTTTTCTGTGGAGTTTTTTCTTCAAATGAGATTTGTTTCATAACATTACTGTTTCACAAATTCTGTCTCTGTGCTTGTGGAATATGAAATTGTCCTCAAAGTCTACTAATTATTCAGTTGCAGTCAAGCACAAAACTTTTAAGAGTTGTTCAATATGTTTCAGCATTAGACACCAAATGATCACAGTAATACAATTTAAATTCTAGAACTGTATGGTTGTAAAGACTTTGCAGCATTTTTAATTTGCATAATTAAATAATTTTACTTTGCACTTGAAGCTATTAAACTATTAAATATTGTTTTCTTATGTTGCTTATTCATCATACATAACCTGTCAGCTGACGTGAGTCAGTAGTTTCTAAAAATTGATTCTTATAAAATTGGCATTGATCATGTAAGCAAAGTCCGAACCTTCTGCATAATAATTGGGGTCAGTGCTTTGGTCGGGGGGTCCAGCCTGCATGGCTGTGACACCGTGCCAGGTCCTGTGAGCAGGGGCCCTGATCTCACCTCTCCAGCAGAGAAGAAGTTGCACAAGTTTTCTTCTGCTTTTTGCTATTTTCAAGCCCTCTGTGTTTGCATTGGCATTGAATAAGTGTGAAATGTTCTACTGTCTCATCTCTTTCACTCCTCTTGAAGATCTACTGGTTTTGGGAGGTCTCTACTAATTAAACCCTGTTTCTCTAAGGCTACTGTATGGAGGAAATCACCATTTTTTTTGTACATTCACAGCTGATTTTCACCTTGTGTATTTTTCTTAGGATGCATACTTTATGATGAGATAGATAGTGTATTTTTTCAAGCCCCAAACAGCACTAGCAATACCCTTCAGCCTAACAAAATCCAAAAGCATGCCTAAGAAAAACAAGAGCCTCAATCCACTTGTGTGAATTGACATCTGTTCAAATATGAAGCTACAGATATGCAGAGGTCACCATAAAGAACAAATTTTCAAACACAACCCTTCACAAAAGACTGTCAGTCACAGTTCCCCAGACATGTGCACTTTGTGTAGGTTGTCATACAAGCAGGCAAAGTTAATATTTTATTCTCCTTGTGTCACAGTTTCTTCATGGTTTTAAATTCCCGAAGAGTCAGCTAACAAAAGGAAGAGGGCCAAGCAATAATGCACCACTTTATCACGTGTCCAAGGCCTCATTCTGTGTACACTAGTATGAGGGCAAAAGGCAAACTGACATCATTTTGGAGGATTGTTGCTGACCAATTCTCTAGACTGGGTGAAGTTTGTGTCCTCCCAACTTGCAGGATACACACTATGAACTTGGGACTTCATTCCAGTTCTCCAGATTCTCCAGTAAAGAAACTGAGAAGCTTTCTTCACTTGAGAAAGAGTAGTGTTTGCAATTCATTTCCCAACGAGGTCCTCTGGACAAGGCATCAGTTTTACCACACTTGTGTGCTGATCCATGTATAATCATAAAATCTGGGCAGTGCAGTTTTTCCAAACCTTAGTTGAGGTCTGAATCTAAAGAGCCATTATAGGGAAGCAAGGCCAGTCCTGACCACAGATTTCCTCCCAAATAAATACAGGTGAAAATATTCAGTGTTTGATGACTGCCTTGAATTCCTTTGGGTGGCACAATAATTTCACACCGTGGAACTCAATACCTTTATTATAATAAATAACCAACTTGTCAGGTTATTTTGGTTCTGCGTGAAAGGGACTTTAAAACATGGTTAGGCTTGAGCAGGAACAATCATAAGAGCACTTTTCCATCCTTAAAGCTCTTGACTTGATCTCTAAAATGATTCGCTTTTCCTCACGACCTGGGAAGAGGTACTGGGAGAGCAAGAAACAAAAACTTCTCTCGGAATTGCAGAACCCCACAGAAGGACTGATCAATGAGCATGGGAAATCACAGAACAGATGAGGAGAGGGAAATAGCTGGTTGTACTTAGTTTCAGATATCCTTTGTGAGCAGGAGTTTCATTAATTGATTCTCTGAACACAGTAATAGCCCCTTTTGAACTGATTTGTGTCTGGGTTTGATTTCAGGTGTGGTTTTGATGGCTTGAATCTTCTCTTAAATCATCTGTAAATCTCTTTGCCATGTGAAGTAGTGGGGAAAGAGCACTATTTGAAAATACTTTAGCTCAGTGTCTGTGTGAAATGGAACAGCTCAGCTGTTTGCTGGTGTTTGCATGTGATGGCATGACCAATACTTCCCTGCTTGCAAATCTTGTAATGTCCTCATACCACTGTGGGACAGCAGGACTCTGATCTTCAATGTTGGTCCAACTTGATAACAACCATAGCTCAAACACTGGCCTCAGATTTTATGTGAGCAGGACATTTTAAACATGAGGGGGGAAGAAAGTCTCAGTTTTTGAAAAGTGAGAGTAGATTAAGAGATTGAATCTGCTAGAGCACCCAGGTCATCATTTGTTCATGTAAATGGTTAAGAAAAAAACGCTTAAAAATAAAGTAATTTTATTTTTTCGAAGTCAACAAAATCTGTTCCTCTCATTTCTTGTTTAATTTTAAAAGGAGGCCAAATAATGGGTTCAAGGTTGTATTCTTGTTTTTTGATATATTTCCTCAGTGGCCTAAAACATCTTTTCTTGCTTCACCATTAGAAGATTAGACTGGACAAACCCCTGAGAAACCTCTTTTTGACCTCATAGCTCACCCTACTTTGAGCAGGAGCTTGGACTGGAGACCTCCTGAGGTCCCATCCAACCTGTATTTTGGTCCTGTGTCATTCCTCGGTTAGACAACAGCAATCACCTGGGTGGAAGACAAATCAGAAAATCCCTTCAAACATTCTGCACAAATGCTGCACCACATTAAAGTATATAGTGCCATCCCAGAAGAAGGCCCAGAAATGTTTTGGGCTTGCATCCCTCCTTCCCACCTGTGTTGCCTCATTCTGTGCCAGCATTTACTATATTCCCTGGCTCACAGGCTCACTTTTGGCTGGCATACTTCCTTTTGGTATTAGCACGTTGTCAGAAACATTCAGGGAGTGGAAAGGAATCATTTTTTCTGCCATTCTGCAATGATTTTAGTAGAGAGTGCATCTCTGGGTTTAAAATAAGGTTTAATTATGTCCTGTTTTTGGCTTGCTGGGAAACTTCCCCAGCCTAATGATCAGCTCATCTCTACTGGAGACAAGAGCCACTGGCAGCTGGTTCTCTTGAGACGTATTTGAAGTGCACTTCTACCACCTGTTTCTGGAAGTCCGTTTTTGGTTATCAAGCTTGTTATTGTCTACTGTAAGTCCAGGCCATTTTTTTGCCCTCTCTGCCTGTGTTTTGAATTGTGGAGGTCCAACTTCTAGCCAATGTTTGCACATTTTTTGTGCACTTTTCCATGTCACCTTCTCCATTCAAGGCTAATTAGTTGGACAATTTTTAGCTTCTTTCTTCCTTAGCTTTTGCTTCTTACACTAATAATTTAATCCACTGCCAACCTTTCCCCTGCACTTCATAGGTACTCTTATTTCCGGTAAAATCTCTCTATTAATTGTCCACAAGTTAAAAAAAAGGATTGTTTGTCTTTTTACCTCTGATCTTTGTACCCTCAGTTCACCTCCCTCTGCCACTTGGCATGACATTTATGCATTTATGGCATTTTGGAGACTGTTCCCTGGCTAACTATATTTTTACTGTAGTTGTTCATTTCATGATCTATTTTTCCATGCTATCAAAAATTGACTGTAGAAATCCTCTCTGGTCATCCCCCCCCCCCCCTACACTTTTTGGCAGCTTCATCTGCTGTGCACACTGAATTTGTCACATCTAATTATTCAAAAGTGTCATGCATTAGATTACAATCCCATTTTCCAATTTGTGTGTTAAGCAGAGAACTGTATCTACAGGCTCCTGAGAATCAACCTCCATCCTCCCCACAAGTAGCTGCTGCCTGCTACACTGCCTTTCTCTACAGAATTGGCTGAGATAAAATTAAATATCTCTCTGGGTTACTTGGCCTCTTTGCACTGATCCATTAGTCCACATCCAGCTGAGTCCAGGAATTAGTTAATTGCTGATTTATTCTAAATGTCTTATTGGTGTCTGGTTAGGTGAAGAAGACAAGTGTCCTCAGGACTTCTGCCAGATTTTTTTTCTGTCTCTTTGTAACTCTAAGCTATGCCCCAGAGCTGGTTCAGGCTGATGACTGACTTCAAACTGCATGTGAAAGACACCTGTAAGAACTTCATTTCTTCACAATGAAAAAATTCTGCAGCAGTTTGAAAGCTGAGCCACCCTACTCGCCTGCCAGCAATCCCCATCTCTGTTTATCTTCCCATCCATTCACTTGAACCGTGATGTTAAATTAAATAAGCTTCCCAGGGAGGTTTTCCTTTAAATATAATGAGCTTTTGTAGCATATGAGCTGGGAGAAGTCAACATCTTCCCTTGGGGCCTCTGTGGGTCTCAGATGAGGTTAAAAAAAGTGTTCTAAATGTTGGGCTGTAGTCAAACTCTCTGGTGGCTTCTGATACTATGGCTTCTGATAGATTTGATTTTTCTTTTGGAGTTGAATTTTTTTAGTCCTTTCACTTCTTATACTTACCCTAAACTTTAACCTTCTCCTGACATTATCCATATTCCTTAACACCTTCCATTCCCTGGCAATCAGGTTAATAATCACCTCTTTAATTGATCCTACATCTCCAGTCTGGGCAGACATTTATCATTGTACAACAAACCAAATATTTTTCTGACAACGAGTCATATCTTTCTTTCTGGGAAGCTCTTGAACCCTGTTTATATTGCTTTTGTAGAATTGAAATCTTGCTTTAAATCCTTCTGGCCAACAGGTTTATAATTCAAAAGGATTTTAACACAGTGGAATAGTAGTATAAGATGAATATAAACAAGAGAGGATAAACACAAAAGCAAAACCAGTTAGCTACTCAAATATAGGGAACATGTTTCCCAAAATATGGGGAACAGCTAGTTAGGTATCAATTTCAGGAAAAGACCTGGGGATTTGAAGGTGTTTGTAGAATGATCAAGAGTGGTTAACCAATCCCTCCACTCGCTTCAGCCCCAGCAAGGTCTCAGTTGAATGCCCTGCCCAATTTTCAGAAGTGCATTTCAGAAAATAGATGGAGCAACAGGAATCCATAGGAGAGCAACAAGAGTGATCAGAGCTATAGACAATATCACCTGTGAGGAAAGGCTGCAAGAATTTAAGTTGTTTAACCTTGAGAAGACTGAGGAGAAATCTAAAAGAATTCAGTATGAGACGGGCTGTCATAGAGGTGGATAGGCCCCATAGGTCCCCTGGAGAAGGAATGAGAAGAGAATGGCTTAAATTTCAGCAAGGTATAACTAGGGAAGATGTTAAACAAGTCTTTCAAAAGAATGCTAGTGATAATTGAACATTTGGATGGACTTGAATAGAGCTTTCCGGTATTTATTACTATGCATTTCTAGAACAGGATTGACAAATACACATCACAATATGCTTCTTTGATCCTTCTTCAGGCCAGGGGCAGAGGCTGAGCAGACCATTAGGATCCTTTCCAACCCCAGTTCTGCCTTCAGAGAATGGCACATACAGCAAGAGAATTAGCTCTTAATGACACCAGCAAATCAGACTCCCAGTTTACGTCCCCAGTGCAAAATGAGGGTGCTTCCAGTATGATGTGTGTTACTGGTTCGGGGCAGACTCTGTACTGTGTAAAAGGAAATAAAGCTCCTGCCATTCCTCTCTTTGAAGCTGGCCCTTGGGGACAGGAGTAGAAGGGACCACCAGAGATCCTTTCCAACCTCAATTATTCTCTAAGTAGCCACCAATAGTGGAAGTGAAGCACTCTGCTTTTCGGCTGGGTCATTCCCAGCTAGCATCCCACCTGGTCTAGCTCTGCAGTCTGTCTGGATGACAGTGCCAGGTTCTTATTTGCCTCAGAGAAAGAGCCCATAATGGTGTTTTTTAATCACTGGAGTTTTACTGGGAGAGAGAAAACTGGAGTTTTCTGATGAAGTCTGTCTCAACTAGTGCAGATGGATTTTTCTTCATACTGAAACAAAACAGTTAAGTTCTGACCTGCCCTTTATCTTTAAAGAGTCTTAATCTTTTGATCAAGCAAAAAATAGTGGTGTTCAAACTCTCTAAACTTTGTTGTTTCCCTGTCTCCCCACGTATCTTCCTACTTGCCGGTGACTGTTCACTGCCAATTCCTTATGGATAACATGTTACAGGAACGACTGCATCAATGTGTTGCTGAGCAAGCTTTATTGGCACCTTGGAAATGGGGCACATCTTGATCCAAAAGCTCTGGGCAGGGTTGGTGATCACTGGCTGAGGACTGGTGACAGAACTCCTCTCCATAGTTCTCAAGGAGGCACCTTCAGCTCGGTGAGTTAAAACTCCCAGGTATTTGCACTGGGAACTTTTATCTCTATCTTTGTCCGTGACTTGCTTCTCAGCTGGTTGAGGTTTTGATACATTCCCTTACCCAGGGTCACCCTTTTTATATGTAACATATGAATATATATGTATATAACATATACATAACTCTGTGGTTGTTTAAATGTAGCAATGTACAAATTAGGGTCTTTTCTCTGAAACAAGATCAGTAAGTCATGACAGAAAACAGTTTCCAGGTTGATTTGCAGACAGCTCCTTAAGACTGACCAAAGTTTGTATTCATCAGACTTCCATCAGAAATTACTGGCTTTCTTTCCATGTTGTGAAACACCTGAATTTCTTAAAATATTATTTCCACATATCCTAGTATGTTTAAGGTACACAGTTTTGGCTTCAGAGGTAATTGTTCCCTCTGCTTCAATTCTGAGGAAGACATGCCGGTGTAACCTGCAAGCTCAAATCACAAAATGGGCGTAAAAGCTCATAGTCCCAAATATTCCTTCTGGTGCATTTGATAGAGCTCATCACTGTGAGGCATCTACACATTGATATTTTCTGACTGAAGACTCTTTTCAGCGCTATTGCTGTCAGTTCATTTGGGAGCTTGAAAATAGCAAAACCACACGTGACTTACTCAAAGGTAAGCGTGAGCATGGATCCTTTGAAAGCCCTCAGCACCTGGCAGGCATGATCAGGAATATGTTGGCTTTTGTGTAGTAAGTGCACCTTACCCCTGAGGTTGGCTATAAAGTCTGTTTGTGTATCCCAGCCCACCCCAGCACCACCCTCCATTTCCTGCTCTTGTTCTTGCTGTCCATCCTTGCCACGCAGGGAGCAGTGATCCGCTGAGCTGGGCAGTTTATCTTTGCTTATCTCTAAGTCCAGCTTGGGTCAAATGAACTTGTGACCCCTCTTTTCATTAGCTGCTAGTATGAGGATTACTCAGCCTGACAGGAGTAGCAGGAGCTGGCAGACTGTTGGTGTCACACAGCGCTTTTAGAAACAGGTATACACTCAGCACTCCACAAAATGCCAAAGACCTGTCCCTTGTTTGCCAGTCCTCTGAATATCCAAGTAGCCTGCTCAAAACCTGTGCACAGGGAAGTGATGGATTCTGTCCCTCTGGAGTTTACGTGCCAACTTCTGGAATTCATTTCCTTGTGACTGATATCCATGGCGTTTCATTCTAACACACTGAGGAGGCTGTTTCTTTCTTCAAAAGGCAGTCAGAGCAATGGACATTGCTGCTGCTCCTGTCCTTTTATCTGCAAAGTGTAGGAAACCTTTCTCCCTGAAAGGCTTACAACATCCACCACCTGCAGGAATGCACAAATCACCAGATTACAGGATGTTCTGCTGAGGAGCTTTCTGTGCTCCCTCTTGGGACTGGCCACTGCATTTGAACTAATAAATATTTGCTCTGAGAGAGAGACAGAAAAAAAAAAAAAAGAAGAAGAAGAAGAAGAAAGAAAATAAGAAAAAAGAGCAAAAGAGCATGACTGTCCAGCCTCCAAGTTACTGCATTCCACAGAAAAGCCTGGACTCTGTCTCTTCTTCAATCCAGGTAATGCTTCATGTTTCTAAACATGTCTTTGCCGTAGGTACACCCCAGTGAAATTTATGCCTTTTGCCCTTGGGCTGGAAGGCTTTTCACTTTTTTCATCGCTCCTGCATTATGGATCCTCCATGTCCTTCTTCATGCTCCACACCGGTGGTACAGAGCCAGGAATGCACTTTCTTGTCCCTGCTTCCCCTCCATCATCTTCTGACTCAGGGGAGGGCATTTAAACTATGTCGGCATTTATGTGATGTCTTGGCCTTAAAGCTCATTTCTAGTTTCCTCATGTTTCAGTTATTTCAATAAATTATCGTAGCAGCAGGTGTTATTCACTCCCCATCCCACTCTACCTCCTGCTTTTTTTGGTCATTGATACTTTTGTACCTACAGTTGCCAATAACATTTTTTTACTTCTTACTCCAAGGACATTCATCCTCAGCAACAGCAGTCTCTTTTTATACTTGTGGTATTTTTATTTTATTTCCAAATCTGCCAACTTAAAGCATTGTCCTGTTTGTGGTGCAGTTAAACACATTAGTCATAGGGAGGAAACTGTGGAATTGAAATCCTTTTACTGCCTACATGAACCTCGCACTGTAGGCTAAGTGTTTAATCTTCAGATATTTCCTTTTCCTGCCATGGAGAAATGGGGAAGTAAGCCATTGAATTGCCTGGTTCATAAAGCCATTGGACTAAAACTCAATTTTGAAAACACTTCTTGATATGCAGTTGAAAAAATGTGGGTTCTCTTCCCCAGAAACTAGTGATACGACAGAATTCAGCAGATAAAACAGAGGCTAAAGAAAACCTGCATGGAAAAGACTCAATTCAGAAGGTATGGAAATGCTATAAAGAAGTCTCTGTTTTTCTGCTTCCCGTAATTAAGGAACAGGAAAGTTTTGAACCCTTTGGTACTGATAACTGAACTTGGCCATCACTGCAGGGATCCAAGATCTCAAGCCTGCTTCATAATTTTAGCATCTGCAAGAGGTTTAGAGAAGAGCCACAATTTAGAGCAGCCCTCCCAGTGTGTGTCATGAAGTGCACCATGATTTCTTGCCTCAGGTTGTTCAAAATTTCGTCTGAGCCATCTGTCTACCACTTCTCTTCCAGACAACTTAGTGCTTAAAGGCCAAGGCATTCCTCCTCACAGTGTGTGCTGGGATAGATCTCAATTTTTACTTACAGAGAATCAAGGTTTTCAGATCACTTCCTTTTGGAGTGGTCAGTGGTGCTCTTGTTCCATTAGGCTATGGCACAGTACTGTGAAAATGCAGCTTCTGGCAGTGCTGGCAGTCAGGACACAAGCATGAAACCATTACCAAGGCAGGCTGTATCAAACATTTTATGGGAAGTGGCCTTATATTTCTGTTTATTTCTGTTTTCCTTAGAATCTGACATGCCTTGTCTGTAAAGACTGTTCTTGAGTCACCTGCACAGAATGTGGCCTTTGATATCTACCACAAAAGACTCCAGTGCCAAAGCCACACAGATTCTTCACCTCTTTGTAAACTACATCAAACCAGCCCCTTTGAAGATCTGGCATTGTAATAATTGGGATGGTTTGTGCGTAGAACTTCATAAATAGGTTTTATTAGGCTGAGCAGGATAATAAATGCTTGGCATTTACAATTTAAATGTCTAACTCTGGTAGCAATCCCAGAAATAATAATTAACTAGAAACTAAATGGCTTTCTTTAATTAAAACATTTTGCCAGGAAAATAACACTGATAGCTACTTCACTTCCAAGGGTCACTATATTGAGTTTCAGCAAATGCCTCCACACCCATGACAAGAGCTCAGTCTCAGTGCAGTTTGGGTGGCTCGGTGTTGTTGGAACAACAGAGAGCACAGCATGAGCTGCAGGAGCCACTTGGGAAGGTGACTGCTGCAGGGAAGGTCCTGTGGGAAGCTCTGCACTGTTACTGCCCTGCTGTAACACCTCCTGCGGACTCACAGACCCAGAGGAATCCCTTTAAAGTGTCACTCCCTGGGTATTCCTGAAGGAAACAGGTGAACAGGGGCAAAGATAGTGTAGCCCATTTCTTAAAGTGCATGCAGTGGGCAGAGGTAACCCCACCATGTGTTTGGGAGCTGCACGCTGAGGATGCTTTGGAGCCGCAGACACTCTGGGTTAGAGTATCTTGTTCAGAGCAAGAATCACCAGTGAAAGTGGCTTGAACTTGCCAGCTCTGCAGCATGAAAATCACACAACTTTTATTAGCTCATTAGCTGTAGAATGAATGTAAAGAGATTTGTGTGACATTCTCTAATTTAGTGGAAGGGGAACAAAGAAACAATCTTAAACATTGTTCCTTACTTTGACCTCGTGTTTCACCTAACAGATTTTCTACAGTACCAGACAGCACAGCAAGCGAAGCTCTCTGGGCAGCCACCTGTGTACTTGCAGAATGAGCTCTACAGCCTCCAATTTTGTGTAGCTTTTTACATATAGGGAGTATGAGGCTATTGCACATCAATGGTAAAATAATTCTTCAGTTTAAACACGCAACTCTTAAAAATAGTTTTCTGAGAATGAGTTTTTGAGTACAGGAAGGAAAGCAAGACACACTAAGAAAAATTATTCTATGCTGGCATGCTCTAAGTATATTAAGTTTACAGCTCTTACCCATCTGACACGGTCTTTTGTAGGGCCTGAGCTTCTGTGCTGTTTTCCCTTTAGACTTCTTTACATATGCAAAAATACTGAAAATCTGTGTGGAAGCTCTGGTGACAAACCCTTTGAGACTATGACATGATGAAGGAACAAGCCATCTCAATGAATAATTTTGCAGTTTATTAGCATAGTGAAGTGTTTTGATTACTTTTGCTTAAGTGAATGACAAAGGAGCAGTTTTATCATGTACCCTGCTCATTTCACTATTATTTGTCCTATTGAAAACCATCTTTTTTTTTTCAATGAGCCATAGGCATAGCACATTCTTAGGACCAGAGGTGTTATGACACTGATATTAATTAAAAGGCTACTATAGAAATAATAGATACCCATGTGATTGAGCTGTGCTTCTCAGATGTTCAGAGTCTAGGAAAACAAACAATCCCAGAGGGGGAAAGGATATTTATATTTTAGCCTTCATAACTTGCAAGTGCTCAAGCTACCTGTGTGACTTGTTCGTGTTTGCCATGCAAACAGAATATAATAAACCTTAATGGCTCAGCACAGGAGTAAGGAAGAAGACGACAATATTTCTTACCTCTCCAGCTTAACTTTCCCAAAGCACTGCTTGCAGCCTGGCTGGGTTCACTTCAAACACAGGCTGTCTCAAATGATAGTAGATCCTCATGTTTAGCCAGCTGAATCATGTCCTTTGTGTTTCTAGAGGGCATTGCTGTTCATATCAAAATCTATTGTGTTTCTGTTAGAAGGAGTGTTAAAAAAACAGCATCTGCCTTCACTAAATGCACTATTTCTGCAAGTCACAAGGAGGGAATCTTGCCAGGCTGCTCAAAATCTCAAATACTGATTTTAAACTCTGTAATAGAGCTGAAGTATGACGAGGAATTGCAGTTCTCCTCCCCATGGCCAGACTGAAGGGGATGGTGTGAGATAATCCTAGGTGTATTAATTGACATTTAGGAGACTAATACTACAATGATAAAAAGTTCAGGTCTAGCATCAGTGAGAAACACCTCAGCCTTGTGAAAATTTAATAGGCTATCATGGATATTTTCTGCAGTTTAATGTACCCAAGTGCCAGCCATACAAATTTTTCCTGTCTGGGAACCAAACTGGAAAGTTTTCACACTATTGTATTTGTAGAAACTAGTTGTCAGTTTGATTTTTTTTTCCTCTTTTCCTTTTTTTTGTTTTTCCTTATTTTTAATTTTTTTTAATTTGCTCACCCTTTTTTCAGTTCCTCACCTTTCCCAGGACACTGATGTCCCATCTAACATTATCTGAAACAGAATCTGATGAACAGAGCTACCTTTTTTCTTCTGTGCATTAACCCCTACAAAACTTAATGCCAATGAAGGTACTGATAGGTCAGTGTAATTTTCCTTGTCATTTGAGTTTCATTCACTACACTTGGCAATGCTAAAGGATGATCTCCAGTTGGGTTCTTTCTTACAGTGGATTCAGTGGGAGAGGTGGGTGTATAATATACATTCTTAAGAGGAAAAAAGGTATCTTCATTACAGAAATATATGTATTTTAGAGTTTTTATATGAATTGACATGCATACAGGCTAATATTAATATTTTAGACCTCATTCTTACATTAGAGAGTATTTTGAACAGAATGCTAATCTTTGCAATGTGAGGCAGAATCAGAGTGTGGTTTTTTCCCCTGTGGTTAACCTTGAAGTTATTTTAGGTGGTATTTTTCTGGATATCCTGCACTGAAACAAGAGGAAGAATTTCTTCTCTATCATGCCCTTGTCTCTCTATACCCATGATGGGATGTGCCCACAGTGGTGGCTGCAGAGCAGGGCAGGCAGAGCCCTGCTGCCCCTGCACACCCCATGCATTCAGCTTTCAGAGGCATGGCACAAAGTCCCCTGGGTTTGGAGCCTCTCACCCACCTTCTGGGCTGGAGTAAAAATTCAGCTGTTTGTGCAGTTTTGACATTCAGCATGAGTTCTTTATTCAAGGCACAGGGCTTTTGTCAGACCAAAGCAATCCAAAAAGCACCTCTTGGATTGCTCAGCTCCTCTATCCACGGAAAAAAAAAAAAAAAGAAAAAGGAAACCAGTATCTGAAAAGAGCATCCTAAATTAATTTTCTGGAGTGATCTTTTTGGCTTTGGAGGCTTGACCTTCCCTTCTAATGACTCTCTAACAGCTTTGAGACACCTCGTGCTTTAAGAGCAGGAGGAGAAGCTCATCACTGGTGGGACACCAGAACAGAGAGTTCTCTACCTTTCACACTTGGCAAAGGCCAAGAACAGCATTTGTAACCATTTACTCATCCCTCCCTCAAACATTCTTTGATGATTTGATGATTCCCAAGGCGGGGGAAAGATCCATCCCTCCAGCTTGATGGGTCCTGGTCCAGCACTGAATCCTCTTCCCCTTGATGCTCCGCCCAAATATCTTCCTACTGCACATTACTTAGAGGTTTTTTTAACGGTCTGCTGACTTCTAGCATTTCTTTCTCTTCCTTAAAGTGTTCCTAAAGAAGTTACAACCTGTAAGACTTAAGCATTTACTTTTTTCTTTTCTTTTTCTTTACATTTCCACAAAGTAAAAAGCACAAAAAGCCAATTTCATCATGCAGATCAGTCTCTCCTGTTCTTGAGAAACAAGGTCTCTTCAGCTTAGAAGGATGTAGGAGCTTCTGTTTTTACAAGTAAGTCCAGCAGATGTAAACCAAAGTGGCCTCTAAACAACAGAATTGAATAAATGATGTTGGTTTTTAATGGTTATTATTCGGGGTTGCTGCAAGATCAAATATGAGTGACAACATAGAAGAAATAAAGAGGAGTGAAAGGTAATTCAGTTTGCTGTAGTGTTCCTATCTTCCATTCCACTTCTCTCTCTGCAGAGAAACACAAAGCAGCTGTTTATTCTTTTCCTACTCTCTCAGTTCTTTCCATTGTAGGTAAAAAAATCTAAGTAATTAGACTATAATATAAATGCTGGTGGTGAGCAATTGATTTTCACACTTCTCTGTAGCAGATGGAACCATAGTGCAGATAACCAGTGCAGTTGCACCACACTAATGACCACCTGAATTTTCACAAGTAATTTGTCTTTACTGCAGCATAAAACCTTTGATTTTTTAACAACCAGGAATATATTTCCCTGTTAAGGCTTTAAGCTTTGGTGACTGAATGCAACCGTTTACCTTTAAAGCCTCAATGAATATCTGCTGAAAAAAATGATAGTTTGTCCTTCAGCTTCCCTGAGTCCTCTGGTGCAATTAAGCTCCTCTACAGAGGCATCATGCTAGGATTTATCTCACCTTAGGTATTTCTAGGATAGACATCTACTGCTGGGTAGTCTAGACATGTCTTGGACTGGTCATTAATGGAGAGAAGTAAGCACTTTTTGGAGCATGATTCACCTGACCTTACCTTTGATGTCCAGATGAGAAGATCCATGTTTCTACAATACTCATTCCTCTTCTGTTATAACAGACATCAGGTGCTGGATTTACTTTATTGACTTTGCAAATGCAGTCAAGCACAGAAAAGAATGGAAACCTACCATGAAGAAATTAATAGGCAGATTTCCTGACAAATTTGGCCAGTAGTGTTGTAAATAGCTACAATAATGGTAATCTTTGGGACAGGACACCCTCACCTTCGCCCTCATGAGGATTTCCTATATATTAAAATGCAAGGGGTGGTAACTGTGGTACTTACATTTGTGTAACAGAGGATGGTGGGGGGTGTTGTGAACCAAGGAAATGCTTAAGGGAGTCACAAGAGAAATGTGGCAGAAAGCTCTGTGAAAGACTCGACAGATGAAAGAAACTTCATGTTGACTCCTGCAGGCCCTCAGGAGCACTCAAAGCAGACTCTGGCAATAGACTCTGAGCAGACGTGTGAGAGCTTTTCGTCAGCCTGGCAGGTGGTGGTGGTGGTGGGATGTCCTGTGAAAGGGAATTGCTGCTGGAGCAGAAACGCAGCCTGGAGCAGGGTCTGAGTGTCTGGCCACATGAGCACACTCACCCTGCACTGCTGCAAGTGCATTGTCACCCAAGTACACCCAACTCAATGTACCCAGAGTCACCTGAGTCTGAAATAAATGAGACACAACATAAGACACAGGGTCACAGAACCTTTCTTGCTGCTGGTCAGCCCTTGCTGCTGAGACACGTGTAGGGAGGTCCCGTTTATGACTCCTGGTGAAGCCTAGATACAAAATGACCCCAACCCCTGCAGCTGTAGGGACACAGGGAAGACTGGAGGAAAGCCAGAGGCCCCCAGAACTTGCCACAGCACCATTTACTCAGCCTACCTGATTGACAAAACCCAGCCAGCAGCAAGGAGCTGCACAGGAAAGCAGTGGGCTTGTGGTGGAGAGTGGTGGGAGCCTATGTGGGGACTTAACAACTCTGTCTCTTGGCAAAAGGTGGGCCAGCATGGATGGATGGATGGATGAATGGATGGAGGGAGAGATGTAGATAGCTGGATAGGTAAGTAAACAGATGGAATATTTTGCAGCTGTGTGGCCAAGATAAAAGCAGTTTTGTGGGCTGGATGTGCTCAGCTGGCAGACCTGGGGTCCTCCCTGCCTGGTTAAGCTGCAACCTTCTTCCTTTCTTTGGAGAGCACCAAGCCCCTGATGAGAGGCCATGGTTATGGCAGAAGGGACAGCCTGGGTTGGGCCTGTATTGCTGCTTTTCTTTGGCTTTTTAGGAGGCATTAAGGTGTAGGTAGGTGGTGGGTGTGCTGGGAGCAACAGGGAAAGGGATCATGAGGTCTTGTCTCATCCAAAGCATGAGATATGTGCCTGGGAGCAGAGGGCATGGAGGCAAAGTCCTTGTCCCCCTGAATTCGATTTTTTTCATCTGAAGCAATTCACCATGAGGGATGAAAGAGCCAGGACAGGAATGTGTGCCCGATTAGTGGAGAGTTTGAGCCCAATTAGCAGTTAATTGAGATGCTGTAAGGCACACATCACACCCACACTGCAGCAGCTTCTAAAACCAACTCAGCTTTTGTTGCCACTTTTCTGTTATTTCACTAAAGCAGTTTTAAGGGTGGAGGTGGTGTTTTTGTTAGGTCTGGTATAAAATTAAGCTTGTGCACATGCATGAATTTAGAGCTGTTCTCCCCCCCAGGCCGCCCCGAATCCCAGAACGCATTGCTATCAGTCCCAGAAGGTGTTTTGTGTACACCTCCTCTGAGCGAGATAGTGCTGTCGGGGTCTGCACCTCTGGATACGGCAGGGAAATGACAGGGGCCGGATCCACAGGGCAAAGGCATTAACTCTGTGCTTCTCATCACTGCCTGACTGCTCCGACAGATAACCCTGCGCATCCCAAAGCCTCAGCCCGCACTGCCGGGGCGGTGATGGCCCTGGGGGTGCTGCCTGGGTGATCCAGAGCCAGGTTGCCAGGGGGGTGTTGCTGGGTAGGTGTCCCTCAGCTGCTGGCTGGCAGGGCACTCCTGCAGCACTTGTACTGCCATCAGAAACTGGTTTTCAGGAACAGACATCCCCAGAGGCTGTTCCAGCAGCAATCAGTTTATTCCAACTGTATCTAACTGTGTCTGGAGGCAGAAGTCCCGTTTCCCCTCCCCAAATGGGAGACCAGTGATTCCCTGCCTCACAGAGGTGCTCCAGAGTTGGTTAGAAATAGCCTCATGCAGGTTTCACACACAAACAGTGGGGAACAGCCCATCGCTGCTGCTCTTTACCTAAGGTAATGCACAGGTGTATGGAAGAAAAAGGGGCCTCTGTGGCTTGGGGAACCCCCAAGATGCACCTCCACCATGAAAAAATCCTCCTCAATAACTCTCACTCCATCACTTTATGGCCTTAGTGGCAGAGGGCAGACACTGTGTGGTTTTGTTTTGTCCTCTGCTCCAGTGGCACATTCCTCAGGGCTACCTCTGATCTCATGGGGGATTTGGGGTGAGTACTGAACCAGGCAGGTGGCCTGAGGCAGCCCTGGGCCTGGTGGCCAGGGCCAGGCAGGGTCCCAAGCAGGGCTCTCTCCACAGTTACTGTGGGCAGCTTCTGGACATGGCAGTATGAGCTGGAATAACATGGAAATGCAATCTAAGGACACGCATGAGACACAAAGATATCCCTGTTATCAATGGAAGCAGGAATGAGTGGTGTCTGCCCATCCTGGAACTGGGGAGCTGGGAAAGATGCAGGCACCATCTGCACATCAGTAACTTGACAGCAGTACAGTTTAGGAAAAAACTGACATAAGTTTTAGATTTTATTCATTCGTACATTATTTACAGCAGTTGCTTTCATATTACAATTCTCTTTCATCTTTTCAGTTTTCACTTATAAAAAATTAACCAAATAAACCTTATATAACCAAATTTATCACAGCAGGTCTGGTTAATTTTCACAGTTACAGCGGCCATCAGGAACAGAACTTAAGTACCTACAAGTCATTTGTCCAGAGCACCTCGCCTGCCCCTGCCTGAGGACACCCTGCTGTCCCTCGAGAGCTGGCTGGCTCCCGGGGCTCTGCCGATGGAGAGACCTCGCTGCATCGGGGTCACGCTTTTTTAGGCTGGAGCTCAAAAGCCTAAAGCACACCAAAGTATAATTTGCACACATCTTAACACCCTACCACGCCAGGGGAACGATTTGCATTGGTACCTTGATGGTATGCAAACAGCTTTCCAACAGAGCTGACTCCTGCTTCTCTCCACAGAAAATAAGAGTAATTGATTCTATTTTCTGCCGTTGCTGAGCCCCAGAAGTGCAGTAGCAGACTGCACTGGGGTACAAGACTGCGGCAATGAGCATTTACCTTCCTCTGTGTGACTCTGACAGCTCTTCCTTATGTCTGTCCCACCAGGAACAGCACTTGCAATAACTCACCCTTAACTTTGGTGAAAAACCTGCACTGTGTAAGGGCTCACAATGACTCGGCTCTAGGGACCCCACATGGGCAGGTTCTCTGCCAAGGTGACATCCAGTTCCAGAGACTGATGGCCTTCCCTAGTACTTAATCCTGCTCCCCAGGTGCAACAGCACCCTTAGGAACACGCTGCTGCCAGTGTGCTCCTAACAGCATCACCTTCATTAACTATCTCCCTGGGCTCTCCCCCACGTGCTCTTTTGCTTTACAGTGGTAATTATTGCTGTTTTAGAATAGGTTTGTTTTTTCTTTGAGGACTTGTAGCCACTTCCTGTTACAAAGTACAGTACAGACTATGCTGAACATAGAAAACACAAGACTCATTTCACATTGGTCTTGTACAACGGCGAGGAGATGCAGAGTAAGGGGCTGTTTGGGGGAATCCAAGTTTCTATTCAGACGTGAGTGAGTAAGCCACTGCCTTAAACGTGAGCAGTTCTGGGAAGCAATTTAGCCTGTTTGTTGTTTTTTTTTTTAAACTGACATTGGACATTTTCCAAATGCATATCACACATCTGCTTAACACTACCAAAAATATTTTTTTTCCTTTACTGCATTTGTCTCAAGAAGACTTTTGCTTTAATAAAATAATACAAGCACACAAACTGCTTAAAGCTAACAGCCCAGCACAATCATAAGTACAACTCACAAAGCAAGTGATGCTTTGTTAAACCTAATTACATTAAAAAAAAAATCAAATATACATATTACAAGGCAAAAGGATTAAGCTTTGGAGGAAAAGAAATTGGAAACAATGTTAGCTATAATTTCATTATGCTTACATAGAAGTAGCTGCTTCTGCATTCAAACGTGTTACTCGTAAATAAATTTACAGTTGCATTATGTATTTGTTATGCTCTTGGTCTCACTAGGTCTCTGTCTTCTACTATTTAGATGTTAATAGCATGTTCTCTCCTGCAGGTGACCATTTTGCAATACAAAGACAGCACTGAACAATGATTTTTAACTGTGATGAAACTCCAAATACTGACTTGGAGCTTGTTATTTTAAACAATACTGTGTTTTGACTAAACTCTCAGTTGTTCAAATTAATCTGGTTTATTTTTAATGAAAGGTACTCCCAAGCACCATTTGGGTAACAGGTTTTGGTGGGAGATAAGCATAAGCTCTATTGCATAGTCTCTATGACTGAGGGATGCAAGAGCACACCAATTTTTCCTCAAGATTCTATGTGGATCTATTTTGAGGGAGAAAAACCCAAAAATTTTCCTTTTGCATTTTAAAGCTTATTTAACACTTAGCATTACTTCATTTTCTTTATGTGGTACAGTATATTCCACTGCAAGACTCCAGTTAGTGTGGAATTAAAATGCCTTTATTAAGCTTTAAGTAGAGTGCATACCAAGAGCATCACACCAGCACTAATGAAACACAGGCCCCAGCACACCCAAAGTGAGATTGTTAATTCAGAGGTAACCAGAGCTGGTTCCTGCCTTTGCGTATTTGGCAATTTGGAAGTCCCTGCAGTCAGCTGCTACCCATTTGCACCTCAGCCAGCAAATCTGGCAAATTAAAAGGCAGCAGACCTGCATCACATACGGGTGTGGATCAGTGAGCAACAGCAGCAGCAAGGGTCGGGACAAGGTTCTGCAGAACCACAGTTCCCGTGGGGATTCTGACCGCAGCACTTTCTGTTCTCCCAGTTGGCCACAGCAGGGACAGGGCCCGAGACCCCCCTGGCACCAAACACTTTCTGTTCCCACTGCAGGTGTACAGCACCAGGACCCCACCAGGCACATCCCAACCCCAGCTGTCACCTGCTGACCCTTAGTCCTGCCTCTCCTACACAGGGACTATTAAATTCTGACATGACCTAAAGAATCATCCTCATTTCCCATGGGGAGGAACGCAGGAGCAAAATGACCCCAGGTCCCAGCCCTGGGGACAGATGTCCCCAGGGTCATTTGCCCCTGCCTTTGCTGAAAGGCAATTCTGAAACAAGTGCTGCAGGCTGTACCCACACACAGGACCACGAGGAAGGATCACTTCTGGAGAAAGGTAAAGGCTTTCTCAGAAACAGCATCCCACATCTTGCATGGGGACAGGGAGGGGAGGGAAAAGAACAGCTTTCCACTGATGGCAATGCCCTGGACCTTTCTGCATCTCCTAGCAGAGACACAGTTGCCATTCCTAAGCATCCTGCAGGTGCTGTCTGCTGCACAGAGGGAAAACACAGCATGAATTTAAAACAAATACAAATTTAAGGGTTTCAAGTTAGGTTAGAAACCACTTTCTTTGTTGGTTTGATTGCTTAGCATTATCAGCCTGGATCTGTTCGGGGCCAAGCTTCTCGGAGAGCTTATTGCCAAATATGACGTGCTTGAGATGCCAGTTTGCTCAGGATGTGGAGGGAGTTCCCACTCACTCCACTGGGAATGGCCCACCCAGGCTGTGCTGGAAGGCCTGGGGCAACCCCAAGGCGGTGGACCTCAGCCACAGTAATGCAAATTTTCCCTTCCTTCCTCCTTTGTTTGTTTTCTTTTTTTTAACTTTTAGACATGACACCTAGTGCTTTCCTCAGGGAGCACGGGCTCTGTCCCAGGCCCCTCCAAGCAAAGGACACTTGAGCAGTGTCTAGTGCACAGGGATTAGCAAAAAAAAAAGCCCCACTCTAAGGAGAGAGCAGCCAGATGAGGAAAATGCATCTCTGCAGGCAGCATGAGGGCAGGGGGCTGTGAGAGCCCACCTGCACTGCAAAGTAAGAGCAGCTATGGGCAGTGTCTTCACATCTCTAACACATCCTCCAGCTGAATCTGAACTGGTCTTCCTTAGCCACGTTTACCAGCAGAGGCTCAAAATCCAAGAGACATTCCACTCTTCCACACACTCCTGGCCAGCATCGTCGCTGGAAAGAGAAACCCCCAAAATAAATCAGGAAAATCCCCTCCCACCTCACACTGATGTGGGTCTCTGTTGGAATCAAAACTCATGGACTGGCAATAGGTCCAGATAACCACCTCTTCTGCTCAGGACCAACCCCACAACCACCTTGTGCTGCTCCTCACCCAACCAGCCATTGAACTCAGATGAGGAGAGTCAGGAAATGATGTTCAGGCTCAGAGAAAGGGCTGTACTGATCTTCTCCAAGCACTTTGTTTAAACCAGTGCACCCTGAAAGATGCAGAGAAGAGGGATGGATCTGCCAAAGGCAGCTCGACCTCAATGTGTCCCCCTGTAGCTGCACTGTGGCCTGCCCACACACTTCCCTGGCAGCAGGTGAGCCTGGTCCAGAACCCAGCAACCCTGAATCCAGAGCTGTGCCTGAGCTATCACATTTAGGGAAACTTCCCATGAATGCAGACAAAACAAAAGTATCATGTAGTGCTTTAAAGTCCATCCTTGCCTAATCCTATTCAGAGCAGCTCTGGGCGGGGAGAGCAGCAACAACACAGGAGCTTGTGCACCCCTGTCCCACCACTGCTACCAGGGACACAGCTCTGGCAGCCCGCTCCCTCTTCCAAGGAGAGCAAATCCCAGCCTATTTGGCAGTCAGCCCTTTCCTTCAGAAACAAGCTGTCCTGGCTGGAGAGCTGGGAGCAACCAGCTGGATTTCTTCCAAAAAGCCTGGTCACAAAGCAACTGGCAGAAGCCTTAAGGGAATAAATTTTCTTGGCAGCTATCGGCCAACTGGCAACAACTCAATCCTTATCAGTGCATTTCCATGTGCCAGGGAGGAATGCAGACAGCACCCCCAAAGCCACACCTTTCCAAAGCACCTCTTCCCCAGGAAACTCAACAGGTATTACGATCAGATACTGTAATATCATCAGTTAAAATTTACACGTTTTAAAAGAAAATACTGGTAACTTGACGGTACTTCTGTGTCTGTGGGATCTGGTGGGATTTATTCCAGGTTTGGATTTTCTGACAGGATGTGGAGTTTTATTACAAAGGCACAGGTATCAAATAAAACCAGCAACATTAGTTTAATTAAATAGCCTAATAAAAAAAATTAATGCTCAATTTAGACTTTACATATTCCTCCCTTATTAAGAGACTAGTTTTTGTTTTTTGTTTTTTTTTTTTTTACCCCTCTGGAAAGGTTTTAGTGCAGTGATTATATAGCAACAGAAAAATAAACTAAAAAAGGCACAAACTTTTGTGTTTTTTCTTTCAACTTTTGCTAACACTTTATATTTGTCTGTTTTACTTCGGTTAATAAATCACTGAATGCAGCAAGAAAATATTCTGCCGATTTCTGTACACTATACAAGAACCCCTACCAACAGTACATTATTTTAGCTTCAGGAGAAATGTACAGCATAGAAAGACTTTAAAAAATATAGTGCCCCATACAGAAATTTTGTTAATTAAACTCATGGTCTCTTGCTACAGTGTCCTTCACCATCCTCATTACCCCCTTATTGCTGGGACACACACTGGGACTCAGCCCCTCCGACTCCTCACAGGCTGGACTGAGCCAAGCACTGAAAGAGCAACTGGGGTTGTGCCAAGTGGCTCCTCCGTCCCCAGCATCAGTGCCTGGCCCATGGCCCTGCAGGGATGGGCTGAGCCCCTCTGCTCTCTGTCAGCATCACCGGCCACGCCTCAGTGCTGGGAAAGCTTCCGGCTGGAGAGGAAAGGGCAGCTCCCAGTAGGAGTGGGACAGACAGCACCCCATGTCCAAGGTCCATGCTGTCTGTCCCTCCACCTGCCCCAGGGCTCCTGTCCTCTCCACACACCCCAAGGCTCCTTCCTCCTGGGGCTCTCCTGCTGACTCTTCCATTGTATTTGCAAGCATGGTTAACACATGCTCTACCCCACCACCAACTCCATCATGATGAGGTGGGGGGGTTTCCCCCCTCACCACACACATAATAATTAATAAAATAATAATTGTTTTTTCCCAGTAACTAAAGGGGTTTTCCCTTTAAATGTATTAGCAGAGCCAAACCCCTCTACCCACCGAAAATTAAGTGCAGCCAGAAATGGTTTTCTGTAATACCTCTGATACCACGCTTTAAAAATTAAAACCTACCAGTCTTCTTTTTCCCCAAGATGTAATTCATGCAAAGTTGCTATTTGTTTAAATAAGTTATAAAAGTTAATATCTCAGGCTAGAAGAAGCTGTAGTCTTGGTTATTCTTTAGTTGGCAGGCACTGTACATACATACCGGGTACAGACACATGCCGAATCTGCTTTGCATTGCTTTTTGCATTGTACAATTCACAAATCTGACATCATTAAAGCAGTTAATTACCGTTGATGGAAGGCTGCAGTGAGGCCATCTACATTTATCAAACAAGCAGCTGGTTAAGATAATAATTACGCTCCCCCCCACCCCGGCGCTCCCCAAAATGCTATTATCTGTCACACGTTGCTTCTCTGAATTGGTGAGATTTGGTGCGCACATTAATGTGCAAATGTGTTGCCATAGGAACTGCAGCCTCCATTACGCCTCAACGACACCATTCAGCAAAAGCCAAAACTAAAAATAACAACAACAACAAAAAAATAACCCTTAAAAATAAGATGAAAACAAACAAAAACCCCCAAAAGGCAGCAAAGAGAAAGTCCAACGCACATGCGGAGTCTGGCCCAGGACTGCAGGTTACGCGTGGCTACGAACAGCGCAGGAGATACTTAGGTTTGATCTTAACTTCACACTATGGTACAATGGGGCTCAGTTCAGCCGGTCCGAGTCTGTGCTGGCTTAGGAAGGAGGGGGAGGTGGAGAGGAGTCGTGGTTACCGGATGCACCCAGGGTCTCTCAGACATTTGGCAGAATGAGGCACATCCAAAAAAAGTGCAACACCAGTGCCGTGGTGGCAGTGCGATGTGTTTGAGTGCGTGCACGCGCTTTCCTCTTCATGCATTGTAGCAAGCGGGTTGGGGCGGGGGTGCAGGGTGTGCCCCCCACCTTTTCTCTGAAAACTATTAACCAGTAGATTACGGTAAGAGGAATGCATATTTTACTTACTGGTGCGTGAAATACTGAAAACTGCATTCAAGTAATATTTCTGCACTATTATGAATGCATCACTATGTTATCTTACACTTGGAAAAGGAGAGGACTATGTACACCAGAGCAGTTGTACTATTTTGCAGTAAGTTTCTGTGCTTTACAGAGGTACCTGGGAAGGAGAGGCCGCTGCTCTGCTCCGCTGGGTCGCAGGACTCCCAGCACCACCACCTACAGCATGCGAGGAAGGGGCGCTGCTCGGCCGGCCCATCGAGCTGAACGGAGCAAACCAAAACGTGACGTGAGGGTACAAAAACTCTAACCCAAAACTGGCAAATCAACGGTGATGAGAAATAGAAGGGTAATTTATTATTTTTGAAGGGGGAGGAAGGGGGGAAAAAATACTTTTTTTTTTTTTTGTTTTGGTTGGTTGGGGGTTTTTTTATTCTTCCCGCAGCTGCAGGCGGTAGCGGTGGTAGCGGACCTGGAAAAACATTCTCTCCAGTAAGGAGCGTGTCATCCCTGGCAGGGCATAATGTTCGACAACACCCACGTGCTTGAACCCCAAGGACTCATAGAGCTTGTGGGCTGCCATCTTCACGGCCGTGGTTCCCAGCACAACAGAAGAGTAGTTGTTGAGCATGGCAAACTCCAGCACTTTGCGGCCCAGGGCCTTGGCGATCCCTTTGCCGCGGTAGTTGGAGTCAACGGACATGCGGCGAAGCTCCACGGTGTTGTCTTCCTCGTTGCCCCGTGCTGCCACAATCCCCACTACGTTGCCGTCCAGGACGGCAACCCAGAAGCAGGAGCCTGTGGGAGATAAAGCAGCACATGTAGTCACTGGCCACCCTGGATGGATAAATGCCCATAGCCAAACACACATCTGGGAGCAAGGCCCAAAATCACCGGTCACACATGGGGACAGGTGACCCCCATAAATAAGGACCAAACTCTCTTTTCCCTTGACAGTGTGAAGGAAATGTTTTCGCGAGGAAAATGCACAGGGGCTACAACCTCCTGTCAGGGAGTTGTAGAGAGTGATAAGGTCTCCCCTGAGCCTCCTCCTCTCCCGCCTAAACAACCCCACTCCCTCAGCTGCTCCTCACAGGACTTGTGCTCCAGACCCTTCACCAGCCTTGTTACCATTCTCTGGACATGATCTCAACATCCTCCCTAAGCTGAGGGGCCCAGAACTGGACGCAGTACTCAAGGTGTGGCCTGACCAGTTGCTTAATCATCACTCAAGAAAGCCACTGTTCAATACAGCAGCCAACCATGGGCACTGACAGGTCTCTTGCCCAGATAAAAAGCACTGACTTTCAGTGCTCTGGAGCAATATGTCTTCATCCAGAGGAAGAAGACCCCATGACAGGAGAAAACCCTGGTGCAGGCAATGGCCTTCTTCCCGGGTGCTAAGCAGAAGAGAACCTGACTTGGGCAGCAGCTCCATCTTCAGCACCAACTCTGACTACTGCTCCAACCCAAATGCACGGCACATCTCTGTAAGACCAGAGTTACACAGCCCGGGGGGGGGTAAAGGACCACCCTTCCTCAAAAACCAGGGAGAAACACGAGTAAGACAACTCAGAGTACTTTGTCTCTGGAGGAGAGCAAAGCATGGAGTGGTGAAGGCGCCTTTGCAGCTGCTGCCTGCAGGACAAATACACCTTGTGACTCTATGAAACCATTTGAAAGAGATGCCCAAGGTCTTCCCCGCTTCCCTGTGGCACAGCTCAGCTTCCAAGGAAAAGCTGGGTACAAACAAGGTGTGGGGAACCAGCCCGGGTTCACCTCAGCACACCAGGCTCATCCCCACATTCAGAGGAATGCACAGCTCCAGCCATGCTCACTCTTGTTTCACTGCAAGCAATCCTTGTGCTGCTGCTATCTAGGCCAACAGCTAATTTTTAAAACACCAGGGCCCATTTTGACCCATTTATCATGAGCAGTTAAGATGTCTCTGGTCTGCTGCTGCGTTGACAGTGCAACTTGTTCTCCAGCACTCACTTGGATCTCAGAACGTGATTTATTCAGACATGACCCCAGATGAACACCTACAAGCACTGAAATCCAGCAGCCGCCCTCCCTCTGCATACAAATCACAGGGTGGAGAGCTCACTGCTGGTTTTAACCTGCTCATCACGTGGTGGCTGAGCCCAATTCACTTCCCAGCCCATCCATCACACCTCTGGGCACACAGCGAGCACACCGAACATCAGGGCCACAGTGATCCTCACCCTACATTCATGGCCACTGCTCCTGTGGCGTAGTCCCAAAAAGGAGGTTCGGGAATTTTCCCATGCTTGGGGAGCAGGGGTGGGATGCTTCCCTGGGGCCCCAGTCCTGAGGCAGCCCTCAAAGCTGCCACAAAGGAGCCATCAGCTGGTGTCCACTGAGCCGCAGCTGGTGGCACAGCAGTCACATCCCCCTCATCCAGGCGCATGCACAGCAATTCCTCCTGGAGCTGCTTCCTCAGCAAGTCTGCCTCATTTTCCGTCAAACCAGAGATACAACCTAGGTTCCTCTCAACCCGAGGTTACACAATTGCTTCCACGACTGCTTCCCACTTTTATTCCTTATTTTCTCTTCTTAGCAAGCACCTCTTCTTTGTGCCCACCAAACCTGAGAGGCTGCTAAAGCTCACTCAGCAACACTTCCCACATTTGTAAAATGGCACGTTTCTGGTACTTTGAGGTATTCTGAATATTTAAAACCCAAATCTGGACATACCCACTACAGCAGAGCCACCAAACCCTTCACATTCCCAGCCCTTCTAACCATCCTCTCCATACTCCCACACCTGTCCATCCTAGCAGGAACTGGATCCGGTTGCAAGCAGCATGACACCAAACCTGCACTCCTTGTTAGATTTTACTTACAATTTAAAAGCTTAATTATAATGATTTTGAGTTCAACGTGAAAAGAAATAGTATCTGGCACATTTCCCAGTGTGTGTTGTGCACACAACACTTATAATTAGCCACAGACAGGACACATCTGCTCAAACAATGCAAGTTGTATTCAGATCTCGTTTACACCAGTGCCATCAATCCCCAAGACTTCTACCCTGCTGTCCTCCTCATGTCTGTGTCTGCTCCAAGGATCACCAGCAGCCAGATCCTTCAGCCTACTAAAGACACCTCAAGTTCCCAAAGGTGGCTACAAGCCCTGGAACAGTTTTCCCCCATGGGGCTGTCAAATCCCTCCTCGGGCAGCTGCATCCCATTCAGATGGGGATTTGCTACTGAAAGCTGTCTTGGGATCACATCACAAGCTGCTGACCTTGGGATGAGACTTCCCCTCCTCCTCTGGGAAAACCCTCCAGTTTCAGAGCAAGAATGCTGAAGGTCCTCCCCTCAGATTGCTTTTTACCTAGACTCAACTAGATGATCTCTAAAGGTCCTTTCCAATGCAAACTATCCTATGATTAGGATAGTTTGGGTTGGAATGCCAGCCAGCTGCAGCTCCTCACCATATCCACTCTTCCAGCAGCAGTGTGGAAGCACCCTGGAAAAACCATTGCCACACCCCAGGGCTGGGAGGGGGTCTCCTCCTCACCTTTTCTGGACTGAGGATATCAACTCAGAGCACGGCTTGTTTTTGCACTTTTTCGTTCCTAGGATGAAACAAAACTAACTTCATCTCAGCTGTCAGTAATGAGCAACAGCCTTGTTTGCAGTGCTATTATTAGCAAGAGCTGACGTTTTACTCTCTCACATGCTATCTGAAAATAATCACTGCTGTAAAGATAAACACAGACCCTGACAGCTACAACTCTCCCTGCCCTTCCAGATACTCATCTTATGGCAGCATCTCTGTCTTTGCCTTCACCCTCACTTGCCTCCATCTTCTGTCAACCCATCACTGTGGTCATCCAAAGCTCTTCCATCTCACTCCAGGATCGGTTCTTCATGGACATCTTGCATTTAACCACAGCTGCCCTGTGAACACCACTCTGAAGCACTGGAGGCACTTGGCAGAGGCACCAGCTGTTTTCCCGCCAAACACTGAGCACTCTCCCCTGCCTCCTTCCAGGCTGCCAAAAGCAAAAGTGAGGAGAAGCAGCCATGGAAAACCCACTACCACCTTCCTCAGCTCTCTCCACTCCCTCAGCTTCACCACGCAATCTTGACATCAGGAACTCAAGTCAAAAGATATAATTTTGAAGATTTTTTTTTACCATGAGGGTGGTGAGGCACTGGCACAGGCTGCCCAGAGAAGCTGTGGCTGCTCCACCCCTGGAGGTGTTCAAGGTCAGGTTGGATGGGGCTTTGAGCAGCCTGGTCTGGTGGAAGGTGTCCCTGCCCATGGCAGAGGGGTTGGAACAAGATGGCCTTTAAAGGTCTCTTCTAAGCCAAACCATTCCATAAAAAGAGCAACAAGCCACCTTGTGATGCACACACCTATGAAAAAGGCACAAAATGGCTGTGAACCATTGAGTGCCAAGGAACATGATTTTGGCTTGCTCATGCTTCACAGCAAGGTCAGACATGGTTCCTCAGGGCCTGAAAGCACACAAGATTGCACTGTCTTTCTGCTCTAAATTTAAGGATGATTCCCAGCTTTTGAAGACCAAAGAGGGCATTCTTCTAATCCATCCACCCATCTCCCACAGCACAGGGCTGCCCTCAGACTCCACACACCACTGCTGGCACCACATCCCGAGGATGTCCCCGCAGCGGTGGCACCACACTGGCCACATATCCTCCACTCCTGCTGAGGAGGACATGCCATGCAATCCTCTGGCTGTGCCTGCAAGCCTCCTCTCCCACCCTCCTCCACTGTCATGAGCTGCACAGCTCTCCCCCACGCAGCCGACGAGGATGGATGGTGGGTGAAAATAAATTCATTTATTTTTGCTGCAAATTCTTCTACACCTTTTGATGAATAAAAGGCCGGTGGGTGGATGGGTGGAAAGACTGGAGCCAAAAGCAATAGCAGAGTACTGCTAGGAGGGAGGGGGGACAGAGACATCAGCCTTTCTCACCAGCATGAGTCCCACATGACTGACTGTTGCAGGTTCCAACAGCTTTCCTAAGCCCTCAGCATGCAGGGACCACTACCCCAAGCCCCAGAATTGTGTTCTCTGAAAAAGCAAAGCTCAATCTTCCATGTACTTTTCAAATACATTGTTTTCTAGAAAATTCTAGTATGCCCACAAGAGCAGGCAAAGTTTTGCTGCCCCCAAAACTTCCTGAACTCACACCTGGGTCCTCCCTAGTGCCAGCACCCACACACTGTGGGGTGAGGGTTGAGACAGGTAAAATTTATCCCTGTTTTTCTTAGGGCTGGAGAGAGGACAGAACAACTCCTATGGCCACCACCAGCTGTTGGTGCCAATTTTGCATGGATGCATCCCTGTGGCAAGGAGTTTTCCTTGGAAGCTCAGTACAGGGCAAGGACAGAAATCCTGCCCAGAAGCACACTAGTCTTCCCTCTTTATCTTCAGGGGTGGCACTGCTATGTACACAGCCGACCTCTCATTAATTCTTAGAGGCTTATGTGTGGAACATAATTTCTAGCCAGACATGCAACTTCTCAAGGCAATATCCCTTCAAGCAGAGACTGTGACTTTCAATTCTGCTTTGGCATGTCACAGAAACACAAATGTGAGCAATTCTGCTACTGGCTCAAAGCTGTCACAGGTGATGTCCCTGGGGCATCACCCAGATGAGGGGACTGGCAGAGACACTCAGCAATTTCCATCACCACTGCTGGGAACCCACCAGGACAGCACCAGCTCGTATGCATCCTTACAGCAGAGCCAGGAAAGCATCCTGTGCAGGGCAAACATCCCTCGCCTACATTTTTCCCCAGGCAGCTATGAAGGGGCAAAAAGAAAGAAAATAATCCAAACACCAAAAAGCTCAAAATAATTTCTGTGCATAGGACAGGGTCTGCAATTGCCTGTGTTCCTTGCTCTTAATATACCTACATAAAGACTTGCCAAAAGTGACAGGCTTGCTAATCCCAGAGATCCAAATGCCCCCCGACCCCTCCCTGCGACCCCCTGACTGCAGCACAGCCTGGTGTGACACCACCACACAAACACAGCACAGAGGAGGAGCAACACACTGTCACATGACAGAGCTTCAAGTATTTGCCCTTGCAGCCACTTGTTCAATCTCCTGTGCCATCTTTTGGCGTGATTTTGGCTAGAACAGCAGCTCCTTGTGCCAAGCAGGGGTGGTCTGAGCAGGACAGTACAGAAGGAATCAGGACCCAGTGCAGAGCCATTTTTACCTATTCACCAATAACCTGTTAAAAAGCCCCAAATTCAGCGTCTGGGCTCTCCTCCTGCCAGCATTATTTATATACATCACTTTAAGAGAGACAGGCTGTACATGGCAGCAAGTGGACAGAGTCCCCAGCCCACAGCTGGCTGTGTATTGCTGATGCCATTTAAATTCCTGCCCTTTTATGCTGTCTGGGTTTTGAAGAAGGAGAAGAGGAACTACCCAGCACTTGAGGCAACTCTCCCTCCTCCTTCCCCTCCATCCTCAGTGAAACACGGGGCAGAGCAGCCGAGTTACATCAGCATCAAGGGAGGAAGGAGGCTCTTCTGGGGACAGCTTGTCTGCCGTGATGTGAATGCTGCCTGCGGGAGGAGGTTAGGGCACAGACGTGGCACATCGACTGCCACCCAGCCAGACACAGGCAGCCTGGGTGCAGGGACTAACCAAGGACAGGCAGCAGCTGTCCCTGTCACTGACTGCAACTGCCCAGCTAGCCAGGATGGGGAGGGATTTTTGTCTGTGTTTATGAGGCATGCCATTATCCTATTATCCCTCCTTACCTCCATCTTTCCCCTGTGTTGAGTTTCTCTCCTTTCCACTTTTCTAGTTTCCCTTGGTTTCAAGCAAGGCTGCATGACAGCTCCCACAAGTTCTGTTAGTAACTCTACACTTGACTTCAGTTAAAAGGCAGTCCTGGAGGACTCCTACAAAACAATGGCATTTTAGTGTAGTTTATGGCTACAGAAACTGGGTGAGATGCGAGAGATCCTGACACTGACACTCCTGACATCCATGAGCATCCCTGTGCACCAGACAAGGTCCAGGCGTGGGAGAGCAAAAACGTGTTGGGATGAAGGAATTATTCATGCATGAAATGAGAAATGCTGTGGGACACCTTCCTCCCCATCAATAACTCCACACAATCTACCACTGCAGGACACATTGCCCTGTTATAAATAATTCCCTGCTGGAAGAGCACAGGGCAGTGCATCTATATGCCGAGGGTGGGTGACATCCCTTGATTCATGGAGCATCTGGGCAGCAAGCAATGAGATCACCCATACAGCATGAAAAGAGATGGATGATTTGGTTCTGAGCAACCAATTCATTTACTACTCCATCCACCTTCTTTTCCATCCTTGCCACCTTTCACCTGTGTTGTTACCAAGGGCTGAAGGTACTTGCAACAACCCCAAAGCTCAGGCAAAGCCTCTGGAATTGCAAGCAGCAGGGAACCAGTGGGATGCCAGTGACATCCAGCATTCAGTCTGCAACACAGCCATAGTGCAGTTCCATGGACACTTGCTCCTGGTAGCAAGAAATGCTGTGACCACAATCCACACCACAGCAGTGGATCTCAAACTGCCCCAGGAGACAGGAGCTCAGAGGTGGCCTCTGAACTGATAAACCCGAGCATGAAATGAGAGACAGGGTGAAGGGTTTTTGGACTGCAGGCAACAGCTGTCCTAAGCATCAGTGCAAACCCCAAACTGTATTTGCATTCAGAGTGGTGTATACTGTAACATGCCAGTGCTAATAAACCTGGAGCAGCAGCATGTGCTATACAGGTGACGGTCCCACTGCAGCTTTCCCTGCACCTGGGGTTGGAAAGGGTGGTGGGGTTGCAATTTAGAGTAACAGTACAAAAACTTTCGTCAATGTCTGCTCCATGCTTTCTGATGGAGCTGCTCCAGCCTCAAAAGCACCCAGCTACTTCAACACAGGTATTCCACTTTGGGGTGCCAAAGCCCCCAGAAAACCCCTAAGATGTTGATGGCTAGCTACAGTTTACTTTCACTCTAATATTTTGACAGGAAAAAGGAAAAACACATCCTGCAGTAAAGGGACTTCAGGAAGTGGCCAGGTTTGGTCCTAAACAGCACCTCCTGCTGTCACTGCTGGGGACATAACCCAGCAGGCATTTCTAATCATCTTAAAACCTTTGCTTTAAACCTCACCCCGTTCCTCTGAAACACCTCTATGACAGCTCCTGCCCATGCACCTTACTCCCGGCAAAGCTTTGCAAGGACCCAGCCTGGACGCCTGGATCAATGCAAGCTGTTAGTGGACGAGCCCCATGTCAGCACTTCACTGGTTGATTTTACAAACAGGCTTAATCCCCTGGGGCCCAGAGTGTCACCACGTGTGACAGCACCCGAGGGGGTGCTCAGCAAAGCCCCAGGAAGTGCTCGGCACAGTGCAGGAACAGGCTTTTGATGAGACAGCTAGAAATCCAGGCAATGCTGCAGATGGGATAAAGACAGCCCTTCCAGCACATTTCAGAGGGTGCTATATTAAGAAGTGTAACAGCAGGACTTTAAAATCTTCTGTCAGGCTCTTTTTGCTGGCCATGCTGCACCTTGAAAAGCAAAGACTGTAATAAAGACAATGTATAACAACCATTCAAGAAAAAGCTGCTGAAGCAGTTGTGGGGGATTAGAAGTAGCCTGGTTATCTGGGACAGATTTAGCCTGGCCCATCACTCTTCTCTCTGCTGCTGAAAAGAAGGACATGACACAGAGAAAGGAGAGACAAAACCAGGGATGTAGCAACCAGGGTCTACCTGCTGCTGGGTCATCAGGGGAAAGCACAGATTGAGAAACCAGGCAGTGTCTGTGGTTTTGGCATGTGAGCAATTGTTATCGATAAGCAAAGAATTAAACAGCTTAAAGGAGTGGATAAAGACCAGGATATGCGATTTTGGCCTGGCATTGTCCTCAGGGCTGACTGGATGATGAGTCCTGGTGCAATGGAGCTGGCTCAGCAGAACGGACTGGTGTGCACAAATGGACAAAACCAGAAAAAAGTATTTAAACTACTTTAAGGGTAGATGCTCCTTATGCATGTAAAATATGCACTAAGCCGATCAACTGCAGAGTCAGGCCTTAAGTAAGCCTACCTTCTAGAATTCAGACTGGTTTTTAGTTAGAAGTTTTAAAGAAAAAAGAAATCAAGCTCTTCTGCCAGCTTTGCCAGCCTGGGTCATGCCAGCTCCAAAAGACTGATGTGACAATTAGCTCCTTGTTAGTGAAATTAGTCTACAAGATCAAATGTGCTGCTGGTTGTGTTTTAAGCCAGCTCCTTAAAAGGACATTGTTAAGGCTTGGTCTCCATCTTCTACATCAATCTTTCACTTCATGGCTTTATTGCTTTCAGAAGGTACTGAATTTGCCTTGCAGCAATTTTCACTTCCAAACATTGAACAAACTGGAAAATCTACAATTATTGGATGTCCTAGATTTCATTACTTGGTGGCTGACTTTTACTTTATATGCTTTACTGTAAAAAGGGACTGAGCAATAACCACTGAACAGCTTTCTTTAGCTTAGCAGTTGGCCAAGCCATCAATCAAACAGGAAAACGGACAGAATCAATCTGATTTTCACCATCCATCACTACTTTTCTGTCTAAATTTAGCCAAGGCACCCTTTATTCAAAAGAAGTGCCTGTATCTACACAGGTATTGCACCAAATGCTTCACAGCAAAGGGAGAAACAAAGGTTCATTTACTTAAGGTTAAATAATAAATGCAATTCTGAGCTCTACAAAGACTACCAAGCGATTTTATGCTGCTCTGAGGTCAACAACCTTTGAGATGAGTCACTTTTCAGGAGAGCCCTTCTGCAAAAGACCACATCTAAAGCCTACAGAGCTCACTGCAAACTACTCCTTTCAGTCAGGAACAAGGTAGGTAAGATGAATTGCACCCAAGATATAAGTCCAAACTTAAGATATGGCATAATCATGCATCAGGACAGAATAACTTATCTGTGCCTCTAAGATCTTTAAATCAGAGTCAAAAAGGAGGCTAAGAGGTGCCTCCCCTAAAAGGTAGAAAAGGGAGCAACTAAGAACATTTGCGTATTTAAAAAGTGACAGGAAAAAACCAAACAATAAACCAAGTCATGTAAGGGGTGCATATATTCAACCAAAACGTGATGCACAGCATGTTTCAGTGCTTCTGAGCATGGTTTTAACTCCCTTAGCACATTCTTGCCGCCCTCATGAGTCTCTAAATGAGGACTTTTCTACCACAGCAGCCAAGGAACGACAGTGACAAGGCAATATTTGTGATGCAGGAACACTGACCAGAAAAGTCTCAGATCCCAGGGCAGTTCCTCCGCTTTCGTTCCTGGGACAAACTGGGAACTGACCGTCAGTGACTTCACAAGCCCTGCACAGCACAGAGGAGCTACCTGGGTACTTTCCTAACACCATCAATAAATATGGCTCTGCTGCACTCAAAGCCTTTCCTTCTGCACATGGCAGTGGTTTCACAAGAATCCTACCTTGTTGCTAACACAATGAAGCAAACCTCCCTGACCTCTAACTTTTCATAATCCATAGGAGTGAAACGGCAGTCACAAGGAGTTATATTTTCTCTGAAACCATTACTCAATACTGAGGAAGATGTCAGGAAATCAGGGCACAGATTTCATACAAACTACAGGCTGAAGTCAGGTGCTACATGGCTTGATCTCCATAAGCCTATTGCAAGCAATAAATATTTCCTGTTTCTAGCACAACATCTTGAAATGGTGTTGCACACACAACCTTCCCAGAGCACAGGCATCCAATAAGGACACCACTTACCAGCTGGGACAAACCCACCCTATCACCAGCTGCTACATCAAGACAAGCCCCCAAAAGCCATTACAGTGGATTGGGAAGAGCTCAAGAGGAGAGGAGTGAGGGTGGCTCACTACCTCTGTCTTCCCCAGCCACTCACCGAGGGTACTCATTTGGACCAACCCTGTCTGACCCCCAAGCACCTCGTCAAACCAATTCCCCTAACCTCTGGGGAAGGAGGCCATGACTAAATAACAGGGAAACTGGGAAAGATAATCAAGTTGGTAAGGAGAATCAGGCTTGGGAGAACCAGCCTCAGGCTTTCTGCCCTGTTCCCATCAAGGCAGCATGTTGTCTCTGCAGAGACGCTCATCCTTTCATGGAAAGGGAAGAAAAAAAGCAGTTTCCATCTGCAGCATGCCAAGAAACAAGGCCCTTCCCTTGGAACAGGGTCTGACGTACTTCTGACATCCAAGGCTAGAGGCAGCAACAGGACTAATGCTACAGTTTGAGGCAAATCCAACTCCTGATCCATATAAATAAATGAATAAATAACTATCAAACCTCTCTGGAAGCAAATCTGAGTATTCTTGATGTGCTTTAAACACTATCACACTTCTAACACTGGAGGACTTCTTAGAGCAAAGACTCTCTCCCTACAACACACCAACCAGCCTATCCCACTCAGGAAGAGCAGGAAAGGAGGCCCTTTCCCACCATACCCTCCGGTGTTCCCCAGTCCTGCTGGAGCTGAATCTGACCTATTGATAGCTGCAGGCACCTCCTGGTATCTGCACCTTCCCTCATCTCCAACCCAACCTTCAGCCAGGTGGGTGGTGACTTCCATGACCAGGCAGAACCAGCAGACAGCATACTCCTGCTTTCTTATCCCCCTGTGTTTGTAAAGCCTGGTTTTGGGAGATGCTGAGCCCCCCTGACGTGGTGTCTGAGGGTCCTCAGCCCTTCTGAGGCAACTGGGACAGTCAGGACTGCCAGGGACACTACTGCAATGAGTGCTCTCTCCTTGAAGATAAGCACAGGCCTTTTCCCAGCAGGAGAAGCCTGCGAAGGCAACCTACCATCCTGCAGGTTCCACCTCCTCATGGCCATCCCACGACAGCTTCCACTGTAATGAACACCTTTCTTGCCTGCAGCCCTCTTCAGGGCTTCTCCAGATTTACTGTGAATATGTAATCCCTGGGAGCTGCTATATTTATCCCTAACTCAGCAAAAGCAAGCCCTGGGGTAAGGTTGCTCCAGTGTGTCCCACCTGTGCATGCCAAGGTGAAGGGCTGCCCCACACTCACTTCTGCTGAAGCCTTACAAAGCAAAGAGGACAAACACTGCTTCAGAACACCCCCTTCTGCCAGGAGTTATAGAATCCTACAATGATTTGGGTTGGAAGGGACTCTGAGGATCATTTATCTCCAATCCCCTGCCATAGGAAGGAATGTCTTTCAATAGAGAAGGGTGCAGACCCCAGCAAGGCCTCCCAAGCAGCTGGAGTCTCCATCACCACACTTGCTTCAGCCTTTAACTCCGAGCAAACCAGTGGCAATGCCCCATGTGAAGCCAGAGCCCTGCCGTGGTGCAGAAAAAGCACACATCTGGATGTCCACTCTTGTTAAAGCCAACGTGTTTCTACATCCCCCTCCCAGCACATCAAAGCCAATGTGCCTTGGGTATAATTCTACTGAACCCCACTAGTCCAGACTGAAACAAGCACATTTATTTAACGTGGCAGTGCAAGAAAATTCCACATCCATAAATACACGAACATCTGTCAGGCTGGGCACAAACAATGGACCTGCTGTGGATGATGCATTAACAGAAGATGAAAATTACATGTGTAAATCTCTATGTCTCTCAAACTAAAAAAGAAAAAACCCCCAAACTTTGCCACACGTTCAGACTACCACGCCAGAACAATCAGGCCAACAAGTCCCTAGAAAAGCCTAATCCACATCTCCTATAATAGCATCCATCACCACCTTACACCCCACATCACGTGAACAGGGCTCCTTTGAGCCTCAGCCTCAGTACCAGTCACAAGAGCTGGAGATTTGAAACACGTCTGTGAAATAAATTATTGGAGTGAGTAGGTAACAGGCCATGTTTCATTCCATCAGGAAGACACGTGGCAAATGAAAAGCAGGCTGCTCAGGGCTAGTGAAAGCAGACACCTTCACGCCGTGCACCCTCAGACTGAGGCACGCTCATTCACAAAGGACCTGTGGAAACAGGATCAACTTACAAATACGAACAGCACTACAGCAACCAGAGCCAGAAGAGATGCAAATCCACACAAAACTGGGTAGAACTGCAGTATTTTGAGGATCTGTTGGATTTTCCCAAATACAAAGACAACACTAAACCCCCTGTATCTGATGCTAAGACATGCCAGAATGACCAAGAGCAGGTTCACAGCTACAACTCCTTTTTCCAACGCACCAGTATTCCCTAAAATATCATAAATTCATCTTGCAGGCAGCTGATAGCATATACAGCAAACCCAAGGTTTACCACCATTTATGTCACAGGTCTCCTGTAACTATCCAAAGAGTGCTTAGACCTATACTGCCCCTAAGTATAGGCTAAACTCCCAGCAAGAGACAAGGGATTTAAGCCCATGATTAAGTTAAAGCAAATGCTCCACTGAATCTTTAAGCCAAACTGTCCCAAGAGTTCAGTCTCAGTGAACGTGGGGGGTTTTGTGAAGATTTTTTTAGAATTTCACTGAAATCCTCTTTAGCTATTTGAGTTATCCATGAAAAATATTCCCACTTCTCAAGAATCCTTGCAGATGCTTTGATGTTTTTCAGACTACTGATGGCTCAAAAAAAGCCCCGTAAAACCCGATGATGGCTTATTCCGAAACAAAAATCACTGTCCGAGAGGCACGGCTTGATGTTATCCCCTGAACACTGACAGCTTCTGAAACCCCACCAGACAAAGATTTTCATAGCCATTAAGTGAATCTAATTGACTTTACAAGCAGCAAAAGCTTGAAAAGGTGTTTTACAAATACCCCTTTTAAACAACTTGGATTTAAAAAAAAAAAAAGAATCACTCATTAGCATCCCTATTGTACAATAACTTCTTCCCCACTTGCTTTCTCTCTTTTTCAACAAATCGCACCACTAACGATGTCGTTCCACCAAGGAGGACTTTACCAGGATGCACTGCTGTTCAGCAGCCAGGTATCTGCCGTGCTTCTATTGCACTGCCTCTCACTAACCATCATCTGAATTAGCACTTAGAAATGGCAGGTGCTCCAAACCAGGCTGTTTCCAAAAGCTTCTCTTTGCAGTTCTACTATTTAACATTATTTTAAATAGGAAGAGTACAGATTTAGGTCTTCCCTGGATTCCCACTAGAAGTGTTACACAGTGTTTCTGATGCTGTTATCTAGATCCAGGGAGGATGAACAGATTTGGCACCTCCAAAAAAAGAACAAAAAGCTCTGGTCTCAGCAAATTAAGTGGTTGGGTTTGGGTTTTTTTTCTTGTGCACTTTGACTGCAATAACAATTTTATACATCCTGTTAAAACGGGAAGAATTAGGTTTGTAAGAAAAGTCATAGGGGAAAAGATCAGTGGATACATCTGGAAGTGATGTGGGTCAGGTGCTCTAAAGAAGGTGTAAGAAATGTTGTTGCTGGCAGTTCATTTGCCTTTAGGTAAAATGTTCTCCCTCCACCATTGACACGTGGGTTTGTGCACTGATGCACTGTTTTCAGCTTAGCAGACACAATATCCCACTGCTGCTGACTTCTATTTATTTTCTCATCTTTGTTACTCTGAGTCTTCTACCAAAAAAAAAAAAAAAACAGTACTTGCACTCACTAGGCAAAATATCTGAACAACAAACTAAAAAGAAGGAAGTACATATACAATGAAATCAGGTAAAGGCACATAAGCTGAAAAGTTTGATGGAAGGAAGGGGAAAATCAGAGATACAGAGGAATCCTGGGTATGGGACTGCCCCCCATGGGAAATGCCAGAAGTGATGAGTGAAGCAAGAACTAGACCAGACCAAAAATCACTGGAGAATTCAACACAGGGATGGACAAGATAGCTGAGCAGAATTCAAAGGAATGCAAGTATTGCAGTTTGACCCAAGACTGGAAATGTGGGATACAGAACTGCTGTGCTAGGGGATGAAAGAGGGGGGGGGAAAAAAGGAAAAAAAAAAAAACTCAGAGAATCACTGCTGGTTATCTGATAGCTGTTGAAGTGAGTGTTGAATGCAAGGTGCACTGAGGAGCTACTCATGACCAGATAGCTGGCCCAGCATCCCTCATTTCAATTAGCAGCACTAGCACAGAGCCCAAGAGCTGCAACTGTAAAAAGCAAACAAACTTGCACTGCTGATGCCGGTTTCCAAGTCAGGATTTGAGCACGCTGGCAAGAGAGAGTGGGAGCAGCTTGTATAACAATGCCAGGTGATCGAGAGTAAATCTAGGGAAGCATCTTACCTAAAAATGCAGTTTTTGTCAATGCAAAACAATTCACACATTTGTCCTGAATTCACCAAAGGTAGAAAATGAAAGGCAGAGGAAAGCCAGGCTGGCACTAATCCTGCACAGAGTTCAGCCCCCAGCATTGCTGGCCGGGACACTGGCACACAGCTCAGTCCTCCAAGGATCACAGGGGGTGGATGCCCCAGCAGCCAGGGCTTCAGAGATGGACTCCCTCAACACCACTTCAACTACTACCATGTATAAAATACCAAAATATGTAATTTAAAGAGGGCCTGGGATGCAGGAAATCCCAGCACTGATGCAGTATAGATTTAATAGTGCCACACAAAGAGGGACCTGCCTGAGGGGTAACAAACACTTAACCATATCTTGCCTCTATCACGATCAGTATTTTTAAGTATACACTTGGGTCTGACCTGTGCTTCTTAAGGAAAGCTGCAACAGAGCCAGCCATTCCATTTTGGGCTGAAAAAAGCATTACATCCCCCACTAAACACAGATCCATGCTTTGTCATAGTGAAAAAACAGAGAGGGAGTAGTAAATTAGTTTAGTTTGGACCAACATTATCCTCCCTTTTACTTTCCAGCTCCTGAACTGAAAAATCATTTTCTCACAAAATCTCTGGATTTCAGTTTTGCCGCTTGGATAAGTCCTAGAAACAACACATGAATTTTAAGTGACAAATATTACTTGCAAGTTACAATTTCAAGCAGGACACACTGTGGTGGGACTAATGCGTTGTATTATTCCATTAGCGTTTACACTGTTGCAAATCCCATTTAAAATAACAATATCTCATGTAGCCACTTAAAAATACAACTGTAATACATGCTTCCCATTACCAATTTTGAAATGCCTCCTTTCACTCACAAGAATCCCATAAAGCAGAAGCCCAGCTTGGCACTAAGCCCTGGGAATCACAGGTCTACCTTTTAGGATTATCCTGTAAGAAATATAATTTTTGCTTTTTGTAAGAAACACTCTTCAAAGTTACAGAAGATAATGAATGATATTGTATATGCTGTCATAAATTGTTAATTGATTGCTGGGGCCCAATGGGTCAATAGATGACTTAAAAGAATGGCTCAAAGCCATCTGTAACAGATACCACAGCTTGAACCTGGCTCTGACCAGACCGCTATGAACTAATTTTTGATTCATCCTTAATAAAGGACATGAGGCTTCTTGGCAATTCCCTGTGGCCCCCTTACCAAAACACAAAACCAAAAAAACAAACAGAAAAACCCAACAAAAAAAAACAAAACCCAAAAAACCCACAAACCCCCAAATCCTATTATTTGGTTACAAGGAATAAATTTGTCAATAGAAACTAGGTAAGGCATGCTGCTATCCTTGGATTTTCTTTGACTCCTTTCATTAGCCACCTGTCAGGATAACAAAACAATGCCTTAGCTTTCTACAGAATGGGAAAAAAAATAAAAGGGAAAAAGAAAATCTAAAAATATACTTTGAAGCTCCCTGTTTTGCTGATGCAGAAAGTAACAACAAAGGCTCATACATCCCTCAGCTCATCACAGAACCAGATACCAGCAAAACTCTCTAGGTCTCTCTTTTTGCAGTAGTCTGGAAGGGAGTAGCATCAAGCATGTGATTATTTGCAAGAGGTCCCCAGCACTGCATTACCAAAATAAAACCATGCGCTCTGCAATACACCAGCAAACAACGCTGTGAGCTCCCGGAGTCCCCAAGGGGCTCACGGCCACCCCAAAAGTCATTCCCATCCTCAGGAATTAAATATAACCTGCCTGAATCAAGATCTAAGCCTACAGAAGGAATTTCAGAAATCCACTCTGAAATTCGGGGAGATTTTGAATGGTTTGCCTTCTTGAAAAATGAGGCCATGCATTTAGACTTTTACACAAAACCAGTTTTTTTTCAATATATTTAGAGGTCTTCCAGTAGAGAGCAATCCCCAATGGCAATTTCTAAAGTATTAAGACCACTGGTGGTGCACACTGAGAGGAAACAACATGACCACAGACTCTTAGGGTAATCCTAAGAGGCTGAATGTAATAAATAAATTTAACAATGGGAGAGTAAGAATTTTCAGTTCACATTCCTACATCCAAAATTCAGTGTCAAGAGGGGCTCAAAGCTTTGTACCTTTAAAACTCCTGCCACTAGTCAGATATCTAACACAAAGCCTGAATTTAGGCTATTATGAAATCTTAACCTGAAACAGACTTTTGGGCAATGGTTTTAAATCTTGGCCATTCCTAAGAAAGCAAGAGAAAGAAGAGCTGCCTAAAACCCTTTATAAGAGTAATAAATTTGCATTTAAACTTGCGACTAAAATTCTGGAGTCAGAATCCTTCTTTGTTTATTCACTAAGACAGTCCTGAGAAATTGCATACAACCATGCCAGAAAACACCTAACATTGAAGAAAATGTTAAAGAAGTTACCTCAAAGCTAGAAAAAAACCCAGAACACCTGATGTCCCTGCCTCCTTCATGTTCCTAAGTCCCATTGTGGCTTGTTTGCTGGTCTTGAGAAGTTAACTGCGCCTAAAAAGCTACTGCTGTTCAATTTACACAACTGGTTACCTCTTGAACTGAAGATTAATGACCAGCACTGGCATGTACTGAGGATTTTAAACACCTGCAGGCTGAGCTTAGGTTCAGCAGCATCATATCCATCCAGTCATGGCTACAGCTCCAATATCGCTGCATTAACTGATGGTCATGTTCACGACGGACTGACTACTTTTAGAGAGAATTCTTGAACACATGGGGGGGGGGGGAAAAAAAGGTCATGTTACTCTGCAAAATTTACTATAAAATCTATTTTCATCTAATTCTGACATGGGACTGTGCCAAACTTGTGGATCTAAACAGAGAGCTATTTCTATCTTATGGATACACACATTGAGTAATGTGTTTGTTGCATATGTTCCTGCTCCTGTGATAAATAAATAGGAAGGGGGGCAGGCTGCAGCAGCTTGCCCACAAACATGTTTATTCCACTGGCTGTGGATGACACAGCCCTGAATCCACAGACTCTGTACTGCCTGAGCCCCTCCAAGAGGGCAGAAAAAAAATAATAAAGATTTTGTGGGCTAGAAAGACTCTACGGGCCCTCCAGAGGGTTGAGCAGAGCTAGCCCACGTGGCTCAGCACTGCAAGGGACCCAAGCTGTGTCACCTCCCGATCTACCCAAGCTCTTATCAGCAGGGCTGCAGCATTGGGCTGGGGCTTCTGCACCACGCTTGCTGCTGGGACCAGGAGAGCCCTTGGTCAGCTCTGGGAATACGGGGTGGGGGTAGGAGCTGGTTCCAGCAGAGCTTTGCCTTGCTCCACACCTGCAGGATGGGGCTGCCTCCAGATGGAGAAGCCAAAGCTCCAGCACAGTGAAATGAGGCAGCCACGAGTGATGGAGTGCCCGTGTCAGATGAGGTGGGTTTTGGGAGGCAACCCAACTCTAAAGACATTGTAGATTATTCAAATGAAACCAAAATATTTCAGCCCATTCATAATGCTGGACAAAGCACGTCCCTAACACTCAAAGAAGAGGTGCTCTCTGCATTGGAGATGAGAGATGCCAAACCAGGCAGTTCCATGCTGCTAAACTGTAGAAACCCAAAAGCAACAGTAGGAATTGCTGAGCTGAAGAATCCCTGGCTGTCCCACTTGTAGGAGGTCAGCTTTGGAAATACTTTCTGACAAAATATTTCCCACTATAAAGCATATGACAAGCCTGTAATCCTAATCTTGCAGGATCTCTCTGCTATGGAGGTTGCATCCCTGGAAGCACACTCATGGAATTGCAGAGACATGCCGTGATATGCTCACAGGACAGACCCTCCTCTGCCCGAGGAGACCTAAATTCAGTTCCCAGCAGTGATAGGAAGCAGAGCTGGGAAACACCCAGGTGGAGATAAATACACAGCATCTCCCATGGGTTTCCCAGCCCCACACAGAACTCTTCACCACTCTACACAGCAGTGTGGGAAAGGCAAGCATGAAAATCCCAATACAGGACAGACAGCTCAGGGGTTTGGCAGATACATGAGGTCAGGGCACTGCAAAAGCCAGCAAGAAATGCTGAAGGTATGGATGCTTCAGATTCCAGCTGCCTCTTGGGCACCAGGAGTGGCGCAGGGCTGTCCAAAAACACATTCCTCCACTGGGAAGCAGCAGCCCTGAGCCCTCTCCTGCATCAGGTAACGAAGCCCTTTCTTTGCAAAGAAAGAGCTGCTCTATTCTTTCCAAACAATGTTATCATTTGGCAGCTTCACTCCTGCTTATCTAGCAGCTTGAGCATTATCCAGAATGTGGAAGAACTGGGCTCTGTGGCCGCCCCTCTGCCTGGGGGCTCAGTGGGGAGAAATACCCCCCCACGTCCTCTCCCTGTGTCTTTGGAAGGGTTTAGGCATGGCAGAGCAACCACAGCTCCAGGGCTGAGGATCTCCTCCCAAGGCAGACCCTGTATTTTCCCTGCACCCCAAAAGTCACTGGTGCTCACCTCAGAGCCTCCCCAAGGCTCAGCACTTATGGAGCTGAGGTAGCAGGAGCCACATGATCCATACCAGATGTTCACCTTGCAAACATCATGCCAGAGCAATCAAACCCACTGCCAACAGGCCTGATGCAAGACACAAATACTTGCTTGTTACCCAAACACCTCACTGCAGGCACGAGACACCTCAAAAGATAGAGGCAGCAAACAGGGTCTCACATCCTCACAACCCAACTCTGGACCCACCTCAGTTGATGTCCTTCTGGCACAAGGACAAGATCCCAGAACCTCTGCCAGGAAGGGCAGGACATCCCTCCTTTGAGCTCAGCTGAGGAATGTGCCACCCAAGAGCAGCAGAAATTGGACCCTAATGAGCCATCCCCCCACAGTCCGTCTTCCTTAGGGCCCTGTCCCGCAGGGAGGTTGCGATATCTGCGCAGGCTCTTCATGCGCACCCTCATGTACAGGGGACAGCGGGCAGCAGGACAGGGAGGCTCTGCTCACTCCTGGAAGGGCACAGGAGAGCAAAGCACTTGTCCCCTTCCCAGCATGAGGCAAGCAGAGGCACCCGTCCGCCCACAGAGTGGGAGCCGGAGCTGTGCAGCCACTGCCGAAAGCTGCCCCAGCCCTCAGCGCGGCACGGCGAGTGTGACCCAACACCTCCTCCAGCAGCACTCCAGCTTCAGCTGCTGCATCACGCCAGGCAGATGCCCTTGACACCCCACCAGGTCCTGCGGCCTCAGCTCTGCAGGCTGCCTATCTCTGCTGTCTGTCCATCTTCCCCAGCAGCACTGGGCACTGTGATGCAGCCACCAAGCTTGTCACCAGTCCCCAAACTCCTGACAAAGGCCAGCTGCTGCCACCACCAGGTCTTTGCACCAGCAGGACAGATATGCACACCCCTCAGCAAACCCTACCAGGACAGCCAGCAGCAGGAGGTAACTCTTTAAACAACCACAGAAAGACATAGAAATTCATCAGCCAAAGCCCCAGCTCCACTTGCTTTGGGGAGCAGCAGTTTTGCATCGGACACAAGGAGTCTTGGTTTCCGTAAGCTCTCCAGCAGAGACCTCAGCCTCACAAGCATCTCTCTAACACACCAACCACTGCAAAAAGACATACATCACAACCAACTGGGACACTGTAAAATTGATTAGTCATCAAAATCATCAGACCATAAAAGAAGCTCCAGCTGTGCTCATCTTTTTTGTGTGGATAAATGCAAGAGGCAGGGCTCTATTTAAAATTAATTCTTTTTTTTTTTTTGGTTGGTTTTGGTTGGGTTTTTTTTTTGTTTACTAGAGCCTGTTACTCTGGTTGACAATTAAGCCCATTATCCAATTCCTTTCTTTTTCACCACCCCAGTAGTCTTTTTTCATAGCCTTTGAAGAAGGAAAAAAAAAAAGCAAAGTAAATTCCAGTAAGTGCTATTTTAAAATGAAAAATGCAAGTTTACAAAGAGCTCAGGAAGGTGTTTGAACCATTCAACCTTCTGTTTAAAGACTCCAGCACGGACTCAACACAAACAATTCCTTTCACATTGAAAGCAATTTCAAGTCACACCGCTATGTACAAGCTCCAAGTTAAGCACTGGCCCAAACGTTCTGCCAGACCCTTGGCATAAATGTAGGAGGGCAAGAGAAAACAAAGATTTAAATTTTGGCTAGTGTACTTCTGCAAAATCACTGTCAGCACATATTTTTCAGTTTGTACCAAACCCAGCAGAGGAAAATTCAAACAATAACTAACTTGGAGGCGAGAGGTTCAAAAAAACTGCACAAGAAAAACCGTAATATGGTGTAACTCATGGAATTGTTCACCACTAATTATTAACCTTGGTGCTTATGGTATCCCATTGCAAAATGGGTCCTTTTGGCTTGGTTATAAAACTGACCCACATGTTTTTTGGATGTTTTCACAATACCACGAAGAATGATCAATTTTAATAGTTAAAATATCCCCTCACTGTAGATGCCTGCCTAACCAGAGGCTATTTGCTGCAGATGCTCTCTACAACAGTACTCCAGCCCCAAGCACCATGGAGAGCCGACTGCAAACAACAGGTTCTTGTGCTTGGGTAGCTTGGATTCCAAGGGGAAAAACATCAGCAAATCTGCAACCAACATCTTTATCCCAGACCTTACGACCGTGTCTCAGTTCTACCTTTGCATTCATCACCCTGAGAAACAGGAATTCATAACCCCACCACAAAAATGCTCCCTTCCTCTTTTTCCTATGTTGCAAAAAAAAATATTCAAGGAGGAAAATATTGATTCTCTGAAGAAGGAGCAGGAAGTTTCCTGGTCATACTCCCAGGCCAAGCTGCGGTTGTATGAGGTTGGGTTTAACTTGTCTAGCCAAGCTCTCGCCATCTCCAGCCTTTCTGAGACCCCATCCCCACAGCCCATTTCTCTTGCTGAGACCAGTTCTTAACATCTCACTGAGAAAGCTCTCACAAATATCTCAGCTGCAATACAACAAGCCCTTCTCATTCCCACTGCAATCATTTCTGTCTGGGTGCTAATTTGTAAACTAGGCAAATAAAAGACAAACTTGGGGCTTGAATTTGTTTTATTGCCATTGTTCTGTCCTTTGGGTGGGACAGGCAATGCCAGTGTGGCACATCACTGCCTTCCTCCGGATGCCTTCCGGCCAGCCAGCCTTCAAGGCGCACAAGACTCCAGGATTTTCTAGGATGACTGTATTTATACTGCTGTCCTGTAGGAAAAAATCCACCAACTCCACTTTTGGAGGAAACAGAAGCAAACCACTGGATTCATGCCTTGTGCACAGCTACACCAAATAGCACCACATGGATTCATTGCACATGGACGGCGCCGGTCCCAACGCACAGACACCCTTCTCCTTACCCAGACCCCAGAGCCTCTTTGGTCTCTTTACCCTATTATGACTCCAGCCAACTTGCTAACACCACTATCATCAAGAACCTTTAACAAGAAACAACAATCCCATAAATCTGCTTTTTATGGCATGGCAGAAGCCTAATTACATGATTAAATTCTGTCAAAAATTAAAGCCCACACACTTGCTCTAAATTTGCAATTAGCCCTTTCAGGTACCAAATAAAAGCAATGTTAACATTTCAAAGACATGTTGGCAACACAGCTGAACCAGATTACATTACTGACCCTAAACAAATTGAGGGCATTACTTTGAGTCCCTTTCCTTTATTTTTTGTGTCTGCTAGTGTTATAAATACAAGCATTGTGATCCCTGCTCTAAATTGTGACTACACAAGTCCTCAGGATTAACAAGCGAAGCAGCTCAAACATCTATTAACTCCATATTACATGTTCTTATTCTACTGGAATCTTCTGCTATTTTCTCCAGCATAATACCTTGCTGGACCTCACTGCAGAGGTGCAGAAATGTTTCGCTATGAACCCTTTTATTTCTGTCACACCACCTTTAATGAAGATTGAGCTTTTTATATACAAGTCACACATCACTTAATTTTTACAAAAAACAAGCCCTGTAGATGAAACACACCCTGTATGTAAGATGGGACAAAGATACGCACTACGATGGGAAAGGAAATCTAAATTAAGCTAGTTAATGCTTCATAAGAGGAGCAACATTTTAGCAAAATATGACACTGAATGTTAGAAGTGAGGGAAGGTTTGTGGCTAGGGTACTTCCTAGCAGTTCTTTGGGAAAAGTTTGTCACACCTGGGAAACAGGAATGATACAGCAAATGATACAGCAAAAACATGGTCACATGGAAAAACAACACAGGAGGTACCCAAGAAGAGAGCAGGTACCCCAAGAAGATGGAACTAAGGTGGGATGCTGGCATTGCCCTGCTCTTCCAGCTCACTAGCACTCTGCGACCACCAAAAGCAAACCCCAAACCCCAAGTGACTGCCCAGGCATCCCCCTACTCTTGTCCTCAATATGGATGCGTGCCTATAAAAAGAGAAATAGCACCTGACAGGTTCTAAAGAGACTTTTGTTTTTTTGATGACATAAGTTGTCTTTTACAGCTTAACAAGATAGCATTATCATTAGATATTGTATTTTAAATTATATTCATATATGTAACAAATGGATGAACCCATATTAGGACAAGCTTATGTGGCAGCAGCCCTTTACATACCTGATCTGTGCCTCTTCCAAAACACCTGCATTAGGGAATGTTCTTGAATGACATGGGAAAATGGGCTCAACAGCTAAAACAGGCTCCTCTGAGCATTTGGGCTAAAAGGTCATTCATTCTTCTCCTGCTGTCAGAACTAATACCAAATGCACGGAGCAAAGAAAGACCGAGCTCAAGATGTAAGGGCTGGGGTGGACCCAGGCTGCAGCAAATAACCCACATCCTCCAGCCTCAGTGTCCCCAAGCACCCACACCCCAGTCCTCCGGGTGGCTGCGGGACCCAGCAGTGCTGTGCTCGAGAGGTGGACAGAGGCTGCCTGGGATGACTAGGCACTTGGGGGAGGGGGAGTAATTATAAACAACCCAAAAAAAACCCAAACCAGCAAAAAAACCTTCAAACCAAACCAAACCCAGAGATGGCTTTGTGCCTGGTGTGGCTAAAGAGCTGCATTCTGGCGACTTTTGAGCTTGCTCAGTGCTGCTGACAGGAGGAAAAGGCGCCAGCAGCAGGGAGCAGCCATGTTCCCCAGCAGGCTGGGGGAAGGAAGGAAGGCTCCCTCAGGGAATTCGTACTCACCTGGCGGTTTCATGTAATATTGCTCAATATCGGACATGTCCGTGTGCAGCGCACAATCGAGATAGTGCAGGATAACTTTTCTACTGAAGTAGTACCTCATGCCCATCAGAAAGATGGGCAAACAGCAGGTCAGCAGGACGGACTTGGTCACAACAAAGCACATTACTATGGAGATAAGGAAGAGAAATAAACGACACCTGTCAGAAAAGAGAATTTAGTGTTGATTTCGGAATACAAAGTCATTATAAAAATAAATCAATAAAACAAGCACAATCAAAATATACATTTGCAGTACACACACAGTTCACGCTCTCGAGATTATCGTGTTAAGGGATGGCGTATCGCGACGAGATAACCCGGAGAAGTTTATGAGGTCCTGAAGGAGCCGGCGGGGAGGATGCCGCCACGCCACAGCAGGGCCCACCGAGCCCCTCCGGAGCGGGGCCGTGGGGACCCCGAGGGCCCCGTACACCCCAGGCCCCCTTCGCTGTCCCCGGTGAGGCCGGAACGCGGCCGGGCGGAGGAGCCGCGCTGCGGGCACCGCTCCGCAGCCATGTGTTCGCCACTGCGGCAGTGCTATTTCCATCAGCACCGACTCCCAGGGCAGCCACCCTGCCCGCTCCCATCCTGGGGGGCTTCTGCGGGTGCCCCTGAGCCGGCGGCTCTCTCCGGCACGGCCCAGAGCCACCGGCTGGGTACCCCCGCTCCCCAACGCCTGCCGGGGGCCCCCCTCCAGCGCGGGGTCCCGTCCTCCCCGGTGTCTGGGACATGGGGTGCGACCCGCCTGCAGCCACCGAGGGCACGGGACCACCCCAAAGCCCTCTCGGGGCGGGAGGCGCGCATTATTAATTACTGGCACGGGGAGGGGACACCTTGCAAGGGCTATTTTTGGGCATTTAACTCAGGGACGGGAGGTGACCCCGCCGCTCGGTGCTGCTGCAGGGGGTGCCCCCTCCCCACGCCGGGGGAGAAATGGGGGGCGCTCAGTGGCGGCCCCGGCTGTCTCCAGGCAACGCCGGCACGCCGTGCCCCCCCTCGCCGGGCTGCGCGGGGGCGGCCACTGCGCGGTGCGCTCCGCTCCCCTCCGCGCACCCCCAAGCCCTGCAACAACCAGAAGGACGACTCTACCCTCACCCCCGCGGCGACCTCCCCTTCGCGGCTCCCCGCCCTTAACACCCGCGCAGGGTCGCGCATCCCCCGGCGGCGCAAGGCTCCCCTCCCAGCCCGCCTGCCCCCGCCGCAGCGCTGCGGCTCCGCGGCCGCCCCGCACGATGCTGCGGCGCTCCCCCGGCCGCACCGCGCCCGCGGGCCCCCGGCGCCTCCCGCCGCTCCGACCATTTTGTGCAGACCCACAGCGGCGACTAAACCCGGCGCCCCCATCCCCAAAAGGGAGAGGATACTCACCCGCCAGCAGCCCGTAGAGCAGCTGAGTGAGGGGCTGCTGCTTCAGCCCCCTGAACGCCGTGTTGGGGATCCGCTCCATGATCCCCTCGTAAAAGATGCGGCGCACCACCTCCTGTTCAGAGGGGTGGAATTCGCGGATATAGACATTGTCGCGCCTGGGGTCTTCTTTTGGTGGGGTGAGGGGAGGTGGGGGCGAGGGAGGGGAACCCGCCAAAGAGGGCCACATCTGGGAGGAGGAAACAATGATCGTGTCTTTTTTGGATCCCGGGATTGATTCATGATCTTCCGCCACAATCTTGGTCTCACAAACCATCTTGGGAGACAGACAATGCATGCAAACCGGCCGCGGGGAGGGGGCGAGGAGAAAAACAGAAGGGGGGGGGGGGTATCAGAAAATTAACAAAAAATTAAAATGAAAAAAAAAAAAAAAAAAGGAAAAAGGGGAGGGGAAGGCGCGGGGCGCGGAGCCGGCACGGAGACCCGCGGGCAGCGGGACGCAGAGCAGAGCGGCCGGGCGGGACGGGAGGAAGGAGCCCCGCTGCATTTTGGAGAGGCATTTATAGGGCGGGGGGGGCCGCGGGTCCCCGGGGTCCTAGAGCCCCCCGCATTGGCTGCGCGGGGTCGCCATGTGATCGGGGGGGCGGGACACCTCCCCCTTGCCTCCCCCCCCAATCCCTGCACCGCCCCTTGCAAATTACTACGGCGCGGGGCTGCGCGGAGAGTCGGGGGCCGTGCATCCCTGCCCGCATGCATCGGTGCACGCGGAGGGGGGGGTTACTAATTTTTTTTTTTGGTGTATCTATCTATTGCGAACGCACGGTGCACTCAGCAGCTTTCTGGAATAGTCGCTGCGGGTGCGCGGCGCTGCGCGGGGCGCTGCGGGAGCGCGGAGCCGCGGGGAGGGAGGGGCGGCCGAGGGGCTCCGCACCGCGTCCCGGCGGGCTGCGGCGCGGATGCTCCGCCGTGAGCACCTCCCCGGCGCAGCCCTGGCGCAGAGCTCCGCGGAGCGCGCCCCAGCTCCGCCATCCTGCGCGGAACGCTCTGCGGGGGCGGAAGGGGCTGGGAGGTGCAGCCGCGCTGCCCCCGGCTCGTCCCAAACCCGAGTAAATCCCCCTCTCCATCCCTCAGCGCCCCCCGGACAGTAACTTTTCCTGCCGTGCCCACGCCACTGCGCGGCGCGGGGAGCGCGGCCGGCCCAGCCGCCTCCGCGCCCCTCCTCGGGGCGGTGAGAAGCGATGGAGGGGGAGGGGGGATGCGCAGGCAGGAGGACGGGCTCCTCCTCTTCGCAGGACCCGAAAAGCTTCGGCCTCTCCCGGTTGGAACCGGCCGGCATCTGCCGGAGGCATGCGCCGTGCGCGGCCGGTGCAGGGACGGGGCTGGGCGGGGGATGCTGGGCGGGGAGGCGGGCGGCCCCGGACCCCCTCAGTCCTGTGAGGTGCTTCCCCCGAGAGCTTCCCCTGCGCTTCCCCTGCCCGGTGACGGCCCCCGGCCGTAGCAGCTGTGCTTCTCCTCAAACTTCACCTGTTCATCCCCCTGGAACTTGCAACCCCTGCGAGCCTCAGCCATGCCTTCACCTGCAAGGTGCACCCATACACCCCGTGAAAGTTTCATCTGTGTCTCCTGCTCCGGTAAGGTGCACCTGTGCACCCCCCCGTGCACTCATCTCTCGTTAACATCCCTGTATCCCCCTGCCAAGTGCACATGTCCCTGTGAGGTGCGCCTGTGCACCCTCCCTACAAAGTTTTATCCTTGCGTATCCTGAGAGATGCGCTCCGCCGTCAGGGAGTGCAGCTGTGTCACTGGCACTCTGCGGGATTTGCCTTCCCGGACCTCACAGACTACCCTTTGGTCTTCAGGAAGATGCAGTTGACTGGATCTTTGCTTCAAGCTAAAGCTACATTTCACTGTGTGATTTCATAGTGGTTTCATTGCTTCACTTTTCTATTAAAAGTAGTTCAGGAGTATGAGAGGAGGGAAGGGGGAAGGTTTAGATAAGGACTTGGAAGCCTTCCCACCCAGAGGAGTGGTGCCAGCACCCCACAGGCTTGCGGTGCATTGGGCATCCCTGGTGAGAAGCTGCTCCTTGGGTGGCTGTGGGACCTGCTCGTGGTCAGGCACTGCAGCGTTGCCAGGCTGCTCGAGCACCCGCAGAGTTCCCCTTTCTAATGAGCATCATCTGCAACTGCAGCCGGAGCAACCCCCAGCTCCCAAAACCTCTGACTGTCTGCACTGGAGATCAAAATACAGCATTATAAAAGGCATCGTGGCACAGTACAATAGTGGATGAGTTGGCCAAAAGAGCATCTCCTGTTCAAAAGTGGAGCCTCCCGTAGGAGGGAGATCACCCCAATGAGGAGAGGCAAGGCACGTGGCACCCCTGCACCCCCCCAACATCTCACCTCATCAAGGAAGGAGCAGTTGGACTCCTGCACTTGGGTGATACCTGGCAGCCCCAAATTCACCAACACAAAGAATCAGTGAATGGGGGAGAAAAATTGAAAAAATCAGGGCAGTGTTTGCCTTTGAATTCTGAAAGCTTTGGGCCAAACATAGGAGGTTGCTGTTTCAGAAATATAATTAAGATAACGCTTAGTTCCCACATGCCTGAGTTAAGCAGGCACTCATTTTTGTTTCATCCTTTCTAGTCAGCTGAATTCCTTATTTATGAAATTACTACAGTAATAAAAACAACTCATTCCTTAAAAAAATAAAAACAACCTACTGCAGTTATGTAACAGCTAAGGGAGCTCCCAGTTCCGGGCTATGGACCTGAGTGTTTGCAGATGAGTTATCTTTAGAAAAGCACTAAATACTTGCTTACTATTTATGCTGCCACATTTGAGCATCTTATGAGCAGTAATTAATATCTCCTGTTCCCCTGAGATAAGGGGGTATCATCCTTGGCCACAGCAAGGGAACTGAGGCACAGAGGGATGCAATGATTTATGCACCATCATGCAGTGACTCAAAGAAGACACAAAGCACTGGACCTAATTTCCTGAGTCTTTCCTTGCTCTATGTGTGCCAAACTTTGCCTTTCCTATCGCAAAGCCAGGACTCAACTTTCTCTGTAAATGGGGGTGAAGGGGAGGTTCTGGGGGTGCTGCACAATGGGTAGGAGGGAAGCAGGAGCTGAAAGCTGTGACTGACCAAAGCAAATGTCAGTGAAAATTAAGGGCCTCTCTGAAATCAATTGCAAAAGCCAGTCAGGTTCACAGACGGCAGACTTGGGTCCCTGGAAGGAAAAGGATATTGTTAACAGCAACTTGCTGGCAAGGCAACTGCTCTGCCAGGAGCTTTTGGTCTTTAAGAGCACAGTTGTCATCCCAAGTCACTGAGGATTTTACTCTTGAGTTTACTTCTTCTCCTTCAGGACCTGAGGGTAAATCTCCCACATACCATGACCGACTGCTGAACCTTACGGATAGAACTAATTTAATTAAGATGGACAGTTTAAAGTTTGAATGTCGTGCCAGTGCTCTCAGCAGCTCTCGCTGCTCAGTGTAAAACAGGAGACTGTACAGATGTTTGATACGTTGGTATGTTGGGGAAAAAAACCTGGGATAATGAAGGCAGTCTGTGTGACTCTGGGGGCTGAGGATGTTTGAGTATTTCAGTAAAAAACATGCTTTGCCTTCAGCAGGTCTGCTTTAGGCTGACTGCTTTGGATTAGCACATCAAACCAGTCAGCCTTGGAAATGCCATTATTTATCCTTCCCAAATCAGCAGCTCTCATCTTGGGTCAAGGGGAGTCACCCCCTCTCATAAGCCCTAGGAAGCACCCAGCAAATGTAGAACAAAATTATCAATTCCCCTGCTGAGAAGATCATGCCCTGCTCTTGGTCTGAAATTTTAGGTTTTCTGTCCAACCCTGGGCTTTGCATCTGGACTTGAAACATCTTCCAACTAGATTTGACAGTAACTCTTGAAGCAGTGAGATCTGTGTGATTGCAAATGAAGCAAACAATTCAGGAAGAGCAGTTGCTCTCTCAAAGCACCTATACCTAAAGAGGGGGGAACGCCAAGGCAGGTCCCCTGCGAACCTCTGTGACGCACTTCTCAGTGTCTGCTGGACAAGGAGAGGTCCTGCTGGCTCTTCTGCAAAAGCTGCAAGCAGACACAATCCTTTGCTCATCAGGGGCTGTATCTATCAACCTCAGCAATTAACTGGTTGACAGCAAAAGCTGCCCCAGGTTATATTAATGCAGTGATTCTGGAACAGCTCATCCCAGCAGGAAAAGGCTGTCTGTCAGGGATGGCTCCCACCCTATCCTTTGCAATGTCTCCATCAGTGAGCAGGGGGGAAGATACTCAGGTTTAAAGATCTTCTCAACTACCTCCAGGTTCTCCTCCAACCTGGACCTTGGTCATTTCAACTGTTTTTTCCATGCTTGACCCAAGATGCCCGGAGCAGGCTGAACACTCCCAGCACCTCTGGCTGGTTGCAGCAACCTCCCACCCTCCAGACTTGCTGGGCTGGGGAAAAAGTAAAAGCCTCTTTGTTGACTGCAGATGTGCATATGAATGTGAGGCATTTGCCTAATAAATATCTTCCCAAAGGGGGATTAATTAGCATCCCAAGATTTTCTCACTGCACTCCCTCTGACTGCAGCAGCTCTGCAGCACCTCCTCTTAGGAACGCTGGTTTACTGCTGAGAGCACGTTGCTGGCCCCTTTCCTGCTGCACAGACCCCCAGGGCTGAGGATTCACAAATCTCCTGCTCAGGAGCCGGCATTGGCAGTGGCTCCCGTGCTGTGCTGTGTGAGTGTCTGGCAGTAACCACACACACATCCCGGTTTCCCCAGTCCTGCCATACACTGTGACCCATCACAGCAGTGATGAAGGCTCCCTCCTTCCCTGCCTGTCTGGGCGCTTGTGAATAAGTCACTATAAAACCTTTGACATGCCAAATTATTTCCAACTGGTAAAAATCCATGAATTCATAACCAGGGCCAGAGGTGGGATCTGCTGACACACAGAGGTGGGATCTGCTGGTGTTGGAGCTGGCTGCCTCTGCTTTGGGCACATCAAAATGGGAAAACAGGCCCCTTTGGATTCACGGAGCCTCACAACCCAATGTGGATCTCAAATAGATCGAATGAATCATGCTAAAAGCAGTTGAGTTTGTATGTAAAAGGGAGTTCAGGGTGACTAGCTCAGCTGTGTAAGTCTCCCCAGGGGATCTCTGAAGATTATCTCTTCCTACAACTTTTTTGGGCTGAAAGAATTTTGTGGGTTGTGAATTAAATACAAATGTTTCCCAAACAGTGTGCATGCCCACGGCTGGCTTTATCCTCTGTCACATGGGGATTTTGGAACTTGCATGTACATTTAATGTACAATAACATCTGTGTTGAAGAAACCCCGTTCTAGATCAAAGCAACATTAAAGTCTGAGCTATGTAGCAATTACTCAGAGACTTATCTACAGCATCTCAGTGCAGCTGTCAGGAATACTTTCAAAGAAGTGTTCAAGGCCAGAGTGGATGGGGCTCTGAGCAACGTGGTCTGGTGGAAGGTGTCTTTGCCCATAGCAGGGAATTGGAACTGAATGATCTTTAGGTTCACTTCCAACCCAAACCATTCTATGATTCTATAGCGATTTTAAGAATCTTCATTTAAGGAGTAGTATTTTCTGACACTGGAAATGAAGTCCTGGGGAGACAATATATTTTTTCTTCCTTATAATATTTTTTCTGCAAGCTTAGATTTAAAAAAAAAAAAGTTTGGGTTTTTCCTCCAGATGTTACCAGAGACTTTCACTTCAATTAGCTGTAGGAGACAGAGCTGTGCTAGCAGAGCAAAGCTCCATGATGTATGGGAGAGGCTGTCCAGGGCCTGTGTTGGGAGCATGATGCCATGAAGGAGGAGACAAGACTACATGTGTCCCGAGAAAAGCTGAGAGCATGAGAGCTCTTATGCATGTGGGAATAACACAGGTGGTGGGAGCCAGGAAATGCTCATTTCTTGGGGTTTTCAGTGCAGGACTTTGCACCTTCTTTGTAAATTAGCAATACTGCTTTGGAAAATTACCTGCCTCCACAGTCAGTTCCTTCTCTTGCTGTAAATAACCTCCAGCCACCTGAATTTTGGCTACCTGCTTGGGTCAGCAGGGTAGCACTATTACAAAATCTGCTGTATCATGAACTACTCTGTCAATGTGTATCCATCTTTGCTAAGGAAGAAGGGGAGAACATGAGGTTAATGGCTGTACTTTTGACCAACAGCTATTTTGCTGGTGTTTTAACCAGTGATTGTTTTAACTAACGATCACCGAAGTACAGCTGTAGCTTTATGATGGGACTTGGATGAGGAGCATCCTATTTACTCTCCACATGGCAGGCACTGCAGCCTGACAGCAGGCAGGGGGAAGGGAGTTTGAAAAGGACCAAGGGGAGGCAAAAGGAGGAAAACAGGAAGAAAATTGGAGCAGGGAAGGTATGAGGATATTCTGAAGCAAGGAGAGGAAAATTAGATGTTAAACCAACCACTGGTAGAGAAACCTCAAAATATGACTACTGAATGCCCTGGCTCAAGACGAACTCTGCAATGATAAGGCTGGAAAAGATGTGGCAAGGTTACTTGAAGTTTTTCTGACATTTGAGAGTCAGTTCTACTGCTGAGCAAAGGAAAGTCACACTTTCAGCTTGGCCTGCAAGGCTGCCCTGTTAACTGCTTGCAAGGTCCAGCAAGTGCCCCAACTCCTCCAACAGCAATGTTGTGTGTACCCTCAGGGGAAGCAATATAGATGGATCCCATGGATCCCCTAAATGGGTAGGGCTCATGTCAGAGCTGATTTTACACTGGTTTTTCAAGCACTTGATCCAGGCTGGGATTTTCCTTTCCTTGCATAATGCCTTTCAGCAAGGAGCTGAGGCAAATTTTCAGGTATTTCCAGTTTTCCCGCTCAGTGATGCCTCCAGGCCCCAGTGCTGCAAGACACAGGCCACAGGTCCCCTTCCCTCTGTACATGGGGTTGGAGGACACTCACTGAAGATGACACAGAGACCTGGGCTGCTTCTGGAGAAGCAACACCTGTCACAGAGAGAGGGTCTGACTGATCCTCCTTTTTCAGTCTGGGGAACCTCAGGTTCTTAAAATCCCACTTCCCACAGCTGCCTGATGCTTGCTCCTCTTCTCCACAGGGATCCAGGAGCCCAGTATCCTCCTTGAGGACAGTGTGAGCATGGGGAGAGGTGTTGGGCATCATCAGTTAGGGTCTGCAAAGGGGATTTTGGGGAGCCCTGGGCAGACTCTGAGCTGGCCACAGACAGCAGTACTCGGATGTGCCCCCTGTGAAGGGTACTCTGGACATTTGCTCAAGGAAGGTTCCACTCCAAAGTTCACTGGTGGGGCAGGAAAATAGACCTGCTGGAGCAGGACACAGCCACACATCTGTTTCACAGACTGGTTTCCAGTGTTAGATGCAGACCTGCCTGGAGAACCAGGAGTCCCCATTTTCCTCGTGTAGACAAAGCCAGACCAGCTTCAGCCTGGGCTCTGCTGAGAAGTCCAGTTTGGTTTTCTGTGTGTGCTGCTCTGGTTTTGCTGTAGTGGGGATGTTGTGATCCTTGGGTGTCCTATTTTCTTTGAAACTGAAGTCCTAAAAGCTTGTGAAATTTGAAAGATCCAGTGGAATTTTCATAATGGTGGAGTTGCTGTGTTGATTGCACTGGACAAATTCATAAAACGCAGTGACTTCCCATGGCATCACAATCCAGAGCAATGAGCACAGCCTGGCACCCTGCTGAGGCCAGGGCAGGGAAGAAGCTATCCTACCATTGCGGGTGGATAAAACTGGGCTGAAACACAGCCAAAGTGAGCCAGCCTTGAGTGACCTGTGATCCTGCATCCTCAGTGTTGGCACTGAACTGCTCCCTCTGTGTCAGACAGCTGCTGTGTCTGTCTGTTTGTCCCGCTGGGAAAGTGGGTGAGCACCTTCCTAGAATGAAACTGCTGTGCAAGCACACACTCATGCCATTATCCTGCAGCTCACAAATGAGTTTGAACTTGATTAAAAACATAATCAGGGCAACTGATGCTGCAGGGGCCAGGGATGGATACAGGCAAGAGGTGCAGGGGCTGAACGACAGCAGCTGTCTTCAGAAAGTAGCAAGCTGTGACCCTGGAAAAAACGAGCCTTATTGTGAGAATACCAACATCACCCAGTCAATGGTGCCAGCCAGCCAGGGAGAGGAAGGAGGTTTGCACATCCCGAAGGTAGACAGCCTCGCGCTGGTCCGGCCCGAGGATGAATTCACTCCAAACGTGGGAAAGGTGCAAGTAGCTTCTTGGCAAACAGAGAGCCGGTGCATCTTCAGCTGCAGGAGGTGCCTCCTGCGTGGAGAGGAGCCAGAGGAACTAATCTCCCCGCGTTCGAGTTTTGCGCTTGGATTTTTGCCCCACCATGGAGCAGAGGGAGCCAGGGAGCCCAAGGCTGCCCTGGGATGCTCGGAGGAGAGCGGAGCCGCCCCAGGAGCAGGGCTGGCCTGGGCAGCTGGGTGCGCTGTCCTGGCCGGGCTACGGGAGGACGAGTGGGGCTCATCCCGCACTGTGCAGCGCTGGGCAGGGAGCGGGAGAAAGCAAATGCACACAGACCTCCAGTGGCCCTCCCGAGTACTACACGGCACTGTCACTGTCACTGTCACTGCCACCCCACGGACGGGGACCTCACCTGAGGCGCCTCTTCTTCCCCTGCCACTGCGAGTGAGTGAACAAGAGCTCATGTGCACAGGGAGGGGTCCTGCAGGAAAGCAGAGATACGGAAGAGTTACTCCTCTTCTCCCTGCTTCAGTGGCCAGTGCCTCATGCATAAGCGTGGCGGGGGCTGCTGGCTGTGCTTCAGGTCTCAGGGAGGAGCAGGACAGTGCCCGTGCAGCAGAGCACTGTGTGACACTGCCCCGTGGCAGCCCTGGGCTCCGTCTTACTTCTGAGGCCCAGAGCCTGCAGCATCTCTAGGAGGGTGCTCTCAGGCACAGGTCCTTGGAAATGCAGATAAACCTGCACAGTCCTAACGTGGGTCTGGGACCTGGCGTGGGCTCAGCTGCTTACAGCCCCTTGCTGCGCATTGGACACATGGAATTTGAGAGCAGGTGAGACAGTCAGGGATCCCATTTCCCAGACTTGACCATATGCTTTCTTAAAACGAGCCAGCAATGGCTCAGGAATGCTCAGTGGGAAAGATATTGAAGGTCCAGAAAAGGTCTGCCCTAAGGATTTTTACAGTGCACCACCAGGACAGGCATCACACATAACCTCCCACCCTCAGGAATGGGTGTGGTACTGAAACTCTGTGCCTCCCTCCTTCCCTCCTTCTTTGAGATGCAGAGGGGCTTTCCCATGCCATCCTCCCTCCTAGTGTTCTCATCCAGACAGGCACAAGGCTTGAACTCATCAGCTTCATGTGATTTCATCAAACCCTTCTAACAACCACCACTTCTTCATGTGCCTCTATTGTAAACACCTCCATAAGGAATGGTTACTCATTTACAAGGTAGTGCTCTACGTGCCCGTCTGCTACTCCTGGGAGAAAAAAAAAACCAGCAATATAAACCCCTAGGGTTTGGTGATGATTTCCTGGGTTTAACAATGACCAAAGAATTAGGTTTGAGGCTTTTTTCTTTTGTGACCCCTTTGCATCACATGGGAAAGCTGGTTTTACTTAGCTTAATATCTTAGCCTCAGTCTCCTCCATGGCTTTTTCTGACTTCCCTGATGTCCATCACCTTCCCATCATGCCCTCTGGAAGAGGCAGAGTCATCTCAAAATTCAGGACAAATTATTTTGATACCAAGGAGGTGTCTTGTGTGGCTATGACAAACAGTTTTTATAAGGGAAAAACCAAGAGCAGTGCTGAACAGAAAAGGGAAGATCAGAGCATTTGAGTTCAAGGCTTAGTGTGTAATTTCAGCATGTCCAAGAGAGGATTGAAGCCTGGTAAGAAAAACCTCCTTCCTGCTGTCCCCCACCTAGCCGCTGGTGCTCCTTGGGGGAGTGCTGCTGACTGCTTCAAAATTAAATTTTTACATGGGCAGTGGCATGTTGGGCCTGGCAGTAATTGCTTTGCCAGACAACTCTGCTTGTCACTGCCTGCATGCTGGGGGGCCAGAGTGGCTGGGATGTGTTGCTGGATTAGTACCATAAGTCACAGGGCTGCAAGAAGCCCCATGCTTTTGGGTCAGCACCCACCGCACTCAGCTGTGCCTCTGTGACTGGCACACCAATGCGTGGGGCTCAGTGCCTTGCTCTTGCTGGGGTTTGGAGACTTGAATTAGCAGCACTGAGCCTACAGCCTTCCCTACCCCATCCCATCCCATCCCATCCCATCCCATCCCATCCCATCCCATCCCATCCCATCCCATCCCATCCCATCCCATTCCATCCCATCCCATCCCACACCCACCTGGTTCCTGCTGTATCCTCCCAGTGTACTTTGGGGTGCCCAACCTGGTAGGAAAGATTTTGGTGGCCCACAGGTTCCCTTGCTGATGCTCACCCTCTGCTGCTCCCTGACTACCCCGTGCTATTTCCAGTACATCTCCAGAAAATAGCTCACTCCCCCCGACACCACTGTGTCTCTACAGCAGGGAGCAAACTCAGCAATTTACCAGAGGGATTCTGATTCTTATTTTAGACTCCTATTTTAGCCTTCTTTTTCCTTCTAAATTTGTTAAGTTAATCCCTTTTACAGCTCTGGGAGCAAGGTGCTGCCAGTGCAGCATCACAGGGCCCCCAGAAAGACTTACTGGCTTCCCAGCCTCACTCCCTGCAACCTGTTTTCCTCACTTTGTCCCCATGAGCCTCCTTTAATTTGGACAATAAAAGATGCTCTGAGTTAAGGAGATGCTTTTTATTACTATTATTATTTTTAAAGCTGCAAACATCACCATCTCTTCAACTACAGCAGAGAAGGTGAAATGGAAAATGTGGAGTTTGGGTATGCCTGATCCAGGATGGCAGCAGTGTTGCTTGGGACTGAAAACTTCAGAGTCCTAATGTAAATCAAAACTGCAGGTTATATCTATTACCTTACAATCTGCTCCATTCTGTATCACTCATTGCAAATGGCTCTTCCCAAGACCATGCTTTGCCATGGGATCTGCCTTGTATCTGCCTTGTGCAGAAACCTTGTCTCCAGAAAATCTGTGTGTAACATCTGTGGGTCATCTCAGTTTCAGAGGCTGGGAAGAGGGTGATATGCTGTGGTCATGCGAGTCTCTTTTCAGTTGTTTTAGCACATCAACATGCTGGTACAACTGGCCCAGATGACATCTGTTATTTCTGCAATGCCAGCCATGCATCATCTTGACTCACTTTCTATTAGATCCAGCTGTTCTGGCTGATATGCTCTTGACCTTTTCAGCTGGTTCAGCACTTAGCTACCAGGAGGTCACTGGATGCCACTTTGAAACAGGCTCAGTGCTTACAGCTGTTCTGCTGGGGTGAGGATGGATTTCATCCACCTGTTTTGAGTATGAGCACCTTGAAAGATCAGCTGGCCTTTGCTACCAGCATGAGGTCACTGCCATACCTGTGGGCTTCAGGAAGGATCCATAAATCAGTCTGGCCCTGAAGTTTCAGTAAATGGTGTAATCTGGAAAGTGCAGCTCAGCAGCTCATGCCCACTCTTGGGAACCACAGGTTCACATCGCAGCATGACCAGGTCCTGGCTTCAGTGTCATTAGGTGGGAGGAGATGCCATGGTGATGCATGTGCTAAAAATACCTATTAAATATCATGTAGCAGCCCAGCTCTGGGGGAAAGCATGGCCAGGGCTTGGGCAAGGGGGGAGGATAGAAAAGCAAGGTGAGTGACTGACCAATACACGTGCAATACAGGAGATGGGACGTAATCAAAGAACAAAATGTGAGGATGTCATATTTCATAGAGAGACTTGCTCTTGTGGGCAGTGGTTTCTCTAAGTAGCTTTATTTTTTATTTTTGTTTTTTTGTCTAAAACAGCATTGCTGGTTGAGATGGGACCAGAATTTATGAGATTTCCTTCATCAAATAAGGAGTATTTCCATACTATTCCAGGTTAAAGTTACTCTGATCTGTCATTAGAAACCTTTAGAGATGGGGAATCTGAACCTTTCTTCAGTAACTCGATCTCTGTTTTTATTGTCTGGTGTTTAAATCTCCTTTTAGCTACTTGTCTAGCTTGAGCCACTTTCGCTGGATATTACTCCAATTATCTCATGTCCTCCTGTCAGGATCTGAGGGACAATGACTGACCATCTCCAGCTTTACAGCAACCTTTTACATGTTGAAAGATTATAATCTTTTGGCATTTTAGCTTCCTTTTCTAGACTAAAGCCAAGACCCACCTGAAACTCAGATTCATCTCTTTGTTGCAACCATTGTGATTTGCAGCATGTTTCTGCCTTGGTTCCCAGTGGCATTGCCACTGCCCGACTTCTCCAGGAGGCTTTCCAGGAGAGGACACAACCTGTGGCTTTGGGTTTGAGCTTCCTGGTGGTTTTGGCTGCTTCTGGTGCTGTGGACAGGGAAGGAAGTGGAACAGAATCTGTCCTGCAAAGCTTTTGATTTGTCTTTGCTAAGTGCAAAAGCCTGTGCAACGTTCCTGGAGCAAGGCAGCCTGGGCTGGTACTACATCTTTCTGGGGGGACATGCCTGGATACATTTTTCTTCCCCTTCCTGTAGGGAGAAGGTAGAAATCTGCTCTCCTTGGGCTTTTCCCACAGGTTTCCTTTCCTCTCTGTAGGTGGGAGCTTATGTAACCGGTGTGCTGTCACAGAAGGCCACCTGAGACAGATGTCCCACACCTTCTGGGAAAAGGAGGACAGGAGAAGAACAAAAGGCAAGTCAGCCCCATACCATGGAGAGATTTGGTTTCCTTATGGTTGGGTTTACACTGAAGCCCCCTTGGGTCCCCAGTGCTGAGGGCAAGTTTTGAAAACTTCATTTCTGCTTTTGATAATTCCCTGCATGTCTCAGAGGCCCCAAGGGGAATCCGCATCCTGCTCAGGGACTTCCCTCCATTACTTGTGGCAGGCATGAGGCTGTTTGTAGGCTGGAGGGACACACTGGGAACAGCACGTTTAGCTCGTTTTGCTATCTCAGAGGGACTGATTGTAGGGAACAGCTGGTCCGGCCAGGAGAGGAGTGCGATAGCGAGATGCCAGATGAGGAAGACTGAACAGAGCTTGTCTCAGCTTGCCTGTCCCTTCCCGCAGATCAAACCAAAACTGACCCATCCTACCAAGTCACTCAGATGAGAGCAAATGCAAGTCAGTGCTTAATTTTAAAAATCTATTTTACTCACAGAAAAGGACCTGTTTGAAGGACCCAGCACCCTGCCTCCCCTGTGGCCTGCTCTGATGCTCAGGGACTCCCAGGATATTTTACTGTACTGCTAATAATGCTCAGTTTTTCCACCAGAGGCAATCTCCATTGTAAATTCTGGTTGTAAATCCTTGTAAATATCATGCTGGGTACAGCTTCCTGCAGGGACATCCACCTCCTCAGCCCAGAGGCAGGTGGCCATTGCAGGGGATGTTCCAAGACTGCTGGTGCTTCTCACCCCAATAGTGAGTGGTGAGGTGCTTCTCACCTCAAAGACTTTGAAATTTTTGCCTCTCCTCCTGAGCTGGCCTTGGCTCATTGTGTGGGGAAGATCAAGTTGTCAGCCACTGAAATCTCCTGCCAGAATGCTGAGGTCCTGGGGCCCTGCAAGAACTTTGGTTTGAATTGAGAAGTCTTACATTAAGTGTCCAGTTTAATCATGGTACTTAACATCAGGAAAGGGATGGGATCCACCCACCAGACCTGACTGCCTCGGCAATGGAGAGAAGCTCTGCAAGAAGGGGTATGAACACAGCCATAATCTCACTGTCCCAGTAACATTGGGGTAGTGAAGCATTTTCTCTTTAAGCAGACAAGGACAGTATAGTGTTCCTGCCTAAACAGAGGAAGGTGATGCCATTTCACAGCCTACCTGGTGTCCAGCCACTCTGTATGGGCTGGAATCTGCCCCAGGCCCCCTGCCAGAGCCACCAGTCCCCTACTGGTGGTCCAGTGCCTGCAGAGCACCCTCAATGGTGCTCTGTGTCTCTGCATGGGCAGCTGAATGGGGCCCATGCTCGCTCCTCTTTGCAAAACCAGACCCTGGTGCGGGTAGGCAGTGCCTGGTGGGGACACTTGCACCCAGACTCCAAGATGGCATTGTTTGAGACTGGAGCAGCTCCAGTTGATCTGATTGCTGACTGTTATTGTGACTGTTTGGGTTAAACAGGCAGTTGCACAACTGGGCTTTGGGTAGCCTTTGTTTTAGCTGCACACACCACAGCCTTCCCTGCAGAACAATGCCTGGCTCCCAAGTGCGTGTAGCCAGAGCTCAGCAGAGTGTGGTTTTCTCTCCCTGTGAAATTTGTTAGGGTGTCAAAGAAAAGAATAATAAATCTGTTGTGAGTTGCCATGAAAAACCACAATCACCGAAGTGTTTTCCAGCTGTAAACCTGAAGAAAGATTCCAGTGTGTTCAACTGAAAGGTTTCACTTCCATTTCAAGAATGCAGCAATTGCCTGTCACCCCACTCCAGCTGCAAAACAATATGTGTTCTGCAATGTCAAGTGTGGTTCAAAAAAATACTTTTCCAACTTGCAGAATTACTTGAAGCCAACTTTTTTTCCCAGCAGAACACAATGTTTTTAGCTCATCTGATCAATTTTTAGTTTTCCCATGAAGCTTGTTAGCCCAGCAGCAATCCAATGAACTCCAAAGGGTAGCTGGGCTCTGCCATTTCTGTGAGCACTAGAGGAATAAATGTGGCATGTGGAGTGATTTATGCAAGTTCACTTGTGTTTCCCAGTTGTGGTTGCAGTTCCCCTGCAGCTTCAACACTCTTCAGGAATCTTCTTGCTTCTTGTCCTACTGCTGTGCTCCTGAATGGGCTGTCTGGGTCTCCCATCTGTGCTGCTGTCTCCCAGCCCAACCACACCAGATCAACCTGTCACTGTGATGAGCGTGGAAAAAGGAGCCAGGAGTGGGGCTAAGAAGCGTCTGTGTCAGCCTACCTGCCTGCCCAGCAGTGTCGGGCTAATGCCTCCACCAGCCTGCTCTGACTGTGGCAGTGAAAGGAGACATTAGAGAAGGACACCAAAGCTGGGGGAAGCAGAGGCACAGAGTTAGGAGCTAGTGGCACTTGGAAATTTCTTTCATAAAGATGTGTTTCAGAGGGAGGATTTAACTTTGGCGCATGAGGAACATGTCTGGTCGGGGAACAAGACAGAGGCAGTCATTTCATTATTAGGCATCTGAAAGGATCATGGATTTCTGATGAGCTCTGAGACCTGCAGAGTGTCTCCTGGGTCTCAGATGTGAAGTCAAGCATGGGATGAAATCAGTTCCTGGGATGAGTTAATATTTAGCATTATTGAACAGGGAATGGGAGAGAAGGCAGTGAGGGAGGCTGCACATGGCAGTCAGGCCTTGTGTCCTGCCAGGCACAAGAGTCACAGAGAGAGTCCCAGATGGGGACTCCCTCCCTCGGGGTGGACAGGAATAGTCACTGAGCCAAGGCAGCTGGAAAGCAGAGATCCCAACCAGATCCCTGGAATGGGAGAAACAAAGGTATTCCCACTGCTCCTTCAGTCTCTAGTTACTGTTGAGGATGTAGTCAATGACTCAAGGTATGCTGCTTGCGAAGAATCCTCATCCTTAAAAAAAAATCAAGTGAAGCTGAGATCCCAGCAGTACTTATAAGTTCCTCCTGGATGCTAAACTCTTTGGGATGACAAATTCCCTGGACTGCATCTCTAAAGCACATAATGCAGCACAGACCCACTTCTCCTTTGGGGTCTCTCTGACTGCAGTAGGAATGTGTAGGTCTGGTGTGACCTCATGGGACCTGGTGTGTCTGTGGGCTCCTCTCCAACATGTCAGTAGCTGCTGGCTGTTCCACAGGGCTCATTGGGCAGGTTTGGCTTTGACTGAGGACACAGAATCATGGAATGTTAAGCAGTTTCTTCCTAATATCTAACCTAAATTTCCCCTCTTTCATTTTGTATCCATTGCTCCTTGTCCTATCACTACAGTTCCTGATGAAGACTCCCTCTCTGGCTTCCCTGTAGGCCTTGTTCAGATACTGGAAGGTTCCTATGAGGTCTCCATGCAACCTCCTCCAGGCTGAACGGCCCCAACTTTCTCAGCCTGTCTTTGCAGGGGAGGTGCTCCAGTCCTCTTATCAACTTTGAATTGCCATGACCCAGGTGCAGGACCTTTTGCTTTGTTGAACTTGAGGAGGTTTGCATTGGCCCACCTCTCGAGCCAAAGCTCCCCATCACTTTCTGTGCTGGCTGGTGGATCAGGGGTGGCCTCACATTGCCAGCTGTGGCTCTCCAGCAGGGACAGAGAGGGCCTGGGCACCCTGCCAGGAGGTAATGCTGCTTGAGCACTGCTGGCAAAGACTTCAAACCCCTCAGCTAATTTCAGATGTTCTGCTTGTGACATGGAAGGCTGCATTCCCATCTAGGAAAGAGCTCTTCCCTGGGACTAGGAAGGGAAAGGACTATTTATTAATATAACATTGTCAAGAGTGGCACATCTATCTTTCTGAAAGCCCTGTCTGAGGTGGTTTCCTTCATATAACACTTTTCCTCCAAGGAGTCCCAAATATGCTGCAGAAGAGACCATCACAAGATGGTGGAGACACAGTGCAGGACAACTACTCCCTCTTATTACAAGAGTCTGAGAGAATAAAAAATGCAAAATATTAAAATCAGAGAGAAAAAATTGGGCATCATGCTTACTTTTCCACATTGGCAAAGTTACACATATCTTTTTATCTAGAATAAAAATAGCTATATCTATATCTATAATGGATACAACCTTTTCTTTAAGCCAGTTTAAAGAGAGTTTTAGCTGGATCAGACTTGAACCCTACATGTCAGGAGCAAAGCATCCTGCCTGTCTGTGAGGTCCAGGCAGGAAAACAGAAGCATGCTTGTCCCCTACTGGAGATGCCGTATTTTTTAGTTCTCTCTGGTTCAGGAGTTGCTGGGGAGCTGAGGAGAGCCACCCAAGCTCCCTTTGGTGCACCCTTGTGGAGACACAGCCTCTTCTACTGCAGTACAAGGCTAAACACGGAAACTAATCTGAGGAGGCTGGATTCCCCACGTCTGGCCTGGGAAGGGTGATGGGAGTGGAGACCTTTTATCAGTGAGGGATTTCCCCAGAGTGTGGTGCTGACAGATGCTAGCAATGAGATCATGGAAGAGGCAGCAGCATCAGATGATCCAACCAGTCTCTCTTTGTCCTGGATGTGTGTCTAACCCAGAGCCTCCACCTTGTAATGCACTGGGGCTGTGGCCTGCTGGCAGCGTGAGATGTACATCACCTGTGACAACACTTGGCAAGGCTGAAACAGTGTCCCCTAGCCCTTGCCATGGTCTGTCTCCCACCTTCTCTGTTGTGATGTTTAAGGCTGCTGGATGTAGGAAGTTTGGGATGGTGATTGCTCCCTGTCTGTTGTCAGCTATATGGTGAAGTTTTACTCCTAGCTGCCTGGTTCCCCAGGGAAACAAATATATGGTTGTAAGGATGTCACCATTATTACCATGACTCTTCTGGGGAAGCTACAGGGTGATGCATTCATTCCCCTGCTTTGCTGTCCCTGTTGGGTAAATATGTCACTATGCCTTGCAGACTGGCCCTGTCTTAGATCCTGTAAATGTGGTGTCAGTGTCAGTGCTGGGATTTTCATACCCTAACCCCCCATGTCTGAAAGTTTTAGTCAAAACTGAGAACAGGAAGGGGATGAGGACTCCTGTCCGACCAAAGCTTATCCCAACTGAGCCCTTCTGGCTTTAGAGAAGGGAGAGTGCTTTGTGCAGGGGCTGAGAGGGCAGTGAGGATCCTGCTGCACAGGAGCTGCTGCTGCCAGGACACCAGAAAAGGAAGAGTGAGTGCCGCTGACTCTGACAGCAATCCTGAGGCTTTGGCATCATATCCTCCCTGTTCAGTGTCAGTTACTTGGGCTTTGTGGAATTTAGGCTTTAGGGCATGTTTCTTCGTCCACAATGGTTAAAAAGGCCACAGATCTATATTAACAAACCTGCTTATTTTCAGTCCAGAAAAAATAAGGAATGCCATGTACTTCCATACTGTGCTACAGGTTTTCCTCATCCCTCAGGGGATGTGCAACTGAAGATTGTGTCTCTGCTGGGACTAAGGGACACCAAGAAATTCTCACATCACTGCTGATGATCTGAATAGAGAGGCAGAGAGGGAACACAATCTCCCTGCTGATAGTAGCAAATCCAGGCACAAAAAATGAAGTGACATCCACAGCAACAAGACAAACCTCTGGCAAGATAAAATCTCCTCAGTCTCCTATTTTGCCCTGACACTGTCTGCTTGTTATAGCTGTGAAAGGCTGTAGGAGCACTGGGATGTGCCCTCCAGACCCTCCATGCTGGAGTCACGCAGTAGCTGATGTTACTGCCACAACCGAGGGTCCCACGTGGCTTCCCGGGAGTCTCCATCTGACTGCTCCGACCCTGCAGCACAGATGTTCCCATGCTCAGTGGATATGTCAGGATTTCTGGGAATCTGCTTGCCTGGTAAGATCGGCTGCCCCAGTCAGGCTGCCTGACATGTGTAAATTATGGACAAATGTGCTGCAATCTACAAATACCACCACGGCGGAGACAGAGAGCACGTCCCCAGGAACACCGAGCTGGCTGCCTTCCCCTTGTTGTGATGGTTTGTGCACATGTAGCAAGTGCTTTCTGTCCTTAGCTCTCATAGATCTTCCTTAAAAATCCACCTCGGCTTAACAGGCTTGCTGCAGAGAGTGGGAGTTTTTCCTTTACTTCACAAGTGCAGTTGGGATGTGAAGCTGCACGGGTTCGCATACTGGGCTCAAATGTTGGCCCCAAGACTTAATGCACAGCTGTGGAGGAAGGGAGCAGAGAGGATGAGGAAAGAAACCAAGAATGGGGAAAAAGAGGTGTTTGTTTGTACAAGAAGAGCATAGAGCCAGGAAAAAAAAAAAAAAAGAAATGCAGAAAAATTAGTGAGGGAAGAGGAAAGAGCAGGGAATGAAAGAGGGAGTTTTAGAAAATCAGAGGATGCATTTATTGTGCTGCAGGTGCTTGCCCACACCAGACTAATGTTCAGCTGGTTCTCTTAGTCCTCTCAGAGGGAGAGAGCTGGCATCCATCTAACTACAAACCATGTATGTGCAAATAAAACCCACAGCAGCTGAAACACCCTGAGATGAAACACAGGAGATTAAATTACAAGGTAATTGGGCAGAGATGCTTTCAGAGGAATGAAAGTTTTGGCAGGAGGCAATTTGTCCAGAGGAGATGGCCTTGTCAAACCCTCCTCTTCCCCTTCTCCGTGAAGCAACCTCATCCCTGCTCTGTGGAGAAGGCTGTGCAATTTTGTTTTGGTCTGTTGGAGGTTTCCATCCTGGGCAGGTCTCCAAAAGACTGTGGGACCTTCTTCTGCCCATGCATTAAACCAATACTGCCTGTTGCATTCCATATGGGAACTTCTTTAGGTCCCCAGTGTCAAAACACATTTCTAGTAACATGGTCAGGGACCTCCTGCCCTTGTGGGCTCGTTTAGTCTGGAAAAAGAGAGTGAAAGGACAAATTCAGCAGTTGTCCACCACTCCTTGATAGACAATGATGAAAATGATAGAAACAAACCCTTCTCAGGGGCACAGGACAGTAAGAGAGGGAATGGACAGTCTGCAGCTTGGGAAAGACAGTGGGAAAAACATAATTTCATGAGGAATGTAGTGCAGCACTGAAACAGGTTGCAGAGAGGGAGCTCAGCTTCTGTCTTTAGAGGTTTTCAAAACCTGGGTAGCAAAGCCACATCTGACCTGATCTAGAGCTGTCAGTCGTCTGCCTTTGAGGAGGCTGGGCAAGAGGCCTCCAGAACTCCCTTCCAACCCCCGTGTCCACATTTCTAGGGTTATTTCCACTCAGTTTCAGTGTTTTATTATTTCAGCTTCTGAAACTCTCTTGCTATGATTATTTTCCTTTTAAAAAGACATCCGTAGATTGTAGCAGGTGATTGAATCTGATCCACCTTTAGTATGTTACTAGAAAACTTTTTAAATTGTCAAAACTACCAAATTTGTGTATTCTGAAGCCAACTAGGAGCACAAATTGGATTTGAGGTTGAGTATTATGCAGTTGGGCTCTTGGGTAGAGTATCTTATTTTAATTTAAGGGTTGTTTTCCTTTTGTTAATAAAATATTCAGCCTTTAATGCCACATAGTCAAACAACAGTTGGAGAACCGATGGAATGGTGGTTCCAATTCTGCAAGTTCAGTAGGAAACCCATAACATTTATCAGATGCTGAAAGCTAACACATGATGTGTGAAATCTGTGATTTAAAATGAGCGTGATATATAATCCCTGAGACACCAGAGCATCAAGGTTGGATAAAGTTTCTCTGTGCTGCACTTAAGAAAGCCAAATGAAAACAGTTGAGGTGAGTGAGATTAATAAAAATAATTTCATATGATAGCAATTTACTTCTGACTCATACAGTCTACCCCTTTTGATAGTCCCAAAATTAAATTGAGGAAAAGCTGTGTTTTTGTGGAAAAGAAAGCAGCACATTTTTTCTTTGGATGCTCTGAAGCTGAGCTGAGCAGAATCTGATTTACTCAGATTTAACCCTAAGTCATATGCTTCCTGCAGGAATCCCACAGCAGTATCTATTTTTTCAGGTGCAGAAGAGTTGGGTTTTTTAAAATTTTATTTTATGTGATTGTTCACTCTGCTGACATTTAAGGAAATGATGGTCGATTTCCCCATTGTGTATAAAACCTTTCCCCTTCCAGCAAATATTACCTACTTTTTCCCTAATCCTTCACTGGCCAGGGTAGTACAGCTTTATAGGTTTCATACCTTGTTGGTTAATTCTTTTTTGGCTCCAAGAAGCTGTGGTATGCAAGTGAGTTTCCAGTCTTTCAAATCTTCTCCTTCACATTAACCCTTTTGATTCTGTTAGAAAAGTTAAAACAGAACATAATCAGAACAATTTGTTTTTACAACTGTCAGAAAACTTCCTGTAAAAAAAATCCTACCAAAAATCCAGGTATTTTGCAAAATCAATGACCTGCTGTACCCCTGGTCAGCAGCAGTGTTTCAGAAAGGCAAGGCAGCTGGAACATGAATATAGGTAAGTGCCAAAATTTAATGAAAAGCTGTCAAACTCTGTCAAAAGGTGAAGGAACAAGGAGGTCACATTGTAGAGGGTGCTTCCCTGTGCTCTGGTGATAACAGATTTGCTCCTCTTCAGGGAATCAACCTGGCATGGACAGTGACATCACTGATTTGAACATCTTGCCTCCTTTCAAACAGTTATATTACATTGCATTGCATTACATATTTATAATATAAGTATTATATTATATTATATTATATTATATTATATTATATTATATTATATTATATTATCTATTGTTGTCAGGGTTGTTGTTTTGGCAACTTTAAATGATGTTTACACAACATCAGTGTTTCTTTGAGTCCTGAACAAGAGCTTTGGGATAAAACTGTTGTCCTCAGTAAGCCCTTGGCTCTCTCCCAAGAAACATGTTTATGGTATTTGCTTCCTAAGGAGGCAAAATGGTTAACAAAAACATGTCCAGGGACTGGCTGGGTTTTCTGATCACTGCTTGAAGGGTTAAAGCTTTCTTAATGCAGCTGCCTCAGGAGAGGTAGCTGTCTTTGTAGGACTGTCATATATCCCTGTTGAAGGTGTTCCTTTGTAAACTTTTAGCAGCTTGTTTATGAGCTGGGAATTGATTTCATGATGACAGTATTTCTTCCGACTCTTCAGTATATAGCAGATCTCTCCAGAGTCTTTTGATGCCCCTAAGGATTACAGGTAGTGACTGAAAAATGTTATTGTACTTCTCCTTACTCTTTTTTTAAAACTTTTTTACTTCTGGGAATTGTGGGATGCCTTGTGAAAGCCAGAGATTTCAGTACCTGCTCTGCAACTGCTGCTGTATTCATTGTAAGGTGACAGTACTACAGAAAGCAAAACTCTATATTTATTTATAGTCAAAATACTTTTTGTATTATTAATATATGTATTTATTACAGGCAGGAGTAGATAAAAAAATTAATAATGTTAAAAACCAAGGAAGCAAATGGTGAAATTCCCATTGTCTGCCCCAAGGACCCAGAGAGCTCCTGTCCAGATGCACTTACAATTTTGGTATTTTCTTTACAAAACAAATAGTAGTGGAGCATGTATGACTGAGCCCCTGGGAGCATGGGTGCATGAAGCAAGTGCAGCAGAATCAAGGCTGCAGGAGAAAAAGGTCATGGGTCTCACAAGCAAAGGGAGATGTAGCAAGAGTCCCTTACTGCCTATATTCTCTTCTGTCTGCCAGTTTTATGGTGACAGTAGTATCAAGTGAAAACAGAAGTCCAGCCATGGTGATGTTAATCCAGACAAAATGGCAGGTAAAAAGGAGAGCAAAAGCCAGAGACATCAGTCAGTTATGCCTTGAAAGATATTGAATGCACCCAGCTTACTTTGAAGTGGAGGCACTGTAGATATGAGGGTCTTGCCAGGTCCAGACATCTTCAAAAAAAAGATCCAGACACAATCATCAGGACAAACATGCAGGAAGGGAAGACTGTTCAGGCTGAGGACTGGACACTAATGTGACCAGGATTAGTCCTTGTGGGGTTGGGAACACTTCATCAGGGACCTGCTTCTGTGGAAGCAGAGAAATGACAACAACAGTAAATGGAACATTATCAGTATAAAGTCTACGGGGTGGCAGAAAAGGAGGCACACTGCACTGGTGAAATAGGGTGCAGGAGGGGCTCAGTAAGATTATGCAAAATGGCAAGTCCAGGCATACAGAAGCTTCTGAACAGAGAAAGGGCCTGGTTTCTGCCAACACCACTCAGTCACCTGCTGAGGCCGCACAATGGGAAGTGCCTTGCAGGCCTGGGAGCTGCTGCCCCACTCTTTCCAGAAGGGTTTGGAGGGAAGGCAAGGAGCCAGTGAGTGTCAAGTGTTGCTAAGACTGTATTGGAGCATATGCAAGAAAACAGAGTTGTAAGGGACCTCTGGAGGCCTCTTGCCCAACCTCAAGCTGCAAGCTGTGTATTCTGGCTCTGGAGACATGCCCACTTCCAGCTGTCTGTCCAGCACTGCCCAGATCTCCCACAGTGCCCATTGGGTACCTACCCACATAGCTGTTCGACGATGCACATAACCACTTACTCATGGCCATCTTAAATGGTGCTGGGCCACATTCAAGCAGCCAAATTGTGCCTTTAGACTGGATACACAAGTTGGCATGACAGGATACATACAAGTCTGTTTCCAATGCTGGGGATCTGGTACAGTCACTTCAGAGTCTGACATAGACATCTAGAGACCAAAATAAGTCCATGATTTAAAATAAAGTCTTGAGTGGCCTTCCCCTGATCCCTCCTAAAGTGTGGTGAGAGACCAAACAGCCAGACCACCCCCAAGGAAAGCAGGTTCATATAAACCACATCCCTCCTGCAACTGGAATCCATTTGGCCAAGAAAACACAGAAATGATGATAGATGTGCCAACCAGCAAACTGCCTCTGAGTCAAAACCTTCTTTCTCTCATGTTATTGTTTTACAACTTGAATCCCTTGAAAGGGTTAACAAAGCTGCAGAGCAGGGAGGACTCTGAGGGCTCTCAAAAGGCTTTTGATAAAGTCCAGCACAAGAGCCTATTGAGAAACTTGGCCAGGGGTGAAAGGTAAAGTCTTGTCATGGATTAAAAACTGGAGAAAAGATAAGGAGCAAAGAGTAGGAACAAATGGCCAATTCTTAGCATGGAAAGAGATTAATCAAGGGTAGCTGCAAGGACAGTGTTGCAGACTGGTGCTGTGTTTACTTACCACTGCCCAGCCAGGAGCTAAAATGCACTGTTGGCTCAAAATGTTCAGGTTAGCCAAGACTAGGGAGATTTAATACAAACCCATGGAAAAATTAACTTAAGAGTCCAGTTCTGCCAGGAATTATTATCACTCAGCATGTCTTAAGAGGTATGATGAGAGTAAAAAGGCAAATTGATGTGAGAGGCAAAGACTTGAGGGAGACAGAAAAATACAGGCTAATGCTGAGAAGACAGAACAAACACTTATTAACACATTGTCATGGACAGCAAAATTAGTGCACCAGAAATAAAAACCTGAAAAAGTGAAAATAGGAAAAGGAAAATCCTTAGAGCATGGCATGGCATTGCACTTGGATTAACTCCACTGCCACCCATATCACCTGATGCACAGCAATGGATTGGAGCAAGGCAAGACTGAGACTTTTAAGTGAATATGAACAGCCTACACAGCTGTGCATAAATTACAAGAGCTCTCCATCCTCCTGGTCCCTGTTTACATGAATATCACTGTCTGGACTCAGAAGAGGTACTTGTAGTTTTCCTCTGGACATCTCTCTCATTGGAGAAAGGTTTTGTACGGGTTGTTGCTTTTTCTTATATTGAGTAAAAATGGCAATAAATTCAATTTAGATTCCTGAACAGGGATTTAAAAATATTTGACATAAATTAGCAGCTAAAATTTCCTGGTTGTCCTCATATCATACCTAATAAACATTATTGTCTCCATTCCCCGCAGAATATCACTGCAGTAGAGAGGCACTACTACAGTCAGTATTTACCTTGGAGGTGAGTTACTTTACTTAACTTAAACATGTTTATTTGGTGTGAAATGGTACATTCACAAGTGTATCTCCCTTCTCTCAGCAGAGGAGGTCTAGGTGAAAACCTGAGTTTATCTTTTAAAAGGTCAGAGCCTTCTGTTGAGTCTCTCCTCTAGTGTTTAGTGCCAGAGACAGAAATAGTCCCCAAACTCCTCACTCCCAATGTTATACTCAAGTACAAGAGTCCATAAGTGTCCCGGAAGATGCCAAGTGGAGTTTGTTCTTGAAATGTTTTGGCCAGGCAAGCAAAGATCATCTCAAGAACCACCCTTAGAAGGATGGAAAAAGGATGTGGAAATTCATATGCCCTGGTTAAACCCATCAGATATAAAGGGAAGCTAAATAATCAAAAGCCATTTGTTGCAATGAAAGGTGAAGGGAATTTCAACCTACATTTCATATACATATGATTTCTTTAGGATTCAGTGTTACACAATGCTGTTTCAGGAGTACATGGCATTTCTTCTGCCCTTCATTCAATTTAGTTTCTCCTCACTTCTGATTCTTTTGAAAGAGAATACAGAAGGGGAATAGAGCAAAATGGACACAGCAATTAAAAAGCAGATTTTGTCTCTTCTACAGAGGGCTCATCTGCGGCTGCCACAAAATTGTTTGGAAATATCATGGATTCCCTTGATGACAGCATTGCAAGTTAATTAGGTGCACAAAGTCAGGTAATTAGGTGAGTGCAAAGAGGCAAAAGTTGGGAGCTTCCCTGCAGTTAGAAATCCCAGACAAATTGCTTGGCCATAGGATCAGATGGGTTTCCTCACGTATTAAAGTTTTCCAGCAATTTGTGTTATGCAGGCTGCAGAAATTTGCTAAATAGCAATGACACTTATTCAGGTAGCGTCCATATGGTGTTCTGAAGATTGATCAAGTATTGTCAGAGGAGCTAGGTTTGCTTTCTGACACATATATCAGGAACCTTCCTGTCATTTCTGTGTCATAAAGGAATGGTGAAAATGTCCTCTGCAAATAGCTGAGATTTGCTCCGGAGAGATGAATTACTTAGGCTGGGTACAACTAACCACCAGAGGTTCCACTTTGTCATAAACATCAGCAAGAGGACTTTTTCTTAAAAATGGTCTCTCTCTGCTCTCTCTGAGGTCAATTGGAAAACTATTGAATTAGCGGAGAATGAAATTAAAACAGAACCTAAGGCTGATGATCATGTCCTCTTCCTCCCCTGCCTTCATCTACTCTCCGATATGTTCATATAATAGAGCTGAATAATTACAGCCTGGGGTCCACATGAGCATCCCAATGAGCAGGATCAGCATCCATAAAACAGGCTGAATCATCCAGAGGTGCAGCCAGAATACTTCAAACATGAGCTGAATATGAATGGCCATCAACAGACACCAGCTCTCTTGTCCCTATCAGAAATTATTCAAGTGGCAGATTTAGTAACTCGCTAACTAATGAGCTCAGGATGAGCAGCTAAAATCTGAGCTCACGCTATCTAGCTCCAGGCTCTGAACTGTGGTCCCAAGTTTGGAGTCTCACTCCTTGTGTCTGTTTATAGTCAAGTAAGAGGTAGACACTGCCTCACAGTAACTGAGTAACCAAAAGTACCAGTAGGGTTCATCCCCTCATCCAAAGCCAGGACTAAAGGAACTGAATGCATTTCTGACAGTTGACTGTCAAACCTACTCGTAAAACATTTCAGTAATGGAGATTTCTTCCTCAGATCTAATTTTTTTAGAAAATAAAGTGTTTTTTCAAATATGCAGTCTAAGTCTCCTTGAGTCCAATCTAAGATTTCCTGCCCAACAGTTAGGGGACAAAATCTTCAAGCCATGTCATTTGCTCAGAATGCGGCCAGTCAGGTTGGGTTCACTAGATACAAACAGGTGATTTTAAAAAAAATATGATGTTTGCATATGAAAATCAGACTTTGTCATTTCAGAAAACAGGTGATTTTTAAAAAAATATGATGTTTGCATATGAAAATCAGACTTTGTCATTTCAGATTGTTTTAGGCAGCAGCAAGAGCAGGGCTGCTGCAAGGGGCAGTGAGCAACGACTCAGGAGGACAAGGTTGATGAGAGAGACAGAGAGAGAGAGAGAGAGAGGTCCTGTTAGCAGCTCTGTGACTGTCAGACATGGCAAGGTAATGAGCTAGGTCCGAGGTCCTCCCAGAAATGATTATTGTTGTAGTTACTACATGTTATTCAAGTAGGAAAAAAGCTGTATGCTTAGGAAAAGCACTTATTTATTTCAAATTCTAGAAGTCATATTTTGCTTCCAAACTACAGTCAATTAGTCCTAAAATGTCAGTTATGACTTTTGCATATTTCTGTATTTGACAAATAGTTTCAGATTTTTGAAAATGATATTTTTGTTCAGTATTTGCACCTCAGCCTATTTTGAGTCTCTGACAGAGAGCACCTTATCATTCCTTAGCCAACAAAACAATAGTAATGTGCAAACACAGAAAGAAATACTGGCTATCTGAATATCTTCCTTATGCATTACGTTTACTTGTTCTCCTTATGCTCTGTGTACATTTCAAAGGCAGCTTTCAGCTAAACAACTACATCCATGCTTTTCCATGCATGTAAGGAGGATGACATGCAGCAGGTACAAGCTGATATGAGAGAAGTTCAGACCAGGAAAAAGGGGAAATTATTTCATCATGAGGACAGCAGAGGAACAGGCTGACCTCATAGCTGGCCCTACTTTGAGCAGAAGATTGGACTAGAGACTTCCTGGGGTCCCTTTCAGCCTGAATTATCTTCAATCTTGAGTGCATTCAACTTATCTCACAGAGACAACCCGTCTTCCACCAGCTTTGTGCGATGGACTCACTGTGTGGAGACCAGCAGGGCTTTGGCCTTCTCCAGACTCTCCAGGACCTCCTTGGGAAATGATAGCCAGAAGATATGGCACCAGAAACTCAACAGCACGTTGCTGGGAATCTGCAGCCCCAATCCACCTTGGTACATCTACAGGGGAGCACTTTCAAAGCTACTGATTTTCATGACACATCTAGGAAGATGTGTATGTCTAATATATGTGGACTGAATTATGTTCTGGCGGTGCCTAATTTCCTATTGGATAAATATAAAAAGGTAAAAAGCCTACTTTAAGGAAAACTGGCCTCTCCTCACAGGTTATCTGAGGTGCCAAACTCAACTGATTGCAAAGGGAAATTCAGTATTAGGTGGATTGGATTTGCGCTCCCAGACCGCATCTACAACCTTACTGAGGCAGTGCCTACATTAGGCTGTGATTGACTGCTGCCATTCCAGGCAGGAGGATCATGTGAGAGGCAGTGAAGAACACAAACACAGAGTTGATGACCCTAGCAGGGTGCTGCACAGACTCTCTTTGGTGCAGGAAAGATCCAGGAAAATAGTTCCAACAAGAATTATGCAGAAACGATTCTGAATTTCTCTACCAACACCACAAACAGTGTTTGTAGAAATCTGTTGCTGCAGGAACAGGGACAAAATGGGCCTCCTGTTCTTTCTCAATAAAGCCAGATCTCAGTAGGGCCATTTTGCATAGTGAACCAATTAATCAGCCCAGGCACTAGATCAGACAAATAATTTCACTCCTGTGAGGAGCTGTCAGCACACTACAATGATGAAACCAGCTAAGTATGTGTGGAACTAACTGGGAAACAAAGTGGTACCTGACCAGAATATATTTTCCACTCAATAATGCCTGCCTGAATTTAGCCTCTCCAGTCATGCTAAACTTCAAGTCTGGAAAATATGTTGGGAGGAAGAGTAAGTCTGTCCAGTGTAAATTGAAATAGTCAGCAGTCCTCTATGAGTGGCACCAAAATACACAGTGGCTCATCCAGCCATCATTCATGCCAGTCCCGCAGCCTTCAGGAATGGTTGCTGAAAACCTTGTCAATTATTGTGCCATCTCAATTTCTCATTCTTGGGCAGAATAACAGAGAATGACACAGTCACCAGGCTTGCAACACAAACCACCATGATTCTGGTGCAATTCTCAGAAAAGGTGTAGACCACAACAGAGCAGAGGGACTCCTATGCTTGTACTGTAGGACATCCTCAATACAAATGGATGGATGATGATTATCCATAATTTAATCACCCAAATAGCTTGAAAAGTCTGTCACTGGTCACTTGAACCCACTCTTTCCAAGAGGGAATTGCTCCAGTAGAATATTTTTAGAGGACATTTTGAGGTACTTGCTTAACATCTCTAAAGCTTGTTTCAACATTGTGACATTTGAACAATTTGTAGGGACGAAAGCACCCATAATTGTCATTTTGCAAGATGAAGTTGTTTCTTTGATTTTCTAACATCATTCAGTTCGTTTTCACATGCCCTATAGTATGACCCTGTGATTACATTTTTTATTCTTTGATTTAGTGATTCCAATTCTTAGGAGCTTATCAGAAGCTTCACAGAATTCAGCATTTATCTTAAAGATCTTGCTCCCAGGGCAACTGATTACATAAGAAAGTCACATTTTATTCAAAAGAATAAGTTTCTAGTCCTCTGGGTTACAATGCAAATTTAAAACACAGATCTGAAATATCCCAATAGCTTGCAAACTGTAAGATAAATTGGAAGAGTGCTTCTTTCTGTATCTCATTATTTGGAAGTCAGTCTTAAAGTGGAAGACTCTTGTAAATCTTTTAAAATGGCAATTATAGGTGATTTCCTCCATAGAAACTGTTCAGTGTCACACTGAGACAAGTTTTAGAAGTCTGATTCATGATTTTGGAATATTTGAATTTGGTGCTGCCATAATTTGAAATCTGTAAGCATAAACACTTGGAGCTTGTGTTTCCCTAATCAGATACTGAACATTTTATGTGAGAGTATAAAATCTTTAGCCTGTGCTTATATTTATGCTCCCCCAGCTATCTTCCTAAAGAGTAGGCACAGATATTGCAAAGACAGTGTAATTCCACCAGATTAAAAAACCCCCCATCATATGGATTACCTCTTTCACTCAAAGGCATTATGGGGCATCTTGCTTTGCATTGGATTTTGGTGCTCTGCTTTGGATCATGGGCATTTCTAGCATTTTATGTTTTGTAGCTTTGTTACTTTTCTCGCTGTGGAGTCCCTCTTCACAGAATATCATATCTGTATCCACAATGACTGTCTTGTAAATTTGTGGGTTTGGTGGAAGGTATCACTTAATATTCAGAGTGCAATATATTTTTATCCAACAGCTACAGAACAGATATTAATAGAAGACAGAGATAACTCCTGTGAACTGCATGGACGTCAGTTCCTGCTTTCCTTTGCAGACCAAAACCCCAGTCTCTCTAATGGCATTTGTCTAAATGTGCTCTTTGTTGCCTGTGTGGAGCTATGCTGCAAGTCCCAGAACTTTCCCAGGGAAGTGCCACTGCTGGAAAACAGAGCACTCTGGCAGAATGAAGCCTTTTTTTCAGGTCTGCACTGGTGTTGATTCATGCAGCAGCTCCTGGGGCGTGCTCAGAGCCAGGTGAAGATCCAATGCAAGGGAGCGCCAGGATGGGGACTGTGTTTCAGCTGATCCTCACACCTTACAGGAGGGGCATGGAGACCAACAGTGGCTCAGCAGCGTGGGAGGTGAACAACAGGACAAAAATGTCCAGGTTAGACAAGATGTGTACCTATGAAGAGCTAATACTAAAATACAAGAGCTGCATGCTCAGCACCTTCATAAGGTGGTGTTCAGTTCTCTCTACATGGCACAGAATAAAGTGGCTGGCAGGCAAAGGACACTGTCCCACCAGAGCCATGGGTCACCCAGTCCAACGGCACAGGGCTGGGTATTCACCTCCTAAGGAAGCAGAGCAATGCTGGTGAAGACTGCCTGGTTAGTTCCACCTCAGATGTCCCCCAGATACAATCCCAAAAAGCTAAACTTAGCTGTAGAAGGTGCAAAAGATGCCTAGTCCCACACTGGGTGTCTCTCTGACCCTAACAGACCAGAATGTGAAAGGAATAACAGACCAGATGTGAAAGTGGAATTTCTAGCATAGGATAAATGTCTTCGGTGTTCTTATTTGAAATTTGTTTGTGGTTTGAAGTGTGCTGCACCTCTAGCTGTCTGAAGCTTCTCGAACTGAAAATTCTTGGAAAATGGCAGTTCAGAAACATGTGATGTGATGTGATGCTTGAAAATGAAATGTACTTCTTGGACTGTGAGCCTGCCTAGCAGATCCGACAGGCTTATGTTTCCAAATGTTGATGAAGATTAATTCTTAACATGCACACCTAGCTGCTTTTCACAAAAACCTGCATGCAATCACAATTCCCTTGTCTTCTAAAGATCATACAGAGTAGAGGCAATAGAGAGCAGTATTTTTAATGTATACGCTAATTTAAATTGAGACTTAAATAATGCTATGACAAGCACCACAGAGTGAAAAAGTGTTAAGTATTTTAAAATGAAAGTCCCAATTCATCAGGAACACTCATCAGTGGGATTATTTCCACGCATGAAGTTTGGCATTCACTTAAGTACCTTTTTGGACTTGGGCCAGGGAATAATATTGATTTTGATGAGCTTTCCATTAATGACCCTAAAAGATTAAACACTTGGGTTTGGGGGTAATCACACAAGTAAACAAATTGTTTTGATTTTCTCTAAAATATCTCATTGGTCCCAAAGGCCAGCTGGTTCAAATTTACTCTTGGAGTAAATGCTCAATTGCCATTAGATGTCTGTGAGGCAGGAGATGGCATTCTATAAATACTGTATGACCATGACCACAGCGGGGTGATGCTCGTTCCTAAATTGGATCAAGAGAATGCTGATATGTGAAATATGCTCCCTGCTCTCTTTCCTGGCCCCTTCTCCCACTACCCTGGTTCTGCTCCCTCTGATTGCATCTTACCATGCCTTACACCCCTTAATGCCTGGCTAATTTTAGAATCAACATCATGCCAAAGGCATGGTGATAATCATATATGCACAGACAAAATATGTGAAGCCATGTAGGTTCATAGTGTGCCATCTTCTATGGGCATTTATAACCTGCTTGGAAAGGCTCACTAAGGAAATGACATACGTTACTAATTAGTCTTGTTGCTAATAATAGCAATCTTTGGTTTACAGTGTTGGTTTTTTTAATCTGGAGCAGGTGAGAATCACCCAGGGCCCATGACCTGCGCAGGGTTCATGAAGCAGTTTGAAATGTGTAGTGGAAACATAAGTTGGAATGTGAGTCACCTAAACACCCAAACAAATGCACACTTTGGGTTACTTTTCTGTGAGAGCAGTATGCACACATTCAGTCGTTGCTGCCCCTTACTCTGAAACTTGGGAGCGGTGAATGCAGGGGAAGAGTTGGGGCAGCATTGTCTGGAAATTTTCCAACACACTTCCAACACTCATGAGAGTTATTCACCATGGCATTGGAGTAATTTGGGTTGAAAAACAGCAACTGTCTAACCACAACTGAAACAATGCATAATTAGAGGGAAAAAATAATTATCCAGACAAAATTACGAGTAATATTTCAAGGTATGTTCTTCCTTGAGTATGACTGTTGATGCAAGCAGATACCTTATAAATGGGATCCTAAGGGCTGTTCTCTGTGGGGTAACATAGACCTTCTTTGGTATAATCTTGCTAATGCACATGAACACACAAGGTACCCTGGATTTATATCACCTGCCAGTATTCCAAGCTATGATTTTGAGTCTGCCATTAACATCTCTTAGATTTCCTTTTAAAGCATCTCTGACAGTTCTTTTTTAAAAAACTCATTTTCCTGCCTTCTCTATAGGTTTCTGTGACTTACACCTCTAGTTCCCTTCCTTATTCACTAAAATATCTGAAAAATGAAAAACTCCCTGCATTTAGTTTCAATTTGGAGTCAAATGCTTGTAACCATATAACACAACATTATTCAATGACAGATGACTTTAGTTGTAGGGGTTGGCTGCCCAAAGGCTGAATTAATTTGCTCATTATAAAAAGAGCTTGACCACTTCTTCCACCTGGCTCGAACAAATATTATATTCCTCATCTACAATAACTCTTCTTTCAACCCTCACCAAAATAATAGGTTATTGTAGCCTTAACCAACCTAGTCATCTCACCTTGCTAATTGTAAGGTTCTTCTACTAGTTTCTATATTAAGTGTGCAGAAGAAGAAAAAAATAGGACAAATATAATTTTATAATGAGATAGATAGAAATCAGAATGTCCTTGGCTGTGACTGCTCTGAGTTATATCCCTATGAAATAAAAGGAAGACTGAATAAAGAAAAGTGAGGTCGTAATAGATACTAAGGTAGGATGTGGCAGGAGACAAAGACTTAGATGGGTGAAGTAAGCATGGATCATGGCTGTGTGGAAGCAGGTTGGAAAACTCAGAGAAAGCAGAATTGTATCTTCAGAGGTAAACCTGGTGTGGTTACTCTGGTGAAGGCATTTGAACTCTCTCTCATTTGATGGCTGTGTATCATGCAGTATCTGCCTCATGGAAGTTTTCATAGTTACAAAACTATGACTTTAGCTCTGTGAATGAAAAGACTGAGGAGACAAAGAACAAAGCCCTTGGTGGTTTGGTGCTAAGCTAATACCAACAGATGGGAGTGCTGCTGAGGGAATGTCATGGATGTGAGGGCACTCTTGATGACAGGAAAATGTAGAACTGAGCTTTGTTTCTCTATGATGCAGTTATAGGGACAGGCCTCCTGTGGTACACACTCATTTCCCACCTGTGTTTAGGACTCCCTCTAGCCTGTAGAAAGGAGGCAGCAGTGGAATTCCAAAACTCCCCCAAATTGCCAGGTCCTTGCATAGAACAGGGAGAAAATTTTCTCAATCATTTAGGGAACCTGAAGGGTTTTAATGGACAGGAACACCTGGAGATGTCATAAAACCTCTCTCTCCTGTAAACAGTGCAAGATGGAAAAGAATTGGCAGTGAGTCAGCAGCCAAGCCAGTGTTAGAAATCCAAGGGCTGTGACTGTAGCAGCAAATCCCTCATCTAAAGAACAGACCAAAGGAAGAAGACAATCAGTTTTCCCAGAACTGATCTGACTGCACTGTTAACTCATATCCAAAAGCAGAGGGTGATGTGAGGAAACAGTCAACAGTCATGTAACAGAAAATCAAAATATGGAGAATTGAATTAGTCAAATTATCAGAGATACAAAGGGAAGAATTATATTGAAAAAGGATGAAGTGGCCAAAAGAAGGAGAGGCAATGATGTGATCAGAACTGCTGGGATCTGTCTGACAGCTCAGATACAAGTCCTTGACAGTCAGTGATTTGTATCCTAACCAGTAAAGAGGATAACAGTGTCTTCTACATACCAACCATTCACACTTCAGTTATCTGCTTGCAGATACACAGAATTCACAAGTATCAAACGTAGCTGGAGGGAAGGAGAGGGGATCCTTATTCTAATACATGCCGGAGGCATTTTTCTGCCAAAACTAAACAGCCTTAGAATTTCTAAAAATTACAGAAGTTAATCTCCTTACTCAAACTGTTACATCTAATCCAGGAAATTCAGTATTAAACCTCATCTTGACAGTCTAAGAAGAACTGACCACAGAATTAATTTTAGTGATGGCTTTGATACAAATGGTTTTACTTAATTGGATTTCTCATATACAGGCAAAATGAAGCCCAGATGATTAATGTGGTGAACTGATACATATAGTCAATCCCTTAGAGAAGTGTTTTACAAACAAGAACAGTGATAATCCAAATAACTTGGAAAGAAGCATGTGAAAATATGATTGTTAGCTCAAGCTTTTTAAAGATCTGTCTTAAAATGGTCAAAAAAATATTCATAATCCTGCAGTCAAGAGTCAGAACTTCTGAAAACCGTACTCAGAAACAAAATCAATTAATTAGTCCATTTTTGAATAAACACACAGTTTCAATTGACAATAGAAACAAAAGATCGTTTTAAAAGTTTTGGGGAAAAGATTTTAAAAATCCACTCAGCATACACTAAAAGGGAGGCAAACTGACTAAACTAGACAATCCCAGAATTACAAGAATCATAATTAATGAAGTAAATCTTTACCAAGGCTGCACAGGGCTTGTTCCCATGCTATTATGTGTTTCTATTGCTCATTGGGTGGTGAGGCACTGGCACAGGTTGCCCAGAGAAGCACCTCCACAGAGTGGAGGTATAGAGCAAACATGAAACTGGATGGACAAGACAACTTCACCATTACTGAATGCAAATACTATATTTAGAGTGAGAGACTCTAAGAAATTTTCACAGCCCAAGATACAGTTCTCTGGTAAACTGACTTGGAAAAGCATTAACAAGCAGCCATAGCTGTTTAGCCAGCCATGGCCTACGGGCCGATGCAGTGATTAGAAAGGCAAATGGGACTGAATGTCCATGGTGGATGTTGCTTTCTTTGGTGTCCTCTTTTTTGGGGTCTGGAATCCAAGAAAGTGTCAATAAATTTGGGCAGGAATAGTTGACTCAGGATGTGCCTTGGAAAAACAATCACAAGAAAAACCATCTCTGTGACTTATGAAAAAAATGGAAGGTGACTGAGTTGTTTGATCACAGTCTAGCAGAAGTCTTTTAGTTTTTATGGGCAAAGGCGCAGGAGTCCAACTATGAGGAGCTGAGGCCAGACAGCTTCAGAATAGAAGTTTTTACCAGTGATGGAAATTGGCAACTGGGACAGTTTACAAAAAATACGTTCCATTTTTCATTGCTTCTTGTCTTTAAAGTCTTTGGATCAAGAGAAAGAATTTTTTTTTCAAGAAGATAGTCTTTCTGGAACAGAACTCTGAGAAGGCTCACATCTCACCTTTCGGAAGGTGTTGGCGTAGAAGACTAGGGTTGCAAAATTCTGGCCTTATGAGGCACAAATTTGGAGTCTGAATTTTAATCAAACATGTCTTTGTATGCTCCTGGCTTGGGAACACCTTCATATTATTCCCTCAAATGTTCTCTGCAAAGAAATGTCTAAGAAGGAAAATTAATAGCAAGTAAGCAGATATTGGTTTTGTTAGGATTAACCTAAATCCCAAATTCATTCTTACTGGCTTTCCTGGGGTTTGAGAGATGTCAAGTGACCTTGCTCCATTGAGTCAGTGGCTCATATTTAAACCCGGATTGCAAAATTAGTGATCAGCCTGTGCTGCTCTGTGCTGTGAGTGTCTGGTTGCAGTTTGTGCCATATGTGCATTCCATTTCAAGGGGGCCTGTGAGAATTTTGAGGACATCTGTTAGCAGTGCTGTCCCACAGGAATGCTCACAAGTCACTTGTGAAACAGCCCATTTTAATTTTGAAAATCCTCTGCTTTGTCTATGAGATAGGGGATTTTCTTTACAGTTTTTCAGGGTTGACTCTGCTGAATCCAACTGCACCAGCTTTGGCACTCAATTCACAACCCAGTGTTTGGAGGAAAATAGTCCGTCTTTACTAGTCAAGATGTCCAATTTACATTTCATTCATTCACTTTCCATTTGTGCTGCCAGGTGTTCTAAGGCCTCGTGATATCTCTAGTCTCCCAAGCAGAATATTTTTTAAGACAGGAAGTATTTGAAATTCATCATTAAAAGGTCTTGTCCACCTTTCACAAACCCCCCTCTCATTTTGACAGACCAGATGTTTCATAGGCTCAGGTTTTAGAGCAGGGTCTTGAAAGGCTCAGGGAACTTCAGCTTGCCTGTATTTTGAAGACGTTTTGAAAGCACAGTATCTCCGATCTCAGCGGAAATATTTGATGATCTCAAACCCAACAACTGCCTCTCGCCACAACCCTTGTCTCAAAGTGCCTCGCTACTGACAGCTCTTTAGTGCCCTCTCATGATGATTTGTGTTTGACAGCATAAGAAAGAACGTGCACTTCTGGCTAACTCAAGAGTGATGGTTGATGTGCAAACCTTTGCACTCCTGCATCATAAGTGACCCTTTGTAGTGAGATTAACACATCTAAAAGTTACAGTCTTACCATTCACCTCCACCCCTGTGATGGGACCAGAGTGCAATGCTCCTGTACAATCCTGCTATAAAAGAGAACTGAAAACCCAGCTGTGTAGGCTTCTGTGTCTGTAATGAGTATCATTTCCATCACCCAAAACTGTCTATGTTTTTGCAGGAGACACAGAAACATAGGGGTGGTGCCTTAAGCCTATGAATGCTGATAACAGTACTTCTGTTGACTTCATCAAGTTTAGTATTTTGTCAGTGACTCAGTCTTTAAAAAAAGAAGGTACCTTGTAAATTGGCAAACACTAGGGAATTAATGGGGAAAGAATACAACAGAAATTGATCTGGCCTTACTCAATTTAGCTATATGAGCCTAAGACTTGTGGGGGGTGTGTGTGTGTGTGGGTGTGGGTGTGGGTGTGTGTGTATGTGTGTGTGATTGAGCATTAGGCAAAATAAACCCATATCTCTTCTTGAATCTACTTAATTTAAATATCTGTGAGAAGTCAGCTGGTGAGTGGTGCATATCAGAGGTCAATGAAGATCTTCAGGGAAAACAAATGTTTCTTAAAAATATTAAGGTCCTTTTCTGGCTACTCACGGTGCTGGTGCTGATGAGGTGCTGAGAATGCATCCATGCATCCATTTAAAAACATTCATCAGAGGTATTTTATATCGAAAAATCAGACAGAGCTCTCAGCAAGCTGATCTAGTGGAAGATGTCCCTGCTCATTGCAGGGGAGTTGGATTAGATGATCCTTAAAGGTCACTTACAACCCAAAATATTTTATGATTCTATGATCTCTCTTTATACACTGTTGGTCAGTAAAGTTGTATTTCAGACATGAAATGAGTCTTTTGGCCTAAAGAACTTGGGTGGTTAAAGGGTTGGGTTTTTTTTCAGTGAAAATACAAATTGACCTGTCAAAACTCACAAATTAAAAACTTGGTGGAATCTGGATACTTTTTCACAAAGATACAATTTTCTCTTCTGCTTGCTTAATGGATCAGGAAGTTTAGATTTCCTTCACATGAAAAGTTTCCAGAGCATTTTAGCTGCTAAAATAATGTATTTATAACTGTGGTAAAAGTAGTCATCTGTTTCACTACTGGCACTTCTCTGACATTTTTTAATTTGCCAGTATCTCTGGATGAGGAGGAGATATCACAGAAGGAATAATAAAATATGTCTGAATAGTAAAAGACTGTAAGAACTGGCAAAGTTAGCTCATAACAGAATCATAACCTGAAAAACCCTTATTGTGGCTGGTTTTGTACTATAAGCAAGATACTTTCTGGAAAAGGGCCTTTAGACACATAACATGGTGTAGAGAAAACTGTCTGGGAACAGGAGATACTATGTCTGCAGAATCCTTATAAAAAAATTGAACCTGATACACAACTCAAAGATGATTTAATGGGAAAATAAGCAATCTTGAATAAGGAGATACATATCTTGGAGGTTTTCTAGTCCTTCTAAATTATGGTTCCTCTTTTTAAACAACAGCTTTGTTAATGCTTGGTTCTCAGGATCTTTCAGATGGAAGAAATACAAAAAACTTCAGATGAATGACCACTGTGCTGCTTATGGGGAATCATGCAATATCCAGCACCACGCAGTGAGCTTGAGGAATTGTAGTGTTAACTCTGCTGCATAGCAGCTCAGAAGGGGTAAGAGCTGAATCACAGCTTGATCCTGCCATCCCACTAGGCTGCAATCCTTTATGGAATAATTGCACATATGTCAATGGGTTTGTAAGGAAGGTGTATTCTGTGTGGAGATTTTAACAGAGCAGCGGTTTTGAGAAAGAGCTGCAAGATGTATTTATTCCTAGAAAAGTGACAAAAACTAATTTAAACCAGCTTCCGTTACAAAGCAACTGAAAACAAGGATTCCAAAACTGTTGTGCCGGCATTTTGTCTCTGCAACACCGGTGTCACATAAACCTGCAAGTAGCTGCTTAGTGGCACTGTTCTGTGTAGAGCATTTCAAAACCCCACTAAGCAGGACACAGAGCACACCCCAACGGTGGGATCCTCGTCACAGCCTTCAGTACATCCAACACATCTCACAGTTCTGTCAATTCTTTAATTCCTTATTTAAAATACTAAGCATCACTCCTATTAATAATATGGTAGAGGAACGTTCATGTACATTCTTTGGCCTGCTGTAACCGATCTTTTGTTTTCTCTTAGGCAATTTCTAGTCCGTGACAATATTTGGTCTCATATACCAGGGTATTTGTTTCCCAGATTGCCTCCTGTGGAGGACTTTGTCCTATGTCTCTTGGAAATCTAAGAAAGTCACATCCACTCTTCTGGCAGTGTATTAAAAAAACTAGTAGATTAGAGACAATTTCCCTTCAGTGAATCCAGACTGAGTCGTCCCCATTCTGTCATGTTCATCCAACTAAACTTCTGGTTTTGATTAGTTTCAGCCAATGCAGCTGGCACTGGAGAAGGGCTCGCTGGTCCCCCATCCTAGGATCAGCTCTTTCTAAAACACAAATATGACATAAATGAGAGTCAGGGTATTTTTGTTAGCAACTCAGCTCCTCTTTCCTAAAATTCCTCCAGTTCTCCTGGGGTATATACCTTTCATTCCTAGCAGCTTGAGGCTCTTTAGCTTGTTCAACACCTCATGTTTTAACATCTCACTGTCTACGATTTGAGCCTGAAAAAATACATCTGGGGCCAGTATTTCCCAGCATTCTCTGTGGTGTAGACTGATATTAATAAATCCTTTAACTCTGCTGTGAAGTTCTTTATGCTCCTAAATACTTCCTTGTTACCTTGCCGCTCTGGGAGTCTCTCAGAGGCTTCCTGTTTCTGCTGGGGTAAAGCTCGACATTGTGAGCTATCTGCTCCTCTGAAAGCACTGTCTCACAAGGTGCATGCCTTTGGATATGTGCCTCCATAGGACTGCATTTCCATTTTCTGATCTTTGGCACTGAGGTACACTGCTGTCCTCACAGCATGCAGCTGAAATAGATACTCCTAAAATGCACAGTGCACATGAAGAACTGGAGCTCCTTAGAAGCCTGAACATGGCCAGGTTCTGCTCTAAAATGAATAAAGAAATCCTTCAGATCCCCAGTCATGGCTTCTTTTGAGTGCTTTGTTACCACAAAATGAAGTGTCAGTCTCTCAGTGGTCATGTGCCAAGATGCCTGGTTTGAGGAAATGCATTCTCTGGAGAAGATATTTCCTTTGAGCTGATAACACTGAGCCAACAATTCCTTTCAAAATTGATCTTGAAATAAATGGCACATTATTTCACAGGCTTGTATCAGTTACAGCTGACAGTGAAGCATACCCAAAGGAAACAGCACCACCAGACTGAGCAAGCTTAATGGTACCACTAAGCCCTGGAGCAGAGCTGGAGGGATATTTGCCCACCTTTGCTAAAGGAAAGTGGATGCAAAACCTTCCTGCCAGTTTGAAAATAATTTCTGTTCTAGCTCCCTTCTTTATGGGTGCACATTTTCCTCTCTGAAGCAGCAAACACTGATTTCAGCAGATGTTATGCAAAATGGAGAGGATGCAGAGTGTGGGAGTTTGTTCAGAAGAGACAGTGCTTATCCCCTTTGGATGCTGAAGGTTTTATGCGGAGCAGCTGGCCTGGCCTCCCTCTGTGAGTGAGACAATAGATGTCTTATTCATCTTACTCTGTCTCTCAGATAGGAATTTATTTGCCCTATGAATATCTGCAGAGTAGCTCTCCACGGCATGGCTCTCCCTGAGCTATCACAACTTGAGGAGAAGCTCAGGCCATGAACCATGCACTGAGGAGAGAGTAGATAACAATTAATGACAGTATTTACAAGGCCAAACCTGTGTAGAATTGGAAGCAGAAGACCATAACAGAAGTGGAGAAAATGTCTTTGGGTGCAGTCCAGGCCATAGGTATTTTCCTGACCCAGTTTTCCCTTTCTAATTATAATTTTTTGTGTTTATATTGTTGGACCAATATGCCATTAAGCTAAACCCTTCCTTCAGCATGTTGTTAGCCTCTGGAAAGGAATTGCTAATGAAGAGCTGCATCCTTGCTTGGATGGAGTAGGAAGTCATGATGGGGGACAATAACTTCAGGCTGATGTTAAAGGACGTTTGCGTTCATACACTGGGCTGGGCTGATGCGCCAGTGCTCGGGGTTGTCTCAGGCATGCAGCTGCCCCAATACCAAGGCCATGGTTGCCGTATCCTTGCTTCAAAAACCCTCCTCAGAGGGATAAATTGGCAGATTCTGGCATTTTCTGACCAAGGTTTTTCCCACAATCTAGTTATTCACAGTACTGAGATCCCACAGCCTGGCCCTTAGTGCCCAGGGCCATGCACTTCTCTGCAACATTTTTCTAAGAAAGAAACCTGCACTCGTCTTACTCTTTTCAGTGAATTTCTGCCCCCATTCAATCTGCAGAAGATGGGGAAGTGAGTCTGCTGCAATTGCCATGCTGGCCACAAAGAGGTCACAGACTTACTGTGTCAGCCCATGTCATGCTTCCATTGCTCTGCTTCATGTGCCTTCAAATCCCTCATTTTCACACCTGTCACTTGAGACAGCAGGTAGGAATGTGCACAAATGTTTTTATAAGCAAACCCAGATCAGATTGAAATGTAATTGTGCAACCACTGTGACTTGCCTCTCTATTTTTCAGTGTCTGTAGGTAGATGTGATTTGTGACACTTGGTTTAGGTATACTCTTTTACATTGATTTAGCATGTCAGCCTTGTATTGATCCCACACTTAGGTCCTGTCATTTGTAGACAGTGCAGACTGTAAGCTTCTCTGCCTGTTTGAGGGCTGACATCCAAATCCTCCGTACATGTCATTGTCCTCCCCCTGTCATGCTCTTATAGTCATTTTCCTGGCTTATATCCTGTCCCAAAGTGTGATTGACTGAAAACCAGGTTTAGTTGATTGTCTGTGTTTCCAGGCTTACTCTTCTTGTGTCTTAAATGCCTTTACTGATCTCATCCCTCCAGCTTATATTGGCATATGAGAAAACCTGGAGGATTGGGAAATCAGCTGAACTTTGTCTTCCATCAGTCTCCTTGGGCTTGTCCAGGCAATGCTGCACCGTGGCAAAATTCTTATTTGTGTTTCAGTGTCTTGTTTCAGATGATGACAAAAGTAATAACTAGTAAGTAAGGTTTGTTGCCATCATGCAACATGATGCTGCCACCATGCAGCATCCTTGAAAATAACCTGGGCGCACCAGCACTCCTCAGTCACAGTGTGGATGGGTTTTGAGCCGGTGTGTCAGACTGGAGCATTGTAGGGATACATGCTGGAAAGAGGGCACCTTCCTGTGTAGGATCACAGAGTCACAGAGTCACAGAGTCAAGGAATGGTTGGGCTTGGAATGGACAACTAGAGGTTCTCTAGTCCAACCTGCCTGCTCAAGCAGGGACCCTGAGAACAGGTCACTCACGATTGTGTCCAGGCAGCTTTAGAAAATCTCCAGAGATGGAAACTCCACAGCTCCTCTGGGCAACCTGTTCCAGTGCTTAGTCGCCCTTACAGTAAAGAAGTTCTTCCTCACTTTCAGGAGGAACTTCTGTGTTCCAGTTTCTACACATTGCCTCTTGTCCTATTGTTTGGCACCACCATGAAGAACCTGGCTCCATCCTCTTGACACCCTCCCTTCAGGTCCTTATGGACATGGATAGGGTCCTCTCTGAGTCATCTCTTCTCAAGGCTGAACAAGATTCCAGGATGAGCCTTCCATCATATTTTCAGTGGCTGAGGTGAGGTATTTAGAGCATCAAAATGAAATGAAATGAAACAGCATGTTGCTAATACCATTTAGCATTATACTGGATTTAAATAATCTTTCTGGGGGAAAGAACACATTTTTTACTTTATTTGAAGTGAACCAAGAAAGCTAACTAATTCTTTACATTTCAAGGCACCTTTCTGATCCATTGTTCTATTCAAAATGAGCTTTAAAATCTCATTACTTCTCTAGCTACTCTGACTATTAAACTCTCCCTTTGCTTGTCATGCTTTTGTGCAACACAGTGGATCTCAAAAAAACTGATTTAATTACATTTTAGAAGAAGACCCACGTTGCAACCACAGAGCTTCCACCCTCACATAGCCCCTAGTCAGCTCCCAGGATGGGAATATTACCTTTTACATCTGCAATGTAGTTCCATGAAGGAAAAAATTAAACAGAAACCCCTCTCTGCTAAATATAGCAGTGAACATTCCCCTTGGTTGCTGCAATAATGATGAAGTTGTATTTTTATCTAATTAGCAGGTTGATCCTCAGAACTGACCTTCAAAGATATACAAGGTTCAAACTCTGTTGCACAGATAATGAATTGAAAAATAACACAAACCAAACATTTATAAATCACTTCTTTCTTTACTCACCAAACTCTCTTACCTAATCTGTGGGGTGAGAGGGCACAAGTGTCTTCCACTTGACAAATGCAAGTAGGTTTACAGCAGGGACGGTGAATTGACTATAAGAGAGTTTATCATCAGAGATAAGCTGAGATATGATCACTATCAGGGAGCTACGAGAGAGCTGGAGAAGAATTTTTCAAGAGGGCATGTAGTGATAGGAGAAGGGGGAATGGCTTTTAACTGAAAGAAGGAAGGTTTAGCTTGGGTATTACGAAGAAATACTTTACTGTGAGGGTGGTGAGACACTGGAGTAGGTTGCCCAAAGAAGTTGCAGATGCCTCATCCCTGGAAGTGTTCAAGGCCAGGTTGGAGGGAGCTCTGAGCGCCCTGGTCTAGTGGAAGGTGTCCCTGCTCACGGCAGGAGGGTTGGAATGAGGTGATCTTTAACCCCATCTAACCTGAACCATTCTGTGATTCTATGATTCTCTGTGGGAAATGGCACAAGACCTTACATACTCTTTTTCTCATCCTTGAATCTAGCTCAGTTTTGTTCCACTCCAGAGACTATGTACAAAAGTACTTAAAATGCAATGGTGATTCAGATATCAGGCATTTGACTGCATTTTTTGTGATCTTTGCTTCCGTACCAGAAAATTCACATCCCTTCCAACATGAACACTCTCCTGTTCTCCTTCCAGTGTCTCCTTTGCTTTGCTACTAATGGTATTTATTCATGTGGTCCTGCTCAGCCTCTCCTGGCAGTGACACTTCCCTAGCAGTGTGACTTAGCAGGTGACTTATTTCTGCAGCTTCCAGTCACAGCCTCTCACAGTCCTGCCCAGGTGGAACTGGCCAGCATTCAGGGAATTTCATTATTTTTCTTGGGGAAACAAAAGATTTGTAATGAAAAAATGAGGAATTACTAAGATTTCTTTTCCTTTTTGCAGAAAAATATGTTTATTTAGCCACAAATTTGTCTATTGACGCGTTAAGCACTTAGTAAATCAGACCTTGCAATAATGTTTTTGATAAAAGTATCCACGGAAGTAGTTCAAGGTCCTTGCAAACCTTGGTATGCTTCATATCTTTCCAAAAGGAAGAAAAATATGAATTTTTTCTCCTCTCTGAAATATTAATTTTTCCAGCAGGTCTGCTCTGCTGACAGTACAACTCCTTTGTTCCTGCTCAGTCCTGCTTTCTCTGCAGCCAGTGCAAAGATCTTCCCTTCCTCTCCTATTGAGAGAGATCACAGTTGATTTGTGTTTAATCCAACAACTAATTACCTCAAAATTGAAGCTGTATAAGCACAGTCAATGGCACCATGAGGCATTTATGTGTCTAAGTAATGAGCTAAACAGCAATGCCCATGCTGTTTCCACTCCTCATCATCTCCTTAGCAGGGATTGTATCAAGTGCTTGCAGACATTATATGTCAAGACATTCACAGTATGCCAGGATTGTAGCCCCCAGTTCATTCTTTGTAACTTCAGCCTGTCTGAAACATTTGCAGCTTGTCTGAAAGTCTAGCCAGCCACTCACAGTCAGGATGTGACTGGCCTTTAGCCACTGTCTTTCCTGAACTCCTGGGTGCATACACCCTCTTCACTTGTGTGCCACTGGCACTGTGGCTCTACAGCCAAAGCTGGCCTTGGCTGCAAAACCACAGGTTCACACAATATTTTGTGAGAATAGTAAGAGCTGGTGAGACCTTGGTTGTATATGTTCCTGTTCCTGCTCTGTCCAGCATCCCTGCCTGTCTTATTTACAGTCAAGGGGAGGATTGTGATACCTCTGCCAGCCCCAGTGTGCTGTCAGTGGTGCCACAAGCAGATGCTGTGGAACCCTTCCCACTTCAAGCAGCCTTGGGTCAAGCTCAGACCTGGCTGCTGGCTACATCAGCCTCTGTCTGTTTGCAGGATCAGTGCCCCATTCCTGTCCAGTTTGTCTTGTGGAGGGCCTCTGGCACTGCCAATCCTCCCTCAGTGCCCACAGGGCCAGCTCGGAGCAAGGCTCCCCTTGTTCTGGGTTTGACCTTCAGTGCTGGTTGTTTGCAGATGTGTTTAACGTTTTCTTATGTGTAAACTGCAGATACATTTAGAACCTTTGCCTGACCCTCAGCTGTCCTGGATGAGAAGGGGGGGGGGGGGGGGTATCACCACATCCCTGGGCACAATGTCAAGAGAGATTGCAGATTCCTTATAAAGCTTCTTTGCACCAACTACGCAGTTCTGTCTTGGGATAATTGCTCTGCCCACAGACCATGTTACAATTTCTGACACTGAGAAACTCTGCTGCTGAGGGTACAGGAAGTTTGAAAAACAGTGGCTGTGAAATGGGGTGGTCTCTGCTTATGCAGGGCCTGTGCAGGGCCCAAAATTTCCTCAGGAGCTGCAACACCCTGTGAATATGCTCACCTGGGAGCTGGTACCACAGGCTGAGCAGTTCCTTAGGGCTGAAATTAGTAAATCTACAATTTCCCCTTGGTTATGACCTCTTGTAAGTAATTTCAAGCTAAGAAGTGTTTGTGCAACACTGCAGGCCTTCACCTTAGCACAGACGTGTCCTCAGACATGAAAACCCTGGGACTTCAGTTACAAGATCTGACCGCAATTAGGAGGGGAGCAGCAAGGTGCTGCTGACATCCAGGGAGAGATTTATGTCCTGGGATTTTGTGCACATCTCACACTGCAAAACCTCAGGCAATGAGTGACAGTCTTGCTGCTTAAGAGGGGAAAGAGGACAATCCCACTTAATAAATGGCACAGAAGTGTGATGATTCAGAAGGGCTAATTCTTCCAGACTAAGAAAATTATAAGCAAATTATAAGCAAACAGGGGGAAAGGCAAAGGCAGAAGGCTAACAGAAAGCAACAATTTTTCAAATCAAAATAATCACATTCCCACAATCGATAAAGAAGACAACATTGGCTAAAATCCCTTCCAGTTTCTGTGGCAAAGGGAAGGCTCCAATCAGAAAAAGAAAAGCATCATATGACAGAGAGGGAGAGGGGAAGCAGATCAGAGCTGATAAAAATGCAAAATTCTGAAGCCTAGAAAATTAGTAATGTGTGATAAAAATATCAGGGAAAATAAGGACTTTTAAATAATATTACTGATGCCATGAAGATTTTTTGAATTTTCTTTTATACCCCTGTTATACCTTTTTTACAACTTCTGTATTCTTAGTGCTTTTTGCCTATATTCTTGGACTTGTTTGTCAAGCTGGGAGACTAAACATTTTAGAGGTTTTGTAGGTAGGGGTTAGTGTGCTCCAGACCCCAAGGTCCTCTCCAGAACACATTTTGTAAACTAAGATAGAACCATCCAGGAGAAGGCTCCTTTGGGAGGGGGGCTCATTCAAGCCTCTCATTGGGGAATTTTTGAAAGATATGCTAATTAGTAAGACCTATAATGTTATACCAGATCTATTGTGGGGGTGCATTGCGGGGTGCATTTCGCTGCATTTGACCTGGACATGTGCACCTAAGGATCCTTAAAATAAATACAAAGGTTAAATCCCTTTTTCCCTTCTAACCATGTTTGACTCTTGATTTTAAGACCAGGAAAAGGCATCAGTTGCTGGCGACCACGAAGGGACAACTAAAGACCTTCTTCCATTGGACCAGAGGATACAAATCCCATAATACAGAAGCATACAATGTCAGGAAGGTGATTCTTCCAGTCCCTTTTCCCAATTAAGCTCCAGGGGAGATGGAAGGAAAGACATGCCAGAGTACTTTCACTTCTGTCATGCTGCAGCACCATGAAGAAGAGTTTCCATCCTCTTGCCTTGCTGTACACATGAACCATGGAGGCTTCCTTTGCTTTGGTCCCTGCTGAACTTTTGCTGCTTTCACCTAGGCCAGCAGTGAACAACAGATTTCCCCACAGAGGGACACACACAGTCCCCTTGGGGGATGAGAGCTTGCCATTTACATCCTCTACAAGAGACCTGTTCTCCTTTGAACACAGGCTGAGGTCTTGACTGTGTTTTGACAGTATGGCATTTTTCTTGTTAGTCTGCCAGGCCCTTTGTCTACCAGCCACATTCATACAGGCAGTGGACAGTAGATGTAAGACATAAGCAGCATCTAGACTTTCATCTGCATGGTTGCCTTTAGTTATGTCCCACTCAGCCTCTCATGAAATGTTTTGGAGCACTTTTATGGAGTCTAAGTTTGCCAAAACATGGATGGTTATTAAAGTTATTTATTTGAAATAAGGCTTTTGTTTCCTTTTTGCTTCCCATGTCAGAATGTGCCTAAATGACCTTCCCTTCTCCATTACACACTTTTAATCTGACAACAGGGTGAAGGGCTTTGTGGTTCTGCTACATTAGTCTCATATCATCTGTGTGTGTGCAGAAACAAGGCACAGCAGGGCTATGGACAATTATGCATTTAAAAATCAAACAGCCTGGTAGGTGTTTTCCAAACCTTCAGTTCCTGCAGGAGGCACTGCCCACTAACAAGCTCTCCACAGTTCTTGGCCCAAGGCTCTGCAGACAGTCAGTGACAGGCCCAGGCCTGCAAAAATCCCCTTCCTAGGTGAAGGATAAGGCAGCCACAGGGAATTTCTTATTTACAGGTTAGATGCATGAATTACCATGATAGTGACATTCTCTGATGGCCTTCAGCTGAGGGCCAAAGTCACCAGCCATGTTTCCAGTGCTCATTTGTGGCCATTTGTGGCATCTCCCTTTTCCCTGGAGGCTGAGTCCAGTGCTGGTCAGGGTGGCCTCACACCTCCTCCTACCCAGCAGGCTCTGAGTGCCCAAAGCCAGGCAGGTGGCCTTGCAGGTCCTTGCAGGGTGTGACACATCCCAACAGCACCTGGCTCTGCCAGCACCCATACTAACCCTTCCAACCCCCACAGACATGATTTGAAAGCCTCTTGCTGGTTTTGCTGGAAGTTTGATTTAACTTTGTGCCATGTTTCTCCCTGCAACACACCAAAGATCTCTGTGAACAGTCAAGCTTGGCTCTATCTTATTTTTTCTCTCCTTTTGGAAAGAGAGAAAGGGCATCAGAAGCTGAGATTTTCACACCAGATCCATTGCTTATCTGCTCTATGTAACAGGCCGTTGGATATTGGATCAGCTCCTGATAACACATGAAGAGATTTCCCACCCCACATCTGAAAGGTTCTTGGGATGACTCATCTGCCTCCTTCTCAGGTGCTGTGAGTGCAGCTATAATATAAACCAGCTGTGTCCTAGTTTGGAAAAATATCCATCCGTGTTGTTGAGGAACAACTGTAACTGGAAATACCTTAAAATAGCTGAAGTAATCAATTTCATTTGTAGGCTGCAGCAAACTGCTGTTCCAGAATGGGCCACACTTAGTGGGCACCACATTATCCTGTGAACAGGATTTATTGCTATGGATATAAAAAACAGGGAAGCTGTTCTTAAAACATCTTCCTCCAAGGCATGTCTTTGCCTAAAACTATAGAAAATGCAAGATGTATTGGGTAGCACATCAGAAAGGTCCAAGGAAGGGAAACCAAGAAAGACTGAATCCAAAGTGCCATTAATGGTTGTTGGAAGTAAATCCCAGAGAAGGAAACTTTCGGTCTCTTTTCAGATGCGTCAAAGAAAGCTGGAGATATGAACAAGGCTCTATGTGCTCTTCCCTGCGTTTTGGAAAGCAGGAACTTTCCAAAACCTGTCAATAGATTGAACTGTATCAGGGGGTGCACCCATCACCTGTGCCTCCTCCTGCCTGGTAACACACCACAGCACTGAAACAAAGCTGTTGGCCAAAGCTTCTCAGGGACACAGAGCCACCCAAATGTATGCAAGGTCAGAAAGCTGCTTGTTCACCTGCTGAGTGCTCCTGAAGACTTTACAATCCTTTTGACAGGAGCTAAGCCTATGATGCTAGACAAGAGAGCTGTCCCATGTGCAGGACCACAGGTGACCCACCAGCATTCCTCTTAAGCCAACAAAAAGACTTCCAGTTATTTCAATACTTAATTCAACAATTTTCAAGTACCCTGATGAGAAAAACTTTTCTCACATTGTCCTAAAAATCTGAAAAGGGTACTTGAAGTAAAAAGTCAAGCAATATTATGGAACCTGACAAGACATCATGAGTGCTGCTGGTTTTTTTCCTGGTAACAGAAGTCATGTAAAGAGGGATATTTGCACTCTATATTCACAGGGTTGCTTCCATGTTTGCTGAAGACAAACTGATGTAAGCTTATTCCATCCCCACTCCTGAGACATGAAACAAATATCCAGAGGCAGAGGGAACTTAAACAACCTTTGCTGTACATGTGCATAGAGACATTCTCTGGGGTTACTTGCAGGAGAAGCTTAACAAAGCCTGGTCCGAAGAGTCTGCCCATGGCCAAGCTAGTGAGGACTTTGTACAGCTCCCTACAGCATTTGAGCAGATGGGTGAAAAATTTCTGAAATTCTGAGCCAGAGACTCTTGTCTCCCTCTCTCTCTGAGTCTGAAAAGTCAGTACTTCCTTCTAATTAATTGTGTCTGTATAAATTAATGAAGTATGGTAAGGGAAGTATTTTGTGAAAGAGATAAAGTGAGTCAACAGCAAAGAAGTGTTTTCAATGTAATCCTCTTTCATTTACAGATCCTGCATCCATCCTACTGAGAGGGGCTTGAACCCCATGGACATGGAAAGCTTCATGACTGCTGCTCACCACTGACTGCTGGCAAAATTCCACCACAGCATTTTCCTATCAAGGAGAGATGCCTGACCCCACTACCAAGCCTGGGTCAGAAGGAAGAGTGAAACTGAAAACAGACCTTGTTTTTGCCCTTTGTGTAGCTTAGGACAGGTGTAAATGAAACTCAGGTACTCAAGCTCCATCCAGGGCTCCCCACATCATTCAGCCCCACTCACACTGCAGCAGACCTTTCAGGGCACAGGAAATACAATTGGCATCACAGCATCTCTTTCTAACCAGTATCATTGGAAACAAGATTTACTATTGCTTTACTCCTTTGTCCTACCATAGATTTAAAAATAACACATTTTATTTGCCATAGGAGTGTAAAGGACAAAGATTTTTCATTTACATGAACATTTGGAGAGCTTTCAGAGCAAACACAAAATCCAATTTACTTCCAATTTTTCAGCTACCAAAAAAAATCCCCCAAACCAAAATGAGATATACCAAGGGCTGGCAACTGATGAAAGGAATTACAGCAGTCCACAGTGTAAGCAAAACAAGAGGCACTGCTCACCTTGTTGATACAGAAATGACAGGCCAGACCAAGGCTTGCACTCAGACTTGCATCATACCCACACTTTAGGGATGAGAGCCAGTGCTCTGCTGTTTTAGGAGGTTAGAGATACTCCTGGGCATCCTGCATCAGGCTGGGCAGTGGCTGCTGCACAAATCTTGTCCTCCTGGTAAGTAACTTGCGTGGACCAAAACAAAAGCATTTTCAGAGGGATTTGGTCTCATCAGTTTTCCTGCCTGGTTCCATTTCAGATGATCTTGTGGCTTTGTCTACTCCTTTCTCTATTCCATTTTTGGGTACACATGATTTTTTTTCTATAATCTGTTGTCTGGTGCATTATTCTGAACCTCAGCCATGTAGATATCACATTTCCCTTTTCTAAACCTCCTGACACTGCTGACTGCTCCTGTTTGCACCTAATCCTGTAATTACATCAGAAATGTGTTGGTTCCTTGAACACACGTGGAAACTGTGTCATTCTCTGTGTGCCACTCACGTAGCAATTAAAATTTTGCATTTTCCTCCAACCAGATTATGGTACTAATTTCTTTATGCATAAAGTACCTTTTTTATTGCTATTGTTTTTGTAGGTGACCTTTGCATATTAAGATCATTTTTTAATAACTGGATGAGAAAATTGTCGACCACCACAAAGATAGGAAAAGGCAGACAGAAAACTAGTAGAGATTAGGGGAGATTTGGAAGGTTTCCAGAGCAAAGCTGGGAATTTGATGACTCACAGAAGAGGTGGCAAAGGTGAGTGGTGAAGAGGAAGGTTGTTTTTCCCTTAGGGCTGCCTTCCTGTGTTGACTTTGACATGCATACATGGGATGACTGAGCCCTGGCTGCTCACTGTGCCTCTCTGAAATGCAGTGGTGTGGCAGCAGCTGCCCTGCGGCTCTGCCTGACTGCCTGTGGGACAGACCCTGGGGCTGTGACTCCAGTTCTGAGTACACTGGGGAGCTGTATATGTGGTCATAAAGGCACCTCAGAGTTGTGGGTAGTAGGACGTGACAGTCCCTGGCCTTATAGTGTCCCCTGCTGCATTGTTGACACCTGTAGCACTGCAAAGTGGCCTGGTTTCCCCAGGTAGCCCCCAACAGGGTGACTTGCAGTGGGAGTGCCTGGGGTATCCCTCTGCAGGTGGAAGAGAGTTTCTCAGCTTGCAAACAATCCATGCATCCTTTGCAGGGAGTAAACCATGATGCTAAAATGCTGCCCAGCAAAAGTATTTTGCAGTAGGAGAGAGAAAATAAAGCGCCTTCAGAGAGAACCCAGCCAGATGGTGGCCATGGATATGCCCTGTATCAAAAAATAAGTTATTATGATCCTGACTTTCCCTCTTGACTCAAATTGTCTTTAATACACTGGTTGCAGTGTAACAATAAAAAAAAATAATTTGAGAGGCATTAGCTGACTGATGGTTGTTGCTCTTCCTGCAATATCCTGAGGACCAGACCCACAGGACTCTGGGCCAGTGCGTGGGAGTCCAGCAGCCAAGAGATGCACTGGAAGTCACACAGGTTTGCACCACCTCCTAGTGACATGCCAGACAGTGCAAATGCCAGAAACCTAGCACAGCTCCTGAGAGGGAAATAATCACTGCTCTCCCCAGGGAAGGGAGAAACAGCAACTGTAATTTGTGTAGAGCAAATTCACCTTATCATCAGTTGTCACAGGAGAGTCCCTAGGCACTGTTGACAAAAATGTAGCTGGAGAGAGGCAGCTTATGCCAAAAAGTCCAGCAAGAGCAATCAAATGAGCTGAGGGCATGCTTGTGATGTGGCAGGCAGAGGATTGAAGGCTTTGCTTATTTGAGCTGACGAGCTTGGCTGGTGGCTCACAGGGCCACTTTGAAAGGCACCTCTGCCTCTGCTGCGATGAGTGTTTGACAAGTTTGTAGCACAAGGACTCTAGTAACAAGCTAGACGTTAATTTAATTTCTTCACTGGTGATGGGTACATGGGTTTCCTGTGCTTTTACTTGGGTTTGCATACAGCCATAAGGAGATTTACAAGCTGTGAACATCTGCAGTTTGGAATGACTTTTACAGCTACAGGAGGCGTTTCAGATTAACGTTACCTGCAACTTGTAAGATTAAGAATTTTCTGCTCCCATATCTTCCTGGAGTTTAAGAAGGGAAGTGGGCAGCAGAGTGGAAGAAGTGCTCCTTTCCTGGACTGTAAGCATTCCCACACATACTGCTCTCCATCCTGAGCAATCCAACCACCTTTGGAGAAACTTTTATGTCACCCCTGAAGCTGAGGGATCTCCAAAGCTCACTGAAGCCTGTATGTCTCCAAAAACTTTGTACCTTATGTTCTCTTAGTGATCTAAGGACAACCTCACCTCAAACTAAGTCCACCCACCTGCTCCTGGGATGGATGATGTTGACTTTCCCTGGCTTCTATAACCATGTGGAGAAATATCCACAGGCCTACTGCGGATGGGGAGATGGTGGCTAAGTTTGCCTCAGAATGAAGTGGTAAATTTGGCCTGAGTATCTCTCTGGGAGCAGAGAGGCAGCCCCTCAGGTTGCTATCTTTTCTTTCTTTGTAATAGCTTTTGGCCTGGTAACATGAGCTAGCTCTGAGACATTGTGCTGGGAAAATTGATAACAATGTCATCTCTTCTTCTGAGCTGCTGCTGGAATTGTTCAGTGGTTGAAATAAGTCCTTTGATTATTGTTTCCTATTGTTTGGCTGGTTTGATAAGGTATTTTGAAGTCAGTGGAGTAAACCAACTCATACAAACTAATGGTGAAGCTTGCTATTGTTCTGGGATGATTTGCACCATGATAATTTCTGAGGCATTAGGATGCAATGTTTAATTAATTCTGGTGAATGATTTAAACTCCAGTCAATTGCTGCTAACCTGAGATAAGGCTATTTGTATAATTTCAGTATAATCATCTTCTCCCCTGCATTAATTAACACATGACAGCATTACACTGACAGCTTCTTAACACTTCTCTAACATTTCTTCCAAATCTCTCTCTCCCACTTCCCTCTGGACAAAATGTCAGTAAACCCCCCAAGTACTCTTTTTGAAAGCCTTTCATGTTTCAGTGCTGTGTTTTGCTCTGTGTGCAATGATACAGGCTCATACCAAGGCCAGTTGGACCCTGTCTGGCTGAAAGACTGATGAAGAAGCCATGGGGTCTCATTAGCCTACGAATTCATCCTGAGATCCAGAAGCCACAAATACTGCTAATAGTGACAGGACTTGGGAGATGTGAAGAACCTAGGGCAAGGTACCCACTGGGATGAGGAATTGCACAGGACAATTAGGCAGTTGACTTTTTTGGGTAGTATTGAAGTGGTCCATGCTCTGCTGCTGTAAGGACACCACGTGTTTCATAGTGCTGGAAAACATTTTTCAGCCTGTGGGTTTGTTTCTCATCATCTTTGTGTCTGCCTCTAAATTTTAGCAATAACCTTTTCATGATTTATCACAAGTATTACTGCACTTCCCAATCATCTCTGCAGCTGTCCATCTGAATTCCTACAGATATTTTCTCTAACATTTTCAGCAAAGGCTTCTGTGTTCTGTACAACACAGAGACCCACCTTCACCTCACCAGGGAATGACACTGGGTCCTCTTGACCTCATCACACCAAACCTCAGATGTCCAAGTTAGACTATGTTCCCTCTTACAGTCTTGGAGACCCCCCATGGATAGTTATTTCACCAGATTTGCCTCCTGCTGCTTTAGGTGCTTGTAACCAATGTTAATCCAGGAAGAATCTGATGTCCAAAATATATCCACAGGTTTAACTACTTGGTTTTTTAGCTTGCTCTCCCCCATATAATCATTAATTCACCACTGCAGCTTACACAAACAGCTCTCCAGAAATGACCCTTCTTATCCCCTGCCACAAAAACAGAACCTGTCCTTAAATCATAATTCTGGCACCACAAAAATCTCTGCAGTGTGATTTCAAAGAGGTAGATGCAGGCTTTGGAAAGAATAAGTTGTTCACAATTCACTGCTCAGAAATGTCTCACAATTGGCTGCTGTGGCTTTGAACTGAGTCACAACAGCATGCTTGTGCCTGAAAGGAGCAGCAGCTTCCCGAGCCTGGGCTGTGCAGAGGTTGTTCCCCCACCACCCCTTCACCCCTCAGTCCTCCCTCCGGCTGGCACACAATTTTCTGAGTCACTGGCGCTTGTGCATCTTGCCCTTGCACAGTGATTATCATTTCTCAAATCATCAGTAGTCCTTCCTCTCCTGCTGCCTCTCTGTCTTAAAATAGCCAATAGAGCTCTGCACCCTGCGGAGAGGATGACTTTGCTCTTAAACTATCTCTGTGGCATGCAGGTAAAGAAACACAGTAACAAGTGTCTAAACAGGGCTTCTCACAAAAGCCTTTTCAGCTAACTGCATTTCTTTTATATTGCAGCATGGAGGGAAGTGTGATCTCCTTTGATATACATCAAGCTTTGACTAACTTGGTTAAGAACAACCACAATGCTCTGGCCTTCCCATCTCCTGGTCAATGGCTTGGACTGATCCTTTCACTGATCTTACCTCCTGAGTTACCAGGTACCCAGTTTCTGCAAAAATTAAGTACCAGTTGAAATTAGCTGCTTAAGTCTTGTCTAATCTTGCGCAGAAAAACACTAACAAGAAGAGTTAAAAGACTAAAAGAGATCAATCTTGTGCCTGGAAGTACAAATTCCACAAAGCAGAAAGGTTTGACTAGCTATTCCCCAAGCATCACTTCACAGAACAGCATTTCTGTTTAACCCAACTCACCCATATTTTTGAATGCAACACACTACAGCATTTTTCCCCTTGGACTAGGGTTCCTAAAATGCTAATACCTTTTAGCTGCAGGTCCCTTTGCAAGGCATCTCACTGGTGAATTAAATTCTCACCGCTTTATGTTCCTGCAGGCTAGCAAATGTATTTTGAGTGCTTGAACATTAATTGTCAAAAATATTTTCACAGGGCTCTACAAACTAAATTCATTAGAATGTCCTCAGTATTCAGCGTGAAAAAAGTGGTCTGTAACAGAGATCCACCCTTGCAAAGCTGTTGCGGAAAAAGAAATAGACACGTATAAAGAATGTTTCTGATAGAGGAAAAAATAACTAAGTAGGAGAATATCTGGGAAGTACAGCTTTGTTATTAAAACACTGGGCTGGGAGATAGATGTCCACATTGTATTTCCAGCCTGCCACAGATTTCCCATACGACTGCGGACAAACTGCTTGCAGATTATTTCTGAAACACGCCTGCAGTTTTTGGGTGACACTTTCTGAAGACTGATGCTTCCTCTTGGCTTCAGCAGCACCAATGCTGCCTTTAATCCTGAAAACGCGAGGCCAAGGCTATAATAGCTTTGCCTGTACTGCTCTGAAAGATCAGCCTCCAGAGTGGGCTCTGGCACCGTGTGCCCAGCCTCCTGCCCACCGCAGCCCTCGTGTCCAAGCCCAGGCTGCTGGCTCACAGCCTGCCCAGGCAGCTCTGCCAGCAGGGCTTAGACATTCTCCTGCTCTGGCTGACTGCCCCTGCCAGAGCAGATCTGTTGGGTTTACTTCATGTTTAACTAGCCTGATCTGCCTGTCACTGCTGAGTGCCAAGGCTCAGAGCTGCAGCGCAGCATCTCCCCAGCTCATACACGGGCAGCAGCAGGGAGGCCTACATGGCTGTTTTGTAGGGAAAGGACTGAACAGTGCTAATCCTAAACTGAAGCCATTCTACTGCAAGCTTGGATCACATTAAGCAGTTAAAAACAAACAGTCATTGGTATCCTAGAATCATTAAATCTGGAAAAGCCTTCTAATACCATCGAATCCAACTACTAACCCAGCATTGCCAAGTCCACCACCAAACCATGTCCCTAAACACCACATCTACATTTACTTTGAACACTTCCAGGGATGGTGATTATGCTACTTCCCTGGGCAGTCTGTTCCAGTGCTTGACCCCTCTTTGAGTGAAGAAATTTTTCCTAATATCCCATCTTAACCACTCCTGGTACAAATTAAAGCCTTTTCCTCTTGTCCAGTTACTTTTTGCCTGGGAGAATAGGCTGACCCCCACCTGGCTACAACTTCCTTTCAGGTAGTTATAGAGAGTGAAAAGGTCTTCCCTGAGCCTTCTTTTCTCCAGATAAAACACCCCCAAGCTCCCTCAGGTGCTTCTCATCAGACTTGTGCTCCAGACCCTTCCTGAGCTCTGTTGCCTTTCTCTTTTTATACTCCAGCACCTCAACATCTTTCCACAGAACATTCAAATTTAAAGACAGTTTCCAGCCTCAGTCTGTGTCTTGGTTCCCTCCGTGGTACAAGGGGGTTGGTCTCACTAATTAACTTGCAGGCTGTGACAACAAGTACTTGTGTTTGTGAAGTACCCAAACACCAAAGAATTCCAGAGATGTGCCCAGGAGAAAGTGAATAATGCTGTATTCAGAACAGGGTTTAAAGATGGGCATTAAATAAGACACGGGACCCTTCCACAGCAGTAAGGATAGAAGAGATTATTGACTAACTGCTCACTAATTGAGCATCATCCTTTCTGGGTACTAAATGAGGTGGGGGACTAGGGGAAACAATGTGTGCAACTATAATCTGTCTTCAAATGCATATGCATGGAGAGGCCTGAATTAACTCTGCTCAATCACTATTCGTGCTGACATTTCCTTAGTTTTGACAACATTTATAATATACTTTTCCCTCATCCAGTCTTGCACTTCACAGCATTATTTGGCCAAAGGAAATGGAAACAGAAGGGAGATAGCAAACTCTTCCTTCTATTCTCAAAGAGCAATTCTCTTCCACTCTACATTGGTGGGAAATACAGATCTCACAACATATGAGAATGGGGCCCTTGGCATCAACATTGGGAAGCCAAAAACTGGGGTCTCCCAGAATCACAGTTCATAATTTGTGTTGGAACTTGACTGTGCCTTTGTTTTCCTATTTACACAATAACAATGCAGATTCAATTTTCCTGAGGGATTTTCAAGGCCTCACCAATGTTTAGTGGCACCATACATAAAGAACGTAGCAATAGCAGGTTTGCTGTTTGCAGCAGAGCACCTGATTTCTTAGTCCTCAGACAGTAGTAATTACCACTGATTGCCCGGTCACATTACCTGGCAGAGTATGAAAGGGCAGAACAAACCATAGTGAGAGGATCTGGTTTTGCTACAAGTAGGAAAATCCCCCTTAGACAACACTCTTACATGCTGCCATTGACCATGGACAAGGAAAAAAAATAATGCACTGGTGTCAGATATTTATATATCACAGCTTAATAATACCCTCCCGGAAGAGCAGGAGAGAAAAGAAGTGAGAAGGCAACAACCTAAGACAGGAGGAGATCATTTATAAGACATGGGCAGTTCATATATCTGTAGGAATGAATAGAGCCAGTCAAATGGTCCCTGTGACACAGCACAATAGTCCATTGTCTCGGTGTCAATAAATCAGCCTCTCAGCCTGTGCTTTGAGAGCCAGATGTTCATTATTAAACACTGTTCTGTGCTCCCTCTTGCGTTTCCTCGCCAGCCTTGTTCCACACTGTGCACAGGAGAATGCTGCTCCTCCTGCCTGGATGAAGCTGTGGTGGTGACCAATCCTGGAAGGGCACTTTAGGTGCCCCTGTCCCACTGTGGTTGTTTCAGTTCCACACAGCATCACATTGCTCTGCATTAAATTCTGGCTCCCACCAGTGCCCATCACAGTGCACCAAACCCTCTCAGTGTGCTCGTGTGCTGCTAGGACAGAGCTCTGCTTCTCCATTTACTTTGTGGAGCAGGTTTGTGTGCAAGGTGTTGATTGTGGGGAGGCTACAGGAGTGGCTTCTGTGAGAAGCTGCCAGAAGCTTCTCCCATGTCTGACAGAGCCAATGCCAGCCAGCTCCAAGGCAGATGGAGGAGAGAGAGAAAATCAGGAGTGAAGTAAGCCCATCAAGAAAGGTGGGATGGGAGAAAGGTGTTTTAAGATTTAGTTTTTATTTCTTATTATTCTACTCTGATATAATTGATAATATATTAATTTTTCTCAAGTTGAGTCTGTTTTGCCCATGACATGAATGGGTAAGTGATCCTTCCCTGTCCTTATCTTGACCCGTGAGCCTTCTGTTAGGATTTCTCTCCCCCATCCAGTTGAGGAGACAGAGTGATAAAGTGGCTTTGGTGGGCACTTGGCATCCAACGAGGGTCAACCCACAATGTCTTATCAGACAAGTCTGCACAGCGAGGAGGTATGGGTTCTTGCCTCAATCTATAGGATCTCCTCCTTCTAGACAGCAGCAGGATCACCTTGGCTTGCAGGTCTCTCTTTAGGGGAATCTCCCATTGAGAGCCATACTCTGATAGCACAGGAAGGTTATGAATTTCTTTACAAGAAGTTTTATAATTTTAAAGCACTTTCCTGCTTGAGTGCTGTGCAGCATCATAAAGGCGTAAATGGCTTGATGTGCTACCAAACATGCAAAATGATGCAAAGCCAGCAAGAGATTTTCCCCAAGTGCAGGCTATGCTCTCCACTACCTGCCTGCAAAACAGCTGCAGCATATAAGGTGGGTAAAGGTATCTTTATCTGCATCTGGGCATAGCAGGTAGAGTTTGGATCTTCCCAGAGATCGCTGTTGGCTGAAGCAGATGTAGTGCTGTTTGAGAAGCTGGGCTGTTGATCATGGACAGCTTTTAAGATTTCTCTTCCCCTGGGAAGGGCATTAGGCACCATGATCCTTCCCCATTTAAGGTTGCTACGGTTAAAAATGTCCCTAAGAATCCTTCCCTGAACCAGGCTAACCTGGGATATAAAAATGGTAAATCCAAGCAGTTTTAGGCACACATTATCTTCAGTGTTTTACTCAGCTTGGGCAATGAGCAGAGAACATTTCATTTGTCTTGGCTCCAAGTCAGCTTCTTCCTCTGCTGGCAGAGGGAAGGTGGTGTGTGCATTACAAGACATGATGTAAAACTCTGGTTAGAAGAACCACGGCTGATAACCAAGAGGACAGCAATAGCTTTCTGAGTAAGTACCTGTCTCAAATACTGACTACCTGCCCCTATAGAAGGCAAATATTTTGTCAGTGCCCTCTGTGGGACAGAGCTGGAGGGTGACAAGACAAGACAAGAAAACCCTTGAAAGATCCTGCAATCATACCTGTGCCCAGGTACTGTATGGCAGTACCTTCAACTGCTCCTAATAGATGGCTTTTGCTCAAAATATCCTGTGCTGGGGAGGAGGCAGCCTCCCCAAGCAATCTGCTGCAGTATTCCTCTAGCCTTCTGTTGAAAATTCAGGCAAGGATGTCAGATGTGCATTATCCCATCCCCAGAGACCGGCTTTTCCTCCTCACCTTTGCAGCTCACTCTCTGGCATAGTTCATGTCTGCTCAGTGGCTTGCTGGACTTGAAAGTTTCTTGTTCAGTGACCTACCTCTTGCTAAGAAATAAATTACTCCTTTCCTCTGACCCCTTGATTCTTCCTTCCTCTTGATTCTTCCTTCCTGCTGTCATGGGGCAGCAGGGCTAGTTTCTGGTGAGATCACTTGTGTGGGAGAAATTCTGTCTGTGCTCCCAGATACTCAAGCACTTTGCAGACCTGCCAGACTCTTACTAAATGATGCTTTACAAAAAAGGAGTGCACAGAGGAAAAATTAAAGCCCCAAAAGAAGGGGCATGAGCCAGTGGCAGGCATATTCCTCCCCTTGCTAAGTCCCCACACCAACTAAGAGCCAAAATTCTCATGTAGGCAGTGCTTGGCTGAAGGTGACCATTAATAGAATGAAGTCTGGCCATGCAGAGCATCTGTGGCAGCATATGAAAAACTGAGATTTACCAAGCAAGAGAAACAGAAAACAAATATCGTGCTGCAGATAAGGACAGACTGAAACAAAATACTGTCTGGGTGCAGAGATTAGAAGCTCTGAAAATCTGATATTATTAAAGGAAGATGTTGCATTTGGGAGTAACTGTTCTCATTTAAAAGATTAATAATTTAAAAAGCATTGGTTATAATATATGGCAGGGAATACATCCATCCTCCTAATGATAACAAGACAGATGATTTTCCCAAAATTCATGCCACTTTTGGCTATAACTGAGGAGGAACTGGGGATTGCTCCAGAGCATATGGACCAAGGATTTGCTCCAATGCACATCCTCTTGTGAACATGCCACAGGCTATGATTAAGTGTCTAAAAGCATTTGTGAACAGAAAAATGATATGTGTCTGATGTGGCTGTGTCCTACTGCTTCTGCTTTGAAAAAGGATTTGCAAAGTAATCCCAGTGTTTGTAATGCTTCCCACTGTCTGCATGCAACACATCACTTACATTTCCATCTCTTTGGAGTCCTCATTTGTTCAAAGGCAAATGTGTGGGTCTGTGAGAGTTTCCTTCCTTGTGTTTAATGGCATTTTTCATGGTACAGCATAACACCCAGATTAATTTGAAAGCAGTCACAGAGAGACATTCCAGGGATCCCATGCAGAAAGGTCTCTTACCTAGAACAAACTGGAAAGCAGCTGTCCCAAATCCAGGCCTTGATCTGGGTTCACATCCCACCTGCCTAGCACGTAGTCCTAGAAGTGAGAGCAAAGCCTAGCCACTATTACAGGGCTGAGAAAGAAAAGAGAGGAAAAACAACAAATTAGCCAAATGAAACAGGAAAGCATTTTTTAATGCTTTTAGGAGCAGCACTGCAGAGCCAATACCAGCTCTGAACTAAACCTCTCACTCCTTCTGGAACTCAGAGCAGAACAGCATGGCTGCCAAGCTACCAGGCCTCTCTCCAAGGCATTGCCAGGCTTTGGATACCTCAAGCCCTCTCAGCAGCTCAATTTTCTCTGGACAGGCTGATCCTCCAGCTGCCCTAGTGCTGTGCTCCGAGATCACTTCCATATTGTACAGACTAAGCTTACCTTTAATTCTTCTTTGGAAACTGTTCTGCATATTTCCAGAGTCCTCTTTGAGTGTGAAACCTCTCCAAATCCTACACCTGGCAGGGTAATGCTGCCCCTCCCCATCAAAGTTCATGAACTGTGCTTCATACACTCCAGTCTTTTGGCATTTCCTATAGAAACTGGTCCCTTTGGGCCTATTTTCATTGACACTTGCCTCTCTGCTTCTCACCTGCTGCTGAGTAGACACAGACACGCACACTGCAGGTTTAACAAGCCCAGAGAAAGCAAGGACTGACCATGTCCCCAGCTGTGCTGCTGAATGCCCTGGGCTTGAGGTGGTGATCAGGGAATCACAGAATGGTTTGCATTGGAAAGGACCTTATAGATCATCTAGTTGCAACCCTTCTGCCATGGACAGGGAGGACATCCACTAGATCAGGCTCCTCAGTGCTCCATCTAACCTGGCCTTGAAGACTTCAGGGATGCTAGAAGGAAGCAGGAAGCTGGCTGCTCATACCCAACCCCATGCTCTTCCTTAGGGCTTACCAGAGGCACAGGGCTGGGACAGCTGAAGAATTTCAGCCCTGGATGTGTGAGGTTTTGCAGGTGGAGGCACTGGGAGAGGAGAGGCCACTCCTGGCTAGCCCACGTTGGGGTGAGTAACTGGGAAAGGCCTGTCTGCCCTAGCAGGTGAAGTGTGGCACCTGGGAAATGTGCCTGAGTGTGAGGAGGTGATTTTCCTGAGCATTGTGCCAACAGTGTGCCTCATAGCAAAGCCTGCAGACTCTGCTTTGCAGCACAGTGGGGAAAAACAGCAGAAGTTTGTGGTGAATCTGTTAAGAGCTGGGAAACACTGGTCTGTGTGCATTCAGTTAGCCAACGGTCAAGAAAATTTCTCTGAGGAAAGCAGTTTTTCCCTGCTTTCTTGTCTTTCACTCCCCTGACTGTCTTTGCCTGTGTCCTGGGGACTGAGAAGCCCACTGGATGTTGTTCAGGGGTATAAATTACTCTTATCTTCAAAAAATGACTTTTCACAACTATCTTTAGACCTGTACCTGCCAGAAACAAAGCCAGAGACATCTCCCAGCACTGGGTAAAAGAGTCCCTTTCACATCTTGAAGGCAGTGTGGCTCCAGACAATACTGAATAATGTAGAAAAATTTGATCTCCAGAGGCTGGCACATGCAAAAACGAACTATATATGTGCAAGTAATCACAGAAACAACCCACAGGCATAAAGATGGAAGGAAAACACCACTAAATATCTAAGGACGGGTTTTTGCAGTTTCCCTCTCAGGCAATGAGATAGTGAGAATTTCTCATCAGGCAGTCCAGAGGTTTTCTCTCTTTGAAACTACTTGCAGGGTGTTGCAAGAGGAGACACTTTGCTGGAACAAGGTATGACAGAGATATTTCACATTAAAAGGTCCATTGTAAAACTAACATCCCCACTTTGGAAGTGGTAAGGAACTTTTTGAGAGCCCTCATGAATGTGCTTCTGCCTTCTGGCAGAATAAAAATAGAAATAAAAATATTGGTGTTGCACTGGTGGCAGACTAACAGCAAATTCAAAACCTAAAAGCTCAGACAAGAAATTTGGAAGCAAAGCTGGGTTTTGTAATGACACCTCTTTGTTGAACTACACTGGTAACCATATGGACAATCTACACCGCAGCCCACGTCCATGGCTGGCTGCTGGAGCACTGACAGGAGCTGTTCTTGTAGCCTGAGACCATTTGAGAAGATGACTATGCAAAGAAAGCACAGGTCCAGGGGCAGAGTCCTGAGGGCCCAGAGCCTTCAGGCACAGTTCCAGGTGCTGGCACAGAGCAGTTACCTGGGACAAATCAGGCTCTGCCATCTGCCACAGAGAGCTGCAGAGCTGAGCTGGAGGACAAGAGAGGAAGAGTCCAGAAGGACTTTCTTCTGCAGGCCCCAGGGAGCTCACATAAGCTGCAGAAATCATTTGAAGCTTTTTTTTTTTTTTTCAGGTGTTTGAAAAAGAGAATTTTTGAAGAACATAATTTTAGAGGGTCACAGGAAAACCAGGAAAAATCATTGGAAGAAGCCCCTTGGAGTTACACTCCTCAGAAAAAGCTCATCAAGGGGATGAAACATCCATTAGGGTCAGTGCCCCCTAGAAACAGGATGACAGCACCCACTTGCCTCAGAACAAACGTTTCAGGGCAGCTGCAGGTTTAGACTTGTGCTCTGTTGCAAAGATGTACTTGCTGCTCTCACAGCCATCCTTTTTAGGGGAAACTCAGTTTCTACAGACATAATGATCCTTCTTTTGCTGAAAGGTTAGAACAGGTCCCAAGCACAGTGAGCTCTGCCAGCAAGATGACTTGTCTGCAACCCGAGGTATGTCTGCATGCAGGCTTCTGTTATTAAAAAGGAAAACCAAAGCCCTACCAATGCTGTGATATGGCCAGACATTTCTGGAGCTGATCTGTTCTGATATGAGCACAGCAGCCTTGCTCAGAGCAAGGTTACAGCCAGGTTTTGGGTTGGTGCAGTTGCTGTGCAAGAGGAGGCGCTGTATGAACCAAGGGCTGAGTGGCGGTAGCATTCCTGCATCTCAGGTGCAGGAACTGCATCACTTGTGCTAAACTAGGTTGTTCCTGATTGCCAACATGGGCCAAAATGCCTCCTCTGGTATGCTTAGTCCTCTATGAGGATGGAAATGTCTGAGAGCTGTGCCCATATGTTCCCCTGCCATATGGAATTAGCTACACTGGTATAAAATAGCTTTATACCAGGCTAATGTCTTCCATTCTGCCTTTTAAAGCAGTTAAAGCAATCAGCTTTCATGCACAGGCAAGACTTGACTTTCTTTTCATGCTTGGAAGGTTTTATTCACAGCTATGAAGGCCAGACATTTTATGTTTGGGTTTTTTTTCCTTTGTTTAATGAAAGTGTCAAGTCTCAGCAAAGAACCTCAGCAGCTATAGAACTGTGCTGTGCATGGGGACCTGAGAAACCGAAGCATTTCATGTTATGGATCATCTAGGAATTATATGAGAGGAATCTTTTCCTCATTAAAACTGGTTTGTCTTGTCCCCACAGCTCCCAGTGGCTGGCAGTTGACTGTGCATGGCATTTTTTTATTCATGAGCTAATACCAGAAACAGCCTCTGAGCAAGCTCTAACGTTGGGCACAGCCTCAAGGCACATCACAGTGTTCTTCCACCCACTCCAATTTTCCTGGTGTAGCCATCACTCATCACCCAGATTTGCAGCCAGAACTAAGACAGACACAAACCTGGTTAGAATAAATCTAGCTGAGGGCTAGACCTAGTAGAGGGAGTGAGGCTGGCCAAATGCAGCTGGTGAGGCTGTGGTATTTTTTGTCACTGGCAATTGTTATGCCCATCAGTTTGGATCAATTGCCTCTCCTTCCCTTTCGATTTTTGAGAATCTGCAGTGTCCACATTGGCTGCCACAGTTGTGATCTGAAACCTCATCAGGCTGAAAGAATGAGGCAAGAAACAGTCTTTTTGATTAACTGGACTTCAACTACATTTCTGCTTTTTTGGGACAAGAAAAATGAGTTTTCCTCTGCTGGCCTTTCAGAGAGCTGGGCTATCTGAAACCAGAGGGACACCTTGGATGGGGCAGGTTGGAAAGAGCTGGAGCTGCCAGCACAAGAGAGCATGACAGAGGAGACACGGTCCCATGAGGTGGAAGGTGGAGTTGAAATCCCTAAATCACAGAATCAGAGAATCACAGAATGGGAAATGTTGGAAGGGAGCATGGATGCAATCATCGGGTCCAACCTCCATGCTCAAGCAAGGTCATTCCAGAGCACATGGCACAGGATTGTGTCCAGATGGTTCTTGAATATCTCCAGTGAGGGAGACGCTACACCCTCTCTGGGCAGCCTGTTCCAGGGCTCAGAACAGTAAAGAAATTCTTCCTCATAGTCAGGTGGAACTTCCTGTGCATCAGTTACTGCCCATTGCCTCGTGTTCTATTGCTCCTACAACAGCCTGGCTCCACCCTCTTAGCATCCTCCCTTGAGGTACTCACATATAAATGATGACAAGTAGGAGCAGCCAGCAGCAGAAGGGAAAGCCAGGGGGAGCAGCAAGAAGAAAATGTCCAGCAGACTTGACCTCTGATTGACTGGCTCTAGGAAATGCCAGTGGAATGGTGGGGCATCTCTGTCCCACAGCCTGCCCTGGGATAGGTGGGGAAGCCTGGAAAACCTCAATTCTTTTGAGTCAACAAAGTCAATTCACTGCTTGTCCTCTCCAGTGAGGCACTGCTGTGTGTTGGGGCCAAATCTTTGTCTATGTGAAGGGAGACTTAGGAGCAGGACTGGGAATGCGTAGATCTGAAGGCAGCCCAGGTATTTTTGATCTGGTAATTTTCAAAGGCACCATCCCTGTCGATTAGCTCCTAATTTGGTGAGAAGTTACATGGCGAGCCCAGGATACTGTGACCTGTGAATGTGTTCACAAGTTTGTGCCTTTTGAATGATTATATTTGCTTCCTAAAATAAAGAAGAGTTAAGTGAAAAATACCGAAGATCAGCTATTTCAGACACTGTTAAAACTTGCTCTGTGTTTATGTGTGGAGTCAGTGGAGTTGTTTGTACTCAGGCCAGATTTGAAATGACCTACCAAGTCTAAACTGGCCAGTATAACTAGAAATTTTGGCAGCTCCTTAAGGAAATTTAACCCCACAATGGTACCACAAAATCATGGAAGTCCATTCAAAAGGGATAGCTGTTGAAGAGCAACAACAGGAACAACACAGCACTCACAAAATGTGTTGTTGCAGTCTCTCACAGAACTAGCCAGCAAAACCTTATAAAACCTGCTAATGTATGGGATGAAAGGAGACAGAAGAAAGTTCAGACTACAGTGGACATGCTAAAAATAGAGGGGGAAAGAAGAGCTGTTCCTAGACCGTGCTAGGTAGCTAAGCAACTAACCTACAAAATGCCAAGCTCAATTCCCCCCCAAATTCCTCCAAGAACTGAAATGAACTGTTATAGCTGATATAAATCCTGAGTCACTGAGCAAAATCTCTGATTAAAAAAAAGAGATGGAAAGAGAAAATAGCCACTAGCAAATTTTGCATAAGGAATTCAGACCCATACTCTATAATTAATCAGGAAAGGAGGAAAATCCATTCAAGGATATGGAGATGAACTCTAAAACAAATTCTGTGAAAGCCCGGGTGAATAAACTTTCAAGTCATATAACCATGCTCCAGAGAAGACAGGAAAAGGACTAAAAAAACTCTTTTGGAAAAGCAGAAAAATCCATTACCTCAGGAGATTACTTAAAACAGTCTGTTTGTTTTGTTATAGAAAGAGAGAAAAACAGTTATGAGAAATAATTGCAAGTTTTCGTTATTTCTTCAGATTCTGAGGTATCTTCTTCAAATGCCATGTTTTAGCACACTTTTAGCATATTTTTCCCCACCAGAGCTCCTCTTCCTCAGAGCAAGCACTGAGTGCAGTTCACCGTTTCTCAGCATGTCCCGGTACATGTAGGTTGTGTGTGAATACACAGCTGTTTGCCCCAAGAAGTGGGAAGAGCAGGACACAAGAGCAAGGCTGACTTACCATTTTCAAGGCTAAAATCTGGCAGTCTCAGCTAGAGCACTGACAGCGTCTCCTGTGCTGACTAAATGTGACACCAGCTGGAAATTTTTTCTTAAAAGATGCTGCTCTAGGCAGGTTTAAGCTATTACTTGCCATGCCATTGCACAGCCCTGCAGGAGGTTTTTGCAGGCAAACCAAGCTCATTTAAAGAGGTGTGTGCATTGCACTACGGAGCCAGAGGAAAATTCTTGCCTCAATTTGAAGCAAGTAAAGTATTACATTCCTTGAGACCAGCAAATGTTCTGTTACATCCAAAGAGGTACTTAAAATGTGGCATTTTACTCAAAAGTACAGACATAGTGAAGGTGAATTTTCAAAAGCAAAGCTCTGTAATTTCTCATGTATGCGATGACAACTCTGCGTTTACTTAACATTTTATGAAGAAGCCAAATTCCAGATGTACGAACACTTTGGCCAAACCACAAAAGCACAAAGGAGGTCAAAGATGCATCATTAATTGCATTAAATATTCCAGGCATAAGCCCCTGAATTTACTATTTCACAAAGATTTAGCAATCTATTTTATGAGGATCTGTAAAATACCTTCATTTCTATCCTGCTGCTAGTAGTGACTTCATTAGTAAACTGTATCTACAAAGCCTGGTTAATATAAATAAGGACATAGATATGCCAGAAGCCAGGAAAATAATGGGATCAGATTTATAGCTACTGCTAACTGGTGTAGCTCTGATGGCTTTGCTTCCACTGTTGACTTTCAGCTCACAGAATGGCACCCACATTTAGGCACCTACAGGTGTGCATCAAAGTTCCCATTTCAACCTATGGAGATGTAATTTCCTTCTCAGCTGACAGATGGCTTGAATGGTGCTTTGAACTCCACTCACCAAGGGAGCAGAGCTCCACTAATGTACCCCTGGATGCCTAAATCAAGTTATCTTCATCCCACCTGAGGGTCTGATCCACAGCATGAGGAATACAAAAACAGTCCTGGTGGGACAGATCTGTGCCTGCTGCCCTCTCGTTGGCATGGCCAGTGCCTCACTTTGAAAAGAAATGGGCATAAATCCTACCTGTACTGGAAGGTGTTGTCCCTCTCTCTGGACCACCAACTTCCATCTCCCATCCTGTTTTCTTTCCCCAGATATTCCTATCAATTACTTAAACAGCCTCTCCTGCCAAGTGTCACTGTCCTCTGGGTTTGGCATTATTTTTAACTCTTCTTAGCAGACTTTACTGAATGCTGAGTGCCTGGGAAGATGCTTTTTCTAAAAATGACTCTGTGAGCAAGGTAAATCAAACCTTTTTCTGGAGCTAGTAGAGCATTAAATAAAAACTCCAGTGTGATTTGCAGTCTCGTGTTCAGTGATTACAATCATCTGCTGGACTTGGCAGAACCAAAGTGCTGCCAGAGTGACTTTCTGCCTCTTTGTTGTAACCTGAAGAGAGATATTTTCTTCTTCCACAGAAATGCAGCACTTACTAAATGTTTATACCGCTCTGAGTTTCATTTTTCTCACTTTGCTTATATATCTTCTTGCCCTCACCTGGCCTGATGCTCCTTGAAAGTACCTGTTAGATTCCTCCCTTTCTTTTACAGGTTATTCCCCTTCTAAGTGGTTTTTGAAGATGCGCCTTTTCCTCTAAAGGAGTGGGGTTTGTGCCACATTTTTTTCTTTTGATGGCACAATGACAGCTTTGCTCCCAGGTGTCTGGTCTGTTCTCACTCCCTGCGTGCTCAGTGGCAGCAGTGAGCAGGATTACTGCTGCTTCTTATCACCATCAAAGCTGCTTTTCTAGCTGTGATGGGCATGAACTTGAGTAAGCAACAGAGGGGACAGGCAAGCAGAGATAGTTACCAGTGGGGCACCTGCTCTTTCAATTAAAGTCACCTTTCCTTCAGACTTCTGGGTTGCCTGGAGCAAAGAAGGGGAAGAACCTGTGCAATGAAGCTCTGTTTTTAATCTCCAAGCACAGCACAGCTCTACAACAAAATATATGAGGACAGATTTTTGGGGGAAAAATAAAAAAGACGTAAGATGTACAAATTTTTCCATTTCTAAAATTTTTCCATTTCTACCCTTATGACTGTAAACAGAAATAAGGTACAGGTCCCCAGACACCTGCTGTTTCCTTTGCTACTGCTGATGCACAAACCCATGTCATCTAAGGAAGTATCCAGATACTTGCTCAAACTGGACAATTGCTGGAGAACTAGATTGTTCAGAAGTCTTCATGTGAAATATCTGTCAGACTGGTGGCATCAATAAGATGAAATGATTTGCTTTTTAACTAAGGTATGTGAATCTGAAACCAAAATATTTCGATTCAAGCGGAAAACAATTCCAATATTAGGTGGCAGGGGTTGCTTTTGGAACACATTCATTTAAAGGGAAAAAATGGGAAGAACTGGTAAACTAGTAGTACTAGTAAACAAGGAAGTCCCTGAATAAATCTTTTGAGGCATGGGTCTTTGGGCTGACAGAAGTTCAGCTGCAAACATAATATCTCATTTCCACTGAAGTATTCTGCATTTAAGACTTTTGGCTCATCCAAGGTCCACTGAAGCCAGCAAAAACACTTCCATCTTTTTCCATGTGTTTAAGGTCAGGAACTTTCTGAGGAAGATGTGTAACAAATCCAACACATCGAAAGCAACAGACATGTTTCCGGCTTTGCAGAAAATCTAGCTAGGGAGGGAAAACAGGCAAGAAAGTCAACAATTTTTGTGATTTTTTTGCAACAATATCTGACTGTGGATTAATTCTTTTTCCCACTTAATAGTATTAATTCCTTGTTCCCTTGCCTTGCCACTGTTTGTAATAGTCATTTGTTGTCTCTTGTCTCACTGTGAGCTCCTCTGGAGCAAGGACTGTTTCTATCCTGATTTTGTGTGGCCCCTGGCCTAAGGGTTCCCGGCCAAGATGCTACTGCAACATAAAAAAACAATCAATAAATAATGAAAATGTCTCTTGTAAAGACAGCAAACAAAAGTGCCAGACTGCAGAGATTTTGGCTGGGTTGAACAGTCCCCATAGTCCTCTTCTGTGCCCTTCTGGGTTGCACAGTGCCAAAGGACTCCACGACTTTGTCCAAGCCCTTGCAAAAATGCTGGTGGGAAGTGCTGAGCCTTTTTGTCTACTCTTAATGACAAGGGTAGAGCCAAAGGCACTCAGCACGTTTCAGAAGATACTCAGTCCCTTGCAGAATGTGGCCCTGATGAATTGCAACTCTATCATAATCAAGGAGGATGAATCTGTTACTAAGTCATGGGTACTAAATCGTCCCTGTAGTATGAAAAGTGGGAAATTATACATACCACGCCATGAAGCAGTTCATTTTGAGAGGGCTTATTCTGACAGCTTGCAGTTCTCCTGACTGCTTTGCGCAGATTTTGTGGACAGTGAAAACAACTGTCCTTCTGGCAAGATCTGGAGCTAATTCATCAAAAAGTAACAAGTTTTCCATTACTGGCTCCCTGTTCTCTCTCTGCAGGCATTCTGCCATTCTAGTTAGGTATCCTGGCATCTTGTCCTGGAGCATCCAGCAAGTGTCTTCCCAAGAGCTGTCCCGCTCCTTGCTCTCCAGCTCGCTGTTGCCTGGACAACATGTTACAGCCCTCTGCTCAGGCATCAACATCCACATACACAAATGAGACTGTGCCACCGAGATCACCTTCCGTGGCTGTAACAGCAAAGGCCCCAAACTGCTAATTAAAAATAGATCAGAAGAGAGAGAAGCCAGCAGGCTTCGAGCCTCATCTGAAATGTATGAAGCGAAGACTTTGGATGACATCAGGAAGAGCTGACTAAGTGATCCAGTCCCCAGGACTGTCACTAATACGACAACCACAGCCTAGAGATGAGACTGACTGTTAGGACTAATTAAGCTGTCTCGCCGCAAAATGGCCACGAGATCAAAAAAATTCCACGCGAGGCCGATAAGTCTTTGCGGAGGGGATGCCCTTGCAGACGGCAGTTGAGGGCCGCGTTGAAGGCGAAATGCCGCCCAAGAGCAACAGGAAATCCCCTCAGAAGCGTTAGGGGAGGGTGAATGAACACGCTTTGCGCTGGGCAGGCGGAGCCCGGCCCCGGAGCGGAGCCCGGCCCCGGAGCGGAGCCCGGCCCCGGAGCGGAGCCCGGCCCCGGAGCGGAGCCCGGCCCCGGAGCGGAGCCCGGCCCCGGAGCGGAGCCCGGCCCCGGAGCGGAGCCCGGCCCCGGAGCGGAGCCCGGCCCCGGCGGGCAGTACCGGGCGCTGCCAGCAGGGGGCGGGGCGGCAGCCGGGCCGGCGGCGGGCGGGCATCGCTGCTCCGCCATCCCGCGGGAAACCGGGAGAGCCCCAGGGACTCCCGGCCGGGACACGCACCCCGGCTTGCCCCGTAACTTGTGGCCATTAGAAGCGCTTCCCAGCCCAGATTTTGTCCAGCCTCATTTAAATATCCAAACAGTGGTGATGACAGATGTTTCCATTCTAGACTGGGGTTTGGTTTTCTCTTTATTTAAAGGATAAAAATCAATGAGTCGGGTCCGTTTTTGATTCTCGCTCATCTGATTTTCAGATCCTCAACACCGCATCCCAGCAGCAGGGCATTGATTTGAAAACAAGTATTCCCCTGTTTTGCTGTTAGCTGTAGAAATCATTGTGGTTATGAAATACTTTCCAGTGTAAGTGACACTGTCCTTTTAGAGGTGAGCAGCAGTGCTGAAACACTGAAAATGGTTTCCCTTACCAAAGGTGGCCACGAAGAGAGGGAAGCCACAAGCAAGGATTGCAGGCAGACTGCGCTAAGTACAAAGTGTGTCAAAAAAGAAAGCAGTTTAAAATGGATATTGATGCATGAACTGCAAGGTGTCCTTGAACCTCAGAGCTATAAGAGGCAGTGGAAAGAGCAGAGCTCCACTCAGAAAATGCTAGGATTTAATTTTCTTTGTATTAGTGGTGTACTTGCTCTGGGAGCTTCAGAGACTCCGTGATAATTTCTCAGAGATGAGAAAAGAGTGGGAACCCTCATGTCTAGGGAAGAGGGATGCTCAGAGGAAAAAGTGCTGCTCTTGCTGTTGCCCCAGCAAGAGAATATTTCTTTCATAACCATAGGGCTCTTTCTTTCAGAGCCCTAGCCCCAGAAAAAATTAGACCTCTCAGTGACTTTGTGGATTTTAGCTCTGAGGTCTTTGTGCTTTGATTTTCTAACTGCAAAAAGAGACAAACAATACAATTTTCCTGCTGGAAGCAGAAAAATGTTGACAGATAACACAGGGGCAGGGGCCATACCTGCAGAGGAAGTCCATAAAGTAGGTTTATCACCAGGGGGTTGATTTATCTGTCATCAGTCAGATAAGTAAAAGTGTTCTCAGTCTGACAAAATCCATCTGGTGCAGCAGGTAAGTGCTAATAGACAAGCAGCTCTTTAGTTTTCCTGGATGGCACCAAAATTTCATGTTTTCCTTACTGAAAAGACTGAATTTCTCTCTAGAAGTTGCTTGTCACCTATGACCAGCTGTGTTCAGCACTCTCAGCAGTGAAAATGACAAATACCCTGACAAAAAGACAGAAATCCACCCAAACCCAAATATCCCTTTTTTCCTGTAACCAGAGCAGCTCTTTTTCTCAGGACAGTGGCAGTTGAACCAGGTCTCACCACCAAGTCTCTATTGCTTCTGCAAAATCACCAGAGAATATTTTGGATGGAGCTGTCAGCAGTAACCCTGGGAACAATCTCTTGTATTTACAAGTCAGGAGCAAACTTCCTATGTGAAAGTCCTGTGGTGTCAAAGGATGCCAACCTCTGCCATACGAGGGGGACATCAGGTTTTATCCAGTATGAAACACTGGAAATGCTTTTTTCTCCCATGCCACAGCTTCACTCCCTTGCTGCAGCTCACTCCTTCCTATGTCTCAGCAAGCTGCAATGTACAAATCAAACGAACCCTGCTTAATTTTTGCACTGAAAAGCATCTGAGTATCTTTGTGAGGGGAAAGGCCCTCAGCTTCAACTGAGTAGATTCAACATCATTAACTGTCTAAATTTACCCCCATATGCACAGAGCAGGAGAGACAGGAAAACCACCTCAGCTACATCCCACCCATGGGAATGGAGAGTCTCAGTGGATATAAAGAGGGATTTGAGTACAAGCAACTGGCAGCACACACAAGTCAAGTTGTTTAAGGAAACAAAAAAGCGGGATGTGCTAAAAGCCAACCATTGTCTCCTCCTGGAGAGTCGCCCGCTCTGCAGGCACTTACTGCTTCTCTCAGCTTTTAGGCTGAATTTAATATTTACACAGCTCTGGAGATGATCCTATCTGGATTTGTGTGACACACAGCATAAATATAAAATCCTCCTTCTCCAGAGGCACCTGGTTGGAGCCCTATTTTTCTTGCCAAAAACATCGTCTTCTGCCTAATCTAAAGGAACTTGGCCCATCAATGCAGCCCAGCATTCTTTGGAGCATCATCAGAGATTTTGAGACCTACATTAGCTGAGTATCCGGCAAGCTTCCAGTCCCCCTAAATATTTTCTAAGCACTCAGCTCCCTGAGGGAAGAGATTTAAGAAGAAATTGGCATGCAGTAACACTACTTGTATTTTTTCTGCCACTGTCAGAGAAATGGCTGTGGGCTTCTTTTGGAAAGCTGCAGGTTTCCACTAATATTTTCACATTTGTGCTGTTTTGTTTGTAGCTGACAGGGCCCAAAATGATGAAAAATCAATTCACCTGGTCCCCGACTGGGTGCTGAAGAGAGTTAGCATCTCTGTACACTGCTATTTTACCCTTGCCTGGTGGCAGTCTGTGGCCTTGGGAACTGAAATCCCTGCCCAATCCCTCCCTCCTTTTCTGCAGTGTGTTCTGTAGGGCACAGCTCATCCCCACTGCCATGAAAATGAGATCTTCTAGCACCCTCCCTTTTGGTATAATAGGCTGGGAATTTGCAGAAGATTCCTTAGTTGAACATACAACATTGGTAAAACTTTCTGGCTCTGCAGCAGATATCCAGGTGGGGTCCCGGAGACTGTGGTGAAAATCCCATGGAGGGGAAAGATGGCCAGAAGGGCAAGTACCTCCAGGGTAAGTAGCCCCCAGACCTAGGAGAAGTAAGAGGTTTGTTGGTTCCATTTTCCTGCCATTTCTTTTGATCCATGCCCACCACAGCCTCCTGCCAAGGAGGATGAAGCACTACTGGAGGTGCTGTGGTTCAGTGTCCTGTCCTGCGCAGGGCATCTCCAGGTGAAAGGCAGAAACCGCAGGTTCTCTGATGTTGGATCTACAGTTATGGAATTTTCCTACATTTATTGGAGCAGCTGAAGCTCAGTAACACCACAGTGCAAACCCAGTGCAAAGAGCCCACGCCAGACCTGTCCCTGCAGCAGACAGTTCCCCTCACATGGATGCTTCTCCCAGCTTTGGCAGTGCTGTCATAGGACATAAATCTATAGGACCCATCCCCAGTTGCCCCAGTCTCTCTGTGGGGAAGATTTTAGCCCTGGTTACAGGCAGAATGCCCAGCCCCACAGAAGTGCAGGTGCATTTTAGACAACTCATCAGTGTGGAGAAAAAAAAGTGGATTTAGATGCTGGCATCGTCGGGAATTCTTGACACACATATTTGAACAGGCAAACAGAAGTAAAACAAATACAGACTGAATACATGTGAGGCTGTCTTGAAAACAACTCCTATGACTCAACATGACACCCCATCAGGCCATGCTTTCTCTGAGTTAACCAGCACAAAGCCAAAAACTGACACATTATTGTGGCTGGATAATAAAACACAGAATAACTCAAAAAAAAAAATCAGATTTTTACATTTCCACCCAAATTTTCTAACATCTGTAGAGGGATTCCTGCTGAGGTAGATAAAAGTATCTCCTGCAGCACAGATGGAACACAGAGAAGACCTGGATTTTCCAAGGCTGTGCAAAAGTGCTGCCCGAGTGCCATGGTTAACACTCCTTACAGGCTTGTACCTCACCATAAAATGTGGCAGCATTGTCAAATATGTTATCTTAGCATAGGATTTTGCTCTAAGCATTTAGGATTGATTCTCTAACACCTGATGAACAGATTGACCCTCCTCCTACAGGCTGCAAAACCTGTTCTGGGGCTATTTAAGTGATTAGTGATGAGATTTAGTGTTGGGCAAATTCTTACAGATATTCCTTCTATCTCCCCTTCCTCTACAGGGCATGACTGCAGAGAGCATATTCTAGTTTCTCAATGTGAGTTTTAGGTTTAACACTGAATTACAAGAAGGCAAAACTGCCAACAGCCCACACCTCTGTTCATTGACTGATAACAGACACAAAGAAAGAGAAATATTATGAGCAAACCTTTTTCATGAAGTTCTTGTGTAACTTGTTTTGCAAAATGGTTTTCTATGTTTCTATGCATGTTCAAGATTTACACTGCCACAGTTTGGTTGTGTTAATCTTTAACTAGCCTACACAGTGCATGGGCTGATCAGACAGGCAGCTCTTGGAGGGAAGAGGACAGAAAATTCAGCCATAAGGAGGGAAAAATGTGTAGGAGTTCAGTTTACAAACCAGTGAAACCAACCCATGGGCTATAAATCAAGATGAAGTTAATGTGTCTTACTTCAAGAACACCCCAAGCATTGAAAAAATAAAGTCTGACTGAACTAATGAGACTGATTCAAACATAATGGAAAAGATATTTGGTGCTGGTGTGACAGCAGAGTATCGCCAGAAGCAGTCTTTGTTAGATCTGTTTTACTGCAGACATGCTGGTTTGATTCTTGGCATCACTGGGCCAGGGATGTTCACACTAGGAAGCTGAACCCAAATAATCTTACATTTCTGGAGCTGTCTAAAGCTGGATACTTGGATCCACCTCTGAAGCAAAGCAGCTGGTTTTTGTTTTTGCTTTGAATTATGGAAAGAAGAGAGAGTGTCTGTGCTGCACTGAGCACATGCATGGGGGTACTAGCTTGGCATTCACGGCAATTTTCAGCCATCAGGATAAAGTGATACTGTGTGGGCACGGCAGCTCAGAGGGGTCCTGGTGGTCCTGCCTTGAGCAGTCTGAGCCTTCAGCTACACAACAGCCAGGTGCTGTCAGCTGAAATGAAAGCACAAAGCTGAGAGGTCTCAAATGTGTGGGCCACTTGCAACTGGGCTGATGATTCTGGTGCCTCACTTATTTTGTAGCTGCCTGTCAGTGCCGTGATAAAGCTCTTGCTACCACACATGTGCCAGAATTCTGTACTGGACCTGTGTATTTGGCCTCAGACCTGAGAAAAGCTGAAGCATTTAGTTCATCCTTGTGCTCCGACTTGTACTCCCCACAGTGAATGTGTTTACTCTGGCTCTGTTACCCTGGGCCCAAGATTACAGCCAGCTTGTCCAGCTCCTGCAGGTGCTCACAAGCTCCCTGTGGCATTCTGATTAAGATTTTATGCTTTCAAGGAGGATGACATGAAAATACTTGTAACACTCAGACTGCTCAGAGATCACTCATTGTTGTAAGAAGGATACTGCCATACCATCAGAAGATTGTCAAGGTTCAGTGACTGCCAAATTCTGGCACTGTGTCATGCCCTCTGGACACTATTTTGTCCTAAAAAGAGATGTAAAGAGACAGAAAAGTAAGATCTGCTCTACATTTGGAAGAGAGCCTGTAATTTAAGCAGCATATAGCAAGTCCTCAATATCAAACAGAATTTGTGAGTTGTACAGACAGATTTCTCAGACACTACCAAGCTGGTTTATTTACGTACCACAGTTGTCAATAATGATGTGCAGTTGCTGCTAAACAGCACACACAGTGTAGGGTAAGTTCCAGAACTGTGGGGCAGGAGGTTGCAAAGCCAACAGCCTGGGTGTGCTGCCCTGGCTTGGGGAATGTGTACAGAAATAAGAGAATGTCGGGTAAATGAAATTAGATTTTCATCCCTTCATCACCAAACCTGACCTCCAGGGACTCCTTATCTTTGCACAGGAGCAGCAGGCTTTGCCCCTACAGGGACTGCTGCCTGCTTCTGCACTTGGACTGTAGCTGAGCAGGCCACAGAGACTCCTAACACCCAGGAGCTTGCTCTAGGCTTGCTCAGCCATATCTTTGCTCCCACATGTGCGTTCAGTGCTCCTTTAGACACCAGAGTGAACAGACACATCGCCAGGAGCTCAGACAAAACGTTGCTGCAAGAGCTGTCACATCAGAAGCTCAAGCACTCTAGAAAATCCAAACTTTTTCTGGGGGCTTTCCTGATCCAGACTTGTTTTGATAAGCTGGGCATCTTTGGGTGCAGCATCATTCAAGGTTATATATTTCAAGCAAATATTATTTGGTTTTCATTCAAAAAAGAGTGCTAATGACCCTGAACTCAGGTTGTAAAACACTGTAAGCCGGAATGTTTTCAGAGCTCTTGTACCTTTACAAATGAGAATAATTTTAAAGCTCCCCTGAACACAAAGACTTGGCAGACATAAGGAAGTGGGCTCTGCTTCTAGGTCATCATATGTGAAACAGCTGAGGGAAGTTTATTGAAACAAATACAGATACAGCGTTTGGATGCTGCTGATTTTTTTTCTAAATGTCCTCTTTTATTTTACACTATTATTAAGTACTGCCCCTGCCAATTTTATCTTACTGTGATCCTTTGTCCCTAAGGCAGATCAATTTTCATTCTATTGAATGCCTGGCGAAAGGGGGAAAGGTTTTATACAATGTCCTCTGTCCCATTTATTTTCTTTCTTAGTTTTTTTGCAATTTCTTCACATCAAAAGTACAGTGGTATTTTGTTTGTCTTTGTGATTGAAATTACACAGTGTTAAGAACTGTATATTCACTTAAGTTTTAATTTTCAAATAAGCAGTTTCTTAAAATGACAGGAGTTTAGATGTAACTTTTTCCTTACTGTATATCTGATGTTCCAGTCCTCAAAGGATGTTGAATTAATATGCTTTGTTCCTCATATAATGAAAGCCAGAAGAAAATAAACACATGTGAAAATGTTTATGATTCGATATTCTGAGCTTTCTAAAGCTCTGAGTTTTTTAAATTCCCAGTGAATTCAATGGAAATTGAAAATCTAAAATACCAGATCATTAATGACTAGGGATGAGTTTATGGCTATTAAATAAATTTTCTTGTGGCTGATGATAAAATTAATGGGGTTTTGGATGTATTAATAAAGATATGAAAAACTTACTTGAAAAGATGATTTCTAATGTTTTGACATTCCATTTATGTCTTATTCCTAAAATATCTTTGGCCCATGAGCGCTATAGACAAGTAAATATTGTATTATTGTATTTACATTCCAGATTAATTTTAAAGGCCTACAAGGATGAACTTGATGATGAAGACAGAAATTTGGGGCTATGATCACTTTTCAGTTCACCTGTCAACCACTTTTGATGAATCTCCTCACATAAGTACCAGCACTTCCCCCACTGCCCATGTTTTAGGAGGAAAATCAGCAGGTGGCTCAGAGAGATGACAAGGGGATGACAAGGGCCATGCTGGTACTTAGGTACATATTGAAAACCAACAATTGATCACCTTAATCTACCCCCAAGACGTTGCTTTGTCCAAATAACACACGAGGGTGCAGGGGGTCACATTTTCTGCTTCTCAGGGGAGCACTGCTGCTCTTCCTTGTCCTGGCTGCCTCCGGCATGCATGGGGACAGTCACTCATTCTGGGGACAGTCACTCATTCTGGGGACAGTGCAGAGAAGGGTCAACTCTGCTACCCCTTGTGGACTGCTGGCTGCAGGGGGGAGCTGCCTGGCTGGACACAACACGCTCCAAGTAGTTTCCCAGCTCCTCTGATCCACTGCACTTCTCCTGAGGGCTGAGGTGCTGGTCTGAGGAGCCGTGCAGAGAGTGGTAATGAATCAGTTTGGATGATAATGAACCATGGAGTGTATCTGACACTGCAAGGTAGAGAGCAGTTAAAACCCTGAGGTAGTACAATTTACTTGTCTCCCCTAACATCAGCACATCTGACATGAGTGGGGAACAAAGCCACTGAATAAGAAAATGCCATCCTAACATCCCTTTTTCAGGGTAAAACTGCCCTTTATCTCACCCAAACAAAAGCATGTGTAGTGTTTTTCACAGTCCCCAAATGAGCATAATAGCTGCTGGCAGCGAATCTACTTCCATCATTATCAAGGGCCCTGTGATTATGTGTCTTATTGGTTCCTGTTGAGATTGTTACAGTGAAAACCATTTGTGGAAAATTAAAATGAATAAAAGCTCAAAAATCTAGTATCATGTTTCACTGTTGTCTTTGGAGGAGTGAAATTAAACTACCTATGTAGGGGAGAAAGCCAAGAGCCCTTGTAAGCAGGAACATCTATTTACATGGAGTGTTTGCATCTAACGAATCCTTGATAATTTACCCTCTTTGGGTCCAGGAGAGCTCAGCCATTATTTAAGCACGGAATGAGGAACAAACACTTCCACTGTGCTGGACTGAAGTGTGTGCACAGGTACAAGCCTGCCTGCAGAGTGTACTGACCCTTTGGCAGGTTTGGCACAGATTAGAAAGGTACCAACTGAACTAGAAAAAAAATCATAGGAGTGTCATTAGATGGGGATTAGTTGTCTGGAGCAGCTTTCCTGACTTTGGCCTTAACTACTGTAAATGGTATGGAGATAAGTGAGATGAAGGACTAGCCTTGATCAAGCAGATCCAACTTGCATCATGGAGCCTGGAAAAGGCTCATGTCCTTGGAAGATGCAATGCCACTGAAATTCGTGTCAGTGCTAAAAATCCACAAGGCAGCACTGAAATCAAGAAGGTCTTTACATTTACTTCTTGTTCATGATCAACTAGAAAATGGCTTATGGGATGACAGGAAATTTGAAGAGGGTCTTTCTAGAAGCAAACTAGAGGAGGCCACAAAGTTAGAGAGACATTATTTTTATTTCTTCTCATTGTGACATCACTGGTCTCATGGAGGATGATGCCAGTTATGTTCTTTTTCTTTGCATTACTGGTTCTAGCAGTGTTAAAAGGTTCTCCTGTGCTAAGCACACACCTGAGGTATTTGTGAGGAGCCCTTTCTCACAGTGCCCAGAGTTTCACCTCTCCCTCTTCTCTGGCTTCCCTGGCTTGGCTCACTGGGTCACTCAGGACAGCAGAGCCTGATCAGAGAAGGCAAGGTGGCTGAGATGGCACCTGTTAAGATAGGAGTGATGCTGAGTGGCTGAGGAAAGCATCCAGGAGATGCATTTGTGGTGATTTTTAGCTCAGCCTTTTGCTGGTGGAGTTTTCTGGCTGAGGGCACAGTTCTGCAGCCCTGGTGGTGCCAGCAGGAAGTCTGAGGCCCTGCTCTGAGTGCAGGATGTGCACAGTGAGGTTCCATACCACCACCAGCCTATCTAGACTGTGCCTAACCTCTCCAGAAAGAGTTTAGTTGCTGGCTTGTTCTGAAATGTGTGTCACCTTTGGTTATGCACCACAAGGTGTGCAATGGTCATCACACCTTCTTCTGCTCTGCAGCTTCTATTCCTCTCTCCACATCCTGATACTGGGGAGAATTTGTTTTACCTGCCTTGCTGGGAAGTTGGCAGTCTTGGTATGTGGTTGCTGACACCTCAGTTTATTTAGGCATGTGTTAATAAAAGACACCATGATTGTAACTGTAAAAAATACAAGGCCAGCTACACGAGAGAGGCCTCATTTGTGCTTCTAGTTCAATCCAGCCCTCATTTGTGCTTCTAGTTCAAAGGTTCCTGCAGGGAAGTCTCAAGACAGAAGTTATCAGTAGATAAAAGAAAGCTTATCTACAGATTTAATTGCAGATAACAAAGTATGGCTAAAGTGAGTGTTTTGCTACACAAAGCCCAGTTAGTGTATCTAGGAGAGATATCTCCAGCAGGACATGGTACAACAGTATGAAGAATGGTGAAACTTCTGCTTTACTCTACCAGAACTGTCAACAGTGGCCTAATTGAAGAAAAATTAAGAATGAAAAAAAAAAAAGCATGGCCAAGTCAGGTGACAGAGAGGTCACTCTTCAGAACTACAAATCAAAAGAAGGCAGCATAAACATGTAACATTAACATCCACTTTCTAGAGCAGGCAGGATGGTGCAGGGCTCTGCTGGTAGCTGTGAGAGCTGCTGGTACCCTTGTACTCTGTTCTGACCGGATGTGAGCACTGTTCCTGGCATTTAGACAGAGGAAAATGGGTTTTGCAGCAGAGTGATTTTTAGTTATATTACTGAAAAACAGACGTCTTGGCTACCACCTGAAATCTGGTGCCCTCCTCCTACAGGTCTCTGCAAATTGATAGGGCAGCTATTAACCCCAATTGCTTCCAAGAGAAACAGGGAAGGCATTAGAAAAAGGTTTCTAATTGAAACTCTAATTTGAGTTTCAGTCAACTGATTGGAAAGTGGGGCACACAGGGATTACAGGTGTTGCCAAAACTGCTCTGGAGGCTGAGCTGGCTTCTGACGAGCCCAGAAGCTGTATCTGCCAGCCCTACCTAAGTGAAGAACACCACATTGTGTTCCCCAGAGAACTGTGATGGTATTTTTAATGTAGAGAGAAAGTTTCTCTTCCCTGACAATTGCTACAGAAGACCGGGTATTTTTTGGCCTTTTTCTCTCTGTTGCTTTTATGCAAGAACTAGCTTCAACTCTAATTTTGGCTTGAATAGATTTTGTGAGGCTGCAGGCTGACCTGAAAGCCCTCAGCAAGCAGAAGAATAATGCTAGTGCCAACAGCTCTGCAATAGCCTGCGGCAGCTCAGCAGTGCACTGAGCAGCCAGAGCATCAGAAGGGCACTTTGGGAGCCCATTGCTGCTCATCTCCACTACCTAATTGGCAGAAAACTCTGTAATTGCTACAAGTCAACAACACCAAGAGTTCAACACAGAAATCAAACAAGGGGGGCAAATTAAATGACTGTACATGCTTCTAGGAGAGCCAAAGGCTGTGCATCTCACAGCAAGTGAGCTACAAAGCAAGTCCCTAACAACATATGCCCAGATCTTCCAGCAGGGAAAGGATTGAGTTCAGTGAAAATGCTGATGAGCAGGGAATTTGGCAGGGGTTGAACTCATGGCACAGAAAGTGAGCCTTACATGGCTGGGTTAAGAAGTGAGAAGCCTTTGCCTTCTTGTGTAAAGAATTTTTGGACACACCTATCCTATGAGACCAGGCAAAGCTCCTTCCTGCTTAAAGACAAATGTACCTCTCCAACTCTGCGGTATTCCCATTTTCAGGGACCAGGTTTTTAACTAACCTCAGCTAAACCTTGAGAAATGGCACTCAGTGAAATGCACAGGAAACATCCAAGGTTTATTTCTTTTGATTCATGTAACCCATCTAAATGGCCTTCTGCCCAGACTCTCACACGTCCCCTCTGCTGCATCATCTTGTCTCCCACTTCTCTGCAGACTTATAGAAGAGCAGCCAAAACATGAGGGCAGAGTGATCTCAAAGAAGCAGTGCCAGCCTGTCCTATAAATAATGCATACAGATCTTTTGTAGTGGTGAATTTTGCCTCTGAATCATCAACTGTGTTATCTTTCCCATTCCTGTCTTCTGCTGCAGCCTTCCTGTAACCCTTCTAGAATTAAAGTAATGTAAACAGCAGATTTGAAGTGTGGTTTTTACTATGGGTTCAGCAACCCATCGAATGGCTCCTTCTACTCACTGACTTCACAGATGAGCAGAACTCTTTATCCAGGGAACAGGGAGCTGTGGAGCTGGTGCTCAAAGGTGGCAGTAAAGAAGAGGCCTTGAATTATAACAGCGCTGCAGTGCTCAGTGAGAAAGGACATTAAATTAAAAACAATTTTTGTAAAGCAAACAGGACTGTATCCAAGACAAGCCAGACCTTGACCATCCATTTTACCACTTCAGGGGGGAAAAACCCCAAAGGTTTCAGATACCAGTGAGACAGAAGTAGAAACTCAAAGACCAAATCAGACATTTTCCTGTCAGCCAAAATCTACTTACAACTGATGGCTGACTTTGAGATAGCACACTATACCAGTACAGTGGCCTGTGAGCAATTGGCTGAGATACACATTTGTGCAGCTTTCTTCCTTAAAACAAATGCAAAAGTTTGAGATTTGTAAATTGAAGAGCTATTGACTCATTAATGTTTGTTTTGCTCGAAGAGACACAGATCCTGCTGAAAGTGTCATTCCAGCCAGGAAAAAAACATGATCACTTCAGGAGTTCAGATGTGGGGCTGAATATTGTACTTCCATGTCTGAAAGGTTTCCAGAGTGAAAGAAATAAATATCATAAAGTCTGAACTGTGGCTCAGTGCATTTATAATTATACCAAGTGTGATAATGGTCCTAAAAGCAAATTAAATGCAAATGAAAATGAAAAGGGTCCTAAAAGCAAAGGAGATAATACTATCAAAAATAATGCCCTGCAAGCCTTCACCAGCTGAATGACATTTATATAAAGATGTTTTCAGATCCAAAAGCACACAGAGGCACTTACTGTCACCTCCTCCTATCCATCAGTTTGCTCTTGCTGGCTCTCTGAGGCTGAGCACTGAGGCCAAACAATGCACTTGGCTTCCCAAATGTCCACAGAGATCACTGCTGGACAAAGGGATACACTTTTTTCTCTTCCTACCATTTATTCTTCTTTGAGAGGCTGAACCTGATTGTTGACCACACTTGCCTCAGAGGAACTGACATACCAAGATCTGAACTGAGCCCTGCAGTTATGCCTTAGGTTTCTGTAAGACCCCATATTTTTGGATGCCAGTGTCGTAAAATGAGTTTAATACTCAGACAGCAATAGATGGAGCAATTCTTAAAAGATGTGCATTTTCTGCAATGGTAATAATCAGTGGGGAAGCACTGTAACAACCCAACCTACTAGCACATAAAATGCTGTCCCTCCCCACCATCAAAGGGGACAACTCCCTTGTCTAAAGCTATAGAAGCTGGTCCCTTCTTTTTCTCTCAAGATACTGCAAAGTGACAGCTCAGAGACAGAGATCCACAGGATTGCTGAGCTCTTCCTTTTCCTTTCTTCAGCTTTTGTACAGTCAGTGTTGGCCATTTAGGGGACAGGGTGGAGAGTCCAGAATGGTACTGACTGGCTTCTGTACTCTGGTGGAAGCCTGACAGATTTTGAGTGTCCCCTTGCCTCCCTGACCTCCCAGTGCTGGGAGCACTGGCAGCTGGGAACAACGCACTGGTGATCTCTGTATCCTTTCTTTTCTACATCCATGCCCCTGTGATGCTTCAAGGTGGCCACCTATAAACAGAGATTAGACAAAAATAAGAGGATAAAGGTAGGTATTTATTTGAAGGGCCTTCAAAGGTATGCCCTGGGCAGTCAAAAGGCTACACCATATGAAACAGTTAACAGGCCACATGAAACTTCAGAGTTATGCACTAAGCAGTACAGGATTTGAAAAACATAAGAGTTAAAACTTAAGGCATCACCTGGATTTTAATACGTTCCAGGCTGCCTCTCTTGTGTGGGTATCCCAGTTTAGCTGAAGCCTCTAAGATAGCACCATTCACACACAAACAGTGTGGCTGATGAGTCATGCCCACTTAATGTCTTGAAGGACAGGACTGCACTTGTCCCACTGCTGCTGTTCTGTTCCCCAGCAACAGCACAGGTTCTCAGTAATTTCAATGACTTCCACTATCTCCTGGTATTTTGTTCCCTGAACACTGAGTTCTCCCCATCTATCCCAGGAGCAGCTGGGCACCTGGGTTACTTGGATGTAATTGCTCGCAGCACATTCTTCCACTGGCATTTCTATTCCCCCTCAACCACAATGGATCATTAATGAGCCTGTTACTTGGATCATTAACTATCATTTATGCAGAAACTCAGTAGAACATTGTCAACTTGAAAAATTGTATTCCTCAATGAAAACATAAGTTGTTGATAAAGCCGAAAAGATTGACCAAATTTTTTTTTTCCAAGTTCTTGATGCCCTTGCCAGTAAGCTGAGTAGACCCATGCCATTTTCTTGCTGCACTTTCATTTGTGTTTTCCAGTTCAGTCCTCACCACCACTGTTAGACTCTTCTTGGGCAGAAACCACAAAACCCAATAAAACCTAATTATTAGAACACTATTTAAGATAAGCTTCCCTTTCTAATGATATAAACCTTCCTTATCACATATAGCTGTGCTTTCCTCAGGCATTTTCTAGCAGTGCCTCTTTCAGCACAAAAGAATAAAGCTCCAAAGCACTGTGATTGAAAGCGTGCCAACCTTTATTGACAAGGAAGCGCCAAGGCTTTGGAGAACTGTGAAACAGAAGCCTATGGAGAAAGAGATACATTATGTATAAGAAGATATTCTAGAAAATACCCAAAGGGAAAAACGAGCTAGCCTTGAACAACTGTGACAGACTTCCAGCCTCAGCACTTACATTGCTGTTGAAATCTGCTGAGGAGAACTGATCAAGAAGCTGAAATCAATGAAAGACAACGATTCACAGGTTTCACACACTGATGACCCTCTGTATAAAGTTAGGTGACTGGGAAAAGCAATGACATGTGAAAGATTTGGTTGCCTATTTTCCATCAGAAATGTGTAAGAATGAGGTTTTCCAACTCTGAGAGAGGCAAATTCTAACTTAAATGAAGTAAAAGCTATGGGGGAAATGTGGAACTGCATCAAACTAACAAATGCATGGAAACAAAATAATTGTCAGCAAATGTTTCAGCCTGGTTGTCTACACAAATGTGGTAGGCAAAGAGCCAGCAGGTACAGGAAAGACTTGGAGGTCCAAATGTGCTCAAGACATTGACAAAACAAATCACTTCAAACCAAAATGAAACCAGACTATGACTGACAACCAGATTTATACACTGACAGCCTCCAGCCCCTCTCACATGGTTCAAATTCTTGAACGATCTTACTTTGGGGCAGTGACAGGGTATCTATGCTTTGTCTGGAAGCTCCTAATATCTCAGATATCTAGATCCACTAAGAAGCTTATTCCTTTACAGTTCTCTTAAAAGCATGGTGAAGGAATTGGTTCATGGTACAGGTTAATCCATTCCAGAAGACCACTCCCAGCATCCCAAAACACAGCCTAAAATGGCAATAGCCTAGTTGTGCTTTTCCAGGCAATAAAGAAAATAAATTGTTTAAATTCTAGCTAAGTCATGCAAATGCCAGCATTTTAACTGACAATGATGCAAAGAGCACTTATTTTCCAAGAAAATGTATCAGCTTAACACAGCTTAAATCCCACTGTGATCTGCCTAGACCCTTTTTGCCTTGTCCACAATACTTTCAGTCCCTAGAAGAAGACCCTTTTAAGGACACCCTAAAGAATGTCCTCTATCTATGAAATCTGTAGGCTGAGGAAGCTGTTGGTTTGTTCAACCCCTCTCCACAACTTTCCCAGTCCCAGTTTCCAGCACTTCATGCCAGGTGTGACAGGAGTCAGCCTGAAGCCTTGCTCCTTCCCACTTCCTCAGAGATTCCTGATGGATAGACCTGGGCTGCTGACTATAGCAGCACCTGCTTATCTCTTCATTTATTAAAATTCTTCCTTAAATGCTTCACCCCCAAAGTTATTCAAGTTAAATCCCCAACTTGCTTTTCTTAATATCTTTTTGAAATAATCGTCCTCAAGGAATGGGCTGGAGCCCTTCTGTTTCCTTCAACCTTTCCCAGCCAGATTATCCCCTTTTCAGCAGGGCCTATTGTAAAGTCCCAAACAATTGTTCTGGAAATGCTGTTTCCAAAAATAGCATTTGGGTAGTTTGCAGGCTACATTTCCATCTGGAGCAGATCTTTTCTCAGCAGCTCCAAAGACATGGATACATAATGGAAAATACTGTCATGGCTTGAATAATGGCTCCATCGAATAGAGAGCAAAACTCACTTAGCAATGAATCCCCAAGCATGCTGAGCCCTCAAGATCCAATTCTGCAAAGCTGTTAAGCATGGATGTATGTTGTTTTAAACAAGCTGCTATTGTAGCACCTCGCAAGATTTATTGTTTGTACTCTGGTGGCACATATCTATTCCTGGGACGTGCAGAGCTGAGAGAGTTGGTACAAGAAGAACCTCTAGAGCATTAGATCTGGAGCATTGTATCTTGTCTCACAGCTTCAGCCAGTTCATCCACCCAGCCTCTGTCCCTCTGGTCATCTGTAGGGATCCTTGCACAGCTCTCCTGCCTTGCTTTCCAAGCAAAACTTTGCAAAGCATCTCAAAATTAATTTGATTCTGAGAGCACACCTAGGTCCCTTGAGCTCTGCAGTCACTTTCTTGGGAAGCATTTGAGAAGCCATCTGGATATGTGAGCCCAGTATCTGATTTGCTTAATGAGCCACATCAAACTCGCCCAAATCTACATCAAAATGTAATGAATGGAGTGATGTAGAAGCAACCTTTGATTCACCAGAGTAAATTCATCAGTAGCTGAATGCCGAGGAAGTTGATGGAGGTCTTTGACTACAGGCTGCTGGGGTCTTTGCAGCAGGGCTCTTCATGTTTTGTCTACTGAAACAACCAAAGACGACTCATTAAAAACCTCAGCTCTCTGGAGTTATTGGATTTTCAGATTTAATACAATTTCTGCACTATTTCCTGCTGTAATTTCCAGCTAGCATGACTTAAAGCATGAAAATTGGCACAAAATTAAGAGAACCAATTTGGATGTATTAATTTCATCTTGTGCTTTTTGTATAAATCCCATCTTCTTCTGGACTGCTGGATTTGTCAGCACAAATAACCTGGCAGATTCTGTGACTAACCTTGAGGCTTTCCCACTGTGGTTCCCATGTAATTTCATCACAGTGGCGGTACTGAAGTAACACAGTAACAAACTGCATTTCAGATCTGCCCCTTCCTTGCAAACAAGCAATACACCAGGGTTATGCTGGGATCATCCCAAATCCTGCAGTAAGGCTGTCTCAAGGTGAAGGGGTGGCTTTGAGCCATGAATGTCAGACCTTACAAGGCTGGGGTTTTATCAAAGGCTGCGGGAAGCCAGTTCAGGGCAGGGGAACACCCTTCCTAAGGGGCCAAGCCCAAATACCTCAGGCAAAACTAAATTCGGGGTCTCCATTCCTACAGAATACAAACCTTTTTCCCCATCAACACTTGGCTCACAGACCCAGCAGAAAGGCAGAGGTGTTTCTGTACCTTTCTCTTTAGGAAGGATGGGCCCAAGGGCAGTTCTAGGCCCCAGGCACAGCTGAACACCCAGGGAAGTGACAAGTCCAGGGAAATGGCTCACCCTCCCAGGCTCCGTGTGCCAGAACAGTTTGCCAGGAGGGCTGTTTCCCACAGAGCCAGTCAGCGACCCCAGCAGAAGGGGCTGGATTTCCCCATGCTGACAGTGACTGGCAGGAGTACATGGGCATACAAACGACCAACTGTGTGCCAGTCTCAGCACAAAACGTCACACTGGCTAATTGCAGACTGAATTTGATTATAAAGTTCCTGTCCTGATGTACGTGAGCTATCAAGTGACCTTAAATGAATCAACTGCAGGTCTAAACGGCAACTGGTTACAGCAGGTTGCTCTAAGTGGGGTTAAAACAGCTGGAACTTTACCCTATTTGCAAAAATTACTAGTGGTGGGTAGAGAATGATGGGACATCAAACTGCTTTTGGTGTTGAAGAGCACCGAGAGCAGCCTGACCCATCAATCCCAAAGTTAAACATTCTGAGGATGTGAAGAACAATGTTTCCTGACAGAAACTGGCACCAGTGAGGAGGTAGCAGAAAAATTACTGAGAAAGGAACCAGCAAGTGATAGTACTGATAAGTTATCCAAAGCTGCTAAGCTAAAGGCCGCTGAGCTGACACAGTTGGCACAGAAACATCTGACTGAGAGTCAATAATTTTATACTATAAAATCCCACTTTTTAATGGCAGGGACTTCTAACAAACCTTTTCTAAGATCATTTTTGAGACTCTCCCATTAGTGGGGATGCTCCCTGAGGCCAAGTGAAAGAGATTTTCACACAGTTGTTCATATGGGTGAGAAACATCCAGTCTGTCCTTCATAATTATTTTACTGTCTTCAGTATCATTGCTTCAATATTGCCTCAGAAAATAGTGTACTATACTAGTAGCTGTAACTACATTGTGCAATAAGTAATTCTGATTTGGGTCTTTTATTCTAATGATTATCATTAGAATCATCAATAACATAAATACTTAATCTTATAAATATAAACATGTTTGGATTGCCATCATTAATCCCATGGAACAAAGTTGTACAAAGATGCAATTGCATCTATAAAACCCTTTGACTAAGTCTGGGACTAGGATTCCAGACTCCTGTCTGAGAAGGAGTTTAGAAGGACAGGGGGTCCTTTCTGCACCTCGTGACTCAACAGGAGATCTGTTCTAATAAACTTAGTCCAAAGCTTCTTTCTGCTCACAGCACTGACCTTGAGGAGGCAATACAAAAAACTTGCTTGTATGCCATGTGCAATTAAAGGGACATGGTGTAAATCAGACCTCATGTCAAAAGGAAAGCAGTTAAATGCATTTTCCCAAGTTTATCATATTTGTCTTCCCAAAATTCTGCTTCTTGTTTGTTTGGGTTTTTTTCCTCGAGTGTTGCATCTTTGCACTTGTTGTTGGAGACCTGACCAAGGTCCAACACTTATTAAATCCAATGAGGGAATTCATTTATATCCAGATCCAACTCAAACTACATCACAATGAAGTTGTTTGCTTCTGTTATATAACTGTTTGTACAGGAAATAGTTCATTATTTGCAAGGAAGCTTTTAAATTTTGCCACTTCTCCTTGGCTTTTGTTGTGTATTTTTTTTGGCACAGCAATGAAGTATTCTGCAGTCCTTACAATCCATTCTTCAGAACTGCTTCACAAATTCAAAATCACAATGTTCAATACATTATTGGGCATGGACTACTTTTCTTTTGCAGGCAATATAGAGCAGTCTATTTAGAGAGAGAAGGTCACATTATGTTGGGCCTTGCACATCACATCTTACCTCAAGTCTCTGAACAGAAATTTATAACTTTCTCCTTTGTCTTCCTTTGTGAATGTTCATAAAATAACCTTGGTATTTCCTTGCTGTTGCACATCTTGGTATTGAAACTTACTGATGTGGTTGTTTGGGGGAAGGAAATATAAAAAGCACAGCTCAGGAAGAGCCTTTAGAAATATGGACCAAAATTTGACATAAAGTTTTTCATTAGATTCCAAGTAGGAAAGTCGGTGATTAGATAAATGGCTTAAATGTATAACACTTATCTCTTTATTTCCTGTATAAATTATCCAAGTGTTAGCTAAACAGCCAATAGTTAGACAGACAATAATTCTTTGTATCTCTAATGCTAGAAGTCATACATGGCAATTGATGTCTACTGATTTCACCTTAAAATAATTGTAACTTGAAGAATTTGCTATTTTCATACATAAATAATGTTTGCCTTTAATACGTCTACAAGTGAGGCACAGTGGCTTGCGTTCTTATTATGAAAAGAATATTTCTCTTTTGATGAATTTGGAGGCCAGAGACAGCAAAAGAAACATGGGCAGTACCTCAAAGCACTCTAGTGGCAAAGATGTATCACAGCTCAAGAATTCTTGGTTTCCACATCCCTCTCCAGGCTCGTACTAAACTGCTACTGATGAGCTTTACATGCCTTACAGTCTGCTGTACATTCAACTCCCACACACACCTTGAGTAGTAAGGTACAGGCACAGTTTCTTAAGCAATTAAAAAGAAAAGGAATTAAACATCAGGGAAGATGGACTTGTTATCATTACTGTGTTTCTGTGGGGCAAAAAAATTGTAGATCCATAGTTTTACCTCTCCTTTTTCATTTATTTATATGGAATGAAATCTGATGTAAAGAGAATCTGTCCCCTTGAGATGTGTCATTCTGTCCTCATCTATAATGTACAAACTGGTAAAAGCAGGTTGGTGTACCAACAGTTAGAAAAAACATGGATAATATATAATCTTGAGCTCATTATCAGCCTGAGAAACAAAATTTATAGATCAGATTCCTTTAGCCCTTGGCCCCCTGTTCTGTATTTCTAGGGATAGGGCACAGAAGCATTGCTCTGGCCAGGAAAACCTTTTGCAACACTGTAAGGGAACTGTAGGAGATCTGAAAGGCAGCTGTTTTACACAGAGGAAACAAAGCACTGTGCTCCTGTGAAACAGGCCTGGGTCACCTCACGTGGTTTTCAGTGAGATCATGGAGATTCCCATGCAGGCATATGAGGGTAGACTTTGGGCCACAGTGCTGAGAGAACAGCTGTGATGATTTCAGCATGAACAGAGCCATGATATGGAGTCCAAAGAATGCATTGAGACAAGCCATGCTGAACAAATGGTCCATCATTTACTGGAGAGTTCTCTGCAAGGAGCCATTGCATGGAAAATGTAATGATGAGTGAAGTGGAGATTTAATAATGGACATTCATGAATGCCATCATTGTTAATCCTTTTTTATCTGCTAGGGACACAGACAGGGCAAGCAGATACCTGGGGCTCCTCAGTGTATAAAGCTCCATCATGGGTGGCTGCTTTGCGCTGCCGCTGGGCCTTCTGCTTTTGCTTTTCCTCCCCAACATCTTTGAGCTCAATGGCCAACTGGAATGACGTGATTCAAGGATCCAGTTGTCTCCCCTTTGCCACCCAGCTTGGGGATGGAGCAAGAGACACAGGTGTGAGGCAAGTGGACTCCTGCAAAGTCTACCATGTGCTTCAGTCTCCTCAAGAATCATGAGAATGATTAAGTGATTTTCTAAGAGCCTCCTGGTGTTTTTCATTCCTTCCCTCTGGAGCTCAGCAAGTTAATAACTTCAATTTGTTTCTAGCCACATACATAGAAAACACAACAAGAGCACAGAAGCTTGTCCACATTGAACCAAAGGCCCCTCCATTGTGGGATCCTTCTTCAGCAGTCAGCAAATTATCATGAGCATATGGGGGGAAATAAATTCCTTCCTCGGCTTATGTGGAGATGCATGTTCTGAACAGACCCCCAAGGCCAGTTCAAGGCAGAGCCAGAATCAGACACAGGAAAACCACAGTGACTTTTCAGAAGTTTAACAGACCCATCTACTTTATCCATTGCAGCCAGGAATTATTTATTCAAAATGTTTAATACAGCAAAAGTGAGGCTAAATAATTTATATGTATTATACACACATATATGCATATTTGCAATTGATATTAGTTTTCCACCTCTATTTAATGTTTGCTGCCAAGAACACTCTTTAAATGAGTGTTGCCTTTCTCCTTAGATGGTAAAAGCACCTGCAAAATAATTTCCCCTTAATCTTTAAATCAGCAAGTACCAGTCTGCAAAAGATGCTTCTATCTCTTCCATAATTTCTTTGGGAACAAGCACAGCACACAGCCTCCCTGAGACTTCCCATCTTCTGCACAACTTCAGCTGAGGAACACAGGGAGTATTCACAACTACCTCTTCCATCTTCATTTCATTGCACAGCTCTCAAAAGCAGGTTCTGGAAAGTTTGGAAATTTCTCATGCCATGATTGATGAGAGTGTGGAGAATGATCCCTTCTTTTGCACCAGTGCACACAACATCTCTGAGCTCCCCTTTTCAAATCCTGCCTCTGACACTGCTGTGATGCTTTGTCTGCAGCACTGCCCTCAGCCAGAGTGGTTGCAGCCCCTGCTTACCACGGTCAGCACATAAATCCCTGGGAGGCTGCAGCTCTGGTTTCTCTGTCAGGAGCCCTGATTTGCCCAGAACTCAGCCAGGCTGCAGAGGGCAGGTGTCTTTTCCCCTCCACACTTGCTCCCTTTTTCTCTCACACACTGAGTCCTCACCAGGGAAGGACTGAGCAGAACATTGTTTTAGGTAAGGGGGTCTATATCTGCAGGCCAAGAGAGGCAAGGGCAAATTTCCTGCCTTGTGCCAGTTCCAAAGAGAAAACATCTTTTATTCTTCTCTGCCTCACCAAAGGCTCCGCAGCCTCAGAGCCTTTCTGCTTTTAAATTACCTTTGAACTAAGGTGGGATTCCTGTTAGCCTCCTTCAGCTCAGCAAGTGCTTTGTCTCATCAGGGTGAGATCTGTGCAAACCATGAGTCCCACTGCTAGAGGAGGAGCTCTTGTCTTTGGGTTCCAGTCTGGGACAGGTGCAGAAGAAGGTACAGAAACCACATGGTCACTCTTAAAGGAACTACTTCCACACTTTATTTCTCTGAAAATGGAGAATGTATATCAGATGCTCAGATACCCCAGGAGGTACCTACAGACTAGTTCTGGGTACAGAGACATAACTGGCTTCTAAGTATGAGGTTTCCATCTGGACAGGGTATTCCACAGGATTTTCGGAATATTCCACAGAGTCCATTCACCAGCTGATTCAGCTAGCAATAATACTACTGAGCTTTGATGTTACCTAACAGGATTCTACATTACAAGCAAGGTAAGCTGTGTTTCCGTTTTCAGAATGAAATCCAGACATGTCTTCAGAGAATTGTTCTGAGACTCAGCTCAAAACTACTGACTTAGAATACACACAGAACTACACCCAACGAAGGCACTGGCTCAGGTATGAGAAGCTCTGGAGATGTGGGGATCATTACCAGGATTTCTCTGTCACCTTGCCTACCTAGAGACACCACCACACTAACATGATTATACCACTTCTCTTCCAGGGAGGACTTGGCTGTGCATTTTACGGGCTATCACCTGCATTCCATCCTGTGTACAAATGCTGCGTGCCCAGGGCTATCAGCAGCAGCACTGCACCAAGAGAAGAGAAGACACAGTTTGGTTTCAAAAGGTCACGAGAACTGCCTTGGCTCTGCAGCAAAAAAAGTACAGGAAGTGTTGGGTGGGAGAAAAAACATTCTGCTTTAAAGGCTCCTGCAATTAAATCCTTCTGCAAAATACATAGTTTCTTCTAGTAAGTAGAGACTCAAGAGGTTCTGAATTTAAATTAACCTCCTGACCAAAAATAAATTAAAACTATCTAGCTCCATTTTTTTCTTCATGCTATCCTGCAATTATAAGGAACTTTATCAAAACCACCTAGTACAGAGTAAGGGATCCTGAAAAAAGCTCACAAAATCATCACTGTACCTTTATTTGAAAGAGTGAGTTTGATTTTATACTTCAGCAAATAAGAATATATTAATAAATGTAGCCCAAATGCAAGGTCTTTTTATTTTTGTATTAAAAATAGCTTTTTTTTCTCTGAGGATTTTCCACCTAATTAAAGACCAGATGTAAATTAATGCATAAGCATCATCATTTTGTCAAATCAATAACAAAGCACACCAAATACTATAATGCATCTTGCCCTTTTATTGTGTTGTATTATAGACAAAGAGAAGTACAGAATAATTACTCTCTTACAGCCATAAAGTTGCAGTGTCACTCTGATCCCTTTGGGAGTCAGACAACATCCACTTGTCATTCATTCCACCTTTTATCGTAACAAGCTGTGTATATCAAAACTCAACTGTGAGCAACGATTTTTCTAAATAAAACCATGAACAAAACAAAATAATTTCAGTTCTTGTAACAGGAATTTGCAAGATTCTTTAGGGTACCAGCAGAATAAGCATGCACAGTAGTAATACCAAACCATAGACATGCTGCCCCCTGAAAAGGGAAGCTGTGCTGGAAAATTCACAGGTTCAGTGCTGGGACTCCATCTCCTGCAAAAAGCTGGCTTGAAAGCTGTGCATTATTTTGGTCCAAATCTAAGTGAGGATAAAGTAGCCAAAGGCTGGTATTTTGCAAGGAAGCTGTGTTAATCCCACTGCTTTCTTTGATAAAATTTGGTCTATGAGGAAAACCTCTATTGCTCTATTGACCGGTGCCACAGTGCAGTGTGATGCTACCAGGAAGGAGCTGTTGCTGTGTCATGCTGCTTCTCTCGTACACAAAACAGGTCCCAATGACCTATAAAGGGGTTTGCTGGAATACTACAAAGGACAAAGCAAATTTTTTATTTGACATGCAGGTGCAAGGAAGCTTTTCCTTGCTGAGAACCACACACCTTTCAAACAACTTTGGCAAAATATATGGCAACACACACTCCTTTGTGTTACTGAGTATGACTGCACACAAAATAATGAGTTGGCAGTGGGTCACAGGTCCCTATTTCTCTGTGCCTGATGTTGTAGACAAAATGGGAGAGAAGCAGTTTGGAAACACACAGATAGCTTTGATCCTAACTTACTGAGCAGGCTGAGAGCAAAATATCATAAACATCAGCCACTTATGGAAAGACAGACATATTAATAAGAATTAGTAAAATGACTTCGAAAACCACTGTTGTTGGTCCTGCTCCAATACTCTTGTTTGTACAAAAGTTTCTAGCCTGTACATAGATGCTCAAGCTGATACACAAATGTCTACTTTGGGGATGATGTTTTAAGCCCAATGAAAAATCTATTCTTACGAACAGGAACTTTCCACTGGGGCCATTTTCTGTTCTCCTTCCCAAAATAAATGAAAAAAAAGGTAAACAATGAGAAACGATTTGCTATTCTCTTTTAAAAATTAACAAGGCATAATCTTGCTGTCTACTACTACACTGCTTAAATTGTTTTGCTCTCTCTTGTCTCACACTGACTGCAGCAGGAATGCGAATAACATCAGCACTGTAACCCACCCTGATGGAGTGCAGAGTCCATGCAAGAGCTAAGGACCATTCTGGTAGAATTTAAGTATTTCCCAAAATACAGTTTACAAGAGACTCCTGGGCAGGCAGGCGTTGTGTAGGCTCTCTGCCAAAACTCTCTGTAGAGGCCAGTTTGAGTGGTTCAATCCAGCATGTGATTTGCTTAATGAAAGACACTTCTCCAGAAGATTTTGGCAGATGCAATCAGTTCAACTGCCAGGCAGTATTCAAGTGATTAAAAATGTTACTGATCACATTAGATACTTAATAAATCTCTCCAAAAAGATCACAGCTACTGTGTGGCTTTGAAGAAATGAAAATTGTGAGACAGATTACTGTGTTTGCTGTGCAGTGGACTATTGATACAATTGGTAACAAATCCCTTCCCTGGACTGCCAAGCAGTCAGTGATAACTATTAATTTCTAATAGAGCCAAGTCTGCTTGTTTGTAAATGTTTATCTATGCATCATGGCAAAGTATCTTCCTTTTCATATTATTCTTCTATAAATACATTAAAAATTTTGACTCCACTGAATTTCACAGATCTATGGCAATTCACATAAGCCAAGAGGTTGGCCTGAGAGTCCAAGGACAATTTTTAAAAATACCAAAATTTTGAAATACCAAAAAAGCAGGATGCTATCCTTGCATAAAACCTGTAAGCATGACTTTGTCACTGTTTCTTCTGTTGACATTTCAGCAGATGCAATATCACATAGAGTAATGATAAACCACAACAAAGCAAAAATAATCTAACTGAGCTATACCTGTTCTGATAAAAATGCTTTTCCTTATGGTGGGGCACAACTTGCACTCTGTATCTTCCTGTAATTTACTGAACAGCATTTTTAAAATGAATAAATGTCCATTGGCCAAATCCCGGCGCTCATTTCAGTGTATTGCACGAAAGCAATCACACAGGCCTCTCTTTTCTGCTCTCAGGAGGAGGGTTTCTGTCTGAAGAAAAAAAAAAAAAACCAACAACTATGAAATCAAAGAACTGAATATATCACTTTAAAAGAGTATATAATTGATTAGATCTAATCCCTCTGCACAGCTGTAGCCAAGGTGCTCTGCTGAGTGAAAAATCATAGTTATTAGTGCTGGTTTTCATCCAGAAAAAGTGATGAAATGAGTATATTCAGAACCAAGATGCAGGGAGAGTATTTTTATAGTTTGAATGTTTTCATTTTCACAGTTAACTTCTAGGGAGTAAGCTGTCAAAATTATTAAAGTGTCCTTTATAAGCACTGCGACAAATTCCACTTTCAACTGCATTGCTCTTAATTCCTTCGTGGTGATTGATGGCTTCCTGTTGACGATGCCTTCAGTACTGTATAATTTAATTGCACCAGATAGCAAGTGCTGAGGAGCCAGTTGTGCTCCCAGTTACACTGCTGTTTCTCTAGAATAACTCTGAGTTGAATCCAGCTGTCAGTTTAACCCTGTTGTCTGAAACTCATAATCTTTCAGGGCAGATCTAGGTCTGAGTGTATGGTTCCTATTTCAACCTGAGTTAATTTACTGACAGTTGCTTTATTACCAGTACTCAAGCAAAAGCTTAAACACCATTCTCAATATAGATCATTTAAAATTAGTTGCTGTTATATTTGGAGCTCCTTAGTGGAAAAGCATTTCCAAGCTTTTTTTCTCTGTATACAGTGGGAAAAAAATAATTTTAGATCTTTAAAGATACTCGAGTATCATTTATTTAATTGTGAACAAAAAACTTAAGTATTTTGTGAGTTCTTTTGTCACATTTTTTGAGAAACAAAGGCTGAATCTTTTGAATGGCACCATCATTTCAGAAGCCAATTTCTTGTGAGACTCAAAATTGTTGCTGCAAGGAATTCACACCAGCAAATGCAATTGTGACTGAAGAGAAACTTCTTCCTGAGTATATCTTGTGGTTTCCACCCTGCGGTCTGCGGTCCCTCGAGCAGTTTGCAGACTGGCTTTGAAGAGTTTCTTGAGGGGAGAAAAAAAGAATTTAGTGGACTTAAATTCACTGTGCCTGGGTTTCCCATCTGCACTGCAAAAACTCATTAAAGGTTAAAACCCCCTTGTTAAGAAATTATCTCAAAGACCTGTGAAACAACAAGGTCTTCAGCCTGCTGGTGTTCCTCTGACCTGATGCCTTCTGACAAATTAGACACAACAAAGGGCTAATTAACAAAGACAGTTTCCAAAGGAGTAGCTGGGCACTCCTGTATGGGTCCTGCTCCACTCCTGCCTTGCTTGGGCAGCAGTACGTCTGTTCCCCAGCTGTACCCACTCTCATTCATTTCATGTTCTCAGACTGCAAGTTTGTGCAGGACAGGCTGTTTCAGAACAGCTTTTGCTCCCCTCCACAGCCCTATATCCTCTTCAACTTGAACTTTTGACATCCACCTTTGCCTTAAAGAGGACTTGTTCACATTCCTTGCCTGCTTTCACTTATCAGCTTAGCGCAATGGCAGGCGCTGTTAAACACTGCTCCCTGCTCGCACATTGAAATCTTGGATGAGTGAATGCTCCCATTGTTGGGAGCCCAGGAGAAATCATAGAATCATCTTAACATCAAACAGGCTTATTGGATTTCACAGTAATGCCAACAAGCTGTCACTGCTACCACAAACTCTGCCTGGGCGTCACTCAGAACTATTTACAGGCAGGAAAAGCAGCTCTGGGAGCACTCAATTGCAAATTGAAAGACTGTGAAAGAGAAGTATCAGTTAAAAAATTAATTGTGGCCTTGATGGCATTGGCTTAGAAAGTTCCTGATATGCAGGAGCAGTCCTGCATGGGGCTTGCCCTTGTAGCAACAATTTCCAAGACTCAGGAGTTATTCAATGAAGTTATTTGTGTGTAAAACTTGAGAAATGATAGTTGGTCAGCACAAGCCAAGCACCAGCAGTGGAGTAAGGATATGGAAGCCCTGCCTTTCAGAGTATAGAAGGCCACAGGGTACCATCTGTAGGGCCTTGGCTGTTGTATTTCACTTTGGTATCTCTGCATCATTCAATAATTTGTGTTTCATCAAAGCATCTCTGATAGAAAGCCCATTGGAGTCTTCATCCAATGCTGGAAAAGGTAATACAGCCTTTATTTACTAGTGGTAGTAAACTCAGTTGTATAAGGGTGGGTGATCTTACGAACAATGGGTTCTGTTTGTTTTTGTGATGCACTGTTCCTATGCCCCTTGCTCTGTAACACTGTCTCAGCCAGTCTCTTGGCATGTCAGGCCCATCCAGGTCCTCACAGATACAGAAATTCATCTTGTGACACCCTGGGACCAGCCTCTCCCTTTATATTCTGCCTCACCTCTTCCAAGACAGTGCTACTCTCTGATGGGCTGCATTCTCAGCCACTCTCCAGATAGAATAGACATCACAGATACATCTGAGTATCTCTGCATGTGGGATTAAAGAATTGTGCTGCCTCTATTACATTCAAAAAAATCTTTAACTTCCCACATAAAGCCTGTTGGCAGTATAAGAGCCAGCACAGCTGCAATTGCACCTGGCCTTGACATGTCATGTGTAGGTACAAAACATTTCAGCTGAACCTAATCCAAACAGGTGGAAATCTGCTATGCACCAGAAGAGCCCAGCACAGCTGCTGGAGGTAAAGCCCTCTCTACTGACACTTTACCACTTAAGAATTATTTATTATTACTCCAGTGCATGGGAAATTTTTGGAATGTAACCCACACTGGGAACTTTGTCCTACTCAGTTTGCTATTGATAGATCAAGAAAGCTGAAGTGACTCCAAATTTATTGTGTAGGGCTTGACATGGCTGCCCAAGGTCACAGGAAACCAAAGGCAAAGCTACCGTTTCTGTGTTACTGTTTGAGACACATAATTCATTTCTATCCCTTTAGTTGGCTTTGCTGTGAATGACAATTTGAGCTGAGTGTGACTGTAGAGGAGCAAGGAGCCCTTCTCACCTGCCAAGAGAGATGGCCCTGCTCAAAGGGAGGAGAGGTAGGACAAGACATGCCTGGAGGGGCTTTATTACGGAAGAGACCTCCTGCCTCTTGCAAACTTCAGACAGCCCCAGAACCACTGTGGTAAATCCTACCCCAGTCAGTTTGCACATATTTATGAATCCATGCATATATGAGTTGCTAAAATCAAGGCATTTAACATGCCCTCATTTTGTTCACTGAGACCTCTGCAGACCGGCATGTGAAGTGGCAGAATTCCCTGTGTGCTGTGATAAACGCCCGAAAAATTGTGCTTCCCCCTTTTTCACGGAGTATCAATCCATGAGCAAGGAGTGTTATGTGTGTGCTACCCTTTCCTCTGCCAGCCTTGCCCGCCACCTTCTCGCTCTCCTGCTCATTTCTGCTCCTGCCCAGTGAATAGTCAGTCCACAGCTTGGAAGCAACGCTGTGAGGCAGAGGGTAAGTCAACTTTCTTATTTTCCACTGCTTCCTACATCTTCTTTCCTTCTCTGTTTGGTGCAGGGACTGTCTGAGATAATTCCTTAGGCTGTTATGCAAGAAGTCAGACTGGATGACCATTAATGGACCTCTGCAGACTGTGAAAAATAATCCGTGCTTGGTATAAACCTATTTGCTGAGATGGGAGTGAGTCAGCAGAGATGTCACGTCTGCTGTACCCAGACAGGCAAACCAAGCCGCTGGGAGATAAAGGCTAAGGGAAAGCATTCCTACAGAAACACATACCCGCGTGTCGAGGTTATACGCCGTCTTCTTTAGATCCTGCAACGCCCTCTGCATGAACTCGAACGCATGGCAGTCAACACAGGGACGGCCTGGGGAGAGAGGCAGAAGACATCACTGTCACAGCAGGAAATTTGGAGTTCAGCAGTACAGAGGAGGAATACTCAGAGACCTTGCCAGGGGAAACTCCATTTTACCAGGCACCCACACCTGCATGTGTGCAAAATTCGGGCTGCCTGTATCTATCTTTGTGCCAGTGTGAGAGGATCAGCAAAAACCACAAAGAGTACTTTGCTGTGTGTGCTTTTCTGAACATGGCCCAGACCTGACTCTGCCTGCTGCTTCAGCCCCCAGCCTCTCCCCTTAAAACTGAAATCCTTACCCCTCCTCAGACATGGGTTAATTCTCAACAGATACGCTGAAAATAGCAGTTTGCAGTGGTTCAGGAACCAGACAGGCAGGTCTGTTTTTACAGGAGCTCTTACAGAGCAGCTTGGCAAGGGACAGTGCCAGATCTGTATTTGCTTCCTTTCACCTGCTGCTGTATTTTTTCTCTGCCAGGAATGCAAAGCATCCCACTGGCTCTGCAGCTGCTGCCAGTGTGTGTGCACAGAGGGGCAGGGCAGAGAAAAGGCAGAGAAGTGGAGGAGGAGGGGACTTGACAATAACTGGAATGGCTCACTTCTGAACCTGGGCATTTCTGCTCTGCCAAGATTCACCCTGCACCAATCTCTGCCTATTCGAAGTTAATGAAGTGTGAGTTTTCAGAAGAAGAAATTGCAGATACTGGAAGAGATGCAGGGGGAATGGGGAAAGAGGATATTTCAGACTGATCACAGAGCCCCCATGTTGGGGGAAGTGCCGAAAGCCTTGTCCACATGCAGCCACTTGTGCTGCTCTACCCAAGCAAAGAGGGTGCAAAGCTGCTGCTGAGATGGCTGGGGAGCTGTCTGGAGCCAGGACCTGCTGAGCAGCACTGCAGCACCCATCTGTGCCTGGCACCCTGCTGCCAACACTGCCTTCTGGGTTGTACCTGAAGGAAGGGAGCAACCAGAGTGCTTGTCAGTCCTCTATGCAGGATGTGTTTAGGAGGTATTTCTCTCCCACCCACCCTTCTCCATCTCCCCTTCATGCAGCTGACATCTCAGGGAGACCTGGGGATCAAGCTAGGGATTTAATTCCCAAGTTGTGAGGAGATGCAAAGTCCCCACCTCTATCAGAACAGCATTGCTTACAAAGACTCTGCCTCTCCAGGCACACGAGTAGTGACAGGATGGTTTTGAGCACACTTTAAAGACACTCAACCCCCTCCTGCTTTCAGTATTTCAGTAATTGAATTGTTTCTACTTCAGATCATGAAACAGAGCCCTTAAAAAGAACCTACATGCTCAGACTGCTGTCAGCAAATCCATCATTCACTTGGTGTCATGCCCTGCTCCCTCCCCTCACTCTGGTCTGCTCAGAAACACTCTGCCCTGGCTCCACCTCGGGGAGGTGCTGCATGCCCTGAGGTGCTGACAAGCACCAAAGTGCTCTCAAAATCAGAATCTGAAGGAGGAAAAAAACCCCTTCAGGTGATAAATGAATGTCTCCTGCTTCTGCAGTGGGGAGAAAGCACATTTGAGGAGAGCCATGAATTCCATAAACTGTCACTGCCTGTCACCCAGGAAGTCTTCCCAGGCCTTTGTGAAAGCTATGATGGAAGGGCTGTGTGAGATCATTCACTGGTATTTATGACAGCCAAGTGCGCCTGTGTGGACAGGGAGGTACTAGTGGAATGGCACAACCATGCCAAGTGGTTATTTTACTTCTGCTAGCCCTGGGAAAGCAGCTGCCCTGGTGTCAAAGCAGCTCCTGCAAGAGAAGAGTGGTGGCACAGAGGACCTGCCTGCGCAGCTCTGTGTGCCCTGAATCAGCACCCGCAAAGCTCCTAGCACGGCACTGCCCTCTAAAGTCAGAGTGCAGATGCAGCCAGTTTCACCACATGACAGGATATTCACTCTTCAAGGCTGTTTCTTGGGCTGTGCTCCGCGGTGGAGGGTCCTTCTCCAGGCACTGCTGTCTCCAGGTCAGGTCAGCATCCCTGCCTGCTGGGAGCCAGTAGCCAATAGCAGATACTTAAGGAAGATGTCAGAATAAGTGTCTAGCAATGTTCTTCCAGCCTACCAAGAGGCTGGAGGATATCCTGTGTCTGGCTGGTATTTCTACATCTGATAAGCCTTCCATGAATTTTTCTCACATTAATTTGCATCGTTGCTTCCTGAATCCATGTAAACTTTTGCCATCTGCAACATCCTGTGGCAATGAGTTCCACAGCTCAGCTATTCACTGAGTGAACAAAATACCATTCCTGTCTGCTCTGAAGTTGACATCTGCTGCTTTCATTTCCTGCCTCTAACTTTTGCAGTGGATGAGATGGTTATTAAATAATCACCAGCTTTGTCCCCCTTATGACTTTGATGTTCTCCACCACTCCCTGCCTTGGTCTGCTTTTCAGAATGAAGAGCTGAGCTGCTAAGCTGGCCTATCTAGGTGGATTTGATCTCTCCTCATGCCCACAATATTTTCAGCAAGGTGCCCATGGACATTTCCCCAACATAAATATGTCTAATCATCTGTTTTGACAAACTAAATATGTGCTGTTGCCACTAGGAGCAATCCCACTGTGCTTTCTGTCCTTGGCTATGGCATCTCACACTTCCACTCACAGCAGGAGTGGCAATGCAGCTCCTCCATCAGCTGGATTGCTGATTTTTTCCCTGCAGATCAAATCCTGAATGCCCAGGTTCTGGGGCCAGGACAAGAAATAGTGCAAGGAGAGGAGGACAGCTTATGGAGAGGAGAAGGGCAGAGGCAGCGCAGGCTTACATTGGCTTAAAGCAGTCATGAAACTAAACCTTAAGTCACATCATAGCAAAGTATTGCAGAGTGCTATTAATTCCTTGCTGACAGCTGGAAACAGACTATCATTCATAGGGAGACTTAGCAGGTCTGTGGATTAACATAATGAGAATTACCAAGAGTCAGCTATAATTCCTTAAATGAGTCCTGTCAGCACAAAGACTGTGTGTGTCTGTGTGTTTCGGGAGGAGTAGGGGAAGAGAAAAAATAAGTTTCTTGGCTTCTTTGTGGTAAAAAATTGGAGGTGGAACTGGAAGCACCGTGTAAGTCTAATTTACTTTCCCTTGCATAAACTTGGTGTTTACTCTTTGTATTTCATGCACCTTGGCTAATGAAAACAGACTGACCAGCTTCTGGTCTTCAGATTCTATATTTTAGCTTTCACAGTGGGTGATCTAGCCTATAAATGCAATGGGAGGTTGGGGAAATATCTTTTTTTTTTTTTTTTTTTTTTTTTTTTTTTTTTTTTTTTGTGGATTGCAGAGAACATTAAAGAAAATAATCTGCAAGTATTAGCAGCACCACTTCAAACTTGAACAGTCTTTTGCATATGCTAAGTGCTGTGTATAAAGGACACAATTAATCATTGCTAATTAGAATTATTCATAAAAAGCTGTGCCTGGCTGTGTGACTGGCAGAGAGCAGGGGATAGTGCCCTGAGCCAGATCTCAGTGCCACACAAGGGACAGGATCTCTCTGCAATGCTAAGGAGAACTGTGACTCACTCTCATGCTCCTCTCCTGTGACTCCTGCACCTCCCACACTTGAACGGAGCATTGCTGCCCCTGTCCTGCTCGTGATACTGCAGGAGGGACACATTCCTCCCACCAGGTGGGAGAGAGAGACTGTGTGGTCCATGCGGGAATGTTCCTGCTAAAGGCATGCTGCCAGCGCCACGTCGCACACCTGGGAACAGAGAAAAGCATTGAGCACCACACTGCTCTGCCCCACAGAAGGACGCTTAGTATGGTCCCTGCCCATCCTATATCCTTATATATACTAGAGCCTCCTTCCCCCCTCTGGGTCACCCAGGGTCCCCGAACCAGCAGTTTGCCTGGGCCGACAGTAAGGGCTGAAGTGCCAGCAGTAGGGAAGGTGTGTGCTTGTGCTGCAGAGGCACTGCCCACTAAATGGGTCCGTGCCCACGGGGGTCAGCTCCTTGATGAGAAGTAGCCAGTGGAGCACCAAGCAGGGAAAGATCCAGGAATGTCTGTACTAGATCACATCAAAGTGAGTGCCTGACCCTGTGTCGAGTCTCCCTTGATCTACATCTCTTGAGGAATATTGCAAGCCTGGGAGCATTCCCAAGCCTTGAGAGTAGCTGGCATGGGACAGCTCATCTCTGGAACAGTAAAAAAAGTCTGTCTTCCAGATAGACAACTGGCCTCCTATCATGGACACAAGTGTGCAAGGGTCCATCCTAGCAGGTCGCTGGTACAGTCAAGTCCCTGTGCCAGGGTGCATCGCTGGGCACAGTTATAGATGAGACCTTCATGGCCAGCAATGGGTGCCTTGGAAGAACAGGGCAAGTCTGGAGGGATGCATTCCCAAAGACCCTCCCAGGTCTCAGGAATATGCTAAGGCAGCTCCTGAGCCAGAAGAAATGCTGCTGTATCTAACAGCCCTTTCTAGAATTTTTTTTCCCTTGAATTTAACCAATCAGTTCTGCAATCTCATGCAAACTTTTAGCACCCACTGTCCTAAGGGAAGAGTTTCACAGGTTAACCATCAGGAAGAGCCCTAACAGGCAAAGGAAAGTGTCCGGAGCACTTAGCAGCTATGTAGCACTCTCTCAACAAGTGGCTGATGAGGAGCATCAGGAGTTTTTTGCGGCTTTAAATCTCTGGCCCTGCAGCAGTCCAAAACAATTTACAATTCACAATTAGCTGACAGCCTTGCTCTTGTCCTGGTCTCAGACAGAAATAGCATTATGCTTTTGTAGCAATGCTCGCAGTCTCTGTTCCTTGGGATGGGGCAATGTGTCTCTGCAGGAACACTGCCACAGAAACACTCTGACCTGCCCTTCATTCCACACTCTCATGTGCAGGAGTAAGACAAGGAATCTTCCCCAAAGGCTGTTCAAGGGACTCCACAGCTTGGCTAGAGGATGGTAAAAAGATAGTAAAAACACTCCTTGATACTGTAAAAAGGAGGGGACAGACTTTTTAGCAGGGCCTGTTGTGATAGGACATGGGGTAATTGTTTTAAACTAAAAGAGGGTCAATTTAAATCAGTTAAGGAAGACGTTTTTTACTGTGAGAGTGGTGAGGCACTGGTATCGGTTGCCCAGAGAGGTGGTGGATGCCCCATCCCAGGAAATGTTCAACCTCAAGGTGAGGTTGAACTCAACTCTGAGCAACCTGATCAAGTTGAAGATGTCCCTGCCCATTGGAGGGGGTTGGACTAGATGAGCTCTAAATGGCCCTTCCCACCTTTCTATGATTTTGTAATTCTCTGAGACCTGGGTCAGAAACCCTGAACCAAGAGTTTTGTTCTACAGATCAAACAGGAGTTTTCACTACACAAGTAGAACAAGAAACCACTGTATACATTTTCCCAAATGTGTTGACTTGCCTCTGCTAACAAAGACACACAAAGGGTACATACAATTTATTTTCCAAGCCTGATTTTCTCTTGAGGAGATAAAATGGACTACTCATCACAAAACTCCTTAGAATTAATGAATGTCTAGAAAACAGACACACAAAATAGCAGTGAGGTCCGGTTTAGAACAGACCAAAACATAGCACTTATAAAAAAAAGAAGAGAATGGAAAAAGAGGGAAATTCAACATCTAAGTCCTGTGGAGACAAATACACATAAATGTATTTGAAAAGTAGTAATGGAATTAATGGAGAATAATATGCAGTGACTAAACCAGACCTTGTACTAAATATTTTGGTAGTCATATAAAAAGATAGCTGTGATACAAAGTAAGCATGACTAAGTACTAGAGATTTGTTTTTAAACAATTATCTTTCTTTGGTTTAAATTATCTTTTTTTTTCCCCAGAGGACATTTTATGTTTGTAATGAGTGGCTACTTCCCACTTGCTGTCACCAAAACACCGTGAGAACATTGACTCCGTCCCCTAATAACTTTGAACTATCGCCTCATTTTGGAGCTGAGAAAGTTTAGAGACTTACTCAAAATGACAGAGGAAGCTCTTATAGAACGGTGATCCAAATTCAAGAGCTCCCAGCTCTGTGGTGTGCTCAAGCTAGTCTGTCATATTTATTTATTTTTCAGGTTTGCAGGATTTCAGAAATTTATATATGCTTTACAAATGCACTAGTTGGGTAAACACCCCCTGTGTTGATTTCTAGTAGTTACAAGAAAGTTGAACTTGACCTATTGTTCCAACCATATACTAAAATAAGCAAGATGCAATGCCCCAGCAGAAATACACAGAAATTTCTTCTAACAATACTCAGACTAGTAAGGATATCACATGTATTGTGGCAAATCTGGAAATGAAACTTCCAAGAAGCACATCTAAAAGACCTACAAACAAAGAGCTTGAATACCAGTTCAAATGAAAATTAGAGTATGCAGTTAGCATTTTTTTCCTAAATAACTACTAATCCTACTAATCCTATGCTTGCTTGCGGTTTCTATGACTGTTGTTTTCATGTGCTTTGCTGACATGGCACAAACTCATCATTACTGCCTCGTTAATCAGGCAACACAAAGTTCCCCTGGAGCTGAGTGCCCGTGTGGCTGCTGAGGGTGCAGTGGAGGAGGGCAGGCAGGACAGGGTGCAGCAGGTACCTACTTTCTGCAGGGATGACACTCCCGGAGTCCTGGCCAGCCCCCACGAGCCCCGCGCTGAGCAGGCTGAGCACCGAGAGGAGCAGGATTCCCACACGCATCTCGCTCCACACAGACGGCAGCGCCATTGCTCTCATCAATAATTCAAGCTGTCTTCCCTGCCTGGAACAAGGAGAAGCAGTGAAAATCAGCAGTTTGCTCCCTGCATGCTCCTCACAAAGAAGTGGATGAGACATGATAAGCACAGGCGCTGTGCACACACAAACCCACTCGCACACACCACTGCCGTGACACGCCATGGGCTCGAGATGCACCCCAAGGACCAGTTTGCCCAGTACCTGATCTTTCTCTTCGCCTGTGTGCCAGACCCTTGGAGCAGCTGTAGCGAGCAGGCAAGGCTCCAGCAGCCACTCTGAGCATGCGCCCCTTCTGCATCCCCTCTTCCCTGATTAGGGTCATTGCCATGGAGATTTGCTATAGCAACACTGAAAAATTGGAGCTGCCAAGTGGAGAAGAAGATTTAAAGAGACCACAATGTGATGGGTGGTCACTGCTGTATTCCTCCTCTGCTCCCAAAGGCCATGCCCTCTCCTTGGCAGACACTGGCTGCTGCCACCCACATAAGAGAGTCTTGGGCAATTTTTGTATTTGTTGCTGTTATTCCCAAAGGGACTGAACTGAAATACAGAGCTCCCATCCCTTGCTTTAGCTGTAACTCACTTAAAGTGAGATCTCATTCTGTGAGGTATCAAATGAGATGAAAACTCAGAAGTTTGCTTGGATAAATGAAGTTGCAGGGCCTGCTGATGGTAGCCCATACTTTGGGGAAGAATGCATTATGGTCTTTGTTTAACTACACTGAAAACAAAGATTTGTAGACAAGAGCACCCCTGGCACATGGACCAGCCACATGAAAATAGATCCTACACAGCATCACACGAGGTAACCATGATAAGAGCCCAGCCAAAATGTACACACTGCAAAAGTTTAAGGATGCTCTCTTCAAGCTCAGCTTTTGATCTGGGATCAGCCTATCTGCTAATAGGCTGTGTCCTGACAAAGTTCAAGCAGGAGGCTTCCAGGACAGGGAATCTGTGTAAGCACCTGGCTGAAACCAAGCATTCAGATGGGGGAGGTGATACCGTTGGGAAAAGAGAAAGCGATGCTCTAACATGTACCTGCTTGCCCCAGAGCACAATTAAAGGCTCGTTTTGCAACATAAGTGTTCAATTAATGTCTTTGTTGTTCTCTCACAGAAGTACACTCTATCTCTTCTCACCGAGGAGAAGCTCCAGCCTTCCTCGTCTGTACAGAATAACCACCCTGCCAGGCTGTGGAGGTATCAGTCTTCCCAGACACAGACATCGTTTATCCTTGGCTTTCTTCAGCCCTAGAGGCTGTCACCAGCACTGCACTCTGCTTCCGTTTTCACTTGTTCCTGCGGCTTCTTCAGAATTACCTCTTACAGCCCTCCCTTCAATGCTTGTGCTTTTGGACCAGGTAAGTTTAAAAGTCCTCTCACAGGACTTTCTGGAAAAGTGGATGTGCCTTGGAATTGCCTCTCTTGCAAAAGAGGATTTTGCAGGGAGCAGCCCAGAGTGGTGGAAGCAATTCCTACAGGAATGACACACTGCCAAATTTTTAGCCCACAGTACAACTGAACCTCAAATTCCCCTGTGTGGAAGGTCCAGATGAAGGTCTCAGTCACTGGGATCTTCATGAGGTGAGTCTGGCACACATATGCACCAAAATGGCTCCTCTGGCTTTGTGAGAAGCTGAGACTCCTAATCCAAGTTCTGATGCTGGATGCCTGAAGGGAGGTTGTGTGAGATGGACCAGTTTTACATTGTTTGCATCATCCGAGGCCTCAGATGCCTGTTAAAGGAGCAGCTCCATAAGACCCAGGGTATCAACAAACAACATTATACAGCTAGACAGTACACCCATCTAGAGCTGGTCACAAAGTCTAGCCCTGATGTGCAGTTTTAACTAACATCCAATGGAAATTCTGGCACAAAATCCAAAATCCTTACACTTCCATTTACCCTGGTGTATGTGTTTCTTGCCCATACCCTTGTTATGGTCCCAGGGCTATAACCTACTTCTCATACATGACTTTCAAGAAAGGGACAGGAAGGAATTACCTACAGGTGCAATAACCTTTATAGGTAGAAAGCACTGTTTCTTATAGTATTTTTTCAAGGTATCAATATAGACTTCTCTAAAATTGTAACTATTGTGATATCTGCAGTAGGGCATTCTGTATGCACCACCTAAAGGGGTACAAGGTGCTATTTCAGTGTTACTTACACTATTAAGTTTAAAATACTGTCTTTTTTTTTTTTTTTTTTTTTTTTTTTTTTTCTCAGTGCCAACATAAAACAATCAGACACTGCACTTACAGAGTCTGGCCAGCTTTTGAGTAAAACACCAGGGTCTTTAAGAAACATTAAAAAAGTTTCCAATTCCAATTCCTCCTGCTAACAGAACCATGAGGTCCAAGACGTGATTCTCAATTCACAGGGAACAGGAGCCAGTATGAATGGAAAAGTTCCAGAAATCTGTGCTATTCTCTCACCTCCAACAAAGCTGAAGAGGAGAGACACGTGAAAACATTTGCATGGCTTGCTTTGCTATTACATTCACTATTGGCTATCACCATAGCTAAGGGATACCAGTACTAAATTAACTTTGGAAGGTGAGAAAATTCCAAGAGATTCGCAGAAGTCCATTTGTGGTTGGAAGGATATAATAGTGAATCCCAGAGGGCTGTCGGAAACACTTATCTTTTTCAATGGAGAATTCACACCTAATAATTGTTTGCTAAAAGAGAAAAAGAGTTTCCTCCAAAACAATCAGAATGATCAGGCATTTAAATGGAAGATGATTAGTGACGATAGATATCTGGTAGCTTTCTTGGAAAATTTCGTATTGATGCCTAAGTGTTACAGGTATTGAAAGTTACATCTTTGAAGTGGAGGAAGAAAATTTATATATCCAGTTAAAATGACATACATTAGAGGCCTGAGTTGAATAGGTGTGCATAAAAGCAAGATGCAAGCAAAGGTTCTGTTTTTAGAACTAACTCCATTATTACAGTGATGGGCATACATGGCAAACAGGGCAGTTAATCCCAGCCTAATATGAAGTGCTAAATCATTGCCTACTAACAAGGCCACAAGCCCTTTGTTGGACTCAAACAGAGGAAAAAACCACAGGCACAGAAGAATCTGTGTCTGGTCACTACTACCTGAATAACAGAAGGAGAGGAGAATAACCCCAGGCATAACCCCAGAGAGGCCAAAACACAAACCCAGATACAAACAGTGTGAAACATGAAGAACAGCAAGAAAGCATCCTTTAAATACAAAGGGAGTAAAATAAGGAAGACAAACCCCAAGGGTTTATTCTCTGTTCAGCAGAAGGGGAAACTCAATCAAGTTGATGCCTAGAAAGTGATACAGGGCTAAACATCTCTTTTATCTACCAACAAAAATAAGGAGAGCTGGTGAGCAGGAGGCTCACACAACTAATACCAGCGAACATATTTTAGGTAAGAACATTTAGCAGAAATTTACTTTGGTTACTGATGCTTGTAGGTTTGTGACAGGTCCCTTTTCTATGATTTGATCTGCCTGGAGCTCCTTTTTAGTCAGGGCTGTCACTAGACCTACCACAGGAGACTGAAAGAAGAACCTAAAACAACAACCACCAGCAATTATTGCTGAGAGCTCAGGGAAGATGTAAGTTATGCCAGCCTTGGAAAAGGGTAAGTGCAGTGACTGTGTTTAAAATGAGGAAGAGAAACTGGAAAATGACACACAAGCCAATTTACCATCCATCCCTGAGAATGTTCTTGAAGCAATAATCCCACCAACATTTTGTAAGTGTTTGAAAAACAAGAACTGGAGTTGCAAATAAGAGCAAGAATCAAGTCAAACTGGTTTGTTATCCTTCTGTGACAGGGTAACAGGCCTTGCAGATAAGGAAAGACAAATTTAATCAACTTCAAGGCGATTTCTACTGCTGTGTCACACAGCATTGTCAGAAGCGAACTAAAGAAACCTCTCTGAGGCCAGCAAGACTGGCTGGGTCACTGCTCAGAGTCAGCAGTTGGTCACTGTCACCATGGGAAGATGTATCACATCAGGACTGCAAAGACTCGCTTAGTTCAGGTGTTATTCAGCATTTAATTAGACAACTGGATAATGAAGAAGCAGAGTGGTCATTTAAGATGTAACATCAGCCTGGACGTTATAAGCAAAGCTGGGGGAGAGGACTAGAATTCTAAATCAGGCAGACAAGTTGGAAAAAAGGGTCTAAAAACTGAATACAATTTTATAAAAATGAGAACAAGGTGTTACACTTCATCAGGAATAATCAACAGCTCATATTTGGAATGGGGAACAGCCCATTAGGTGGCACTTTTATAGTGAAACTAGGAAGTCACAAACTAAAATCAGTTTATCATATTCTGTCATTCCCCCCAAAAATACAGTTATACTGGGATATACAAAGAAAAGTGCACGAGCTTAGGCAGCCTTCAGCAGAAGGTCTGAGCTGCAGTGCTGTGTCTGGTTTGGTCACTGCAGTACTAGGAAATATCAGAGACACCAAGAGCAGCAGAAATAACCACAGATTTAAATAGCATCCAGGAGGCACAACCAAAGCCCCTGGAAAACGTCTTAGTAATGAGGATGGCACTGGGATGGATTTCCTGTGGAAGACAGGGGAATATTTAAGCCTGCAGGTACAAACTAGACATCATTTGGGAATGGCATTGGGATAGTGGCCCTGCATAAAGACAAGGGAAGAATGGAGTGATTTCTTATCGATACCTTTCCCTTCCTGTTTTTCCCAATTCTGTGATTAAGAATAATTTTGTTCCCCAGGCAGTCACTTCCAACTCTCTGTGTTGTAATTCCAGCAAATACAGACACCCCTGGGAGAAATTATTTGCCCTTGTGCAGCATCTGAAATTCAGACTAATTATTTCTCCTCCCTCAGTTATCAGGGCAAAGGAAATGTTTTTTCTGGTTTAAGCAAGTATGATGTCAGAACATGCCCATTCTGGGATGGGTCACTGATAAAGCAGTTCAGAGGTATTTGACTGTAAGGCTGTAGTTGCCAGGGCTCACACTTTCTTAATCTGCCTTTAACCAAGTAAACCACAACCTTGCCAATGAATTGAGAGGTGAGAAGCTGGTGCACTGTTAGACATTTTAGCCCATAAACAGAATAAATTTTATTGTCTTTTTTTCTGACAGCCATCTCAGGCCTGAGAAGGACTGAAAATTAAATCACCTTATACTTACCTTGTCCCTCATGCTATGAGATAATGATTCACCTTTGCTTGATGGCTCAGTATCTTCTTTAAACACTAAGTCAGAGGTTTGGTGAGAGGCAAAATTCTCCCTCGTGAAAAGACCAATTTGTTCTTGGCATCATTGCTTGACAAGTTCCCTATCTCAGAGCTTCCTGGAAAAACCTTCAAGAGTTGACCACAAGCTGAACCTTGGTCAGACTGTGAGGCTTCGAGACACCAAAACTGTCCCAATGAAGTTCACGTGACACTGCAAAACAGGGATGTGACTGCAAACAGGGAGTATGACAGAAATTTAGCACTAAGATCCTTCAGTACAGGAACAAGTCAACTCCAAGAACCCTCTTTCATCACAGTGCAAAATGTGGGAAAGCACCCAGGCTTGATCAGTTCTCCAAAAATCAACTGAAGCCAAGTGTGACAAGCATCTTTAAACACTTTCAAAAGCCTAGAATGCTTTCAGCTACACAGGAGGGGCTGTGTCAAGCTGTTGTGAAATTAAGGTCAGTTCAGGCTTTTGGTTCCAAGAAAAAGTAAGAACCACTGGCAAAATACCAGTTTTCCTGGTTTATTTATGAGGTTTTCACTGGACTGCTGGAAATCCAGCAGGCATCACTGTGCTGGACATGGGGTCAATTTACAGCATAGGCAAGGGTTGTGTGCTGCTTGTGTGCTCTGAATGCCACTGGGGACAAAGCTGAGCTATTTGCCTTGCTACTGCCAATCTTATCCCTGTCTAGGAAGATATAAGCATGCTGTTGTTTACTTGCTAGTGAACTGTGTGTAAAAATCCTTTCTGAATTTATATGTTTGGGAAGAAACAGTTGGTTGATTTTTTAAGTCCTGGTATTTGGGCAGGTTATTCCACGGCTACCAAAACCAGAGTGACTGAAGGCACAGACAGTTCTCTGCACAGCCAGTCTGTGCTTACAGAAAGGGCAGGTGGGGAGATCTCATTCTAGTTTAGGAAATCTATTGACTTCCAGGACATGGCTAAAACTTCCACGGGTAAAATGGTATATAAACCAAACCATACTTTCAGTGTGCAACATACCAGCAGTCAAAAGGCATGCAAACATTGTTCAGGTCCTGCTTCAGTGCAAGCCCGAATTGTGTGTTACATTTAGCTGTTAGCTGAAACCAGACACGGTTCACAGGCTGGATGCTGTGGTACAGTGTATATATAGTCCAGGATGAATGCAAGAGCTGCTTAGGCAAGAAGTCTTGTGTATCAAATCTAGTGCATGGATGAAGTTCTGCTCTTCAGCCAGGGAAGAAGAATAGCCCAGAACTCTGAGTGACAAGTTTTAGCACTGCAGGTGGCCTCCATGAAAGCCTGGACTTCAGGCAGTCACAAACGGTAACTCTGGGTTTTTTCCTGAAGTTTGTGTCTCTCCCCAGACCCTATATTAAACTGAAAAGTTGCAGAGTGCAACTCCACAATCCTCTTTATAAGTTGCAGTCAAAAGATTAATAGATATAACCTCACTAAAGCTGTGAACTTTAAAGCTCTTTGGGATTTATGCAATGGAAGATGCTAAGCTTCACCTGGCTCAGTGCAGGATCCACACAAAACAACAGATTTGGTCAGTATTGGTTGCCTAAATTAACTTAACAAAAGTTAGTCCAGATTAGTATTAAAAGGTACTTTCTGTTAGCAAATCTTTCCGTTAATTTGGACTAGATTAAATTTATAAAGAAAAGCTCCTATGTTTTCGATTTTGTAGAAAACTCCCTTAGATGAATATCCTTATACATACCAAAATGTCATGTTATCAACACTTTTAGCACTTAAAGCTAAATAGAAGCTGTGTTTTTCTCTTTCTCTAACAATTCATACAGGTCCCTAACTGCACAAAAATCCCAGTGATGGGATTCCTTCATTTTTCTGTCTGTGTTGCCTACTGGCTTTTGCATAGCGAAACACTTTATGGACTTTAGGAATAAAATAAAAGAATTGGGTAAAAAAAAGTTTTTTTAAAAAAGCATCAAGCATCAATTCTTAGAAAACATCTATCTAACAGTTAGATGTGGCTCAGGGCTGAGGCTACCATTCTGTTTGCCTGAACATGAACATTAAGTGTTAAGTGCAGCTATTAATACACACACAGAGAATATTCAGATCCCCCCACACCTAAACAAGAAACTGAACATTGTTTTCCCTTGAAATCTGCATCCTGCTTACCCTGTGGAAGGGTCTAACATGCCTCACCAGCCAGCAGTCTTTCCAGCTGATTTGGACTCTCAAAGAAGTGAAGCTGTATGAAGAATAATGAGAGGGTTGCCAGTCCTGTCCCATTTTCAGACTCTCTTGACGAAGAGACAGTCTATAGTTTTGTCACTTAAATGACCAGAAAAGTGCAGTGTCACTTACTTTAATTTAAACAGCAAAAGGTGCTCAAGGCTAATGAAGACAAGCTGATGTGTTAGCAGGTTTTCAGACAGTTCCAGGTTCAGAGCAGAAATCAAATGATGACAGCCCTGACTGTGAGGAACGAAAAGTGTAGGCAGATCAATGTAAAAATAGAATTTCTGCAGATATTTGCATTTCCTTTCTCATGGCATCCATGCCTGGAACTCTTCTTCTTATTCTTTAAGCCACCTTTCAAACTTCAGGTGTTTAGAGGTCTTGAAAATATCATCTCTGCCACTTCCCATCTCTACAAAGTCACAGCTGGAGCAGCAAGATGGAGTTGGAAGGTTAAGGAATATCTAGATGGAGATTAAACTGCAAATCTATGCATATAAATGAATACTGTGCTTGAAACTTGAGGAACAGGCCAGGATATTTTACATTATGATTTTTATTTAATAAATTGATGATACCTAAAGGTGTGATGGCCACCTGACAGTGCAATTAACATGACAATTTCTCTGCCCCAAACAGCTTTCAGTGAAGTCACAAAGTGAGAGGCACCACGTAATGTAGAACAGGGAATAAAACAGGACAAGGTGGAGAGTGAGAAGGATGTATGAGTGTTCTAATGACCCCATTATATTTATGTGTAACAACAGTTTGGATTAAACAGGAACCTTTGGATATTTAGGAGAAAAAATGCACATCTTGTAGGACAGCAGATTCCCACAACTGGAACACATGGGAGGTCAAGAGCATCATCCTCATGTTTGCTCTGACCCTGCCTCCAGCAGGTTTTGTTCAGTGCATCCCACTGCTTGTTTGCAAAGGGATAGCAAACAGCCATTCTCTGAGCACTTATGGTTTTATAAACTTCTATCATCCTCTTCAACCATCTCTTGTCTAGACTGAAGACTCCCAGTCTGTACATTGCTTCTGTTTATCCTAGCTCCTTTGTCAGCTCTTTATATGGTTCTGCTGTATTCTTGTTCTCTATAAAAATGGTCTTGACTCTTGTCACTGTGTCATACTAAACCTGACTTTACATATTCAAATTCTTCAAAAGTTTCTTTCCCATAATAGATATTCTAGTTGCTGGGTGCAATTCCCACATCTCCCTGCCAATCCTTTTTCAGAACTGGTGGCATATTAGCTGCTCTCTGCCATTTTGGTGGTTTTGAATGAGAGGTAATACAGAACAGTCATTGAATGAAAAGAGAATAGGTAAGATGGACTTTAAAGCAGCATGCAAAAATCTCCACTAGAAAAATCCTGGTCCTATGAGGGCTCTGCAGACGGAAAAGAACCTTAAATTTTTCAGATTCTGAGGAAGAGAATGAGAAAGTTATTCCCCTTTCCCCATCCATCCCCCTCCTGGCTCCTTTGTCTTGAGGCAACAGCCCAATTCTATCTTGTGTTTCACTTCTGCAGTTCCAACATAAAGTAGAGGCGAATCATAGAGTTGTACCAAAATGACTGAAGGAAAATATTTCCACATGGTCAGATTTTCTTTTGCTCAAGCCAGTGTCTGTGCAATCACCAAGGGAAAAATTTATGAAGATCTATAGGTGTTTCCATCTGGCAAACATGGCTGGGTTCCTGTCCACACCTGTAAGAAGCCAGTGAGATTACATCAGCCTGGGGGACAGTGCACAGAATAATTCAGCTTCAGGAGCAGAGCTTTCATCTGAAACTGAGCTGTTCTAGGACTTCCTCCAAGTTTTGTAAGAGAAATGTTGGCTTTTAGGTAAAAAGAGGCTGTTCCACACAATGTCTTCCCTGGACAGGTGAATTCCTCTTCCTTGGGAATGAGATGCTGATGTTGCTCACACCATAGTCACTCACTGCTCTGGCAGTGCTGCCAGCTGGACTACAGGGGCTGCTGACCTGAGGAGTATCAGCCCCACCACCCACAGCTGCAGTGACTACAGGGTCACCAGGATGAGGGGCCTGGAGAGCACTGAGAAATCCCTGGAACTAGAGGGAGGACAGTGCAAAAATGGAAGGGGGAATGGAGTTTGAAATGCAGAGGAGAGAAAAGACAGGTCCAGAGCAAAGCAGGGGAACGAAGCCAAGCTAGAGCAAGATGGGGATGAGCCAAGTGCAGCAAAAGCCAAGGAGCTCCAAGAAGCCATTGTACTGCAGCCAGGATCAGCTGAAGCCCTCTAAAGGAGGCTTTGCTCCCAGAAACCCTGAGAGTGCTCTGCCATGCATAAGGACTGCTGCCCCTTCCCACTCTCTGGGAGGGGAGCTGCAGGTGAGGCTTGCAGTGATTCTGACTCTGCCAAGCAGCCCGAACTGAGCAGTGCCAGTGCTCCCACACTGTGTGAATGAACTTCGTGAAAAACACACAGCACAGCTGCTCCTTGAGGGAATTTGGAAAAACAACATCAGAATCCCCTCTCCAGTTCACGTTGGGCTTCTGTGCTGGCCTGTGTCCTAGTCACACATAAAAGGGCATGCTGCACTTCTCAGTGTACACGAATTGGTTTTCTAAGCTCTGAAGAGGTTTGGGAAGCCACTCAGGGTTCCTATGGTGTTCCTCTGCTCCCACAGCTGTTGTTACCATACCTACAGCTGCAGTGGCAGAGCAGTAGTTGTGTTTCCTCTCTCATCCACTTCCAGCAAAGTCAAACCAATTTAGTTACAGAAGCAAGGCCACAGGCAGGGACTTTCTTCCAAATTCAGCTGAAGAGATTTCTACCTTCAGATGTCCTATCCACTTCCCCAGCCAAGTCTCAGTGGTGGAAGGGATTGAGACAGCTCTAAATCACATCCGACAAACTCCAAGCACCTGCTCACAGTGCTCAGCCTGTTTCAGACTTGTGAGTGGACACAGTATCTTACAATGAAGGGGGAGAGGTGAGGATAAAACAACCTCAGATTTCAGGTACAGAAATCTTTCTTCATCCCTGACACAAAAGGAGCTTTTCAAAGGCAACTACGAGGGAAAACCAAAACATTTGGAGTTCGGTCCAGCACAGGATGGACTAAATATGTGTGACCTAATCACTGTGTTTCACTTGAAGCAAAATAAGGCACAGTCTCATGAAGAAACTTCTTGGCACTGCACAGAGCTTTCCTTCAATGTGATGCTGAGCAGTTGCTGGTGGCAGCATTTGGTACAGCTGGAACTGGCCAGGCTGCCTAGTCATACCCTGATTCTCCTTTTTACTCTATCCATTTGACCTGCTAAAATAAAGCTATTTAGAAATTCACTACGTTAAGAATTGAGGGTCCAGGGAAGGAAGGGAAGAAACCAAACATTTTAATTAAAGAAAATAATACTCTTCTGCAGGGTAACAGAAGGCTCAGCACTGAGATATAAACTGTTTTGGTCCAAGAACAGCAGACACGTAACTCCTCATGACACACACCTCATTACAGCTGACAGAACTACAACATGCCTGAAGGTGGTCACAGCACAGACAACAAACAGAAAGGACTTCATCATCTTTAATACACAGGCAAAGCCTACAGAGACCACAATGTCATGTCTCAGTGTAACTGGGTAAGTTGCCACAGACATATGTTCATTTTAGAGACAAAAACCAGCTGCATGTGTCTCTAGGGCACTGTTCTCCAAAATTATATTGTGGGTTACACTTGGCAAATTCTGATTTAAAAATCAAAGCAGGTACATTTTCCCTCCACTCTAACATCAAGTAACAGATTTACTGAATTGAGCCGTTACTGGCAATCCAGCAGATGTGAAAAGAGGGTACTTTTAAAAAAGATACAGAACAGACCAATACATCAGACACAGGCCCCGAATTTCATCAGTACATTGGGGCATACATGCTTGCAACATGAACTCCATAAAGCTGTATTTTATACAGCTGCATTTTAAAAACCACTGGTCAGGTGGCTCTCCTCAGGTGTCTCCAGGATTCAGTTCAGTAGATTGGCAGCTACACAGTCGCACAGATTTCTCTTTTCCACCTGAAGAAGCAGAGTTTCTGTCTATAAGAGGGAGGAACAACATCATCAAAAAACAAGCATCAGCATTGTAAAACTAATTCACTCCCAAAGAAAACTCCATTTTATTTTTTAATCTACAATTTGGAATTAGTGGTATGAGATGAATTTTGGGGTAAAAAAAAGCAGATTTTTTTTTTACTGCTCTGCAAAATGATTTTGCTTTTGTGGGATTAATTGGCATACCAACATAGCACTACTTCCTGTGACATGGAGAAAGTTATTTTTCTTTCCTGCAATCTTACTTCAACAGCACAAACTGGAGCATAAGCTTGGAGGTTCATTAGAGGCTTACCACCCCACCCACCCCTGTACCCCCAAAATCATGTCAGAAATTTTATTTTACTTAAAAACAGACTCAAAATTTAAACTTAGAATATTACAGCCTGGATCCACTCTCAGGGAAGAAATTAACTTCTTTAACTTCTCCTGTTTCACTGATAATACAAAAATTCAGTTGTTACTGATAGTATGCTTTGGAGCCTAAAACAGACAAGAGATGCCAAGCTGGCATGGAGCCATCCCAGTTCAAAAACATGATGAGATTCCTGGCTTCTTTAAGGAAAGAAGTTCAAACTGGTGAAAGCAGAGGTCTCTGGGTTCGTCAGTATCAAGAGATCTCTGTTGCCCACAGATCCCTGCTTCTGAAGCAACAAGGGTGGATTGGAGACTTCTGAGAGCTGGAGCTGGGAATGACCAGAAAGGCCCGCATCCTCTCAGCCTAGTTGTGTGAGAAAGGGCTGAGGACCAGGGAAAGGCAGCAGGGCTACATAAGGAAATTTTGGAGTCCTTCCTCTCTAGCACATACACACACACACACACTTGGGTTTTCTTGGCTGTCTGGAACAATTGTTGCTTCAGCAGATGCATGATGGAGCATGTTTGACACCAACATCATAGCTCCACTTCAGTTTGCCTATCATGAGCTGAAGCTGTACCTGAGAATTAGCCTGATCCGAGAGGACTTCCCCCTTATTGTCATGGGACACAGTAGCTGTGGGAAGTCTACTCACCAGATTGATCCCTACTGGTGTAGGCAGCTCCATATAAAAAAAAAAGGCATTATGAAGACTACCAGCTCTAAATGCCAATCAAACCCATCCTTAATCTGCCTGATTTGAGATTTTCGTATGAGATGGAGTTGCCTGTGATTAAAGGCTGTGTTTTAAAAGCTGTGTTATATATTGACCCACATCAGCAAAGGCACTTAGAGCAGAGCTGGGCTGAAGCATCCTGCTCTCCACTTGCCTTCTTAGCGCAGGAAAAGCCATCTGCTGCTCAGGCTTCCCCCCGCCCCAGATGATAAATCTCAGGAAAAACCACAGCCCTGTGGTTTTATATTAAATCAGGTATCACTTTTGATTGTTTCAGCCGCCCTGCAAAACTGAAAAGATCTGATCAGACTTTGCTAATCATTGAAAAGACACTCAATCACCACCTTTTCACCACCTCTTTGACACCATTTGCAATGGTTTGCATAAGGGAAGTTGACAGCATGCCAACCATCTCCAAGATGCTCCATCTTTGGAGCTGAGCCCCAAGGCTGCTCACCATCTTATATATCTTTAATAATATTTTCAAGCCTTTCTTTTTATTTTCAGGGACACATCTAGCTTACTGTGCTTTAAACATACTAAATAACCACTGACAGTTGATAAAGCAATAAAGACCAACATGAATGCTAGTAAATACAGCTTTGCTGACTGTTCTGTGAGTGTCATCACAGAACTGTTTGCACATAGATTTGTTATTATTGCCTGGTAGGTTAAAGCCTGTTCTAAAAAAAAGAAAACCAAACCAAAACAGCACCAACCAACCAACCCAAAACTAGGGAAAAAGAAAAACAAACGCAAGCCAAAACCATGAAAAGGAATCAGATTTCAAACCTACAAGAAAAAGATATTAAGTTCCAGCTAAAAATGCAGTTACTGATCTCTTTAAAGTTGTAATGCAACGTCCACTGGTTAACTCTGAAAAACGGGATGGAGTTCTGAAAACAAGTGCAGACTTTGAGTGAACTGTGTAGCCCATGGGCTGCATTTGTTTTGCAAGGTTTGTTTTATGGCTGAATCCCTGCTGGGCTCTGTCTTGAGCAGCTTTTAGATGCCACAGGGAGCTGGCTGTGAACTGGCTTAACAGTTGTGGTGGGAGCAGCTCCCTCCCAGCAGCACAAGACCCCTCTCCCCAGTTCATGATCACATACGGCACTTGGGCTGAGTGGTGAATCACAGATATCCCCAGAATATATTGCCCAGAGTTAGTTCTCACTGCCAAAACAACTATTCCAGCCTGCAGCCTTCTCTGAGGGGCCAGCAGCAACAAAAAACAGGACAGAGAGGGGTAAACAGATCTGGTATGTGTAGAAATCAGCCTGTCAGAAGTGGTTTGTGACCCTTCTCATACAGCCAGCCTGACAATTAGTAGGGAATCATCACATCAGCGTAGCTTACAAATACAGCTAGTTTTGGAAAAGGAAGGAGATCCAGTCTATGCCCTTCATAAAAGGGTTATGTAAGGCTATAGATGGTCTATGCTGGAGTCAGTTTGCTTTGAGACACCATGTAGAGTAACCCAGGGCCAAATGAAGTGTGAAAACTCTTGAGCTGTGCAATAAAACCATATACAGGCTTCCCCTGTACAGAACTGCAGGGTAAGATGTGCAGGAGGAATTAAATGAGAATTTTCTCTCTAAGCTTTTGGGAATCCCTCCCCCTCCAACACAGTTAGGAGCTGCTTAGTCATCATCTAACAATCTTGCCCACAAACAAAGGAGAGTTTTTCAAGGAAATCAGTGTCTCCAGTGGGAATATTAACAAAGGGAATTGTATTTTCAAGGACAGAAATACTTGCCCCACAAAGTAGCAAAACAGACTAAAATAGTCAAATGTGCAATATATAGATATATATATGGCTGAAAGCAATGATCCTAAAACCCTCAGTTTGCATCAATTTGGGCCACAACTGAATAATAAAAGTAAGAGTTAAAATATCATAGAAGGCAGTTCCAAGAAGTCCTCAACTGTTAATTATTCCCATGTCTTTTGAAGATGTAGGCAGAATTCCTAGCTTAATGACTGGAATAGGCCTGTTCTAGTCATGGGGATCTGAAGGATTTCAATATGGATTCAATTATTTAGATTTTAAAGTGATAAGGAAGTGATAGGTTTGTTTTCATGAGAATATATCACATTTTCAGGCTTCCTGTCAAATCTACAAGTGTGAAAGCCAATAATAGGACATTCATCTCAACTGACTTTTTTCTATCCTCATTTTATCTCTTTGGCTGGCTTTTGTTTTTAATAAGTATTAAAACACTTGCTATCTTTTGGGTTCTTACTGCTACTCCTGCTTTGGATATCTGTGTTTATAAAGTTTTTCTCTTGGTCTGCAAGCTGAAGGTTTCATAAAGGTCACTGCCATAGCCAGACACTCAGAGAAAACTTTAAGAGATTTTGCATCAAGATGTAGAAAATCTGGTGAAAAGTTCATAGGTTTGTATAAGGAAAAGGTGTGCTAGAACCACTTTACAGCACAATCTGAACATCTTGTTTGGCCTGTATACAGTGCTCAGCAGATTCATTAGCAAGATTTCTTCATGAAGCCCAAAATATATTTGACCTGTAATTATTGAACAGATTTTGTTTAGCTGTAAATGTGCTACATACCAATCTGGTTCTGCTGGAATGTTTGTTTCTTTTTTTTGTAGAATGTCACAATTCAAGGTATATTTGTTCATGCACTTGCATTTTCACCTAAGCATCAAGGACCATTCCTCAAAGACAACAGTTCACAGGCTTTGACCTGGGAACAACCTTGACCATAGATCAGAAAAGCAGAAAAGTTTCAGTGCCTTCTGTTGAACAATCTGTGCAGGAGTGTATCTATAGCACTTCAGCTAAAGGGTACACAGGAGGTGGGGACAAAGCCACCCTCCTGGGACACCACCATCTGACAGCAGCTGGGACGCAGGTAGGCACAGATTGCAGGCTGCAGCAGCAAGAGACAGATTCAACATCCCCCACAGAAGGAAGGTACCGACCCTGGCAAATTCTGCACACCGACTGCAAGCCAAACAAGTTTCATTCCCTATGCTGTTCTACTTTGTGGCATTTTTCATCATTATGAAATCAGAGAAATGTAAAAACTCTCTACGGATGATGTTTTCTCCCTTAGCCTCTCCCCACGGATAAAAGCATGTGCAGGGAGTATTTTATTTTAGTAGGCTTTTTGTTTGAGCTGGGTCTTTTTTTTTGGGTAATAAATGTAAGTTATATTCTCACCTATAAGTTATATACTCCCCCTGACGTAAAAACAACAGTGTGTGCTCAGCATTTGGAATGAGAAGAGCAGCACTAATGCTATAATTCAGCAAGAGAAGGCTAGAGGGCAGAGGATAGTCAGTTCACACTTTCCTATACTTCTTATTGTCCCTGATACCCCAAAGCAGAAGAATTCCACAGATTATTGCACGGAGAGGTGAAATGTAATTAACCAGCCTCACCTTAGAAGACAGGACAGTACAGTTCACTGAGTGTGCAAAACGCATCCACCTTATCTGCTTTTATCCACAGCATTTTTTTTTATATTGAAAAAAAATTAAAAAGAAGACATTTAATGTTTCCTTACCCTTGTGTCTAGACTATATGCCGTCTTCTTTAAATCCTGCAGAGCTCTCTGCATGAACTCAAAGGCATGGCAGTCAACACAGGGGCGGCCTAGGAGAGCATTTAGTAGAGCACTTAGTAGAGAATCGTGACTACATGGCATGAAGAATTAACTAGAAGGATTAAACAGTGATTTTGAGCATCAGAAAGAGCTACAGGAAAGAGTCCACAGAGTGAGTACTGATGCTCTTGAACAACCCAAGTGATTGTAAATGGTCCACTATGATTGCCCACCCAGTCTCTCAATGATAAAAGAATTACTTCAAATTTACAATAATATTTTTCTTCCTGCCATATTGCTGTTCCACTTTTCCTTCCACAGATCATTGTATATAAAAAAAAACCCCATTAACTTGAGCCTTTTGCTCCAATAAACCTGAGCATATTCTCAACCTTATCTTCACATTTTCCAGAAATTATGTCTGAAAATATGAACCTATTCCTTAGAAAAATCTTGTCTCCTAATCTAACAAATGTGAACTCTAAGTATAAAACTAATGGAATAAAACTGACTACAATACCTCAAAGACAGACCACTTCAGCCTCTAACTTTGAATACGATACAGCTTTGTCCAAACAAACACCCAGTTATTAGTGGGCATTGCTGATAAGCAGAACTGCTGCAATCTGGATTTATTGGAGTGCTTAAGAGAGTGTTCCCAGATTGAGACACCCAGACTGAAGGCCACAAGGCTTGCTTTGCCTTGATCACCATGTAACACAGATCTGTGCCCTAACAGACAGCAGTACTGAGACAGAGCAAATACAGATACGACAAAACATTTTTGAATCATCAGGCCCTACATCTGTTCTCATTTGCCTCTTGGTGCCTGTGCCTTGCTGACAACTTCACCGGAAATACTACACAAGTGAGAAATTCTGAGCCCAGGTTTAGTTTGCTCTTTGAGGTCTGGTGTGAATGAAAGGATGAAATCTAGACCAATGTTGGAAAATCCTGCTGTGTCTGTAAGCCCATTTTGCAAACACTTGGTGTTGGACTGTACATGCCTCTCACACGCTGGAGAATGAACTTCCAGCTCATGATCTGAGTGCTAACCAGCAACCAGGAACTCTGTCTGCTGGAGAAAGGGAGCCTGCCAAATTCCTTAACAGGCTAAGAAAAAATAAAGAAGAAGACATAAAAACCCCACATTGAGCAGTATTAAAGACCTGCTCCATCACTGTTGTTCCATCACCCAACTTCAGTGTTACTATATTTACACTATACAAACAGAGAAGACAGCAGTTTTTCACATCAATGACTCGATGCAAGGACCTGTCATTATGTTTATAATGTAAAATAAACTCAACACAGATCAGCAAAGGAGAATTAGGTGGTTGAAGGCCACAAGACTAGGTGTTGACAAAATGCTTTCTTGGCATCTTCATTGTGAATTTTTAAAATAAAAATTCATGACTTAAAGACAGCAAACATACTCAAGAATGAAATACAATGAATGGTCAATGTCAGCTGAAAAAGAACAAGTCTCAATAATGACTGAAAAGCAAACAAGGTGATTGCTGGCATAGAAAGGGCTAACACAATGAGAGGGCTGTGCAAAAGAAAAGGTGCAGAACAGTGGCAGATTTCAGCTACAAGCAACACAGCAACAGCCAGAAGACAAGGATAAGAGAGTGAAGAGCTTTGGATGCAGGAGCAAAAGAGCACTGGTATGTTACCAAGTTGTGGTTTTAAAACAATGTATGCAAGACATGTCCAAAATAGTTTGAATTATTTGGACAAACTTCAAAGTCCTACTGCAGAAGAGGCTGTAGGAGAGGACTGCAGGGTACATACTTTCAGCTGGTATGGCTGTTCCTGCTTCTTGGTCAGCTCTAACAGGCTCCGTAACAAGTAGTGCAACCACAAAAACTAAAGGAACTGTAACGACGGCTCTTCTCAGAAGGCAGGGTGCCAGCATCTTGGGGCTGGGTGCTTCTCTGTTTGTCAAGAGACATAAAAAAGTTAGTGAGGAACACTACAGATACACAAGGGTTTTGTTACAAAGAAGTTAATGTTCCGGATGGCTAAAGCACTGTCGGTCTTCCTGTGAAAGAAAACAAAATAGCAGAAGATCTAGAGCATGGACAAAAGTTCTCTGTACCTTTTCAGAGTGTACATAAAACTCAACTGGGAGAGAACATCCCTACACAAGATAAGAAGTCCCTAGAGTGTTCTTGGTTTCATTTGAAAGCCAGGATGCCAGCAACTTTGCTCGCTCTTGTGACTTTTCTCTAACTACACAGTCACAGACATTGATCTGGAGTCACTGTTAGACTTTGAGATCAAAACTGTCAGGATTACAGAGCTGGCTGAAAACAGAACCTGGAAACAAGGTCTTTGGCCTCTGCTTGCTTTACTGATGCATCATCTTTTCACAAGTATAATACCTAAAGGTAACCATTACCATTACACAGCACACTGATTATAAAAACTTACTCCTTAATTGAAGTAGATGAAGGAAAAGTCTTTTGTTAAACCTCCACAAATTCATAGGTAGAACTTCTAGTGATAAACACATCAAAACTCTTTGACCTTCTGTTTCCCCTCCTAATCTGGGCTTCAAGCCATTATTTGCAGCCATCCATTTGTTCCTGAACACCACAGCCAGGCCACACCACGCTCTGAGGTTGGTACAACCTGGTCCAGCAACAGTTTCCCTTCACAAAGAGGCAAGTTTTTAAATAAGTTTCAAATTAAGTATTTTCTTGACCCAACAGGTAAACTGTTTGGATCGAAAGGGACTGGCTCAAGTTGCAGCTGCTCGTTAGAGATTTCAATCCAAGGATTCTGGCCCACTGCTAGGGAGGTCCTTAGCTCAGTCAAGTTTACCTTTCATTCCTGTACATCAAAATGGAAGAAAGAAAGAATTAAATAAGGCTAACTTAAGTCAATACAATAAAACCACATGAAAAATCTCTTCAGCTAAACATGGGAAAGCAGGACAACATTCTGCCTCTTTCTGATTTTTAAGTTGGTGCTTACTGAGCAAAGGATGTTGCATAAGAGCATCAGATCTCCATGTACTGAATGCAAGAGTACAGCACTCCCCAGAACAGATTGTATTTCACATTTAGAAAGGCAGTAGGGGGAGGCAGGAGAGGGAAGGGTTTTTCCCATTTTGCCACAAACAGAACAGAACAAGACTGCTCTTCTGTATATGCAATCCACCTTTTCAGACACAGCTAATGTGAAGCTGTAAATTCTGCACAAACATTTGCAGCCTGTGCAAATCAGTAATTCACCCAGGAAAGGGGCAGCATTATACACATCCCCTTCCTGTGCACCTCAACCTAAACACAAGAGAAGGGAATGGTTCAGAAGCAACACACAAACATGTATGTGTAGAGTCACAGATATATTTGAGCACAAAAAGATCTGGTAATGTAATTTCTATACCCTCATATTTGGTTCCTGTTCCACCCACTATTTAGATCTGATGTGATCCTTTCTCTTATTTCTACAATCCTTAAAGTAAAGGGATTAAAATCACTACAAGCGGCTTGGGCTTTCTTCTGTTTTAATTAATGGCGATCTGCAATGAAAACAAGTACAATCAAAAATACCAGTCTTTGCAATAGGATGCAGCAGAGTGTCTCCAAGTTACAGTAGATTAGGACAACACCAGCCTCTTCTGGAAGCACCTGATGAAGAAGCCTCCTGGTCAGTAGGAGCAGAGCCTATTCTCATAGTTGATTATGAGTACTACAAAGGTTCAACAAAACAAAGCAGACACACTGTTAAACTTTTTTTGGGTACCTTACCCATCACCCACCCCAGAGCCAGCTCAGCTTTGTATGTGAGCCCCACTACAAAACAACTGCTCCTCTAGTGCAGCAATCATCTTAAATCACATCTAACTCCTGCCTCTTAGTTATTCCGTGGGAATTTGCAAGGAATAATCATGACAGGCTTCAAGGGTGGTCTCTCTCTGCAGTACAACTGGGAACAGAGACAGATCTGTGCGTGGACTTCTGTGAAAGAGAAAAGTCACCCCCTTTAACAAAGGAAAAAATATCAGTACCTGATCTTTCTCTTGTCTTTGTGATGGTTTCTTTGAAATGGCCGCTGCAAACTGCTAAGAGAACAAGTGCAGCATTTCTGAGCATGTGCACTGTCTCTTTTTAACCTTCGCTGAAAGAGGTTATTACTATGGGGAGATTTCTGCCATGGCAACAATGCAGAGCACTGCAGCACGCAGCACAGATTTAAAGAGGCACAGGCTGTGTCTCCCAGGTCTGGGGAAGGATGTTTCTGCTCTGACATGCAAGATCCAGCAGTGACTCATCTGCTCTGGTAAGGTTTTTAAAGCCAGGCCATTTGATTAATCTCTCTTGAAGTCCGCTGAATGGTTTTCCTGAAGTCTGAGCAGCTGGATGTGGTGCCTGGTTTAAGCAACTTGCTTCCCTAGTGCCTGAAAATAACCATGACAAACTACAGCTGCTTTATGAGAAATGGGGACAGACCATGGGACTGCACTCAGGAATTGTTTAGTGCCATTTGAATGGTTCTGAATTACAGGGGTCATAAGCACTCCTGCCTGCTCTCCCAGGTGTTTCTGTGATTCCAGTCCCAGGGCTGCCAGGCGTAGCTGCAGCCACTAAAACTCTGAGTGGGAACTTGAGCCCAAACTCAGAACCCCTCTTTTCCAGCCTGCACCTCTGTTCCCCTTTTAATGGCCTGTGAGCTGCACTCCAGGACAACGCTGACAGCAGTTGTTCTGAAAGCAATAATACAATGGAGTGCAGATGATAAAAGTGATTTTGTCAAAGCAAAGCTAAGTTCAGGGATTGCATCACCCCCCAAAACCCACATTTCCCATCACAAATTAGACACTAGCAGTGCTTGTTTCAGAGACAATGAGCCCAGCTGAGGGCAGGCACAGCACTGAGGAGTGTGCACAGACCTTCAAAAGGACTCTGCACTGTGCTTGCTACAGATGGTTCAGAGGAGACTCAATTTTCAATGATTTCATGGTGAAAGTTGGGGGTATTCTGTGCCCAGGAAGGTCAGGCACATAGCCTTTTTTCTTCCATGAGCAGAAACTCCTTCTCAGAATTATGACTGAATGGCTGGCTAACATTTTTCTTTTCAACATGCTCTATAACCTGTCTCTCCTGTACAGCCCTAGAGGAACAGTTTGTTCCCATTAATCCAGGTAAGTAAGTAAGAAGCTAAAATTTCAGCTTGTTCAGTGTGTAACTATGCTGCTGTATGAAGCTACAGCATCCATGAGCAGAGTCAAGAGGGGATTAATTATAGTACTGCTATCCTTATACATCACAAAAACAGAAAGCAGGGGAAAATAATTTTTAGAGACAGTTCTTTTGGGAAAACAAGGCTTAGCATTGCAGAGATAACTATTTGGTCTGAATTAGGATCTGCCTATGCACAAATTACAAATGCAAAACTTTATTCATGATCACTCTCCGCCCTCTAATCTCACATTTTAGCTTCTCTTCCTGATAAATAACATAGATATTCATATAGACACACACACACCACCTGTCCCCCTCTCTCTATATACGGCTTTTCTTAGCCTGATCATTCCCAGTAAATCTGTTCTCCTGAATCCTGTTCTTTCTCTATCACAACAGTAACCAAGCAGCCAGCCCTGGTACCTTGGGTGTTATCACCGATTCATTCTTCTAGACCCATGCAATGGGCTTCCGATTCCACTAAATAAAATTTTAAAATCTATTTCTGCCATTCTCAGATGCCAAATTGCTTGTTCTAAGCATCCCATACCACGTATTGGAATGTCTCTTCTTTAGTCTTGTCTTAGATCTATTTATCCTGCAAGGAACAACTTCCATTTCAATGTTTTAAACACATTTCCTCTTTATTCACTTCTCCCCACTCTGCACTCTGTTAAGCACCAGTTTTTCTCTTCATTGAAGCTAAAATTTTCTTAACTGGAAAATATCAGTTCACCAAGGAGGAAGTCTTCTGTATAGGAGGAAGAAATTCCATTTCATGATATTTTTCATAGAACCATAGAATGTCCTGAGTTGAAAGGGATCCACAATGAACATCAAAGTCAAACTCCTGGTCCTGCACAGGAACCATCACCGAGAGTCACACCATGGTCCTGGGAGCATTGTCCAAGCAGATCTGGAACTCTGTCAGGCTGGTGACCATTTACATAGGGAGCCTTTTCCAGTGCCCAACCATCCTCTGCGTGAAAAACCTTTTCCTGATATCCAACCTAAACCTCCCCTGACACAACTTCAGGTCATTCCCTCGGGTCCTGTCACTGTCACCACAGAGAAGGGATCAGTGTCTGCCCCTCCTCTTCCCCTCATGAGGAAGTTGTAACTGCAATGGGGTCTCCCCTCAGTCTCCTCCAGGCTGAACAGACCCAAGTGCTTTCAGCTGCTCCCTGTATGGCCCCTCCAGACTCTCACCATCTTTGTGCCCTCCTTTGGACACTCTCTAACAGTTTAATATCTTTCTTATATTGTGGTGCCCAAAACTGCCCCCAGCACTCGAGGTGAGGTCACCCCAGCGCAGAGCAGAGCAGAACAATCCCCTCCCTTGCCCGGCTGGAGATGCTGGGCCTGATGCCCCCCAGGACATGGTTGGCTCTCCTGGCTGCCAGGACACACTGAAGACTTTTGAATTTTTGAAAGCTTTGAAACTTTTTATTTGGAAAATATTTTGAAAAATATTATTTTAGCAATTTTCAAATTTTGATAATTTCCGGCTTTCTGCTTCAGAATTACTTGGTTTTTAAAACTAAGCTTAACACAGTAAAAATACATTGCATAGTCTGTTCATGGAATTGCAGAGTGGGAACAGCTCTCATGTTAAAGATACTGAGGCACAACCCCAACAGAACATTACAACCCCAACAAAATCTTTCCCTCATGCACAAAGCACAGGTCACACAGATGCTAGTCCAAGGGCACCTGAAAATTTGAAGTACAGACCAGGGCTGGAACTATACAGCACCTGCACAAGACCCTCAGTGGTGATTTCACTGGTGTGTCCAAAGTTGCAGTGGTGCTCATGAAGCACCATGGGCTGAGCGGGAAAAGTGACATTTGCGTGAAAGCTGGAACAACTTGACTCCCCAGCTGCCCTTGGGGATCATTCATGAGCAAAGCAGAGAGAATTTATAGCTTCTTTCTATAATGAAGTCAAACACAATAGATTTTTTTTCAAGATCCTTACCAGCTAAGAAATATCAAAGCACTGTTACTAAGATTTCGTTTTTTCATCTTGATAGCACATGTCTTGATACTATAAATATTTTGGTGGGATTGGGAGAAAATCTTGAGCCTTTACTTCTAAGTCTCTTCACTGCTTAGTCTCTCCTCGACTCTTAAATCTAATACCCTGTCACTACAGAAAACTTTCTTCCCTCGCTAAAGATAACAGATTCTGTCATTTCTCCTGGAGACACTTTTATGTTTTCTCACAGCCTGTCCTCTAAATCATGGTAAAAATCTTCCCACAAGGTACCATCTTGTCTTCTATCAACTACACTTTTATGCTTTACCTCTGCCACGAATCCGAGGAAGCAGAGACTGGGGATGAATGTGGTTGGGGCTGTGGATGCCATACAAATGTGTTTGTCATACCAGTATGTCCCTGCCTCACACCTCTGGCTGTGTCCCCCTTGTCACCCCTGTAATCCTGGGCTGTGATAACTCGAGGCAGGGCTGTGTTTGTGCTTGTTGGCACAGTGCTACAAGGCTGGAGTGCTGATAGAGGCCTCCAGGCACATGTGATGAATATTAATAAAGTCAAACTACCTAAAGCTGGTCTCATTCTCCCACTTTCCGATATATAAGCTATTCATAGAGCAAGCCTCTTATTCTTTTCCTTCCAATGTAAAGCTCTTGGGATGTGTCAGAGTGACCAGATTAAGAAGTGAAGCCTGCCTTTGTTTCCTGAACAGGTCTCGCCTATCTTGGTAGCAGCAAATAATTGCAATTGCTCCTCCTTCCATTTTCCCCACCAGTAATTTTAGGAACAATTTCCTTGTCACTAACTCCAAATCCCACAGTCCCTATCTGTCAGAGTATGAATTGCCTGAAGTCATTCTAGGACCCAAAAATCTGGAGTTTCAGCACAACACTAAGGCTGGGCTCACATCCAAGTCTGACTTTTCCTCATAGATCTTAGGGAGACCTGCACTGTCAGAACCACTTACTGCTTTTTGGATGAGATGCTAAATTGGGGTCATATCTTCCTGCATCTCTCTGGGAGCTGAGAAGCATCTAAAAATCCCATGGTGATGTTCAGGAAGGGTCATTAACTGAGATCCTTGGCTTGCACTCTCCCTCTGCACCCTGCTGCACACACATCTTTGGGGAAAAAAAGCTGTGATCCAAGCTGTGCTTGAGCTATTTCAGGGTACATAAGAGTTGCAACTTTAACTAGTTCGCAAATTCCACAGGGATGTCTTGAGTACTCTGCAGCAATTAAATATCCAGGAACTTGAATGAACTTTGAACGAGAGGGGGACAAACCTCTTACTTCCCAAGCTTCCCTGTCTGGAACCAGACTTCAGAGTCCAGGGGCCTCTTCTAACATGGGAGAGAAGACCTCTCAGCTGAAAAGCAATGCACTGTTAGCCAGTTTCCTTGCAAAGGCTGCTTGGAGAAATAGCAAACGAGGAAACCAACAGAAGTGAGATTGCTAAAATTGGAAGTTTATTGTTGACCTTTTTTTTTCCCCAAAAAAGATGCCTATTAACCAAGGCCTGCATCAGGGCTCTCAAACTACAGAAGTCAGAAGACCCACATCCAGATCCATTATCTGCTTCAGGAATCAGCTCCTTTGCAGCCAAGAGACTAATCCAGAATGATTTTTATGACACCAATACTTGGATCTCATTGAGAATCAATAATTCTGACATTATGATCTCTATGATTTAATAGCTTAAATATGGGTGTGCCTTCATACATTTGTGTTTGAAAACTGCATCTCTAACTTGATTTCATGTTTACAAGGTATTTGCAAGCTGAGGGGTGTGGTTTCTCCTTTTTGCATTTTTCTTCTTTCTACAATGACAGTGCTACAAATTGCAAGCTGGATAGTGCAGTTGCGCTAGCTGTGACTACACAGTTTTCAGCTAAAAGCTTACTCATGTCTGCCTTTAAAATACCTTGTAAATGAATTCCTCATTTGTGATCCTGAGATGTGGCAAATAAGCAATTAAAATTTCATAAGTATCACTATAGTGGCCATAATCTTGGCTGAAATCCAGGAAAACAGACCAGAACCACCACTGTTAAAAGCACGGCTGGTTGGAGTCTAAGTAACTGAGTCAAGAATCAGTGATCACAGCTGGGACAGACTCCCATCCTTAGGAGGTCCAGAACTTGATCTAGGTAGGGATCAAGTTCTAGCATCCACTTAATAACAGATTACAATCCCCAAATCCACAGGCTCATCTAGCTGTCATCTAGAGGGATACACAGTGACCACCAGGGCAGAATGGGTTACTTGTTCCTTGGAGAACTTAATTTTTAACTGTTGGCAAAAAAAAAGTGTAGGTCTACAACTCTCAAAACAACAGATTATGCTCAGATTAGTTTGTAGTAGCAACTACTGTTGACCTGTGTTAGCACCTCCAATGCTGTCCAAATGCCCTGTAGGGCATGTCCCACGCAGCAGCTGATTGCCTTCCTGTGCTCTGACATCCAGTCTCATTTTCTGAGCAATGTGTCCTTTCATTCCTATCACCCAGGGAAATATCTCTGCTTTCTTCCACACTCATGCTCTCGATTTTGTTATTATTGGGTTTCACTGCACATAGTTGTAACCCACGAGTGAATGCAGAAAGAGTGGCACTTAAATATCTCATGCCCCAGCAGTATCAAACTCATAAAACACAATCCTGCAGCTCTGAGATTATGCAGAATGTACTTTAAGAGAGCTGAGGACAAATCAATCTTGTTCAGGACATTTGTCTGCACGAGTAGCTTCAGAAGAAATATGGTGAATGCAGAAGTCTGACCAGAATTAGAAAATGCTACAAAATCTTCCTCTCAATAAAAGCCTTTCAATAATTGGCAACCACCTGGGAGGTTGAAATGCTGAAATTTTCCACTGAAATGCTTCTTTTTCTCTTGAATTTCTCATCTTCACATCTACCCACTTAAAAAGCAACACAAGCCCCTACCATGGGGAAAAAAAAAAAAAAGTGTATCCTAAGGAGTTGAGGATGTAGAAGGAAAACAAATAAATATACCATGGTGAGAGGTGTATTAAAAAATGCTAAAACAGATGGCATTTCAGTATGTAAAGGAGGCTTACAAGAAAGAGGGGGACAGACTTTTCAGCAGGGCCTGTTGTGATAGGACAAGGGGTAATGGTTTTAAACTGAAAAAAGGGTAGATTTCACTTAGATATAAGGAAGAAAAATTTTTATGAGGATGGTGAAACACTGGAAAGAGTTATCCAGCGAGGTGGTAGATGGCTCATGCCTGGAAACATTCAAGGTCAGGTTGGACAGAGCTCTGAGCAGATTGATCTAGTGGAAAATATCCCTGCTCCTTGCAGGGGAGTTGAGCTAGATGGCCTTTAAAGGTGCCTTCCAACCCTTTGATTCTACGATTCCACGAACTACAAAGTCTTGCTCACTTTGTCATGTCCCATTACCATGATTTCTGTGGATTACTGGTTTTAGAAATGTAGACCTCAGCAAATCAAGAAAAAGGTGATTTTCACTGTTGTGGTGGAACCCAGAGCTGTCAGGACACTGTAAGCAGGTCTGTCCTGATAGGTGAATGTGCCTGCCAAACCAGCCAAACACCTCTTCCAAAATTCAGCACTGCCTGCGTGGGAGTTGGACAGGAGCTTATACAATTTTAATAGCTTGAAACAGTGCTTATGCTTAAAATCAGGAATGGGTTATTTACAGTGCAGCCAAATTTTCAAGGTGAGCAGGAAGAGAACTCTCAGAAAATATTTTACCAGGTGCTTAGAGATGTGAACAGGACAGTGTGGCAGTTGAGAGAAAGGGAAAGAAGTATCTCAGCTAAGCACTTCCTTTTCTTACTTAGCCTCTGCTCCTTTCATATATTGCTCTTTTCTCTTAGATAACTTCTGTTGTAATTACTCATTCTCTCTCTTTTAGTTCTTTTTCCCCCTTTGACATCTTTTGTTCTCTCAGCCCCTGACATTCCCGCAATCCAATGCTCAGCTGCAGTGTTTGAATGCTGACTCTTGTTTGGGCACTCAGCTCTCTGAGTGCAGTTTATCAACTCTCCAGAGCAATAGCTGCTCCTGCACATCTCCCCTGCCTTATCCCTCTGCCAAAATGTTGCAGTTCTGTAAAAATATGGCTGGAAGAAGCACAATGGCTCCTTATCCCCTTGTAGTTGATAGTCTGGCACAGTGGATCACAGAGTGCATTGTAAAGGGTATCCTGCAGTGTCACCGAGTGACTCCTCACTTGTTCCATCTGCCAGAACCAGCATCAGCTCGGCTGCCTTGCTGCTCCAAACACAGCTACAGCCAGACTGTAAACAAAGACTGAGGTGAACATAAAACAAAGAGAGACTCTAGTTCTTAAAAGTCATGTAACCACTCTGAGAACTCCAAACATGCTTGGGAATCTCTCAAAATACTGTGGAGCTAGTGGGTGGCACAGGTTCCCTGAGATCAGTCAGTAATCCAGCATGGGTGCTGGGCCTGCGCTGAGTCAGTGTGTATCAGCTCTTTGGGGACAGCAAGACACAAACATGCATTTTTTAAAAGAAGAATGTTATAGGCAGGGGAGGGCTGAGATAAAAAGCTGCCCAATCCATCTCCCAAAAAATAACAGCTGGCTCCAAGGTGAACAGGAGGCTGTACAAGTGCTGGAAAGGCCCTCACTAGAAGTTCTCCATCTTTTTCACACTGAAACCCATCTTGCCTTTTCTAGAACTTTCCACGTAATTTTGGGGGATATGGGAAATACATGGCAGTAACCACCTGGCTATTTCTCTTCATTTCTTCTGGGTGAGGAGTCTGCAACAGGGAAGACCATCCTGTCCCCAGGAATGTGAGCAGCCCACAGTACCCTCCTGCATTATTTTAGATGCTGTGTTTGAACCTGTGATAATGCAGAAGCTACTTCTCATGTCCACATCCCAAAACTGGAAAGAGCAAGGGAGAGCTCTCGGTTGCATAAATATTTTTCTCTTGCCAAGGAATCTTCTCTGGGCCAGCATCCTGCATTGTTATCCCTGAAAGCAGCATCCTCTCTTCAGAAAACAGGTATCTTTAACTTCATTTCCCACTGCATTCTGGAAATTGCATCAGGAGGAAGAAAAGGAGATTTATGTGAGAGTTAAAAGACCCAATTTTTCGAAGCATAAATTCCTGCAATGTCTAAGCTGACAGTGCACTTGTGATAGGCTGATGTTCCTAACGTGAGCAACCACCTCTCCAGAGTTACTGTCTAGACTAACACGACCCTGAATCACCATGGGGCAATGGGTTCACATCTAGGGAATGTGGCTGTCATATGAGCAGATTTTTTAATAAGCAATTTGAAAGAAATAGTTTCTCAAGACAAAAAAAGGAAAAAATCTCATGGATTTGTATCAACTTTACAATATAGCTGAAGCAAAGAAAGGTTTTCTAGTAGCATTAGATGAAGAATCCTTTTGACAAAGAGGTACCAAGGCTTTCTAGAGTGTTTTAAAAAGCATGCACTATGGAGGTAGACAAATGTAGCTGCAGCATCCTGGGCTGTTAAAGCTGAATTACAGCTTTTGCTGTGATCCTTACTTAACCTCTCCAGTTGCTATTTTTTTCATACACTGTCCTGGAACAGAAATTAATTCAGAGAAAGCACTTGAACCAGAATTTATGCACTGGTGTGAGAACAAAACAAGCCTACCATTCCCTGTTCGTTCCAGTGGTTTTTTTGAGCCTGAAATGCTCCCACTTGGCTCAGCTGCTTTTGTATTTAAACTTGAATGGTTTTGAGTCAAAACTAAAGAACATCTGTTTGGCAGTTTTAAAGCTAGAAGTATTTCACATTTTTCCCTTGATGTGCACAATTTGATTCACTGCCCCGTTACACTGATGCTACTGGAGGGGCTTTATGCATGGTTTAGAAGACAGATTGGTGGTGTGGGACACCCGGGATGGCCCGTGGCAGCCAACAGTGCTGTTGGGCTGGGGCAGGGCCAGGAGCCACAGCCTCCTTACTGAGGCATTTGTGAGAGGCGGTAGCTGTCAGCTTCTGGCTTAAACTGAGTTCTGAGCTCAGCAAGAGCTGCTGCCTTCCAGAGAGGCAAAGTGCCTCCCACCAGCCAACCAGCTGCACGACCTTACTTCTTTGGGAGGCAGGATTGCTGGGTTCCGGACAGGTTTCCCTTCTGAGGAGAGAAAAATGAATCACTTCCAGACCAGCAGTGTAGCCCTCCTTATCCTGAACCTCCAGAGTGCTTCCCATTATTCTCCTCATTCTCCTCACTTAGACCTGCCAAGCTGCTTTTCTGCTCCAGGTCTGCTAAAAAGAAAAAAGAAAAAAGAAAAAAGAAGAAAAAAAAAAATTAAAGCATGTGCATATTCTGGAATTTTAAAATTCTAAGAGACAAGAAAATATTTGCTGTTTTACTATCAATTATTTTATTAATTGGACTGTTTCCACTTAGTAAACGATTTTATTTATTAGAGGAAGTGTCAGATGTATGTTTTTTAAAGGCTGTAATTAAGCAGAGTCAGGAGTCATTAGATTATTCAAAAAGCCTGCTGCTTCCCATTAACTAACAGCAACTACCAAAACAAGTGGTTTTTTATAGAGCTGGTCTAGATATAAGTGTAAAAGTATATTGGAGAGCAGAGGCACATATTGTACTTAGACATCTCATCTTCATGCCATAGAATGCCCTACTTGGCAATTTCTTCCAAGATGGAGTTGAAAATTGCCACTTTCCAAACACTGAAATTACACTGAAATTAATTAGGATTAAACTGTCACCCTTTCCATAAAAATGGGCTTTGAAGATCTATTATGCCATGAGTCACCTTTTATCTTGAGATCAGCTATTTAAATTTGATGCAGGCTACACTTTTTTTGCTAGCATTTTCTATCTAGGTGGAAAAGAGGCTGAATATTGTGGTAGGGGATGTTTCTCAACCCATTAATTATGGCTCTTCTATCTTCTAACCAGTGTTAAATTGCAAATGTCATTGGAGAAAATGAGAAGGGTATAAAGGTGGCAGAAATGGTAACTTTCCAGAATAAAGAAAATAGCATTTTAAGACCCCATCTTCTGAGAGAGACAAATGTCAAAAAAATACCTTTATTGCACCAGCAAAAAAAAAAAAAAAAAAAAAGCCATAAGAAAATGTTTGGACACTGTTCATGTCACACCATACTATGTTGGCATTTCCATTTGACATGCAGACTTGTCAGTTTCAAGCGTAGCTGTGAACTACAGATGTTTTTAAAATACAGGCTAGAGGAGAATAGATTTCCATTCAAAATAGAACCTGCTCTGAATGTTTATTTCAGGTCTAAAAAGGACTGAGATTTACAGTCATACTGACAATTTTCCAGCTGTGCTAACAATGAGGGAAAGAGAGAACATAGTGAGGTGCTCCCTGTCCTTTATCTTTCAAGCTGGTTTTGAAACCTCCAAACAGAAATAATTCCTCTGTTTCTAGAGACCAGCTGTTCAATAAGAGGTGGGAAATGAAGGGAGCAACAGACAAGCAGCTTTGAAATCTGTTCATATTGGCATGGCTGAATTGTATTAACTCATCACCTGGCCAACAGCATGTAAAATATAACACAGTTCATAGAGGATTTTCCCACCTGTGCATTCCTAAGTACATACAAGAATATTTATTATACTATCTTTTTTCTGTCTCTCTGATGATAGACACAAAACCAAGTGTGACTGCTGGGGGGCATCCTTCATCTGAGTAACAGACTTGCAGTGGCTGGGGCTCACCACAGAATCACAGAATGGGTTGGGTCGGAAGGGACCTTAGAGATAATTTAGTTCCAACCTCCCCACCGTGAGCAGGGCCAATGTGTGCCACTTTTTGTTGGTTATCATCTCCTTCCGGAGTCAATGCTGGTGTTGAGGAAAGGTGGCTGAACTGAGGATAGATTAAACAGGAAGCCAAGTTCCAGGCACTGTCCAGCCAGGAGCAGCCACTCACACAGAAAGCAACAACAAAAGGAATTACTGCACATCAAACCACCTACTTCGTGCTGTGCTGCTGAGGAGCACCTGGATACAACCACCACACCAAAATCCACCAGCCTCCCTCAAAGGCATCTCTACTTATGGGAGCCCCAGACTACTGCCTGGAAATTCTCCTCCATATGTGCTTTTACATGGCCTCTTCGCTAAGTACATTTTAGTACTTTGCATTCATGTGCTGGGCTAACATCACATAAAATTTTCATATAAGCATTGTTATTCCTCTTCTACTCTTAGGAAGGAGAATGTAACATTTGGAGAGCATTTATAGTTAAATGAATGATGTTTCTGTGTCAGACACATCAGGCCAAAAACTATCTTCCATTTGGAGGAATGAGTAATAACTTAAGAAGATCCTTAACTGCTGCAAGAGTTGTGTCCTCAGTCTGTGAACTACTCCCCAAAAATGCATCTACACTGGCAGTTATGACTGAGACAAAGGATCCCATGTTCTCAGCCACTTCCCTGCATCTGCATCTTGCTTGTCAGCACCAGCTTCCACATCATTCTCCTCAAACCTCCATCCAGCTCTGTCTACAAGCTGTCTTTCTCCATTAAGTCAGATCTCTAGTCGTGGACAGCAAAGACAGGAGGAACAATGCCGTGTGGGATTGCTACTCACCACAACCCATACTTAGGTCGTGCAAGCTGCAGCAACCTGATGAACTAAATATATCACGTAACTTCAGAAAAGCTTCTGGGCTTAGACTGAATGGCTGCTGAGGCTTGTACTTATGGGAATTTTTTCATAGGCATCTACAAAGTTGGAGATTGAAAGTGATCCTGAAGTTTCCTGTAATTACCAGGCATTTTCTTAGCCTTCTTGCACACCTGTTCTCCAGCTGGGGCTAACAGAAATTCTAAACTCTCTCAAGCTGAAGGGCTTTGTTTACCCTTGTGGTCAAAAGCCCCCCAGTGCCTCAGGAATAGCACTGTTAACTCCAGCCAACACCCCAGAGAACACCACTTATAGTTCCCAGGCCAGGCCACAGAGCAGCAGGGAACTAATAACTCAGACCTGGAGTTTGAGCACGGGAAGCCAGCGCAGAGAGCAGGAACGAGTTTGACATGCACATGGATGTTTGAGTTGTTAAGGACACACACTGCAGTGCTCTGTAACAGTTGTGTTTCCTGAGGACTTGGGGCATTGTGCCAAGTACACAGTACCCCTGTAGATCTGAGAGCAGCCTGTGTTTCAGAAAGCTTTCCTCCACCTCCAGATCTCTTTACCAGCCAAATGGGAAATGGGTGTCTCTGGGCATCTTTCCAGAAGCCTCTGAACCGATGCCTTCATGCAGCAAAACTCAACAGGTACATTCATGTACTTTTTCACCTTAGTATTCGCACTACATGAAATATTTGCCTCACTTTTGCTGCTCATTTGGATGCCCACTGGCCTTCTGTCTATTTACCAAAGCAGGAAGTACCTAGTAGGAACAAAACTAAGTCTGACACAGCAATAGTGTCTGGCAGATATCAACATTATCTGCCTCGAGCTTTTTAACAATCATTAATGTTAACAAAAGTGTTAAGCTCTATGGGTAGGTGTCCTTTCTGAAGTTACGCCACTGAGCTGAAATTTAACCCGTCTTCCCATTTCCAAAAGTCAATCGGGCTGTCATTGAAACAATGGAATAAAATCACCAGACCTTGCTCTATTCCTGTTTCTATTTAAAGGTGATAAAGAGTTGATTTTACATAAGATCTCATCAGCGTTCCTTAGTCAGCATGATTGTTCTGGACTTCCTGGCATTCTGACAAACTGAGCAAGTAAGGTTGTTTAGGAGCTTAGAGCTGGGATGGATGGAAAGGGAAAGGAGACAGTATGCTGCCACCTTTTGGTTACAGAAATGAGAACAGGTATGATCTGGGCAGATCTCTCAAGTGGAAATTAAGACATCTATGCTTATCTTCTGTAATAAAACAACCTGAAAGCCCAGATACTGCAAGATGCATCCCTTCATGTTCTAAACTGTTGCCATAAGCTTAGCTCCCGTATTTTACATTTTTTTCAGTCTTGCTTGAACGAATTAATAATTATCAAGCCATAATTAATAATTTATCTAATTTAAAACACAAAGGCTTGAGTTCTCTCACCTAAAACTAATGCTTTGCATCACTAAACTGATTTGAGGAACATACAAGATCTCATGAATTAGTAGCTTGTAAAAGTAAGTGACTGTATGTCATGACTCCTGACACTTTCATTACTAGGTTTGCTATCAGTACTTTACAAATTCAGCTTTAATTGCTTGAATGAGATTTTCTGTGCTGGCTGACTGCTGAGGAGCTGAAGGGTATTTTGTTTGCTTGTTTATTAAAAGACTGGTTCAGCTGTTTATGAGAATAAAAGATTGAAGAATTGCCATCTTAATAAAAGGAATGAAAGGCTGCTCTGTTAAAAAGTTTGTGCACCTCCTAGTTTGCTGCAGAACCTCAAACTTTAGCACAGGAACTCTCTGTATCAGGGATGTGCTTCTCACTGCTCCTATGAGTCACTGTACAAATTTGGGCCAAGTGATGAGCTGTGAAAGTGTCAGTTTAAAAATGTTCTGTAAAAACTTATGGGAGCCTGTGAGTTCAAGTCCATGAATGTTCTCTTACTTTCTGCTCCCGTGAGCCAGAGGCTCTTTACATTTACTGCATTTATAAGCATGCTGCATCCTCATGCACAAAAATCCATCAAACACTTGATTTCTTCTTTCTCAGTGCTGGCACTGAGTTCTCTTCTCCTGACATGAGGGTACTGTAAAGGGGGATCCTGTCTGCCTGTACTGCAGAAGGGACAGGAATGCTCTGACTACTACCAAAGTTGTGTTGGTAGGCCTGTAATGTCCTGTTCCAGTGACACATTGGTCCTTGAGGCCTGAAGCACTTGACAGAGTTTCAAGATCCAGCTTTGGGAGTGCTTGATACGGTGCTGATGGTCCCTCAGGTGGAACACCAGGGCAACAAACCCTAAGGGTGTCTGGTTGTGAGATCCCCCCACAGGACACTGCTCATGCAGTGAGCAGCACTTTGGTGCAGCTCCCACCTGGAGCAGCCGCAGCCACTCAAGCACAGCAAAGCTGTGCAGCAGACCCAAACCCGGCCCTGCTGCCACCTCAGGCCGTTGTTACACTTCACACACGGATGCTCATGCAAAATGTCCCTGTCTCATGAGAGCTTGCAGACCTGTAATACACTAACGGTGCCATCCTACGCCACCTGCTGCACACACTCCACTGCCTGCACCTTGAGGAGTTCCAGCCTCTCCTGCCATTTGGAAGAGTATCCAGAGGTCTACAGACCTGAGAAAACCACTAGGAATTACCTTTTTTATGTACTCATCACTCACTGACAGTCCCAGCAGAAGCACTCAACGGCTTCCAGACCCTGTCATATAGAGATCAAGAAGGAGACCTACAAGAAGGCTGTTGGTAGGAATTTTAAGGCAAAACAATCCCTCCACTATGTGTTATCACTTCTTCAAGGGGTTTAGCTCCATTATCCATCAGGAAAAGGATGAGAGGAACTGATTTTATCTAGCTCTTTTTAAGAAGGGAGGTAGTGCAATGAATTACAGTGCAAAATCTCTCAGGGTAAGGGGCATCCTGTTATCCTTCACAGGTCAGGATCACATTAACCATCTGGGTGGGAAACAGCAAGACACATCCTTCCAGAGCTAAATGAGGCCTCATCTTCCTACCAGCAAATTCCTCTAAGCCTTTTGGCAACCAGAATTCCTCCTCTCCATCTCAGCACTTGTCTTCCACACACCTCATGAGCCATTTTTCACCCATCTTTCAAATAAAGGGGTTTTATACATTTAACCTACATGCTCAACACCAGCACAGGCACACACTGAAGGCACATCAGGGTGGAGAGGCAGAGGAATACCAGGACCATCAGACCTGCTAGAAATATTTGAAGAAACGATCTTTTTTTTTCCTCTCTCTCTCTTTTTTCTTTCTTTTTTTGCCTTTTTCTCCCTACACCACTCTTCCATCATTTTTAGGGAAGCATATCTAGCTTGTTGGCATAGAGCTGTATATAGCAACTCAGTGAACAGAATGGACCATGGCATGGAGATGAGTCAGGATTTTGTGATGAATCAGGTCTTGTCCAGAGAATCCTGGCTCGTTTGTTGCAGACAGTGAACACAGTGACTGCAGGAGGAAAAAAGTGGTTCCAGGCTAAGGCATTTGTATGCGGCTCAGAAGGACTGGATTCTATTTTTGTCCTTCTCACAGACTACTAAATTAGCCACTTAAAAACCCATTTTTCATGGCCAGCCATGAACAAGGTACAGGGTTTTGATGAAAGCCTAAATTCTAATCTTGTGCTTTTATGGCTAAAAATGTAGCTGCAATGTAATGTAATTAGCTGTAATGCTATTTTCTCCTTAATTTATGGGGATGTTATCAAAATACACTGAATTCTGTTCGTGAAACTCTCAGCTTCTACCCTGTTGTATATCACTGAAAAAATGCATAACAAAACTGATAACTCTGCCTTCAGAGCAGGATTTGAACAGTAAGTAGTAAGGCATGGAGTCCCACGTCAAGCACCAAAAAGAGAACAAAATATTGACGAGTGGCTCATTAAGTGACAACTGTCCTTTCTGTCCACTAATGAGCTCCTGTCATTAATGACTACCTTGCAATCAAATACAACAGAAGGCAAATCAAAATTTTGCAAACAACGCAGTTCCTGGCATCTTCTAACTGCAGAATGCTTGACTTTGCAGCCTTAAAAGCTTTTAAAGCTTTTATATTATTTTTGTGTGGAATTTAAAAACACATTACGTAAAACAAAGCATTAAGAACATAAGAGGAAGCCTTGTAGATTAAAAGTGCATTTAGAGTGATTTTTTGAGACAGGGCAACACATGTACAAATCTCATAAAATGGTACGAATCCTTTTTAGCAGGGATTGAGTCAATACAATCCACTGGCAAGTAGAACCACACCAACAGATATCAGTAGAACATGTAAACCAACTTTATGCCATCTGAAGCTCCCTGTAAATGTGTTCATCAGGACATCACCTCAGTTACTAGAATACAACAAAAGTCTTTCTGAAGTCATAACAATAATTTTTTTTAAAAAAGAAATAAAATTCTCAGCACATCCTACTAATTTGAGTTAATTTACTGCGTCTATAATGGATATGCAGTATCAGTTTGTTCTGAGAGTAGCAATATCTCAATAGTTCATAAACAATCACAAACAAATATTCTAAGTCTGCCTACAAAAGCTCCAACTTTGTAATTTATTATTACAGTTCTGGAGGAAATCCAACCATGCTGAGAAAATCCGTGCTGGAAAAGAGAGTTTGGAAGGAGAGGTAATATGTTTTATTAGATGAAATCAGACCAAACACAAGGACTATAAGCCTGAAAGGGTTTATTTTTCCAATTATATCTGATAAAATATAATTATGTTTTGGTACAAGCCTAACCTTTCTCACAGATTACAGGAGTATTACTTTAAAAGTAAAGCATTTGCAAGAAACACTTGTACAATAAAGCCAATAAAGCTTAAGATAACTTACAAGTGAAAAAAGATTAGAAGATTTATAATAATTTACATTGTTCTCTACATAACTCTAAAATTGTGTAGTCAGCTAGTAATCTTCCCCTGCTTATCTGGATTTTTCTCATAGCAATGAAAAGAGCAAAAATAAAAAAATTTAAAGTGTTCTTTCAAAAATAAAAATAGGTGCAGAGAATTCACTGGCATAAAAAACCTTGAAAGGCTTTCAGTTCATTTTATCTTTAAGGGACTACAGTTCAAGTTCATAGTATCCCTTAAACTATGAGAGATGTTTTGATTTCAGCCAGACTCCTCAGATATGTTTATCTTGTCATGGTATTTGGAGGTGTCTGCATTTTTTTCCTGCTGTAATCTGTGTTTTTCAAAAAAGACTCCACTTCTCATAGCAGAATCTGAACTAACACCAGAGATCTTAACTGTTAGGCACTAACTGGTATTTGTGGTTTATTCAGACAAGCTGGAAAGCTGGTGAATTTTTATAATGTTTTGATTAATGATTTGCATTAATTTTTTTTTCTGTGTGGGTGTGGGTGTAAATTCTTTGACTTTATGCTGGGAACTTAAGCAAATACTGACATAAGGAATCTCTCTTTTAATTATAAGAGTAAGAAATACATCAGCAGTAACTCTGGAAGGCTCACTGGGTCAGGAGCTACCATTAAAAGCAGGAAATTTTGTCTGTGAGAGTTATCACCTTCTAACTTTGAGTATTTCTATCTTGTTTTGCTACCACTGTTGATACTGACCAGGATTCAGAGCAGGCAGAGATGGGCTGTGAAATCAAAGTTCTCCACTGACTCACAAATATGGAGTTTCAGGCCCAGATACCTACATCTCCTAAATCACACCTGGAACATCCAGCTGTACCACACAGGGAGTATCTCAAACTACAGAAAAGGGCACATGTAACACAATACTGTCTGGTAACACTTAGATACTGTAATTCCTATCCAGATATTTTAGCATGTCCTTTCTGTGCCCCCTCGGCTTTTAAACTCTTTTCAAGTGTTCAGTGTGGGATCTATGAAAAAAAAATCAGGTCTCTTTTACTTTAATTTATACAGTGACACAGAAAATAGTCCTTTTTGAGAAAACAAGGGCTGGGCTGCAGTCTGTCAGATGGTTTGAAAACTGGCTGGATGGCCAGGCTCAAGGAATGGATGACATGCAGTCAGTGGAGAACACAGTGTGTGTCAGATGGTGACACAGAATGCACCCTGAGCAAATTTATGGATGCCAGATTAAGGAGTGCTGACATGAGGACTGGCAGAACTTAATCCAGAGAGATCTCGATAGATTTGAGGATTAGGCTAACAGACACTTCAGGCTTGATGGAAAACCCCAGGCATGAGGACAGGTGGGAAACTGGCTGAGCATCAGCCCAGGAGAAGAACCAAGGAATCACAGTGGTGTCAGGCTGAGCACAAGCCCATCTAGGCCAACAGTGCATTCTCACTGCAAATAATGCAAACTGCAGCCTGGACTCCATTGAGAGGTGTGGCAAGGAAAGCATTACCCCACACTCATTAAAACAGAGAAATGAGGAGCAAAAAAATTGTCACAGAGGCTGAAAAATTCTACTTTAATTCAAAGTTCATCCGGTTTGCATAAAAAGAAAGAGGAGAAGCTTTCCATAGAAATGGGCGTAGCCTAGCTGGGAAATTAGAAGGTAGCAATCCTTGCCAGAGCAGTGACTTTGTGGAATACTCTTCTGCCTTCAGCAGCAGGATAAAACAATCAAGCCAGTTGCAACATGGAGTTTAATAGCTTATAAAAAGACTGATGTAATAATGTGGCACATGACAGCAAGTCGTCATGTAGGACATCTCATCCAGTCCTACATTCTACGTGCATGAAGAGTGATAAAAAATGAAAGAAGATAAAGAACGGTTTCTGAAACATAATAAAGAGGAGGAGAGAAAAGGAAAGAAACTTATGGGCGCTGGAAAACAAAGTCCCAGGGGATTATGAAGAGGGAAGCATTCATCCTTGAAAACTTGGTGATTTCCTTGTTGGAGATCACAGCATTGTCTCAACATGCTCTGATGTCACAACCTTTAATACCCCTCATTTCACAGCACAATTTCCTTGTGACAGCTGCTGGAAGCATTATGCCTCCGACAAAAAAACAATAGGGTGTTTTATACAGTGTATTCCACAAGATGTCAAGTAAGAGATGATCCAAAGCAAGGCCTTTCTACCATTTGCCCATATCATAAGCACAGACAATTTGAAGCACAGTGCATGGACAAATACATGACTTTGAAACAACAAATTTATTTGTGTGCAACAATTTGTGTTTTGGGTCCTAGTGGTTTTTCAAAACCTCTAATGGTTTTTAGTTTTGCACATTATTAGGTCTGATTAATGGTATTTGTACTGCTCATAGTGATGGTGTTCTTATTTATTAAAAGTAATTGAGAGGGTAATTGAGCTCTGCATCCATAGTTTCATGTTTTAAATGACAAATTTAATTCCTCCTTTTGTTACATTAATACATTAAAAATCTTGTTAAAATCAAGAATAAAAGAAAGACAGTGGAAGAGGTGGCAAAGGCAACCAAACAGATCTGTTTCCAAACAGATGGGTGTTTCCTCAAGGATGGGATCTCTAAGGTAGGTGTGCTGCTCTACAGAAACTTCAAGGAAATTATTTCATCACTGCTGACTTTCAATGTTCAGGCCCCATCAGCCACTACCAGACATGAGAGCCCAGAGTGGGAGTGTATCAAGTGAAACTGCTCTAGAACAAGATAGAAGGGAAATTACTGTCTTCAGTTCTACCTCTCCCTCTTCATGGGCCTTTTTCGTCTTAGGTCTGAAGTCACTACATCATTTTGAAGTTTATTTGGGAGGGAAAATAATCACAGAATCATGTGGCTGAAGTTGCAAGACGGTATGACAGCAATGTAAGCATAACCCTGGACTCAGGCAGCTGGATGGAGCACCATTGAAACAATTACTGCCCATAATGTCATGCCAATTCACAGGACAAGATGTACCAGGACATTTTTCATAGCTTTTGTCTTTATTTATCTTTATTTCTGCCAGAGGCTTTGCCTGCCAGGAAAGGGAGCTGGCTGTGTCACAGCTGACACAGGAGGTTCCCACGAGGAAGCTTTGCCTTTGACTTGGGGAAGTCAGATAATCCGGTTTTATTTGAGTAAATTCTCAGCCAGTGTTTCCTTTTAGGTCACATTGCTACAGCAAAGTTTTAAAATGGGTCAAATAAAACTCCCGCACAAAATGATGCACCCACACAATTGCATTAACCCATAATAAGCAGCATTTTACAAACTGAATTACTATAAAATATATAATGTATTTACAGGTATTAAAACTGACACTAAATACCATTTTATAAAATCAACTACTGCTTAATGACAATTAACTGTGTTCCTTAGACCCACTGACAAACCTCTGTTGTCAGTTACCATAAAGGATATTAGACTTGTACTACTACCAGTTACTCCATTAGTGCCCCTGAGAGCTCTAAACGCTTAACCCCACAGTAAACTTACATGCCAGCCTTTATCAAAGGATAAAATGTATCCTCTTATTCTGCTTTGAAAACCTAGGAAACTGCACTTTAAAAGCATATTGAAAAGAAGTGGTATTTAGAACTCAGGATACAAACATGAAAGTTCACAGAAAAGCTGTTATTCAGTCCTGATGGCAATGTTGGGGGAGCAGGGTTAATTATATGATAGTACTCAATCTACTGCTTTGTGTGCCTTCCTGGGCTGGTCCCTGTCAGCATGGCATGAATCACAGCCTAAAGCCTTGCTGGCTCAGACTCTGCCATACTTGCCATTGCAGGATGAGATGCCAGTGGGAACTTAGTGCCACTGCTCATGCCAACGTTGTGTTTATTGCGCATGCCTCAGTGCTTACTTAAAATCAGTAAAGCAGCTTCTTGTTCACAGAGAGATCAATGCCAACACCAAAACTGAAACCTCTGCCTATGAGTGTACCAGATGCTGTGCTGCTTTCCCTTGAACCAGGATAACTCCAGGCTCTACCCCATGAACATCCTGCTGAGTACGCACAATTACCCTGAATCTGACACATAACACAGTGCAGGACTGATGCACCCCCAGCAGATTATCTATCTATCTATCTATCTATCTATCTATCTATCTATCTCTTTCAATAGGTAACAAGATAAAACTGCAGGTTGGGAAATTCATAGAGCACTAGTTTTAAAGTTGCACCTTTCTTGAAACAATTATAAAGTGGATTCAAAGAAATTAACCTTGCCTATGTCTGGCTTTTATTTGAATACTGTCATGACTGGATGAGTGAATCCAGGGTGTCTCCCTCAGTCCATTTTGTAGCACTCTCCAACTCTTCTCAACAATTTCATATTCAACATCACCATCTTTGAGATAGGGACCTGCAACTTAGAGGAGAAAATATCTGCAGACAATTATCTGTGCAATGCAACACCTTGAGGGATATAAAGCATTCCAGAGAAAACAAGTATGTCCTTTCCAGCTCCAGAAATCCCTGAGGAATGAGCACTTTTATATTTGCCATATTACTCTGAAAATTACTACTCAAGCTAAACAAAATTCGGGTTAAAAAAAGTAATAATAAAAAACCACTTTATTCTACTCCAACAGAAATTTAAGGTACAAGTAGCCGGCAGGACAAAAGCTCTTACAGCTGGCTGGCACTTTGTCTTAATCTCCAGTGTGTCTGATGCCTCTTCAGTAAAGAGCCGAGAGGGACGCATTTGCAGGTGATAGGGCTGGAGCCAAACTGACTGTGCAAATCCTTACATTCCAGATACACATCACAGAATAGGCTCCCTTCTCAGGTCACACTTCAGATAAAAGCACAGAAGTGATCACAGCAGCTCAGACGAGATGGCCATGCAGCTCAGTGCTTTAACACTGACAGTGTCCAAAAATAGATGCCTCGAGGAAAGCACAGGAACAGAATGTGTGTAATAGCCCTTCCTTAGCTTCCATCAGCCTGCAGTTAGGCTCTCCTGAGAAAGCCAGCACCTAATCCCACACTAACTTTACTGAAACAGAGCTACCCTTTCAAAGGACAGCCAGTCCACCCACCTGAACTGGTGGAGTTTGTGCCATCTCATAGAACCAGGCTCTCTTACAGCTACTGCCTGAAGACAACCAGCTGTGCAAACATGTTCTCTGATTTACGTCCCTCAACACAACTTTAAAAGGAGTTGATTACTTTTCTGCACAATTAGAAGGTGAGAATATCACTAGTTTTCCTTGCTTAATTAGATTTTTTTACACTATCTCATGGATTTTACCCTATTATTTTACCTGAGCATGTATCAAAGACCAGTACTGCTGCCTACCTTTAGCAGCTGGGTATAATCAATAGAGGGCAAAGGTTACTAGTGACAATTACATGTTGATTATATGACTTAACTAATACAATTCCTTTACAGTTATTTTTAAACCTTTTGCTTTAATTAATTTCCTATTCTGTTTCAAATTAAATCATTTAACTCAGTTTCTTAGTTACAAATATTTTTCTGTACAAACTAACAGATAAATAGTTACTCATGGATAAATAATTCCCCCCACAGCTACATACTGAACTCACATACTGAGATAGAAGTCAACTAAAATTCTGGATATTTATATGCTACACAAACTGCCTCAACTTTGATTTTGCTCACTGCATACAAAAGATCCTTAAATCAGATTTGAGTATATGTAGTTTGATGGTACCAACAAAATGCATGATTAGGTATGGAAAAAAATTCACAATGTACTAATATATAATTTATTCACATAGAAACTCTGCCCTTCAAAATACTTCCACACTGACAGAAGTCATAGCACCCAAGAGCTGCAGACACTCAGCATTTTCGATATCAGTAAAAGTCAGAAAAAGAATACAATATAAAACTCCACGATGCGGTATTTGGATTTTATATTAAGAGAAATATTTTCACTGAAAAGATACTTAAGAATTGGAACAGGCTGCCCAGGGAAGTGGTGGAATCACCACTCCTGGAAGTGTTCAAAAGACGTGGAGATGTGGCATTCGGTGACATGGTTTAGTGGTGGCCTTGGCAGTGCTGAGTCGATGTCTGGACTCGATGATCTTGGAGGTCTTTTCCAGCCTAAAGGATTCTGTGATTCCATATTGAGGAAATATAAAGCACCTGGGCAACAACTGTTCTGTTCTCACAGAGAAATCAGGTTGTAAACGTCTTTTAAAGGCAGAATGTTGTAAAGAAAACGTTTTCATTCAAAAACTTAGGAGGAAGAGACCAACAGAATCTGCTCTGCACCCCTACAACTCTTGTACTTTAATTTCAACCAGAGACGCGCTAAAATGAACCGTTTATGCTGCACTTGAAAACCTGCTGAATCTTCCGGGATTTAGGCAATTGATTAATTTTTCATATTTAAGTAACAAAGAGCCGAATCGCTAGGGAACACAAATCTATGCGCTGCGGGTTGCTGAGTGCCTACTCCCTGTGCTACGGACTCCGAGGTCACCTCCCACACGGCTGAAACACGCAACACACCAATCTCCGGGAAAAATCATGGAGGAGACACTCGGCCCCTGTCAGAGGCAGCACCTCGGCCGGGACTCCCCGCCTCGCCCGAGCTGCTCTGGGCGGGCAGCTCCCAAGAGAGGCGCGGCCATGGCTGAAAGCATTTTAAGGGGGCAATGGCGCCAGGGCGGGAACACGGGCCGGCCGCGGCAGGACAGGAGGGGCGCGGAGAGAAAGGGTGACCCGCCCTCGGGGTCATGGGGGCTGTGAGGGAAGGAGACGTGGTGCTCCGCCAGGCGCTGCGCCGGGAGGCGAGGGGACCCACCCACCGCGGGGAGGAAGCCCTGCCTCCCAGCCCCGCCGCGGCTCGGCGGCCCGCTCGCGGTTCTCCTCCCATTTCTGCCCAGAAGGAGTCACGGCGGACTGTGATGGACAATGAGTTGGGGCTAACAGAGGAGCTTCTCTACAGTGAGGCGGCGCCATCTTGCAATACGGATGAAAAGCTGTGACGGGAGCCATTTTGCATTTGGCTGAGAGATGAGAAGCGTCTTATTACATTTCGCCTTCTGGGCGCCGCCATTTTAGGTTACGGCGGAGCCTCCGCCTTCCCAAGCACAACCTCATTGGGCGCCGCCATTTTGGCTTACGAACAAGACGGCGACCCGCAGGGGTCCTCACCCCCTCCCTTCCTCCCTTTAGGTGCCTTCATAAAATGCCCGTCGAGAATCCCCTCTTTTTTCGCCCCGCTCCCAAGATGGCGTCGATGCGGGAAAGCGACACCGGCCTGTGGCTGCACAACAAACTGGGCTCCACGGACGAGCTGTGGGCGCCGCCGAGCATTGCCTCACTGCTCACGGCCTCGGTCATCGACAACATCCGCCTCTGTTTCCACGGCCTTTCCTCGGCCGTGAAGCTCAAGCTGCTCCTAGGGATGCTGCACCTGCCCCGCCGGGCGGTGGATGAGGTGAGAGCCGGTGGGGAGTCGCAGCGAAGCGGGGTACGCGCGTGTGTGTGAGGGGGAGAGGTCGGAGATGGCGTGAGGGGAGAAGGGGAGGCAGTGCCAGCACCGCCTCCCCCGCCCTTTTCTTTCCACACGGAGGCTGCGGGGAGGGGGGACCCCGAGCTGCTCGCGGGGCGAAGCCGAGCGGCCGCAGCCCCTCAGGCCAGGGGCGTGTGATGGGGCTGGTCCCCACCTCTCCCTCGCAGCCTTCCTTGGACGGGGAGGAATAAGGAAAGAAGGCCTCCCAACTAGGAGGACTCGGTCCTCGGTGTGAGGAAAAGCGCCGAGATTCCCCGTGATAAGGGAGTGAGTGGAGTGGAAGCTTTGCCGCTGCTCCTCCTCTTCCTGCTCTTCGGGGATTCCCTGGTTGGCACTGGCCTTTTGAAAGCAGTTTGGACGTGAAACCCATTGTGTGGCCCACAAGGACTCGTTGTAGGGCTGTGTTTTGGGTGCCTTTTCGGAAGAGGGCTTTTCTGAGGCAGTGGTTGATCAATGGCTAAGACAGAGGCAGGATCGTTCAGGAGCGGTCGTGTGTGTGCTCGGTTTCTTCCACTCCTTCCTTAGTACTGGCAGCTCTGTAGGTGTCACAAGTCGAGCATCTCGGCTTTAGGAAGGACAGCAGCAAGTGCTGAAACTTTGGGAGTGGAAGATCTGGGGTCTGCACTGAGCAGTGCTTTTCCCCACCCTCCTGCAGACAGGTCTTGAGTGAGGAAAATTGCTGTGGTTTTTGTTTGCCTTTCTTTACCTTTCTGGGAACAGCTGGTGCTTTCCTCTGCCGTCCTACCCCAGCTAATAAAGTGGCTGGCTCGAGTCTGAGCTGGCTCTGCAAGCTTTTTCACTTGGCCCTGGACCATACCTCATCTGTACCTGGTTTATTCTTACCAGTGGGCAGCTACAGATGTTTGGGGCAATAGCTGGAGAATATTTGGAAATCTTAAATTTCTTCAGCCAGACTGGAGGAATTCCTCTCCTACTTCCCTCATGTAAAGTAGTGTTTCCTGGTAACAGTCATGGAAGGGGTGTGTAGTTAGATTTCACCTTCCTGTGTAGAGTATCCTCAGCTGTGCTTTCACCAGTTTCTTTCTTGGCTAAGACACAGCTGCTGCTTAGGTTTAATATACATACATACCAGGCAGGGTGTGGTATGTAACTTGGATTATTGTATGCTCAGCTTTTGTGCAGTTCTAGTCTGAAAATGGGCAAGCATCACCTTTAAGCAATAATTTAGTATATGTCAGTGTTTGTCTTGCCACATGCATCTGTATGATTCTTCACTGTGTTACACTGGTGTCACTTAAAAAAAAAAACAAAAAACTTGTTCAGCACGTTTGTGCTAATTTTTAAAACGTGATATTCATGTTTAATGCCTGTCCAGTGAACAAGCTGTCATCCTTGTGTGTGATAAATGGGGTCATGTTTTAGATAAATGAAATAATCAAGGCCAGAAAGGGGGATGGAAGCTCATGTGAACTTGTTGAGTTTGCAGAATTCTTCTGAACTTAGTGTGAAAATCCAAGTAGCCTGGAAGAAATTAGTATTGCAGTGTTTAGAAAAATCAGTGGTGTTTTTAGATTGAAAAGAGCTTCAAAAAGCTCAGGGACTTTCATAAATAGCACTCATGGTAACTCTTAGAAGGAGCAGCATTTAAGCAAACCGAAATAATTTGTTAAAATGCTTCAAGAGTGTTCACTGGGTGGGTAAAAATGTTTCAAACCAAACCCAAGGAAGATGGCAGCCAGCAGCTTTCCTGATCTGTGCTTTTGTTAGCCGTGGAGATAAACTGTGTATAGAGAAAAGCAAGTCAAGTGTGCCTTTTAGTGTATCCTTAAAGTTATCAGTTGTGTTCCAAATGTAAAGCTCTTGTTACGGCTGTAACAAAATATTGTGGGATTTTTCAGTTTAGTAGAGTTCATGAATTCAATCGTAAGTTTAATCTTCCATTGTAAACTGATGATGCTTGATTGAAATCTACCCTTAGCATCTTTAATTATTTCGGGAACATGAGAATTTTTTTTCTCCCCCTTAAACTGTGAGGAGTACCTTAAAAAAAAAGGTTTAAAATAGAAAAACTCCTGAGGCAGAAGCCCTTAGCATTGCTAGTAGGCCTACTATTATCATTATAGACTTGCTTCTATAGATGGTAAAAATAGCTGATGTAACCAAATTGCTGACAGAAAGGGCTGTTGTCTTATCAGATGCTCATAATTTGTGGTTAGTTGGCTAAGATAGTTTTATTTGTGCAGATTTGTCACCTAAGTTACTGTCAAGAGTTTCAATATTTTAATTGGCGTGGACTATCTTGCACACAATATCCAGAAAACAGATAAATATGTCTGTGTCCAGAATGGCTGTGCTGTGCATGTCTCTGTAGCAGCCTCTGCTTTTGTGTTGGGGGGTGCTGGGGGTGGTGCCTTCCTGCCAGGACAGAGTACCTGTAGCTGCCTGGAAGTGAATTTGTCCTTTGGAAATCACTCCCATGCCTGAAAATTATTAAACTTAACTATGAGAGTGCTTAATTAGTCTCTTTGGAAAGTCAGATGTCTTTCCCATGCCGTGTGCCAGTCTGTATCGATCATGTGCGAGAAGCACCGAGCTGGCATTTGGAAGCTTTAATTGTATTGGAAAACACATTGCATCAGCTTTGTAAAGCTTTGGGAATCTCGATAGCAGCTATAGGATATGTTACATGTTAAAAGATAGTCCCCTCTCTAGATAACAGATTCAACTGAGTTATTTTCTCTTCAAAATATTTTTTTTCTGTTTTCTGTATAGTAGCATTTTCATTAAAGCTTAGAATAACACGGAAGCCATTTGGGAGCAGACATTTGAGTAAAAAGCAGTGTGGGAATCAAGGAAACTGGTGGTATTTGGTTTAGAAGGGATTTAATTGCTCCTGGTCCTTTCTAAATCTCTGTGAAAGCTTCAGTCTAGACAAGTGAATCTTCAATGAGTTCTCTTGAAAGCTCAGTCCTTCACTTAAGTGGTTTTATCCTCATATGTAATATCTTTCAATTTGCATAATGTTTTCATTCAAAACTCCAAATATTATATAGATATAAGTGACTTAATCCTCATAATACTCTTGTGGGACAAGTAAAAATCTAATTTTTTATCATGCTGTGAACCTCATTACTACATGTTTGTTCCTGCTGACTAATAAGAATAATTGGCTCTCATTTTAATTTTAAGTTGTGTTTTGTAGGCAGTTACCAAAAATTCTTTTCCCACTGTAATTCTCTGGGCAGAACTTGCAAACTCTTGAATATTGTGGCTTTTCATCTGCTAAATTTTTTCTAGATAATTGCACTTATGTGAAATCATGCCTAAAGTTCAGTGTAGTGCTGACCAGAGTTTCAGTTATGAATTTGGCAGAACGGTTTTTTCTGTTTATTTTGCATATTATATTCTTGTTAACCTGATTCACAATGACAAGTGCAAGCTTTCTTTTTATGCCAATGTTTAATTTATTTGTTCAGGGTTAGACTGAGATGTTACAACCAAGTCTGGAGCAAGGACTGTGCTTCTGTGCTCTCTGAATTATCTTGAGAGGAAGATCCCTATCCCAGCAGGGACTTGCCTGTTTATTACAGTAGCTGCAAGAGAGCAGAAATCAAAACTGGTTCTTTGTACTGGTTTGTGTGCACCAGGAGTCATCTATGCATGGAAGTGGGAATTGTGGAGTATGGGTACAAAGGAGTAAGAAGGGACATGACACTTGCATTTTCCTCTGTATAGAGAACACACTGGCTGTTGTGCACCTTTCTGGCCTGCGCTTAAAGTTCACAATTATTCTGTGATGTAAAAGTAGTATATTTTAATCCAATATTTCTCTTGACCCCTTCAGCTCTTTTTCATTATTAAAATGCAAACCACATACAGTAGTGGTATTGACCCATCCTGGGTTTGTATTATGTAAATATTAATACTGTGTTTTCAATCCAGTGCTTTTAGTTTAATGAAAATGCTCTATAATGATAATGTGGATACCTATTAAATATCATCTCTTCTATAGCTCTGAAAGATTAAAGCTTCATTAGGTTTATTAGCCAACTGTTGATGCAATTGTCTAAAAGTATTGTCACACATATTAATTTAGGCAGAATATAAAGCAAATAAATGGGAATTCTTTGCAAGTAGTTATCTTGAAGCTGTCATGTTGTGTGTTCCTAGTAACACTTCCTTTTTTTTATACGTCCCCACAGTCCTGTTTGTCCTTCCTGCATAACCATTATAATCTCCCTTTGTCCCCAGACTCTTCCCATCCTGCCTGATCCCACTTGCTAGATGTTTCTAGTTGTGGCCTGTGCTTTTTCTTATGTGCTAGCAGGCTGAGAAAAATACTTAAGGATCTTAAGTTTTAGATGAGAAAGACACTGGAACATGTTACATCAGATCTTGACATTCATGCTTAACAAGATGCTGGTTGGAGCTGGTGGGAGTCTTACTGACCCAGTGTTGCAATCTTAGACAATTAAGAGCTTGAGATTATGGCTGTGCCCTGTAAAGTAACAAGAAAACTGCATGTAGAATTCCCTATTGAGTTGCGTTTCATGCATTCTCAAGCCATAAATGAAATGTTTCTTTTCAGCTGCCAGTTGAACAGTGAAGTGGGAACATGTGTTTAAATTGCCATTTGAAGACAAACCCGAGTCAGACTTGAATCCGGGCTTGTTAAATGCAAAGCCATATTCAGGCAAGGTCTCTGGTTAGCTCACAGTACTTGTTAGTGTGCTTTGCTTCCCTGTGTGTGATAGTGACTGTTCTTCCACCATGTTCTTTCTGTCATGAGGCCTTGTGATAGTGTTATTTGCTGAGTGCTAGGCAAACAAATTGTTTCTTAGCTCCTTTCTTGAAGGAACCAAAGGCCTGCAAAGCAGTGGGTCGTGGCATAAATAGGCTGCCTGAACTTTAGCCCTAAGAGCAGTGAGGATGCAACGTGCCCAGGCAAGAGCTGTACAGGAACTTAAATAGTATAGGCATGTAGCTCTGTGAATTTTTGGTACAAATAAGAATTTTGTGAAATAGATATGAAGGGTAAATTGTGAGGATGTAAGAGACATTTTTCCTGTAGCTATTGCCTGACTTTGCTTTGATGAAGGAAATTCTATTCTGTACACTTACCTGCATTAGTGGTGTCCATAGAAAAGCTTGTAAAAGCTATGAATTCATCAGCTCTTCTAGGATGTTTTAGGTTTCCAGGTGTTTTGTGTCAATCAGTACCTTGATTCCTTAAGGACAGATAAGAGAACAAAAGACTTGGCTTTGATAGGGTTCACAGTCATCCTCTTCCACTGTAGAAATTACTTTGTTAAGGAGTTTAGGGTTAGAATAGAGAGATTGACAAGTGTGTGGAGGTTCTGGTGGGGTTATGTTTACTGAGGAAGAAATGAGCAATGGAGAACAGCAAAGACTAGAACCTCAGAAATCAATTCTTTCCACTGGGTAAGCGTTGGTTAAATTTGACAGCACATTAACCAGTGTGTGCTCCTGGTTATGTGCTCAGTTTAATCTAAAGCAAATCAATGGCACTGCTGAAGATGGGAACTGGCTCGTGTAGTGTCTTCTTCCTGCTCCTCTCTTTGTGCTTCTGGTGTTCGTGTGACTGCAGTCAGTCACACCAAGGAGCTGGTAGAGCTTAAAGCTAGAGAGATGATCATTTTGGGTCAGATGGACTGATGCAGCTTGTTTCACTGGCACATAATGTGTGAGCCCTAAAACTTGCAGGGGGTAAAGGACAAACTGGCTCTGTAGTGGACTTGTAAACCCTTCCAAACTGAGAGGGCAATAACATGTGGATGAAAGGACTTGAGAAATGTCAATGTTTGCTTGCCTCTGAGCTTTAAAAGTAGATGGGAGAGAAATGGGGAGCAGAAGTTTAACTTTTATTTCTTTCATTTAGAGTTGTATGCATAGAGTAAGCTTATTTTATTAAACCTTTTAATATGAGTGCTTTAAATAAAGGGAAAGAAATGCAGCATAAAGGCAAAGATGAGCCTCTTGCTTGTCTTCCCATGTTCAGAAACACGATGACTGTAACTAAGCTATTTGTGCCACAATGGGTTGTGAAAAATCAAAATTCATGTATTTCCTTCTACTTGCTTGTACATTTTTCAGCATTAATACAATGCAGATAGAGTATGGCAAACTACTTTGTGTAATTTTACTATGGTGTTTTGTGGCGTTTTAGACACACAGAATATCTCAAACATCTTAGTTCTCTGAAGCTAATGCTGTTCTTGCTTACGTGAAAATTTACTTAGAAAAAAAGCAACTGTTCAGTCCTTGGGGGTTTAAACTTACTTGTGAATGAAGTAAACAACTAATTTAAGAGATTCACTGTGTCTGCAGTCACCTTGGTTTTCATTTCTTAATGCCAACAGATATGTTGGTCAGTAATTAAAAAAAATACTGTTACAATGAAACTTTTGAAATTCATTTCATGCATTATTTTGCATTTTTCCAACTAGAAAAATAACTTTTTTTCTGACTGTAGAAGTTTTGGGTAGATGAAAACTCTTGTTACTTGTGGCATGTTAGAGGGCTGTGTTTACTTCTGTAATACCTGACTTTTGTCAAACAGTACAGTATTGATGAGGTTATTTTGGCTTAAGCTTAAGTAATATTTTGAAGACTTAATTATGATGCAGATATAATCTGTCTGCTTAATTATGCTGTAGGCTGGCAAGGGGCACATCTTCATTTAGATGCCTGTTCTAAGTAACTTGTATTCTAGTTGCATAGTCCTATCACTGAATAGAAGGTGTGGGTCCACAGGGAGTACGAGTGTAGAACATAAGGAGACAGTAATGTAAAAACTTGGCTGCTGCTTTTAGTAAAAATGCCCAGTGCTAAACAAAGCTTTGAGCTGCCAAAAGCTCAAAACAAACTTGGGTTAGATTGACTGAAAGCAGTATAAAAAAATTACCTTGGTTCATTCTTTGCTTGGTTCTAGAGTTAATGTATAACTTTGTGGAAACAGTCTCCTTCTTCCCTCCCCCAGTAGTAAAACATTGTGCATGTTTGTGTCTTTTTAAAATAAATCCAAGTATAACCTGTTTAAAACTGTTTCCAATTGGTTCATTTTCTTTTTCTTTTTTTGTTAGATGAAAGGGGCACTGACTGAAATTATCCAGCTCGCTACCTTGGATTCAGACCCCTGGGTCTTAATGGTAGCTGATATTTTAAAATCCTTTCCAGATACTGGCTCCCTTAACCTTGATCTTGAAGAACAGAATCCCAATGTTCAAGATATTTTAGGAGAGCTTAGAGAGAAAGGTAAGCCTTTTCTGTTGGTGAAAATTGCAGGAATGTGGTGCCTTTTTTCAGGAATAACCTATCATTTCACAGGCAGCCTTGCTATCTTAACAGTAGAGGTACCAAAACAAGCACTGTCTTGTCTCTGAACTACCACAGTTCATGACTTGCGTGTTACTGGACTGGGAACTGGTATTTGAGGAACAGTAACTTCTTAAATTATCTTTTCATGTATCATCAGAACTTAATGTCAGTTATTGCCCGGAGTGTGAAGGGCAGCACAAAATTTGGTGTGGATTCATTAGTCTGAGAGACAGGCTGTGCTGCATCTTTATCAGTAGAGTTTTTTTCTATGTTGCTCTTCTCACTTTTGTGGTACCAAAGATGCAGCAAGTTCTGTCTTGTGTGGACAGCCTCGTGAGTGTGTATGTGTGTAAACACCACCACTGTCCTGGGCAGGGGCTGCCTCTGCTGGAAGTGTCTGGGCAGCAGGTGATAGGTGCTGGAGGGAGACTGATCTCAGGAAGAGCTGTGCTGCTGATGGTCAAGTAGATACAGATTGCCCAGCAGCTAAAAAAAGAGGGTCAGGCACTTGCACAGTTGCTGCTTCAAACAGTAAATGGTGATGCAAAACTGCTCCTACTTCACTGGGTTTATTTTAGCACATTGTCTAGAAAAAGCCCTCGGGCATCCATGGACAGACATGATCTCAGGGCTGGGATTGCAGCAGAACAATAATTAAATGACTTGGAGGTGGTAACACTTTGTTTTCTTCCTATACACAAATGATCGTTTGTCTGTCTGCACTTGTGATTTGGATTTTCATTCAGTAGTTTGGTTTTCATGTATAATTTTTAAGGAATCTGAGAATTCAATAATTTTTATCTTTCTTTGACAATATTAGCATATTTAAGATACCTATAATTTGACTAGGTATAATTAAAATGGAAGCTTTTATGAAGCTAATATGAAAAACAAACATACTAATAACTGGTTATATATTGTGTAATAATTGGAACTAAATTACTCTTGGTGTTTATACAAGTAATCCAAAATTTAAAACCACCTGTACAGTCCAGTTGTAAAATGTTTTGTCATTAGCTGTCGAAGAGGTGCTAATACCCATACTGTGTTAACTCTTTATGCAGTAAGTGAATGTGAAACTTCAGCTATGTTGCCGTTGGAATGCCAGTACTTAAACAAAAATGCCTTGACAACACTAGCTGGGCCACTTACTCCCCCAGTGAAACATTTCCAGCTGAAAAGGAAACCTAAAAGTGCCACTCTTAGAGCTGAACTCTTGCAAAAGTGTAAGTAGTATTAAGATTGTGTACAAATTAAATGGTGAAAGGAAGAGTTATATTCAGTCTTATTCTCCAGTATGGTGATATACATTAAAATTTCCTGTTACAAGAGCTTTCCTGGATGAGGATGGACTGATGTGTGGAAGAGCAGGTGCAAGTCATTCCAGCCAGGATTGCATTAAAATGCTAATCTTGATTTAAATGCTGTTCAGATTTCAAGGCATACAAAGAGCTGTAGCTTTATAAAGAACAGATAGGTCCTCTCATGGGTATATTTAACAGTCAGTTGGGAGGACTTCTGAGGGACAGCTTTGGTTGAAGTTCCTGAAACAAAAGTAAAATGAGAACGTAGTTTTATTTTGGCTTGTGCTTTTGGAGCAGGGAGCAAGAGCTGCTAATTAATGCTTTCTTTCACTCAGTATGGTTGTATAGGGTGTAAAAACCAAGAGGGTTTCTCTTAACAAAAGGCAGCATATGTGCACATGTATGTATTGGTAGCTGGTTGAACTAAGTGATCTTAAAATAGTTTACTGCAGCTGCTGTTCTGTTGGAGCAGCTTGCTGCTTTCTTGCATGTAACTTGAGTTGGTCTGGTTAAATACAAGATTTGTAACTTTTTATGATGTGTCATAACTTTTTAAAATTATTTAAAGTTCTGTTGAGTGAATTGCCTGTTCTGGTAATTTCTTTTAGTTTAGGCCACCTTGTCCATTGCATAGTCATATTGATTTTGCATTTTCTCCAAATACTGTGCTTACTTCACGTAAATGACCTGGGTTTTAATTAAAATAGAATTCTTTTTTTGTTGCTATTCCTATCTCTTTATGTATTAATTAGTAACATTTTGTATAAGAAGCAATGTGTTATATATTTTTAGCAGAGGTTCTGTAATAACTAAAGCCCTTCTTCCTTTTAGCAACAGAAACTGCACAACAGCTCAAGAAGACTGCAGGAGTGCCTTTCCATGCCAAGGGCAGGGGACTGGTCAAGAAGATAGATACAACAAGTATGGCTCACTTTCATCAGTTCTCAGAAAGAAAACCTGATAAAATGGCCTTGATGAAGAAAAAAATTACCATCTGTTTTTCACAAAAGCTTAATTCTTTTTTGAAGCAAAGGATTTTTCCCTTTCTGCCTCCCTCTCTCCTGATACTTAAATATTTCTGACATGTCTTGTCAGAAGGAACAACAGCGTGTGGGGTTTTTTAAATGGCAAGTGTATCTGCCATGCTTCTAAACTGTATGCAGCTAGATCATGCCTGTAGACTTTGACAGGAATTTAATTTGCATCTCTCCAGGAATAACTCCTGACTAAGCCCTGTTGCTCCAAAACAGAGCAGAGTGGATCACACTAGTATGCTGTGCTCTTTGAAATGCTGTGAAGTAGACTGAAACTATCTTGTATTTGTATAATTCTGTCTGGAGAAAGAACAGGGGGACTGTGTGTTCTCTGCAGTCAAGGCTGAGCAGTGAATTCTACATGGCAAACCTGTAGAATGATCCTTCAGCTTTGTATTAATACATTTCAGCTGTTTGTTGAAGTTCCTGAACTGCTTGAATTTTTCAAATAAAGAGTGAGAAGAGTGTTCAAAATTAGTTACATACTCTTAAGTCACTGCACAGGTATAACTTTCCTGGCCACCAGTGTGAACATTTGAGTGATTTCTTGGTTTTGTGGCTGGAAGCTGTGAAGTGTTTTGTCAGTGCTGTTTAAGGTGTAGCCTTGAGGGCTGAAGTTTGGCCTCATGTTCATGCAAAAACTGTGAAAACTTTAGTTGTAATTTGAACTAAAAATTGTTCCATTATAGAAAAGGACTGTTAGTTCTTGGTATTTTGTGTAGCTGTTGAATTACTAAAGCCAGTTTTTAGACCTGGCCTTGAGAGCCAGTTGGCCTCTAGAAACAGGAGTTGAGGACCAGGTGAGGTTTGCTCTGCTGAAATGTAGTCACATGGGTCAGAGGATTGTCCTGTGGTGAAAACATTTTCAGTACATGTAGAGGGATACAGTCTCTAACCTCAAACTGAAGTTCTGTGTTTATCTTCACCTTACAGGGTATGACGAGATTGTCAGGAGGCTCAAAGACCTGATAGATCTGTATATGTGTCCCTAATCTTTTAATAATTAAGAGATTGCTGTGTTTAGTGGTAGCATTAAGTGTGAGGTAGAAGGGCAGCAGCATAGAGTTGGGGGAAGCAGATGCTTACAGGTGTAGCTGATGCTACTGAGTATTGAGCAGGTGTTCTGTTTGCGCTATAGACCGAAATTGAGTCCTCCTCCTTGTGCAAGCAGCAGCTCTAGAATTTCAAACCCCTGTGTGAGGCAGTAACTTACCTTTGCAGTAGATCACAAGCCCTTAGCCCTGCAGAAGCTTGGCTAAGAATTTTGGTTATATACAGTTTTACCAAGTAACTAGATTGTGAAACTCAAAGGGCAACTTTGCCAATAATTTGATTCAAAACATTTATGTCCTATACTGTTACATGTTCAGAGTTTATTTTTTACAAGTAAGGAAAGCATCTGTGTTTGTAAGAAGAGTAGATTTTGTTAGCAGTGCACCTGTTTGATTACTTCACGTAGAATGGGGTTGCAAGCACTGGTCAGAGATTGGTTCTTACTCCTTTTTTGAAGGGTAAAACCCAATCTGACCTTTGAGGGACATGTAGTGTTATAGACAATTCGACATTATAAACATTTTAATTTAAAGGGGAAGTAGTGTGTGTGTTAAGAAGGGGAAGAGCTGAAGACCTCGTTTTAAAGCATTTTTCATAACCAATTAAACACATATTTCAGTTGTTGCTTTCTTTGCTCTTCCCTAAGCACCACTCAAAGGAATACCAAAACAAGCTCCGTTCAGGAGTACTTCCGCACCCAGTGTATTTAGTCCTTCTGGAAATAGAACTCCTATTCCTCCTTCAAGAACACCTTTGCGCAAAGAAAGAGGAGTAAAGGTAGGTGCACTCCTTGTTTTTCTGCTCAGTTCTTCTCTCACCTAAAGTGAATTTCTGCTGCTGATTTGAATCAATATATTAAAGGAAAAGAAATTGAGGATGATATTTAGAGATAAACTACATACATTTAGCAATGGTTAGTAAGTTCTTTGTGGTCTTTCTTTTTAGCTTCTAGATATTTCTGAGCTGGATATGGTAGGTGCTGGCCGTGAAGCAAAGAGAAGAAGAAAGACATTAGGTTGGTACAGCATTCTACTTACAAAGGCTATCAGTACACCTGCAAATAGGGTCAAGATTTGTAGTACCATTTTGTTCTTAATTTGCTAAAGCTTAGCCAGAGCTAAACTTTAAGAAGTAAGGGGATGATACCAGCCAACCCAAATAGGTTTTAAGGGAGGATTTTCACTTGTCTCAGTGCTCCTACTCATATTGCCTTGTGCCTAGGTAATATACCTCAGTCATGTGAAAGGACTGAACTAATCAGTTGTGCTTTGGGCAGCCCACAGGTGTGACTGGCTTTGGTAGTGGAATTTTTCTGGGTTATTTTGATATGCTCACTTCTGCTGGCTGTATGGCCAAGTAAATTAATTGAAAGTAATGTTGAAAAACTTTATAGCACTCTCCAAAATTCTGACCCGGAGATCTTAGCAAGTGAATAGTATCTGATACACTACTTCTAAGGCAAGTGACAGGGTAGTGCCCTTCTTAACCATATCAAGAAGATACACTGTGCAGCATATTTGTCCCAAAACAACTTTTTTGTATTAGTTACAAAAAAAAATAACACCTCAGAACAAAACCATAATTGCAATTAAAATGTTGCTTGGGCTTTCATGCTTCCTAATACCAAATTACTCAGTCACTGTATTGTGTACGTTGTGGTTCCTTTCATTATTGGGTTCATTACAAAACTGTGTTTGGAGATTACTGTATCTATTTCAGCATATACCTCTTCAAGCATGTTTTAGCAGACTTTGAGAAATGTGGTTTTATACCTTTGTTTAAAAAGTATATTCAGTATTTCAGAAAAAAATTTTGGACTCACTTCCATTTTCGTGCAATAGATACGGAAGTTGTGGAAAAGCAAGCCAAAGAAGAAACAGTAGTAGAAAATGCTACCCCAGATTATGCTGCTGGCCTTGTATCTACACAGGTAAAACCAAGCAAAATCAATCAAACAAAAACCAACCAGTCAAAAAAAAAAATAGTCTTGACATGTGCTATTCTAAACCACTTAAACACTGCAATGGTATTTTACTCACTTGTTGAAACATATCTCTTTATTTAAAAATTTTTACATATTTTTTTCAAATATCCATTTTATTTTCTCCAACAAAAAAGCAAACCAGTTGCTAGAAGTCGTTCAGTCAGGGAGAGGGGAGGGCAAGTCGTGTGTAGGCTTTTTTCTTCCTATTTCAGATACAGTATATTAGAAAACGTGGTGCAGCTTTGTTTTGTTAGTCAGGACATCGCTTCTACAAGAATGTTACGTCCTGCCCTTGGTTTTGAGTAAGAAACTGTCTGTTGGGCATGTGTGACACTCCAAGGCCAACATACGGGCAGAACATGGTCGGCCAGAGTCAGGAGTGAAGGTTATTGCCTCTCTGCAGTGCTAAGAGAATCTTTCTTTTAGCAAGTTCCACATTTTACAGAATGTCCCTGTTTTATATTGTAGAGCTACCTTAAATTATTTGTCTGTTAGACTTACTCCCCTCAAAACTTCTTTCCTCTCTCACCCCGTTATGTTTACAAGACTGGATCAGGCAGAGAAATCTTCAATTATGCTGCTGTCTTTATGCTGTGTACTCAGTGTCATGTATAATTAAATACAAAATTAGGCTTTTTCTGTAGCCTTATCAGCCTGGATGGCATCAGTCATGTTGGTGTTGACTGCCTGTTTCAGTGGGAACAGAGTTTTTACCTGTGCTGTTACTGCTGCCTTCTGCTTCCCTGAGTCCTAGAGGCCTTTGTGTTCTTGTGGGTGATATCCTAGTAGACCTTATGCCCATGGATGAACACAGGTTCTGCTTGCTAATGGTGGAGAGCATATTTTCTCTGGTTGTTCACTTAATCCTAGAGTGTAATTCTTCATAGAGTGCCATCTGCACAAATTTCTAATGTTTGAAGTAGAAAGTTAGTGTTGAACAGATTGTTAGGTAGGACTCCTAACAGAGGAGTCTGCAATTAAGTTCCCAAAAGGAGTATCTTAGTAAAACTAATGTTGAAGTTGTATTTAAAATGCAGAAACAGCCCATGAATGCTTGCAGTGTGGCTTTAATACTTTCTTTTCTGTTCTGTAGAAACTTGGCTCGTTGAACAATGAGCCTGCACTACCTTCTACAAGTTATTTACCTGCTACCCCCAGTGTGGTGCCGTCTTCCTCATACATCCCAAGCTCTGAAACACAGCCAGGTAACAGCCGCTTCTTTGCTCTTGGGACCTGATACCTCCAACTCTGTACAGTTTTACTGTCTGGCTGCTCTTTTATTTACAAACCTGTCCCTCAACTCGAGTGAAACTCCACCTTAGCGATGTAAAATCCATTGCAAGACTCCAGCCTTTGGGTTTGGGGTAACCAGACATGTCATTTAACCTAAGTAAAGAAAATAATTGTTGGCTCTAAATTTTAGAGTGACTTCTAGTTAAGTCAAATAAGCAAAATAATTTCCTGATTTGTTTTTTCTTACACAGTAATAAAAAATCCGGTTTTTATAATCCCCAAAGAGTAATCAGTATAAGTCTGGAGTATATATTCTATGCACACGCATGCTAGCACATACAAAACAGTTGCTTTCAGAAGCAACAAAACAGTTGCTTTCTAGAGGAAAATGCATATTACCTTTCACACAGTTTGGGATTAAGCCATGCATTTTTCTTTTACGTTTGTATAACAAAGATAATAGCAGGACTCCTGCATATTTTGGAAAGTGCTATGTTATTTTCAATTCTAGAAAATTGCCAGCAGTAAAAAATAGTTTTTACAAGTCCTTATTTCCTACACTTTTATTTTAACCCACTTGATTTTATTTTTCCTTCCCTGTTATGTGTGAAGTTTTCAAAGGGATGTGTCAGTTTGTGCTAACAGATGTGTGTGACCAGATTCATGACCAGATCTATTTGTTAACAGAGAACCAACATTTCAGTTTAATACATTATTTTTACTTTTGCTTCTGAGGTGTGGCATTTTGGGCACTATGGAAAATTACATATGCAAAACCCAATCATTTCACTTGGCCTCAAAACAGTTCAGAATCTCTCTGAAGGTCCATGCACATCTCTCTCTGGCAGAAAATTGGCATCTCCAGAAGGAATGCAGCCAAGAACACATAAGTGTGTCAGCAGCTATAGTACTGTTTTCCAGATTGTTGGCATTGTGTTCAACAGCAGGAAAAGTCTAGTTTAAAATTTTTATTCTCTATTCTTTCCTTTAAGAGTATGGAGTATTTAGCTTTTTGTATGGACCAAGAACATAAAACTGTTTCCTTGATATAAGATGCACACAGAATATCCACAGATTGGGCCTCATATAATCTGAGGTTGCATAATTAAGACTTTACTTTATGAAAGTCGGTTATTCTGACAAGAGATAAAGCCAGTAATGAAACTTGTACAAAATTAAGGAATAACTAATAGTTGCAAATGTTTATCCTCTCAAATGTTCCACATCTACTGAAAAATATCAATATTGCTAAAACCATTGCCATTCCTGTGCCAAGGTGGAGAACCATAGACGTCTCATTTCTTAAAATCTGATCTGAAGGGTATCAGTGTAGCTCTCATCCATATCTGCCTTTAGTCTGCTGCTAACACAGTGTAAACAGGTCAGCTTACATCTCATGAGGTTTGTGAAGGGTGCTTAAGCAGCTGTGCCTGTGTCTAAGAGCTGCAAAAAAACATAGTGTCCACTGGGTAATTACCACTGGCTGGACAGATGGTAACTTGCATGGTCAAGCTGCTGTTATTTCATAAGTTGCCTCCAGCTGCAGCCAAGTGGGAATACTACAACTTCCTTAGTGCAGGTGAATGGATCAACTTTGAGAAAGAACAGAGTTAAGCCCTGTCAAAGTTGTGGGGTTTTAACTTCTAGCAGCTAGTGTTTAAATAATGAGTGATTTATGAAGATTACATTTAATTCTGACATCTGTTGAAGTGTATTTGTATTTTCAGTATCTGTTACTTAATTGCCACTTCCTTTGAAAGCTGCTGCTACATTAGGTAAAACCTGATGAAATCTTTTTGGACTTGCTTCTATGTGATAGTACAGCAGCAATCCTGGTAGGATCAGAGTACAGTTGTTACAGCAGTATAAGCTAAAAAGTAAATAAAGCAGATTCAATTTGATTAATCTCATGTCCATTAAACATCAAATTTCATGGTAAATATAGTGCAACCCATCCTGGACAGCTAGTTACTCTGTTGTCTAATTATTTCTAAAAATAATTGAGTGGAAAGAGCATTAGCTCAACTTTCTCATATGGCTCTTAGATGGCATATTGAATTGTGATGCTAAAATGAATAATCAGAGATTTTAGTTTTCTTTAAAGACCACTGGTGATGCTAATCCCTTTTGTGGATTATAATGTTTTTAATTATCCTGACTGGTTTTTGCAGCTGGTTCTGCACGAGAGGCCTTGCAGACCAACAGACAGACTGAAGAGCCTGCAGCTCCAAATGCAACTACAACTCTCCCTGCACAGTTCAAACAAAGAACACCCATGTACAACAGTAACTCTAATCCCCCTGCAGCTACACCTACCTCACCCCTAACACCCACCACACCTCCTGCCATCTCTCCTGCGGCACAGGCACCACAAGTGGCCCCCCAGACTCAGCAACAGCCACCACCGAAGAAAAGCCTCTCTCTTACAGTAAGTTAAAACAGGCTCTTTTTAACTGATGATTTTGATGTGGATTGGATCTCATTTATATGTTGGCATTTCTTGGCCTTTGGATCACGGAGTGTTTGAGGCTGCTTTTTTATAACCGAAGGTTACAAAAACACTTCGTGGTTTAGTATTGCTGTTAATCACAAGATTTTTAGTTGTGCAATGTTAATGTTGCAGTAAAATGTCATTATTTAATGCCATTTGTTATGTAAAATAATGTGTTGCTCTTTAGAAAGAATTTTGGGAGAAAAGTGTATTTCCAGCAGAAGTTGCCCAGCCAATTGCACATAATATAAATTGCTTAAAATTGTCCTAACATTGCTGTAGTAGGAGAAAGTATATCAATAGATTATTTTAAAGTAAAAGATTTTATTTCTGATCCACCTCATCCCCCCATTACATATTTTCCAAAGCCTGAGAGTGGGGATATGTGCTGAAGCTTCTTATTCCTGGTACTTTGGTATGTATTATGTGCATGCTTGAAGTTCAATTCAAGATGCAGCTGATCTGAAGACTTTGCTAAGCACATCTGTAAGCCTGGGTTGCAAGATCTGAACTTCTAACAAGCTGGGTGATTTCTTTTCAGTATCTCTACTGCATTTATTAAAGGCAAAAAAATCCTCTGAAATTATTGCAAGCCTGGGTTTGTTGGACTGTAGAGAAAGCACTGGATTCTTTTCTTCTTTTCCTAATGTTATAAAGGACACAAAGTTGATAACATAAACATTAAGCTTCTCACGTGTTTCTGTACCTGTTTGAAGGTGGAGGTTTTTTATTTTGACTTTTCAGAATTCAGTTGTCACTGCTGTGTTAGGTGTAAGTATTACAGAGGGGAAGGCTTGAAATTAAGATGCCTTTTTTGTTAACTTTCTGTAGGTCCTACAAACTTTCACCTTATTCTTTTATGCCCATCTGTGGGTATTAATGTGGTCCCTATTGGCAGGGTTTTTCTCCACTGGAATTGACATTTGTTGTATCTGTTACAGAGGGAGCAAATGTATGCTGCACAGGAAATGTTCAAGACTGCAAACAAAGTTACAAGGCCAGAAAAGGCTCTTATACTTGGATTCATGGCAGGATCCAGAGGCATGTATTGATACTAATTTAGCTTACTTCTGAATACACAAATCTGAAATACAGCCGAGCATTTCTAAATGTGCATGTGAGAGTGCTTTGCTTTAGCTTTGTCTGTAAGTGCTGGACTCTTTTTGCTTTACTCTGGACTCCACATAGTATGAATTATAGTTCTAACTACCTGGAAACGGGTCTTCAGGGTCCATTTCCAGTAAGTCAACTGGTCTGTTGGAACAGCTGCGGACCACAATATAACTGACCTCATTGTAGAATCATGGCTTAGGGTTGAAGAGAAACAAGGCAGCTGGTCAGCAGTGAACAGACTGGTTGAGTACTACGGCTCTGCCTAGAGGACCAATGAATGTAAATTCTTTTGTGGCAAGTTTATGTACAAGTCGGGTAGTACAGAACCTCTTTGCTAATTCCTTGCTTTAGAAACTGGCAGCTGTTATCTCAGACTTTAGATAACTACTGGTGCTGTGAATCATGGGGAGATAAACTGTCTCATAGCCAGATCCTGTTATGTATTGGCCTTGATAGACCAAAGCTGTTTTACCTAGAAGATTATCAGATGTAAGATGAGAAGGGGCTAAAGAGTCCTTAAGTGAACTCCCATCATCTGCACTAGCTCTGATTTCTAATTTGGTATTTGGGGCTCTTATCACTAGAGTCCTGCAGCCTAAATGTGGCTCGTGCATTTGGATTAACACAATACACTAGTGAGGATGAACAGAGCAGAGTTACTGTGGTGATCCCTGAGCTTTAAGTTTGGTACATCTTGCATTAATGACCATGCTTTTAGTACTAGATGCTACTTCAAATTGCAGTAGGGGGCTGTACTTTAATATCTACATGGACAGCTTTTTCTAACACAAGGTAAAATACTATTTTGGAAGTGTGTATGTGATACAGATTCACATACACATATATAGTAAAGTATATATTAATATAAATTCCTTCAGTAATAATGTCAGCACCTTCTGAAGGTTGGATGAATAACTGCCAACTGATATTCTTGAATATCAGTACCTTGAAGTGTAACATTTAATACTTCTACTGGCATGGAACTGAGTCTGGGACTAGTGGTTTCAATGAAGCTCTTTGGGCTTCTTTAACAGCTAAAAATTGTTGAGGCATTTAACTACAAAATGTATCCCAAGTAAAGGAAGTGGTAGTTCAAGTTTACTAACTCCCTTTTAAATATAAGCTTTTCTTCTGACTCTGAGGCAGAGAGAAATGACACTGGCGGCTTTGCTACTTCTTTTATTGTTCTTCCAATTACTTTAGCCTTGAGCTTCATCTTTTGGGGTCTGGTTTTGTTATCTTTAAAGCATGGTCTCAGGAGTGTGGATGCAGAGAAGATCTTGGGCTATGTGCTTTACTCAGCTTTGGGTCTGAGGTTGTTATTTGTGGTTTTGGGGTTATTTTTTTAAGCATAAAAACCCCTACCTTGTTTAATACATTGTTGAAATGTATAACGTGTTTCTCTCCTTGTTTCTGCAGAGAATCCTTGCCAAGAGCAAGGTGACATCATCCAAATTAAACTTAGTGAACATACAGAAGATTTACCAAAGGCAGATGGCACGGGCAGCACCACTATGTTGGTTGACACAGTCTTTGAAATGAACTATGCTACTGGTGAATGGACCAGATTCAAGAAGTACAAACCCATAACTAATGTTTCCTAAGAGATGCAGCAGCAGCAGACTGGACCAAATCAAGCTTAGAGTCAACCAGCTCATAGAGTATGTCAACTGTACAAAATGGCATTCATGTGTACATGTCTTATTATCCTCCAGAGTAGAAGCTGTGCTCTGCAACCAAACTGAGCTCGGTGAACACAGAAGATGATGGTGTCAAACTCACTTTTTGTTTGTTTTTTTTTTTTTTTTATTAATCTTGGGAGAGGGAAAGATGATCTTGAGGGGGGGAAGTTGTTGGTGTGTTTTTGTTTTCCTACAGTTCAAGATGCTGAAAAAGGAGATCACATCTGAAAGGTTACAGATGAGAGCAGTTTACTGCTAAGTACAAGAAGAGAAGACTACTGCACAGTCATTCACGGTTTGCTGTTAACTGAGGGCACAGATCTTTATTGTAAAAACATTTTCTTTGGCAACATGAGTTCTATCATAAGAATGGATGTCTGAAGCACCACAGATCGGTGCGTCATAATTTTATATTTCAGCTGCAATATAACTATTGCAGATGGTAGATGTCAGTGCCTAAAGGTACCCACTGTATGTTTAGCTTATTTATGCTTGGGTCATAGGATGAGATTGAGCAGCTTTGTTAACTCGCTATATTGTCAGTGTACATGCCCAGCATGAGTTAATCTATATTTGGCATTATTTGAGATAGATGGAAACTGAGTATCATAACTTTCTGAAGAAAAAACCCATCAAAATCATAAAAGTAATGGTGGCTTGTCGCTGCTGAAGTGACAGCTTCTTGCCATAGAAGTCTTGGGGTAGAAGTTGGTCTATGGCTCTTGCATAGCAAGCCCTTTGCCCAGCATAACTTACCTGGAGGAAGGGAAACAGCTACATCACAAGACCAATGGGAGCTCAATTTAAAAATGGCCCTAGAAATGGTTGGACATGTATCTCAGAAGAAGTAGTTCTGTTGTCTTGAGGCGCTGTTAATCTATGTTTGGTTGAGCAGTCATAATGTGTTTGATTGCCAAGCCCTGACCCAAAAAGTTTTGAATGACTGTAGCTGTGGTTCTTACCAGTATAGTTTTATCAGTATAATTGCTAATGTGGCCACAATTATACTGGTGTATAAATGTGCCTTGTACTTGTCCTCTGCTAGTAGAAGCACATTTTTCTTTATAACTCTGTCATACCACTGGTGTAATCTGGCTTTAATAGTACAAACAAAGCTGGCATTTACTGAGAGGATTTATGTACATAAGTCAGGATTCCTTCTTGGGGGACTTGGCTTCATCATTTGAAGGAGTCTTGGATTCATTGTCTGGTTTCTGCCAGTACTTGAGTGTGGAGCTGTGCTTGGTTGGGAATGCTGCTTAGAAGGAAGAAATACAAAGATGAGTAGCAGAGTGGTGATGTGTTGAGGAGGTACCTTGGCTGACTTAAAGGTTCATGTTGAAGTGCAACTTCTAGGATGAAATGAGGCTTTTTTTTTTTTTTTTTTTTTTTTTTTTTGTTTATTTTTTCTGAAAAGAAAGCAGACCAAATCCCCTAGTACACTTGTATACTAATAAAGACATTTAGATGTTTGATTAGAGTCTTTTTTTATTGGGGAATTTTTATTGCATTTTAACCTTAGTTTTTCAATCAAACTACCCAACAGGACAGGGCAAATATAAATACTATTTTAAAAAAACCAACCCTGTATTCTGCAGTGTTTTAAGATGTGACCAAAAGCGTAGATTTCTTAACTTTATTTAAGCAAATATACAGAATGTTCTAGCTCTGTGATGGGCAGGTTATTTTTTGGTAACTGCTGCCATTACAGAGTGTTGTGCATGTTTTAGTGCGAAAGTTACATATTACTGTCACATTGGGGCTGTCCTCCCCAGAATTACCCATTTCAGAAACAACATAGATTGTAATTTTGGTTGCAACTTTTCTTTATAAACAGCTAGAAAACAGCTTGACAAGTGAGGATGGGTAGTGAGTTTTAGTTTTTAGGAGTTCAGTAGAATGTGTTATGGTTATAACTTATTTGATTTTAGAGTGTTACACAGTGAGGGCTAACAATAGGATATGAAAGTATTCATCTTTTAGAAGAAAGGTTTAAAGAAAAGTGACATTCCTTTTGTTGTCTGCGTTCAGATCTTAAAGTTTCCTTGTGATGACCAGTTTTCTGTAAACATGTATGATACTTCTGTCTCAATTGTTCGTGCTTGCTAGATGAGCTACAAGTATCAGATACAGTTGTTAAGGAGCATTTAGAAAATTGGCTGGCTTGAGGGGCGTGTTCTGTCATTGTAAACTGTTGATGCAAGACCTGTGCAATTCAGTTGTGATCAGGAGCTGCTGTGTGGTGGCTCTTTTGTCTTGCTTGAGATTAATGGTGGTCCCTCACTAAGCTTTCTGGGTCCACAAAAGTCTACATTTCAGACCTATGCTGTGGGGTGGAAATAGCTGTCCCTCTGCTCTTAAGAAGCCCTTCTAGAATCCAGTGGAGTCATTTGAGTGCAGTAGTATGTAGGAAGCTTAACCATGCTGCTATTTGTAATTGCTGCATAATGCAGTTGGTCTCCAGGCCTTTTTGTCTAAAGTCAGTCATATGCAATAAATGGAAATTTTAAATAGAGCTATAGTATATTTTTAATTCTGTTGACTCATTAGGATGAGACAATTTAACACTGCAAAAGTAAATTACTTTTTAAAGTCACTCTATGACCCTCAATACCAGAGCATTACTTCAACGTGATCTGTGTATCTAGAAAGTGTTTCTTAAATGCCTAAAGAAAGGGAAGTTTCTGCAACATTATTAAAATGATAAAGTAAGAAGTAAAACTACATGGAGTTCTTTGGTTCAGCAAATGAAACCATCAAATCTGTGTTCTGAAAGTAGGAATGATGCCAGACAAATCAGAAAGGGCAGTTTCAATATTGAAATTCCAATATATTGGAATTGTTACATACAAAACAAATTCTGGCCCTGGAACTTGACATTTTTTGTCTTGAATACTCAAGTCATGTGGATGTGAAGCTATTCAGTGAGGCTCAGTGTGTGCTGTAAGGTTAAACAAAAACATTTTGTTACTCTAGAGTGACTTGCAGATGTACTGATTTGACCAGAGAAGTAATTCAGGGTTTTCTTAAAGCTTTGGTTTTGTCCTTTCCTCATCCCTATATCCAAGCATGAAGTTTTAGGAAATAGCAAGCCCAAACTTTAGAACTTTGGGCTTGAACTGCACCTCATCAAGGAGGATGTCCCAGTCTCTCTTGCCCTTGCTTGTAGAGAAGCCCCTCTCTGTGCAAGCCTAGGCATGATATGAATTAGCTTCTTTGATTTGAGTATGAAATACTGGAGAAAGAAGCAATGAAAGCGGCTTGTGTTTTCCCCTTTCCTGTTCAAACTTTGTTTTCAGGGGAGAAAGAGCACATTCATCTTACCCAGGCTTCTTCAACAACTTGCCCTATAGTGAAGTGCTGGGTTTCTGAAGGCTCCATTTTCTTTTGTGTGTGCTGTGAGGACCAGAAAGAGTGCAATGAGCGTAATTAAGAAAGGGAGCCCAACAAGGATGCTGAGCAAGACTTCTGATCACAGATTCCATCTTTCTGTTCATTCTTTTGCAACTCTAATGCTTTGTAGTTATCTCCATACAAACCAGTCTAGGCTTAGTACAGTTAGCACTCTAGTATTGGGCTGGTATTTTGTGGTTAACCTGATTTTCAGTGGTGGCTTTGCCATTTAGTCTTTCAGTTCAATACCATAGGATGCTGGATGCAGTGGGGAGGAGCCTTTGGTAGTTGCTTGACATTTTTATGTGGAATTGGTCACTTCTCTCACTAAGTTGTGTCAAAGTGCAGACCACTTGTCTAGATAAAAGAATCTTGAGACTTTGACATGACACGGTTTAAGAGTGAATCACATTTTCATTGTAAGATCTGACTGGAAAAAAAAAGACTAAGAAATGTTAAGCCAGAGCCCTCTGGGAATCTGGTGCCTTTAACAAAAACTGTCATTTTGTAAAATGTCACATCTATAGCATAGCCCGTATGTTTTCTATTGGTTTTTGTTTGGTTGGGGTTTTTTGTACAGATGTAAATTCAAAATATTCTGTCTTTGGGTACGTATTTTCAGTGTAATACAGTATGTATAATAAAAAATTTAGATTTTCTAAGGAAATGGACTGTTACTCTTCTTAATAATCAAGTTGTTCATTGTACAGTTGAGTTGTTGTACCACCAGCCTGAGACCAAACAGCCAAATTGCCTGATAATGTGTATTTTTTTCATATTTGTGACATTGTTTCTGTAGGTACATTTCAGAGTTGGCATTTCAAAGCTGACAAGTGCTGGTTTTGCTGGTTTAGGATATTTTTGAGTAGATCTACTGAAATACCTGCTCTTGCTCTCTGGGTGGGTTCACTGAAAGCTGGTGAGCCCTGGGTGCAGTGTGTGGGTGTGCACGTGCAGAAGCACTCGAGGCACAGCCGAGATCTGATGGTATGAGGAGGATCTGCCATGCACAGGCTCTGTGGATGAGGTGTGGAAGTGTGGAATAAACCCTGTTGTTCTACAGCACTGCCTTTTTCCGAATTGGAGCAATGGTGGCTTCTCGCAGTTTGAGTGCAGAAGAAGGTGGGTGTGTTTTGGTTTGGGATTGGTGGGTTTTTGGGTGGGGTTTGTTGTGGGTGTTCAGAAATTGTTTTCATGCTCATGTACTGTTCCTAGGGTCTGGTTCTGTGATAAGCATGAAGGTTTGTCTTACAGTGTTATGTGGAGATGTGTGGCTGGCCTTATCCCAATTTCCTTATGTGCAGCTGTGTGAAATGGCTCTGTTCCACATGCCTGTGCTGGGGTGGTGCCAGACATAGTCTGAAGTTTTTCTTTTCTGTGTCAGGTTGACCTTATCAAATAGTCAGGAAGGGAATTCTGTTCCAGGTCAGCTGCTCTTGTAGAATGCCTGGGACAAAAGCTTTGGGAGAGGCTGAGATGCACGCTTCATTTATTATTTCATAGGGCACTTGCTCCCTTAGATTTCCTGGTGCCCAGACCCTGATGCACTCCACATAAACAGGGGTGTGCCAGTTCACCTGCGTGCTGAGACTGGCCTGGGCAGAATCAGACCCGTCTGTTTCTAGCAATCTGTGCCACTGGACACTTTGGAGAGGCTTAGCTGATACAAGGGTGTAGGGGATGTAATGTTTAAGATGTTGCCCTAGTGCTAACCCTTAAGACTAATGATGGACTAAACACTGATCTCTTCCAGACCTGGACAAACCCATGTCAGGTGCTGTCCTATATTCTGAGTGCCTTTAGACAGAGCTTGAGCATCTCGGGCTCCACTCCTCTCCCTGCCATGCAGGTGTGTGTGTACAGGCTCTCCTGAGAGCAGGAAAGGGAAAATGAGGCAAGAAGCAAAACCCAATTGTTCTAAAGTAAATGAGGTGACTTTATTTCCAGAACCTGCTGTGTTTCAAGACACTTGCATTGTACCAAGTGTACTGGAATTGCTTGAGGCCAGGTTGGATGGGGCTTGGAGCAACTTGGTCTAGTGGAAGGTGTTCCTGCCCATGGCAGGGGAGTTGGAACTGGATGATCTTTAAGGTCCCTTCCAACTGAAAATGTTCTGGGATTCTGTGACCTTTTCCTGAGGAATTTGGGGAGGTTCCTTTATTTGGCTCTCAGAATGTGGTTCCTGTGTAGCATTTGGTATTAAAATATACTTGTCCCTTCCTGGTAGAAATTTAATGGAAACAGAAAGCAATTGGTTTCTCTGAATGGTTGATTGAACTCCTCACTAGCATGTAAGCTTGGCTCTAGTGCCTGCCCCATCATTTGGTGTCACTGAAGTCCATAGTCTCCTTTTTCCTTTTCATCTTTCAATAAAAAATGGGGGTTTTTTCTTGGCTGTTTCCTCACATAGGAGAGTTGGCAAGGTAAGCTGATCTTATGCTAAAATTTTGTGATTATCTGCATTGAGCCAGAGCTGCTGGTTGGGGGTACCCAAGCTGTGCCTCAGTGGAAGGTGTTTCCTCCTTCCCTGCCCCAAATGCTGCAGGCACGGACAGCAGAGGCAACGCCCCCTGCACTTGTTCTGCCTAAAGCACCCACCCAGCTGGGTTTGACCTCCATCCTCAGAACTGACTTACGCCCAAGACACACTGGTCCATTTTGGAGGGTTTTTTTACATTTTAAGACCACCTTTTTAACTGATGGGGGGAATAAATAAGAATTAAATGTTCTGTGCTGCTTGTGAGAAAATAAACTTCTAGCCTCTGTATATTATTATGGTTGGATAAACCATCAGATCCCTGCTGCAGTACAACACCTTTCCTTTGGCTAGCTGTGCTTTTTTATTATTATTATTCCTTCTAAATCAGGCACAGAAGAAACACATTTTTAAAAAGAAGAGGTGTTAGGTTGTTGTTTCAAAGTGACTGTAATAACTCTTAACTTTTATTTTTTACTTAAATTCCTCCAGCTCCCTTTTGTGGGTTTCGTTATTCCACCTCCACAGCACCCACCGTTGCCGGAGGTTTCCGCTGGTGCGGTTTGGGTTTTGGGTGAGTGCTCCTGGTCCCCCTGCCCAGCGCTGCGGTGCCACCGCGTGGCCGTTCGCTCCCGAGCAGGTTTCGCTGTCCAGAGCACAAACCCTGCGTGTTCCTCCAGGAACGCTGGCGGTGCTTTTTTTCTTCTCACCTCTGTAGGAGTGTCTTGGCCCCCTCTTGGGCGAAAGGGCTGTTGGCTGCTTGTTAGACCTGTATTCCTAAAGCCTGGACACCCGGCCTGTTTTATGAGAGTCAGTGGATATACCTTGGAATAGCCCTGCATCTGAAAGAGGGGTCTGGATTTGCTGTTGCTTCCCAACACAGCCCATGGAGTGGTGCATCACAGAGGGTTCAGGAGTGCTGCTTCTTTTTGTCCAGAGAGGAGCAAGTGATACCTGCGGGCTGGTCCCTCTTCTATACACAGCCAGGTTTGGGTATGAATCACAACCTGTATTGCTTGAAGAAAAGACTTTTCCAAGAAAAAGCCCCTGTCAGAATCCAGCTTGCAGTTTGCCTGAATATGTTGCTCTTTCCCAGCAGCAGCTCAGCCCAGCCCCCAGTTTCTAGGCCAGCAGCAGGGTGTGGGTGGGCAACACTGCCAAAGGACCACAGTCCTCTTAAATAGCTGGGTACAGCACACCAAGGACATCGTCCCAAGAGTCATGGGAACAGGATAGCTTTGCAATACCTTGCCTGCCTTGGAGCATAACAGTCATTTGCCACTCCAACAGGTGTCTGTTAAGCCTAGGACACCAACAGTGACACTGGAGTGGTGGATAACCATGGAAAGAGCCTAAGAATACAAGGATAAAGTGATCTGAGTCCAGAGGAGGACCAGTAAGATCCTCAGAGGCCTGGAGCATCTCTGCTATGAGGACAGGCTGAGAGAATTGGGGTTGTTTAGCCTGGAGAAGAGAAGGCCCCAGGGAGACTTTACAGCACTTTCTGATACCTCAAGTGGCTGTAAGAGAGCTGGAGAGGGACACAAGTACACAGGGTGATAGGACAAGGGGGTATGGCTTTAAACTGAAAGGGGCGCAAGGTTAGATTAGTTACTAGGGGAAAAAAATCTTAACTGTGAGGGTGGTGAGGCACTGGAAGTGGTTGACCGGAGAAGCTGTGGCTGCCCCATCCCTGGAAGTGTTCAAGGCCAGGTTGGATGAGTCTTGGAGCAATGTTGTCTAGTGGAAGGTGTCCCTATCAGGGACGGAACAGGGGTGTTGAAATGAGATGGTCTTTAGGGATACCTTTCAAGCCAAACCACTCTGCTCTCCTCTGCTGGTAGTTAATACCTTCCTGACCTTAGAGTCACCTGGTGACCTACCCTTTTCAGGCTGATGGATGTGTCAATCTGGTGTCAGCTCAAGCATTCTTCTCCTTTGCATTATCCCTGCTGCAGGTGGGACCTCACCTGGGGATGTTCACACCCACAGCACTTACTGTCATATCCCAGCTGACAAAAGCTGAGGCAGTGGCAGGTCACATGGGACACTGCAAAGAGGGCTGGTGTTTGAGAGAGCCTTCCTGCTCAGTGTTTCTTATTAAGCAGGTAGCTCTCCTTGTAAACAGACAGATCACTTGGACATCTAACACCCAGGTGATTTGCAGACAGTTAATGCAGTGCCCTGTGGTGGCCCTTGGGTTTGTAAACCTGGGAAGCTCAGAAATCTAAGTCTGCCCTCAGCAGGTGAAACCTCTAATGGCACATCCTCTGCTTGCTCAGCTTGGATAGATCTGGGCAGCCTTGGACAAGAGCTGTCCTCCCCAGGCTTGGCAAGGCCTGGGAGCTGGTGCAAACTGCTGGAGTGTTTGAACAGGATGCCGCGTTCTTGGGAGAAATGCCACTGTTCCTGCCTCTACCCTGTAAGCTCTGAGGGTGGAGGGCACTGTCTGGTTTATTTGGGGACACAAGGTCTGCCAGCTGTGGAAGAGCAACAGAACTGACAAGAAGAGGGCCCTGTCCCAGCCTAGGACATCGCTTTTAATAAAAAATGACACTGCTTTTTATTCTCTATCAAAAGCATTTCATCTCAATGGAGACAGGCCCAGGCAGGTCAGGAGTTTATGAATTTGTCTGTACTTTTCTGCCCTGAAGTGGCATTAGACTTTCCCTGTCAAAAGTGTATTTCCAGCTTGCCCAGTTGCTAAAACAGTTGAGAGGAAAAGCAGCCTGTCTCATCTCTCACCTGGTAGCTCATCCAGAAAGGGGGCTCTAAGGGGACAGTTTCTCTTTCTCTTCCATGTGTTAGGCTGAAACTTGCAATGGAAGTGCTGCCCCATCCAGTTCTGAACTGCTTTTCCAGTGTGTACATGTGTGCAGTAGCTGCTCAGCAAATGTGTGACTTGGTTCTGGGACTGGGGAGTGTGGGAAAGCTCCCCACTAACCAGGGCTGCAGTTTGTGCGATGGAGGGGCCTGATCTCCTGCCAGCTCCTGTAGCAGGATAAATCTCACTGGGTAGCTGCTGCCAGTGTTTTACCAGTGCACAGAGCTGCTCCATCCTCAAATGCTGCTTCTGCAGAAGTTGTCGCTCACTGTAGAGCCTCAGCCCACTGCAGAGTGGATGGCCCTGCACACGTCTGGGTGGAACAGGTTCTTTACACAGACTGAGATCAAATATCCTGTGCAGAGACTTGTAAAACCTGTAAAGCCAAGCTGAGCAATGTCATGTTGAGAGCTCTCCTGCCTGCAGGGAAGGGGCAGCCCTCTACCCACCCCAGAGCCTCTGCCTTGCCCAGAGCCACTGGGCAGCGTCTCTCTGAGGGGCTGCCAGGGCCGAGTCCTTGAGCCTGATGTTGTGCTTGTAATCACTTTGGCAGTGATCAGTTCATGTTAAGGTTCTATCTGACAGTGTTGGAAGCCAGCTGGTCACTGCCTGCCTGACCTGTACCCACCCAAACTGGTGATGCCAGAGTGCAGGAGGCTGCCCTGCCTCTGTGCAGCTACCATGAAGCACGGTAGTTAGGCAGACTGTCACTGCCAGAGACAGGAGGACAAGAAAGGGTCCCTAGTCCCAAACTGACCCACCTGGGCCACTATGAGGAAAGCCTGAGGGTTGGTGTTAGAGCAGGCTAGTTTTGGCTCATCATGTTGGGTCCTGCTGAGGATCCTGGAGCGCAAAGGACACGAGCAGTGCATGACAGTGCCTGGTCTCAGTGCAGCTGTGGGGCCTGCATGTGGAGCATTCACAATCCTGTATGAGTAGCCCTCTGTTCCCAAAATTTGGGCAAAGATGTGACATGTGAGATGTGGCGTTCAGCTGAATGCTAAAGGAAATCCTCTCACAGTGAGGGCTTGGCAATGCTGATTACTAAACAGTGGGGGCAGAGGGAAAGGGGGGATCTCTCAAAGCAGGGCTGCAAGGTGAAGAGAACATGGGGCCATCTGTGTCCTCAGGTGGCCAGCAAGCAGTACAGACACTGCAACACATGGAAAATGGGGTGGGGCCTCGTTAAACTCAATGCCCTCACCTCAAAATCATCAGCATCGGGATCCTTGAGCTTAATCCTGATAACAACTTGATGCATCAAGTTGGACACCTTGAGGACAACAGGGGCGGGAGAGGGAGTGAAATGCTGGTTGGGAAGGCTCTGTGTTCACCAGAGGCTCCATTCTGGTTACAGCATGGTTGGCCCCAGCCAAAATGGGGACTCTTCTGGGGTTGTTTTTCTTGTTTCTCTTCTTTCAGGAAATCTTGTGTGTCTAAAAAATGAAATCCTCTCACTTGCTGAGGTCACAGGGGCTGGCCCGTAGCCAGGCCGAGTTCCCGTGCTGCCCTGCCCGTTCCTCGCCAGGACCCCATCACTTCCTCCAGAACGCGCTCTCACACGGATTTCTGCATTGCTGTGAGGAGGGGTCTGCTCATCTGGGTGCCTGGGCATGCTCTGCTCTGAGGAGGCCGTTCCGTCTTAAGACCTGTTGCAGTCTCCGAATATAACCCCCCTTTGTTGGGGAGAAGTTGACTTGACTGAGCCGCATGATCAGAGTCAGGTGACAAAACTGGGCACAAAAGCGGAGGAGAATGAGCAGCTGGGTGAGGGCGTTAGCTGCTGATCTCGCCATTTGACAGGCTGTGTTACTCCTCAGGGAAAAATGAGTGCCTGGCCCTGTCCTCTGCTGTGGAGCTTAACCATGGTGTGTCTAACAGGTAAGTCCTCCCGAGACAAGGTTTCTCTTCCCTGCCTGGGCACGGGGGTGGGTAAAGCCATAATGGGATTGTGAGGGCCCTGGGCCTCACCGCCGGGGGGTGCGGCAGTGGGCAGGGCTGGGGGGAAGGCAGGAAGGAAATGAGTGTTGAAAGACAGGCAGTGTTGGAAGTGGGATGTGTACAGTAAATGCAAAAGTTTGCTTTTACAAGAAAAAAAGAAAAGAAGAAATAGAGCTGTATTACTCTGCATATTGAGGATTTGCAGAGGCTTTAGCTTAAACCCCAAGGAACAGGATGCCTGCTGGTAGGTTGGGAAAGATCAGCTCTGTAGCCTTCCCTGACATCCTCAAGGCTCTTGTTCATACCAAGGCGTCACATGCAAAATAACACATCCTTCAAGTTTCCCTGGAGATAGTTTGGGTGATTCACAGTGCTCCTTAAAAAAAAAAAAAAAAAAAAAAAGGCTCTAGAAAGCAAAATCACTGTTCCATGATATAGGCAGTGAAAGTGCAGGAGAGAAAATGGTTTGTCTGGTGAAGCTGATGTTGTTTGAGTATTGGTTTTTCACACCTGTGACTGACTGTAACTGGTAAAATACACAAACACTTTACTAGGTGGTCAAAACTATTTTTTTTTCAGTTGCTGACTTCTTTTTTTTCTCCAGAAATTGTTTAAATTATTAAGAAGTAGTGGCTACCAAAGGTTATTGATGGCTACTGAAGTTTTGCAAACAACTCTACTATTTTAGTAGCATGTTATGGAAAACTACTTTCCATTTTAAAAAATTCCTCTTAACAGCACCATCATTTGACATTAAAACAACCAACCAATGAAACCTATTCAACTAAAAAAACCCCGAAACAACAAAATGCATCCAGCTGTGGGCAGTCCAAGGTGTTGAAACCTCTGTGGTGTCTCTGGCTGGCAGAGCTGAGCTGTTGGGGACAGGAGGGAGTTGTGGGAGATCAGACTTTGTTCTCAGAGGTCTTTCTGAGAGGTTTTCCCAGGAGAATTTTACAGTGCCCTTGACTTACTGCTGGTGTTTACCTAAAGATTACTTTGATGGATCTCAGGACTGACTCAGTTTGTTGCCAGAGGTGAGGAAAGAGCAGCAGATTGGCTTCAGCCCTTAAGGCGGGGGAGTCAGATGAGAGGAATTGTGCATCTTGGTTCTGGGTGGAGGCATGGCCACAGTAGTGGTGTCCTATGTGGGCACTGTGGAGCTGCTTTCCCTGCCTTGGACCAATGCTGGCACCTCTGTCCCTTGGATTTGAGCCTGGGGCAAACCAGCATGTTACAAAATGATCACTATTAGGTTTGGTATCTCTGTTTTAGGGCTACAGCAAGGAATTGAGATTTAGCTCAGTTGGTCAGAACCCAGTGCTAATAATGCCAAGGTTGTGGGTTTGATCCACATATGGGCCGTTCACTTAAGAGCTGGAGTCCATGATCCTCTGGGTCCCTTCAACTTGGACTATTCTGTAAATTCTGTAAAATGTGGATAGTGGCCCAGATGGCTGGGTGCTCATCTGCTTTACTCAGTAGTTACACCTAGGTGGGTTTTGGCCCTTGGTGAGGCACAAAGCAGGCAGTGAACATCAGAAGAGAGCACTCCAGCAAACTGTCTCCATGTGATCACAACCTTATAAAGACTCTTTTATCCACTGTTCTGATCCTGGTGCAGAACTTGAACTGGAGCTGCCATCAGCTTGGTCTGCATGTTGATGTTCATCCCATGGTACTGCTGGGCACTGGCACCCACAGTGCCTGGCCTTGCATGGTGGGGACAAAATTGGAGAGAAATTAAAGGCTGGGGGCGAAGCAGGGCTGGGGAAAAGGGATGTGGGTCTGACACCTGACAGCTTGTGCTGTCACCCCTCTTGTCACCCTGCCCGTGTCCTTCCTCACCTGCCTCCTGCTGTCGGGCGTCAGCTGCACTCTTTGACCTCCTTGAAACCCATAAACCAGTTTCTTAGGACTCCTTTTGCTTTCCATGCCACTGGTCATGCATTAGCAGGGGGGTTAGCAGGTGTGTGCTGCTTGGGAGAGCATTTACACCCCAAAGTATCAGCTCCAGTTGCCTACTGGTGCTGTATAAGGTTGGGTGTTTTCAGAAGTTGCAGTAAGTGTTGAGTAAATCCCTGCCCTGAGTTCCTGAACCCAGCTGGTGACACAGCTGATGTGGCAGGAGCTGCCTATTTTGGTTTTGCTTTTCTTCCTTTGCTTAGTACCACACTGCTAAATTAACAATAACCTGCTGCTTTCCATGCTTAGTTCCATGGGTCTCTCCTCTGTTAGAAACTGGAGGACATTCCCCATGCCTATGCCAAGGGATGACTTCCATCAGCACATGATGTTCCAGTCCACCATGTGTCACAGCAAAACAACTTGAGTTGCAGTAATACTTCCTTTCTCTATGGATTTCAGCAATCCTCACTCTGAGGAGGGATTTCAGAATTAAAGCAAGTCTTGGCCTGCAGGTTCCCTTCTGGTTACTGGATGTACCACCAGAATAGCTTAAAAAAATCCTGAGCCCCTGACTTTTCTTGGCTGATCTGTTTAAGGGAGATAGGATAAAGCAGTCAGCTACTTGACAAGCATCTTAAATCAGATTGTCATGAGATCTGAGGCCACTAATTATGTTTTTTCTTCTCCTAGGTATTGCTTTAGGTCAGACAACCAGCACTGAAGCTTCCATTTCATCAACTCTAGCACCTCCCAGTGCAACCAGCACCGGGGTTCCCACTTTATCAACCCCAGCAGCCCCCAGTGCAACCAGCACTGAGGTCCCCATTGCATCCACCCCAGCAGCCCCCAGTGCAACCAGCACTGAGGTCCCCATTGCATCCACCCCAGCACCTCCCATTGCAACCAGCACTGAGGTTCCCATTGCATCCACCCCAGCACCTCCCATTGCAACCAGCACTGAGGTCCCCATTGCATCCACCCCAGCAGCCCCCAGTGCAACCAGCACTGAGGTCCCCATTGCATCCACCCCAGCAGCCCCCAGTGCAACCACTGCTGTGGCCTCTGCTCTCCCAGCGGCTCCTGCAACACTCTCAGCTGGACTGACACCAACCACTGCAAACCCTGCTGCATCCACAGCAGCTCCATCTGCTGATCCAAGCACAGAAACCCCTGCCCAGACTCTGCCCACTACCATGGGGACTGTCCCCACCTCTGGCAGCACGGCCGCCTCTCAAGCGTCTGCAGGACTGACGGCCACATCCAGCAGTGCCCCAGTGTCCCCTCCAGGAGTGACCACATCCCCTGGGGTCCCGTCGGCAGCTCCACTCCCCACCACCCCCCAGCCCTCCAACTGCAGCAGAGTGAATGTGACAGCCTGTGCCCGCTGCCCCCCAGGGACAGTCCCCAACCAAGGTAAGAGTCCCTGCTCCCGGCTTCTGTGTTAGAGGGAAAAGGGATTTGTCAGGGGAGGTGAAGCCAGCACTTGTTCTTGTGTTGGAAGCTTGGACAGGCAGCAGGAGAGGGAGTTAATTCATTTCACCCTTCTGAAATCAAAGACTTGGTCTTTCCTGGCCTCGTGTTGTGCTTTGGTCTTCCTGAGGCTTCCCCCATGGGGTTACAGAGCAGTGGGATTGTGGCACAAAGTGTTCACACAAGTGAAGTTTGATATTTTTGGCAGAAGAACATCATTTTGGGGTCCAGGGCCAAATACAAGGTCAATTTCCAGCTGTCTCGAATGTTTGAAAGAGAATCTCTGCTGTAGAGACAGCCTTTCCCCGTGGCCTTGAGAAAACACTTGATCAACCTCTGTTGTGGTCAGCAGTGCATAGTATCACCTTTCCCAGAAGTCATTTATGTTGTAACATGGTTGGATTTTGATTTCAAACACCACCACCCCATCCCACAAAAAAAAAACTCAGAAAAAGAAAATAATTCTCCAAAATACAAGCCATGTACTTTTTGCTTTTTCCCTGCACTACAGGGCACTTTAAAAAAGGGGACTAAGCAGCTCTGATGCTTTAGGGTGAATCTGCAGAGAACAGGAGTTAACTCCCACCTTCCTTGTGTACAGGATCTTCTTTTACAGGGCCTTTTCCTCTTGCCTGTGTTGGTGATGCAGCTGCCAGGACTGTCTTGGGCAAGCAGGGGGATGGCAGGTCTGATGTGTGCGGCTGCAGTAAATCCCACCCAATTTTTCTGTGTGGCTGGGATTGGTTTTGTGGAGCAGAGAGGGGTAGAACTTTCCTGCTGGGAATGCCATGGTACCTGTGCTCAAACAAAAGCTGTTGATACTTAAGGTAGATCCTCGACTCTGGGGCTTTACACATCAGTTCTGCTTCCTACAAGCTTAAATTATCCGTAATCTAAAGAAGCATATTGGGTTTTTTGGAGGGGTTTTTTGGGGATTTTTCTTTTGGTCTCTCTTTTTTTTTTTTTTTTTGGCATTGGAGGGAAAACAAGGAAAATTTTCCTGGCCCCTCAAATTAAAGATGGAAAAAGCAGTCAGCTTAATTACTGGAGATTCACACTAATAGACTTGACTCCTTAGATTACCTTATGGCTGTTCTGCAGCTTGCTAACTGTGGACAGCACCATAATTAGCATGAACATTGCAGTTTCTGCCCTTTATGTGTGCCTTGCCAGAGGAACTGCATCCTAAAGCTTCTGCCTTTGTGGCAGTGACCTGTCCCAGCAGACACAGGGGTTTCAGTCAAGTCTTGCAATCCTGATCCTGACTTTTTGTTCCAATTTAGGCACCTTGAGCTGCTCGTGCTGCATGGGGGGCTTGTGCACAGACCCCAGTGCCTGCACACCCTGCCCACCAGGCCACTACCAGCCCCAAAGTGGGCAACCATCCTGCCTGCCCTGCCCACAGGGGTATTACACCAGGTGAGTGACTGAGCTCCTGGGCATGGGGACTGGATGCTATTCCACAAACACTTCCCAGCCAGAAAAATCTCTTCCTTTGGGCTGTAGGAAAAGTGCTGCAAGGGTTGTTTCCCAGAGGCTAAATTCTCCTTCTCAGGAAACCTTGGTGTGGATATCCTTGTGCTGAGGACTGCCCCTCTGTGGGCTTCCCTTTTTTACCCCCATGTCTTTTGTCTGCACTGAGGGAACGTGTTGTTTTGTGATGGGGAGACTCTTGGGAGTGAGGTGTGTGTTCATCTCTTCAGCTTTTCTCTAGGATATGTCTGTCCAACAGGCTCCGTCTCTCTGCTTTGCCCAATTACTTTCTCACTCCCTGTTTTCTTGCCCCCAAGGGATCTCATTATATTTAAGTCAGTGGCATCTAAAGCAATACCCTCAGCTGATAGAGTGTGGAAAATCTGACAAGACATCCCAGCCAGGAGCCCAGTCTTGCAATTCCACCAGGCTGTCTCATCCAGGGATGCTGTACAAGTGTCCTCTGGCTGCAGGGACATGTGGATGTGCTGCACTCTCCATTTCCATTGGATTTTCCCTTGCTGTATCCACGTCTGCAAACAGTGGGCTGTGTCCTTTGTGGGGTGGCAAGAGCCTCCCAGGACTGTGTCCATTGCAGAACAGCTCCATTTGGGTCAGTCCTGGGGAATGGGAACAAAATCTGGCTGTAGGAAGGATGATCTGACTGTGCAGTTTGTTTGCAGCCGCTCCTGAGTTTGAGGTGCCAGCAGGATCTTTCTCTGTGCTCTCCCCTTGAAGTTTGTGCTGTGAGGACCTGCCTTAAAAATATACCCCAAATTGCTTTAAAAAGACAATCAGGAGCAGCCTCCAGGGCACACACAGCTGCTGCTATTGGGATGTGGAAGAGGGCCAGGGACCAGAGGGAGTCAGGCAGCAGCGCTGGGTCGGTGTGTGCCAAAGCAGGGACCAGAAGTGGGGGGTCTGGAAGGGACCTGGGGGTGCAGTGTGTGCATGGCCATCTCCTGGTGGCTGCCTGGGCCTCAGGGCTTCGAAGGGACCATTTAACACTTCTGTGGTATTTGGAGAATTTGGCCTCCCTGCAGTTTAGAGCAGCTCTGGCTGGTTCAGGCCCTGTGTTGGTTTGTTTTCAGCAAAGCATTTGCTCTGTTTCCAACTGATTTTTGGGGTTTTTTTTTTGTTTTTTTTTTTTTTTTTTCTGCAAATCTCACTCAGCCCTGGAGTTTCTGAAAGGAATGAAAGAGCATGTCCTTGTTTTCCTCCAAAGCATCTCTGAGTATGTTATCAAATTCTTAAACCCACATACTTGTTGAGGGGGATTTGGCTCTGTTAGTGATGAATGTAAAAGCTTCCTCTTTTCCTGCCTTTCTCTCCTTTCCTCCCCCTCCTCCTGGAGGTCTGACATACTGCCTCCCTTTTCCCACTATGCTATTTAAGGTCAGGGCTCTCACACATCACTGTCTGTGGTTTAGGTCCTTTTTTCAGCTCCTTCTTCCCAACAATGGAGCAGCTCCTTCTGAAATCGCTGATGGATGCTGAACAGCAAACACCTTCCCTATTCCATTTTCAAGAGTGGATTTAAGAGTCTGACTTTAAGCCAAGGGTTTTAAGCCTGGCCACAATGCATTTTCAAGACCTTCAGTTCAGATGGTCCCTTTCCATATAGCCCACAGGCACAGGGCATCTGTAATGTTAATAATACAGAAAACTTTAGCTTTTTAGTGGACCTTTTACATTCAGGTGAGTTCAAACTGATCACCTGAACTCCTTCTTTGTAATTGTTCTATTTCTAGACTTGTCAGTGTCATGCTCTGCTCTCTCTTCTCCAAGTGGATAGAGGCTTGGGTAACCTAAAACCACGTTCCACTCTGCTCCCTTCCCTCCCAGCTTCCCAAGAAGCACCGTGTGCCTTCCCTGCCCGCCTGGACATTTTGCTAATGAGCCTGGGGCTGCAGCCTGCAGAGCCTGTGAGCGAGGTAGGCTTCAGCCTGTGTTCAACCCAAATGCATTTTCATCATGTGATGCTTTTTCCCAGGGCCAGATGCAATTACCGGGAAACTTAAAGGCACTGAAGGGTAAACAGGCTAAAAATAGCCCAGCAGATCTCTTCCCTATTCTGTTGTTATTAAAATGAAGAGAGCATATCTCAGCCATGCTTGTTTTTGCAACAAGTTAATGCTAATACTGCAGTGAAAGTCAGGAAAAAAGGTTTATGAAATTCAGTTTTAGCACAAGGGGGAAGCGTTGTCAGGAAAATAAAATATTCTCTATTTCTGATTGCAAAAATGAGTCTAAACCATCCTGGTTTTCATTTAGGCAGTCTTCTGCAGTCTGAATATTAAGTGTAATACTCTCCTTAATTTCCACACATTAAAACTGGGGTTTCAGGGAGCTGCATTGCACCTGGCTAATGCCACTCAAGCCTGGTACAATGTGTTTGCAGACGGGTAACAGCATGTGCAGAACAGAACAGCTCTTACTTATGCAAAAACCTAATTAACACATGCAGTGCAGCAGCTCCTCTGCACCCAAATGGGGTCCTGCTTGAACATGCACAACTGTTCCTTTGAAAATCCGCCCACCGAGCTGCCGGGCTGAACCCAAACCGTGGCTGTCACTTGCTGAGTTTGGGAGGAACAAAATCCGGCTGGTGACAGCAATGGGGTCTGTCACTCCCTTTACTGAGCAGATTTGAACACTCTGTCAGACAACAGGAGTCTGTGGAGGTGGCCCCTAAGTCCTGCAAGTATAAATGTACAAAGTTCCTTTTTCCTTGCAGGGAGAGGGGAGGTGGGTTTGGCTTCACCCTGCTATGCCTGCCTGGTGCAAATCTAGGTTTGAGGCAGATCTTACCCACACCACGTCCAGCTCCTCTCTGAACCTTACCTCTGTCCCATGTGGGCAGTGACCATGTTGTGCATCATCAGGCACCTTCCAAACCCACCTGAATTCCCAAGTGCTGCTCTCAGCTTTCCCATTGGTGTGGTGGGACTCACAGGTTGGGTCCTGCTGGCCCCTGCCCACACCCTGGGTGCTTTGGGGAACTTCACTCTTTGCTGTGCTTTGGGAAGGGTCTGTACATGTCCTCCTGCCTGTCCTGGTCCTTGTGGTGCAGGGAGGGAGGGTTTGCTGCACCAGCAGAGCCATCCTGGCTGGTGGGTCTTGTGTTCTTCCTTTTGCAGGGAAGAAGATGCACCCCAGACTTCCTGGGGTGGGAGAAGGCCTGGAAGGGCTGAGGTGACCAGAGGGGTTTCCCCTGGCCAGAGACCTGCTCCAGCTGAGTAACTTGGAAGTTGGCACTGGGATCACCCATTCCAGCTTCATTCCAGCTCAGCCTGTGGTGCTGGGAAGGGTGACAGGTGTCTCCTTGGTGTGGTTTTGAGTGATGTGAGATGTGACACCAGGGGAACCTGCCTGAGCCCTCCATGCAGGCTCAACATGGCAGAGGGCAGCAGGGAACTTTCATTGCTCTTTCAGAGCTTTTGACAAATATAAACCCAAATATCCTAAATTAACCCCTGAAATGCCACCTGAAGCGTGTTGTGGGGAGTTGTTTGGTTGCTTGTAAAATGGACATGAGCAAATACACAACAATGTGGGGCAGAGATGTGGAGGCGAGATCCTGAAACCTTACTCTTCTCTTTTTCAGGCTATTTTAGCTCCAAGCAAAATGCAGCTTTTTGTTTGCCTTGCCAGCCAGGATCATTTTGCAAGTAAGGAGCCTCCTGGGGTGCTGGATCTCAGGTGGATAGGGAGGGAGGTGTTTCTTTTAGCCACTGAGCTGGAACCACCAGTGTAGTGCCCAAAGACAAGTCACCTGCCATTTCAGCTGTAGGGACTGGTGCTGTCCTCGGTGAGAGAGGGATGGTACGATGAGGGGAGGATCCTGGCTGGATGTGGAGGGACCCTGGGATGAGGTGGCAGAGCATCAGCTCACAACCCACCTCCCCCATTCCTGCATTCCAGAGGTGCTGGTGGTACCTCACAATGGCCCCTGACCTGCTGTGTTAGGGATTCCTGCACAGAGGTTGGGGTGTTCATGTCCAAAGTGAACTGGCACATGGATACTCACCTTCCTTCCTCGAGCTCCTTTGTCCCATGTTATGCAGCAGATCTCTGCTGAACCCTGGTGAAATGGCCACAGGACTGGACCCTGGGCTTACCTGGCTGTATCGCAGGTCCAGCCCAGTTCTAACCAGTTCCAGCCAAGTTTGCTAAGGCACGGTGAGTTCATACAAGTTTCATACAAATAAGTGACCAAAGGCAGGACAGAAATGCCACCATGTGCCCAGCCCTAATTTGATGTGTTGGATGGGCCAGGCTGGATGGGGCTTTGAGCAACCTGGTCAAGTGTCCCTGACCATGGCATGGGGGTTGGAATGAGATGCTCTTTAAGGTCCCTTCCAACCCAAACCTTTCTGTGATTCTGTGTGAGAAACTGCACTGGAGACACACCGACAAAATGGCAAAACTTCCTGGTTGGTGTGGTTGACCTTGGAGACTCTAGCTTGCAAGAGCTGGCTTGATGGGCTGGGCTGGTCTTGGAAGTGCTCATCCTACAGCGTGTCCTGCCTGCTCTCCCCTCGCAGCACCACCAGCTGCTCGGCCTGCCTGCCCTGCCCCGGGGGGCAAGAGGCTCCTCGGGAGGCGTCGGAGGGGTGCGAGTCCTGCCCGCCAGGTAACTGCAGCCGGGAGGGGAGGCTGTGCCCAGCTGGGATCACACAGCTCCAGCTCCAGAGGCTCATTCCAGACTTGTCCCACTCGACCCAGAGGCTGCAGGTCCCCTGCAGAGCAGAGCTGTGCCCTGGCCGTGAGGGATAGTGCTGGGGTGCTTTGACTGGGTGCTGGTGGAGGCTGTGCTTGTGCCAGACCTTCCTGCCAGGCTGGTTAATGGCCAGTTAATGGAGGTGTGCTGGTCCCTGGCATGCCAGGGAGCCCAAATCCACAGCTGGGTAACAGTTCCAGCAGAAAGCATCTTCACTGGTGGTGGTGGCTTTGCTGAGAAGCACAGCCTTGCTGTCGGAGATGGGGATGCTCTGCAGGGGCGGCCTGGAGCAAGGGGACACAGGGAGGGGATGTGAGGGACATGGCCCTGCTCCTTCCTGTGCTGTCTGGAACAACACCGGGCTGCAGCAGGTGAGCCAGCAGGAGCTGGGCAGAGCTCAGGCAGAGCACTCCAGCCACCCCCATGGCAGTGGCCAGCCTTCAGTCTGGACACAGCACCAGGGGCTTCTCGCAGCCAAGCTCCATTTTAAACATGCAGGAAAGCATTTACCACTTTGAGACTTGGAACTTCTGTGACCTGTCTCTCCCACAAAGCTTGGGAAACTGAGCTGTGCTTTGAAGTCTGCTCAGCAAGTTTCAAACAGCTGGAAAAAGTGTTTGAATCCAGAATTGGAGAGGATGAAACACCGCTGACCTCCAGCTCCCATTTTCCCTCTATATTAAAGAGCTCACTACTACACCCCTCTCCCCCGTACTCCTACTCACACTACTCTGTTTGCCAAGGTCTGACCCCAAATATTCTTTAGTCCCTCTGTCCCTGTTGGTTCTGCTCTGACCCTTTGCCACCAAACCAGGACCAAAGTCCAGGCTGAGCTTTTGTTATGCACATGAGCACTTAATGCTCTTTCTCCCTGTGGCTTTGAAAGTTGATTCATCCATTTGCAAATACAAAGGGCCTGGGATCTAGTCTCAGACCTTAATTTTGTGCTTATTTGCTATTTAGGTACATTCAAAGGTCTCAGTGACAACAGGTGCAAGGCCTGCAGGACAGGAGAGTACCAATTACAACGGGGCAAGGAGAGCTGTGACCTGTGCCCAGAAAACCACTACTGCCCTGTGAGTCCCCATCAGCTGGGGGCAGCCTGTGTTAACCAGAGCTGTCCCATGACAAGGGAAATACACTTCAATTAACACTTTTTTTTTTTTTTTTTTTTGTAATCTGAGCTTCTTTTCTTTCAGAGACAGGGCTCTGATGCAGGGAGATGGTTAAAGCTATGACTCCAGGAGTGTGGCTTTGTGCCTGGAGCTGCCTGCTCTGGCTGGGCCATGAGGGGATGGTGTGTGCATTAACGAGGGGGTTTGATGTATGGACTTGCTGTGTAATGACACCTTCTGCTCTTCCCCATACTCTAACACTGCAGGAGCAGACAAGGCTGAATTTAATAATGGCAGATTCATTTAAAAATTTTTTTACCCCCAATGCTTAAGTGTCACCTCCCTTTGCCCTGGTTTACCTTCTGCAGTTTATTTGTGCTGAGTTACTTCTTCTCTTGGGCAGAGCCCAGATGTGAACCCCATCAAGTGCCCTCCTGATGCCTTCTGCCCCAGGGGCAGTGTGGAGCCCACCTACTGCATGGAGCTCTTCCTGTACAAGGTGGGGGACTCCTGCCAGCTGACCCCTGCCATGATCATTGTCCTGGCCACCTTCTCAGCAGGTGAGTCTGGGTCCTCTCTGTCCTCTGGTAAAACCAGACACCCCTCCACAGTTAAACCAAGCATTCTCTGGGGGGTGTATTTTGTGTTTCTGGAAAACTGGATTTCTAATGAAAGTCCTTCTGGCTGCTTTCAATGCCAGTGATAGTCCTTTCCCTTGCTCTGAAGGAAGGTGGCACAGTGCTGAATGCTTGTTTGTCCCTGGGAAGCAGGGGTGTATATGGACCCTCGGTGTATATGGGATTCCTTGGCCACACAAAAGTAGGAAAAATGTCCTTTTGGTATGAGACTTCATTTCCTGAAAGCATTCCTGCCTTAAGTCATGCCACAGCATCCAGCAGGATGGGGAGCTGCTGGCTTATGCAGCGGTGGTTGTATTGATGCCATAATGTACCTTGTAACCCACAGAATGAAAGACAGCCTGAAGCTGCTGAGTGTGGGGAGCATCCCTCCAGATGCCACCTGCTGTAAATTAGCTCACTAGGGCAAGCTAACGAGTGGATGAGCTTTTCAACTGGGAAGCTGTGCCATGAATAATCGTTCCAAAACAATGAATATGCATTTTTGGTCTCAGAAAAGGGATAAATAGTTCTCTTGTTTTTAATCCAAGTTGGGGGGAGGTTTAATCAGAGAGTTATGATGAAAATGAGCAACTATTACTGCTATGGATTGCAAAAAGGGCAGATGAGGAAGCTGGGAGGAGGAAGTTGTATCCTGTGCCCAGAGAGATGAAGAGAAATCCCTAAGTGCCACTTACACTACCAGAGATGAAAATCCTGTATCAAGAGAGCCAAGTCATAGAGATGACTAAGCCATCAGAAGATAAAGAATATCCAATAAGCCTCATATTCATGGTTTCTGTGTTTCAAGTGTATTTTATGTACCTTCTGACGACCCGTTCTCCACTTGGCTTGCTGTTGTTAAAAAGAGAGAGAGGAGAGATTAAATGCATGTGTTACACTCCACAGTGAACAAGACACACACGTAGCAAAGCTGCTTCTCCAACAAGAAAGCAGGGTTCTCATCACACTCCTCTCTTGGCAGCTGAGGAGGGGACTCCACGGGTGCATGGAGAGACAAGGGCAGCAGGGTCTGGAGGAGCTCTAGCAGCACTGCCTGACTGCTGTCTCCATGGGGCTGCTATGCCTGGTGGGAGCAGATGAGGGTTGTTCTCACAAGCTGTGGCTTGGAGCCATGAGAAAGCTCCTCCACTGACCCCTATCCCCTCACACCAGGCTGTTGTCCAAAAATCTGCCAAAACAGATGCCATCTGAAGCGAGTATTAATTTGAAAAAGTAGATTAAACTGAAGTATATGAAAAGACTGTCCAGAGAAGGACAATGGCCCATTAACCAGCATTTGTGATAAACAAGTCCGAGGGTCAGGGAACAGCGTTCCTGCCTCTCCCAGAGCTTGCTGCAAAGAGGGAGAAAGGAAACAGCCCACACAGGAACATGCGAGTATTTCACGGCTGGGCTCACAGATCAAGTGTTTACCATGAGACTGTCTGCTCACACAACCGAAATTTGGGCGTATTTGTCTGGCCATATTGCATCACAGCGACAGATTTGTGCTCTTCTGTTCATATCAATTTTCTCTGATGATGCTTCTGCCAGAAACAAACGAACAGAATGTCGCAGTACTTGAGATTTGCCAATTACTTCCATGTCTATGCCCAATCCAAAAGTAATTTTTCCTGACAGCCCTGATCTCAGTCTAGACTCAATCTAGGTTAGTTGCTTCTTGTGCTGTGTGAGTGCTGCACAGACCAAACTAATTTCTCAGCAAGATCCTTTTGGTGGGGTCTGCAGTGGATAAGATGCCAAGTGGGAAATAGTTCCAGAAAGCAGAGAGTAAATGGGAGTAGGAAAACAAGTTACTGAATTACTTCATTAAAAGTTGTCGTTATTCCTTGCAGCTTCCAGAGTTAAGCTGAAATGCTGAAGTTAAATGTTATTACTGTTCGTGAAACCTTTTTTTTTTTTCTCCTTTTCTTTTGGGGGGACAGAGTATGTAGGAGAAAATACCCTTTATTTTACCAGAAGAGGATACCTGAGTTGAGAAGCCTTGGAGCAAACATCACCTGGCACTTTACCTTCCCATCTGTGAATAACTACCATTCCTTTCTTTCCAGGTGCAATCCTTGTTGTCTTTCTAATAATTCTGAGGAGGCGGCAAGAGCATGGCAAGAAATCCTTGAAGTCCCTGTTGCTGCCCCGGGGCTCGGGAGGACACACCACATACGGGGGCACGGAGGACACAGAGCCAGTCTATGCTGGCTGGTAGCACAGGCCATGACCAGCAGCCACCGGCCTCTCTTTCCCCTGGGGCAACACAGATGTGGAACTGGGCAAGATGTTTAACCACGAGCAACCTATTTCTGTATAGCTAAAATCAGTGCTGGGAAATAAAACTCAAGTTTTTAGCTGTGGCTACATGTGCAAACCAGCCCAGCTCCCTGCTCTGCTGCACTGGGCTGACAGACAAGGTCTTCCCCCTTCCAATTTCTGGCGTCTTTCACAAGTAAATACTTTTCTCCTTTCTTCAGGACATTCCCACACAGGTGCTGTGTAAACCCAGCCCAGCCAGCTGTGACCCTTTGTGTCAGTGCTATGCTTCACCAGCTCTCCACTGCCAGTAAAAACAGAATCTCTGTCAAAAGATCCACGATTTTAAATGACTGCACAGAGGTGGGAGCAGGTGTTACTTCTCACTTTAGTCTTGCAGCAGCAGAGGTAGCTGAAGTGACCCATCTGGGGGGGGGGTTAGGTGATTCTTGCCCGCAGCTGCTCATTCTCTCCCCAGGGAAGGTTTTAAAAGTGTTTAAAAAAATTTATAAATGTATCAGTTCTCTGATCTCTCTCAACTGTATCACGCAAATAACTGGGTGGAAGAGTGGCACATCAGCCACTGTGGTCAGACAGGGTGCCCAGAGAGGCTGTGGCTGCCTCGTGCCTGGAAATGTTCAAGGCGATGTTGGACAGGGCTTGGAGCAACCTGGTCCAGAGGAAGGTGTCCCTGCCCATGGCAGCAGGTTGGAAGTGGATGGTCTTTAAGGTCCCTTCCAACCCAAACCATTCTGTGACTCTAATCTGGATCAGCAGCAACAGGGATGGTACCTACAACCCAGCACCCAGCATGGACAGAGCTCCCTGCAGTCTCTCCCTCTGTGTATTTAGGAGAGATGAAATTTCTCAGCTGGCCCAAGGCTGTGGTTTTCCTGGGAGCAGCAGAGGGACACAATCCTGATGCACAGTCCCAGGTGACCTCAGCAGAATCGTAAGCCACCAGAATCAAAGCAGGTCTCTGAAATGCTTTTTGAAAAAATGTAGCTGCTGTCACAGGTGGGAGACTTCACAAGTGAAGCCAAACCAGACCCAAAAAAAACCTATCTGACAAAGCCAAACAGTAAAATTCAGACCTGACCAAGGAGGACCAGCACTTGTGACAGCAGAAGGACCCCGAGGGAGCGGTGCTGGCTGGGCTGGGTAGCTCCAGCTCCGTGTCACTAAAGCCTGTAAAATGATGAGCAACAGAGAGCAGCACTGGAAAAACTGGACTGCAAGAAACGTCAGCATTTCTGTGATAAGCAACAGTGTGAAAACAAGCCAAAGCACAATCATTATCACCTCCATGGAAGTGTAAAACAGTATTTCCAGGGTGTCTCTTAGGAAGGCCTGGAGTGTAAGTTTTCCCTGAGAGAACAAAGCCCTGTTCCCTTGCTGCCAAACTATGCTTGCTTAGTATGTAACAATTTAACTTTTTTCTTTAAAGAAAAAAAATAGTGCCAAAATAAGCATATAGAGCTGTTTTACAAAAGAGACTTAGCAACTCCTTAAATAACTAGGAATAGAATTCAACATTTAATAAGACATTGACGTTTCTCAAGCAGTCAGACATGGAATAATGAGACTCAACAACGTGGAAAAATCCCATTAATACGTCTTTCAAGATATTTTGCTTTTCCAAGTAATTAATATAAAAAACCTCCTAAAACCTGACCATGAACACAAAGCTATTGAACAAAACAGACATTTACTTTGATTATTTTCCTAGGTTGTATGAAAATACATCTAACATATTCATCTGAAAATTGTTTCCATGATTGCTCATGTGATAAAAGAACAACAAATTCTGAAATTGGCTGTCATGTATCAGCTTTTTGCTGGAAAAGGAAAGACATTTTGCTACTTTGACGGGCAAGACACAAAGAACATCATTTAAGGCCACATAATATGCTACAGTTAGATGTTGTTTAGATTAATTTATAACAGAAAATCCTTCAAGTTGCCAAATGCTAAAAAGTATTAAGTTGCATCATGAGAAAGCTCAAGTCTTAAGGATTGTTTTACCTTGTATTTCAACAGTGGGAAAATGAAAACAATGTCATAACTTTTCTTTGTCTTCTTTTTAAAACGAAACTTTAGCCTGGTTTCCCAGGCTGCAGAGTAAGGTACAGAAGCCTTCATTACAGTGCACCTAAACCCCACCTGTCCTGGTACAGAAACCAGAACTCTCCCAGATCACCACCTGAGTGCCTGAGCTGAGCTCACAGGGTTACATGGCCAGTACGTAGCAAGGGAGAATATGATCCACATTCCTTCTCAAGATCAGTCTACAGGACGTGCCCAGCAGAAGGAATGAATTTCTAGGAACTCACAAATGAAGTCCCGGTCTGCAGTCTCAGGGATGCAGAACTCCGTGGGCCCAGAGAGTGGAGCAGTAAAGAGCAGGGAGAGGTAGAAGGAAGCAGAAGGTCAAACAGCCCCTGGCTCAGATCTGTTTGTGTGGACATGAAGAGTCTCTCTGTCCCCACAGGCAGACACAAGGGGTGGCTGTCCTGCATCCTGCCGTGCTGAATGTGCTTGTGAGCCCCCGCAGAGGGGGCAGGGAGCTGTGGGCTCCGTGCCCCATCCCAAACCCCCATGGGTGCTGTCACTGCAGCAGTGCCTGTCAGTAACTGAGACAGTGGCTTCTGGAAGTGGGGATCTGCCTCTTAGGAACTGGGGCATCACTGTTCCAGAGTGACAGAGCTGTTACACCTACACGTGAAGAGGAAAAAGCAACAAAACAACTAAAAATATTAACAAATTATAAAAGCAATGGAATGTAAAGGAAAAATTTTATAATAACTTATTTAAATGCATTCTTACAAAGCCTTCCTTACATGGTATAGTATTTAAAGAATGGTCCCAATGACATCAAATTCCTTCATTTTGTTTTAAAGCAATGAGGAAAGTATTTCTGCTTTACTACCTGACCTCGTTTTCCTTCCCTTGAAGCCCAATATTAGAGAAACATCCATAATATCATTTTTTGGTTTTGATTTTAGGCACAGGACTGTTCTTCAGTCCCATGGCAGAGCAAAAGTTTCCCTCAAAATCAATTAAGGAACCTTGAATTTTAACTTGAGTACAAGGCTTGGCATACCATTTTAAAAAATGCAAACATATAACACTTGCCCTGATTTTGAACTGTGCTATTTCTTCAAAATTATTAAAAAAAAAAAATTAACCTTCCAACAGTGTTTATAAAAACTGATTCAAAAAAACAAAGCATTTTGGTCACAAAACAGAAACCAAAGTGTTCAGCATAGGGCAATGCAACATCTATCACCTCTTTCAATTAATATTTTCTAATAAAACCAAAATTTTTATGTGTTGGGAATAAATGAGGATTTTCGTAGTTCCAAAAACTAAATCAAATCCTGAAGAAATACCTTGGAAAAAACCCCATACACTTCCATGATACAGCAAGGCTTCATTCTCAAAAGGGCTACACACAGAGTTTCTGCACTATTAAGGGCAAACTAAGCTAGAACATACAAATGGCTAAATGGACATGGAGGTGCACGTGCTGTTTAGGAGGGTGGGTCACAATGGCACAACGCAAAACGTGCTTGGAACGCTGCCGAATCACACACCAAGGACGTGCACTGGGAACTAAACTGGCAAAGATGTTTTTCTTTACCGTTTTTTCCTAGTTCTAGTATTATTTCCATCAATGCTAAGCCTTGTATATTCATCTCACTGTTAGTGAGAACCTAACACTAACGGGAGTGAGGAATTCAAAACAACTTTGCTGACACAACAGTGGTGACAGGATAGTCGAGAGCCGAGCTCCTAAAAATGTAACAAAAAATTTCAGTCTGTCAAGTCAAGAAGCCTGTTTTATACAAACTTTAGTTTTATACAAAAAGGAACAGTCAGGCTAAATTTCACATCAAAATTCTTATGTGCTTCTTCAAAAAATCTATTTCACTTTTACTTAATTGTTTTGAATTTAGTTTTTGCACTTTAGTCAAGTTTCACTTTCTGTTTCATTCATGGGGGTGGTTTTGCTCCTTGTTGGGCATTTCTTGCATTATCATAAAGTTGAAATGCTTGGACTCCTAACATTCCAAAGAAAAGTTTGCTTCTGCATTTTACCTGACATTAAGGAAAAAAAAAAATCAAGTAATCTTTTCCAAATAATAGCTTTTGTAAGATTTATTTTTATTAAGACACAAAAATCCTATATTATTGGGCCTAGATTGCAAGACAATATCCCTTTAAGTCCAGACCTGTACAGCTCTGCAAGATCAAGTAACTTCTATTTTGCTGGGATGAAATACAGGAAAAAACAGTATAGAAAAAAATCTCTTACAAAGTTAAGATTTCCCCCTCTCTGGTACAGGGTGTGCCTTTCCCACCACGCACCATATTTCTTGGTGGAAGGATATTTATGATTATGATAGCTTAAGAATCATTTTTGAAGAGCACAAACCAATTGTTGTGTGTGTGGCTGTAGCGAGAGACGCACCTGGGTCGTGACTGGCATTCAAGCACTTGCTCAAAAACACACAAGGCAAGCAAATCTCATTGGGACCACAGACCAAGCCATTTCTTACTCAAAAGGACTTGAGAACTAACAACTTCTTTCAAGGATATACTATTTTAAACATCTGTTGGTTGACAAATACTATCTCAACAAGACTATGTTTAAGCCTACCTGGTTTGATTTTAACCTACCTCCAACCTGCAAGTATTCTGGAGGGAACATTTTACATTCGTAACAATTCAAGTGTAACTGTAATGCTGAGTAATAAGCTTGGTTTGTCCTGAAGTTTGCTGAACTATGCAGTTCGTTATCAGTGCAGAAGCAGCAGAAGACTGCTGTGGTTGGCTCAGTGGATTTATAAAAACAAAACAAAAAAATCCCCCCCCATTGTAACCTTTACAGAATATATGTAAAATTGTGTCCTTCCCTGGTCATATTCACAACTTATCTACAAGATAGTGTTAGCAGTAGAAACTGCAGTCCATGACTATTTGCATTCAGCTCTCATCCATCTGTTCCTCTTTCTCCTAGGCTTGAACTTGTTCAGTTTTTTGCGGGGTTTCTCAGTCTTCTGAGTTTCAACAGAATCCACCCCGAGAACATGTTCAGAGCAGCATAACTGTCCATTCAACATGGAATTTAGTACTGTCCTGTCTTGGTGCTCCTTGCAGAAAGAGTTTGGGCAGAAGTGGCAGAAAGAAACAGAAGGTTTGCCACAAACATCACAGTGGTGCCAAGGACACTCCCACTTCCCTGCAATCGAAACCAAAGAGCCATTAGTGGGGAGTAAAACACGGCATCGTCTCTTAAAGAAGTTTTGTGTTGTAGCAGCTGAACACAGGCACAACTTTCCTGACAAAGGAAATGACAGCAACTACCGGGGCTGATCTCAACACTCAAAATGCTACATCATGCTTATGAAGCTCAGCTGGCAGCTGCAAGGAGCGGACTTGACACAACCTCATTTAAACACAGCAGTCAGCTCCAGCTAGAAGAAATGACTCAGGCTTCACTCAATAGCATTTTACAGAACTTGCAGGCTGGTAGAGCATCCAAACATCCGGTCAGCTGCTGCCTACCTTACAGCAGTCCCCTGACTGTTGCCAGTTTTGCTCAGGGATGACTGGTGTGCTTCACTTACAGCTGCTGTTTCACCCCAGCATACTTTACCAGTCCTTGTTTTACTTGTTTCTGGGACAACAGGCTTTGCCTGCTTCCCTTGTTCATATCCCATGTGATATGGCTGACTGGGACTCGGTAACTCCTGTGATATCTGGAACCGCAACCTGATGTCTGCTGCTCTTAAATTTCCCTACTTGCCTTGTTTCAGAAGCTGCTGCTGTTCTTCTGGTTTGAACTCAAAGGGCTTCATGCATTTCTTAGATAAAATCAACTTTCCTGTGGCAGGCCCACGGTGCTCCTACCAGGTGATGTACTCAATTACCTACATTTGTAAAACAAATGCCTCATTTTGCCAGAGAGGCAGGAGGAGGCCATCATTTTGTCTTCAAATCCAAGAGGAGCTGCTCCCACACGATGCAAAAACAAAGTTCCTGCCATACAAACCCAATGTTTTCAAGATGACAATCCTGACAAGGTTTCAGTGCAATAATTGAGGTACCTGCACAAGTTAGTTATACAAGTGTAAGACATGGGCTGACTCACCAAAAGGACGTTTCACCAAACCAAGACAGGAGAGATGATAAGCTTTAGTACAAGATTTCCTGTCACACAATACCAGCTGGCCTCCATCACCACAACGGAAACAATCATCTTCAGATTCTTTCTTCCCTTCATTTTTCATTCTGCGTCTCCGTGTTCTCTTTTTGGTCTTTTTGCCTTTTTCTTCTGAGGCATTAGTGGAAGAATTCTAAAAGAGTAAGATGTAAATCTGTAAATGCCAGTTTTGCAGAGGAAAACCATTACACAACCTAGCCAAGCTGTTGGCACACCTGCCAGACCATGCGCACAACCAAAACTTGACTTGGGGCAGACCTGCCCAGTGCCCCACTGTACTCATCTGTGTTGACAAAAAAACTACACTGACCCTTGTGAAAAGTCATCTTCTCCCTACAGGACCTTTCAAACCCCCCTTCATTTTCTCGTCACTGACAAAATTTCCAGTCTAATCTACCTGTGGCTAATTTACCCTTATTATGTACTTGCACCACCAATCACTTCAATATCCATTTTTCTCTTCCAGTTGTCAATAGCCATGCTGGAATTACTAAAAGCTGCCTCCATTTCTCTTTGAGGTACAGACAGCAGAACTTCAGGAACTGTAGGTAATGATGGAAAGAATATACCAACCTTATCCCTATTTCAATCTGACATTCTGCTGCTTGCACTTTAACTCTCCTTCACCAAATCATAATAAAATTTTGGATGATTTTTCCACATCCCTACCACCATTCCCTTCTTCTCACCCCAGTAATCACTATCTACTTTCTTTAAAATTAGCCCATTCTATCTACCAATGCAGACAGCCCCATTAAACTAAACTGTAACATTTAATTTCTTCATGGCTGGCTGTGTAAATGTTCACAAGCTTATGTGAAACCTCATTTAAGTCCATCTCTTAACAAAAACCAGCTGTGTGGGTTCTGAAGATTCCCAGTCCACCCTCTGAAGTGGCTGGTACTGAGCAGTGTGAAGGACCACAGGAAGGTGCAGCTTATCAACATCCACAGGTGGTACTTGTGCCTTCCCTCACACTCCTATGCCAACCCTTTAGGAAGCTCCATCAACTTCTGCTGGATACAGGCTTCAAACTAACCTGACAGGGAATCATACAGATTGTTTCTTGATATAGTTTGGTAACATTTTTTCCTCATTTGAAACTCACATTTTTTATTCTTCAACTCATTGTTTTTTTTAGTGAATCTTAACAAAATAATCATACTTTAAGGTTTAGATGGTTCCCCATATAAACTAGAATGTCAGAATAATCTCACTGACTACAGTTAGGCACATTCTCAGTCAGTCTGAAGCTTCTACAACCCTTCCCCCAACAAGATTGTCAAAATCTCTTGATGTATTACTTGCCTTTGGTCTGTCCCCAAGAAATCCACTGCAGTTTGGGGCACCACATTTGCAGACTGTTTTTTCATTGCCCAGACAGTCAAGGTTGTAATTAAAAGTCAGCTCCGTCCCTGAGCGTGAAAAGGACAAGGTAACAAATTCTATCAAAGTTATTACAAGCAAATACAGTTTTTGCTATCTGTCTGCTGTTTTGGGATTTGCTTGTTTCCCTCTCTTTACTGCTCATAAGCACTAACAATGATTAACTAGATGCCCATATAACACGATGTCTTATGCAATTACATTTTAAAATAAATTCGTTTGACTTCACAAAACTGCACTTGTGTCTCACCTACACACATATCTATCCACCCATCCAGCTAAATACAGCTATAGATAGGTATGTATGTGTGTGACCATGTGTGCACACAAACCAGAACACAGAACACTTTTAAACAGCCTCCTACATCCACTCCTTAAGCTTATTATGTTCATGGAAAAGATGCATTTGAGAGCTCCAAAACAAAAACTTACTAAGGATACTTGCCCTAGAAGCAAGCAACAAAAAGCAGAAGACTCACAATTAAGAATCATTAAAGTATAAGGCAGATCACAAAGCATCTCCTCTGTGTGATGAGTTCTCTACAAAAATATTTGCACTGAATCAGTTAAACGATGACTGTCCCACTCATAACTGCACAAAAGGTTTAACTTAGGGAATGAAACCAAAGCCAAGCCGAGCTGATGTACCTGCAGGAATGTCACACACAGCAAAGAGCCCGACACGAGTGTCTCCATTCACTGTCCACTTTAGAGTTTCACAATTTGGTTGGCAGCTGTGATTCATAAACCGAGAATAGTTTCCTTTGGGGCCAGCATCAATAATACGGTCCTGGAGAACAAACCAGCAACAGGATGAATGTTTTTCCTCTCCCCTCTCACGAAACAAAAAAAAGAAAAATCATCCATAACTGATTTCAGTAGTTGCATTGGGAACTGACATGGTGCTGCTATCCAGAGCACAGAAGCCAACTGCTGGTACATGTTGTATTGGAAACTGTAGTGTCCCACATGGCCTGGAATGTGACACTCCCAAAGCAATACTCGTGCTCTAGCTCACATTTTCCCAGCACCCATCACAGCCACATGGCAGGATAAGTGCTCTTGTGAGCATTGTGGTGGGCATGTTAAGGAACCCCCTCCCCCAGGAAGCCTCAAAACTTAGACTCAGTCCCTTTACCATTTACTTTGCATTCACAAAGCTGTGAGGCATCTACAAGTACTGCGCTTTGTGGCATTTACCAAGTCACTGCATGATTACTTCCACAGATAACTAGTTTCTCACCAGGTTTCTTTCCTCAAATCAGCCTAGTTTACAAAAACAAGCTCTTGGTAAGCTAAAAACATCCCATCCCTACACACAATTGCTTTTTCATTTCTATCTCCACCAAATACACCAAACATTAACAAAATAAAATGAAGTCTTGAAATTGCTGGAACTGTTTCTTTGCAGACCTGCTTGAGAAGGCTCTGCTTATTTATGAAGTATTATTATGGTTTCCTTCTAGCTCATTTTCATAATGCACATGTACAAGTATCATGCCTGTGTGCACGTATTTCACTGCATGGGCAGCTCAGCCTCATAATGGCATTGGTGCTTTTGGCAAAATAGACCCACAATGAGCATTTATTAATTACAGTAAGAGTCAAATACATGTTCAGTTCAGATATTTAACACACTGACATTGTATGTCAATCTAGTAGAGGGCTGAGAAACTTTTAAAGTGTTCAGAGAAACGTGGTTTCATCATCCTGCGGGGGTAACTCCTGTGCGGAACTCCTCAGTTACAGGACTAATGAAAACAGCAGCTGTGGAAATGCAGAGCAAGAGTCTTGGGAAAAGTAATGGTGGTTGGGACTGAAAAAGATGCAGGACTGGCAGCCAGCTCTTGTTTATCTCCTAACTAGCTGTCTGGGGACTGAAGTAATATAACATAGATATAATGTATAATTCCTGCTGTCCAGGTTCTTCACTTTCTCCCCCTCCTGAGGAAGAAAATACTCAAGAGGTGTGCACAGAACCACAGGTGCTGAATTATTTTGGTGCGTTAATTAATGTGCTGCAACAATTTGCTGCAAATCAATTTGTGGAGGGCTGGCTGGCTACTAACACAGAGAGTGCTTTCAGAAAAGAGTTTCTACAAAAGCACAAGCCTAGTTTTGTTATAAACAAAGCAAGGGACAGATGGCTGCAAAAAATATTAAATGCCCTATATAGGACACAGCCTCACAATTCTATCCCACATTCTCTCAAGTGAGAATTTTATTTTCTGCTGTTGAAATTTTAGTAGAAGTATTGCTAACAGCAATTCCTTCCACTGTATCACTACTATTCCCCCAAACTTCACACTTCATTTTAAGACTAGGCAGGTAAGTAATTTGTACTTACAGGTACAGGTAAGCACTGTACTTAATCAAGCAGCCTATAGACCTTAATATGTAATTTATTACAGAACTAAGGAGATTCACTATGTACATACAGAATGGAGAGAGCAGGCAAAGAAAATGCAATGCTGTGAATATATGAAACTGTGGTATGTCAAAGTAGCAGAGTGCCCTACCAAGGCGATCAACAGAAAAAGAGGTCAAAGTAAGGTTGTAAGTAAATAGTGGCAAAAACCATCAAATACCTTACCTTATCAATAGTAAGCATATAGAAGTGGGTGATGTCATTTTCATGTGCATATTTGATTCTTGCCATACATTCCTCTTCATCAATCAGCTCTCCCACATACTCATTGACAAACTCCCCCTGAAAGGCACCAAGCATCACTAGTGAAGTATATCCCAAACCCACAAACAGCATTGCAGGTCACCGATTCTCTGCTGGGTAAGAACAATTCCTACCTTTTTGATATCCCTCTTGGCAACCAGACCCCACCCTTTGCCGTCAGTTTTGATGATCTTTGTCTCAGGGTACTGACGCTTCGTAAAGCACTGGTTCTGGCACCGCTCTCCCGCCGGACAAACTTGTGGGTGGCACTCGTACATCAGCATCCGATTGAGGCACTCGGAATCGAAGCCACAAGGGTTTTCATCCGTGGGTTTGCAGTTGCACTTGGGAATCTCAGATATATCAGCAGTGTATATCTGCACTTTACCACAAGGTTTATTCACCTGAAAAATACATTAAAATAGTTCAAATATGACTTTAGAACCGTTATTTTTATTGTAAGAGTTACAGTTACACAGTGGTTGCTAATTTGCTTTTGCACCACTAGGTGTTTCCAAAGCAAAATTTTACCATCTCATGACTGGGAAAGCACAGTTACCATCATTACAACCCGACCCCATCTCACTGCTCAGCTCAAACCTTCGAGTACCCAGTGTCATTTCCTCAAACTTTACCTTAATATGTTTGTATGGTGGAGGTTTACGTTCACTCTCCTGGGTTTCTTTGGCTTCTCGCTGTAGCTTTATTTCTCGAAATCGAGCTTCAGCTTCTTGCAAAGCTGAAAAAGATTGCAGCATTAACAGAAATGCCAGAAAGAGGATTACTCCCCCCAAACTGACTTGCTCATTCCCATGTGTGTTAAAACAAAGCATTGTCTACTTCTTAGTCCCACCATTCAATTTTCTTGCAAACAATGCTTCTGGAGTGTTAATGCTCTTAACAGATGTATAAATTCTACTCTTTTAGTCTCCCAGTCTGAGAGAGTCTACTCTCTCAGTCTTTCTTTATAGCTTTCCAGAAAATAAAAATCATCAGATATAATTTCAGTCAGATTCCAGTCTTTTACAAGACGTGAAAATAATGTTCTCATGCAAAGATAGTAATAGTGATTGCTGCCCAGGACACCACAAATTTGTTTAATTCAGTATTGTAAAACAGATGTTCAAAACCCAAGGCTATGTGTGAAGAAAGCAAAGCATGCATATCCTAGGATTATTTTTGTTTACTTTTAGCTATGTACCATTTTTGAAGACTTTTCCAATTCCTTTGATCCCTTGGTATCTACTGCCTCTGTCTCCCTCCATGTAAGGGAACACCCGTGCTTGGTGCGTCCAATAGTAATCCTTAGAACCAAAGAAAAACACAGGAAATTCTCCGATTTCATGCTTCATTTTCTGGATATTTGGGGGAACGTTTTTCGGATGGCAAACTTCTGCAGGCCACCATCTAGCACAGAAGTACAAATAAAAAAATACAGCATTTTAGTCAGGCTCTTTCTGCAAGAGACAGTTTAACAACATCACTTGAAACAGCAGTAACTGATTATTATTTCCAATATCCAAGAGGATTTAAAATCCTTTTCTCCCCTCTCTCAGTAGAGAGTGAGAGAAGACTAGAAAAGGAAAGCCTGACACTCAGATCAGTGGGACTTCACCTGCCTGCAAGGTAAGCACACACACAGGACTTCCTGTGTCTGGGTGGCAAAACTGTCATCTTTACAAGGCCTGCAATTACTGTAATTGTCAAAGATCAAGAGAAGGTTGATAACACCCATTAATGTTACAAGGATAACCCCCAGTTACCTCTATCTCACTCAAATCTCATCCAAGTATTAAACACCAACAACCTGAGTAACTGATGTCCCAGCCTGCAAGGGAGCAATTTAGCCAATTACCAGTTAGACCAATTTATTGGCAGGGATCTCTGAAACCAACAGGGGTTGATAGCTCATACACTGAAGGCAGAAGCCAGAAGACTCAAGGAGTCCTGTATGGGTAATGCCTTTGGCCAAGAGCAACAGCAAAGCTGCAAGTCTTTGAACCTGAAGCTTGCAGGGAGGTGAGGTCCTTAGTTCAGAGAGCAGTGAGAAATCAGTGTGCAGCAGGACTGGCCTACAGGAGCAATCAGTTGTATGATCCTTAGTTAAACATGCCAGTACTGTAAAACAACACAAATTCCTTCATCAGACCTGTAATTTCCCAGTTTAACCCAAATAATATCCTGGAAATGGAGCTTCTTGCCCGCCCTGCAGTCGTTGCAGTACCAGCTCCCATCTGGCATTTCGATGTTTAAGCAGTCAGGGTGAAAGGCTGCCGGGCACGACTCGCAGCACAGCAAACTTCCGCCTGCAGAGAGGCAAAAAAAGGAAAAAAGAAAAGGTTGGAAAACATCAAGATCAAAATAAAAGTTGTGCATTCCAGACAGGTTTGAAATGATACACATGTGGTAGGTTCAGTTAGAAAATAAATGGTTAAAATATGCTGACCCTCAGCAACAAATACACACATCACTTAGTTGGGTACAGCAGCCAAAAGGTCCTGACTAATTTATATGCCTGGCAGACTCGGGTTAGTAACACATGCAAAATAACAAGCAAGCTGGTGATAAAAACGCCAGAATAATGCACAAATTATAATTACTTTGCTGTACTTTAATGACTACAATATGTTCAACATAGTTTTAATATATATTAACATTTCTATGTAGGAAAAATTTAAACCACAACAGATACTTGTAGGATTTTGGGGTTTTTTTCCCCCTCAGGGGGAGAAGGAACAAGGTTGTTAGTTTGTTCCACGAATTATCAAGTGGAACGTTGGCTGCAGCTTAAAAGCTGCTATGCTGCATATTAATTTGTTAACAAATCAGGTAAAGTTTCACTGCTACAAGTTTAATCAACACTACGCATTTTGTGGTTCTCAGTAAGGAACAGATTCATTGTACAGGATAAAATGAAACACCCTTAATTAGTGGCAATCCCGGCAACAACTAATACTGACTCAATTTCTGTCTGCTGCTAAACTAAGAGCAACTCTTCAAATATTTACGGTGCAATATTACATATTAGCAATAAAGAAACACAAAAAGCTTTAGTACATTGAACACAGGGGAAAGAACACAGAAATACTCATTAGGTATCTCTTGTAAAGAATTAAATCGGGCTTCTGGTTGTTGGATAAAGCCCAAGTAAAACTAATTATTTCTGGAAAAAAAAGGGTATTTAAAGCCCTGAAGCAGCATAAGCCAATCTGACATTATAGCAAAACCTAACAAAGCCTAACTTCATATGCACAGTTCTAACGATTTGCTATAAACAGATTAGAAAAACAACACTTAAACTGAAGAATAAAATGAAAGAAAAAAAAAGTTTTGATGCTGCATTTCTGGAGGAGTTCCCCACCCGTTTACCTTTGGAACACACAAAGCACCAGCTGACATTGACATGGGCGTGGTGGCTCTTCCCCTTCATGGCAGTGAAGTGGTTGGTGCACACGATGCTGTTGGAGGCGATGACGGCGCATCCCGCGGCAATGCAAACGTCCCCGGCGTGGTACGCGACGGGACAGCGCACGCAGCGCATCATCTTCCCTGGCAAAGCACAACACTCACGGGTTACCTTGGGACAAAACTGACTTGCAGTGAAGCACAATGCTGCTTCACTGGGACAAAACTGACTGGTTATTTCAGCAAAAAAGATGGTAGTGCTCAGACACCCTATATGCACGCGCAAAACCCCAGCCATTATGTTTTCAACGCTTGCAACAATACTGAATTAATAAAGGTTTTTAGAGAACCCTACACTCAATTTAAAGCACTCTAAGATTTTAACTATGAACACTAGGGTAGACCAGCTCTTCCTTAGTCATGTAATTCTGCCTGCAAATGTTGCCCAAAGCTAAAATCCTGCACAGAATCAAATGTCTCCACTTTCATTGAGCCTTGTTAAAGTGTTTGTACATTCTCAGGTCCTGCCCTCACTGCTTGGCCTCTCTCCTCATCCTCTATGCATTCCAGATCTCATTCTCTCTTGAGAAGAAAACATGGCTAACTATGGATAACTGAAAGCTAGTTAGAAAGAGAACACAAACAAGGTAAATAATAAAGCTGACTAAAAATTATTCTATTACTACTTTTTTAAGAATTCTGAATCAATCGATAGTCCATTTATGCCTAACAAAACTGCAGCTAGCAGCTCTCAAATGGACACATTCCTTACCTTACCATACCATAAATAAAATTAATTCATCAGTCACAAAAACGTAAAATCAAACTACCTTTTGAAATTCGTGGATGTGAGGGGTTACTAACATGACAACTGAGGCAGCTGTGGAGTGGACACCGAAACCCCCTGTTCTCGAACACAGTGAGATGAAATTTTTTCACACAAGCTTCGTGGTAGAATTTTCCGCAGTGAGACACAACACAGCGTTTCACATCTGCCTTTCTCTCCTTACACACAAAACAGGTGTGCACACCTGGTGGCAAAAGAATAAACAGAATGTAACTCATTTTTCATCCAAACATATGACTTTAAAACACTTCTCTCGTGCCTTTATGTTATGCATGAGGGAGTTGCTTTTGTTGCGTGCAGGAGGCTTTTTCAGCAGATCAAATTGCATTACTTGATGTTGCAGATATTTGTTTCGTAACAACTTGGTACAGCAACTATTTACTTTAGCTCTTTAGTATTAAATACTGATCTGCTCAGATACAAATAAAATAAAGTTACAAAGCAAACCCATTTGCAGTTGAAGTATACACAACAACACCCAAAGCCGCACCAATCTGATTTTATGTTCTTATTTATAAGTCTCAGTACGCCAGGACAACTATGAATTTTTAAAATTTTTTTAAACCAATGAAATAGGATGATGGGTTGTCTGTGGTCCTGTGAAATTTCAAGCAGGACCACAAACCAAAGACAAGCATCCTCTAATCTTTTTTCTGGACTAGTTGGAACAGCTTTATTTTGAAGCAGCAGTTCCAACAAGGTTTACTGCATGTACTGAAATGAGCTTATGAGCCAGAACACAAATCTTATGTAAAGTTTTGAGATTAAGAACTTCTAAGCAGTTATTACAGGATTAAAAGCAAATGAAATTAATAGCAATAAGGTAGTCTTTTAACAGGAAAAGCAAAAGATTGATATAGACACACAAAGGACTGAAAAAGAACTTAAAACGTTTCACTCGCCGCTCTTCTTCTAGGATTTCTTAAGTCTTTGTGACAGACTTTAAATCTCATCTGTAATTGTACTCAGAGAGCAAATAATCTGTAGTTATTAAGGCAATGGAATTCTGATTAAATTAGCCACGTTGCAAGAGAGTTCTCACTGAAAATAGGGTGAACTTTGTAAAACATGGCACACTTAGTGGTACTCTATGAACTCCCACCCTGTCAGGTCCAAAAGGACAAATAAGGGTTCTCAGAGGATACATACTCTGCCCAGGAGGATGTCCTAGAGCAATGGATTGGAAAACTATAACTTTTTTTATTTTTAATTAATAGAAAGGGACAAACTTGCCTGATGTACATTCACTACAAATGAATTTTCCTGCTGGTCTTCCAGAGAGCCCAAGGCAGCTTACATGAAAAGCTCGATAGCAAAGTCCTTCACACAGTAGGAGATCACCTGTTTTTTCACACAGCTTTTACAACACAAAGGCATTGAATGTTAAAGAAAAGTTCATATGTGGAAAAAAACTGTTTTCTTTATTCCTTTTCATACACTGCTCCTCAAAATATCTTTTCCCACTGTTGAAATCAAATTTAACGAGTGAAAGATAATTTTACAAGCATCGTCACATGCCCTGGCTTCAAGTTGAAACAGGTAACAGAATCATTAAACCACTAGAAATATCCCTCCCAGACCATGGTTCAGGAGTAAATACAACCTGACAGAAAAAAAGGAATAGAAAAAAAGCTTTAAGAAATATTCCCTGAGCACACTGATGCATCTAAGTAGGGTTAAAAAGCATCCTTCCTTTCCTTTTCCTTGGCAAAAGGAAATCAGTTCAGTTGGCACAATGATACTTCTGTGTCTGATTAGTTAGCAGTGATACATGCATAACTAAAGATGAACCGAACAACAGTGCTGGCAGAATTTAAGGACTACCCAACATTTATAGATAGATACAACCTCATCCTCACTACGTACAAAAAATGGAAATGTAACTGCTTGCCCAGTCTCATGGAAACAAATTTGATCTGTCTACTTGGATTGTGCTATCATTTCATAGCCTAAGAGCCCTTCTAAAACAGTTTGAGAAAGGCTTTTGCTTTCAGTTGCTTCCCACCCGCACATCACAGCAGAGCAGTGCTGCTATCTCTGCTGCACACAGAGCACAAACCCCACGGGGCTGGACTTCTTCCTCTGAGCTAACAGAGAAACCAGCATCTCTTCTGCATCAGCTAACCAGTCACCTGGCAACACTCATGTGCTTCTTCTGAGGTACAAATTATGCTTATCTTACAGACCTGGAAACTAAAGCAGAAAGGCTTACTGGAGGTCAAGAAAAATAATAATTAGGTATTAAGAATTCCATTTACTGCCATGGCAACCTCATCAGAAACAGACATCTCAGACTCCCATGATAAACCTGTTTCTGGCCTAATATTGTCATTTTCATATTTAATAAGACCTTTTCTAGGAAAGCTCGGGAAACAGCCCAGCTAACGTCTCTCACCTGACACACATATTCTTTTTTTGTTCCTGCTCCTCGCTCAGATTTTTTGGATGATATAGACACTTCAGTCTGAGTCTCATCAGCACTTTCATAGGGGGACTCTGAGCGCTCATCTCCTTGGCCATCGGAGATCTGAAGATTAAACACAGGTGTTAGAGAAAGCAGCCACAGATGGTCAGTTTTGCACAGAGTAATAACTGATGGAAGCAAACATACTGCAATTCAGACTAGCAGATTTAGGCACGCTCTTCTGGTTTTGTTTCCCCCACCTTCAAAGGAACATCTTGATTAAAACCAGAATATGCATTTGTGGAAGACTCAGAAAAAGGACTATACAACAATCCCCCTCACCAGCAACTCAGTAGCAGCCAAAACAGAACACCAGAACTTTGTAACATGGCATTTTATTTATACTCAGTTCTGTAATACAGTTAGCAAGAAGTGCCTAGCCATAACACAGGGGTATCTTCAAATCCCTTGATTAAAGTTTGAGCATGTGGTTTATGAGAATGCAACAGTCAATTTTTAAAAAGAAACTTGGTAAACTCCAAGTTGCATATAAGTCTCTGACCCAAGTATTCTCCAAGAAAGTGTGAACAGCATAGAGAAGAGAAGAACAAGCAGCTCTCAATATGTTTAAGGAACATTACCACCAACAATAAACTCAAAATACTAGAGAAGATAGCCCTCCCTGCTATGGATATATCTTATATAACAGACCTAGACGTAATAAATATGGGGTGTTTTTAAAAATAGTTGTAATTTACTTTAAAAAAACCCATCCTTAGTAACATATTTAAAAGAAAATACAGGGTGGTTTTCAGTTCAATAGAATTTAAGGAGGTAATGGACAACCAAGTCATTTGTCTCATCTCACATTACACCAGAAGATGCAGAATTTCATGCTGTTGCCCCCAGATGGTACTCAGTGAGTTGTGGCTAAGTACATTCTCCAGGAGAACACCACAATTTGGAATTGCAAAAGGATGTCATCACTTCTCTTCAAGCTCATTCTAATGGTTATTCACACATACCATCAAAAGTACTGCCTCCTGTCCCTTTTGGGTTGTCTAACTGCAACTCACAGATGATGATGCTTTCTCCAGGCATTTCAGCTATATTAAAAGTCCCTTGGAAGCAGACATTTTCCTCCTGTGGAAGCAGGCTGCAATTAAGCCCGTTTCAATCCTTTTTGTTCCGCCCTCTAATTTTCTCCCTAGGGGACTTTTTCCAGTATCTAGAGCATTTTACTGGGGTTTCTCTAAACCTTTTCTGTGTTTTAAAAAGGCTGTTGAAAAATCAAGCATGAGAACTGGAGGCAATAACCCATAAAAGTCTTGTAAGTACCATATGCAAAGCAACCCAACATGATGCTATTCTTCTCCACTTCTGTTCAAGAATCCCCCCAAGTCTCTTCAATACAGCACTGAAACTCACTCTAAATTGCTGTGCTATTTAAGAGATCATTTTGCCAATAGCCATTTGTCAGGATACAGACACCACTTTATATGAAGAATTTATTCTCTGTTTTCAGACACAGAATCTCATATTTATCTACAGTAAACCACCTTTTTCTAAAACTGGCCCAGCTACATGCTGGAGACAGACACATGCAAACCCCCTATCAACCAATCCACGTAATGTACAAATTTATAAGAGGTGATTTATTTTGAAATCAGAAAGAAAAATGTAAGACCAAACCAGGTCTAGACTTAGTCTTCATAAAATCCCTTTAGAAACATTGGTTTTGAGTGATTAATTCTCACTGCTGCTGCCAGCTAACCTGCATTCCTCCATTTAACATTTGCTTTCCTTGATCACATCTAAAAATATTTTATAAATTGGATCAGACTGACAGCTGCTGGTTGGTTGGTGGGTTTTTTTTCCCACATTACTTGCAAGGGTATAAATTCATCTCCTCAGTGCAAATAAATACTTATTAAAGCGATTCATACCTCCAGTTCACCTATGAATATTTCTACAGCTGGAGTGACTTGGGGATTCTGCCCGACCATTTCGTAAGTGGTTAAAAGAAACTGCACGTAAAGTCATTGCTTTGTTCAGGCACCAGGAAATCTCTGTACCCTGGAAGGAGCTGTGAAATAGTAAACTGCAAATGTGACCTGAGTGCAAGGCCAGGAGCAGCCAGTTCTTGATGGGAAGGGGCAGATAAAGGAAGGCAGTGTGGGAGCACAGCAAAAACACAAAACCAGTTTCCCTTATGGTTTAAGTAAACTTACACACATGCTCATTTCTGTTTAAACTATTCCCACAGAAACATTAATTAGTGTAAGCAGTGCACTGCTCTAACATTTTTAGTACCTCATTATATTCCTGTTTGAACTAGCCAGAATTAGTCATGGTTAGAAAAGAAAAAAGGAAAAATAAGCTGGAAGGTCTTAGATCTGTATTTCTTTCCTACTTAAAAACACAGCAGAACAAAACAAAGCAACGCAAAACAAGCAGTCTTGCTATAACCCGACACTAGGTTTCCCACCTTTTCCCCACACCACAAAACACCTAAACCCTGAGAAAACCCATTTGTGCAGCACCCCTTGAGTTAATGCAGTGTTCCCAGCAGCAAAAGCCATAGAGCCTTGCCCTTGAGGAAGGTGCTCCTCTTCCCACAGCACACTGCTTTTGAAGACAGAGCAGAGAAATAGAACATATTCAGTGATAAAGATATTCAGTCAAGAGAATAAGTCAAAGTCATGCTTTCCAAGATTTTCCTTGGTTTATACACTCCATTCAAACGAAGGATGAAGACCTCTGTATGGAAACAGAACCCTATTGGCAGAAGGCAGTTTTTCAGAACCCCCTAGATATGGGTGACAAAATCCCAGCCATTTGTGAACCTCAGGCTGACATCAATTTTCCTACAGAAGAGAGATTTTACCGCCCCAGAACTAATGCACAGCCCTTTATTTAAATTAAATGGTTACTGAGCCAAAAAAATGAGCAGTGCTGGCAAGAATCAAACCCGAGATCACAAATGCAACCACAAAAGCCAAATACTATCAGCCCATTCAAGATACAACTTGGCAACTTACACCCACCTATATATTAATGCCAGGTTTCAAGCGCAAATACCAATACACAGAGCATGAACAAAATACCCTCAGCTCATCAACTGAATGGCTACCAGGCTGAGAATATCTTTCAAAATCTCTCCTTTACAGCTGTCAGGAGCCTCACACATGTTAAAAATCAAATGCTCTATTAACCACCAGTTTTGTAACATACAGACAAAACTGGATACCTGCTTATGGCTCTCTCAGCTCCTAAGAGTCACTACATTCACAAGCAGCTCAGCAATACACTCCTGTGGCCTGGTGCAGGCTGCAGAATGCACCTCCTCATCCCTGCCACCATGACCAAAGGTTTAACCATCATCTCCAACAGCCATAATCCATGCACTGCTCACACGCACTTCACTCCCATCCCAGATTTCACAGTTCAGGGCCCTAATAAATGGGAAGGCTAACAGATTCCCTGTTGTACGAAAGGGAAGCATTTCTTTTGGATAATTCAATTTAATCCTTATTTGCATCTTGCAGAAGGTGAAGTCTCTACCAGACATCTCTGGGGAAAGCTCCCTCTATGAAGAGAGCTGGAATTCAACACTCAGCTCCTGAAGTTATCCCAGAATAGCCAATGGAAATATCAGGGAAGTAAAAGAGCATCTGTTCCTTGAGGCCTACGGAGAAGAGGCCGAGACAACCCTTCATCCAATGCTTCTTCGAGAGGACTTAGAACCTAAGAGAGGTACAGCATGAGGTAGTTGGGAAAACTCTATTTGTACCCCAAGCAAGCTGTAGCAGCCCTAACAGGTTCTGATTCATCCGGGGGACACTGAGTTTTGCAATTAAAATACGTGTAGATTGGAACAGTCACTACATAAAGATGATTTAGAAGATTGCTGGAAATCAGTTCATGCTGATGTGACACAGCCACCTCTGCAATGAGACATAACACTTCTGTGGGTGGTTAACACAACTTCCCACAGTGGAAGGTCTAACAGGTCACATACCAGAGCCCAAATCACAGCCTTCAATACAAATGTGGACAGGTTTTGGGGGGCTTGTTACTTTACTTGTTGAGTTACAAATATAAATCTTTCCCTTGTAATCATGCCAGAGCTTGTCTTGTCCTTATTTTTGTAATATAATCCTCCTAGCAAAGTAAAGTGTATATAATTAACTCTTCTGATATTCAGGCCAAGGTTCAAAGTAATCAACATTTAGATTAGTGGCAAAATGTATTAATTGGCAAATTGTAGCTATTTTATTCTGCTTTACATTTGGAGTAATTTCTTATTTCTCATAAAGGCAAAGGACTGTTTTAAAGAGTGTAAATTTAGGGGAAAAAAGCCAAGGCTGTTCACTTCAGATTTTTAGCAAGTGCCAAGTTTCTGCACTGAAATTGTACCTGAACTCTTATCATCATCTCCACCTCTCGTTAGCAATTACTGCTGCTGTGACATGGAAGACACCCTTCCCCTGCTGAACTAAGGATCACTGCAAGCACCGTCAGCCTTCCCATACTGCACATCAGTCACGCTTTCCTTCCTACTTCCTTCAATTACTGAATGTCAACATTATCTTGTGAGGACTTGCCTGTAGAGGCTTTCACACTTCACTGCCTGAACGCTGAGCAAGGGTGGTATATCAGAAATCAAATGCAGTTCTTTCTACTGGAAACTATGCACCTGCATACACAAGTGAGAAAAAGGGAGGAAAACAGCCTAAAAACCAATTCATGCCCTTCATGTGGGGTGGGCCAGAACTTACTTCAGGGATTACTGAGGTTCCAAATACCATTACCACTCACAGAAGTGACCAATTTCCCATCAGGCTCCTAAGGCAATCCTTCCTTTCCCACATGTCTCAGTCATTATTCACTACTTAGACATGTAAGACTCAAAAGGGAACATGTAGGGACACATTACTGCATTTTCCAAGCTCCCCATAGCTTTATTATTGAAAAAATACTTCACTACCAAGTCAAACTGGGACAAAATTTTGGCATCTCTGTGAATTCTTTGTGTTTAGTATCATATTTTTACCCTTGAAAAGACAGAAACTGTAGCAACGGGTAATTAAAGAATTGGGTTTACTCATCTCAAGATATTTTGAGCATACATTTTATACTACTACTGTATTTTTGGAACAGTTACTCAGGCCCACAACAGTACAAGGATCAGCATATAAAGACTTCAAATCCCCCAAAGTATTTTTAATTTTCTTTTGAACTATATGCTAAAATTCTCTGTTCACAATAACCAAAATAACTGCTTAAGGGATTCTTTTAGACAAACATCAATCTATTTTTAGAATGACTATATAACAATGCTTATAAAAGCCATCTTCAGCATTAATTCCTAACTGAATGAACATGCTTTGCATACTGCAATATTTGATGTATAAAGCCAGATTACATCAGCAAGCCCTGATGAACACTGGGTAATTGTTTAATTGCTAAATATAAGGATGAGATTTACTTTTTTTCCTGCTTCCTGGACTACTTTTACCTGTTATGTGCAAAAGGGATCTATACGAGCATACAGATGCAAGGACTGTTGGTGGAGTAACGGAGTTTCCTTGGCATGATTATATTGAGTAAATAAGTGTTTGGTTTTCACAGAGCATGCTCAGCAGGCTTAGAGGAAGAAATGTGTGCAACTCTATACAATAATTATAATAAGAAAACACACTAGAGGATTGAAAGGAATTAAACTGAGTCAGCTATGTGCATTTTTTGAGTTTACATGTTTATATTTTTAATTTTGTCTTTTGTCTGAAGCACTCTAAAATGATTAAGGGGGGGTGGGCAGGAAGTCAATTTGACAGCAGGTTCTGTACACAGATTTTGTATACAAAATCAATTCTCAATGTTTTTCCTCCTGCAAGACTTCCTGCAGCTGCAACACGAGTCCTGCAGCTGCAACACTGAGTCTGAGTTAACTGCACAGCTCAATGCACCACCAATTAAAGCGTTCTAAGGTGAAAGGATAACACTAACACAGGGGAACATTTCTCACAGTACATGTTAACACTGAATCCAAATCTACTACGATTTTTTAAGATTTTTACAACCAGGTACCTGATTCCAGTCACAGCCACACACCTTGGCAGAAATGTGAGGCAGTTCTTCAGTCCCTCTGCCGTTTTACAAAAAGAGTTAAATGCGAGCTGGTACGTACACTCAGCTTGCATATTTCTAGAACCACATGGGTGAACTTTGCAAATGGTATTGTTACTTCCACATCTGGGTGGCTGAAATGTCACTTATTTAAAAAAAAAAAAAAAAAAGGAAAAAGGTAGTGACACGTTCTCAGTTGGCATCCGATCATACTGATACACGATATAAGCTGTGAATCTGTGAAAAGATAGACTGGAATTTAAAAATTCAAATCATGCTGTGGTTCAAAGAAGCAGGGGAAGTCAAATACTGATGTGGACATTTGCTCCACTTACTTGAAGAAAAAAAAAATTTTTTTCCACTTATAATTGTCTCCTTCTTTCAGAGAGCTCCAAAATCAGAGTAAATACCAGAGCCAGAAAAATCACTGCTCTATAATTTCAAGGAAAAAAGGTCCAGAAATTCTATCTCTGAAAATAAAGTATCTGTACTCATCCCATCTGGAGCCTGGGAATTTAAGAAGTTAGCACAGTAAGAACAAAAAAATTTAACTGTTCTGCTTGATCAGCTGGTGACCTGGCTATTAAATGTGCCTTTTGTTTTAGAGTTAGGATTAAATCTTCATTTTTAACAGCTGATCTAAGAAAGCATCCTTGCTGGCTCAGTGTTATCCTAGGAGGTGGGGAGGGGGTCATGGTGCATCTTTTTTTCTTCCCTGTAATTACTTCCTGGCTAAAGGCTGTCCTAAACGACCAGAGTATCAGTATTTGTTAAGGCAAAAACTTCTGTCTCAAGGAGCAGAACCAAGTCCCAAATTATATCCAGTGTGTGTTGGCAAATGCAGACTGAACATTGACACTTCCATGCTCATCAGTTTCCCTGGGCTTTCCCCTCTCTAGATCCATTTCAGACAAGGTTTTCCTGCCATGTTTGAAGGCTCAAAACAAATCTGGGCATTTAGACTGAAAAAGTTGCTAACCTTTGAGCATCTATGGTGCCCACAGTTGCTACTCCACCAGCCACACACCTCTTTAGACTTTTACAGCTACCAAAACACAATTTTTATTCAAAAAATTTCTTCTTCAGAAAACTCACTTTATCAATTCATTCAGTCTAATAAAAGCACTTCTTGTATTACTCATATATGCTTGTGTGACAGCCTTCTTAAGCCTTAAGAATACAAGCTTTGCTCTTAGTCATTCAAGACAAGACAACAATGTTCTTCTGTCACATTCTGTTTAAGCAGTAACAAAAACAGCTAAAGGGCAACATTTGAGAGCCAAAGAAGGCAGACTTCCCCCCCCCCCCCTTCCCCTTGGTTTACTTGAGCATCACCTGCTTTATAATGCAGGCTGTAGAACATCAAAAGGAAACACACCCCGCTATGTACACTTATCTTGAAGCTAGGGGTATGTAAAATGAAAACAAAGCATGGCAGGAAATTATTTCCTCCTGCTTGGCAGGCAAGTCTCCTCCACTGCAGGAGCAGCAGGATCCATAAAAGAAAAGGGCCCACAAAGAGCGACCTGCACCTTTTAGAGGGATGTCTTAAGCAGCATCCTCTCTCAGGTCACCTCCCATTATATATATCATGATCAGATTATATGAACAGATCATATAAAAAGATACGCGGCATCTTTTCACAGGCAATTTAAGAGGCACGTCTTCACGAGTTCTGAATGCTGTTGCCTACTAAGTTTCACTTTCCTTAACACTCAGGACACTGCTACAATCTCAGACTTCCTGACAAGACTTTAGAGTCGGTGATTTCTACACCACAGTCACCCAGGAGGAAGTGGGCTGGGCTGGGCAACAGCTCTCTCTAGAAAGCTTGGAGTATGCATGTTCTGATAAATAAACTCTTTAGCCTTTCTAAAAGATAAAACCCAACTGCATACTTTTTTCTTATTAACAAAATCCGAGCAGCTACAGCTTTGGGTTCTTTTTCTTTTACTCTAAGAACAACTCATGTAAGAGTAAGTCAATAAGCAACATACAAACAGGTCAGGCTGTATTCAAAAGACAATCTATCGTGCACCCACACAGAGACAGAAAAACTGACAGAGCCAATTGAGTTACAGTTAACATTTCCTTTATTTCATATAAGAATTCCTGAACTGAATGAAGAGTGATATTTTGGCCCATACTGCTAGACTAGATAAATTCTTTAAGTATGCGGTGCCACAAGTGTACACAGTACTATAATAGCAAAAAAAAAGACAGCCTGGGACAAGTTTCATTTTTATTATTAGCAGGAGTTAGACGTTTCAGATAAGGATATTATGCATTTCTGAATTTGCCTGGAAAGTTAATTAAAACTATGAGAACATTTTAAAACAGTATAAAATTGCCTACAGATACTCATGATACTTTGGTAGGGGATGTGGAATAAAAACCTACATCATGTAAACATTCAGTTAACAGATTCTCTGCACTCTGAAGCCTAAGTAACACACAAGAGGAGAATAATTACATAAGAAACTTAGTTTTCTACACAGAATGTGCCATCAAAGAACAAAAGTGACCTTAGAACTTTTTTCCACATGAAAATAGAACCATTGTAACAAAACTGTATGGTCTGGTGGATGATGCAGGTCATGGAAAATGTCAGAGGCTTTAGCAGAGGTTTAGCAAGGAACAAGTCCAACTACTTGGAGTGTTCCACAAAAATGTACCTCTGACTGCTTACTGGTGCTTTCAAATGGGAAAAAAAAAATCCATAGGCATACAGAAACAAACACAGGAAACAACTGTCTACTAAGTCACAGGTGGCACTATATATTAACTTATCCTTAAGCAATGTTTAGAAGAGAAAATTGTATTTGAAGAAAGCTTGGATGAAATGCTAGAAGCACAGTGATCTTGTTTAACAACCTGGAAGGTTCACTGGAACTGTTCTTTCTTTAGGTCAGTAGTTTAAAATAACATGAATTCTCTTCTTCCTTCCTGTTCTTAGGATCAAAAAATCAGTTATTTTTACCTTCAGTAAGAATTTTTAGTTGTATACTCTAGGACAGCTAGACTCCAGGGTTGATAAATGGAGCTGATGTACTTTTTGAGTTGCAAGCTGTGCATGTCTCATGACTGCCTTCTCAATCAAACACCTTACCTTTTAAGAGCTGTATGTGTTTTCTCCTTTGTGTATACATGCTAATACCCATTAAAAATGCAGATAAATGAAATCTGTCTCAAATCAGTAATGGGGAAAATACTGTTTAGTATGCAGAAAAAGAGCATTAAGGCTTGCATTTTATAATTTGCATTGTTAGGCCTTGGAAACACAAGAATTTGTAGCTATAACCAGGAACTGAGCTTGTTTTGACACTGTGTTACAGAAGGAAGAAAGAATTCCTCTAAGGAAGATGTGATGAAATTAAAATAAAAGCACCTCTTCAAATCTTTCCCAGGCTTCTTTAAGCTGCCATCTGCTGGTCAGCTCAGACTTCAGGGTGTGATGAATGACAGGCTGGCTGACTTACAGAGTATTACATGTGCTTTATTTTGTCCTCTCTTAGGAAAAGATTACAGTTTCTTTGACAAAGTTTGTAAGTAGTACCTACAGTCTGCACGATACTTTGACACTTATCTGCTGCCAACAAATTCATCCAATTTAATGAAGCCAGACAATAATCACAAAAATTGATTGAAAAGCTAAAGCAGATATGTTTCATGCAAACACACCAAGTGTGCCAATAATCCAGCAGTAATGGTAATGTAAAGTCTTATTTATTTATTAAAAAAATACTGATTACACTCTTACTGGCACCTACTACATTATTAGGGGGTGGAGGGCCAAGGTAAAAAAAGAAATTAAAATACACCACCTGTATCTCTTCTCACAAATATGTGCTTTTGGATGCTTACACCAAGTTTTACATAGCCAGTAAAAAACTAGTCTGAGCTTTTGCAGACTCCAAAGTGTTGAGTATCTTTTTCACATCTTGCCCTACCAGTTGCCCATTAAGAATTGTATTTTAACAATATCATATTTCACATAAGTACTGGAAGAAATTACTACTTGTGTCAAGTGCCTAGAAGTAAAATTATTTTTTTTCAAAATTAAATGCAGGTATGAAATTTGTTTATTCCTGTATAAACACTTTACTGCTTCTGTCCACCCATCTTAAAACAAATTCAAAGCCCAATTTTTTGAAGGGAGTAAACGTTTAATCTCTAATATGTCACGTCTAGAAATCTGTTTGTACAAGTCCACATCCCCACTCCTCTCTCCCAAAGTAATTTATCAACTGAAAATTTAGCCTTGCCTGATTTTATAGTATTTCAAATAAACCCCATTTTAAAAATATCCCCCAATAACAACAAAAAGCGTTCAAAATATTTTTTAAAATGTCAAATAAGATGCATCTTTCAAACATGAAAGAAATGAGCACACCTTTCCCAAAACTTGGTTATAAAGGACAAACATTTAAGGGGTGTGCAGCTAACAACAGTTCTTGACAAATAACAGTCACAGCCAGGTTCCATTCTGGAACAAGTTGTCCATAAAGAGGATGGGAGAAAAAGAAAGGAGAGGGGAAAAAAACCTGACCAGAATCCTCATATATACACCTTGTGGAGATGTATGTGCTTGTAGAATACAGAGAATTTTTCGTATACTTGTTAAGAGAGCACCTAAACGAACACTTAGAAGTATTATAGTGAACACAGAAATGTCAAAGTTAATCATTAAATCTATTTCATGTTGAGAAGAATTACACCCTATCCAATTATCTGTGCAAGGCTTTTATCATTACCTGACTGTGTTTATTTTTTAAACTCTTTCCCTTAATACTGGGAAAGTTTCTCTCCAGATGAATGCTCTCAGGACACACACACATCTAGCCATTTAGACAAGTGCTAAATAAAAAAACAAAAGAGGGAAAAGTTTTTAGAGCCACTCACACAATCCAGAATTTCTGTCTTTCCTTGTTTTGTAGATCAGGTCAATATTAATTTCAAAAACACGTGCCTGACATTTTTGTTTTATTTAAAGGCAAAATATATCTAATATAGGAAACAAACCGGGCCCAATCCTTAGTTGGTCCAAGTTCAGGTCAGTGTAGTTTTAAGCAATCCAAGGACTATTTGAGTCTACTAATCTACTGCCCCCTGTACTCAGTCCCACAAAATATGTTATTTAACAAGCTGTGCTTTCTGTTATGCTGTTCGGGACTTTTTTTTGGTATCTTAACCCTTTGAAAACAATTAATTCACTTTCTAGTTTGTGTATCTGTGTTCTGTGAGCAGTGTATGATGTTAATTTTTCTCACATTTTTTACTAGCAGTAGCTGAGTAAATTAGTGCTAAATTTTAGAATTTCCATCCCAGCCATATGAAAGATATAACCATCTCCTTTCTCACACGTGAACCATTATGTTACAACCCAAAATCCTACAAAAATGAGCCTTTTGTTAAGAAAGACTTCTGGATAATTTGTTTTACAATCACAATCTCTAGAAAGAGAAGAATCTTTCTCCTGAGTGCACAATGTTTAGAGACACATATTTTGAGCCAAAAAAGACATTTTTTTCTTTAAACTAATCTGGCTGAATAGATGGTCCCAAATAGAAACAGCCATTACACAGCAAGTCCCGTCAGTAAAGCCAATCCAGCAGAAGCTGGTAAGCCGAAAGATGGGAGCCTCTCAATTGAGAGAACAAAGTAAGTATTACTTTACTTGGCTGCTGCTAAGGACATTATTTCCTGTGGGACTTCCTTTGCTTGTTTTATTGGGGTACAGGAGGGAGTATTTATTGGGGTTTTTTTAGTTACAATGCTTTTCCAGTTATAGTTAAGATATACAGCCATTAACATGCAATCTTTTTTCCCTACCCAAAGGTAAACCGTTTACTGAATATTGCCTAGATATTTTAACTGCATTCATTACAGCACCTCATGCATTTGTTAGGGGAGATGAATGTCTCTAGGAGAGCTGGAAGCCCTACGCCCTTGTTAGCAGGCAAGTTTTTTCTCTACAGCTTTTGTAACACAAACTGGGTGAAGCTGTTTGTCTATGGATATTTTACTACATCCTACTAACTACAGATCCAAACCCACCTGCAAACAGCATGCATACTTCACCCTCATGCTGCCACTCTTTGGCTGATTGGTTTTAACAGTGTAGATGACTTGGGGAATGGTTTAATGGATTATATGGATACACTTCTGGTACATACATTTCATTTATTGTATGTCAGCTGAGAAGAATTACAGTTCCAAATATGCAGAGCTAAGACTATGATTAGCAAGTATCAAAAAGATACATCCTTCACTGCCTGTTTAACTTTACTGGGGATGGAGCTATTTGCATCACAGAGAAATAGCACTAGAACAGCCTGAAAACTAATTAGAGTTAAAAGGGGCTCTGCTCAGAAGACTGTCCAGTTCTAGATCAAACAGAGGATTAGGAAATTTGCTTCGATATAAAAGCTATGGCAACATGACAGTATTGAGTTACATAATGTAACTAATGTAGTACACTTACATAAAAGTCTGTAGAAGAAAATACAGAACACACTGGCATTTTACTTTGCCTCTAATAGAAGGTTACAATTCTAAAACGTTGTTGGTAAATACATTAAAAACCACAATAATATCTCGACGTCCCCAAATCAGACGTTCGTGTTACAATAAATGAATTTGCAATGCACACATTAACAGGTTTCACAGAGGCCAAAACTGTAACTTGTCTACAGCACCAACGTTAGAGAATTCGCCTTTGATTTTTGCTTTTTTTAAAAACAAGCTTCACACCTGATAATTTCTGTCATTAAATGGCTGTGTGCAAACACCACTTTTTTTTTACCTCATTCTCAGTTAAGGAAGCTGAAGGAGATGAACTCTTGCTAAAAGCAAGAGTTGAAGATTCTGCTGCTGAAGCCCGATTTCGCTTCTTCAGAGGTTTACATGCATCAGACAGATTTTTCGTTGCTGTAAAATAATTTTGGTTTACAAAGTGAAGTTTGGAACTTTAAAATGTTATCTCCCTGAAGCCATTTAAAATATTCCTTCACATACAGGAAGGAATTATTTAGGTAGGTCTTCTGGGCACCTACATAGGACTGAGTGAACATGAAGTTTCTGAAGCCATGTGTTTTGGCTTCATCTTAAAAATAAAGAGGTTTCCATTAATCAAATACGTGCTAAGATATGTTTTCCCAATTTTTTCTCATCTCATTTCTATTAAAATCAAAATACCTTGTGACTTAAGACCTCTTCAGAGCAGAGGTAACAGTTATATCAGAAGGCCTACATGATGTCGTCACAATCTGAGTACCACTAGCACTTTGATAAGAGAAAATTTATATACAGGAGCCAAGTACCACGTATTAGCGATGGCACATCACCACTTCTACACCGTGCAGAACTTGCTGAAGCTCGCTGGTCTTTGGCATATCATTGTAACACCTAAAGAGACATGCTCAGACAGAAGTTACCTTTAACTTGAGCATCATTAACAAGTCTGACTTTGGCGTTTCGATCCAAGGTTCTACAAAATTCCCTCTCATGCTCCACACTGCCTCCCATCAAGCACCATTGAGAAGGACTAAAACCCCAGAGTACCTGATGACACTGATGGTCACTGCACTTGTTTTAGTGGGCCAGTGCACCAGGCAAACGGGAGCAGCAGGGTTTGTTCCCTGCTCGCCAAGATCTCGGGGCACCAGCTTTAATCTGGTGCCATCACACGGTGAACTTGTGAACTGCTGCTCTCAATCAGCAAAGCACAATTTTAGTCCAGGATCGAGCTGCAGAAGGGCAGTGAAGGAACAGGGCTCCCCCCCAGCTATGGCACAGTGCCTGCAACTACTCATTGAGTCAGCAGAATTTAGCCGGCTGCCTCAGACAACCTGGGCATTTAAAAATTATTTAATTGAAAAAGTTACATTAAAACTTATTCTGACCACATTACCTGACTGGTTCTTTTGTGAAGAGGAGGTTTCTGTGACCTTAGAAGAGTTTGTTTTTGCTGTTTTGTCATTGCTTGTCTCCCTCTGTCACAAAAAAAAATATGAAAAAATAAAAAAACTCCTAATTTATGAGTGGTTGGATAAAACTGGCAATTAGTTCTGGATTTATGTTATTAAAAAGAAAGTGTCTTTACAAATATCTGAATGGTACTGTAGTTAAACTAGCCCCACTTAAGTGAATTTTAAAACTCATTTACAGCACAGGGTACAAACCCATAAACAAATGAGAAATATTAAAGAACACAGTATTTCAGCATCCCACTTATCCATCCCAAATTCAGCATATCAAAAGGGGGAGTGCTAAATGAACATGGAACTTGTAAATTATCCTTACTACTCTTTGTACAAACTGGTCAAATTAAGACCTTTAATTATTAAAGGTAAACTGCACAATTATATATAAATTTGAGAGTAAACCCTGCGCAGAACTCCAAGTCTCAGAGATGCTTGCTTTCAACTCCACAACTTATAGCAGTGCCATTTTTTAAATTACTATGGTTAAGATTGTTTCAGCATTTCCAAAATACAACCACTATTTTCAAGGGAGAATAAACAGCACCTAAATTTGCTCCAGAATGAGAATTCATGATTAAAAGTTTAGGCCAAAAACTGGGGAAGTTTTTGTCAAATCTTTGTCAAAATTAAGACATTGTTCCTTACACATGCCACTATTTTTTTCCATTTCTTATGTTGAAAATTCATTCAAGTTACTAAAACTGTAGCCTAGAATGCTTAACCCTGACACATGTTCATCTGATCAATAAGCACAACTCTATTGAACAGAAGGCTTTACATGCATTTCCAATGATTTACATGCTTTTTCACAGTCTTCATCTGACAGTTTTACCAAAGAAAGATGTGCAGGTGAACACCTCAAAGGCCAGAGAACTGATTTCCTTCGTAAAAATAAACATGAATGGCTATTGTACTACAGATGTGGCACGCTGTGCTTTTACTGAGCTCCAAGCAGACTAAGCTGCCCTACCCCCAATGCCACTGGAGGCTCCCAGCATCGGTTTTCTAAGATTACTTTACACTTCTGGGTAAAAATGAAAGAAAAGAGGGTGTCAAGAGGATGGTGCCAGACTTTTCTGTGGTGCCCAGTGACAAGACAAGGAGTAATGGCCATAAACTAAAACACATGAAGTTCCACCTCAACATGAGAAGGATTTCTTTACTTTGAGGTGGCAGAGCATTGAACAGCTGCTCACAGAGGTCATGGAGTCTCCATCTCTGGAGACATTCCAAACCCACCTGGACACATTCCTGTGTAACCTGCTCTAGATGACCCTGTCTTGGCAGGGGGATTGGACTGGATGATTTCCAGAGGGCCCTTCCAATCCTAAGGATTCTGTGATTCTGTGAAAATGTACAGTATAGTTCATTCTTAAATTTAAAGCACACTTTACAGAACCCCCATTTTGTTAATGCGCATTTTATATACATCATCAAAGCAACAATGAACAAATTAGTTTTTTCAAAACTTCCATATGGGTACTTATAACTTGGTTACTTCATGTGAAAACATTCTGATTTTGTAAATAAGAATTAAGGACAAAGGGAGAGTATAACCCACAACTCTTGTGCAATAAGTAAAATGTAATGAAATTAAAGCTCCTCCTATCCAAAATGATTGTAACTAAAGCCTGCAAATAAACTGGGAATAGCAGAAAGAACATGTATGGTTAGTGTTTGCTTTTTTGAATCATTACATTGATATTTTCACTGTCATACACTGAGTGTTCTACTAAGCAGCAGCACATACAGCTGGAAGTGCCTTGGGCTTGTGAAGGCAGGAAAAAGACTAAGATAATTCCTAAAACAAACTGCAAACCGTATCTGACCTTTCTGTGGAGCAGAAACCCTGCTATATGCATTTAGAGTTTCCAAACTACCCAATATTTACACACATCAGACCCCTTGTAAGCAGTTCTGATAAACTGACCAGAGAGAGAACAACACTTTTTAAAATGCACATTACAAAGTCAGCATCATTAGTGCTATGTATCTTATGGGAATCATTCACCTTATTTAGTTATTTATTTTCCTGCTGATACATTCACAGGTGCCACAGCACCAAAGATACCAGAACCTCCCATGCATGAACTATACTGCAACCACCTTTCATCCTACTTCCGAGAATGCAGGCTAATTGTAGTGTACAAATGCTGGTGGGACAGGAAAGTAACTAGAACAGTCAAAACAAGGACTTTATAGTAGGAATTAATTATAATAGGTAAACTTCATTATTTCGTCGATCTAGTGTATTATAATGTATTAAAATCAGTTAGAGAAGTTTAAAAAGGTTTGAAAAACTGATCCTAGAAAATCAGATGAATATGCAACAACTAAACCATTATGGCAAGAAGTGCAAAAACCAGTTTTGGCCCTTCTTTCTGCAAAGGTAACAACATTAAGAATTAACTCTGTCCCTTGCTAGTCAGCTCATTAAGCCTATCTGAAATTGTATTTATTTTTTTATATTAAACTCTAAGTCAACAAGTTGTCCTAATATCTACAATATCAACTGAAGTAGCAAAATAACCAGCCTACCAAACAAACTGACACCTACAAATAAGACCTCCATAACTCATTTAAAAAATAAATCCACTACCTTTCCTTCCATTAGGTTGTTTCATTTGATCTCTGTACCGCTGAAGTTCTGAGCTTAGGTCTGTGGTACTCACACTAAAGTATGATACTGCAATAACACATCTGAACATATGTGTGAGCTAAGCTTTCCACACAAGTAAAACCCATGAAGTTCACTGCTCTACATGCACAACTAAATAAACCTGTGCCTAAGTCTCCACAAGATTTGTGCTGTGCCCACATACATAGTGACCTATGTAAGGAAAATTCTCATTCTCACAAGCAAGCTAACCAGAAAAGGAGCCTGTGATTTGTGTGATAAATATACTTTCACTGCATAAATATCCATTTACTGCAGTTCCCTAACCCAAGAAATGGGTCAGCATGCCACTCTAAAATGTCCTATAGCCTTCCAGTTCATGAAAAGTAGTTTTTCTGTTTTGCTACACTTGCTTTCCTCTCTTCAGTCTAAAGTAACTATTGACTAAAGGTATTTATTTTACATTCTGGTAAAACTAACTCCAAACAAGGAGGAAAGGAAAAGAACTACAAAGCATAACAACACAGAGGTCATGACTCCCTCTGCACATTCCTTTGGGAAACAGTTCAAGCAGCAAGTGCAACTTGTCATACCCCTATCCTCAAAACCAAAGGAAAAAATCCCACAGTGGTAAGCTCACATGTATCTCTGAATATTGACAACAGTTTGGTATGATATATGGACATTTCTTTTTTAATCCTGAAAATGGAAATGCTGACAAACTTAACTACAGCAATGTGACTGGTGCTGCTATAAATCAACCCCAACAAACCAACAACATAATTACCTTCCGATTATTCTGTTTATCCATCCTGAGTCTTTTCCTAGGTGCTTCCTGAACTTCAAAATCTTCTGTAGGCTCCTTTGTCCTCTTTTTTTGGTTTCTTTTATTTCCATGTAAATTACCTTGGGATGGGGGATGGGGGAAACTTACATGAAAAATAATCTAAAACCCACTTTGAAATTACTTTGAACTGATCTAGTTATTAAAGGTACTTTTCTTTCAGTCATTATTTTTAAAACATGGTTAAACATTAATACAGTTCGATGACCTCTTAATGCTTAGGGTCTGGTTTCTGGTGCTGAAGACTAACTCTAGAACACATCCAGATCAACTGCTTCATACTCAAGTTGTTTTACAAAGGTGAGTCTACCTATACAAGCACTAGTTTAAGGTCTGGATGTTACTGCCCAACACTTATTTCATAACGTCAGACTGCATGTGATTGATCTATACAGCTTTTAACTCTCCTGCCACTTTGTAACAGTGTCTTATAACCAAAATTAATTTCTTAGTCTCCTCCTTAAGTCTACTTTAAGTTCTCCAAACGATACAGATGAAGACACTGGTGACATCTATTAAGGGGCCTCTGAAAAAGACAAGATATCACCAACTGTACAAATTAATTCTCTTTCTGGTATGGCAATTCCAGACTCTAACAAGGGGATTCTTTTACAGGAGACCATTACGATCCCTTCCCTTTATGAACCAGAATCCTATGAACAGAACCACGTTGGCCATTTTAGACCACCAAATTATTAATGTATTTAGATGACTGTTCACTGTAAAGTTCAAGCAGCTGCTAAATACAAAGGGTCAGTGAGTAATCTACATACCCCTGCCACAGGTTCCACTACTGTTTGCACCTCAAAAAGACAGATGAGGGTTTGGGAGGTGGTCTGTTTCATCAAGATGAAATGACAACATAATTACACTCTCCAGTACTCTCTAGTTTATGAAGCTACAGAATATTATTAGTACGAAAATTGCAAGCTCCAGGGGCACAAATACGGTAACTGAAAATTGTCCTACAGCTACAAGCATTCTATTCCATTGGGAACAAATATCTGTCAATATTAAAAATATGGCAACTTGAAAATATGGATCATTCTCAAATTAATGGACTTATCTAAACAATCTAGGACATATTCTGAATCCACAAAGCAGACTGAAATGGCTCCAGGAGAACCTGCTACTTACAAAAAGCCAGCAAAAGAAACCCCACAATAATCTTCCAAGTTTAAGATAAGAGGATTTGAGATGGGGAACAATCGAACTGACATATTTTCATCTGTAGGTAACTATAAATGTACACAATATATGTACTAGAAACACCTGGTACAGGTACAATTTCAATTACATTTCTTGCAATATGACACTGAGGAAGGTGAACAAAATTCAGCACTACAGTGTTAAGATATTTAATTTGGGATCCATTAAAGTTCTAACGTCAAGGAAGACAACATCTGAGATAAAATAAAGAGATTATGATACGTGGGCGATTACATAAAAAAATACACTCAATAGCTACTTATAATGATGAGCTATTTGCACACAACACAAATTTCAATTACTTCTGGATCTTGATCTCCTTTTAGGTGAGTCTTGAAACACTTTACGTTTGGCCTCTCCAATATTCTTCAATGATGAACCTTGAGAGATACAGAATGTGGTTTTTTTTAACTGATATCCAAATATTTAACACTTAAAATTTAAAGTTAAAAACTTTTCAATTTTCCACAAAATGATGTTATTTCACACACACACAGTTAACAAAACTGACTGCCATTTTTTATACAAGTTTTTCCAAGTCTCACAAACTTTCAAACACTCCCTCTCATTCTTGTCATTGCCCAAAGCAGCACCTGTTGGCTTCTAATACTTCCATAGTAAGTCTTCTTACAGTGCCGTAAAGCCATTTAAATTTGAAAAATGATACCTAGGTAAATTTGATAAAGTTCATGCAAATGGCAAACTATCTTCCTCCTCCTTTCTCAAGTAAGTGACTCCAAACCCCCTCAAATATTTCGTAAAACAATCAAGACTGTTCATCAAAAACAAACACCAGAAAACAGCAACAAAAAATAAAAGGAGAAAAAAAAGAAAGTATTTGCAATCTTGTACAAAGTCCTAAAAACTTTGAGTAGCACAACAAAATGCCAAATGGATGAAGGTTTCAGAATAAAGTTTGGAATAGTTCTTCCTGAGTTGATGATGATGTGAAGTAATACACTTTAGGTATATATGAAGAAAAGGTGTAGCACTGATTAAATTTTTTAAACCATTTCTAACTGTTCTATAAAAACAACGTCTCAAATTTACTAGCAGTAACACTTCATCTTCCCTTCCCACCATCCACTTCGTAACAAGCAGTGGATGCAATGGCAGCTGCTTATGGGCAGAAGAAGAATGAGACATCAGCAATGTCTAAACAGCAGAAGGTTTACATATAACAACTTTTCAGAACAATGAGCAAGAAATGTAGACTTCATGGGTTGCGTTTATTGTAACCATTGGCATTCCTTTGCTATTGGCACAAACACCAAGAATTAAAACTGGAAAACAGTGAAAGCTGTTTTCCCTACAGGGTCTCAAATATGTGCTTAGTTTAACGCCACTATGTATATCAAATTTAGTTAGAGTACACTAGCACAGTTTTACGTTTACCAGAGTCTTCTTCAGATTTGGGAGAGGTCACTATGGCAAACTTTGTGTTATAGCGAGCTTTCTGTTTTTCACTAAGCATGTTCCACTGCGATTCGAGCAGTTCTTCAATCTCCTCACTTGAAGCATCTGGATGTTCAGCAACCACCTATACATGCAGAAATAGGGTTGAATTAAAAAAAAGGTGACCATTGGAAAGAATGGTGTACATACTTCCATCACTTTGGAAAACTGGATACAAACAAGTTATCTAGTATTTCTGCTGTAGACAGAACTAGAATAAAACCTTCTGTATCCAGTTTTGTTTTGAATAACCACTTCTCTGTGTCTTAAAAAAAAAAATTCCACTAGCTTATTCAGAAGTATTAAGACTAATTTTGGAAGCATCTATTCACATTTTAACATTCAAAAAATGGAGTAAGTGGAGTAAGTATAAATCCTGTCTTGTGGTCATTCAAAAAAATGTGTATTGTTTCTCAAAGAAGTTTAAATCTATATCCACAAACGACAGGTAAGCAATACTGGAATATACGTTTGCCTAGAAAGAAATCCATAAATTCATAGCAAAACTCATTAATCATAGAACCCAGTACCTCTATCTCAGCAGAGAGATTTACACAAGTTAGCATTTAATGCAACATTTTCCTGTATTGATTCATCATTTTTGTATTATGCATATGAACACTAGGAACTCACAAGCTGTGCATCTTTTTAATGTTATAAGCAGGACACATAATATCCATCAACATGGAGTTTAATAGAGTTCTAGAAGTTTAATCAACACACACAAAAAAATCCAGTATTAAAAAGAAAGAAAAAATCCTCCCAAACTCCTTCAGTATACCCCTACTTCTACTTAAGGAAGATCGTAATTGATTAATCATACAAGTCAAAAAACTCTACACTTGTACAGAAATGAAACAGTACCTTTAAAAACAATGCTTCTCACCTTATTACTCAGCATTCTCCAAAATCCTATCTGAGTGATGCAACCGATACCCCAAAAACACAGAGCAAAATAAAAACTAGGTCAAGAAAGCCAATTGTTCAAAGAGTAACACCATTCAACGGAACAGAAATACAATTTTTCTGGTAAGGTGAAATGATTAAACCTAATTACTTAGAATTTAGGGTCTTAAAACTGCATTTCCTGTTATCAAACAGGATGCAAGTGTGACTGGTGCTTTTCCAGGTGTTAAAATAGTTGCAGTACCTTCCTTCCATTTGAATTAGTCAGTGTCTAGTATGGAAATCCATGCTTCAGTTTTTCTCCTAGTAGAGTACTAAAAATTTTCTTGCTTCTATCTGGAATAATCCATTGCATAAGGCTTGAGGAGTACAACTACCTTTGGTAGCTTCTACTCAAAGTTTGATTAAAATCCAACAACTGGTTTCACATTATTTAAAGGGAGGAACATAAACCCACAAGGTACCCTCTCCCACAAATCCCACTTCTTCAGGAAATGAAATTAGCATCCATTTTGACTGTTGTCACAAATGTACAGGTCATTGTGCTCAATGAGGGCACAGAGCTATTTAATCCTCCAAGAAATAACTAGATTTACTCAGACAAATGAGACACACGTTAACACTACCTCCAGTCTCAACAAAACAAGAATAATAATAACTTTCATCTTACTAGGAGTACTGTGAAATGACAAGGAAAAGACACCCATAATTCTTAATGGTGAAGGGACCCTTTCAAATAAGGCTTCCAAGGAAAATGCTCAGTAGTCTTCTCCAAAGTCTCTGTATTAGTGAATTTATTCCTTAATTTTCCTCACAACAAACTCAAGGCCCAAATCAATTAATGTGAATAGTGTAGCTGTCTGCCTCTCACTTGAATCATACCTTTATCTCCAATTAAGACACTCCCTTCCAATGCTTCCTAGGCTTCTATTTTTCACAGGGGAAGCACATAAGAATGCCAACAGTACAAATTACATCTTTACTCCTTTGGTAACAGCACAAAATACTTAATGCGTCACTACAGCCACAAAAGCGCTTCAAGCTTTCCGCACCTCCCTCAGGGATGTGGGAAGCGTGCCTCTTAAATCACTAAAAATGTTCTTCAGCAGTTAAATAATAGTAAAATCAAACTGATGTATGAATCCTACTACCACACGGAGCCAGACTCCAAGCAAGACACAGCCAAAACGGCTGTAAGTTTAAGAGAGCTCAATATTACTACAGGCCCCAAAGAGAAGTCTTCAGTGATCCCTTTCACTTCTGCCCTTCCCAAGACTGGGAACAGAGAGCCTCTTCTGGGTCTGTAATTTTCCTTTCTTCTAAGTTTCTACATGCAAATACTAAGACAGCCATACACAAAATTCTCCAATGCCACCAATACAAGTAGCTCAAAACCAGGTTTGTTTTTTAGCCAACATTATCACTCTTTCTAAAGCATCAGAACATCTACAACCGAACAAAACCAACTCTTGGTGAAAGCCATACAAGTTGAACCAGATAAGCCTAACGGAAGGGGACATTCCAAATACGAGACTGGGTACAATCTCCACCTTTCACCAATGGCACAAACCTGCCATTTTAAAAGCAACATGAAAGGCAAAAAGCGTAAATATCTAAATTGGTATTTCCTCACTTTGCCAGTCCAATTCCAATCAAGACAAAGGGAAGACAGGTTCTTCTGCCCTGATGATCAGTTAGAGGTATCTGCAGCTTTCACAGAAGCTCAGCAAAACATTCTAAATAAGTAAAGGAGGTTTTGAGTTGTTCAAAGATAATGGAACACCCAGAAGGAATTGAGCCATGTCCGCAGAAAGAATGTAAAAGCTATCTACAAGCAGACTGCCATAAACAGCATAATTTTTTTATATTTGCCTGAGCATAAATGTATCCATACCTATTATACTGTACATACATTAAAGAAAAAATATGGCTAATACAAAGGACTATTAGTTTATGTGGGAAGGTACTAACACAACCTATGCTTGAAGTACAAAGGCAGCATCACCATCGTGTTTACATTGCTCACTTACATTCCCTTCTTTATTTCTGTCTAGAATAAGATTTGATGCAGGCATACCTTGTCAAACCCAGAATATTATGGATTGTGCAGTAATAACTAAGTTTTGTTTAATAAAATAAAGAAGTTTCTTCAAGTACAGAAATGAGAAGAGGCAATCAACAATTATAACAGCTTAAAGAGACTAACCTCATCTCTGTGCTTCTGACAAAAGACCAAAAACTGAGATACTGCATCGCCCTTTCTGCTTCGTGGAGTAGATGCTGGAGTTTTCTTTCTATTGAGAGGGGAGCCTATCCCTCTTTTGGATTCTGCCTGTTCAGATGACTTTTGAGGAGTAGTATTCTTATCCTCCAACTGACTGCTCTCTTGTGTATCATCAGCAGCAGACAGTTTTGATGTCCTTCTCCTCCTCTTGCTAGGAATGCCAGACTCCTTCACTGATTTCAGATTTGGAGTGGTTTCTTCATTTGAGTAGGATGACTCATCCATCTCCTCCAAGGGTTCCACAGCAATGCCAACCTCCTTTGCCACTCGAGGATTAAGATGAGGTCTGTCCCTGACATAGATGAAGGTGTACTTGGCCTTGCGTTCGTCCACTGTCATGCCCACTGCTTCACTGGCTTGCTTCACACCCATCTCCCACTGTGGCCGCAGCTTCCCTGACACTGGCTTTAGCATCTGCAAGAGGAAACACAGTGTGAGGAATCTGCTCACTTTTCATTTCAAAATGCCGACATTAACACAAAACAATTCCAAGAAAGTAAGTGTCACACAGATCTGTAATTCAGAGTTCAAAGGGAGCTGTATTTGATAGTACTGATACTGTGCATAAATCCATGACAAAGCAGAAGAGTACTAATTTTTCTGAGTAACAAACAGTGGTAAATCATCTCATCCTTTGTATCTGTAAATGAAGTGTAAGACTGCAAGCTCCAGTGAAACAAGCTGTCTTTAAGCTTTCTATAATATCTATTTGTATCTGCTATACTTGTACATACCTGTAACGCTAAAAAAAAAAGCTACAAATCTTGTCTGGTTTGGTAACGTCTTACCTTTATTTTCTCTGCTTTAGTGAGGGCTTGTCTTGCACTCTCTTGGCATAATTGTTCAAACTGGTCTTTTTCTTTGAAGGGCACCAGGCTCTTCTCAAATATCCAGGCTCGCTCTGGGGCATCTCCAAAAAACTGAACATGATATTGACGAAAACTCTTTTTCTGTCCTGAAAATTAAAAACACGTGTATTAAAGATACAACTCTGGTAGTTCTCTGCACTTTCAGACTTGAAGTCTGTAAGCTGCTACAGCTGCCATAACAAAAACATAGTAAAACTGGATAACCTTTCAAAAACCCACTTAACCAGACTGGAAGTCTCTGAGATATAATATATGATCTGACCCAAAAGCCCAACCATTTAATTCCCAGCAAGAACATGCCTGGGTAAATTAACTTGAAGTTACAATCACCTGTCAGTTTTCACATCTATTAACTTAGATGTAGGTCTGAGTGTTTCTGAAAATGCACTGAGTATTCATTTCTCAATGAACACTGAGAAAGTTCCAGAGGTTGGAGAGCTTGTGCACTCAGCCTTCTCCCTGAGTCTCCTAAACTTTATCTTTTAATATTCTTAAGCAGAGACACATACTTCAGCTATTTTTAACCCTTGCAATCACAACTTCATGTTAATCAAGATTTTTCAGGAATCAAAATAATCAATAAAGGATTTGGCTGGGGGAAGGGAGAGTGGAAGGATAAGAGAACAATTTTGAAATCTAAATACGAAACATTATTCTTCTAAAAATAAAAACATTCCCTTTTTTTCCCTAGAAAAACTAGAGGAATATTGTCTCACTGTGGTACAATACAGGGATATCATACCTTCCAAAGGTCTCAGCTATTCTACAGAGAAGGGGAAGACACCACATTCAAAATTCATCAGAGTGTTTATAATTAACAATGAATTTCTAAAAGGAAGAGGTAAGACATCAGACTTAAGATGTCCTCTAACACCTTGTTCATTACACCTTGTAGATTTGCTGTCTAAGTGTTCAAATAAAGGTCTTGTTTAGAAATAAAAAAGGTTTTAGTTGTGATGACCTGCAGTTCTGTGTTTGCAAATTTAATCCTGCTTGATCAATTATGCTCCCTACAGTATCTGTGGTTCCTCCAGTGTCACCACATCAGTATATCCAACATGTCGACTGGACACCAGAGGAACTCAGGGAAGGATGGGCACGCAATAGGAACAAGTAACAGGCGCAATTCTCTGTTACAAGTGTCTTCGAACTAGATCTAGATTCCTCTAGGTTATTCATACACTGCATGTCTTCAGGCATCATCAGCAAATACATCTACCCGGTTGCTTCTTGCACTATTATTGGGGTTTCTAGACCTAGAAAGAGCTTTCTTTTCTTGGTGATTCAGCCAGTGGTTATTTTAATAGGGGCTTAATCTTGTTGCAAAATGTGGCATCTGGAAGGGTAATATGAAATCAACCTAATTAATAGTATGGGCAAATCTTTGCTCTCTCTCTATATATATAAGTAATGTTTTATAACAATTACAAACATACACATATATATACAAACATATATGGGAACTACAAGAACAATAATGACCATCAGAGATCACATATGAGAATCTAGAGGAACAGCATAGGCAAAGTCTTGGGATTGTAAATATCACACATCCAATCACTTGTCTAATATATGTTCCAGTGTTGCATGGTCAGAAACAATTCTCTTGCACAGTAATTACTTTGTCCTCATCAAGAAAATATTGTTTAAGTAGGGACTACAGAGATCTGATTACTTAATCTGTCCATGGTGAAATAAGGGCTAATGTTTGTATTTTACCAGGATGCCACAGACTACGTTTACAACCACCTGTAAAGATCTGCTGACAGCCCACTGCCAAGCAGACAGACAGACACTATGTTCCCTCTGCAGTGTAATGCTGGACAGCTGTAACTGCCTAATTAAGGAGACTAAATAATAGTGCCTACCACTAGAGTCACTGAACCTAGCGGGGAATCTTCAGGTATCCTCTGAGAGTTCAATTTGTACCAATGTTCATAGATAAAATAATGGCATTCATTAACAGCTGTTACATGGGGAAACAAAATTTTTGGCCCACAGAATCCTGAAATAACCAGTTGTTGGCAGTTTGGGAGAGTGTTCTGGGACCCCACCACTTCCCTGGTGCTTCTCTGTATCTGAGCATCTGTGGTTGACCACAGCAAGAGACAGCATATTCAATGAGATGGAGCTTTAGTCTGACTCAGTACACGCTTTCTTACACAAAAATGTACTTCCCCAAGTTAAAGTTATTAATTTTCATCAAGCCTAATCAGCTGGAATGATCAAATCAAGTATCAACATCCAGAAATTCAGACTGCTTATAAACACTTGATCCTAAGCCTAGAAATGAGAAATATAGACATAGCTCAGTATTTCTACAACGCCATGATAAAAGAACTTTTCTGTTTGCAAGAGGAGACTTTTGATAATGTCTCAAGAATAAACAGTGGGTGGAAGGTAAGACTGGAAATACCTACTGATGGAAATACACACATCAGAGTGGCATTTAGCAGTTAGGATGGCTGCCCAGACCCAGACTAAACTCCTTAAGGAAAAGGCAGGCCGAAGCCAACTCCAGAGCAAATACGAGAAATAACCATCATCCACATTACTTCAAAGTGAGAGAAATTAACACTACGAAGTGTATGGGCCCTTCTTTCTGTTTGTGCTCCACAGGTTGCATCCAGACATTCCGTATTGGGTTTTGCTGGGTCTGTTTCTACAGCTTCTGAGGAAGAACTACCACAGACATTCTTGATAATGAAACCGAAACCTTGCTTCTTTCAAGGAACAGAGTAATTGTTAGGAACAAATAAACAGCTCTACTACTCTCAAAATCCAGCTCTTTATGGCATAATAGACCTAATAATCCAAAGACTAAAAATGACAGGGACTGCCTGATCCCAACTCTGAAAGACTGCTACAAGGAAAATTTGACTGAGGAGTCAATAATAACCATTCCATCAATTTTATTATGAATGATTCACACAGTTCTCAAGAAGTCATTTAGTTTACTACCAATGTTGAATGTAGCTATAATCCTAAAGATACTAATTTAATTTGTTCTTAGAAACCTCCTATGAATGAGATCAGACCATTTCTCTGGGCAATCCACTCCAATGCTTCACTACCTTCAGCCCTTCCAACTCTTTCTTAATGTGTAGTCTAAATATTTATTGCTACTAAGCCTCAAAAGTGTCAGGTATCAGAACAGAAAACAAAGGTGCAAATGAGATAAGGAAATTGTACAGGTTCATACCTAAAATTTCATTTACACTTGGTAGTTCCTGCATTTAAAATCAACCAATATTGTCTGTAGATAACAGTATTGACTCTATGAATCAGAGAAAATTTAGCTGCCTGAATTATGGATTGCTTTTAGTACACCATAATCATCAGGAATATTTAATTCTCATCGGCTCTAATAAAATTTTTAGCCTGTATCAATTCTCCAAGCATCTCCACAAAAACAATGGAAAACACCATCAGGTTTTGGGTTTTTTTTTAACAAGACTCCACACAGTTGTACAGATCACAATTTTGGTACCTTTCAGAGAACCATGAGTTAAAAGACACACTGCTATATGCTCAAGAATAGCATTTACAAGATTTTAACATTCCTGTTGACAACAAGTTGCTCAGCAACTAAATAGATGAAGAACAGAATTTTTCCAAAGCAACCATTATTTATACATGAAAAAACCTGAATGTTTGTAGCATCACTGACATACCTTTTAGTTTAGTGTAGGCATGGAGAACAGGATCAGCAGAAACCATACATGGCCACCATGGGAAACCAGACACTTTTGACCAGACTAGATCTCCTATATTATACTTCAACAGGTGGACTTTTTCCTCTTTGATGGTACTTTGAGTTGGATCTCTCTTAGCAGGAGCCTTAAAAGATAAAAAGAAAAAAAAAAAAAGAAAAAAAAAGAAAAAAAAAAAAAAAGCCAAACTGATCATCATCTTTCTTCAGACATGCACCAGGATTACAAAATAGAATGAAAAAAGCCAAACCACAGTTCATATTCTGTTAAACACTCTCACTATATGTGAAAAAATACAGTGTTACGTAATAGAAGGAGGAAAAAAAGAAATAGTTCAGAAGAATAAAGTGCTGTCATGTTTGCTAGTATACAATAATTGCATTTCATGTGTAATAAAAACTTTAAGTCATAACTTTTGTTCTCTAGCAGTGAAAAAAATCCACATTCCAGTTTAATTAGACTTAATTAGTTGAATTAGAAATATTGGCAAGTAAGCCGTGGTTTGCCTTTATCTTTTCAAGTAACTCTGGAGAGACTAACAGAAAGGCTTACTTTGACTTTAAATACATTACCTGAGCACTGGATATAGATGTGGAAGAGTCAACCTCCCTCTGAATTGAATATTATTAATCAAGTTAAGTGCTATACACACAAATGTACTCTTAGATTTAAAAAAACCCCTCAAAAACACAAAACCAAACAAAACCCCCAGACTAGAACAGACTGAAATACTGTCTTTATGTCTGACTGGAAACTACATAAATAACCAGTTTTAAAACCCCAAACCCTCCAGCTTTCAGCTGTTTTTTCACATATGGAGAACTTGTAACATGAACCATTCCCCACATCCTTTTGTGAGATTTTTTTCTCTTCCAGTTCTAGCAGTAAAAGTTTGTGAGTGCTCCGTTCATGCTCTAAAGCTATTTTAGATACTGGAAAACAATTATGGAACTATTTCCACTTCAAGGCAAGGGAGTTTTGTGTTCTCCTATGACATTTTTACTACATCATAAAGTTCAGCAACACAGACATCTATTCACCAACTAAAACCTTTCAGAGAGTTAGCTGCATTTTGTCTTTTTGGCGTCATCTGTTCTATTTGATAAGAACAGAGCGTACCTTTATCTAGGTAAGCACTAACTCTGTAGAAAAGCACAGAAGGTGTCTCATCACAGACATACCACATATTTTATAAAATCACATATTTTTGAATCTCCTTTTTAATTTTCTAGTACTAAATTTATATGTAGCATGTATCATTCATTTTGTGTAGTACCAGCTCATCATTCAGAAGGCAGACTAGAGCTTCAGGTTTTCCCCGGATTCAGTGTTAGGGCTGGAGCAAAATTATGTTTTAAAATTAATTAGAAGTGGCAAGAGGAAAGAAAGAAGACCGTTAAGAAAGCAGAAATCTAGAATTGAGAAACAAGTACTTGGAGCATTACGCTGAATCAGAGTAGATCACTTCACCTTGTACAGATTTTCAAACCCAGAAAATAGCACTGTAAGTAATTAAACATTATTTTCCAAACAGAAACTAAAATCTTTGATGTGATGCAACTTCAGAGAGATTTATCTGCAACTTAAACATAGAGGTACATCTAGTCAAAACCCCTAAAACTTAATACTCAGAAATCCTTCCCTGAAAAGCTTTTAAAGCTCTGCTTGGTAAACATACATGAAGCCATGTCATCTGATTGCTAGGGACAATTACTCATCCAGTGATTCAGCTTTTCTGATGAATTCAGACTCGGTTCATATGACTCCAGCTACAGCTATGTTCCTGTGTCTCAAGGTTTTTTGGCTCACTAAGGATTCTCTGTCAGAAAACCCCTCCTGCGAGCTTGCCTCAAGTCCAGCACTCTCAACAGACCTAAAAGACACCAAGCAGATGTGAAAAATCAAATGCACCTTCTAGCAGTTAAACATGATGTGAAAATTTATGCTTAAAGGCTAAAAATTCAGAGGTTCGTATGTCAGGGGCAGGTCTTACACACACAGACCAACTGCAGCATTTCAACTGAAGAGGTAGGATGAATTTTTTTTCAATGAGTCAACTTTTCAGAAATGCGAAAGTTACGCAGGATTCTGAAGCTCATTTTTAATTTATGACTCCCTGTATTCTTCAGAAAGTGCAACTAAGCTACGAAGATTTATTACTCCAGTCTGAGAGGGAGCTGGCTGGAATAATGAAAAGGCTTTAGCAGTGCTTCTTACTGCAGCATAATCTAAAAGGGATGGCAGTACAGGAGTGAATATCGCACTCCAATGTGTCTACAAGTGCTTCACAAAATTTTAAAAATGCCCAGAATTCTTTTACTATACTGGATTATGATAAAAAACTTGAAAATGACAGGCTCTGACAAAACCTGCAAGGTTTATCTATGCCAGACTTGGTGCATTTATGTTTTCTTCTATTGATAAAACGTTCATACTTTAAAAGAATGGCAAAATACAGCACAGAATTCTATATCCATGACTTTTTAAGAGCTCTCATATGAGGTTCTTTAAAAACCTATTGAAAATACCACCATGAACTTGCTCACTTCCATCTTACTTTCCCACACCATTCTGGTTTAGTTTGATTTTCTCATTCTGGGAATTGCTCTGATGTATTCAATAGGTACCTTAACAGTAGACAATGAGGTGCAGTTTCCTGGCATGTACTTTGGACATGCAGCTGTAGGACATCAACAATTTCTTCAATACTTCCTCTCAGAAACATTTTTGCAAACCAAATGCAGTCATATGTACAGATTTTACTTCAATATCCAGGTAGGGCTTTTTTAAATTATTAATGGAAGGGGAGAAAGAAATAATTTCAAAACAGATTTGCCACCCAGTCCCCTGATGGCATCTATCTTCTCATACAATGAGGGCTGGAGCTTCTTTATGAGACACTTGCATTCTCTGCAATTTTAAAGAATAGGAGATCACTGTCAAGTTACAAAGTGGTATAGAAAAAAAGTAATTTGGCTTGCAGATTCTTTTTCCTCCAGAAGAAAACAGAAATTCTTACTTAGGGAAGTTTGAACTCCTAACAATATGTGGTCAGACAGCACAGGGCATCTGACTGCACCCATGAAGATGGAGAGGCAGGACTGGAAGCACAGTCCTGGTGGGCTGTGTGAATGCACCAGAAGGCAGGGAACACCTCCTCTGCAAGACCTGACCAATTCTTCTGGTGATGATACTGAAGCAAACAAATTAAGATAGAAGACTCCTGGTTTAGAGCCCAACTGTAAAGCAAGGGAAGATTACACAAAATCAAACTATTTTAAAATACCTTCACCTCAAATTTTGGCTCCTTGTGTCTTTTTCATGACTTTTTATTTCTTGAAATTGTTCTCACTTGTAATTAGTAGGATCTCACTAGATCTCCTACCCATTAATGTCAACAGGCTTCCTGTGCTGCACAGGAGCACAGAACACCCTCTGGTTCTGTCACTGCTAAGTAAGTCTGGACTGCCCTGCATATGCCCCATTCCATTAACTTTTACTGCAGTTTTGCCAGAATTAAAACCATTTAATTGCAGAATTTCCTCCACCTCTCCTTCCTTAATTATAGGGAAGCTCTGCAGCCTGAGGGAACTCCCACCTCAGTCACCCTAGCCCCAAACTTTAAACCAGTTATGCTAAACAAAAGAAGAAAACAGCCTGGGATCGGATTACTTTTCTACTTCAAATAATCTGAGGGTTTTTATTCCCCTTTCAAAACACAAGACTGCAGAGAATTTACATACATGGGGCAAGGCTGAGGTGAGGAGGTGATGACTCCCACACAGACCAGTCCTAACACTGGACACGCAGGTCATTCCACAGGCTCTGCACTACTCAGTATGGCAGACACAGAAATTCCTGACTTTCTGGAATAATTTTCTGGAGTAATGAAACAATTGCTTGAAAAGGCATCTAGATGGATTTGAAGTTTATTTTGTCCAGGAGGATGTGGAGTGTGAAAATTGAGTAATTCCTTTATAGCAACTCAGTTTTCCTTTGAGAAATTACGCCTCGAAGAGAACCAGCATCCACAAAAACTCATCTGGGCCAGCAGCTGCAATAGGCTGAGAAGGACTGAAAAATAAAACAAATTAAACATGCCTTTCCTCTTCCCTTAACATATGACAGATTTTGTCATTTCCCTCAGCACTTTCACAAGCAATGAGTGACAGGCAGATTGACAAGAATTTACAACACTGCTGTCAGCATTCTACCAGCCCGAAGAAGTGCCTTGGCCATCAAAACCACTAGTATTTAATTAACTTTGGGCTACACTTGCTCAAAACAATCCAATCAACTTCCATTTAGTTCTGATCTGCCTAACGAATGAGACAAGAACACACCATGAATAATAGGTCATTTCAAAGCTTAAAAATATCTTAAAATGACCAAAACCAAACTTATTTAAGAAGAGCATCTTTACTGCACTGAGAGCTTTAGGTTTGTTTGTAGACTCTGCTACCAAAACACCATGATGAGTGTTTAGTAAACAAGGGACAAAGGTAATTTTTTTTTGTAACACCAAGAAGGCTTATTAGGTGGTATCAGGTTGAGATTACTTTATCCCTTTAAAAAGTACTCGGTGTTGTGTATTTCAGCTATTTCTTGTGTATATGCTCATGTGCAGACATATGCAAGGAATTACTACCCTTCAAAATTACTGCAAATTACCTTGAGCATCAAAGAGCTACTACTTCACTATAAAAATGTGAAAAGCTACAGGAACCATTAAAAAACCATCCTCTGTTAATTGTCACAAAGGGATCATACAAAGAACAATGCTGAGAATTGGTGAAGAATACATCACAAGAATTTAATATTTGACAAAAAAGTATTAACTATTAAGACAAGTGAACACAGTAAATGCTCTTTTCTGTGTAACATAACTTGGAAGTACATACTGAACAGCTTAAGCTGCAGAGATCTGGTATTTCTCTTTCTGTTTCCATTTTCAGCTCAGTTTAACTCTGTACCAAAGAACTTCCACTTTCACTATAACAGAAGGCCTTGCTACAAACACAGACTGCTGTAGGTCCAGCTGCAGGCCAGGATAAAAACCAAGCTACTCACACTATGAAGAAACTAAACCAAAATAATCAAGGCCCCTAAACAGAATATATGCATTTAAAATATATTTTGAATCAAAGTTAGAACATACAAACTTAGTCAAATCTGTTTCTTTCCTATGCAACAAGATTTACTATGGAAAAAGCTAAGATTGCTTGCTGACCAAACCCACGTTATTTTTCTGTTCCTGCTATCTGCTAATGTTGTGCTTTGTCAACTAAAACTCCTATTATCTCTTATGGACTTGTGTAATGAAAATAAAAGTGAAAATGTTTTGTCTTGTCTTGCCTGTCTACCAGCACAGACAGATAACTAAGGAAATGGTTGTAGAAAAAACTTCATTCCTTTCAGAGGTTCAGGAGAAGTGGTTGGTTTGTCTGGAGAAGGCAGCCACAGAACAGAACAGATTATTTTTGTAGTATTTTTGCACTTGAATTCCCCAATGACTAAGGACACTACAACCCAAAAAAACAAAAAACCAAAGTAACAGCACAACAATCCCATGCCTTCCCCTTCCTCAAAAAACTGCCATAACAATTATGTTCTTAGAAAAGCTCTTGTTTTGTGAAAAACTCAGGAATTTTGTATGCCAAAGATAAATCAACATTCAGTCTTCAGCCAAAGGAACCCAGGGATGCAGCTACTGTCCCAAAGAGTGATGCCCCATCATTCCAGACAGAGAAATGGCTGCTTCTCACTCTGTGTCTGACGACAAAAATCTCATTAACTCAAATCACTTCAAAACCCGAAACTACAACTACAGCTGATCAAAAGCAATGCAAACTCAATATGTACTATTGCTTCAAATAAAAAGTGCAGCACCTTAAGTCTGTTAAGAAATGGCCAGTGCTCATTCTAAGTGATTCTGTCTATAAAAATACAGTATCCTCACAATGCTGACTGCCTAAGTGGTTTTTAATTTTTTTTTAGATTATAATTCACACATTATAGTAAATCTGTTTATCCCCAAAGGGCCTGAGAGGCCCTATGTTTATCCAAATAGCTCCCACCTTCTGGGATGTGGGGGAGTATATTTAGATAGTAAATGACAAGTAACTGAATACATTAAAAATAAAACTAAAATTTTTTTCACTTGTTATATTCTGTTCACTATGTAATCCATGAATGCTGTGCAATTACATACTTGGCAAACCACTGCCTACAGAGAGAATGTTTCAGGCACAAGAGTAAAGAGTAAACCAGAACCTCACAAGATTAAGGGAAAATGTGGGACTATTACTACAAAATGGAGAAGGATGAGGAAACATAAAGAAAGAAGCAGTGAACTGGCAAAGTTTTATAATCCATCTTCAGTAAAACAGAAGAGGACACTTCAACAGAGCATTCAAGAGACTGCAGCTCCCAAAAGGCCATTGCATCCGTATCTGCACAATTAAATCTGCAACAACCTCATAAAATACACAGTGAGGTAAAGACTTCTGAGAGGGAAGAGGACATGAAATGTCTACATCAAAACAGAAAAGCAAACAAACTCTATTTTAAATTGGTTTGTTAAGTTTTTCAGATTTCTATTTGTTTTATAACAAACTGGAGATTTAACTAAAATCTTCCAAATTCAATATTGAGAGCAATTACATTAAATGTATTTCCTCAGTTATCTTTCACTTTATTCTATTATTAACCACTTACTTAATTTCTTCTATCACTAAAAGGGGGTCAAATCTGGCAGGGTGAAAAATTATGTTCGCAGAAGACAACATATTTTTATCTTCCTGCCACAATCAGGATTTTTTTTTCCACTCAATGTGCTTAGATGGTAAAGCTATAAAATAAGGTCAAAAAATGCTGAAGAAAATCACTGCAGATCTGAAAACTCTTCTGTGCTGGCTGAGGCTGTTTGAAACCACACATTAAGTTGTAGGACTGTAAGTTTGTTACCACCATTTTGTCCCACAAAATCATCTGAAGTAGTTTGTGGACAGCAGATTGAATATCACCATGCAGGACCCTCCTCTCCAGGAGGGAAAGCAAACAAAAGACAATAAAATTCATTTAAGTTTAGACAGGGATTCATAATGTAGGTTATGGATTTTAAAACAAGACAGAAGTTCAAATCTCTTTCAAATCAAGCACTAAACTCCTGGTTCCATTTCAATTCTTTTTTTTCTGGCTTTGGTTCCCTCATTAGCAAGTCTCTAGCAGATGAGACAATTTCATTTAAAGGCAAATCTGTCTACTCAAATCAGCAGTCCTCTTTTACCCAAACACTACACGCGGAAGTATTTCAGACATAACATGGTATTTTAGTAACTAGGACACAACTCTTCTTTCGGAGTAAAGAGTTGAAGAGAAACAGATTCAATCACTCACAGATTCAGTAAAATGTGAATTCTGGAACACTTCCCAATCCTTGTCTTTCTTAAAAATGTGGAGATTAGTTTCTTTCAGCTGTTTTACTGAATTTCTGCATTTACATTTAGATGATCTCTTAAATTTTAAGTTACTGGCTTATTAAGGAAAGGTTCCATGTTTCAGAAATTTAAGCTAGATAATGTTTGATCAGAATGAATAAGCCTACCTTTTATATTGAGTATTAGAAAAAGATTTCTGCCTACATCCTGTGTCTCTAACCTTCAACCACCCTCAAAGGCTTAAACTTTTGATGTGGTATCCGGGTATATAAGACAGTGTGGATACAAGATGCTACAGAAGTCTGTGAAAATGTAACTGTAGATCCATGAGGAACTTTGGCATGAGAAATTATTATTTCTGAACAATTTCCATATGAACTTCACACAGGATAACAGAGTGAGAGCTAAATCATCTCAGCATACCTACAGATTTTCAGAATGCCATATCCATATGTAGCTTGTTAGTTGCATGTACCATGGTCTCACATTCTTCAACACCAGAATCTGTATCAGGACCTTATCTTTAGCACTCTTTTACACCCTTACAGAATTTTCCCAAGACACTTTCTGAACAGGTATCCTCCTCCTGGCAGCTCATAAACATCCAGGACAGCATGAGTACATGTTTTGAATCCCAATATTGATAGAAAACAGAAAAACCCAAATTCAGATAGCGCTGCCAAAAGGCCACTAGATTTACAGGACACAATTTTCTGGTGAAGGCAGAGACTTATCTCTACCTTTTTTTTTAATAACAAGAACACTTCTGAAGGCAGCTGACTAAGCTTAAATAGAACAAATACTGATTTGGCATAAAGGGGCTCTGTTAGTTAACTAATATTTTGACATAGTCCAAGTACTACTTTGCTTTAGAGACGAGACCCCTAAAATTAATTCCCACACTTACTGCAGGCATGAGAGGTTTCACAGGTTGTGCTGTTACATATACCTAGTAGCTCCTCCTCTTCTACAGATGAAATGCCAAATCAGTGGTTAATAAGCCTGAGACTGGTGGGGGGAACGCAACCAACAAAATCCTGAACAGATAGATGTTATCTTGACTTGGCAATGCTAAAGCTTATTCCTGAAACATCACTTATTTTCAGCAATAAAAATGCACAGAAAACCTGGGAAACCCCAACCCCACATGAATATTAAAATAGGGAAGTCTTTGCAGTACAAAATCATGATGCTCATGACCGAAGTGCCATCAATTCCACCAGAACTAAGATCCCAAATTGTTTCACTTCATCACAAGCATCCACAACATACACTCACATTGACATTTATTTACCAAACAAACAAAACAGCAAAAAAGAAACAAAATCCAGCTTTTCTAGCATTAGTTGCTGCTATGAGGTCTCAGATTCACTTCCCTTTCTCACACAAGCACAGCAGAGCTTGTTTTACAAATATATAAACAAGATTCAGTTTTCCCTCTTCCAGTGAGCTTCCAAAATAGTAATTTTTACAAATGGTCCTTCTGAGAAGGGAATTAATTTATTATTGACAATTTACAGTTTTAGCTAGTGCCATTCTATAATGCACAAGAGCACAACTCCTGCAGGTACTTAAGGTATTCCCAAAAAGCAAAAATATAAACATTAGCCCAGTGGGACTTATTTATTTATAATAGAAAGATAATGAAAGACAGTAACAGACAAACACAACATTAGTGTCTGTGAACAAAGACCTCTTTTGGAGATCCTAAAGTTCATCTGCCCTACATGAAATCCACCCTAGAACATGGAAACTTGTAAAGGAGGCGGAAACCACTGCTCCAAGATTGATCAAAATATTTTGCTTTTTCTACTTTGCCGAAGGGTTACTAAAAAATATCTTTCTTTCTTGACAAAAGGGGGCTATAACGGCAAGAAGTTAGACATGGTACAGATCACCAATGTTTCCCAAATACCTTCCTGTAAATCCATCCAAGTAACACAACCCTGAACTGTATATCTAACTCTTTGCTACACGCAAGACTTAGACATGCGTTTAGTTACGCAGAACACTGAGCAGAGCAACAGAAAGGCTTTGCCATATCTTGGACAAAAAAGCCCAGTGAAAACAAGCAGCAAATTCCTTGCCAAACCAACCTGTAGTTGTCAACACAGGAGGAGGAAGAGGAAAAGCTGGGATTTAAATAATTTAAATCATGACATTACCTGTGCAACGACTGAGAATAAATCTGGTCAGCTTATAAAACCAGAAACTGCCATTAATCTCTCAGCACCATCTGCTGCTGACATGTAAAGGCAAGTTAGCTCTTCCAAAGATGGCTTGCTCACTGCTTTACTTCATCTGTCATGTCCACCACAATGCCCAAAAGACCAAAATAAAATAGAAGAAGCTCTGGAATTCACAAATGATTGATAAATATGAAACAATGCAAGAGATGCTGACATTCTTCGAATTTGACTTCGCTACATCTGGTCAGCTCTTTTCTACAGAAACCTGGTTCAGTGTTCAGAGGCAGTCAGCAATCAATCATATGCTAAGTATTAGTTAAAATGAAAAATAATGAAATCGAGAACAATATAGAAATCATTAACAGGCCACTGTATGCATTCACAAGACATTTGTATTTTGAATGTCCTCTACTGTTCTGGTTCCTAATTCTCAAAAAAAAAAAAGAAACAGCAGAACCCAAAGGGCATCGCAGTTCAGAAACAGGATGATACCATGAACTAGCATTCTGGAATGGCTTCTATAATATGTGGAACAACACTAGAACTGGCTAAGCTGAAATAAAAATAGATCAGGTTTGTGAGAAGTCTATATAACAATCAGTAACAGAAGTCCATGATCCCCATGTCTATTATTATGAGAGAATCCAGCAAAACGAGTAGGTAGCAAATTGAAAATGAGCTGCTCTATTGCCCTGTTACTTAATGTCATGGATGCAAAAAGCTCACAATGGCTCAAAAAGAACCCGAGGTCTCCTTCCACGAATTTAGCCATCTACAGCCATTAAATACAGAGTCACCAGCTCCAGAAACCCCTGAGTCACAAACTGCTGGAGGCTGGATATATTCAAAAAGAGCATCACTCCATGATTTGCCATGTCTGTACCCTCCATTATGCGTCCTCCACTGAACCTCACCCCGAACTGAGGTGCTGAATTAAACGGCTTCTTGATCCAACTTGGTAGTGCTATTCTTAAGCAGTATTTTTGTCAACACTTCAAGATATTATTTCATACTTGATTTGGATTCTCCCACCAATGTCTTTGTGGAGAGGGCAAAAAATGTATTTAAATAATACATATTGAGACAGCAGTTTCACACAGAAAGTGTACTTAATTCAGCCACTTTTACATACAAGAACAGGAAGTCTGGTATGGAAAGCCTGAACAAATACTCAGGCAATTTCTGCAATTAATTTTGTAGCCACTCTGAAAATACTCACAGCTTCTAATTTCCCCTCAAACCAGTATATTGCTGTATGCTTTTTGGTGCTTCTTAAAGAACAAGTAGTTCTTTAAGACACTTTTCCAATGAGGCATTAAGAAAAAACAATTTAAGTTCTGAAGTAACAATTACTGCTGCACATCATGAACTGCTTAGCACTAACAAGTTCCCAAGACTTAGCTAAACTTAATCCTTTAGTAAGGGCTAATGCAAAACAGTAGCTCAGAAACTCTTCCAAAAAGGGTAAGAAGTTATTTCTCTTGTTCCTGAAGGGATCAGCAAGAAGAGATTTTTAGGACTACTCCTTCTCCTTTGGGATCCTGGTGACATCAGCCAGATAGCCTGTGTTATCACTTGCCTGAAGACAGGATCCGATTTGACAGAACAGTCCATTAAAAAGGAAAACATAATTGAGTTCATTTTACCCTACAACTACAGATCCTGACTCCTGTGGTAGCTTAGCTGCACATTTTGTGACACGTACAGTAACTGTACTTTACCAGGAATTCCTAACAACTGATATTAAGAAACAATCAAGTCCTTCCCCTGAAAACGCATACTTATTTGTTTTTCTTTTTATTTTTGAAATTAAGACAAAACAAGCAATCTCTGGATCTGGCTGTACCATCTGCAACAGGATAATACAACATTTGATGAACTCCTTTCTCCAATCTTACAAAGGGAGCTTGTTGCTTTGTGCTGGCCTCTACTGATAGATGCAAACATCAGAGCAATATCATCACCTTCAGTGTCCCCAGCTTCCCATATTTAGTTACCACAGACACATACAAATTAGATGATCATCCTCAGATTGCTTCTGTTCTCCCCTTACCGGGTTTTTAAATCTTTGTCTGTATGTAGATATTGGATATAATGGAGCTGGCCAGAAGAGTTTTGTGAAGATGAAATGGCAACATAAACATATGACAAGGACTAGTGGAATTTCTCCAGCAATTTGCAGTTGCCCCCCATGTAGCTACTGCAAGGTCATTATAGGCCATATCCTGCAGAGAGAGAGAGTAAAAACCTGCCAAGTTTCTGTTATAATACTAGAAGAGAACTGCAAGAAAAGTGGATAGGAAGCTATGTGGAAGGTATAGTTTTTGGATCATGTACATATATTACACAGCTGGAAACCTTACACTACCAAGTAGAGCAGTGTGTGGACTTCCAGGTTTGTTCTGGACACAGTGCTGCTGCTTTTGTGAGCTACTGCACCCGTGCTGGGAAGCCAGGCCAGGAAACCCAGCCAAAAGGGCGAACTGCCACTTGTAGGCCCATCCCAGCTTCTGCAGAATGAGCTCCGATGTGCCAGGATCACATACTGGGCTGCTCCCAGGGTCAGAGAGCACAGACCTACCCTGGGACCGACAGTATGAGAGCTGCACATGTGTGTACTCTCTGTTTCCTGTACAGAAACTATGGATTCTCTAGGGATCAGACTCGGATTAATATATGAAATAAACCTCTGCTTTTCTCCTCCAAACAGGATTGCTTCACTTCTAACGCAAGCAATGAGGAAGAAAATTTCATTCCTCACTGGCAGGGAAAACAGTGACTTGAAAAGCAGTCAGGACAAAATCCAGCCCCAGAGCACCCTGGCACATGAGCAGCTACCAGAGCCCATGGGTCTGGCGTCGATTCAAACCCCCAACATAGGATACCCACCACCCATAACACAGACCATTCAGGAGTGCAGTGCTTTGGCAGTAAAGTTGCTAAACCAAGCCTTATCATGAGAGGCCTGGATTTTAAAGTGAACTTCTCAGGTGAAGAGATACTGGGGTGTAGGGAAGAAGGGTGAAAAGCAGGAGGGAAGGAGGAAAAGAGCCACAGGTTGTCCCATTTTATCTCCTTTACCCTGGGAAATGAAAGCATTACAGCTGTTTCCCAGAGGCCTGGAAAAGCTGGTGGTTATCAACAGAAATCTAACATCAGAGCTGGGCAGATCACATTTATACCCAGCTGAAAGCTAACTCGCAGATAAAGTTTTAAATAGCCTTCATTTCTGTTAACAAAAAATGCCCAAACAAGAAGAACACCCAACAGCAGAGCACTGGAACATTTGTTACACGATATGCCTCTCACCTCAGTGCAATAGTAATCTGCTGTGTCCATCAGACAGAGATATAATTACCCTACACAAAAGGCAGTATTCAAACCATGGTGGTTTTTGCTAAATCAAAAGAATAAGAGGTTGAACAACAAGAAATTGAGAGAGAAACCAGATGAAAAATAAAGCCAGACAAACAGGTTCTACATTAACATGTAACCTACAATAAACAGGTATCTGAGTGCAAAATTAATCAGTTTTTACTCCAAGGGTATTCACCTAATTTTCACTTTGCAGCCACAATCAGTTCTATAAAACCACAGTATGATGCACTAACATTAAGGTTTTGGATGCTGGCCATGAAATAACAGCTAGAGTCTGAAACCAAAGAACACTGATAACTAAGCTGTTACAGTTATTATCACAGAAAATGCATGTATGTCACAAGCCTGACAAGTACATGTGGACAAACATTTGAACAATCTCCTTCACGTGTTCCCTCATATCTGGTTTTCCTTATTTTAAACCTGCACAGTTGCAAACCCTCCCTATGAGAGAAAGAAAAGCCCCAGTTTTTTACAACCAATGAGTTATATCATAAAATAACATCTTGCAACCTTTAAATGCTTTTCCTTTTGAGCTTTGAAGTGCACTATGATAGGAAATAAAGAAGCCAGAAGCATGACCCTCTGTTTCAAATTCTCTGAAAAGAACAGGGCTGCAATATTGCAAGTTCTGAGATCAAGCAGGTGGTTGCCTTGATTCAGCAGTTTGGTAGCTCAGGGGTTTGGCACAGGAGCAAAAAAACCCTATCACTCACCAGCCACCAAGTCCCAACCACTCTGGGAAACAGCATTGTCATGGTTTTCTCCTAATGATTTCTGCCCAAAAGACAACGCAAAGAAGCCAGATGAACCTTTCTTTTCATTTTAAATGAACTGCATACCAGGAAAAATTAAAGGCCACTCTTAATGGACAACCAGTGTAAAAGGCTTCAGAATAAACTGCATAGGTGGACATATCAAATATCACCTCCTCTTTCTAAAAAAACCAACTAACAAATCCTCACAAATATGCTCCAGTTGTCAATGCTATTGAACATACCACCTTTTAGTCCAATATAGCCTCCTTAACAATGAGCTGGACAAAGAATTACTCAAGCTATTGACTGCCCATACCTTTTACCTCTGAGTAATGATTCAGGAAAGTCTGAACCAGTTAGTGTTAAAACATTCTCCTTAACAAAATTAAGGAAAACAAACTCTTTAACAACATTCTTGAAAACATCAGTATTGATAATTTTAGGATGTATTATACAGTCAAAACATAAACAAATGATAAATATTTCTGATACCTAGAAACACATTTAACACAGTTCTGTGAACTCATTTATTATTTAGTTTTATTGAAAAGAACGGTAAATAAAATCAGCAATACAGCAGCTGTGTTTCCTCTCTGTATGTGTGACCTTGGGAGAAAGTAAGAATCAACAGGGCTGTGTTAATGGTAGGACTTAATGATCATAGAGGTATTTTTCAACCCCCGATTCCATGATTAACTGCAGTTGACAGAAAACTGTAACATTCATTCTGTGTTTAAGGTGTGCAAACCCAGGACCTTTTAACAAGCCAAAGCATTCATTAACATTTACCATTGTTATACAACACCATTCTCAATTATTAACTGAGAAACTTAATATACATTGAAGTATCCCTACTACGTAGGGTTTTTCCTCTGAGATAAAATTACTGCAAACCACATTCCTTTAAATGGAATCTAGCAACAAAAGCGAAATAAATGGGGAAAAGGGCTCCCAGCAGCATTCTTATTTACAACTTGGTAAGGCAAATTGAAAAAAGCAAAATATCAATTTCTGCCCATGTTTAAAAGAAGCAAAAAACAAATGAGCTTGACGACAAAATTAATGACACCAAATACAAGATCTAGATATTTTCAATAAGAACAAGCCACTAAGTTATAGCAAGCAAAACCAGCTCTTTTCAGATGACAAATATGCAGAGGGACTACATTCCAATTGCCAAAATCTGATGGCAAAGAGCCCAGCTGATCAGCCAACTGACTGCTGAGTACATTGTTCTTTAATGCAGAACCAGGAAAATTGCTACGTCTCGAAGTTTCTGTTTCATACAACACATCCTTCCACATGCCCTGATTTGCTCTGGAGACTCATTTTACTGATACAGAAACAGAATTTATTGGGTATTCCTATCCTAGGGAAGAAACAGGGACCAGAACTAGAGTGCGTTCTGTCCTTTACTGAGACAAAGACAGTCACAGAAAATGACTCCCCATTCATGGGACACACCTCCTAAATGCCTGAAGATGAGCATATGAACACTGAAATTCCAGTACGATTAACAAACTTAACAAAAGAGAGAATACATTAAAAAAGTACTACCTTCTTTTCAGTGGTGCTTGAAGTCTTTGATACTAACGCTGTTTCAACAAGACCCTGCTCAAGTAAGGAGTCATATTTTATGCTTCTTTTTCTGCTTCTCCTCTCCTTGTTTGCTGGCTTTTGTTCATTTTCCTCCGACTGGGACACATCAGCACCATTGTCTCCACAAATGGAGGATTCAAAAAGAGGCTTCCCATTCATGTAGGTTTTAGTGATTTTCAGCTTTATTTCTGGAGAGCCATTCTTGATAGGAGTAGTGTTAGCAGGTGTTCCAACTCCCTTTATTTCCTGGGGTTCAAAGCGCAGCTTGGCATCTTGGGCCCCAGACTCGCCATTAAACACCCGAGAGGTCAGATCTTTCAATTTATCAGCTGGAATAAATGGAAGAGTCTCATGGCCATTATATTTTTGCATGACACCTTCCTGTAGAGTGGCAGAAAGTTGTGCTTTGCCCAAGTAGACGGAACATTCACGATTCACTTCACAATTCTGAGGTTTCCCATTGGTATTTCCAAGGATCTCTGGTACCTGCTTCATTTTGATGTAGTTAATTTTTTGAGTTAACAGTTGAGAACTTCTTTTGATGCTAAAGTCCATTCAGCCCAGCTGTTTCCAGTCTTACACTGCTATATTAAGACAAAAAGAAAATATTTTTAATAAGAAATGTCAAAAGTATTCCGATAGACGTCAGCACTAATATAAAACTTAATGTACTTCATTCAAGTTTTACTAAAAAAAGCTTTGTTTACAATCTTCACAACCAAAATGCCTCAGTATCTGTTAATATGCATTACAAAAAACGTCCAAGAAAAACATATCTATGAATCATCAATTTTATTAAATCAAAAGCAGAAAGCAAAATCACAGCTTTCATTTTAACCATCTGTTAACCATCTACAGCATGAGTCTTGCCCACAATAATTACACAAAGGTACTACACTATTTAAAACAAGTGAGAGTTAGACCTAGGATAATATCATTAATAACAAACCAGATGAGTTTATTTCCAAGAGGTTGTGCCAGCATAGAAACCTCAGGGGCTGTGCTCCTGTAGCACCTACACCATGGACAGCAGCATCACAAGCTTCCCTTCCTCACTCTACAGACATTCAATCTTCCATCATAAAACACCTCCTGCAGAAGCACTACAGCTCAGACAATCTCCAGACATATCCCAAAGCATTCTGGCTGTAAGAACGAATAAAGGGCGAGCCTTTTGGGCCAGGAACACCAGCCCAACTGGGAAACAGCTAATCCTTCAGGCCAGTGACCATACTGGCCAAAATGTAAATGATCAAAGCAACTACTGTAATTTCAGATTTTTCATGATAACAATATCATCTAACACCTACTTCTCATACAGACATTTGCAAACATGCAGCAAGCTAAAACTGCACTATTTGCTGCCCTAGATAGGTTCTCCAAGGGTTCTAAAAGCTAACCCTGCCTATTTCTACATTATATCATTGTAGCACACAAATCAATCTGGCAGAATGATTCCTTTGTGCTCCTAGACCAGACAAGATTATTTCAATTTTTAAAATTCACATGCACAGATTCTTCATACTACCAGGTCCAGTATATACATGATATAGAAAAATACACCATCATAAATATTATGAAAGCTCATCACAATCATCACTATATCCATGCTCAAGGTAACCAATTTCAAATATGATTAAGTCCAAGCATTGTCACATCAACTCAACATTTCATCCAATCTAGTCTCATTTGCTTCCAAAAAAGTGCAGTAAAACACACGATAAATAACTATTGAATTGTCAGTTGCTATGGAAGAAATCACTTCTGAATCTCACCACCTTGTTTATTAATGCACATGGTTATAATGCTTACAACTGGCATATTCCTCCAACTTGCATTTTTGATACCTCTACATCAGGAACAGCAATGTAAACATGTTCATAACTGAGCACTGCTGAAGCCTGGCCAAACTTCTTAAGGATGTCAAGCCTGAATTCAAAGCAACTGACAAACATGAAACCTTTTTAATTACAAAGATACAGAAAAAAAAATTAAAAATCATAACTCCATCACTCCTTAGCAAATGTTCCCATCTCCCTAACATGCTGCTCTAAAATATCTACAAGATAAAGGGTATCTATCCACACAAGCTATATAGCCTCATTTGAGAGATGAAAACCATTCTTGTTCCAGGCACAAACAGTAGGCTGAAAATCTGGCATTAAACAAGGTAAGAAGAGCAAGTGTACCTGAACTCCCAAGTGAATCTGCAAGAGAAATGGTTCTAATCTTTCTTTAGTCAGATGAAATTTGAATTACCAATAAAATCTCTCATAAAATGAGTAGGAAGCAGCCAACTACGTCAACTCTTAAGAGGAATCAGAGATAAAAGGCAACGCAAAACTCTACTAGAACAGAATAAATGACTAAACCAAAAGAGAATTCATGTCCTTTCACAACATCTTCTCTGAAAACATGGACATGAGGCAAACTCTCAACCCAATTAATAATATGACAGTGTTTCAAGCTGTGATTCAGCAGATTTAACTGAATTCGTATTTCGCCTAAGGAACAAATAGTAACAAATTCTATAAATCTCTAGGCAAAAGGCAAACCCACTGGGAAACATTACACTTACAGTTACGGAGGGCAAATCTCCTTAAAAAAGAAAACTAAACAAAAAAAAACCAAACCAAACAACCAAAACACCGAACTGTTGCTAAATCTGTACTTCCTTCCCAGGGATTCTTACCAGAGTAAAGCAGAGATTTGCTTTGGGCATGTAAATTCCGAATTCCGTCCGTCTGAGGCAGCGGAGCGGCTTCGTGCGGCCGCAGCGCCCCCCAGTGGGTGCCGGGCTCGGCGCGGCTCACCCCGGCTGAGGAACAGTTTTTAGGATGGCTCCATTAACTAACTGCTTATCAGGGTATGCATTTCTGCATCGGGCCACCTGCGTTTTGTCATCCAGAATTTCTTCTGTGCTGCTTAATAATAATTCTTACTCTCATCACATACTTCTTTAAGCTACAAAGCCATCAAGCTTGAGGCACACCTCCAAAAAAGCAGTAAATAATCCAGTTAGACTGTATTACTAGTGCAGTCAATCTCAGGACACTGGATGAATTAAAATAGGTATCTTAAGATTTCAAAACATAAAAATCGCCACAGTCACAGAATAACTTAGGCTGGAAGGGATTTCCTCAGATCATCTATTCCAACTTCTTGCTTAAGCCAGATCAAACTATTCAAGGCCTTGTCTGAAAAATGACCAGTAGGTAACTATGTGAAATGCTATGGCTTAAAGAAACCAAGTAATTCTCTTCCTAGCTAATAAACCTAACAGTACTCACGCCACATCACAAATGAAAAAAAAAAAAAGACGACCAATAAAGCCATGCAGTGAAAGACCCTGAACTTCTAGGAGTTACCTTGATTTGCCTAATCCATCTGAAGATACATAGATTTCAAGAACTTCAGTGAGTGAAGGTTCAGTTAATTGTTCTCACTAATAGAGGTCACTAAAAACAGCCGAAAGCACTGAAAAAGGCTCCTCAAATCACTGGAGCCTAGAGACAACAAATCCAGGAGTAATACTGGTAAAAGGAAGTTAACATACCCAGGACAACAGTAAATGGGAAAATGAAGCCGAAGGCAGTAATTTGAGACTGTAAGATATCACAGCCAGCAGATACAGATTATAAAACATGGAAAATGGACCACGTTTGTACAAAGATTTAATAGAACCAAGTGAGCAGAGGCTTAAAGTAAGAGGCAGAATAATGGGCTATGACAGCAGATGTGAGTACCTTTAAGAAAATATAATCCCACCGGGGAGATGAGACACGTAGACAGTAATTTACAGGTTAATCATCATCTCTAGAACAATCAGTGGGATGGAAATTATTGATATACATCTCAATCTTCCTTGCAAAAAATAAGCTACATTGTGGGGTCTGGTTAAATGAAAGTTAGCAAATCTACACAGGGGAATAACAAAGGGTTTCAGGAAAGAAGATCAAAATTAAAGCCAAGTACATTTTGCACCACCTTTACTATAGAAAAATTCATGGTAACACCATAAGGAAGAAAAAGGACCAGGCCCTTTATGAGAAGAGGACAACAGAACAGAAAAGAAGGGGTGAGGAGAAAATAACCATCAACAGATAACCAAGCAGTGCTGCTGTGAGTTTGGAATTAATGCAAGGAGATCTAGAAGACAAGACATGAAAGAATGAAGTAAGACAGATCACAGACAAGATCTGGTTGATTCAAGTTGTAAGAGTAAGGTCCTGAAGCAGCTGAGCATACAATTAGATTTGGTAGCTAAATTCAAGTGCTCTCATGCTGGACCACCATATCACACAGAAGCAAAAGCAATCCCTTATCTTTTTCTAGATGACTCTGTATCTATTGAAAAGGAAAATGGGGGGAGGGCAGGGAAAGGAACGGGACAAAAGCACCACACGCTAGTAGCGGCTAATGAGCTTAAGCCAGTGTCGTCCCATATTGAATGTCTGGTGACCCAACAAGTACCATTTTGATTAACAAAGGGGAAAAAACCATTATAACCAGGAGTCTGCTGAATAAACATGGTATTTTGGCTTGTGAACAAACAGTTTTCAGTATGCAAAAGAAGATTTCTTATCAGACGAAGGTCTCTAGAATTTTTAATCATATAATGACAACTGGACAATCCTTGCAGTGGCTTTGTACAAATTTTCAAACTAAAAGAACAGGTTCTATATAAGGCAAACTATCTTGCAGACATTTTAAATCACGTATTAATTACTTGAAAGTTCTTCATCTGACAGGAATCATGAGCCAAATACAGTTACTGTGCATGTCAGATTCCTCCTTCACTGTCCAGGCCACTATCATTTATGTGATATTTATTAGTCATTTCTTCCACATCTGCTGTAATTTCAGGGATGCTTTTCTGGTGTGTCAGAAATAATGGAGTACTCCATTCCTTCCAATTCTGCCAAAGGGAGTGAACTCAGTAAGTAACCATCAACAAGCATCTCTATTAAATACCACTTTTGTTTTGTCTATGGGTTTTCTTACTCTGGTGAATTACTCGCGGCAGGCACAGGGAGGTGGGGGAAAGAAGGGGAGGAAGACACACCTCAACACAAATTCACACTAAGACAACTTTATCCACAAAAGCTATTTTTATTACCTACAAATCAGGCTTTCAGCTGGCACTAAAAAGCTAATAGATGGCTGCTGCTTTTTTGTGTTAAGATTGCTTTCTGATAAGTGCTCTTTATTGTCTCATCAATTTTAAGACAAAAGGTTATTCCTATTTTCAGATCAGAATGAGAGAAAATACTTAAAGAGATTAAGAAGGTTACAACACATTTTTGCTAATACATTTGAAAACTTGAGGATGCTTACTCAGATTATCTTGTATAAAACCCCTAAAATATCAAATAGGAGTTGATATTTACAATCGTGTAGTACACTGTAACTGTTCTTCACCATATTAAAACAGTGAAAAATTACTGCAGGATCTAAACAGAATCTTATTTTAGAAGAAAACACAACTAAAAATTGCATTGCAAGTTTGCCAAAAGTTGTCACAAACCAGTTCTATCCAGAAAATTCAAAAGCATTATCTCTTTACTGTAGTAGCTGAGATAGAACTGAAAATAAATACACCAAACCTTTCTAAAAATTTACCACGAGTCTTAGGAAAGTAAAAAGAAAACATTCGTCCAAAGGAGATGATTTTTAATGTAAAAGCACCTGAAGTAAAGACTTCTTTAATCTTGCAGTAAATATAACAAGATAAAGCACATTTTCAAAACTCTGTGAAAAAATTTAGTGTACTTACAGTTGCACTTACTACCCAATATTACCTGCCACCAAATATTTTTCTTGGGGGAAAAAAAAGTATCCATCTTTTTTGGATTTGCTTTGTTTCCCTCGATGAATAAAATTTCAGAACTTTAATGTCACAGCCTATTTTCATGAACCTAAACAAGTACTTACTGCCTTCTTATCAAGACAATAGGCAATACCAACTTGTACACTTAAGAACTGTAGAATGGAAAGTAATTTCTTCCCTTTAAATGCCACTCGCTACAGCAGAAAGCAAGCTTACAAAATGGATGGACCTGACTTCTTGCTCTTCCTCAGGAAAAGCTTTTGCAACCAACCCTTTTCTGAGGACAAGGCTACAAGATTCTGTAAGAGAATTCCTCCCCATCAGTTCCTTCTCTTTAAAATCGAAGAAATATTTTTTTCCACTGCTGCAGGAATTTAATGTTGTCAGTTACACTCCTGCTGCTGGAGGTGGGTGAAGCAATGAGATGGATTTGAGTAAAATCAAATTCTTCTAAGATGTCGTAATTCTGTCTGAAGAGAAACTGCAGATACCACTGTGGTGGGACCACAGATGAAATAGAAAAGAATGGCTTCTCCTCTACACATAAGCAGGGAGGAACACTGGTGTGTAAAATGGTAGGAACTAATGGATATACCAACAATATTTAAGAAGTACTAAAAGGCAGCCCCCAAACCTGAGACTTTTCTGTGTCCTGGAGAGCTCCAAAGGGAATGATCCCTTCTCTAGCAAAATAGGACTCACCAATTCAGTACTTCCTCAGTTTAGGTCTTTGCTCACCAATGAAATGATGTCTCTCTCTGTCTTTCAGGTGGGCCAGAGTTGTGCAGCTGGCATCTATGTAGCTTGGGAACAAAGAACCAAACACAATCTCAAATAGCTCAGCACTATGATGCAGAGTTCCTTATTTATACTGCTTTTTCACCTGTCTAACACTAGTTTAATTTCCCACACCTTTTTTAATCCCACCGCCTTTTTTCGTCAGCATCCTACCTCTACTCCTTGCAGCACACTTTCAGGATCTGGATCCTCTCGCTTACATAATATTCACTGCAGCAGATAAACACACTATAATCTGTTTCCTCTTCACTGTGGCCATTGATTCTGCTCTTATTCCCGTATGTAGTTGCGGCAGCACAACACCTGCCTGAAGCTTCACCATGAGAATCATGAAAATTTCTGATTGTGCAAATTCTGAGGGAATTCAAGGAAGGGAAGATCAAATCTGGGATGACACCACAAAATGTTATAAGTAACGAATCAAACTGCAGCGTTAACAAAATGCTATCTGCTACACCTCTACAGAAGTCGTTTCCCAGATCTGACCAGACAGCAACTAACTTCAATCCAGAGGCTACAATCATTTTGCCTAGACTCTGACAAGTCTGCTGTCTTTGTCTATCACAGCATTAAAACCTGTTCATCCAAGTGGGTGCATTTAAATGCCAGAAGCACTCCTGGTGCACAGGAATCATTCTAAGAAGCAGCAGTGACACTGGTGATACATGAGGCTTTGCCAACACTATGAAGGCCCAGCTGTACATACACAGAGAGGACATAGTAATCCTAGAGCAGTATTTGGCCACATCTTCTGTTGCTTACAGAAGCAGCAACACATTGCACTGATAATGTACCTCTGATGTGGACAGGTAGTGGGTACAAACAAGATTTCTTTCACCCACTACATTCAACTTCACATCCCATAGCATTAGGTAAAGATGTGGAGGGTAAAGTTTGCAGGTAATTAATTAAGACTCCACAGCACTACAGAATTTTACTTACAGATACGCACCATTCACCAAAAACTGCACATATCCACATCTGAACAAGGTAACTGTCTGTAACATAATCCTGGCCATACTTTGCTAATTCTGATCTACTTCACACAGACCATAACCATTTACATGCAACTACATTAATAATTCTATCAATGTATTACCTTGAAGCAAAACACACACACAGAGGGAACTGGCAGATGTATGCCAGGAACACTCAAACAAAGCCTGAGACTTCAAACATTAGACACTCTTCAAACAAATCCAAATACTTGCTACAAAGTGGCCTTTCTCATTTGGACATTACTTGGAAGTATTTCCCTGCGCTGCAGCTTTACCATACTCCTGCCAAAATGCATTACCACCATTCTCAGGGTTCTTAATGCCTTTCTTATTTCTTTTGCTACATCTACATCAAAAATCTCTCAGAAAGTGATCAGTGTAACTGTTACAGGTGGAGGTCTGGAATTTGAGTTTTAAGTTTCTGTAGATATAGCGTACCTTACCCATTCCACTTGGAGACAGAAAGATAATACAATTCCCTGTCTAACAAACCAATTCCTTCTTGTCCACTTTCCAAAACTTCTGCATAGAGAGGTTTGCAGTGGGTATCTCTTGCAATTTTCTGCTTTCCTTTCAGCACAGTACCAGCTTTGTGCACTACTTCACTGTCCTATCAAATTTAGTTCTTTGGACAAATTCTGTTATACATACTTCTCATGGGAAAATCTAGTTCTGACTGTAGAAGTAAGTAGTGTTGAGCAATTTTAGTTGCTCTCCTTACTTGCAGAGTTTCTGAAGGCTCAGCTATCACTACCATTTTGAGCCAAGCTTTCACCTGATGAATAGGTACTGCACATGTACTTTCTGCTACACATTTTAAGACTGGAACTTGTTTTTAGCATAACGGCTGAATTTCAGTCACATTCCACATTTAATCCCAGCATTTGTTTCTAGTTTGTTCAGGAGTGCTACTAGAAAGCAGCTTCTGATAGTCTGCATTTTACACTCACAAAAAAATCACAACATTAATTTCATTCTGAAGTATTTGATTGAAAGTTGTTGGCAACCACTCCATATAGGGAAATGATCCATATTCATATATCTTTCACCCTACACTGCTCTACAAGGTTCATACTTTGGCTTAAATCCCTCTGGCTTTACTATCAGCCTAGAATCTAGGCATTCTTTACTACAGAGATAACTCCCCAGTTTAGATGTTTCTGAGAGCCAGTGCAGTCAGGATCTTTGCTCTGATGGCATCCCACCAAGGCTGGCAAGTTCCACAATTGATTTATCTGATACATGATCTTGGGAACCTCAGCTCCACAGACTAACCCACGCCACAGCAGGAACATTTATGCTTCTGCTTACTAGAATGAATAAGTATGTGAAATGAGTCCCGAACACCATGACAGAAGGCTGTATTACTGCATAGTCTTTCTTTTATTCTTTAATCAGTAGCTTTTCAAAATATTTCAAATTACATTCAAATAATATTTCTAATGAGATCTTCCCTACCTCAGCCTTTTCTCTTGAAAATATTTTTGTCACAGAATATCTATCTTCTGCTCCTTGGTGTATCTCTTGTTTACTATGGCAGGACTCAAGAGAACAGAACAGAACTCACTTGTGTTACGTTTTTTGACTTTGGCAAAGAAAACATGGAATTCTGATCTTAGCCCTCAAGGCCAAATATGTTTGAAGATGATTTGTATACCCTGAGCTTGGCTCAGTTGGTTGCAGCATGGTGCTACTAACCCCTATGTTGTGGGTTCATTCCCTATAGAGGCCATTCACTTCACTGCTGGACTCAATGGTCCTAGGGGGGTCTCTTCCAACTCAGAGCATTCTGTGATTCTGTATAAAACACATTTTTTTATGTGTATTTTAGCATGGATGTGAGATTCTAATGTTTTAGTATTTGGTACAAGGCACAAGCCAAAGAGGTTTCACAAAGACAGTTAAATGGTCATCTTTGTCAGCCAACAGAACAAGACATCCATGTGCTCCTCCAAAGAGACACAGAAAACCAACAGTATCCTTCACAGACAGCAGAGGAAAAATCTTAAAGCTTCTATGAAAGTCAAGTTCAATAATACATCATGCTGCAGTTTTCCAGTCATTCACCACCTATGTATCCTTACCCCAAATAGGAATGTAAAATAGCTCCAATTTGTGCTGGGAAGCTGAATACCAAAGTTCAAAAGAAGATCAAATTGCTATCTTGCACCAAGATAAAAATAGGACAAGTTTAAAAGGATGGGAACAAAGCTAGAAACAGAGCCATCACCTGTTGAGGAATCCTTGCAATTTAAAACATGCTTTAAAGTCTCTTATATATTTTACTGGTGTCACAGCAAGTCAAATAAGAGAACCTGCATCAGTGGTGACCCAGGGCAAAGTCATTTTGCCCAACATATGAAAACTCTGAAGTACATTAGGTTAGTACTTCACTTTTCCATACTCACTAAGTGCAATTTGACTGCTGTTAAACATTCAAACACATTTTCAAGCCCCTACTTTCCACATGTAGCTCATCACACCACAGTACCATAAGAACAACTTCTGTGCAATGGTATTATTTCTTAACATTAGCAAGGTTAGTAGAAACCTTGCTTTTGGTTCAACCATGATTCACAGGTATTTGTTCACTGCACACAAAATACAGTTTAAAAAATTCAGTTTATGGTATAATCTACTGTATTCTTTGGACAGAAGTTGCTTAATGAATGTACCAGAGAGTCCATAAATTACCTGGTGCTAAAGTTTAGAGTTACTTGTCAGGAAGGTTAATGCATAGTCCACCATGCATTACTTATCATCACAAGGCATTAATATATATTAGTATATATTCCTGCTCATCATGAACTTTGAGTATTTTTGTAGCTTGCTATTCAACCCAAAGGGCAGCAGAATAGAGTACGGTCTACATTCTCCTTCTACACATTCCAAAAACTTCTCTTCCTGCTCATGCTAGAAAATATACATTAACTGTTATAGATGTCACCAAATTTGATAAAAACACTAAAAGTAACACCTGATGTATCGTTTTAGTAATTTCTGTCAGTGTAAAATGACAGGAAAAAGGCAAATATATTTATACAGCTACCTCCAATGACTGCAGGTCATAGAGAAGCTAATTTGAAGGCACAATGAAAGGAGAATTTAGGTAGTTTCTCTCTTTTCCTTCAAAACTGTTCTCAGAATCAAAATCTTCCAAGTAACTAGTAACTGTATAAAATAGCTGACTGGCCCATTCAAACAACTACATGAATTTACAACCAGCAGGGTGACTACTGACACATCAACAAGGCTGTCCTTACCAGCCCCCTTTCTCCCAAGTGCTCCACAATTATGCACCAAAGGAAACTTGGACTCACATGCCAAGCTCTGATGAGAAATTATTTTCTCTCTTGACTTCATCACCTGACCACCTATCCTGGGGCCATGTTCCATCTCCACTTCTCATTTACACAACCAAGATTCCAGTACATCCTTGGTGAAGACATTTCTGAAAGCTACAGCCTAACTGGAAAGCGATGTTCCCTAGAAACACAAGACTTACTGATCCACTTAGATCCACTTGAGATGGGACTTTGGGCAACCTGGTCTCGTGAAAGGTGGCGGTGGGGGGGGCGCGGAGCTAGACCATCTTTAAAGTCCTTTCAAACCCAAACCATTCTCTGATTCTATCATCTCCATTCTTCCTTCATCCAAAGACTAGATTTGGGAATTACAGCAGATCTATCACATCTACTCAACTGTAAGGCCATTTTAATTCTCTTTGCAGGAAAATAATGAAAGAGCTCAAATAGTACAGCCACAAACACAGCACTAAAACATGCAGTCACCATCATCCACTGCATTATTATCCCCACCCAAGTCCCACCCAAGCACTTCTTTACTGATGCCTGATTACTGACTGCTGGGGAATCTGTTGTTTCCGGCAATACCACTTAGTGGATGCTTCTCACTGTGCAGCACACGGCTCCCGAGGTTTAATTTTTTTCTCCCAAAAAGGCCAGGCCCTTTACCTTGCTCTATACAGGAATTACTTGCTATTTTCATGCATTAAACCATCTTCTGTGCTTAAAACCTAAGAAATGTCATGTCGTTATGTAAGCAGGAATGACCAGTGGTGACCAAAATGCTGCAAGAATTCTGCCTGTATCTTCTCCTCACACACTAGATCCTTGATGCAGGAATCTCAGTGGAGCTGGTGAACATTTATGCACGCGGAGCCCCAATGCAGTCAATGGATTTTGATCGACCACAAGGAAACACTCGCATTTATCAGCCTGGAGAAACAAGACCTCGCTTGGGAAATGTACTGACACTGGTGAAACAAAAAGCAGGCTCAGTGCAAAAGTGAGAGGTGAAAGGGCCGCAAATAATAGGACACTGAAAAACAACCTCTTCTTGCGATTCCTTTGCTATTTTATTAGTGCAATATTTTGGACACAAACTCACACGTATGCTTATATTCACCACCCAGATACTAGAAAGCCACCCATCAGCAGTCATTTTCACTTCCAGTCTAAACCCAAGCAGAGTTGGTTTTGCTGTAATATCCAGTGTACTGCATGCAGGCAGTAATTTACACGCAATAATCTCACCTGCAAAACTACCAGTGGCTTCAGAAAAGGAACGTAAGACTACAGACAGTAAACCAACATTTTTTTCTATTCTCACCAGCCATGTGTTGGATTAATTTTGAACTAAAAAGCAATATATTTTATTATTATTTTCCGTCTTCCAGACTACTTTAAATCTATATCCTTAAAGTATAATGACTTCGTTTCTTCTGACATTTTCAAATAATATTTGATGAAGTAGTAGGTTTTACTGTACTTTTAATATCTGGATTTTTCCAAGCATGTATGAGGGTGGATAGTCCTATAACCTTCACAAGAACTAGCCATACAGTCTCCAGGAATATTTAGAGTCTTTATATTCACATACTGAAAAAATCTGTCAGATTTTCTGATGGTTGCATACTAAACAAAAATCCCTGTATGATTTAATATATGGGATATAGATAGTTACTGAAGCAACCAAAAATTGCATACACTGTAAGTACTGAGCCCTGAGTAGCCCTGCAAAACAGTGGTTTAATTTAATTATTTCATCCAACAGTCAAATAATCCACAGTCAAATTTGCCACACTGTGAGACTGAGGAGTTTATTGAGGTTGGTAAGCTGCATTTTCTGAGCAAAATTCCCACAGCAAACAAGCAAATAATAGCTTCAGCAATAAGTTTACAGATATTCTACTAACATATGAACATTTTGGTAAAGAACCAATTTATTTTTGCAGCTGAAGCCACACTTTCCATGCGTAAGGAATTTTAGTAACCATATATATGTATGTCTGCTTAAGTCACCAGCAACGACTCCTGGCAAAATCTATTACAAACTTCACTGCCGCCCTAGTGTTTACCTTCCCTGGATGTATGCAAAGGCTAAAAGCCAAACATATCTTCCTTCTTTTTTCTTTTTTTTTTTAAGCAGACCTATTTAGCTTACTCAGTGTGGGCAGCACTAGCTCCTAAATTTAACAATCATTATAAACCAATTTTAATGCAAATGCCAATAAGAAAATATTCACACTCACAAAATACATGGGTAATGACTGATACCCGCCTCTTGCTTGCCTTGGATCTGTTAGCAAGAAGACCATTTTCTCTGAAATCTGTTTAAATATGGTGTTTACCATCTCTGTACTTGTACTTGTGTTTACTCCTCCTTTCAGCCGACATATTTAAAAAAAAGCCAAAACCAAAAAGCAAGTATAAATACGTTCAAGGAGTATGGCAAATTCCCTTCTCCACCCCCAGAGCAGTAAAGCCACAGCAGATGAGCTGTAACTATGGCCTTGGGAATACAAGTTCCCCAGGCTCTTTTACCACACAAATATCAATTCAAGTTACAAGAGCCCTATCCTCTTATACTTAATGAAGATTGAGCCAACGAACCCGCACGCCTTCGCAGGAATGTTTTCTTTCCGTTTTCCTAACAAGGCTCTCCTCCCATACCGGTCCAGGATGGACTGCAGAAGGGTGTAAGTAGAAGGATCATCACACCAGTGTTTAGTGGAGGAATAAATCAAACATGGCTTCCCCCTCCATACATTTCCAGAGTTACATTCACTCCTGCGGCCGTACAATCTCAGTCCTACCCGGCGGGAATGGGCAGGAGCAGCCTCCACCTTCCCACACCCTCACCGCCACGGAGGGGGGGCATTTGCAGCCTCACGACCCCTTAAGGGGGCGGTTTAAACCCTGGGGAAGCTTTTTTTCCCCCTTCCCATCGGTAGGGTCCCCCCCCTCCGGTTTTCTTTCTGATTTGCACTGATTGATCCCCCATTCCCCGGGGAGGGAGGCGGGACGGGTGGGTACCTCTCCTTTACCCCTTTATGCTGCCCCCGACCTCCCGCAGCGCCGAGGAGGAGGAGGCGGCGGTCAGGGGGGAAAGGATGAAGCTGCAACAGCCGGGACTCCGGCTCGGCATCGCTCCTTTCCGCTCCTCCGCCACCCAAGAGTCAGGCCCAGCCAGCGGCACAAATCCTGCGGCAGCCTCCGGGCGGGGGGGGCGAGGGGCAGGCGGGGGACCCGCGGCCCCGCAGCGAGGGCCAGGTAGCGGGGGGGAGGAGGGGGGAGCGAACAAAAAAACCCTTCTCTGGGGAAGAGGGAAACGGGAGCTGCGCGCTGCCCGGGCAGATAGAAACGGTAAGTTTGAGGGGAGCGGAGCGTCGGCGGAGGGGGAGTCCCCGGGGGAAGCGCCGGGGCGGCAGTGGGGCGCGGATGCCCCGCCACGGAACCCCTCGTCCCCCACGCCGCCTCCGCTGCGCTTTTGCCGGGCAGGGCCCGCGGTCCTGGCCCGGGAGGGGGCTCCCGGTGCCCGCGGCGAGGCGCGGGGCCGGGCGGCAGCATCCCCGCGGGCGGGCGAGCCTCGCCGCCGCCGCTCCCGCCTCCCGCCCGGGGCCTGCGGGAACGTGCCCCGGGTGCCTTCTCCCTTCCCGCGGGGAAGAGCCAGTCGCGCTCCCGGCCTACCGACCTGTGCCCTAGCGCATCCTTCTCCCCGGGGAGCCGGGCGAGGCGGCGGCGGTATCTCGGTGCCGGGGAGCAGCGGGAGCCGAGGCGACACAGCGGCAACAGCGGCGGCGGCGGCTCCGGCGGGTCCTGCGCGGCGGCCCCGCCCCCTCCTCCGGCCAGAACCAGCGCGAAAAATCGGCGGCGCTGATTGGCCGCCGCCGCCGCGCGGCCCCCGGAGCGGCCGTTTCAAATCCCCCCGCGCGGAGCCGCCCGCACGCGCGGCCGCCGGGAGCGCCGCCCGCCGGGAGCGGGGCCGGGAGCGGGGCCGGGAGCGGGGCCGTCCGGCAGAAAGGGAACGCCGGCCCGGCTGCCGAGGGAGGGAAGGCCACGGGGTGAGGTGGGGCCAGACCCGCTCGGGGGAGCCTGGTTCGCCGCCTCCAGGTGGGCGAGAGCGGGTCCAGGGCCCGCCCACCCCGGTGGGAAACGCTTTTTAAAAAATATGTTGTTGTTATTATTTACCTCCCCTGGGGTATGGGGATGCTGGCCGTGAGCCGTCCCTAGGCGCGCAAGAACGAGTTAACCTTACCCCCCCCTCCCCCCCCCGCCCCGCCCCATAAGGGAATATACAGAGGTTTTTAAAAAATGTTTCGTTTTAAATATCTTTTATATTACTATTTATCTCCTCCTGGCCGGCTGAAAAGTGCTCTCCTCACCGCTGGCATCAGCCACTGTACACGTGCGCGTTCTGAAAATCCTGATTTAAGCCAAATGTTTTGACTTTCCTTACAACTGCACACAATTTGGAGGCTGTCGAATGGTTGTAAGAGCCGAAGTGTGCCTGGCTGCGAATTATCTGGGCTGTCTCTTCTGGAAGTATGGCCTCGGTTATTTTATTTTTTTTACGCTTGCATCAAAATAAGTACATGTGCTTGCAATTTGCCAATTGAAAACATAGCTTTTTTCTTTTTCTCTTTTTTTTCCCTTAGGTCAAATTGTTAAACAGCCGTCATGTTACAATAGAAACAAATATTCTCATGAACCGTTGCACCAGATAATGTAAAGCAGGTAATGGCTAGGTTTTTTCAAGCTTTCAATGGGTTAATAAAGGATTTGTGGAGCACTGAGAACCTGTGTTTGTGTACAAGGCAGAGAATAGAGTTCCTCGGTGCTATGGATACTGTATTAACCTGGTAACTACGGACCTGTCGCAACTCCTGCCAAAGGTAAACAGATGATAATTGAGGGAGGGGAACACACCAGCATCATACTTCATGGATAATGGTGAAATTAGGCCATCTGTTGCAGAAGGGCTCTGGCTATTTTTTTTTTTTTTTAACGTAATCCTTAATTTACTTTCAGATGTTAAAGTTTGTTGATGTTTTTAGGTGAGTGTGTAATGGTGGCTGCATGGCAGTTAGAAGTGGAACAGTGTGAATTTAGTGCTAAGTACTTAGTAATGAAAATCTTAATCGTCTGATTAAACTGAAGGTGGCTGGAGGAGATCTGTCTGTACTGATAAAGGTACTTTAACTTGTTTTACAGCCTTTCTGTAAAAAAAAAAAAAAATACAGTATCTTCAAGGTGTTAGACAAACAAGATTTAGCTCCCTAATGTTAGTGTTTACAGCACTAAAGAGAAAGTGCCATTACATTTTAAAATACCTAATTTGGATTAAGAGTCACGACAGTTTTATCCTTTTCCTTTCTAACATTCAGTTAAATGCAGTCACAGCAAAACTAAAGATCCTTTCTAATTAAAAATAGAGATGCCAGTATAAATACAAATATATAGAAGTACAAGTATGTGAATCCTGTTTACATAATGGAATACACAGGCTTGCTTTTCTTCTATAGTTGAACAGTAACGCTAACATACTAAAAGTACAAAGCATGCCATGTATGCAGGGGTGTTTTCTATTCCCTGCCCCCAAAACCCCAAACTTCAATGAGAAACATAATTATGAATAGTTGGCATGATACAAACGCTTTATCTACGTTCTCTTGGGAATAAATTCTGTGTGCAGGCCCAATGATAAAAATTCATCTTTACATATGACTTACAAAAGAGAAACAGATTTTCATTTTGCACTTATCACTAATGCATAATATCCTACAGATAACACAGTTCCTATGTTTGCCTTCTGTGTCAGTTCTTTAAGGTATAAGTGGAAGGATTTTGTTATCGTGGTCAAGGTGACAAATCTTCCTTAGGCCTTACAATTCCTGTAGATCACTGGCCTTGTCTATGAGACCAAAATTTGCAGCTGTGTAATTACCTCCTGATAGACCCACCATGCAGATTTCCAGGAAAGCTTATGCTGGGAGTTAGCACCTTTAACTGGAATACTACTTTACATTGTAGATAGACACTGGTGCAAACTTGTCCAACATCTTGACCCTTTAAATAAAAACTGTGCTTGCAGGTTTTTTAATTTTCAAAACAATTAGCCATTTCCTTGAGCTCTTATTGTGGTAACAAAGATACCTAATTTTTCCACAGCAGTATATAAAGAGGCTGGCCCTTTGCAAGGGTGTATAGTTATATGACAGTTCTGAAAACTGAGCTCAAAAAAGCTTTAACTTCTCAAGGTGTAAATGTACATTCAGTGCAGAACGAGCTTGTGCTGACAAATCAGAGGCATGCTGCATTACACTTGAGCGATGGCTTTGAAGGAGCTGAAGGAAACATCCTCTAATCAGTTTCTAGTAGTCACAATTTCCCAGGCTGAACCTCTTGGAGATTTCGTTTTTCCATTATTATATTTCCTTGTGATTTTAAATTAGCCAATATTTTTTAACAGTTTTGGTTTCAACGGCCTATCCAAGAAATATCAAAGATGCACAACTAGAGCAGATAGAAGTACTCATTTATTAGTGACTCTTGTTTCATTTGGTATCTAAAATTTTATTGCTTCTTACTTTCAACTTTTATATTGTGTTAAACAGTATCACAATTGATATCGCTCTGTTCAACTCAAAGGCATTTAAATAAATGTAGTGGTAGCATATTGTCCTAGAAATATTTAAATATTTTGGAGATTATCAAGTAGTTACTAGGCCGAAAGATAATTTGCAATTCAAGCACTTTTCCAAGACCACTTATTCAGCAATAACTGAAGTCAGTGCCCCTGGTTTTAGGCATGTGCTAGGATGTACTGGAATTCTGAAGATGAAGGAAGTTTTGTTTTGTTGCTGCCACAGGGACAGTTAGTGCTGGACAAGCCAAGGGCCTTGCACTGCTGTAGTTCCTCAGTTTGGCAGAGCTCAGGAACAAGCAGTGTGTGTGTGGCACTGCTCTGTGTAACAGTGCAGAGCTCCCTCCTTGGAGAGTTTGGTCAGTTTAATCTCATTGTAGATCTTTGTGGCAGGAGCCTTGTGTCTACATTTCTTTCCTGTATGGATGCTAAGGATTGATTGCTTTCTAAATTTCTTTCTTGTACCCTTCTTTATTTTTTTTAGGATTTTATATCATAATCTGTCTAGTATGCATTTTCCTGAATGCAGATTATCTTGGTGGCAATGTTAACTCAAAGCAGTGTTAAACTGAAGTTACATGAGTGTAGTCCGTGTATTAATCAGATATTCCCAAATTCGTAGAGCAGCACAGCATGTTTGTAGTGTTTATTGTACTAAGGTGTTTAATAAGATAAGGCCTGTACTAGGCCATGTAGAATCTATAGATGTTTTTTTGTTTCACAGACTTCTCCATGTATTGGGGGTGAACACTGAAGACATTACAGTTCAAGTGTGAATACACTGGTAAAGTTAATGCTGCCCATTGTCCTGTTTTGGTGTAGCACTGATGCAGAAATACCTGCTCAGTGTTATCCCTACTATCACTGTGACACTTTCATGCTGTCAGCCCATCACCTGTGCACTGACTTTTGCCAGCAGTCCATGCTTTTTCTTTGGATTAACAGAGAGTAATCATTGTTTTCAACCTGTCTGAACCTATCCTTAGCTATGTTAGGTATAGCTAGACAGAGACACTGATCTTCAGTCCAGGTTTCATCACAACTGTTAAGAAAAATCAGCATGTATGTGTTTGTCTTTGACAATGCAGCATATTGCATACTGTTTAATATGGACATGGCAAGCTGCTAATCTAGAATTAAAAGAGAATGAAATATGAAATTTAAAATCAGTGTTTCAAACTATTTTATATCAAGTGTACCATAGTCATCATAAAACAATAGTAGTAAATGTGTTCTAGAGAACTTAGACATACATTTGCTAATTAATTTGAATGAAAATTCATTGAAAATGGTTACTTGAAAAATTTGATGTGTATTAGAATCACTTTTAAATTATCTTGAAAATGAGAAGGTACAGGCTTTTCAGACTTTTTGTGTAATCCCATTTAAAAATGGAGTAACAGTATTTTTTAAAAGAAAGTTATTCCTTGGGAAAAAGAAAATAATCTACTTTGAGAATTTGAAACAAAATTAGTCTCTGTCCAAATGAGGGGCATTTTAACTGCAGCTACAGTTTATGGCTTAAATGCTGATCAGAGTAAAATATGATGATAAAAAAAATACCTGATGAAAAAACACACTTAAATGTGAATGTTCTTCATACTATGAGTTATACACCAGCCTGTGTTACTAGGTATGTTTTCAGATAGGAAAAGAAGGGAATAAATGTCACTTTTCTTGCAAATACCTATTTGTGTTTGCATCATTTGTGCTGAGCAGAAGGAATGGAAGTGTAATTGAGGGAGCAAAAGGAAAAGGAAAGTTGAAGACATGAGGGAGTGGGATACATCTTCAGGGCAAGACAGAGGCCAGGAGAAAGGAAAACTGAAGAGCATGTCCCTGCTGTTTTCCAGTGTTGGGATGATAAAAACCATCTGTATACGAGTTCTCAGCAGCTAACATGCTTCAGCTTGGTATAAGTAACTTCAGTGAATCAATAAATTTATCTATAGAAGTTATATGTCTTTAATTATCTTCAACATCAGTATGACTTTATTCTGAATGTCAGCAATGTTTAAATTAAATAAATCTAATCTACGTAGAAACACACAGCTTGAGCATTCAAAACATATTAACTCTGCTATCTATTGATAGCATAGTATGTTACTGTGTTGCTAAACATAATCTCACTTAGAAGTATAAATTTCAAAATACATTTATAATCAGAAAAAATGTTTAGCACAACAGAGCAAAAATACAGTTTTTTGCAATGTGTTTGGTATGCATTTCTAGATCTTACAGAGTTAAGCTTTAGCCTTAACAAGCTAAGTCTTAGCTTTCGAGGAGCTGTAATGTAGGTTTGAATGTTAAATTCTTCTGCATTTCAAATTGCTGACTTACATTTAATCTTCATGTAATTATTGGTCAGTGATAATCACAATGTGGTAAGTTATATAGCAATGGAAGTCTTGAAGAGTGGGGTTTTTTTCATTTTGGCAGAGAAGTGACTATTGATATTTCCACTCTCTGCTGATGCCGAAGAATAAAGTTTGTTAAGGGTTGAATAGGCCAGATAGATAATGCTACTACTGTTTTCAGCAGATGCTAATGCAGTGTTTTATTTCGCACATATATTAATCTTTTCTGCTTCAGTACAGAGTGGTGAGGGTAACTATGTCGGTCCTAAAGGTTAATTTCATTCTTTTTTAAGGCATGCCATTATTCTGTTAACAGTAATTGCTCTTTTTTGAATGATTAATTTGATCATATGAACTGTTTCTAATTATGCTGGTGACTGGCAATTTCCTGTACTGAGAAATTGTAGCTGTGATCATATCCTATTTACTCAGTATATATGCCTTGAGAAAAATGCTCACTAACAGGCATTCTCAGAAATATCCACTAATTTCAAGAACTGTTTGGAGACTTTATATAAGATGCTTAGCACTTGTTTTACATTGGTGTTGAATATGTGCAAATGTACTTGACAAATGAGGGCTGAAACAACTGGATGTGAGGCACAGGATGAGCAGGTTTGCAAATGCAGGCCTATCTGCTAAATTATCACCTGTGCTGTCACTGGTGTGAAAACTGAAAGGAGTGGGATGTGTTTCTTGCGCATTTTACAATGTTCTTACACTCGAGCTGGATATGCTCACTGCTGTAAGCTCTGTTTGCTCGCCTCAATTACTGTTAATGAGGCAGAGCGTGCGCAGTGCCAGCCTGTGCAGCACTGAGAAGCTCCTGCTTGGTAAGCCAGCCCTGGCAGGGAGCAAGGGGCTGCTGGGCTGCCTGCAGGACTCAGACTGTGCTCCACTGTCAGCAGCTCAACCCTACACACAGCAATGACCCTGCGGAGGCAGTTCTGGCTCCAGTGCCAAATCTGCATCCAGTTTACAAATAGCAGAAAAACATTGGGCTGTCTAAGCTGCATTTACAGCAGCTGAATTTAACTGTGATTCAAATGAAGAATGTACCCAGCAGAGAAGAGGTGCTGGGCTTGGCCAGGGTGTAGGACACTGCCTACATGAAGATTCAGCCATTCTCTGTTGTCTCACGCTGAAGCTGGGCATGGTTGTAGTACCACTCTGCTAAGAATAGCATCATTCCCATGGACACAAGCCACTGGGAGTTGAACACTCCTCCTTTTGCAATTACTACAGCAACTGGCCATGTAGTATTTTCTGAAGGGCTGATGTTATATGCATCTTCTGGGCCTGAGCTGCTTCTTCAAAGCAGGAATAAACTGTTTGCACTGGTTCCACAGAAGGTGATAGGCACTTAAATAGCATTTAGAATCAAGGAGTCTGTGAATCAAAGCCCAAACTTCTGTCTCACCCCAGAAGGTGCTTCAGAGGGCCCAGAAGAGGTACTTTTGCCTCCTATTAAAAGTACACCACTGATAACATAACCAGGAGCTGCAGTACCAGGATCCTGAAACTGAGCATTCTCTCTGGTAATCTGACATTCAAAGCCTTCAAGGGAAGGCATTCAAGGCCTTCAAAGTGCAACTAAGTGCTTTGCCACAACATACCATCTTAAATGCACATTCTACATGTGTTCCTTACTTCACCTACACTGGTAAAACTGTTACATTTGACTTATATTTGGAATCACTCTAGTAAATAGATGTACTTATCAATAAGTAGTCTCTGCAGCCCCAATCATGCATGCTCCACTACAGCTGTACTGCCCAGTGCCTGTGGGGACTCTGGTGTAGCCTACTGTAGACCTGCAGGAACAAAGAGCTGCAAGCCTTTTTATGTACTCCCTGATTTACCTGTAACCTGTCCTCAAGGATTTTTACAGGCAGGCCTGATATTGATATGTCCCTCACAGTAAATTAAAGAACTTCATCAGCTGTTCTCTGGCTCATTAGAGTGGCACCTGTGATCCCTACCCCTTACACACACGCTGCTGCTCTAGCTGCATATTGCCCTTCCTGATTACCTTTGCCACCTCTAAGGCTGGGACGTTTATCTCTTTGTGAATCAGCTCAGGCACTGCTGCAGTTCTCAGCCTAGTGCAAAAAGGTAAACCAGCTCCCTTCATGAGTGGATCACAAGTTCTGCTTTAGTGTTTTGAGCCAGAGAGCTTCTGCTGGCCAGCTACAATTCATTGTCTGCCTTCAGCTGCCTGGTGCCATCCTAAAAAACTGAGGTGTGCTCTCACAATTTACCACTTTGCTGACTGTACAAACAGCAAATAGAAATCTGAAGGATGCTTTGGAGATGCTTTTAACAATGCAATATAAACATAGTGAGTGGGCCTCTTCAGAAGTCTGTGGATGTGCTCACACTGGTATAGTTGCTGGGCCTAGCTGATTCAGGAAAGAACATAAAGAAGTCATTGATTCAATGGGAAACATTTACCCAAGAGTTATGTTTGAACAGCTTATGTCTCAGAACGGAATTCCACTTTGATAATTGTCAATATTCATTTAAAAACTTTGGCTTCTGAGAATTAATTTCTAGGTTGGTTTAAATAACCAGTTATCATATTCTTTCATTTTCTTTTCATAGCATTGTAGGCAAATTAATTGTATGTTAAGTCTTCAATAATTTTAAAGATTTAATTTATGACCCAACTATACTTGCCTTTTAAAAAGTCCAAAGAGCAGAGACTTATAAAGCCTTACATGTTCATATGGCACCAGTACAGGAGCCCTCAGCATGTGGGTGTCCTGTAAGCAATATTGAAATGTAAACGTTAAACAATGATGGCTTCTCAAGGTAAGAGCCATGGTTTTTCCAAACCTTTTGCACACTCATGTGTATGTGCCAGGCAGATAAGCACTCTGGAGTTTGAGAGATGACTCCCTTTTGAACTATAAGCATCCCATCTCAGTACGATTCCTAGGGAAAAAGTCTTGTTCCAAGCGTTTTGGATTTATGTAGGCCCTGTGGAGTTCACTGGTGGGTTTATTTGGCAGGTGGGCCTTATTAACCTGCCAGCAAAGGACTGTTTGACCTGCTTAGGTTTGTAGAGCTTGTAAATAAAGATTCTGTCAGGGAAGAGAGATTCTCTTGTGCTTCAGACTATTTATATCTCTTCTAACTGTGGCTGTTAAAGCTTATAAAGAAACAGAAGGTCTGGGATGTGAGACAGAAAACCCTGAGGGAGTTTTACGTGTTGTATTTGGATTGCTGTGTTAATATCCTAAAATAAACACAGCATGACAGAAAATGGGGAATATTTTTATTGTAATTATTATTAACTCAAAGACATAAATTATTGGTTATTGAATGGAGCATGGCTGAGCTTAGCTGCAGAGGACAATAAAATAACCTCTTAATTTAACACTAGCAGCTATTGGCAATCAATGGGAGCCAGACATTTAATCAGCTTCATTTCCCTCTTTTTTTTGCTTTTTCTTTTTTTGCATTGTTCTCAAGTTTAATAATTACTACTATTAACATTTTTTACAGCTCAGGTTAATAATGAATACAGTAACTTTACAATAAATTGGAGACATAATAAAACTATGACAGACTCTCCATCAATGGAATTCTTTTAATTGGATAGGAATATTATATTGAAAGGTGTGTTGTATTACAGATTGAAAAACACATCCCTTTAAGAAGTCTTTTAGTCTGTCTAGTGCAGGTCTGATTATAGGGTCATTTCTAACTCTGCAACATGTAATTTTTAATAGGTGTATCTTATTCAGTGAAAGGACTTTACGCTTTTTTTTGTATTACTTATAATGTAAGAAAATGTTTTTCTCTTACTCAGAAGCTATCAATTTGGACTAGCTGAACAATCTTTTTGAGGAAGGTTTACTTCTGTTTCAGCAGACCTACTCAGACACCCAAGTGCTACTTTAGATCAAATGACACGGGGTTCAGCATCTGCCAGAGTTGAGATTTTGAGTCTGTATTCCTTATTCATTCATTTGAAAGTCAATTTTGCAATATTTCTGCCTTCTGTCCTGAATGGACTCAATAAATGTTTTTTGACCTTAATCACGTTGGACTGATCTGCTATTTAGGCATTCTAGGGAATGTTTTAAAATATTAAGTCACCAGTTTATAGAGAATCTGTTGAATTTACAATTACAAACATACTGTCTGCAGAAGTGTTTCACTCATGAGCTGCTGCTCTGGCCCAGGAGAACTGGCTATTGGGAAAGGACAAGTAGGGTACACTGAGTGGAGAATGGCTTCCAAATTCTTCTAGGCACCAAAACTTTACAAGTGGAAGCCACTCAGGAGAAATGTGAAGACAGGCCCTTTCTTCTTTTGTTTCACCTCCTTTCCAGTGGGCATCTCTTTTATGAGCTGGATGCCCTGGCTCCCAGCCCTGCTGTGATGGGGGACTGGCAAACTTCTGTGCACCTGTTCCAGGGGGATTAGCCACTGGTGACAGCCCATACCCAGAATTTCCTCCACAGATGGTATTACCCTTCAACAAGTGAGTCAGAACCACTTGACTTGGAGCTTTTTATAGTTGTTGAGGGTAACGATAATCATCCTAATAAAGTAGTTCTTAATCTCTCATACTGAATAGTTTGCCAGTGGTTGAGGAAGATACCAAGCTCCCATCACTCCCATCCCTATCAGCTTTACCAGCACTGGCAAAACACTGTTAAGCTTTTACAATCATCTGTCATTAGATTGGGAAGTGAGTGTTGTCTGGTGGATGAGATACCAGGCTGAGGCCAGAACTGACTCCGCTAATTAATTCACCATTGGGAAATCTAGGACTATATTACTTCCTCTGCTGTTTTGGTTTTCCTAACAATAAATACATTCATTTGAGAATTCAATAAACAGCTCATGCTGAAAATCAAGTATGCCAGGATTGGTTTGCAGAACTGGGCTTTATGTTAAGTTTTCTTGTCCAAAAAATCAAATACTATTCTGCATTGTATTTCTACATGTTGATATGCACCATATTCCACTATGATGCTAATTGATTACAGAAGTAATATTCACAGGGTTTTTTCTCTTTTGTCTGCTGCTTACAAAATTTTATGTCATTCTAGTAGTACAGAGTTTTTTATATAAATACTTTATTATTTTGAAAATTCTCCATATAGTTCAGGGAATAAATGTCCTAGATATGATTCCACTCAAGTCTCTAGTTTCTTTTTATCTTTTTCTCTTCTCCTTTTTATCACCTCCTTTTCCATTTTTTCCTTTTATTTTTTTCTCCCTTTCTGCAAGTACATAAAAAGAATCAGGCACTTCCTGCTATCCCTAAGCACAAATTTAGTTCCTGGTATATCCACTCTAACATATTCAGGAAGGAAGGAATAATTTTTCTGAGGCTGTCGTGCTTTTACAGTGGCTGCAGTAGCTGTAGCTCAGGCTGTAGCGCCATACTGGAGGAACTGTGTAATGTTTGATCTTTGGAAGTAGTAAGGAACAGGCCCATTCATAGGTGAGAATAATATGCACTGTGCAGTGCAGTGAAGCAGACAAATGTTCCTGCATAGAGGAGACTACCATCTCCTAGAATTAAACAATTCATTCCAGCCACAAAATTCACTGAATAACAATAATTTTTTCCTAAAATAAACCCTTCTATTTCCTGGCTAGGATAAAGTAAGACTGATTGGGTACCACTTGTAAAAGGTGGATTTTATGAAAGAAGAGGATGTTAAGTGCTCTAGAGGAGGATTTGCAGGAGAAGCATGATAAGATAAAGATTTGTCTAAAATAGGACTGGGAAATGGCTAAGTGGGAACTGTGAGCTGAGTGTGTGGGAGGGAAGGAGGCAAGAATTCATTTCACCAAACATTTAAGAACAGAAAAAAGGCATGGATGGAGGGCAGATTTCTTTTTGTTAGTCTGCTTAAAATTGACCTGTTGATTTCAGTTCCTGCAAGGCATTAAGACTGTGTTCAGTGGGCTTTTAATGTACATTTATCAATCAGTTTGTTGTGAGTAGTTTCTATCTGCTCTTTCTTCTAACTACTCTCTTTACCTCACCAAAAAAATCCAAGAGGTAACAACCAGCCTGATTCACCTTTCAATTCAAGAAGATTCTACTTGATGTAGATCCAGCTGCTTTGCTTTACAGATATCAGCTGTTAATTTTAAGCAGCATACTGTAGAGCACTGTGTGCTCTAGCTTTCACCTGTGAGCAGTCAGGTCCACCGTGCCCTCATACCCCTGTGTAAGCCTTCTCCTGGCTCCCATGGCAGCAGATGTGAGGACAGAATAGCACAGAGTGGGTTACACTGTTGGTGTGGGAGGGAAACAGCTGCCTGGTAAAGCAGCCTTTTGTGGAGTATATCAAGTTCTGGCCCTGTTTTGCCATAAATTAGCTGGTTTAATAAACATTTCCTGCAGCCTTTAGTAAACAGACTGTTTCATGCTTGAACTTACTAACATGCTCTTATCTTTGCTATAAAATGTATATAATCATGAGAGATTTCCGAGTGACAGAGTGGATTTGTGAAAACATCCGCATAATGTTTTTCCACTTGCTTTCAGCCCCGTTCATGGATTTGCTGGCTGAGACAATGTTTGGAGTAAAGTCACATGATCAATCTGCATTTTCTTGCAGTCTTTCTGGGCTTTTGCACCACTCTTCTTCATGCCAGGTATTCTGTTGATATATAGATCCAGGCTCCTTCTTTTAAGAGTAATAAATCAAAATCACACAGTGTTTAGGATTTCAGTCAGAGAGATTATGTCAAAATTAGAACATTCCTGAGTGAAGGTCATATAAATCAATCCTTCAGTTATTCCATTTTCAGTTTCATTGTAATGAACAGTCCTCTGCTTGCAGTGAGAAAGCTTATGGTGCTGGAATACTGATAAGATGATACTGCATTCAGAGAACATTTTCGACTACTGGATGAAATCTGCAATGCGATATATGACATATATGCAAGGGTCTGAGTTGAAAAGTCTTGAAATTGTCAAATTATAGCATTCTAGGAATGAGGCTGGTTTGAAAAATCATTGAATCCTCTTTATAGCAGAAAAAATTTTAATGAGCAAAGTAATAGCAAAGGGCTTGTAGTAGAAATGTAAAAGAAAAACATACCACTCTTCCAAGCTAACATGTTAAACAGCTTAATAGTATATTGTTGTGCATGCTTAACATGGGGGTGTGATTTTTACCTGGGTAGTAATGCGTAACAACTAACATCACTTTTCCTACTTAAAATACTTGACAAGTGATGTTGCTTGTAATAACATAATGTAGCTAAGTAGCCATTTTAATTGCTTGTGAAATTGTAACACTGAGAAGGAACTTGGCGTTGGGATCAGACTGATGGGATTTGGTGTATGCTGCCAATTACTCAGGTTATTGTCTAAATTCCTTGATCAAACAGACACCGTATATGTACATCCTAATGTATATATTGAACCTGTGCTCACAGGACAGTATAAAGCAAATACTACTCTTTAAACACACTCCTACTCACTTTACCCTGAGGAAATTGCTAAAACATGCATATCTCTATTTTTTTACTATACACAGCCCTCCACTGATGTGCCAATACTCCAGAGCCTGTATGTTCCAGTCTATTTGCTCCCTTCCCTTTGACTAGCTCTGCACTTCCCACCAGCTTCCCCCGGGTCAGACATACTTGGTTACCACTCAGCCCTGATTTGCATGTGGCTTCCTCTAGTTCCTGTGCACCCCTGCCCTGCACAGAAGCACAGCTGGAGGCCACAGGGAGGAGGAGGAGCTCTCCAGGGTTCTATTCAACCTGAGGTGCAAGGATCTGGGGAGAAATTCCTCAAATCTGCCCTTCAATCCAGCAAGCTTGAGTCAGCTTACAGAAATCCCCAATGGTATCACACTGGTAAAGGCTCTCCATTGCAAGGTTAAAAATGGAAAAGGGAATTCTGACAACTCCTTATCTACCTGCCTGCATTGTGATGTTCTGAGTAGTGCCCTGAGTGTGGAGCTTGCAGTCCTCCACTTGTTTCTGAAGGGATGGTAGACGAATGGATGTAGGAACGATTGTTACAGTGCGGATACTGCAACACGTGTATCAGACAACGAGGCCCGTGGAAAATAAATATATATGGACGGATTCTTGCTAGATGTTTCAGAGATGTTTATTTCTCCAGCCACATGGCCGGGGCTCTGCCAAGGAACTGCTCAATCACGGGGCCCGAGGGTCCTTGCCCGCGCAGGGAACACAAAACAACCAATGGGAACGAGGGCAGGGCCAGGGAAACCCCGTGTCTCCCCCCAGGGCCCCTCTCCCAGGACTCCATGGCAGGGGGGAGACCCCAACAAATGATGGTTGTGGAGGAGGAGGTGACAGACTTCCAGGAGCAATGATGAAACTCTGAGCTCACCAGAAGTGGGCCTGCAGCTGACAGATTCGATTTCTGAGGATCCATTCAGGAGCAATCTCATCATGCTGGGAATTGCAGTTAGCCCTGAAGCAATGTGAAACATAGCTTTTAAACAAAATTTTTAACAGGGATTTTTAAGGAGATGCCTTCAACATTATCTTTCTGGTTTTACTGGGCATCTAACAGCATCACCTTTTTATTGGCAGCTTCAGCAGGGACAATTGAAAGAGTCAGCCTCTCTGTGCTACCTGATGGATTGACCTGAACTTGGGCTACACAGGGAAAATATCTGCAGAGTTTTTACACTGCACCGAGCCTGCTGTTCCCGAGTGTAGGAACTGAGGGATGACAAGCTTAAGACAAAGCACAAGAACCACAAAGGCCAGTGATGATAACCATGTGAAAAACAGAGGAGCCAGAAGAAATGGGCAAGAGATAAAGGGGCACAATAAGAAATGCACTGGGATATTATGCAGCTCTTCAGGAAACAATCACAGCTGTTAAGCAGCTCATTAGGGAGGAAGAAACTCTCCAAAATACCAGACTTGACCAAAACCAAACTGAATGTGAGTGTGGCTACGTGAACACGGGCTGTGTGTGCCTCTGCACTGCAGAGGCTTGAAGGCGGGTTTGCCACCAGCACACATGAGCTGGGACACAGCAACGTACAAGTAACCTTGGTGACAGAGGCAGGACTGAAACAGTGGATTCATAGCTCCCAGCTCTGTGCTCAGACCACCAGACTCCGTTCTCTGTGTGTTTATCAGCAGTGATGAAATACAAGACACTGCTGCAGGCAGCACAGGCAGCAACGCTCTCTGCTCACCCTATTTCTCATACTCTTTCCCTAAGCACTCATTTCTGGCTATGACCAGAGATTGCATAAAGGCACTCACAGGCCCCCTTGGTTTAGCCCAGTGTAGTCGTTCTAGCTTCCATAATGCCAAATGAAGCCTTCATCCAACCTAAATAAAGAACAGGATGTGGCACTGTAAGTTTCTTTGTTTACAGTGTCTTAATAAATTCTAGAACAAATGTACTCAATTTGGATGCAAAAGAACATTCTCTTACTGTCAGCTCTACAAGCTAGTCTTGAAAGCTGATAGTCACTGAATTCTTTTTGTCCTGTACATTAATGCAAGGAAAATGGTAGAAACAAAACCTGTAAATTTCTTCTGCAATACCTCTTCCCTGCCTCCACATCCTGCCTCAGCACTGTCTGCAATTCTTACCTTAGCAGGTTTATGAAACGTCTCAGCTGAATAAAATTATGTTGTAACTGATACAGGAGAAGGATTGGAATTCATTTCATCTTTATTACAGTGAAATGAAATTAGTTATATTGACAACTCAGTTATGAAGGGAGGAAAAGCTACAATATTTTTATACCCATGTTAGTAAAATAACTTCATGATATGCTGCATTGAAAAATTATTTTTGTATGCTGCTATTTCACAAAATAATGTAAATATATGCATTGCATAGGTGTTTCTAGGAGCAGAATTTGCTCACAATAAATAATCTGTGATCTTACTTTGCTTCAATAGAATTCCAATTTATCTTCATTTTATTCATTCTCCTTGTGATACCTATTTGCACATAATAAAGACTCTTGGGGTTCTAATTAGTGACTTCTGTGGAACACCATTTACCACAGTGATTTGAGAAAAAGGTCAGTGCCTCCAGGAACCTGGAAAATACTTGGATTGGAGCACAATGTCTTTCATGTTGTTTTATTTAGGTAATTCAAAGTTTTAAACAGAAAGGTAAGATATAATGATTAATATGATGCCTACTATCACTGGAGAAATATATTATCAAAGCCTGTCCTAAAAATTTCTTTCAACCACATCTGTCATTTTTCATTTGGACAATGTTGACTTATTCATCTTTTTGTTTGAAATGTGCTTTACCACACACATAACACAAACAAAAACCTCCCAGAGTAGTCAAAGAAAGGAAATACCTTTGAGATTAATCCCTTATATATTTCCATTAATCTAAATGGAGTAACAGCCATAGTATCCAGCCCATATGCTCTGCAAGGAGAGAAATGCAGTTCCATTGACAAAAGGCATGGTCTGGTTAAATCAATTTCTATAGCATCTTGTCTCGACATATTTGAGAGCACTATCCTTCTCAATTAATGTCAGCTCTGCTCTGGGAATACTCTTTGGTAGTTAACTGTTGCTGTTAGAGAGCTAACTTCAGATTGAACACAGCTGGCTTATGTATTTTGCTGTTGATAGTCTTGGTAATGGAACAACAAATGCAAGGGGAACAAACTACAAAGCAGAATGCAGATTTTCAACCCAAATAAATCAGCTTTAAGGATAAGAAAACCCAAATGTAAATTTCCTTTGACTGACTCCTGATAAAAAAAAATTACAAACTTAAGGTAGGTCTTACGGTTTCCTTTCTCCCAGATTTACATCAAAGTCAAACAGAATCCCCTCAAACAGCCCAACTCCTCACATAACACAAGAATAGAGAAGGAGCAGATAGGATGTTTAGGGAGGGTAGGAAGAAAACACATAATGTATGTGTGAGAAAGATCACAGATGAAAGAAGAAAGCCAACTGAAGAAAGGAGATAAAGGAAAGCAAGTGCAAGGCAGATTTTTAACACGTCTCAGTATTGCTGTGGCTTTCATGGGTAATTAATTACCCACTAGAGGGAGATCGACTGTAACTTGTTGCCAGGTGGATTATGGCAGAAATTCGACTTCATAAAGTGCAAAGAGGAAACACTGTGGTAAGAAAGCAAGAGAACATGCAAGTTCTTTTCCTTGGTAGAGTTTCGTTCTGTGTAAGTTACCAAGTGGACTGAGATCTCTTCTGTTTCTGAAATGGCTTTCATTATATTTCTACACAAAAAATCCCCACCTTTATTAACCTATTTTTTCTGTTGGTGAGAGCAACACGTGGAGCTTAAGGGTGGCAGGAGGAGTGTAGTGCTTGTCTAGGACTAACCAAACTGCCATAGGCCCCCAGCATGGGGTGAGCCATGCACGACTCAGTCAAGTGCCTTGAGACCCACTGACAGGACCCTTTAGTCCATCTCAAACACCTCCTTGGTTCCAGGCTAGGACTTGCATCCCACAGCTTTTATTAGCTGCCCATGGGTAATCATTTATGGTCTCTTACTCTCACCTCTATTTGTGCAAAACAGAGGAAGCTTTTAACATTCAAAGCAGGCTTAGGCATGTCCTTTCCTCAAGGGAAACCAAGAAAGGAAGTAGTAGTGGATGCTTAGAATTGGAAACAGAGCATAGGAAAAGTAGCTCCCACCCATTTGTGTCATTCCTGCTTCTGAAAATCAGTAGTTTAGGGACTTCCTAACTTCCGAAGAGGACATTGTTGCTAGACAAGCATGTGTCAGGGACTTCATGAAGCCTGGCTCCCTTGAGTGTGACTATTTTCTTGTTGAGCCTATTTATTTCTATTTTGGGGTTTTAGAACATCCTGTGGCAATGACTTTATATGAAAATATATTTCCTTCTTTTTTAAACCTTGCTCACAGATAAACTGGTTTAATTAATATGGCACTATGAGCAGCAATAATAACCATTTTTTATTCACTTTCCTCCCACCTTATTTTCCAGACCTCTTGTGTCCCTTTCCTGTTGCAGCACAGAATTCTAACCCCACTCTGGCTCCACTTATACTAGGATTTTTGAATTATATGAATGCTTTTCAGAGTCAAGCTATTAGCAGTGACAACAGTCTTAACTCTAACCTTGCCTTTCTGCATAAGAACTGTTGAATACAGAACAACATAATGCAAACTTGGAAAAGATGCATAATTATTTCCACACAGGAAGTTTGCAGTTGATAGTTTGGTGTCACAGATAGAAATGACTAGTCTAACATGCCGCCAACTAAGTCAGAGCCAAAACAATTATCTAATGCCTATGAACCCTCAGGGTCAAATATACTCTCTGCTACCACGTGCAATGCCAGAAAAGTCTGCTGACAAACACCAGCCATCAAAAACACTTCTTCCTCACAAACTCCATGTCAGAATTTCCAAAGTGGCCTGTGGTGACATCCTGATTACCTTCAAATTCCCTCAAAAATACTGCAGGGGGTTCTGGGCACTACTGGTTCAACAATTCTGGTTTAACAATTATGGAAAATATGGCATGACTTCATTTGTCAGTGCTCTGATATGATCCTTAAACCAATTTAATGTAAATGTAAAGCAGTGTATTTGCAAAAATCCAAATATAAGCAACACATTTACATTGCTTATCCAAAGCAGTATATAGAAAAGAAATAGGGTATACAGGACCTTTGCAGACCTAGCAGAGCAGCTGGCTGTGCTCTGTAAGAAAACTAGGCACAGGTGCTGGGATTGCGCCCAGGGCCCTGATTTCCAGCTGGCACACTGAAAGAGGCTTCCCGCTCAGGGAGAGTTAGATGTCTGTTCCTTGGGAGGAGAGGCCTCGCAGAGGGGAGGAAGTTGTTCCCTTGGCACAACAGGGAAGCACTGCTGGCTGAGCCAGCTTTTTGTTGGTATCTGTTGGGCATTTTTCCTTTTTCAGCTGTTGGATTAGTGATTAAAAATGATTGATATGTGTCATATTAGAATGAGTGTGGGGCTTGCCACCCTGACTGATGAGCAGGCTGGATGGCTCACTTTTACCTGTTGCACAGATTAGTCCCAATGAGCTCCTCTCACTCTATCCAGCTGATGAACTGCTTGATATTTACAGCTCCCAGCTAAGCCTTCAGTTTGCACACAAAATTCCCCCTTGAAGTTGCTTTCAGAGGAGAGCGCCTGCTTTGGGGGACTTTTCTTCCCCTGGATACTGATCAAATCCAATGGTAAAATTCTTTTATGTCAACTTTGTATTTTCTTACATACACGACTTGCAAACCACACTTTGTACGCACATGTAAACAGGATTGAAGCATATAATGTGTTACTGAGAAAATGCCTAATTGCTTGAAGGTAGCAGGATGTTTGGGGGTGAATGCCTCCCAAGTCTGTCTCTAGGGGATACTATAATAGTAATAAAGTGAAGAGAGGCCTAAGACAGGCAGGAGAGAGGTTGCTGATTACATGGGAAAGCCCAGACAAAGCGTCTTCTGTTTCTGATGCCTGAAATTCAGCCGCACAAGAAAAAGGCAGGATACTGGCAAAGCACCACTGGGATGTACTTGTGCTGATAGTTCTTTGTTGTTTTTCTATGGCTTTACATTTTAACAGGTATTTCCCCTCAAGATTCTCATATACCTACAAATCAAGTGTTGTCAACAGAGCTGCCACTTCACTTGCCTTGGAGGTTGCCATTCTTTCTGTCTCACAAAAACAAAGAATAAGATGTTAATTTTTATCTCTGTCCAAGACTTTTATGGTATTACCTGGCAAGCACCAGGATTTGATCTTACAAATACATAACTGCACTGTTCCTTTATCACCCTGTGTGAATGTCTTCTGTTAGCAAAGGGACATAGCATGCATATGCATGTGTAAGACTGGGGGCCAACAGCTTAGGTCCTGCTGAGGTCAAGGCGCAGACATCCAGACAAACACTGATTTGGAAAATTTACAGTATAGAGGATGGTTGTAGAAAGGGAAAGCACACTGACCATTCCGAAGAAACCAACTCCTTTTTAAAATCTCTTAATCTGCTTTTCATTATCTCTGTGGGGAGGCCTCTTGAGAAAAGCAGCTCTTTGACTTGAATAAAGGAGGGGCTGTGGGCTTGCATGCTGGAATGGGGAGGTCATTGTATGGCAGCACGGAAGATGGGAGTGTTAGTCAGGTCAAGGAGAACAGGATGAAAAAGTGTGAGATCTGTGGTACAGACTTGGTGTGGATTATATGAAAGGTAGAAATCTTAAAATTGAAAGGTAAATAAGAGAGAGTGAATTCAAAGGTTGGAAAAACACATTCTGGTAGGGTTATTCAGTCTGACTATAAGGGGAAAATATGAGCCAGGACTGATAAGATCATCAGCAAAACCAGCAAGAAAGAGGTAATGACAGCAGAGGCCCAAGAGGGCTAAATTCTACATAGGAATTTTAAGCATTAGGCTTCAGCAAATGAACATATCCATCTTCGATATTTTTCTCATTTGTTCTTCTAACAGAAATGCTTAGCTCTGCTCACCTCTTCTGAAGCAGAGAAAGCACAAATATGCCCGGGGGACAATAGGACTATGTTGCATTTTGCCTGCACCAAGTCACATACAGCTGTGTGCATGTGCTGGCTGTAACCTGCTCCCCTCCAAACCAATGCTTATCATAAGCACCCTCAGCCTCGCCAAATTGCTAAAGAAAGTGATGTTGCTGCCATTAAAATGGCCCTTGGAAGTAGCACATTTTTCTCCTTTTTAGACTACAAACGTAAAAATTCTCCTAAAATGGTGTGCTAACCTTCTGCTGTTTCTTTAATGGACACAAACTGAAAGGTATCTCTGTTTCGCAGGGACCTCCTGTTTTTCCAGTACTCCTATAACACCACCTGACTTCACCAGGAATTTTATGATATACAAGAAGTGCAGGAACGAGTCTACAAAATCTGGGATGGAGTGGGGGAGAGCCTTCCCAGTCGCATGCACTTCTTGTCTTGCTTCTTGATGGGTGCATAAAAGCAGAGGTGGCAGATTTAGGGCTTTTATTAACAGTAACACAAGATTTGGTGTTTTCTTAAAGGCCTAACTCTGAGAGGCAAATGATGATGTAAGATTGTTGGCTTCCTGTGTTTCTAACTGCAGACAGGAACTTGCAAACCCTACAGCCTAAAAAATCCTGGAGGCAAAGAATAACTCTAAATGCATAGTGTTAAAGCCTGTCATTTATAAAATCAAACTGATTCATTTGAGGCACAACAGGTTAAATACAGGATTGATGATTTTGCAGCAAAATCTCAAGTCTTTCTCTTATCAGTTGGAGCTAACAGGTATGTTTTTAAAACTAGAGACTCCTTTTTTATCCCCTCCTTCTGTATTTCTCAAAGCCTAAATCAATTTGCTTTTTATAGCTACATTCACCCTTTTTTGTTGTGCACACTACCTGCCCTCCCTCTGCTTGATCCTGCCTTGGCCAGAATCTTGTGGCTTTCTCCCCATGTGCTCCTCCAGTGCCCCAATCTCGCTTTGTGCGGTGGTTCTGCAGCTTCTCCTCCTGTTTGTTTCACATAAGCTCCATCTGCTGGGAAAAGGGAGAACCTCGGTGGTTTTTACTCTGAATGGGAAATACTTTTCTCTCAGTTTGGAAAGATTTTCAAAATTAACTGTTTCTGCTCCCCCAGCTGTGCTCTTGCCTGCTGGCATGGCAAGTTTAACTACTGACAACCTGATATGTTATTTTTATGTCATTTTGTGTGGCTAATTTGGGTCAAGCCTAAGCAATCTTTTAAAATACCATTTTTGACTGGAATTTGAGCAGGTAGTTAATTATCTTTGGATTGGGAATGACTGTTTGCAGCACATTATTGCCATCAAGGCACTCTCTGCGTGGCTTTTCAGGGCAGTGTTTGAAGAGACACCCAGGGCAGCCTGTTTCTGTGCTAATGCATAGTCAGTGCTGCTTGTTTTTGGCACATTTACAGACAGGACTCAACTTATGACCTGGACCTTCATACAGCAAATCTGTAACCCAGTCACCACTTGAACTTTTACCTTTGGGTGCAACACTGACAGAGCAACAGGCTTCAGTATCCCATGAATCTCTCCTAAAAATTCCCAATAATGAATGGGAGTATTTTTTTAAAAAAACTACTAATAATCTGCTGGCTTCCTCCCTGGAGTAGAAACTTAATGCAACTTGCTACACAGTAATGTCTTTTTTTTTTCCCCCCCTTTCTCTACATTTACGCTGAACACTGGTGAATAAAGATGAGGTTAATCCCATATTGTTAAACCTATTCAGGGAGACAACCTGAGGGTTGCCATGGAAACAGATTCTCCAGCCTAAAAGCGTAATTCTACTTCTAAGGACTGTCTGTGGACCTGCAGTGATAGTAGCTTGCAGAATCAAACTCTGTACACAAACATGATGTTGCAGCAGTGAAATGGCAAAGGTGCCTCCCAACTCATCAGATGCTAATTATGCTCCCATCTCCTCCCACTTACAGCCCAGAGCATCAAGCACTGCACATCCTCCCTCTCCACACCCCGAATCCCATCTCCCGGCCCTTCCTGCCTTTGCTGCCAGCTCAGTTTGTCATCAGGGTGTTCTGAGGAACTGAGGCTGTGTCTGTGTCTCTGGCAGGACTGTCACAGATTTGATACTGTCACACAGCTACTGTCAAAAGCTATGGGGCACCTCAAGTTGGGAGTGGGGGGAGCTGCTATCAATCACCAAAAACATCAACAGGATCTAGGAGTGCTTCCTGGGACATGTCTTCAGAGAAGGGGTGACAAACTTACAGTTCTGTTCCCTGTTCATATTAACATTTGCCCCCCAATTCCTAGACAGATTTCTAAACTTCCTCAATAAGAATTATGGATTCATCTGCTCCTTTGTCATGTCTCTGCAAGTAAAGCACAGCCCTAGGCATGTTCTCTGCTTTTATAGGTGTTATGCATCATACCTCTTTCAGACAAGTGAAACAGTCCTGCCTTTGTGATATCACTGGGCTCTGCTCATCTAGCAGTAAAATACATATTTCAATATTCACATAGCCTATAACAACCATCAAAATTTCCTTTTATTTGGAGGTTGTTTTGAATTGATTTAGACAACTCTTACCTTGCTTTTGCTTCTATTTAATATCCGGGGGGAAAAAATTGATACTTAACATGTAATAGTAATCTTAGTTTTGTTCAAATGTTACATTTATTTTAATAATTCTCAGATACTTATTAAAGCCATCTAGAAAGAAGGCTTTGTATTTCTTCCTTTTAGTCTCTCATCCTATTCCTGCTGGGAAACATATTTTTCAGCAAGATGGCTGACAACTTTTCCAGACAACATGGTTGCTTTAAGAACCAGGTCTAAAATGGCTGTGTAGCAGTTGACTTTTTTTTTTTTTTTTTAACAAAACCCCAAAACCTTAGTAACTATGTGGTACTGTGATTTATTCTGGGGATAAGTGCTTTCTCTGTAAGCTCAAGGGCTGTTGCTCTGGCTGGAGTAGAAGATGTTTTTCTTTAAAACAAAAATTGACTCCTGGGGGAAAAGCCCATGTGTCACCTACAGTCACTCGGCCTTTTCACGTGGGAGCAATTTCTACAACTACTTGAAAATTATGAATGCTTAGTCTTTTCTTAAGCATTACTTCACAATGCTTGGTAAATGCACACAATTAATTAGTATTTTGAAACTGTATCTATTTGGGAAATTTTCACAGAGTGTATTATCAATCCTTTTCATATACAGTAGCAAACCCTGTAACTTCCAGGTATAAACAAATCTGGAACAAAAGACTGTACAAAAACATAACGAATTCAGCTCTGAAAAGGCTCATGCATCTACATTGTCTGCCACCCTGAATACTAATGAATTTAATGAAACTATTGAAAGGCTGGTTACTTGTCTGCATAAATGTATTGAGACCTCTGTAATCATCTGTTTGCTGTCTGAAATCTCTTGTCAATAGTTTAATGACTTCAGAGCATATTATTCTTCTTGTATAGGCTTCATATAATGTTTCTACATAATTAAGCAGCTTTGTTAGAGGAACTGCCATTAGTTGCCCCATTTCATTTGGTTTTGTTATCAGCCAACCAGAAAGAAAAAAAGAATAACAAGAGAAAGATACAAACCCAATCTAGTGAGAGATGTGTAGATTGGGAAGATGTTTGTTTGGGGTTTTTTTTTCAAGACTGCCATTAATATAAAGCACTATTATCAAGTTGCACATTTTAAATTATTTTAACCATTTAAATGCACTACATATTTAAATACTTGTAAAGCAAACACAGCTGGCTAAAAATCCTGCAGTGCATTTGGAAGCCTAACATTTTAAAAGTAGCTCTAATATTAAGGATATAAATAATAATACCCATTGATTTATTAATTATCACTAGATGTAAAGAACACTGGCATTTCTATAGCCATAGTGAGTACAGTGTCCTGATTTTTTAAAATATTCAGTCAATTGCATCTTCAATTGCAAATCCATCTTCATGAATACCTTTGAATTAAAAATATAAGTAATATAAATTTCATCTAGATTTTTTCATACTTTGGAGAAACCCTGAGGATTTTCTTTAAATACATAAAAGAACTCTATAAAATTACCAATTAATTTCATGCATTCGCCTAGTCCTAAGCATAAACAGATAAACTGCAGACTCATTTGCTTTTTATTGCTACGAGATGCTGTTTTCAGTCACGTTTTGGGTCAAACCTGAGAGTTCCTGCTACCCTTTATGTGTAAGGTTAAGTAGCACCTATTTTCTTTGGGGTTGAGGTACATGTAGAGGTGACCAAATGCCTGCTGTTGTAAGTTACCTGTGAAGCAGGAGAGGTTTGATCCCACGGCTCCCTTGTCCCTCTGGTGCCCTGTCCTTGGGGCAGCCATCTTGTTGACAGGGCTGGCAGCCATCTTGTCCACAGACAGTCCCAGCAGCTTTCCCCCCATTTTTTCTGGAACAAGGAAGGCATTAACACCCAAATCTCATGTGCATAGTTTGTAAAATGTCAGTGTTCTCAGATTAAATTACGATTTTTGCAGTTTGATTCTGGTTATTCACTGCATCTGGCAAAACAGTTAAAAATAAAGTACATACTGCATAATACTGTATTAACTGACTAATAAAATATTTGATAAGAGATCCTACTGCTGGTCAGGATTCGACTAATATCTGAAGAATAACATGCTACTTGTAGTCCAACTATTAACCGGCACTAGTGCGGCACATCTGTCAATTGACTGATTTATGTGCTATTTCCTATTAAAACCATCACAGCTCCACCAGAAAGCCATTTCTTCTGTCACATCCCGAGATCCACAAGCAACACACGTGTGTGCAGCGGAACTGCTGCTGCCAACCTTCGGCCGCAGGTGTGCGGAACAGGGCCGCACACACCGCAGCATCACAGGGTCGTAGGGCTGAAGGGACCTCTGGGCATCATCCAATCCAACCTCTGCCAAAGTGGAAAGCACCGTGCCGACCTGGAGCGCTGCACTTTGCACTGGGCTTATGCGTGCCCACAGCGGCCTGGGCGGCTCCGTGAGGCACCGGCGCCCTCCCTTCACAGCGGGCACGGCCTGTGGCCTTCCCGGCGTGGCGGGGACCGCGGGCTGCGAGCGAACCACACTCGGGTGGAGAAGCCCCGACACCGGGCCAACCCCCAGTGCCCGCCGCAGGTCCCGCCGCTCCCCTCGGGCGACCGCGAGAAAGAGCCGCGGCCGCCCCTCGGTGACGCCATCCCCCGCCGCCCGGCGCCACCGCCTCCCTCACCGTGCGCTCTCGGACTACGGCTCCCGGCGTGCCCGGCGCCGCGGGGCGGTGCTGGGCGAACGCGGGGGCTGGGCGCTGCTAGGCGTGTGGGAATCGCCGCGGCCCGGGCGGCGGGACAGCAGCGGGACAGCAGCGGGCCCGGAGCCGCCCGCCCGCTCGCCGAGCGCCGCCATGGCGTCGATGCTGCTGCAGAGCTGCGGGCGGCGCGCCTGCCGCCTGCCCCGAGCGCTGCGCCGCCCGCCGCAGCCCGGTGAGGCTCCCCGCGGGCCGCCCGCCGGCTCCGGCCCGCCGGGCCTGGCCGGGAGGGCACAGGGAGGGAGAGCGGGCGGCGGCGTCTGGGGGCTCCCGGCGTGGGCGGAGAGGCTGCTGCGGGAGGAAAGGGCCGCGGCCGCGTCCCCGCCGCTCTGTCCGCCGGGGCTGGCGCTGCTCCCGGCCCGGCCCACGCTCGGCGGCTACTGCGGCCTCTTCGCATGTGCTTCCGCGGCAGCGTGGTTGGAGGGGATGATTTACCCTAAGGACAGTGAGACACGCGTGTCTCTTAAATGCTGGCTGGTTGGGGATGGGAAAAACACGTGCTTTTTGTTAAAGTGCAGGAACGCGTTACTACGTCTCGGTCCTGCCTGCCTTGCTCTCGGCGCGGCTTGGGTGTGAAATGGGGTTGTCACTAGTTATGTGCTTCTTTTCTTTAAGTACAGGAGGTTGCTTTCTTAGTCTATTAGGGAGGAAACATGAATTACCTTTTTCCGAGTGGCTTTGAAAGCTTAGGAAAATTAAAAGGAAGCGCAACGTGTGATACGGATTAATAATGAAGATAATTTGGCAGTTTAAATATCTCTGGGTGGTGAAGCTTAGCGGCATGAAACAGCTGATAACTTGTGACGTATGCGAGGCCTGTGGCTGCTCTTCACATTCTGAGCTGGAATGGCAGGGGGTTAGCGAGGAATTGCCTGTCACTGACACAGAGCCCTGGGCTGGAATGGCAGGGGGTTAGTGAGGAGCTTCCTGTCACTGACACAGAGCCCCGACTTGTCAAGGGAGTGCTGTCACTGAGAGCAGTGCAGCTGCATTCTCCCATCCAGACAGACCTGATGAGCCATAGGGATGCTTGTTCATTGCAAAGAACAGCTGTCCTCTTGGTTACCAGTAGTCACTCAAGTGTGGTATCTTCTTCTAGTTGATGGTTTTTGTTAGCAACTGTTGTAAAGTCATTTATTTAGGTTGAACATGGACAGTGCCCTGAACAAAAAACTGGGGTATCCTAACCATCCAGTTTATTTAAAATGGGGAAAGGCACATCCGTGTACCTTCAAATTAGATGGGAGCTTTGATTCTTCTTGTGGCATAGCATAAAAAGTAGTGCTAATGATTGCTGCAATTTTGGTTGTTATAAATCTTAGACAACCTAAGCTGAAGTGCTGTGATAGAATCAAATAATTAGTGTGCTGTGGTGCACTGTGGTTATGATACAACCAATGCTTTTATTTGGAGTGTTAATCTATTATTAACACATTTTTGTATGGTGTAATTTTTTTCTGTACTGTTTTGCTTTACTTAGCTCATCTTCTTTGCTTTATGTGTTAGTAGTCTAAGATTAAGTTAAAGCTAAATGCTTCTAAGAATCCTCCGCGTTATTCCTGTGAAGATCAGACTGTTAAGTACTGGAAGCTTACACTTCTCTAGGGACTTACTTCATGATAGCATTTTATTTTTAAAAATTCTAAACATAGTAACAGTACAGCTATTCTATGTTAAAAACTTTGGTTTTGATGTTTCATTAAATTTAAGTATAAAGTTTCCCATGACTGCTTTTCCACGAGGAACATGTTAACATACAGCTTTTCTGGCACTACTGCCTTTCTTTCTTACAAAGCTAATGCAGGTTTCTTAAATGAACAGTGTTGAGCATGGTTAAGCAACATTCACCTTGTTCAGACATTTTTGGATGTCTCTATTATCCCAAAAACAAGGATTATGGGCTTTGCCCCTTTCTGAAGGAAGTATATATTTTATTTCAGGGCTGGTTTGCTCTTAGGTACATGGTTATAAGAGACTCTGCAAAACCTAAAGAGCTCTTGTCAGAACTGGCAGAGTTGGAATTAACATTTTCTGTGGGCCTGTTCACACACTGAACGTGCTGTACAACAAGAAGCTTAGTCAGCATGTTTTTTTATGGTAACCTTTTGGTTACCTTTTTTTATGGTAACCTATGGGATCTTTGACCACTTCCTTAACATTTAATGAGCCTGGTTGAAAAGAAGGTAAGTGAAGTGAAAGTGTCCTGCTGCTATGGCATTTTATCTAAGAAACTCCAAGCCAGTTTTGAGCTCCAGATCACCCCTCTTAGTTCTAGGGGCACCTGCCCATAGCAGGCAATGTCGTCTCCTAGTAGGACTCTTGCCTTAGGTATATGAGGCCTTGTGGGCTTCCTGTAACTCAGGTGAGACAGAAAACTGTGCTGTGACTTATCCCTCTAGACATTGAGTACTGCTCTGCTTTGCTAAGCTGCTCCTTGAGGTCAGGGATGTCCTTCTGGGTTGGCCTCTTTGCTTAAGTAATTCAGCTACTGTTCATTCAGTAAATATTGGAGAGTATTATAGTGCCTTCAGAGATTCTTAGGGCTTGCTTTTTGAGCCAGAAGAGACAGTTTTTCCCTGGCTCTACTTGCAGTGGCAGTGAGTACCTGTTAGAGTTTGATACAACTTGAGATTGGTAACTCCTTTGATTTGATTATGCCACAGCTTTTGCTGTAATTACTTTAGAGCCCACTTAGCATGGGACATCCCTTAATTTTCTTCAGATAAGTTAACTTCTCTTCTGTACCTTCTGATTGTCCCACCCGATTTTGGCAGCATCTCTTTTCCCCTAACAATAAGGGTATTTTGTTGGGGAAGGCTTTTGGTCATCAGCATTGGGTGCTTTTCCCAGTTACAGGTGTCTACTTTAGGTTCTGTCATAGGCCGTATCTTGGCTTTGATGATGGGAAAGGGTACCAGAGACCTCTCAAATGACCTTTCCATCCTGCTGTCTCTTAGGATTGACCAGAAATGGTAGGTTCCAGATGGGAGAAACAGTATGCCTAGTTTATCCAGCCTTCCAATTTTATTTTGGTTATAGTGAATTCTGAAAAGATTGGCCAGAAAGAGTCAAGACATTTGGAGTCTTGCTTGTGTGATATTTTTATGATCTGTCCAGAAGTCTTTTTGCTCTTGGTAGTAACAACCTATTGAGTTATTGCAGCAAGGTGTTGATACAAGATTTATTTTTTTAAAGTTTCTTTAGGAAGATGAATTCCTTTCTAGTGGGCTCAGGGATGACTTTCAGTGATTGTAGATTGTGTACAGCCACTAGGTAGCATTTTATTTGTTGATGCTTCTTCCATGGTTGGAAGAATTTCAATCATGGCCCTTTATTGAAGCATGCGACGTAGATGATTTATGATTTGATGATCTTCTCAGTTTATTTCCAGAATGGATGCTGTTTGTCTCTGTACCTGGATGGAGGCTGCCTGTATATACGTGTCAGCCCTTCTTTTGGACTTTATTAGCTCTTATTAGGACCGATTCTGAGGTAGTGTTTCAAATGTAATTTATTTTGAGAGACACAGTGTTTTCTGGAAAGCTGACTATTCGTATGCTCTGGGTCAGGCTCTCACCCCTCTATTCAAGACAATTTCTATCCTTTGCAGAGAGATCATGGGGTAGAGCTATTTTTACCAGTTGCTAATCAAAATGGACAGCAATGTATTGAAATGGTGATGTGGTTCCACCTGTCTAGTGAAGTATCTTTAGATTCCTGCTCATGTTTTATTTGTTTTGCATAAAACATCATCTGATACTGTGTTGTCATTGAGCTGTTAAAAAATTACATTTGCTTTCAGTTCTTCTGCAATATAGTTTCTTCCCTGAGGGACCTGGAGGCTTGTCTTCAGACAGTTGAACAAGAGCAAACAAGCCTCACACATGCACAGAGTTTGGCTCTGTGTGTTAAGCAACATCTTTTTTGTGCTTTCAGTAGTAGCCATTTCTATGTAAAGATCAATCTTCTAACTCATGTATTTGTGTGCAGTTCACTACACAGGTAAATGTCCTCCTGCATTTCAGAATTGGTGCTAATTATTGGTATTTTTCTAGGTAACTTGGGAGATCGGGCATGTCTTAGCTGTACATCCCTAAGGCTGACAAACAAAATGTGAGTAAATATGAACATTTTTCTGAACTATCAGTTAGTATACTGTCATAGAATGTAGGTTTAAATCTAGACAAAGTGCTAAAATACTAGCTTCAGCTTGTGTTATTCACAGATTAAAGGAAGTCTGAGTATAACTCGCTTCACCTGGTTGGTTGTGTGGGAGAAAGAAAGTGAAATCTTCCCTTTTTTGCCCACTTCCTTTCTGTTTCACTTCTGAAATGAAAACCGTAGAATATTAATCTCTATCTTGGGTGATTCCAGGTGTGCCCTGGAATCATAACAGGATCTGATAAGCTTCTTGCATACTTTCTCCATGGAGTTCCATAGAGTAAGTATTCAGTCACAGCTAGTTGAAAATCACAGTTGACAGATAAGAATGTAGAGCATCTGAGTGATATTTCTGTTAAACCAAAGAAAGGAGTGTATTGTATGTTGCAGCCTTGGGTGATGGTGTCCTCTTCTGAAAACACATCCAGCTGTTGTGTGCCCTTATGGAACTGAAGGGGTTGAATGTTGGCAGAATCCATTCTCTGTTCCTGGCTTGGCTCACAAGGCATGCTTGTAGATAAGAATTTCCTAATGCCTTTCCCTGGAATGTTAAAATACATGTTCTGTAGTTTATTTATGATCTGGCTGCTCAGGATACAGGGACTATTCTTCGATTTCCTGAGTTTTCATTTTAGCGTAAGGACGTGTCTCTAGACACAACCTTCTAATACAAAACAAACCAGTTCGTTTTTCGACATGTTAGTCCTATATCACTTGCTATAGAATTAATTATGATTAATTTTTAAAAATAAATAAAACATTTAAAAATACCTATTTTTAGTGTGTTAGTATATAAGAGCTCTGTCTTGGGAAGTTGGAAAATTATGGTTTTAAGCCTGTTAGGCTGGAGCACCTCTCCTATGAAGATAGACTGAGAAAGTTGGGGTTGTTCAGCGTGGAGAAGAGAAGGCTCTGGAGAAGCCTTACAGCACCTCCCAGTACCTGAAGGGGCTACAAGGGAGCTGGAGAGGGACTTTTGTCAATGGAATGGAGTGACAGGGTGAGGGGGAATGGCTTTAAAATGAAAGAAAGTAGGTTTAGATTAGATATTAAAAAGAAATTCTTTGCTCTGTGATGATGAGGCACTGGAACAGGTTGCCCAGAGAAGCTGTGGATGCTCCATCCCTGGAAGTGTTCAAGGCCAGGTTGGATGGAGCTCTGAGCAACCAGGTCTAGTGGAAAGCGTCCCTGCCTGTGGCAGAGGGGTTGGCAGTGGATGGTTTTTAAGATCCCTTCCTACCCAAGCCATTCTGTGATTCTGTGGTGAAATCAGCAGCAGAATATTGAGACAGAAAATCTTCTTATTCTGTTGAGAAGGTTTGGGGTGGAGTTTTGTTTGTTTGGTTTGGTTTGGGGTTTTTGTGTTTGTTTTTTTCTAACCAAAGCTGCTATTAATGTAATGTTGCTGCTTAAAATAAAATAAAGTAATGCCTGCACCCCACATGACCCAGATCTGAATGCAGGGGACTCTAGTGATAAGTACTGAGGACAGATGGGATAGAAATTGTGTCTGACATCACTCAGACACACATTGTGTATCTGAAAGTGTGTTCAGAGAGGCACATTTCTTGCAAAATTTTTATTCCCTGCAGACTCAGAACCAGTTCTGCTGTCAAAGCTCTCTTCCTCTTGGCATGCAGAAGAGTGTCAATGTATGTAGGTGGAACTTGGTTTGTAGGCCTGGAGCTCTGCTTTTGGGAAATGCCTTAGAGTCAGGGTGGATTGATTTATGCAAGTGTTTTAATCTGGTTTTGAATATATACTTCATTTTCTTAAAGTAATTAAGCTGTAATTCTTATTAGTTAATATCTGCGCAAGTGTGTAGCTTTCTAGCTAACCAAGAGACTGTTTTGTGTAACTGCATATGTTCCAGCAGTTGTCTGACTGCTGAGAGATCAGATGCTAAAACTTCAGTTTAAACTAGAAAATCATGTGTTTTTAAAAAGTAATAATTTAGTCTTTTTTTTTTTTTTTGTACAAAACTCTATGTAAATAACATTGAGTAGACAAAACCATTACTCATTTGAGCATGTAATAATTAAGTTTAGAAAGTGTTTCTGGCTGAAAATTGAGTGAGGTTAACACTTTTAAGTGTATGATAAACCTTTTTTTCCTTAAAATGTTACTCAAGCCTGTAGAGCCACTTGCACCTATTTTTTTTGTTCATTGACTGAAGACAAAAACAAATTCTGATTCTGTTTCGATAGTACAAAGGCTCCATGAAGAAAACACCCCAGTCATTTCTGTCCTGTTGATGTCTTAATGCTGGTATCTCAGTTTGAGGGACACTAATGGAACTCATTTATATAAAATATTTTATCTACTGTTTTATTTTTGTCCTGTCTTTTAATAAAAGCATGTACAATCCTACTTGCATATTACGAGTGGTTCTTTTGTGTGTATAAGGAGTGTTAGGGGTGTTTGAGCAGTGCTTCCCTGCTAACTACAGTCTACATTTAATTAAAGAAAAGAACAAAGTTCTCAACAAGGTAGAAGAGTGTTGGTTCTCTCTGCCCCAAATCAGTACCGTGATGGAAGTTTTTGCAAAAGTTTCTGTTGAATAAGGAAAACTGGATGCATGGTGATGGTAAGAGAGGAACTCTAAATTGGATTCCTCTGATACTAATTCTCTCACTTAGCACCTCTCCCAAGTATACAACTTCTATTTTTTTTGTCTCAAGTGTTTTGCACAAAGAGGTGAAGTAATAGAAGGGACTTTATGTTACTTATGAATTTGCATGTTAGTTTTCAAATGTAGCTTTCTAAATGGAAAGCACATGTGGTAGCTGTTCTTTATTTAATTGGAGTAAAATAAACTACCTTTTCAAAGTTGTACAATGGAAAATTCCCTGCAGGTTAATTTTTTTTTTTTTTGGTCATGAAGTAAAGCCAAGTGTTCTTTTCAGGTATAGACACTGGTTTTAAGAGTCAAAAAAAATTTTTTTCCCTTAAATATGCAGTAGATAGTTTTCAAATTACATGTTTTATAAATACATAAATATATATATCCTTGCAAATGTATATATAAAAATAGCTGATGATCTGTTGCTAATTCTTGAATGCTTTTTTCTTTTTAAGGACTGTACACTTTAAATATTGCACTAGTGTCCCTCCTGTTTACGCCTACTCCAAAAAAGGTCACTATTGTTGTTGGACTAAAGGATCTGAACAAATACACTTTTCTCTTGCGAGCTCTTCTGGCTCATGGACGCCACTAGCAACCGTGGGTGTTTTAGGTCCCCAGTATCTTCCAGTTAGGTGGTGGCATTCTTCACGTCCCCTTCAAGATGACTCCATAGTTGAAAAGTCACTGAAGTCCTTAAAGGACAAAAACAAGAAGCTGGAAGAAGGAGGTCCTGTATATAGTCCAACAGAAGTGGAAGTTGTGAAAAAATCTCTTGGGCAGAGGATTGTGGATGAACTGAAGCACTATTACCATGGGTTTCGATTGCTGTGGATTGACACAAAAATAGCTGCGAGGATGCTCTGGAGAATCCTGCACGGAAACACTTTGTCTCGTCGGGAACGGAGACAGGTACTGAGTCAAGACCAATTTCCTTTGGGTGTCCTCAATGGTTGCTCTGTTTTGTTAGAACTGAATTAGTTCTTTCTGTTGTCTTTTGTTCCTAGAATTAAAATTGCTAGGTGTGTTTCCTTCCTCCTCGCTATGTGGAGTATTTTTGGGTATTACCCCAAAACTTTTTACTTGTGTTGCCCATTATTGAAGATAAATTTGTTATTTTCTAGTTGGACCAGCAGAGGATTCTTCTCTTTTGTCACATGGGCAGCAATTGTGGTTTGTTCTCAAGTTCCCAGCCATGTACCATACATATGATCGCTTTCTCTGTTTTTTCACTCCAGCTGGAAAAATAGAGGGAAAACACTGCTAGTAAAGGTTGTATCTGTGCCAGTTCTGTTCCTGTTTGCTGCTTCATGGGGTTCTTTTGAATGGGATAAAAGCTGCAGGCTGAAATGCATGATTGATAATATACTATTTCAGTTATAAATATATCTGAAATAATTTTAGCCCAGATACATTTCCTTTATTTATGACGTGTTGCTTACATTTATGAAACGATAAAAACGCAACTGATAATTTTAAAGAAAAGGGAGATGAAATCTGGGGTGCAAAATGTGAATGCTTTCAACTTTGGATAATATATATGTATTTCAATAGTAATTTCAGGTTTTGGGTGAAATGAGCATATTTAATTAGAATGAAAAGTTATATGGATATTTAAAAACATTAAATGTGAGCTCGTATATGAAAGGACTGCAAAATATTAAGCTGGTGTAGTTAATTTCTTGGTTTTGGTAAAAAATGCATTGATATTCAACTTCAGTTCATTAGCAAAATATTAAACATGCTGATTTGACCGTTCTCATTTTACTGCTTTTAAGGACAAGATGTTTAAGCAGTTTATACAGATTAAAAATTCAAGTCTGTCTTCCTGCCTTTATAAAAAAAGCATTTCAGCCGTTACTGGAAAGATGTTCTGGAAGAAATGCTGGAGAGCAGGTGTGTGTGCTCTGGGGCAGGAGTGCACAGTGCTGCTTGTGGCACAGTGTGGCGCTCTGCAGTTTGTACCCTGCACACACAATGTGCTGGGTTCACATCTCTGCCCTCAAAACTTCTAGTAAATGATCAAAAATACAAGTATCTGCTCGTTGTTTTAATCATTTCCTGATAAAATTAGGTCACATTTGAACAATTTGTTGTATAAGTAAAGCACATCACATCTTAAATGCAGTATGAAAAAGTTCTTCCTAAATTCACAAGGTTAGACAAGTAGCAAAAATTGTTACATGCACGTGTAGCAGTTTCTGTCTGTGAGTAGGTGTGGTCTCCTCCATCACTGCTTGATGGTCTCAGCATCTTTATGCTCGTTAAGTTTTGCCATCTTCCTTGTGCTGGTACAGGAGTCTGCTTGGCAGCTCACCCAGCTGAGACGTTGCTCAGCAATAAATATAACAGTCTGTGCTGACGTGAGAGGGGATTATGTAGTACCAGAAAGAGTAACTGAGGACAGGGGAAGGTGAGGACTGCAGGACTTCTTGAAGTAGCAGTTCTAGCTTGTGCTGACTTACTGAGAGCTTTGGGGAACTTGGAAAGCCAAGCAAGACAAATTAATTCATGGTTTAAAACAGAATCGGAAATTCTCCAGGGAGAAGATTGGAACCATTGATTTTCCTGCCTCTTTCATATTTACTGAGCCATACTTCTGAGAAATTATATAAACAGCAGTAATATTCCATCAATAGATGGATTTATTCATTTGATTACCTTTTGATTTTGTCATCTAGTGATGATAGGGCTGTCTTTCTCATGTTTAAGTAGTGATCTGGCATTTGGCCTTCCCGGATTTGGTTTTTTTTTGTGCAAATGTTCACTTTTTGTATTAATTCTCTTTTTAAATGAAATGGACATTTATTTGTTTGCAGATATAAATTAGTGTTTACATTGCTGTATCCTGTCTCTTATCTAATGATGTACTGTGTGTTTATATGCATGCAAATGCAGTGTAGGAGATGTAGAGAAAATAGTTTTAATAACTACAGTAATGTTAGTTTCTCAGTCTAGGTTTTGTGTTTTCTGCATTTGGAGGAAGAGGACATCCTGTCTCTGGAATGAGGGCATGGTAGGCTCAGAACCTGGGGTCAGTGAAAAGCAAAAGCCTGCAGCTGAGCAAACCCTCTACATGTTGGGTTTTTCTAAACCTTATTTCAAGTTTGTTTCAACACAGTTCATTTTTTATCAGTTCAACCTTAAATTGTAGTATATTGACTGATTTAAAGAAGTTTTAACATTTTGGTGCCGGATTACCTCCTGAACTTTTAAAAAATGTAAAATAAAAATTGAAGTATATACTGCTTTGAAAGTATTAAGCTGCACATGAGCTGACAGTCCTAGACAAATCTTATCTTCATGCAGACTGACAAATGAGTTATTTCTGCCTGCCCTTTCCTTCCTCATTGGAGGCAATAATGGAAAGATATCCAAGTAATCTAACCACATGAACAAGCAATTCCAGCATGGCTAATGCAAAGAGACCTATTGTTTATGTAAACTAAGTCAATTCCAAAATTCTGCTTTGTACAATTGCTGGCAGGGTTTGATTCAGCGAGGTCACATATCTACACTTAGGAGAGAAGGCAGGAAGAAGTAAAACATGGTACTGTTAAAACCTAACTGCTCTAGTGCTGACTCCTGCAGCAGGATGGTTCAGAACGTGGCAGTGAGCTGGCAAACACAATGGAGTTTGTGGCAAGTCCACCAGCTTTACAAACTGTTCCCTGCAGAGGAGGGAAGAGTGGAATACACGAGCTGTAGCAGCAGATAGAGAGTAGTCACAAGGTTCTCGTGCTGTGCTGCCAAATAATGTGTGTGTAATCGTACACCATTGTATTAGGTTCCTGCGTAAAGCTGTTTTCCTTGAGTCAGCCGAGGGTGCAGTTCCATGATTTGTGAAAGCTGATCCAGGACAGTGCTGCTGTGAAAAGCTTGGTGCTTAAATCAAGTTTTCCTGCCCCACCCCCGCTTGGTTTATTCTGTTCCTTTTCCCCTTGTATGTGTATGTATTTATGGGTCAGTTTTAGCTGGATCAGCGGTGTGAATGTCAGTAAACCTTCACGGCTTTTTATACCTCGTCTCAGGTTAGCATTAGGTTGGCTTATCCAGTGGTAAAACTGCTTCCTTGGAGATGGATTTTGTAGAAATACTTGCACCCACTGCCTGAGAATAGACACTGGGTAAAAATAGGAACTCTGTACTCTATAGAAATTTTGAGATGGGTTTTTTTAGGGAAAAAGTACTTTTCTTCTGAGTTTTAAAATTTTCTTCCAAACTTTGTTACTTTTTTTTTTTTTTAATTCCATGGTAGTCGTTTGCCTTCTATTGTTGGAATGAATGGAAAAATCCTTGAGCCTGTAAACAAAGGACTAAAGCATGCCTTCTGGGAAACTGAATTTTTTTATATACAAAGAAAAATGCCAAACTTTGAATCTGTAGAGCGTGTGCATTCCACATACAGCAGTGCTTAAGATTTTGGCTGGTTTTATGCTAAGGAAATTCTGAATGAAGTTTCACAGGTTTTGTATTTTAGCAAACCAGTCCTGAGGACATGGGATCTGTGCTGGCTGTTGCTGCTGTTCCCCTTGATTACCATGAAGCCTGAGGAGGGGCTGGAGTGGGGAGCACAGGTTTACTTTTGCAATATCATTTATGTTGCCAGTTTTTGCCACTCAAATCCTGCTGTGGAATGACAGTGCTGTGGCAGTAGAGTACTGGAGCATACGTCTGATTTAGGAACTGATGGGATTCCCAACAACCAGTTTTTTCCTTTGTAAAATGAGGTAGAGTCAAAGAAGATCTGCACTCCTCAACATAAACAGAGTTATTAAGCTTTCAACAATTACTGAAAGATTTGATAATAGACTGTACAGCCTAATATATATATTTGTGAGTGTACAGAAATCACAAGGATAGTATTTATTTCGTGCAGCTCAAGATTCCGTAACTAACGCCGCCTGCTTCAGAGGATTACTGCTCTGGAAAAGCAGTGGTTTTAAAAAAAAAAAAAAAAAATCTACCAAGCTGGGCTCATTACCCTGGATTTAAATGTACATTACAATTGTTATAAGGCAGAGGGGGAGGGATCTTTCATTTTATTCTTGGTTACTTAGTCCATAGTAGCTCATGCATGTAAGAAGTGGTGGAGCACAAATAAAGATGCATAAAAGAAGTTAAGCAGCTTTAATGACAACAAATGACCACCTCCTGTTTTCAGGTGCTTTTAAGAGGTTTAAATGAGATACTTGTCCTATAATCCTATTGAGACACAGTGAGGCTTTTGAAATACTTTCTATAGTGTTGAAAACTGGTGAAACTCCAGCACTGTGTAGTATATAGCAACTTGAAAAAAACCCACTAGAAACTGACTTTATCACATCCTTTTACTGTGTTATTTTAAAATTTCTTCATAGCAAATATGTATATATGAACCCAAGTGATAATTGGATGATCAAAACAAGTATTTTTAAAATAAGTATTTAAACTTTAGCTTATCAATATATTTTTTTTTCCCCTTCCAGTTTCTTCGAATATGTGCTGATCTTTTTCGTCTGGTCCCTTTCTTGGTTTTTCTTGTTGTCCCATTTATGGAGTTTTTGCTTCCAGTAGCTCTTAAGTTGTTCCCTAATATGCTTCCCTCTACATTTGAGACGAAGTCTAAAAAGGTAAGCAGGTCTGAATTTATAATCCAGTGATATTTTTTAAAAAAGTTAGAAATTTTCTTGGTGAAGTAATTAGAAGAAGTCTAAGATATTTTTTTTCAGTGTTAGGGTGATGCTTTAATCTTCCTTATCTTATTTTGAAGATCTTGCTTTTTAATATATTATAATGAACCAGTGCCATAGTGGTTTTTATATGTGCAGGTACCAAGCTGTCAGGGCTGATAGTCTTTTGTGCTGTCCTCATCTCCATTTTCTGGCTCCTACAAAGGAGAAATGAAAGCTATGAGATGTTATTTTTCTGGTTGTATTAAAACAGACATTGTAACATTTGTAGTCTTAAACCTTGATATAAAATTTAGTATTTAAAATAGCTTCTTACACTTTTTTTTGTTTAAACTTTATTTCTTTTAGTTAGCTTTTCTCAGAATTGTTAAAAACCCACCAAAAAACCCCACAAGTTTTCACTTTCAGAACACACAGTGAGCTCTTCAGCTCTTCAGCTTTTTCAGTGTGATTTGGAGATCTTTGGGAAGAGTGAATGCCCCCTTGGAATGTGTGTATTATAGCAGCAGTCCAGAATTACTCCACATAACTTGTCTGGGGGCAGAAGTGATACTTAGTCCATGTATTTCTGGAAGGAACTTTTAAAACAAAATATTTTTCTAACAGGAGGAAAGATTGAAGAAAGAATTGCGAGTAAAACTTGAATTGGCTAAATTCCTTCAAGACACCATTGAGGAGATGGCCTTAAAAAATAAAGCAGCCAAGGGAAATGTTACAAAAGATTTTTCAACATTCTTTCAAAAGGTAAAAACCTTGGAAAATGTATTTTCTCTTCCTACAAAAAAATAACTTTGTGACTTTTTTGGTCTATGGTAATTATCAGATAACTTTATTTTGTTGGACTTGAAGAAACAGAATGTAGTAGCTTTTTTAGGATAAATTTCTTTTAAGTAAGTAATACTTCAGTGTGATGAAGTTTTCCTCTTGCTAACTTTGGTGTTCTAGCTGGTGCTTGTACTGTCTAATTCTAGAAGCAGTGTATTTCTGCTCATTTGCTTCTTGTTCTCTTATATGTTAATAAGTTAACTCTAACATGAAACATTGTATGCTCAGTGGTTACTCAGGTAGGTTTTGACCTCTTTTTTTTTTATTATTGGATATGAAAACTGGGAGAAGACTTCTTCTCTAATTAACTGACTGAAAGTTAATGGGGGGGGAAGTAAAATTTTTTTGTCAAGTTTAATTCTGCTTATAAAACAGTTTTTAAGTGCACAGTTGCTATACTGACTAGAACGTGGTATAATCTGAGGTTTAGCTAGAATGTGGTTGCTGTGCTTGGTGCAAAATTCTTCTATTTAAGATCAGTTGCTGACAGACTCTTAAGTGTCAGGCATCTGCCTCCTACATTGATGGCCTTTAGGTTTCACAGCATTTCCTTTCACCAAACTCTAGGTGAGAGTAAGGTACTTCCTGGAGAGATGAAAAATACCCTCTTAAGTCTTCTCAGGACAGTAATTATCTCTGATTTCTCTTAATTGTGGGGCTGCTGATTAAGAGGTGGAGCCAACAACATCCCCAGGTGCTTTGTTGAAAGAAAGGCAGTAGAGAGAGTCCTTTGGAGAGAGTGTGTATTTGCACAGAAAAAGGCACATAAGCCCAGGGGTTTCAGACATGAACTTTACAAGCCCTGTCAAATAGCTTAAGATTTTCCTCCATGTCAGAGCTAAGAGTAAAGTTTTAAAGTGTGGGGTAGTAAGATGATGCTGATAGTGCCACGTAGATCACCTCAGATAATCATAGCGGCAAATTTTGCCAGTCAGTAACTGCTTGCAAAGTCCATGTACTTTGAAGCCTCTATGCAGTCATCTGTTTCTGTTCTTTGAAATCCGCAGAACATTGTAAGCTGTTAGTTATAGCACTTAGTGGCTGAAGCACTGGGCCTGCAGGCTCTGGGAACTTGTCACTGCCATGCTTCATGTTTGGAACATTTCATTTTCTTCTGAAAGAACTGCTACTGAGAACTTACATTTGGCCGTTAATTTCCATGGAAATAAATGATGTTTCACTCCGCATTTGCTGGAGGAAGTCCCAAGTTCCTCTGATGACTAAAAAAGAAGTTTCAAGCCCTGCATTTCTTATGTGTGGGTGTGCTTCTTACAGCTTTATATTTCTCATTTGTGCCACAGAGACAAACTTCATTGATCTCATTTCACTGTACGGGATAATAAATGTCTGAGCAAGAAGAAGCTTAAATGTTTCCCACCTTTTTGCTATTCTTTTGCAGCTGCTTCTGTGGTGAAATATTTGATGCTGCAAGAACCATTGATTACAGGCTTAACATGTCTGCTGCATGATTCCAGAACTTCTCTCTGTTGCTTTGTAGCTGGTGATGTACTAGAAAGCTTCAGTTTGTACTTTTAAGAGACACGTGCTTGGCTATGTCAAAATTCATCTTTAAACAAGGGAGAAAATACTTCCTGTATTTTTGAAGTGCCATTTTTGGCTCCTATGGTGAAGGCACTGGCAAAGTGGAACAACAAGGCCTTTTGACCTTTCTTTCTCCAAGTTGGTTTCTCTGCTACACAAGTATCCTGGAGGTTAATGGACTCAAGGCCATCTTGTCTCCCGATTTTTACCTTTTCCTGTACTCAGTAGCTGCTCACTAAAATATTTGAGTTCGCAGGTAAAACAGGTAGGCATGATAAATCAGGCAGTATAGGTAATGTTAGGTTTTCAACCTGTACTTGATGTCACGTAGTTTTATGTTTTATTTACAGGGTTTAAAAAAACCCAGAGGTATTGGGAAAAGGTTTTTTTGGATATCTGTGTACTTCCTGTTTAGACTGAATGTGTCAAGTGACTGGGAGTACTTAATTGTGAGTTCTGTAGATTTTTGATGGAGTGATGTCTCTAATGAGCTTTTGGTGGCATACTTAAAATAGAAAAATCAACATCTGTATAGGTGATAATGCTTTACTGTGACCTGATGAGACTAGGGAATTTTTCTCCTACTTCTTTGAACTGTTATTTCAGCTTCCAGTAGTTGGATTTAATGACTGGGAAGTCATTGGCAACACATCACTGAAAACCTTAACTTTGCAATTGTACAAACAGTTACATAGAACCTTCATCAGGATGCAGCGTCCTTTCCCAAACAGTGGTTTATACTTTGGAATAACTTCAAGTACAAAAACATTTTCACTGGGGTGTTGCAGAACATCTAGGAATTGAAAGGAAAACAGTATTGTAACAAATGTGATGGTGGAGAGAAGTGGGTAGGTAAGTGTCCTAAACTGTGTTTCAAAGGGACACCAGTGTTGCAAAATTTTTGCCATTGGATGTACTTACTTTTGTTCCCATCTTTATCTTATGTGCTTCTGTGTTCTGTAAGTATGGTACCAGAACAAATACTTGCCAGTGTGACTCCTGTAGCAGCTATTTATTAACTCAAATGTATATATTTTATTTTTGAGTATGTCACGGCGGTGCAGCTCAGATAGACCTGCTCCTTTGTGTACAGATACATCTAATTTTTGTTTTGTTAGTTTTTTCTTAAGTACATTGTGCAGTGTTGTTGGAAACTGTCGACACCATCTTTTGCCTAAGTAAGTTGTTTGTTTTTTAAAAACTTCTTTTATTGCTTCCTTGTGTGCTATTTCTTATCCCAAAAGTGCTGCAAAGTGCTTTACAAGCAAGGAGACTGCTTTTATTCAAAACAATGCCAAACCATAACATTTGCTTTGAAAAGCTTTGTGTGTGTTTGTTTTTTTCTCACAGATCAGGGAAACTGGTGAAAGACCCAGTAATGAGGAGATCTTAAGGTTCTCTAAACTGTTTGAAGATGAGTTGACACTGGACAATCTGACCAGGCCTCAGCTGGTGGCACTTTGTAAATTGTTGGAACTTCAGTCAATTGGGACAAATAACTTCCTCCGCTTCCAGCTGACCATGAGGTTGAGGAGCATAAAAGCAGATGACAAGGTGAGTCATTCTGAATAGACACTGGGTAATAATTTTGACACATAGCAGTAGTGAGTGTGTGTGAATATACGTATGGGGTTTTTTTGGGGCATTTTCCTTTTTTTGTCTTAATTGTCTTGTTCTTGAGCTAACTTTGAACAAAAAGGCTTGAACAGCTTGAAATCGGAAACGTCCTTATTTATTAAGAAAAAAACGGACCTTTTTTTAATCAACCATTACTTGCAATGAAAATAATTATATCACAAAGAAAAACGTTTCTATGAAGCTCTAATTTGTAAGGGAGCTGATAGAAATACCATCTTAAAGAGAAGTATCAGCCGTGACTGGCCGTGCTGGAGCTGTGTGAGCAGCAGGGGCTGTTCTGTGTTACCGTAGCAGCCTCTAGTGGCCGTTCCAACACGTGGGCTTCTGGCTGGGCAGTGCCGGTGATGCCGCTGTTTTGAGCTCGTACACGGTCAAATTTCCTTCCCATTGTGCAGATGATCGCTGAAGAGGGAGTTGATACCCTGACTGTTAAAGAACTGCAGGCAGCTTGTCGTGCCCGAGGGATGAGAGCTCTTGGTGTGACAGAGGAGCGTCTCAAGGAACAGCTTAAACAGGTATGGTTTTGCAAGACTGAGTACACAGACCTAATTCCAGTTGTTAGCTCTGTTGCTCTGATTTTTGTCTTGGTTCTGAGAAGTCGTTTTGATTCTGTTCTCATTAAAAAAGATGGTTAAAACAGCCTTTCTTCTTAATAAGCTTTTATCACATGTACTTTGTAAGTATGTAGTAGCTGTGGGTTGCTGCCTTTTGACTGGACCATGATGTTTTTATGATGCAAATAGATACTTAGACTTAAACATACCCAAAATATATTTGCAATTCTGAAAGTTTGTCTTGTTAATTATTGTATTGCTATGTAAAGAAGTTTTCACCGAGTAGATCAGTTTTTTTTCTCTTGGTGTTGCCTGGTTTAGGGGGAGGTCTGTTGGAACACATCCAGAGGAGGCCAATAATTTGATCACAGGGCTGGAGCACCTCTGTTACGAAAATGGGCTGAGAGAGTTGGGGTTTCAGCCTGGAGAAGAGAAAGCTCCAGGGACACCTTATAGCAACTTCAGTACCTAGAGGGGGCTTACAGGAAAGCTGGAGAGGGACTTTTCACAAGGACATGTAGTGATAGGACAAGGGGGAATGGTCTAAAGCTGAAGGAGGGCAGGTTTAGATGAGATATTAGGAAGAAATTAATTTCTGTGAGGGTGGTGAGACATGGGCACAGGTTGCCCGGAGATGTGGACTGCCCATCCTTGGAAGTGTTGAAGGCCAGCTTGAATGGAGCTCTGAGTTTAGTGGGAGGTGTCCCTGCCCATGACAGGGAGCTGGAACTAGATGGATGATCTTTAACCTAACCCAAACCATTCTGTGATTTTAAGATGCATGTGAAACAAACCACTTGTTCAAATTTTCATTCAATACTTCTTGAAATGCTTCTTCAAACAAAATACGCCTTCCTATATTTCATTGCAGTAGCTGTAATTCTTAGCTGGTTATTGCCTGTAGTTCCTGTGCTGGGATATTGAGTGATAAGTAGTGGTTAAAAACAAAAATGTATTTGCTTTTTTGTGTGTGCTTGATTTTGTCTGTAAAAAAGAAAAAAACATCCTGAAGTTGAAGATTTGTTTTTTGTATTGCACTTACAGTGGTTGGATCTGCACCTGAACCAGGAAATTCCTACTTCATTGCTTATTTTATCCAGAGCCATGTATCTTCCAGATACCCTTTCTCCAGCTGACCAGCTCAAAACAACCCTTCAGACACTACCAGACAGTGCTGTAAGTATTGGTGGACATAGTGTATAACTAACTTTCAGTGTCATGACTGAAAATCTGTCCAGAGAAGTAGATGTTCTTCTCAGTCGTTGCTTTGCCTTGAAAAACTAAATCATAGATAGGTTTATTTGAGTGACCTTCAAACGCAGAAGTTGGGTTGTATGTGGAGAGGTATGAGGATAAAGTAAATACATGGCAATATTGGATTACATGACAGCAGACAGTAATAGCATCAGAACATTTAGAATACACCTTTCACTTGCAAAAAACCAGTAAATGCTTCAGGCTATATAAAGACATTAATACTTGAAAATACATGACGTTATGTAGAGAGAGAAATTGTCAGAGTGGATTGTTGGTAGTCTTGAGAGAAGGAGAATGAAGAATGTGTATGATTTCAGGGTGAACAGTTCACATTTCCACTCTCAAGAAAGAGAGTCATCTTTCTCTGAGAAATGTTAAAATAAGGTAACATTTGGGGGCTTTGACTTTATTCATTAGCATATCTGTATGATCTATCTCAGTCAGGATATCTAAACTTACATTATGCAGACATACCTATATGTATATATACACGCTTTTATTAGACTGCTTTTGTTATTTTTAGGCTAAAGAGGCTCAAGTGAAAGTGGCAGAAGTTGAAGGTGAAAAAATAGATAACAAAGTGCGGCTGGAAGCAACACTTCAGGAAGAGGAAGCCATCAGAAAAGAAAATGAAGAAAAAAAATTGTCTGAAGCGGCAGAGAAAGCCAAAGAAACTCTTGAAGTTGCAGCCATGGTAGGTTCTGCTCACAACCATTGAGAAGTAAATGTCAATAATGATGTGAAAATTAGCATGTTTCAAGTTACTGCCTCTGCTCTGGGTATTGCCTGCAAGAAACTGGACTTTAAATCCACCTACGAAAGATGTGAGAGAATATTAAAACTGACTGCAACACAAGAGTTTACTCTGAAATGTTGGCTCCGTCTTACTTATCTTTGATTTCCTTCTTAATTAGAGCAGTAAGCAAAGACTTCTTTTTCTTTAGTAAAGGTACTGGTTTTGTTGGAGTTTTTTTAAAATTTTCTACACCCCATACTTTAAATGTTCTTATCTTTGGGTCTTTCTATTTGTCATTAACCTGATAATGCTGTTGTATAATATTTGATTGTAAAGCTGCTGTCCTGCTTATTAGTGAATTAAGCCTCAGGAGCTCACAGAAGTAGTTCATTAAATACAAGTGAATATGTTAATGTGAAACCACTCAATAAGTTGCAGTTTTTTAACCTGTTCTCATAAAAATGTGTGTGTATACTTCGGCAACTATTTCTATTTTGACAAGTCATTCTTTACTGATGCTAAAACAGATAATGTTTTGGGTTTTTTTAAATGAAACCTAATGAGGTGTTTTAAATTTAGAAGGCAATGGAACCAGCAGCAGATCTTGTAGCAACTGCTCTGCAAGCTAAAAAAAGCCAGGTGGCAATGGATACTGAACCAGAAGTGGCACGGGCAGGTGCAGCAGTGCACTCAGAGGCACTGATAGATACAGCACCAGTATTGGAAGGCATTAAGGTAATCTGGATAACCACACGTTTTCATACTTCTGAATGTAAAGAGTCAAAGCATCCATGTGAGAACTATGATATATTGTTTGTCTGTCCTTCACTTTTAGCTCCCTCACCACATTCTGTCAGTTGAAAACAGCTACTTAGTGGGTTGAAAATTCACCAATGCAGAAGCTGAAGTCAGCACAAAATAGAGCATCTCCTTTATCTATCTGCATTATTGAAATTAATATACCTGTTTTGGGGGGCATTTACATTATCTGTAGATGGAATGGCCCTGTGCATATTTTATTTTCAGCTTTTCAAGAGACAAGTGTACTTCACAAACTATGGATGTTCATCCTCATTTTCACAAAGGTTATTGAAAATAACCTGATAACTTTACTACAGTTCAACTTTCCAAACTTTACAATTTTTTTTGGTGTAATTTATCTTTTCTCATACATAGTGAATTGTTTCTCAGTTGTTCTAATTACTTAACCTAGGAATGAATGAAGTAAAACATTCTTAAATGAGAAGGTCATTTAAGATGAGATGATCTAATAGCCAAAACTCACATAATCAATCACATTAGCTGAACTTACTACTGGTGCACTTCAAAAAATTATGTACTGTAGCAAACTAATTGCCTTACCATTTAAAATCTTTGCATTAGCCTCAAAATGACCTTGTGATAGTAGTGACGCCAAACATGGAAAAAGAACCTTGAGTTTCTCTTTTTTGCTAAAAGACTGCAAATCTTGGAGTAAAATCACAAATGTGCCTTTCACTAATTTATGTATATTTCTTTTACAGGGTGAAGAAATCACCAAGGAGGAGATTGATGTGCTGAGTGATGCTTGCACCAAGCTGCAGGAACAGAAAAAAGCACTAACAAAGGAAAAGGAGGAGCTTGAGGAGTTGAAGGATGATATCCAGGAGTATAACGAGGTGAAGAATGGGGCATGGAAGTTCTTTTCTTGTTCATGTTTTAGCAGAAATGATCCACAAATTTAAAGATTATCTTTCTTGGTTGTCTGTGTGTCTGAAGTTGGAAGCTCAGTGAATGAATTTTGTTTGTGACAATGCAGAGCCTCATTTGCGTAATATGTTCAAAGCCTAATTGTTATCACTGGAGTAGTTCCCAGCAGATGAGAATCCTGCTCCTGCTCTTGTTCCCAGGGTGACTGGTGGGGTAACAGGAGCTGACTGACTGCTGCGTGCTGCAGTTCTTTCTTAGCAAGTGTAGATGTCAGTATTACAGAAACTTCCAAGATAAGTAAGATGCACCTTATCCGGTCTTATGAAAGATGTGGAAAATAACATTTAAGGGGTGCATGAAAAAGGCAGCAGTGTTAGAATTTATTGTTCTAATTCCATCTAGCTTTGTATGTCCCTACACTTGTATTTCATCTACAAATGGCTCCTGTCTTGAAATGCTGGTTGAAGTCAGTAGTGTCGTGAATTCACAGCAGCAAAAGCTTTCCTCTCTCTTGACCATTTCTTTTAGGATTTGCAAGAGATAAAGGAGCTTTCTAAAACTGGTGAGGAAGAGGCAGTAGAAGAGTCAAAGGCAAGCAAGCGACTGACGAAGAGAGTGAATCGAATGATTGGCCAGATAGACAAAATTATTGTGGAATTAGAGACAAGTCAAAAGACAGATGATGCAAAGCTGGATGGTGAGGATACTTCTGCTGGGTAAGTGACCTGGGAGCACTGGATGTGTTTCTGGCTGTTCACCTTCACTCTTGCTTTTGTCTGACGTGTGGTTAGAAAAGAATTGGTGAATAACTCATTGTTTAGAATGTTGAAATAATTGGTTTTAAAAACAAAATTAACAAAATTTTGCTGTAGATTTTCTCTCTTCTGAGGCTAAATATGTCTGAACTGATGAAGGAAAAAAGGATGTATATTTCCCCAGGTGCTAGTCCTGAAGGTGTTCTGAAAGTCAAAGTGTTCATTAGAATCTTACCATCTTGCCCATGCCTCTGGCACTAACAGGATTACAGGTGAAACCTTCCTTTTAGTCATGCTCCTCACACAGTCATTTTTCCCTGTGCCATTGACTGAAAAGGTGCACAACAGTGTGTGAGCATGTCCATATTTATTGTTATTTAGTAATAAAGACATTAGTGAGGAAAAAAATTGCAAGGATCTATGGTGTCTGGAGAAAAGTGGGGAAATGGGTCTAATGGGAGTGAGATCATTTTACACAGTCCCTTTCCAAAAGATTTTCTTCATTTCAATTTTTTAACACGCAGATTTTCAAAGAAAGATCTTTCCTGATAGTTTCGTTACAAAATTCATTTATCAACACTTATCCAGGTCTTGATATTATTGGAGAGTCTTTCAGGCAATCCTGTGTTAAATGGTCATATACTGCTTGTTGACACTGAAACACCTGAAAACTGAGACATAAATTCTCATGTGATCACAAATGCTGTTATTAATCTACTTTGTTTGCACCATTTTGTGTGATTCATTAAGAGAGTATCCCAGCTCCCAAAGAGCATAACTGAACAGAAGTAAGGATTCTGCTTTTGTTGCTTCTGAGCTCTGTATTTTCCAGTCCCCAGGGCAAACGGTCATTTGTTGCAGATTTTGTGTAATAGCATTATGGCAGCCATATGAGTGCTGCTAGAGAGAAGCTGTTGATCAAAACCATCTGAATTTGCAAACTAACAATACAATGCAGAATCTGCTTGTACTGAATGTAATTGTACTTTTTAATGGATGGTTTTCTGGATAATTTTGTAGGTGATTGTGGATGATTGAAAATTTTAAGTTTGAATATTGCTGAGTTGTCAAAGGCTTGTCTTCTAACCTTCAAGTTGGTGCAGTCATTATCAAGCCACGTCCAGGACATTTAGTGGCAGCTTGAGAAATGCTCCTTGCGTGAAAGTCTGTCTGTGCCCAGAGGAGCTGGGACTACACTGATAAAGCCTTCTGTTTAGTATTTATTGGCTTCACTGTCTCCTGCATTTCAGCTGGATCTGTGCTGGACAATGTTTCTTTAAACTAGTAAAATACATCGGCAAGCAGGGACTTTAGGTTGCAGCAGACAGACAACTTGAACTTCATGAGATGAGTGAGCAGAGAGTGTAACATCTGAAACCTGCTGGTCCTTCCTTCCACAGTGTCTGGTCCTTGACAGGAGCAAATGAAGCCGATTTTAACAAAACAGCTCAATTGCTCAAGTGATCAGTTCTCTGCTTTTGTTTTCCTGTGACTCATTGATTTTCTGTCAGCCAGCCTCTAAATGTAAATGGATGACAGAAACATGGCACTGCATCTTTGGTAAATGGGGAGTGAGGGGACAAAGGGCAGTAGATACACAGCCTGGGAAATACAGAAACCTTTATTTCAAATGCTACTGGATACTTGTATTTGTTCAATAAAACATATGGAAACTAAAAGCATGAGATTCAATGGGAAGATAAAAATCTTGCTGATCAGTAACTCCTTTTTGTTTTTTTGCATTCTGTTCAGGATTATTAATAATCAATTAATAATTTCACAAGCATCTTGCAGTGTAGTAACTTCCAATACTGCCTTTTGTCAGCCTTACTCCTTTGGAGTAATTGCTTGTCATGTAGAGTTTGTGCTTTCTCTTCAGGAAGAATCTCATCAGTATTGCTGAGCTAATTAATGCAATGAAACAAATTCAGAAGATTCCAGAGGAGAAGCTGACAAGGATTGCAGAGGCACTGGATGAAAACAAGGATGGCCAAGTCGATATAGATAATGTTGTTAAGGTAAGTTTGTGGACTTCTTTAAGAAAATAAGGCAAAGCATTCTTCAAACATTGGACCTGTTTTGACATAAATTTGCAGTGCAGTCTTTTGCAAGAGTCTTCACTTGATGCCAGTGAGGTTTTTCATATGTATTATAGATCTCATATAACAGCATCTTGAGAATCTGTATGGCTGTTTTTGGGGGCGGGAGGGGAATCCATGTTTGTTACCCACATTACCTTGAAAGCTGTAGGTTTTCCTGTGTCTCTCTGTCAAGTTCTGTAAAATATGGTAATTTTGTTATTACTTAAAAATGGGAGGGAGTAGAAGAACTACGACTGTTAGCAAAACTCTTGACATAACATCCATAGATATATTTCATATCAACACAAAATAGTAGCTTCTCTTGCCTACTTGTATACTTTAGATGTTTCATTGAGACCTGTATTTCCTGTACTTGAAAGACAGCAGACCACCAGTTGTCTTTTAAGTCCACTGTAAATGGCCTGTGTTTGTTGCCTGATTTGTCCTATTTTCTCATTTTGCAGAACATTCTCAGGTTTTCTCTGCCTTTCACCTTCATTTTCTTGTTTCTTTTTCACTTGGTAAATGTAGATAGGTCCTGAAACTTACTTCCTGCAAGCCATTCTGCTACTCGATACAGAAATAGTATTTAAACTATGGCCAGCTAGAAGATATAGTATCAGCCTTTTGAAACACATTTTTCCTCTGTACTGCCCCGTGATGATTATCTTCCCTATTGCTCTAAACAGCCGTTGCACATTTAGCAACACAGATAAAATGTACCTCTAAATTCTGCATATATTGCAGAATAATTCTAGGAACTTGAGGAGATATGCCAAGAGTACATTTGTACAAAAAGCTATTCAAAGGAATTTGGAATCATTTACTAGATTATTTTTTCATTTGCTTTCTGAACGGCCCACCCCCTCTACCCTTAAGTTTTTCTGAATTTGTGCTTATCTAGTACAATAGGTCATTTTTAATAAAATCAAAATAAAATTAAGCCTATAAATTATTGTCTTAAATACTGTTACAGCAGGTACTGAATCTCAGTTTTCCATTGAAACGGGTAAAATAAATGGGTCTGTTTTACTAATGCTTTAAAATGTCTTTGTGTGCTGCACACACAAAGGTCAAGAGTTCTAAGTCGTTTGGTTTACATTTTAGCTTTTTTTTAATATTCTGGTTATGTTTGAGGTACTGGTTGTGGTTTGAATTTGTCTTCCATGTTAGAAAAAAAATGCTGTTTTTCTTGAACTTGAGAACTGAATACTTTTGTCGTCTTAACAAAATTTGTTGTAGGAAAATGCCTCCATCATGTAAAAACTAAATGCACTCTCAATTTCATTTTATGTTCATGTAGGTAGTAGAATTGATTGACAAAGAAGATATTGATATTGGCACCAGCCAGGTTGCTGAGATTATGTCACTGCTTCAAAAAGAAGAAAAACTGGAGGAAAAAGAGAAAGCAAAGGAAAAGCATGATAAAGAAGCTGCAGAAGCAAAGAATTAAGCTTCAGAATCTGAAGCTAATCACAGTTGTAACCAAAATCTTGTATATCTTTCTGTGTCTAATGGCTTACAAATTACTTGAGCTTTGTGATTATGGAAGTGTTTTGAGCTGATTCTGGTTATAAATCGTAGATACGTTTTCTGACATATGGAATGAAATTTCCGTTAGTCAAAGAAGTGATTTAGTGTCATTCCATACTGATGAAAACAGAATATGCTTCTTTAGCAGTGCTCCTGCCCACAAAAACATGTATTTGCACTCATTGTTGTGGTACAGTGATCCATTAAACTTGGAAGTTTGCTGTATAAATTAAGTGTATGTATCATGGAAAAATGTTTCCCATTTATTTTCTTTCGTCATTACATGGGGCCCAACCTTGCTCTGCTTCTACCTTTTAGCTTTTTCAGAATTTAATACAAGCTTTTTCTGTTCCATCACAATATTACATATTTTCTAATCTGCTAGTGAAGATCCTGTGGCTTCAGTAGTAGCTCTATAGATGTAGAGTTTTTTAAGCTAAATATCACTAAGCTGTTGCCTCACTGACAGAGAATGTGGCATTCTGATCACTTTTATGAATTCATGATTATTATTATTTTCTGTTGAAGGGAAAAATCAGATTTATTTTTCCCTAGAATGGAAACTTGGCATGAAGTTTGCTACTTATGGGTGCCTTAAATTTCATAGAACTAGGGAGTAGAGTATGTTGGTTCTACTCAAAACTCCATGAATTATTAAAGCATTGGAATCACAGGAGCCTTTAAAATAGTTTCAGAACACAATCTGTCACATGGTAAAGTGAGTTAAAAGTGTTTGTCTGAATAGCAGAATGAAAATAATCAAAAGGGAAAAATGTCAGTTGTGATCTTTTTGCATATCTTTTTAAAAATGTAGCTATATTTGTGTGCTTGTTTTTCATCTGATAATTATTTACACCATAACTAGTTCTCTTACCTCTCAATTTTCATCTCAGGTATAAAGTCATTAGCCAGGTATAGTTGGAGTGCATAAATATGTTCATCTCATGGGTTTGCTTACTGTGCAGTCAATTTCTGGTATTGCCAGTGTGCTGATTACATTACTGGTTTTCTAATTGCCTATAGTCACTGTCTTTAAATGTGTGACTACATACTGGCAGTAGGTCAAGGTTTTCTCATTAATATTTCTTCTTAGTAGTAAATTTTAAAGTTTTAAGACTAAAATACTAACTCTGGGATGTTCCATAATTCATGGTAGCCTAAATTTTACACTTTTCTTAAAATCTGTTCCAAAGTACATATAGTGTGGCTTGAACCAGCAGGGCTGTAGTTTGGGTTTTTTATTTTGTTTTTATTTTGCACCCAGTATTATAAAATGTATGAACATTCTTGATTTTGTGTACACTATAGAGAGCACATCTTACAATGGCACTGTACATGGTGATATTGAGGTGGGCAGTTAGTACTTAGTGCTTTTAGTCATAGTTGCATATTTTCATAGAAAATGTCAACTCCCAAGTATATTTCAGCATAATTCCATGTGCAGTATTTATCTAGATTGGCTAAATTATTTGTACAAACTTATTTGAAGTTAGTGGAACAAAAGTTTTGACAGTCTCATGGCTTGCATGATATGGACCATTGTATTTAGTTGTTTCCAAAGCAATATGTACAGTGAGATGTACAGTTCTAGAAAAAGTCAGTGTCTAGTTCAACTATTGAGTTCATATTCTGTACAGTTTGCAAAGAAAGCTGCTTACAGCGAGATCCTTCTGGGAATGACTGTAATTGTATCTGAAGTGTAAAATTGCTGTGATGAAGCTGAAATTTCAAAACAGTACAATCTTTATGGTTCATGGATCCCTAAACAAGGGGGCTGTTCTCTTCCTCATAAATCGAGATTACCTTGGAGATTTCAGCATGAAAGTCACTTTGTAGATTTTTGAAGGTCTGACTTCACTAGGTGCTTTTTTTTTTTTTAGGCCAACGCTTGTATTAGATGAAATTCAAGAATAAAACTGATTTCACAAAAATACAATCTAGAAACTAATTTTACATTTTATAATTTACAGCTAGAATTTCTGGGCTTTGAAGTATGCTAAATTTTTACAGTGGCATATTTTGAATTTGAAAACAATGTATAAGAATATTACTTGACATTCCTGAAACGTGGTAATCTAAAATTGCCTGCTACCTTTCATGGAATATCAAAAACCTAAGAATTGTATTCACTTGAATGCATGCAGATTTAAACCAGGAAAATAGCAGAAAAAGCTATGTTTTCAAATATTTATTGATTGAAGTTTTACAGAGCTTTAACTGGCCTGAAAGTAAATTGGCTGATGGCAGTATTTGGGAGTTTAAGACACTTTGCTGCTGTTCTGTGTTTACTGTTCACTTAAATTTTCTGTGGATTAAATAAGAAGGGAGCCAAAAATAGCTGATTTTTTTGTTTAAATGCCAGTCACAAATGCCAGCTTTCCGCTGTGACCTAAAGCGATCACAGGACTTGCACACCAACCACAGAAAGGACTTTCATGGGGAATACCTTCCTTCTGTTGAAAGCAGGCAAACCCATGGCACCTGGACTTCAACAACACATGTTCTGCAAGCTTTAAAGGATTAGGAAGCCATCAGTGATCCACTTTTACCCAACTTTGAACCTCCCAAGCAGCTCTGTCTCTGTGATACAGGCAACTGCAGCAGATTGGAATAGCTCCAGATAATGTGCTTAGTTGCCTTTGGTGTTGACCAAAAAACCCAGAAGCTGTGGTATGTTCAGAGAAAGGATGACTTCCAAGTGTACAGTAACTGGTCAGAACTTATTCCTGAATGAATATTTAATCAGAAGATGTAAATATTTCTTCAAATAATTTAAAGGATATGTGAGATTCCGATGACTTTGTGACTTACACAGGCAAAGCCTCTGAGCTCAGACTTAGGTAATTGGTAAGATTATTGATGGGGTTGTTGCAGATTCAAATAAGACAGATTTTGACTATAAGCTATTCAGGGGGGAAATGTAAAACACACAAAAAGCTTTTTTAAAGTTCCATTTAGCAACAGGAAAGAAAAGTAGAGTAGGATGCAATTTCCCCCTTCAAAACAAGTGTGTTATAGGACCTATTTTATGAAAAACTTGTTTCCATTTCATCTTAGCCCAAAAGATGGTTTTCACAGAGATTTTCATCACTGACTGCATGCTGTGAGAGTCAGTCTGCCTGCAGGTTAAGTGCCAGAAAGCTGGTTCAGAGTTTGTCAGCAGGACTGCGTGCAGGTAGAGAATAGTCTCTTGCCAGGATAGTTCCTTACCCTTATGTAGGCTTTGTCTGGGGAAAAAGTTACATCTTTTATACAACTCCAAAATACTTCTTGTAACTTTATATCTGCATATCTTGCTGATAATTTTAACTTTAGCTACTTCAGCATGTATTTAAATACTTTTACATTGTTAATATCAAATAATTGGGTATACTTAATTAGAAGAATAATCCCATATTCTGTTCTTTGTATGTATTCCAAGTTTTGCTTTTCAGTTGATGAATTTCAGCCTGTGTTATAAATTTAAGTTGAAAATCATTTGTCTGTGCACTGAGCATTCTGGTCCTGTGTTTGCCATAACGCAGTAGAAAATTTTTATATTAACTGGAGCTTGTGTCCTTTGTTTAGTTACAATAAAAGTATCATTTTGAAACTTAATCTCTCCATTTTTTTAATGTTGGTTTTGATTATTTAGTGTTAATTTCTTGCTCTTCTGATGAAATGCCAGGCACAGGGCTGGATGCTGATGAGCTGTGTCCATGAAGGTAGTGTCCTGTGTGCTTTAAAACAGGATTTGGGAACATGCAGATGTTGAATCTGCTCTCTAGTGTAAAGTGTTTCAACAGGTGGCTGAAGACAACCTGCCTTGACGTGTTTTTAAAATAATAATAAATAAGCCAGGTTGGGTTGTAGATTTTTCCTTCTTCTGCTTAAAGCCAAGTACCAAATAAAAAGCTTTAAAAGTGGCAGAACTTGTTCCTTTTAAGCTTTTGCTTTAAGAATTTCCTTTAATGACCCTTCAATTAGGGTGAAAAGGAGTGGTGTGCCGCAGCCTGGTCAAACTGACTAACAGAGGAATTGGGGTTTGAGTTTGTGAATTAAATGTGGACATTAGCAAGTGCCCTTGATCATATTTACCTGAATTACCAAGAAAGAGACTGACTTCTGGATCCACTGTTGTCTTTGCTGAGATATATTGGTTATATCAGAGAAATTAGACTCTTTAATGAATCTTTATGACGTATTTATAACAATTGTGTGTAATTGTTAAAATCTAAGGGAAAAATGGGGACCGCTCATAGGTTGAGATAAGGCAGTTTACTAAGGCAAAAGCAAAAGTTTGTGCATGCACAAGCAAAGAGGAAAAAAATAAGATTTATTCTCTACTTCCCATCATCAAGCGATGTTCAGCCACTTCCCAGGAAGCAGGGCTGCAGCAGGTGTAGAGGTTGCTCTGGGAGCCAAACACTGCAAGTAACAAATGTCCTCCCTCCCTGCTCCTTTCCTTGGCTTTATATCTGAGCTGATGGCACATGGAATAAGAGATACCTTTGGTAAATTGTGTCCCCTCCCAAGATCTTGCCCACTCCCAGCCCGTTGATGGGGGGAATGTTGAGACAGTGCTGATGCTGTGCCAGCCCTGCTCAGCAGCAGCCAAATCATGGATGTGTTATCAACACCTTTCCAGCTGCCAGTGCAAAGCACAGCACTGTGAGTGAGGGCTGCTGTGGGGAAACGAACTCCAGCTCAGCCAGACCCAATGCAATTACAGACGTGGATTTGTGCATTGTCTGCAAATGCACACAGAGGGAATGGCGACTGCCTGCTCTAATAGCAGATAATGAACGTGTTGCTGTGACTTCACTAGATGGAATCTTCTTCTGCTTCAGGCTGGTGTTGCAGGCGGGCAGAAAACTGGTTGGGAAAACCTCTGACTTCATGACACCGCGGTCTGAAAAAGATTAATATAGAAGCTTTATTGCAAACTATTTTGGTGAAATGTCATTTAGAGGGTGAACTCATCTGCATAGTGGTGGTGAGAGATTGATAGCCTTGTGGTTGTTTCATCGACCTGAGGCTTGAGATATCTGTGTTCAGTAAATGCCCAGTCTATCAATAATACATCGCTTGGCTCTCGTGCCACTGTAACATAAAACCTCCTTGACAGCGACTGGGCAGACAACAAGTTCTCCAGAGCAGAGTTTCTCTGTGCAAGGACCTAGTACAGCATTTTGTAGCAATAAGGCTTTTAAATACCAAATGCAGACAGTGACAAATCATACCAAATGGTTTCTCTGGCTAAGGATTCTCACTTTTCTCACTACTTATATATTTGGTATTTTCTTGAATTATTTCTCAGCGCTGATGTGAGCAGGAGGATGTTTGTAGTGTGTTTCTAATTCCCTGTACCCTCTGTTCACTTCCACTTTTGTGTATTATTGGACATAAATCTTTCTCAGTAGTTAAATATCCTTCACAGGTCAAAATTCTTTGGGGGTTCATTAGCATGTCCAACTTCACCCTTGCCAAGCCTTCTGTGGTTTGCAAGCATCAGTTTCTCTCATCTAACTGGTGTAAAGGATTTCTACTATGCTAGAGATGGATCTAATGCAGATTTGCTGCTTTCCGTCTACTCTTTCTCTCTATGTATATTGGCAGAGCAGCCCCTTCATGAATGGCCTGATTTATGTCTCAGGGAATGCTGCAGCCAGAAATTTGAGATGTCAGGTCTCCTGTGCATGTTGGGAGTGGCTGTGTATTCTCCTTCCCTCCTTTTGTGTTAGCTCCAGCCCAAGAGCCATGCAAGCTTTTTCCTAGTATTTTCTAACTGCATTTTCAGGTCCTTGATTAAGGAAGAGTTTCAGACTCTGTCAAAAGGAGAACTTCTGCAAGGAGCTGAAGGGGAACTGGGAGATGAGCAACAACAAAAAAAATAATTACCAAAAAAAAAAAAGAAAAAGAAAAGAGAGAGGAAAAAAAAGAAGCAAGAGAAGTCTTAGTAGTCTTACTAAATTAAGATGGGAAGTAACAATCGTTTGTGCAGAAAACCTGGGGATCTCTGCAGCCTACCCTAGACTTGTATAAGTATTTTCTTCCACAGATCTAATCCCAAAGCAGTGGGCAAATCAGGAGGTTTTTCTTCTCCATCCTTCCCATCCCCCAACCTTTCCCTTTTCTCTATCCCTTACTTAATATGCAGGACCAAGTAGGAAAGATACATGGAATCCTTGTAGCATTTCAGTTCCCCAGAACCTTGCTTTGCCCTGATGAAAGTGGAGGTGAAATACAGCAACCATTCATGTTTCCAACGAGCATCTCCTCACTGGATGATGGTCAGTGCTTGATCTATGCAAACTCCAGTCATCAGCAGCCTTCATCAAGTTCTACTCTCACCTTCCTCAGTCATAACTACGCCAGCTCCTCTGCGGGCCCTGTGCAGTCTCTGCTCCTAAGAGCAGGATGCCTTTATCCTTCCCTTCGAATCCTGCGTGCTCTTATCACTGGGAGCTGTATAAACCACAACATTTTGGTGGAAACTATGTTCCTAAGATGAGTCTTCAAAATCAAGAGTGATATTGAGAGGAAGGCATGCATGTGCCTATTTTTAGACCTACCTTCTGCAACCATCAAACTATGTGATTAAACTAACACTGCCGTCCCTAAGTGACTCAGTGTGATTTGAAGTTTACCTAAGCCACTTGGGGTCTTTTTCCCCAGAAAATCCTTTATACTCTGAAAATGAAAACCTGTTGGGTATCTAGGTTTTGGACTTTCAAATTCAAGAATTGACTGGTGTCAATCCCAAAAGCCCTTTTCAAATAAATGACAGGGGAGAATGCACTAACAGAAAACCCTTATTTGTAATTTTTATGCCTTTTGGTACATAATTTGTAGCTTTGTGCTCAAGAGAAATCTGATGTGGAAAATAGCTCACCTAGCCAGGCTCAAGGAAGATTTGTAACAGTGAATGGAAATATGCAGGGAGAGCTGATAGTAGCATTTTAGTTGTTCATTATTCCATGTAATTTACCCTGGAGTGAGTGGGAGAGTATAATATTTATTTGTTTTAATTTTGTGAATATAAACACATCCTCAGTCGAGACAAATATAGTAGAAATATAGGATATAGAGAAATAGAAAATTATAGATGTAGTTACAGATGTACCACCAGGCCTGGTACTCTTCCTGAAGCTGTTGCTGGAACCTGGATGCTTGAGAAAGGGGGCAAAGGCTTTGAAACTTCATTTCGGCTTTGAATAAGCGATGCCACGGTGGAAGAAGAAGCAGAAACGTCCCCTGCATTTTTCAGGAGACCAGAGGGAGAATGAATTTGCGTGTCCGAGCCCCAGGACCATCATCCCGCCGGGATCCCGCTGCACCTCGGGACCCCCGAGCCCGCCGGGGCCGCGCGGCACCGCTGGGAGGCGCTCGCCGCCCGCCGGGAGCGCCCCGCCCGCATCCCGCCCGTCTGACCCATCCTGGATCCCGCCCGTCTGATCCATCCTGGATCCCGCCCGTCTGACCCATCCTGGATCCCGCCCGTCTGACCCATCCTGGATCCCGCCCGTCTGACCCATCCTGGATCCCGCCCGTCTGATCCATCCTGGATCCCGCCCGTCTGACCCATCCTGGATCCCGCCCGTCTGATCCATCCTGGATCCCGCCCGTCTGACCCATCCTGGATCCCGCCCGTCTGACCCATCCTGGATCCCGCCCGTCTGATCCATCCTGGATCCCGCCCGTCTGACCCATCCTGGATCCCGCCCGTCTGATCCATCCTGGATCCCGCCCGTCTGACCCATCCTGGATCCCGCCCGTCTGATCCATCCTGGATCCCGCCCGTCTGACCCATCCTGGATCCCGCCCGTCGGATCCCGTCTGATCCATCCTGGATCCCGCCCGTCTGACCCATCCTGGATCCCGCCCGTCGGATCCATCCTGGATCCCGCCCGTCGGATCCCGTCTGATCCCTCCCGCATCCCGCCCGTCTGATCCTGTCTGATCCATCTGGATCCCGCCCGTCTGATCCCGTCTGATACCTCCTGGATCCCGCCCGTCGGATCCCGCCTGCATCCCGCCCGTCTCATCCCGCCTGATCCATCCTGGATCCCGCCCGTCGGATCCCGTCTGATCCATCCCGCATCCCGCCCGTCTGATCCCGCCCGTCGGATCCCGTCTGATCCCGCCTGCATCCCGCCCGTCTCATCCCGTCTGATCCATCCTGGATCCCGCCCGTCGGATCCCGCCTGCATCCCGCCCGTCTCATCCCGCCTGATCCATCTGGATCCCGCCCGTCGGATCCCGTCTGATCCATCCTGGATCCCGCCCGCCTGATCCCGTCTGATCCCTCCTGCATCCCGCCCGTCTGATCCCGTCTGATCCATCCTGGATCCCGCCCGTCTGATCCCTCCCGCATCCCGCCCGTCTGTTCCCGTCTGACCCCACCCGCATCCCGCCCGTCTGATCCCTCCTGGATCCCGCCCGTCTGATCCCGCCCGCATCCTGCCCGTCTGTTCCGGTCTGTTCCCGTCTGATCCCGCCCGTGTGTTCCCGTGTGTTCCCGTCTGATCCCTTCCGCATCCCGCCCGGAGGCCGTCTGATCCCGCCCGCATCCTGCCCGTATCCCGCCTGCCTGTTCCCGTCTGATCCCGTCTGATCCCGCCCGCATCCCGCCCATCTGTTCTTGTCTGATCCCGCCCGGAGCCCGTCTAATCCTGCCCGGATCCTGCCCGAATCCCGCCCGTCTGTTCCCGTCTGATCCCGCCGGAGCCCGTCTGATCCCGCCGGAGCCCGTCTGATCCCTCCCGCATCCCGCCCGTCTGATTCCGTCTGATCCCGCCCGTATCACGCCCGGATCCCGCCTGATTCCGCCCGTATCCCGCCCGGAGCCCGTCTGATCCTGCCCGCAGCCAGCCCAGATCATGTCCGCGTCCTCTCTGATCCCATCTGGATCCCGTCCGAATCCTGCCCGCATCCCACACTGCCTTCGTCCCCAGGCTCTTGTCTGGCACTCACGGGCTCTGCTTCACACTCCCACAGGATGGTCTGGTTGGAAGGCACCTTAAAGATCACCTCGTTCCGAGCCCCTGCCACGGGCAGGATCACCGTCACTACATCAGGTTGGCCCATTCAGCCTGGCCTTGAACACTTCCAGGGATGTGGCATCCAGGATAACCTGTTCCAGTGCCTTACCATGCACCTGGTATCACAGAATATGATGTAGGAGAAGACTTACAGGATCATCAAGTCCAACCTTTAACCAATCACCACCTTGTCAATGAGACCATAGCACTAAGTGCTAAAAACCTACTTTATATCTAATCTAAATCTACTCTCTTTTAGTTGAGAATGATTACACCTTCTCTCATCACTGCAGGCCCTGCTAAAAAGTCTGTCCCAATTTTTCTTATAAGCTCCCTTTGGGTACTGGAAGGTGCTGTAAGGTCTCCCTGGAGCCTTCACTTTTCCAGGCTGAACACCCCCAGCTCTCTAGCCTGTCTCCACAGGAGAGGTTCTCCAGCTCTCGAAGCATCTCTGTGGCCTCCTGAGGACCCGCTCCAACAGGTCCATGTCTTTCCTGTGCCAAGGACCCTGCAGCTGGACACAGCACTGCAGGTGGGACTTCATGAGAGCAGAGTAGAGGGGCAGAACCACCTCCCTTGCTCTGCTGGTCACACTGCTTTTGACACAGCCCAGCACATGATTTGCTCTCTGGGCTGTAAATGCACACTGCTGGCTCATGTCCAGCTTTTAATCCGCTGTTTCCCAGGTTCTTGTTTCTCAAATTTTTCATTCCTCTCCCTGAGGATTCTCTTTTCTCAAGGGGATATTTTGCTGTTTCTGCCTCAGTGCTTGGTGCCCTCACACTGCCTCTTCCCATGTTTCATCTCTGTGTTAACAAGATAACCTTTTCTTGTGAACCAGAATAAATCTTTGCTATCTGGTCAAATGACCTAGTATAATCAGACACTGGACTTCCCAGAATTAATCCCTCTTTAAAACACAGCATCAGTTCTAAGAAGTTCTCCAATCTCAGTTTAAAATTTGACAGTGAAAGAGAATCCGCCACGAACATTTGGTGAGCTCTTGTGCTCATTTATTGCTATTGCTATCACTCTGTGGTTTGTGGAGGTTTTCTTGCAGAGCAAAAAGAGTCTTTAAAAACAGAAAAATAAATTAGCTCCTCACCCTTGGAAAATCAAATAACAAAAAGCCAAATTGTGTCTAGTGAATTTGCCTAATGCTGGTTTCTATTCAGTTGGCTTCAGCTGGCTTGGTGGAAAAGCCCCTGACAATGTTTTCTTTGTGGGGCTGCTATGGGCTGCATTACCGTGGGTAACTCCAGAGCTGCTCAGCTCTTCCAGAAGTTTCCTGACTGTCATCAGTGACCTGTGTCCTGCCCTTCCCAGAGCCCTTCCCTCTGCGCTGGTGGTGTGTAGCATTTGCTTATTAACTCTTCAGTACTGAGAGCAAGGTGTTCAGTCTTACCTGATGGGGTTTTGTCTGCCCTGAGTGCAGAGTAGTCAATGTGATGCCACATTGAGAGGTGACATCTAAACCCCCCAGGAAAATATCCATCCCACTTTTGATGGATTAAAGTGTTAATCTGGGTTTGCATGGATTAACAGAGCCCAGCACCTTCCTGTTGCTGTAAAAGCAGAGGTGCCGGTGTGCTCTCCTGTGCAAAGGCAGATTCAGCTCTTGTCTTAACAAATGACATACTCAGTGCTATAAACACTTAGTTAGCAAAAACTGAAAGTCCACTCTCATTTCTTTGCTATGAGACACTTTCAGGATCAAGTGGTAGGTCAGGTTAGAGTAGGTTACACAGATGTGATTCAGCAGCTTGGATGCGATGCTTCAGGTGATTTGGGTATGCTATAAAAAACCATAGTATGGTGAAAAGGTGTGAATCAGAGAATCAGAATAATTCAGGCTGGAAGGGATCCCTGGGGTCATCTAACCTTCTGCTCAGAGCAGGACCAAATTTAGATTAGGTTTCTCCTGGCCTTTTGCAGTCATGTTCTGCTTGTCTCTAGGGATGACAATCACACAAATTCCGGGGCCCTGTGTCTGACCACCTTCAAGCTGATAATTTTTTCCTAAAATCTGGTGGGTGTTGCAGCTTATGTCTGCTGCCTCTTGCCCTATTTCTGTGCAACCCAAGGAAGAGTTTGGCTCCATCTTCTCCACAATTTCTCACTGCAGATTGCAGTAGGGTGTCCCTCAATCCTTCCCCTCTCCCAGCTGGCAGGCACACCTGGCTCAGCCTCTCTCCATACATTCTGTGCTCCAGCCCCTGGCCATCCTGGTGGTCTCTGCTGGATCCTGGTATGTTCACATCTGTCCCGTGCTGAGGAGCCCAGGAGTGGACCCAGCCCTCAAGGTGTGCCTTACCAGTGCTGAGCAGAGGGAAGGGACCATGCCTATTGTGGGCAATGTCCTTCCTAAGGCAGCTGTTGACCTTCCTTGCTGCAAGAGCTCGCTGCCAGCTCGGCCATCTCCACCAGGACCTTTTCTGCAGAGATTCTGTCCAACTGCTCAATGACATCATGTGCTGATGCATGGGGTTATTCCTCCCATCTGAAGGGCTTTGCATTCCCCTATGTAGCACTCCATGAGTTCCCATTAGCCGGTTCTCCAGCCTGTTGAGCTCCTCTGCACACAACTCTCCCTCCCCTCCTACACAAGCACTGCTCTGATTACAGTGCTGAACACTCCACTGAACAAGAAGGGTTGAAAGGAAACAAGGAGGTCACACAGTTAATGCACAATGTGGAATAGCTGAGTCTCACTTGCCAAATCCAAGAGGTTATTTGGGGTAAACCCTGTTTAATGACAGGCATGACAATTTATGAAATTATTATTAAGTGAATAAACTAGCATGTGGTGTTACAGAAGGTCTGAAAAAATATTAATAAGCTGTTGGTTCAAATGTGAAAGTGCTAAACTCATTGACTAATATGTGCTCTAAAAATAGACACTTGAGCCTCTGCATCAAAAAAAATAATGCTTCCCTTAGGAAGACTTAACCAGGTCCAAGCAAAAAGCTTTCTGGCTGAAGTCCAACAACTATTTTTTTGGAAGTCCTGTAATTGACTTTTTTTTCATTACTTTCTGGTGGGAAATTTCTTTTTTCCCCCCATTTCTGTTAAGCAGTAGTGTGTGTTCAGTTGCTAGGATGATAACAGCAATGACATTCCTATCACCATGAAATGTTTTAAGTTGAAAAGTTTATGTGATTTTTGTACAGACTGATCTTACAAGTTAAAAATGACCTGTTCCCTATTTATCCTACATGGATTGAAACTTTAAACAAAGAGTTGTTCTTCAATTCATTCTCTAATTGTGTTTTCAATCCTACATGTTTTCTAGATGTGTACTATAACAATATCGATTTTTCAGTTTATTTAACAGAGCTGGTAACTGCAGTTTAGAAAATGCTGTGCAGAAGAGCTGGAATCTGGCAGACCTTTGTCCAAAGTCAATGTGTTCCAGGGTTTTTGTTTGATCTATAGATACACTGCCTCAGGTTTACCTGCCCTACAGAAGAGATTTAAATGCTGCCTCAACAGTTCAGAGTTGCAGTTTGCTAAAAAGGGCTCACAGCAATAGGGACTGTTGGGTTGTTCGCTTCCCAGTGGTACCTAAAGGTTATAAAAAAATTACTAAACCCCTGAACTGTCGAAGTCCAACACAAACCTGAATGCAGGTGAGGATTTCTTTGGGTTGAGAATCACAAGGCAATTGGGTGACTGCAGATCACAGTGAGAGCAGTGGGTTAAAAAGTATTTTCAGACTGTCATAAAACAGAATATAAAACATAGTGATATCAACAAAGAATACAGTGATATCTTCCATATTGTGCTCCACACTCCCTGGCTCCCCGCCCCAGAAGACTCGGTTTATGCAATGATTTTGCCTATAGCTGCTGTCGAGCTACCAAGTCTTTACATCATGCTGTAACCTCCCGGGTATCACTGTGAGCTGAAAAGTGGTTAGCTGGAAGTTAACTATTGAAGTAACCCCCCAGGCAGTGGTGGAGCCCCCCCTTGCTGTCTTCCACCTGAGGTCTAGTTGTCATTCCTTGCATGGGATGCACATCTCCCTGGGAAGGAAATGCTACTTTTCAGGAGCTAACCACAAACCTGCCATCAGCAAGATGTGAGCAAGAAAGTATGATCCAGTACACAAATTCCTAGAGGAGGCAGCAGCTGGTGGGGCTGCAGCGTGATGGAGAAACATCTGGAAGCTGTGGGAGACTCTAATCCAAGTGGGATTGCACTGACGCCGTTTGTCTGCCCCAAAAGAGCTTTCTGGGCCAGCTTCCTGGGAAGGCTGGATATGAGATAAGGGAGGTGGCTACACCAGGTGTTGATGAGGTCTGAAGTATCATGTGTTGAAGCCAGGTTTGGGTATTTCTCTTCACCCCTAATACCAGTGAACTGGAGCAGGTTCAGATTAAAGAGAATCACAAGCAGTTGGTTGCTGTGAGGAAGAGTTAACAGCATTGAATGGCTTTAATCTAGAAAATACGGGGCTGGAGGCAGGGAACACCCACGTTTGGAAATGTTTGCTGCACGGGGCCTGGTGCTCCATTCTCCTCAACAACTGCTGGGATGAGACAAGAGCAATCAGCTTAATTTTCAGTGAAATTACCAGAACAGTGGGGTTTCCACAGACTCTCACTAGCACAACTTGAGGCATTGCAGTTTCTGGTACCGGCTGGAGGTTGCTGGGCCTGTAGCTCACAGCTGTGACAGCTGCTGCAACTCAGCAGTTGATGTGTTAATTTAAACCAACACCACTCATGCTTTAAGTTATTGTGCCAGACTACACTACAGAAGAATTTGGGATGAGGCCAGGGGACCTCTCTCATCCAGTGCCCTGCACAAAGCAGGTTCCAGCAAGACCAGGTTGCTCAAGGCTTCATCCAGTTGAATTCAAGGACTCAGCTCCAGGATAAAGATACCACAAGCCCTCTGGACAACCCATTTAACCACCTTTATAAATTTTAAAAAATGATTTAAAATTTTTTTTAAAAATTTATATTTAATTGTTATTTCCCACATTGCAACTTGTGTCCATTGTCTCTTTCCTATCACAGGGTAGTTAATACTGTTAGCTGTTACTTAATACATCCCTCAATTATTAACTTGTTTCCTAGTAACCAGCTACTGGACTCAGGTTCCATTTCATGATGCAGAAGTGGAAGGCATGTACCATTCCTGCTTTGGCCAGGTTTGAGCATCCAAACAGGACTTCTGTACCAGCTGAGCTGCAGAGATGCTGCTCCTCCCTAGCACTGAAGCCTCTCTCTCACAGCATGGCATGGCTGGCTGGAGCCCTGGGAACAGCCACCTTTTCAGAGGGCAATGGATTCATCCCTGTCTGTAATTGATGTGCAGTGGCTTAAAGCACTTTGGGATCCTTGGGGATGAAAAGCTCTGTAAAGACTGGAATTGTTTATGATGATGATTACTAAAATAAAACTTTAAAATGCCTTAATGTAAGGAGTTCATTGGAAGGTTTACAATTTGGGGTGTTTTATGAGGGGAGAAGTTATTTCCAAGAACCACATTAGAGTAAGTCCCCCTTAGGATGATGCAAAAGGAGAGTTCCAGTGTATTACAAAATTAGCATGGCTATAGCTTTCTAAGCTTTTAAGACCTCTTAGTATCAAGGGGAAAGGGGAAAGGAGAGTCAGGCAGCCAGAACAGGAATCTGTTTCTATTGGGAAACTATTAGAAAGATGAAATGTGATGGCTGGGACCCAGACAGAATTTAAATGTCATCCCTTTCCTATAAATAGTGAATAAGCATAATTGTATTTTTTAATGCAGAGCCCAGAGGAAAATAATCTCTCTTGATTGAACTGGGATGTAATGTTTTGGACTGGAATTCGGAGGTCCCAAGCTCAGGGGTTCCCAGTGGTGTATCCCAGCTGCTGGGTGCTCTCCACTCCCACTCGAGCCTCTCAGGAACAAAGGGATGAGGATCCTGTGCAGAAACAGATCAGGGGCTGCAGCCTGTCATTCTGAGGGTTGTCCCAGGTGCACTGCAACCCCTACCAGGAAAAAGGGACGTTTGCTTTGAGTGATTTTTCATCTCTGGAGCCTGAGTTTTACCACCTGCATCGAGAGTCACAGGGTTGTAAAGTCAGTGCTGTAAAGCTTTGCCCTGTTTCAGTCTCACAGGTGGTAGAAAATATCACAGTTCATTTCTGCTAAACACTGAAATTAGAGACAGTACCCCTTGTTTGGCATTTATGATGTGAACAGGCAAGGCATGAGCAAGGATTTGAGTCCAAAACTCAGAGGCTAAAGCAACTTGGCAAGTCAAAAGACATGCAAAGGGGTGAATGACATGTCCCACATCCCTGTCAAGTGTCCCATCTCGTAAGAGGCACTGTGCTGCTCACCTCCTGCCTCAGTGCCTTTGAATTGCTCTATGTGCAATACATTTCTATAGGAACTGACTTATTTACACAGCCTGCCCTCTCTGTGTCTGAACTAGAGAAGAAAACTGATGGAAGAAAAATGAAGTGGTTACTAATTAGCAAATGGTTCATTAACAGAAGACATCTGCTTCATATTAGGCAGGGAGAGATGAAGGCTGAGTCTCACATCCCCAGTGACTGGCTGGTTATGGAATTGGCATTAAACTCGAAATCAGGCCCTTTTCAAGGTTGCTTTTTTTCCACCTTGGAGATGTCCGTGTATTGGGGGCTGAGTGCTGTGAGTAGCAGTGATGAGACAGGGCATGACAGCACAGGGAGCCCGGCTGTGAAGGATCCTGTATTCTGCCGTGTGAGGGGTGACCTGCCCCGCCCTGCATCCCTGCTCTGCCTCATTCAAATTTCTTACCTTGGTATGGGTGGGAACAGGTAGGAGGCTTCTGAATTTGGAAGGAGCAAGTGGAATTACTCCTACAGTGAATTCAAACAGGCTTAAGCCTGGTCTTTGAAGTAGCGATGGGAGCAGTCTCCTGTACCAGGTGACCAAAACTCCTCCCAGGATACACAGCTCAGTCCAGGGAGGTGATGGATCTGAGAGTTTATTTGTTTTTGTGAGCTTTGGATGCAACACCAACAGCTGAATGACCAAACCATTTTTAAATCTGTTTGAACAATCAACTTCCTCAGCCACCTGGCTGCTTTGGGCAGTGCCCATCACTGCATTGGGTGAATATTTCAAATAAGGATCAGGAAAAGCTACCAGTTCCTCCAGAGCAGCAGTGGTTTTCTCCTAAAGGACAGGGAGAAGGAGGATGAAGAACTTCACATGGGATACTGCAGAACTGAAATACCCCGAAGTCCAAAGGTGAGATTGTTGTATGTGGCCTGGAAAACAGCAGGCAGGACATGCCTGGGAAGTTCTTGTAGTTTTTATTTTCTGCTGGAGAATTTGGAAACTCTGTGTGAAGAACACATAAACATGTAAGAACATACAAAATGCCTTTTTTCCCTTGAAAACCATGCAACTGACCATAATCAAATCCTCCCCTATCAGAGCAGCAAAATTCGCCTGGATTTCAGGAGCAGTGGGATGGGTCAGTAGATTTTGGCACCAAAAAGAACAGCAGACTTCTGACTGCATTAGCTACAAAACTCCTTTTCCTTGTCCCCACATGGATTTTCTGCCTATGTATCAAAAGTATTTGAATTTTGAGGCTTTTCTACCAAGCAAAATTGCCCAGAATATTCTATTTTGCAAGAGCTGCTCTGGAGCTGCTGCTCCTCTGAACCCTACTGAGGGAGTGTATTCCAGAGCAGTTATTTCTCTCTGGACGGGAGCAGTAATTATTCCACCCTAAAATGACTGTTGCTGTGGAAGACAGTCTGAGCAGGGAGCTGCTCCAGGACAGTGACTGTGGAATGGGTTATTCTGCAACAACTCTTTTGGTCAAGCTCCTGGTGTCAGCAAGGTGTGAATCCCTGCTGCAGCACAGGTGGGAACACACCTGGCACACGCAGCCCTTGGCTTTAGAGGCAGCTGGGTGGCTGCAAGGATATTAACACTTCTGCCTGCTGGATTTTTCCCTCTGTTACACTTAAGAACTCTTCCATCTCAGCACAGGTATGTAACCCTCCTCCTCTTCCCTTCCCATGGAAAAGCTGACTTGTTTCACCAATGTTTCTTAATTCCCTTGACCTCTTCCCAATTGGATGCAACCCCCTTTTGTTTTAACCGCATCTGGGACTTTCTGTCAGTGCTCCTTGGATTCCCCTTTTCTCTTCCTGGATGTCTGATGAGGTTGAAGTGCAGCAGGCAGCTCTCAGCCCCTTGGTGCCACAGTGAGAGCTTCTCTGCCTGTCACTACCCCGTGTTTACAGTCATCTCAGGCAGCTTTTGGTCAGCATGACACTGTTTTCCTGCCCGAGCCAACTTGAATTAATTTGGAGCATAAGATTCCAGGAGACAGTATCGAGTCCTTCAGTGAAATCCAAACAGATTGCAGCTGCTCTGCGCTCTATTAACCCCATTATTTTGTAATTCTGTCCAAAAGAACCAGGGGGAAGGGCATAGAAAGCTGGAGTCTGGAAGGATTTTGATTCCACAAAATCAAAATGCAGACTGGAGGGAGCGTAAGAAATACTTTCCTGGAGCAGGGCAGCAGGTCAATGAGATGGATTTCTTCACTTCTGCATGCTCTTTCATCCATAATTAATGGTTGTTGTATTCTCCACTGTGGAAGTATGTGTGTCCCTCACGGGTAGTTTTCTGAAGATCTCATGATTTTGGCTCTAAGGTTCTTAGCTGGTATCAGCTGCCAGGGGGATTTCTGTTCCCCAGAGATGGGTTCTTCAAAGTAGTTACAAGAAAAAACTAATAATAATTAAAAACACCCTCTCCTCCCACTCCTCATTAACAAAATCTTCCCAAGACCCAATACTGACAAAATCATTGAAAGCTGTTGACCTCAACAGTGCTGTGGCACACAAACCGAAGTGAGAATAATCTTGCCCCAAATGCTCTATGTTTGGTTTTGTTTTGTTGTTTTTTGGTTGGGTTTTATTATTTTTTTTTTTACATTTTACATTATGTTGGCTCCCTGTTAGCCTCTTAATGGATCCTGGCCCTGTTGTCCTCCAGGTGTTCAATGGTTTCTCTTCACTCAGTCATTGCCCTGTTTCTTCTTCCCCCATTTTATGCAGCTTCTATCCTTGCAATGATCATTGGTGTTTGCTGTTCACCACAAGTAAGTGTGTCCTGGTCTTCAAGTGCTTGACAAGAAACCAAACCAGAAACAAACATCTCGGTGGTATAAAAACTAGCCAGTTAATTGCCTCACTGGGATAAGAGGAGAGGAGCTGAGCAAGCTCATTTGTGCATGTTCACTTTTTCCATTCACACATTTTTCTTCCCTAACTACCAAGCTGCCTGGCAGCTGCCCCTTCCTGCTAAAATATCCCAGCTTAGTGCTTGTGTCCTCCTTGCTGGAGAAACCTGCAGCCCAGTGTGGGTGTCTCCATTGTGGCCACGAATAAAGCCAGAGCCTGCTCCAGATGCTGCAGGAAATGAGATGCTTCTGCTGAGCGGGGACGGGACGTGGTTACAGACTTTGGCATCAGCCGAAAGGCTGCAGTGCTGACCTCGGGATTTTCTCCATGTAGTTCATATCACAGTATGGAGGGAAAGAGATAAAGATAAAGCCTTGTGGAGGTTATTTCTGGGAAGCAGCTACATTTGCTTCACTTTCCTTCCAACCACATCATCTCACCAAAATGTTACATGGGTGTTCTGAGGCATCTTTGCCACCTACTGCTATGAGATAACCTCGACAGCCAAATCCCTCTCTGCTGCTCATTCTCGCTTCCTCCAAACAAAACAACCAAAGAAATCAAACCAACCAACCAAAAAAAAAAAAAACCCCACCAAAAAAAAGCAGATTTTCGCTTTATTCTCCCACATCCAAAGTATAGTTTTAAGGTGGAAGAGCCCTTCTCTATGTTACTTTTCAATAAAGTATTTTCTGTTAGGACGTTTCCTTATTAATATCCATAATGCATCTTAATGCAGACTTCCTTTTCTCTTCAAAAAGTACAGCAGAAGCTCAAAAATAAATTGTTCCTGTCGGAGTGATTCTGATATATTTGAATAATAAAGGGTGAAATAAATTCCCCATGCCAGTGTCAGAAGAGGAAGATCTGGGATACTTTTAAGCTGTCTCTAGCCCTGGTACTAGCTCTCTGTGGGAACCTTTCTTAGACAAGACCCTGTACAAGGACAGGGTGTCTCTCTCCCTCAAAGGTCTTGAAAAACACAAGCTTACCTCTCTGCCTCATTTTTCCTGTGCCCAAAGCATGGGTTGTACCTCAAACCCAGCCCAACTCCAGATGTTCCACTGATGCCAACCAAAGCAGCTCCTTCACAGCTGGTGTTGGCCAGAACTCATGTGCTTGTACTGCTTATAGCTCTTGTCCTTCCCCACGTCACCTCTCTCCTGGTGATTTATTTGTCCCTTCATGCTGCCATATCTTGATTTATTCCACTGCTGCTGATGGCAGGGCCTTGCCTGGATTCTCTGCTCCTGGCGCGCTCTACTCTGTGGCAAAGGTAATTACCAGTAGCAGAGAGCAAGAGGTTAATTCCAGGCTCCTTTCCTCTGCCTGGACCAGGCATAAATTCTCAATAGAATCAACAGTGCAAGCAGCTTCCACTCAGTACAGAAATAAATAATTCCATTTTTAAGAAAACAAAATTTTTATGCAGTGCATAACTGGAGAGGTAATATTTAAGCCTACTTCTGTGGGTTTGGAATTAAACCTTCTATGTAGAGGTTTAAATACTGATTATCTCAGTCCATTTTCATTCAAAACCCAGCATAGTCTGAATGAAGCAAATATTTCTATAAGCATCTAAACATTAAGTCTGATTTTCAGACTCATGGAGAAACATTAAATGTATGTTTTCCTCTTTCATTACGCTTGCTTTAATTACTATTATGTTTCTAGTAAGGGGAATGAATATTTCCCGCTTTGGCACTCTGTTTCATTAAGCAAATTGCTTGCTATTAAATCAAACTTAGTTGGCTCCTTGTCTGATTTAAAGATTTTACCCACAGTCCCTGAAACAGGCTGGTGGTGATACCATCAGAAGGGGGAAAAATCTGTGTGATGGAGGGAGGTTTCTCCTTATACCCATTATAGTTTCAGTCCATCAGCAGCTGGCTGTGCACACAGGCTCCCAGATAACACACCAAATAGTTTTTGAATGCTTTCAGAGACAGTGATTCCACCACTCCCTGGACAGCCTTTTCCAATCTTTGACAAGTCTTTCAGTGAAGAGATTTTTCCTAATACCTGATCTAAATCTCCCCTGGCACAACCAGAGGCCATTTTCTCTCATCTGGTCACTAATTTTCTGAGGGAAGACACCAACACCCATCTCACTAAAACCTCCTTTCAGGTCTGTCTTACCTGGCAGTCACCACTTGCAGTAGCTCATTAATTAGTGAGATTTTTGCATAACTTGGTGCAGCTGATTATTTCTGAGACACCATGAAGGGAACCAGAACACAGACTGCATAGTCCATGGCTTACATCTGATGGCCCAATGCCAGGCTGAGGGTGCAAGAATAATAACCCCAGGGATCTGATTCCTGATGGGAAGCTGAAGAAAATCTCAGAGCAACAGCCACAGGTCTCAGGAGTGTCCACCAGAGCTGCAGCTCTCAGCAGCAGAGAGGCTGGGGGACTACACAGTCGAAGTATCTCATCCATCCAGTAATTGCAACTGGGTTCACCTGAAGAAAACTCTGCTCCAAACCCCAGAGCCTCAGGGATGTGGTTAGGACAGTTTTCTTCTGCAGAGCAGCCCTTAAAGGGAATGCTTTAAAGCAGCTGCAAATGTGCATCAAAAGCACACAGGAGATTGCTTGAGCATGAGGTACTTGGCCAGGCACAGCATGGGCTGGCACTGCTAGATTCTTGTGAGTACAGGAGTTGTGACAGTGATGTGGGAAGTTTAACGTGAAAGTTTTTGGTGGCAGAGCTGGGGAGCGGGTCAGGAGTGGCTGCTGGGGATGCAGAGGTCAACGATGGACTGTGACTGGCTGAAGAGGTTCTTCAAAAGGGTCTGCATTGAGGAACACACCTTTTATGGGTGGTTTCTTTAATGGTCTTGGTATGAAAAGCTGCAGTTTGTTGGTGGGAATTCCTCCTGAGCATTCCCTCCTGCCATGACTGCCTTTTGTTTGGACTGTAGTTAGCAGTGACCTGCCTCAGGTTGGGGTATCACCAGAGCTGTAGAGGGAACAGAAGGAACCTGAATGAAGTGTGGGAGATATATGCCCTCATAAGAGGACAAGAAGCTGTTTCTTGAGCCACAGGAAGCACTGTTCTAGGCAGGTCATCTCAAAGATAACATGAAGATCTCTATTTCCCAATTTTTGGGTTGATGGGTTGTCTCAGCTGAACAAGCATACCATTAATAAAACCTTAACTTCAAGTTTGTGCTTATTTGTCTTTTGGGCTGCAAGGAAACAACATTGAGATGTGAAGATAAAAATTTTAGCATCTTTGGTTGAAACTTCCAGTTTGGTAGTAATGTAGAAGGTAGCAGGAGGGGCTCAGGTCAAGAAAGCAACAAGGAAAGCCTGGTGGAGGAAAGAAACTTCTTCAGAAAGGAGTTGGGGTCTGGGGGGGGCACTAGGTGAAGGGCCAACAAGAGAATCCTAAAAGTGATCTCTCTAAACAGTTTTATTCTGTGCATGCCTGCCCAGGCAGCTCACATTGACTTGATTCTGAACAATTTTTCTGATTTTAAAAACTGCAACAACTCACAAGCAATTGCACATGTGCTTCTCTTGAAACACTCATGTAGCTGCATGTCTGATTATAATTACACTCCTGTGAAAATTTCTGGTGGACCCAAGGACTTAATCCCACAAGCCTCACTGATCACATCACTGTACGTGAGAATTTATGCTTGCAGGATTAAATGCTGCCTTTAGCGATGAAGCAATTAATTGTTATAAGCAGAAACCACGCAGGGGTGGGGGAAGAAGGGACAGACTACAACACACCATGAGTGGAGATCTTCTGCTGCTGTGGGTGCATATCCCTGTCACTAGGGCTCATTGCTGGGCAGGTGGCTGGCTCAGGCTCTGTGCTCACCAGGCAAGTGATGATTTACTCTGCTTGACCCAGAGAGGGAAATAAAACCTGATTTTAATTCCAGCTGTGTAAGAATGTTTGGGTATGCCAGAAGTGCTTTCCCTGGAGTTCCTACAATTCATTGCTCTGGTTTGCAAATCTCCTGATAGCCAGAGAGCTGCTGGGGCTGTGCATGGCTGCAGGCATGGGAGCAAACCTCTGCCTCAGCCAGGGAGTGACCACCCACCCGAGAATGCCCTGGCCTAGACCAGTTGGGCACATGGTGTGAGTTAGTGCGGAGAAAGAAGGAGAAGGGAGGTTTGAGTGAATTGAGGACTGAACAAAGAAAAGTTTGTCAGACACTGAGCTCTGAGCACTGCTGCATGGGAGGTCTTTTTGCTGAGGCTGCATTGGAAGACCATGGTGCTGTGTGAGTGCTTAGGGAAGGGATTGCACAGCCCAGAGAAGTTGCCCAGTTTCCTCCTGTGACCTCCACCAGCTCAGCTGCAGAGTTCAACAGGCTTTCCTCTTACTTGAGGCTGCGTTCAAAGCCTTGCTCCTGTGGAAAGGATCTTTCTTCTTGTGGGAAGGAGAACTTATTTTCTTAGTTATTCTCCTGAAAATCTTCAGGAGGATTCACCCAATCCTCTGGTACGCAACCACATAAAGATGAGGTTTTGCAGAGGAGCACACCTTCTGTTACTGTAGTGTAAATGTGAGGTTCAGAAGTAAACCACCCTGAAGCCACCTGGTTATTGAGGAGGCCACCTGCTGATGGTGAATCTCATCCCTGGTGCAAATCAGGAAAAACCTGAGTTCACCTGTTGGTGGCATTATCCCCTTTTGTAAATTATCACTGTCCCATTGAAATCAGCTGAAGATCTAGATTGAGCTCTTTATCCCTTCCCTCCTCAACAAGAGAAAAGTGAGGGGGTGAATTGAACACAGTGAAGGAGTAAACTAGGATTTCCAAGAGGCAGGAAAAGCAGTTTGGAGCAGACACTCAGCTCTTTCTGCTGAGCAGAAAGTATCTTATTCCTTCAATAGGTGTCAGAGTAGTGAAAAGGTTGGTTATTGGTATTGTAAATGGATGGAGCAGCATTAAACAGCTGCAGCCATGATGGTCTGAGGTCACTAACCATGTTAAGTTAGATTTTTCCTCACTCACTTCATCTGAATATTTGGGGTAGGGAGGAAAAAATGAACTTTTGCACACATGGACTTTTCTTCCCATCTGTATATGCCTGTGTCTTCAGAAATGGTCTGTAGCCTCCCTAGAAATGGCAGGAGGGAGCTGGAGCAACCTCAGGTCCTGGAACATGAGGGCAGGAATCTCTGATACCCTTTTTCTCTGAGCTATTTGCTACAGAATTTGTCTCCTCTGTTTTCAGTTTCTCTGCCATAGAAGTGGGAAGCTCACCTGTAAGGGCAGCAGGAGGCAGCTGCTGTCCCTTGGTCTTGTGTGACTGCTGACCTGCAGGGGCTGTCTCCCCTGAGAAGTTTGATGCCAGCATTTGAATAAGTAGATCACAGACATTCAGGATGTTCTGCCAGAAGCCCCAGTGGTTTGGCAGATTTTCCAAGCTCATGCCCCTTCTTGCTTTCATTGATGTCCGTCTTAATTATTTTACATATGCTGTTCCTTGCTGCATGAAAGAGTGTTCTGAATGTGTGAGAAGGAGACTTTGTTGTCTCTTATTACTCATGTAATTAGGCAGTACTGGTAACTTTATGTAAAGGAATATGAAAATATTTAGGTTGCTTTTGGCCCAATGCCTTGCAAACTTCAGAATCCCCTGAATTTAGATGGATTTCATATTCTTCTGGGGTTGCTGTAATCTCTAGAGGAGTTTAGCCAGTTAGGTACAGCAGGTCTCTTCAGGGCTTTCTGTCCCTTTGTTGTTATATATCAACCTCTTAAATCATGAATTAAGCCACTGCCATTAACAATGGCTGGGAAACATTCTCATAGTTAAAACTAGACCAGCCCACAAGCTTTAAACGTCTGCAGTGAAAATGCTTGTCACCAGCTCTGAGAACAGTGGAGCGTGTAAGTCTTAAACAGGAATGGCTCTATAGGACTAAGGAAACAAATGGAAGGCTTGCTGTTTTATTAGCTCAACAAACTACATTTCAGTCCTGTCTCTGTTTCCCTTCCTGCGCAGCAATATATGCCCTGTTCCCAAAACGCTCCTGTAAACAATGGGGAGGGAAGCCTTTTGTGTGGCTTTCGCTAAGATTGCAAGTTGTGTGGGCAATGCAACTCGACAGAATTTCAATGAGATTTGCAAGCCTGTGTGCTTATGCAAAGGGAAGTATTTCATAATGCCTGTTCTCTCTTAATTGACTTATTTTTTTGCACACCGTAATTTATATGAAGGCAAAAAGGAAAAGTGCTTTAGCAAAACAGTCAAGGCTGTCTTTGAAGAACCCAAAGAAATTTTGTCTGGGTAGATTTATTCATTCTGTAATTAAAACACTTAGATGCAAACATGACATACTCCAGAATTTGTAAACTGCTCTGCTTAGTGCTCCAAAGGTCTCCTCTCTTTACATTAGTCAAAGTCCTGCTCTGAATTGTATATTATGCATTGTTTTGTGAACCACTTGAATTATTTTTAGGTGTTTTTTTTTAAAAATTTGAATCTAAGTCTGCACCATTTGGCTCCACATGTTACTGAAGAAGTTCGAGTTCCTGTTGTCTGTCCTGTATCCTCATTCATTCTTGATGTCTCCACAGACATCACTTAATTATGACAGTGAAGAGAGTTTTAAGTACCTCTTGCAGCATCCAAATTGGTGTTCATAATGAGAAAATCAAACTGACACCGACCTCACATTATACAGAAATTATGCTGCGCAAAGTGTGTGTGTGGGAAATAGTCTGAACTTAAGCAAAGTAGTGGGGCTACAGGAAGTTTATGCTGGCTGCCCCAGCAGACTGTGAATGCTGGTTTCCATCTCACTGGCTGCAGAGAGATACAGCCACATTCTCCCTGCACTGGGTTCTACTGTGGTGTATTTATTTATGAATATCAATTTTGTGCTACCACTGTGGCAGCAGAACCAAGTCAGAGAAACCCCTCTGGAAGACCCATGAGTTTGGGGTGGTCCTTGGCAGTGATGGATTTAGATATGTTGGAGTAGGTGCTCATGGTCAGAGGAAGCACGTGGATTTCAGAGGGCTGAGGGTGAACTGAGATTCCCGGCGTGGTGGTGGTGGTGTGTGGAAAATCCCTTGTTGCCAGTACAATGGCTATTCCGGATCTTGAGGGGCTTTGTTCTAACTTCATCTACTTTCCTGATGTGCTAGCAGTGGAGGGGCAGCTTCATGGGACCTGTTCTGGGAGTGAGGGCCGTGTTTATTTGCATCCTTTTGAAACAGGCAACAAGCATTTCTAGTTCAACAGTGAAGAACAGAGCCATGGAGCTTGAAATGTGGGATCTTTGGGGAGTTTCCTACAGCGGAACCCAGACACCAAGCCTGGTGTGGGAACTCATTTTTCTTGGGAAGATACTTAGGAGTGATGGGAAAATGGGCTCTGGGAATCTGGACATAGAGACTGCTCTCTGTTCCCTGGCCTGTTGCAGAACAGCTCATGGTGCTTCATCCTCACTCTGAAATCCCAGGTATGAACCTTCTCAAGGACCATTAGCCAAAATGTTTGTGGCATAGTGTGGGACCTCTTCTCCTGTTGTACACAGAAGGAGGACCCAGAGAAGCTGCAGTGGGTAGAAAGGTGAGTGGCCCAGGAAACCCCCACCAGCAATAACAGAGGCACCACTGGTGCCCTTGGCATCAGCAGGGCCTTTTGTTTTGGTCTCGGCAAATGCCAGTGGTGCCATTCAACTGGGTGCAAGGGTGGAAAGGGGAGCTCTACAAAGTGGAATATGGGGTTGGGGTGCCTTCATCCCAGGACAATTCCTTCAGGGCAGAGCCTCTATGCCCTTGTTCCCATCTACACTACTGCAGTCACTGCTCTGGAGCATTGGGCAAAAATACTGCTTCCAGTCTTGTAATGTGCTGCCCAAGCAAATGTAAAATATTTAATCTGGCATTGCCAAAGGGGTGCTTTATGACTTCTGCCAAATTACATTATATAAACATAATTAAAGGGTTAGCTTTGTTTGAATCTGTCATTCTAAGCAATAAAGATGTCAGATAATTTATTGTTGCATTTTGATACTCACCCTATTAAGCTAATAACTGTTTTTGTGTGTGCATGTATGTATATGAGAGCAGTGTTCATGGAGTTTGTCTTTCTGAAAGGTGACCGAGTCTGAAGACGTTGCTGATGGAGTCCAGGCATATTTCTCTGCTTTTCAACTGCCTTTCAGTTGCTTTTGAGCCTGGATGCCTGTCATTCTCAAAACTGCTTGGGAAGGCTGAGAGGGACAGGAATCAGTGCATCTGTGGCAGTGAGGATCTGGGCAGTGGTGCCAGGAGAGGCTGGCACCACTGCTGGGGCAGAGCTGGGATTGTACTGGGTGAGCTGTATTAAAAATAGGACTTGACCCCTGCAGACCAGCAATTGCCAAGCTGTGATGGGCAAGGATTCAACAGCCTGAAACATTAGAAACACATGATACTTCACATGAAGAAAAGGATTTTTAATGACTTGTTTCTCCTGCACTGTGAACCCTTAATGCCCAAGAGGTTTCATTTTGCCTAGCAGCAGGTGTGTCACTGAGTATTCAGCATTTTAGCCAAGTCCTGTCCTTGTTTAAGGGTGGAGGAACAGAGGTGTGGCTACCTGGTTTATTGAAGATGGGGGAGGATTTGGCTGGGCACATGCCTGTGCTGTGGGTACCAGACAGGAGCAGCCCTGGTACAGTACAGGATGGAACAAAGCAGTGGCCAAAGCCCTGGGCATGTCCATCCTTATCTGGTAGGGAGCTGGGATGGTTTTGGCTCATGATGGCAGGAGCTCTGTACAATGGGGCTGACATGCTGGGTACACACTCAGCTTCTGGTGCAAAACAACACTCTCCCTCCCCCTCTATTTTAAGACCTGTGTTACAACCACTAAATTGGTAGAAAAACAAGCCCAAATCCTGTCGAGTATTAGGACAAATATTTTTAAAGCTATTTTAAGATTTATAAAAATATTAAACTAGAGGGTAAAATACACTTTATTAAACTGTCCTAATTTACAGTCACATACATGGACTCTCTGCTGGGATACAGAAAGTAAAGACGCCTCTAAGACTTGCATTATCAGATTCTGAGAGTACTTATAAATTAGTAGGTGCAATTATCCTCTTGAAACCTGCTGTTAAGATAGGCTTTCCTTAAAGTCAGCTTTTCTTATGGCTGCTGCTGGGTGCACACGTGGAGCTGTAACATGCTGTTTGTTCACCTCACCACAACAGCAGCTTCACAGGGAGCTGAGTTTGTCAGTCATTCATCACTCCTATAGCATAAAGTGTCCTATTTAATACTGAGACATTGCTGCTGGATGCCTGAACAGCCCAGGAATACTGGAGGATTAAAAAAAATAGTTCAATTAAAGACCAGGGCAAAAATAGTTTCATGGGTTTTCTGTTTCAAATTAAACTCTTAAAAGCCTCTATCCCAAATTTCTTCCATTTGAGTTTTGGATCCATTCCTAAATGCTGGGTCTAAAACCCCAAATTACACCACAGTTTGTGCCCATGTCAGTGACGGGCTGGATCCAAATAGCAGAAGTAACCACACTGAAATCCAGGGAAGCTTGGGGTCCCCTGCCCAGGTTCAGTGGAGTCCCTTTGCCTTGTGGATCCTCTCTGTCATGCCAGACCCCCATCTGTCCCCCCACAGCCAGTCCACCCCCATCTAATCCACACAGGTCCAGTCTGGGTAAACATAACCTATAACATAAATATAAAAGGATCTGTGTTAGCTGTGAGGACTGGCAGGGGTTAAGACTTTTATAAGTTCAATTAGGAAATTAAACTCAGTGGGAGACCTGCAATGCTTTCCAGTTGTTCTCCAAGTATCACAACAAACCTCCTCATTTTAGGCATGGTATCTAGGGGGGTATCTGGCTTTCTAATCTGGGGTTTGGTTTGGGCTCATCTCTACCCAAAATATTATTTTAACCACTCTTTGTATTTCATTTCCATACTTTTTCTTCGGTATGCTTTGAGAAAAGATTCTGCCAAAGACAGAAATGCTTTGAGCCTGAAAAACATTTTTTTGCAGTGTATATGGAAGGCGGTGTTTTGCTTGGCTTAGCTTGTGAAATACATGGCACAACCTGCATGAAATATTTGAGGCCATGAGGAGACATGAGCAATTCTTGAAGAAAAAAAAAAGAAAAAAGTTAATTTTCATTCAAGGGTCTCATTTGCTTAGAGCCACACCCAGACAGGAGGTGCAAGGCAGAGCAAGGAAGAAGAGTTGATTTATGAACTTGTAAAATTAAAAGTATTGTAAAGTTTAAAAGAAACAAAGCAAACCCCCAAAAAGCTCAGACTCATGGGAAGGTTTCTACATATGTGAGAAGGAATTAAACCATTAGCATTTGATAAAAATTCATGAGACTTTAGAACCACCAGGGGTTGAGATGAAAGCTCTGCCCATATACCCAGGCTGTGGGGAAAGGGCTGCCAAGTGCCCCTGTCCTCACCTAGGTGGGCTTTTCCTGCCAAGGGCAGCAGTATGGGGTAGAAGACTAATGGGGAGTTAAGAGAATTGTAGGATAATTTAGGGGACCTACTGGAAGGGACCTCTGGAGTTTTTCATTCTGACTTCCAGCTCCAAGCAGGGTCAACAGCAATCTTTACCTCCATGGGTTCCTCTCTGCCCTCGGAGTGTCCATGTACCTCCCAACAAAGGTGTGGAGGAGAGATGGCAGGAACAACTGAATCTGGCTCAACCTGCTCTTTAGCAGGGAACTCAAACTAGAGAAGCCCCTGCGTTCCCCCATTTCATACTGCTGCTCCTTGGATGTCCCAGCAGGAGGATGGGCTTGCGGGCAAAGCAGCACTGTAGCCACTCAGCCTGTCCTCATGCCCGTTCCTCCACGGTGTGGTGCCACAGGTTGTTTGACGACGTGTCTGAAACGTGTAAACTTGATTTCCATCCATTGTCTCTGCCTGTCATCTCTCTCTGAGATTTTGGATATAGGAAGAGTCTGTGAATAGTGAGCACTGCTCCAGGTGATGTGTTGTCATGCTGCCTGCCAGCCACACGGTGGGTCAGGACAAGGGGAACTGGTCATTGTTTGTATCTGAATATTCCCAGGGGCCCATGATACCACACCAGAGCAAACCAAGACAATAATCCTACCTCTCAGATTTCCAAATCCCAGCCACGGCCCCATGGATGAGTAAGAGGGGGGCAGAGGAAAGCAGAGGAGGAGCTGGGGTTGCTGCAACACACAGCAGATGTAGGATATTAGCTGGCTCCTCTACACTGCTCCTGCTGCAGCTGGTGGGCATTTTGCACTCTAGTTTGCTTATTGTTCATTGCTTAATGCCTTGCCTGGCAGTTTTCCTGACATGCCTCCACCTGCAAGCAAACAGCTTCTCCTGCAGCCCCTGGCAGAGCAGACTGTCCCAACTGGGGAAGTTTCTCAGTGAGATGCTGGAGGGCATAGGAGAGAGAACCAGGACTTGGGGGGACCAGCTGGCCTTTGGGCCAACCTGCTCTCTCCATCCAGGCACCTTTCTACATGTCAGAGGAACTTTTATTTATCCAGAGCAGACAAAATGATTAGGAAGGTAATAAAATAGAAAGGCTGAGGTTCTGTGGGCACCTTGTGGGATGCTGCTTGCTTGCTTTTAACAAGAAGTGGCTTTTTTTCTTAAATTGTAAAGTGTACTTTGAAGGTGCCCTGGTGTGCTGCCCAGGGCAGTTTCTTTAGCTCAGGGGAAAGTGTGTGGATCTAATACCCTTGGGACAGATGGTGTCAGCAAACTGATAAGCTGATGGTTTAGGGAAGTTTGCAAAGGCGGTGGTGGCATGGGACATCCCATTCCAATGGCCTCCACGACCACAGCACAGCATGGGCTCCACATCAGCAGCTCAGTCATGTTCTGTGTCTCTTAAATGCCTCTTCATTTTGCTGGTTGCTTGCAAGGCTTTGATAGGCAAAAGTGATGTTTTGGAGGTGGAAGAGAAGATGTATAGACTTCTAAACTAAAAAAAAACTGACACTGGTCAAAATTTCTTGACACCACCCTTCCTACCAGTCCCCCCTGCTGTGGCTGGAGCTACAGCTTGTCCTTCACAGCATGCTGGTGTGCAGTCCTTAACATGTCCACTCTATATTTCTGAAGACTTCCAAGACTTAATTTTCCTCTTCCAGTCTCCACAACCCCAGTGCAAATCTAGTCAAAAAAACCAAAAAATGTTTGGAAACTGCACTTCTAGCAGAGAGTGCTGGAGTCCAGATGATGTCCACAGTTTTTCCTGTGTCTTCTCTCCTCAAACTTATTTTTCCTGTCACTGGAGCAAATCTTGGTAGAGCCACAGATGTTGCACAGGGATGAGTGAAAGTAAAACCACCAAGAGGAGCTTGCGGGACTGCCTGATCAAGTCTGTTTGTGCTGGTTCCTCCAGGTGAAGCAACTCCTCTATTCTGACTATCAGCCCTTGAACTATTCAGCCCAATCTCTGTAGCTCATCTCCAGGTTGAGCTTTCATCATAACTAGCAGGAGAAAAAATTCCTTTTGACTGCAAGAGATACTCTCCTTGTTAGACTCTGAAAGTGAAGCACGTGCACATGGCCCTGGTGCTTTGGCTGCAGGAGTCACTAAGTCTGTTATTATGGCTGTATCAATGTGCCTGGTGCCTGATCATGGCAGGCAAGCATCAACACACCAAAGCTTGGGCACCATCCTGTAAGAAGGCCTAGGCTTCAGGAAGGGGAAGAATGGAAATAGGAAACCGAAAACCACTCTCAGGGAGGGATAGTTTTCCACTGCTTCATTTGGAGGATTTAAATAGCCCATTAGGGAGCAGGTGGAAGAAATTTGTTGGTCTTATGAAGTAAGCAGCTGCTTTCTTTAGAGCTGTGCACAGGAGCTGCCAGGCCCAACAGTGGATGGGCCATGGGGATGTTTTTGCTAAGGAGAGGGAAAGTGTTGTGCAGCTGATCTCAATGAGCTGGGTCCTGAGGGGGGGACACTACACCATGGCAGTACAATGGTTAAACATCCCCAAGGATGTCCCTGTTGAAAGTGATTCCATCTGGTGTTTGGGAGAGAAGGAGCAAGCCCTGAGGGCTGGGACAGTGGGATGTGGCTGTCAGGGGCACTGATAAAGCCGGCAGAGGTCAAATTTTAGCACAGGAAGAACCTGAAGAAATGAAAGAAGGGGAATGAAATAATTCCTGGTCTTGGACACAGTGGTCAGTCCCCCTGACTCCAAGTAAACATTCCATTGCCAAGCAACCATTAAGTTGCCAAGTAAACACTTGCCAAAAGTGTTTGGAGTAGCCAAAGGGGCTATTACAGAGGTTGGAGCAGCCATAGGGCCTTTCTCCAAGGCTGGAATAGCCACGGGGCTGTAGAGGCCACGGGTCAAGGAAGATCTGAGGAAAGCGGAGGCAAGAGGCTCCCAGGGCCCATCCCCTGCCTGCTGCCTCCCACACTGAGCCCTCAGGGTTGAAGGGCAGCCCCTGGGCTGAGCTGGGAAAGAAGCAGTGTTGGCAGGACCTGGTCTCCCTGTTTCCTGCTGGTGGCTGGAGCAGTGGAGACTTGGAGCAATGAGAAGTCAGCCCGTTTCCTCAGGATGTACACGGTGGAACTCCTACCCTTGCTCAGGTGAGGTGGTTCCTCCACCAGCCTGCATCCTCTTCTTCAGCCTTCTCCATACCTCCTTCCCTCACCATGGCAAACTCCCATGCCTTATGTCCATCATCTCAGCCTCCCCTTCCCCAGCCCTGTTCCACCCTGTAACACTCCTTTGCTCTGTCAGAGGGATGCCTGTTGGAGAGGGGTGGGGATGCCGTGCTGCCAGATGGGATCTGAGATGGTGCTGGGATGTTTTTTCCCATCACCCGACCCAGGACACAGTCCAACATCCAGAGCAATCCAACACCCTGCCAAGGAACTCAACTCAGAGTGTAACCCCAAGGAAAACTCCTGTGGCAGGGAACTCAGAGTGACAGAGGATGACTCCCCATATTCACTTATTCGCCTCCTGAAGAAGAAGAAAGAAGCCCAAGAGACGGAAAAGGCCCTGGCAGAGAAATACAAGGTGGGAAAGATGTGTGGGTGGTGGGGCATGGTTGGGAGAGCTTGTGGTTTTTTGGAGGGTTTTTGGGAGGCAGGTGACAGATTTTGGGTGCAGACAGGTCACCCTCCCTCTGGTGCTGCCAGGCCTCCAGGGAGAGGATGAAAGTCATCGCTGACCAGTGGAGGGACCTGCATGCCAAGAGGGCCCAGCTGAAAGCCTACGTGGAGAGATGTGGAAGGACTATACAGGTACACCAGATGATCTTGAGCCACACCACCAACTCCTCCCCTCCTTTGGTGAAGAGAGTCTTGGGCTTGCAGTACTGTTCAAGCCTCCTGTTGAGACTGGAGCTGTGAGGAACAGGACTGGCAGGGCACAAGGTTTTGTACCACAGATATGGAAAGCCCTGATAGGTCTTGGGTGGAAAAGAGCCTGTCCTGTACCAGTGTGATCTCCTGGGGGCCCAAAATGTCCCCCAGGGAAGGTGTTAGCCTTGCCCCCACTACTGGCACACAGCTGTCTTCAGGGGACAGATCCAAAGAGGTCTGAAATTCAGACTGCCATCCGGTGTACCTGTCTCCAGGACCTAAGGGTCAATGTAAGAAGGATGGCCCTGTGAAACATGGAAAGGAAATGTTCCTGGGGTGGTCCAGTACTGGTCTCTCCTCTCTGAAGATATGTCCTAGCAGTGCTGTTAAGTGATTCAGCTCCATCTTCCCTTGCCTCCCTTTCCCTCTCTCTGTATGTGCATGTGTGCTGGCAGGGGAAACCACCAGGAATGCGAAGAGTTACGAATCCAGGCTCTGGAGATAAACAGCAAACAGAGAGAGGAGAAGATGAAAAAGGATGGTAAGCTTTTGAGAGCCAAGATGGAACTGGAAGCCCTCAGAAAAAAGCACTGGAAACTCTGCAAAAGAGTGCAGAAGTGCTCCATCTTCAAGGAATACCTGGAGAATGTGGTGAAGTTCTCACAGGTGAGTTTGGATGTAAGCAAGACAGATCATGGCCTTGGGGAGGGCATTAGATAAATGCTGTAACTAGAGAAGATAAGGCAAGTCCAGAACACTGGACACTTGGTCGAACCCAGAGACCTCTGATGGGATGGAAAAAGATTCCCTGCAACCAAGGTGAGCCACAGGGAGTGGAGTTAGGGTAGGAGAACCAGAACAGGAAGTGAAAGATTGAGAAAAGCAAAGAAGAACCATGAGAAGGGGGAAAAGCTCAGGGCTGGGGGGAACGGGGACCCCTTTGTGTCACTGTTTTGGGTCAGATGGACGGTTTGGGAGAAATGAAAACTGCCCTGAAAGTGCCCTCAGGCACTTGTCAAAAAGCTGTGCCTTCTCTCAGGGCATCACTCCATGTATTGCACATACTCCAACCACCCCAGTCATGGCCTCCCAAGTCTGGGGATGTGGCTCTGGAAGCTGCAGTTGTGCTTTGTGTTTTGTCAGAGCACTGCTCACCTGGGGAAGAGGCGATACCTCCCCTTGCTTATGGCAGTGACAGCTCTGGCTGTGGCACAGTGGGAGGCCACCACATGGGGAATGTAGCAATGCTCAGGAACCACCTGGGGCAATAGTCCCATCGAGAACGGCAGAACCCCAGAACAGTCAGGGCTGGAGAAGGTGGGAAGATCTTTCACGTAGGGGAGGCATTGGCCCTAGTAAGGGCATGGTGCCAAATGGCATGAGACCTGCAACTGGTGTGTGGAGGGCAGAGAGGTACTAACACCAGGAACTCTGTGCTGCAGTTTGAGGACATCTCAGAAGTCACTTCATGGTACAAGTTGCTGGTGAGGACACAGAAGAATCTTCTGCAGTCACAATAGGGGCACAAGCAACTGACTGAGCAAGACAAGGTGTTACTGGAACAGTACAGAGCAGAGAAAGAAGCTGAGATGCTTCAGTACAAAAATGAGTTGGTGCAGTTCAAACTACATTTTGACCAGGCTCAAAGTGACATCCCCCTCTGGGTAAGGAATTGTGGGGTGGGCAGGGGAAGATCTCTAAGCCTGGCTCTGTCAAGACTGGCTGATGTCTCATCCTTCAGCCATGGGGTCATGGCAGAGTCCAGTGACAGTGCCTGGGATTGGAGGAGATTCCTAATTTTTCCCCCTCCACGGGGTTGCAGAAGGAAGAATGGAAGACCAGTCTGGAGTATGGAAGTTTGGGTCTCCAAGCCAGGGACTCTGGTGCTGAAACATCACCTTTGCTGGGGCATGTCCCCATGCTGCCTGTGTCCTCTCCTTCCAGGAGGCTCACTGCACTGACATCCAGAGCAAGACTTCCGAGAAAACCAGGAAGCTGTGGACCATCAAGCTGGCCATCCACAACATGTCCAGCTTGTCCACCAACATGTGGCTGCAAGCAGAGTGGAATGTGTTGAAGTATGACAGCTGCAGACAGCTGAAAATGGTAAAGCCAAGACACAAAGAGGAGCAGTAACGAGTCTCAGCAGCCCAAAGGGAGGGGAGAGCCCACAGACCCAACAGACACCTGCCTTTTCATTTGGGCTCTCAGGCATGGGGAAGGGGCAGGGGACATCACGCAAACCTTTCTCTTCTGAGGAGGTGGAGGAGGGTCCTTGCCTGGCAGAACAAGTGGGAGCCAGGCAGGCTGAGGCAGGGGATGCAGGGGATGCAGATCAAGCCATGGCCAACACTGGCTTCATTCACTCTTGCCCGGGACTCAGACTCCCTCACAAAAGTCCATTCTGGTGGTGCAGATCCAGCAAGGCAAATGCTTTATCCTCCTGCTCAGTTTGACTGGTGACATTTGCCATCTTAAAGAGCCAACAAACCTCCACCTGACTCCTGTTCCCAACCTTGCGCTGAGCTCTGCCATCTCTCTTCTCCACCCTAGATATTGCAGTATATCCAACACTTTAAAGACATCCAGTTCTATGCAGGATGTGCAGAAGCACCAGAGCTGCTACACCTCTGAAGACAAAAGGGACATGGCAGCATGACCTGTCCTGCCAGAGAAGGTTCAGTGGGTTGGGAATGGAAAGAGGAAGACAAGAGAACCCTACAGATATCCTAGGCTAAAAGAAATAATAAAGGTATCTCTTCATTTCCTGGGAGGATTGAACATATTAGAGCAACTCCATCCCACAGCTTCACCCAGACACCACTGGGGAGTGTTCCAGTTTGGCCAAATTTAGAAATATATCCTCTGAGAGAAGGCACAACCACCCCTCCCCCACCAGGTTCGGGAAAAATAAATTTTCCTCGAAGGAAAGTGAAGGAGATAAAACTATTTATTTACCAAACACACGGGAAAAGGAAAATAATGCTAAATAATAAAATCTCTCGCTGTGGAGAAAAAACCTGGGAAAAGTGTTAGAGTCATCCCTTTCGGAGCTGGCTCACCCTCTGCGCTTGGTGGAAAGTCCTCCTGATGTGCTCGGAGGTTGAAGCAGTCCAGTAGAAAAGGGAGAAAATCCGAAATTCCAGGGAAGGAAAAAGCAGAGTCCAACTCTCAGTCTCTCTCTGGAGAAAAAAAGAAACTGAACCACTGGCCAAAAGCTGACTGGAAAGCAGCAAGCCGGGTGCTTTCTCGCTCCCCTGCCGCAGCTGGGGAAAAAACTGCTATCTCTGTGTGACCTTGAACAAGCTGCAAACTGCTTTGAAAAAGTTTTGCTCAGTTTTTCCTTCCCCCTCTCAGGCTCAGTTTAGAGGCATAGAAAGGCACAAAGTTAATTTCTGGGCATAGGGCAATGACATGGGAGATACACATCATAAAGTCACCCCAAGACAGGGGCCTTCCTCAGAATTCTGGTTGCATGACACAGTGTTCCTGCAAAGCAGGCAAGATCATGAGAGCAGACAGGGACAGGAATATGGTTTTAAACAGGGATCAGTAATACTGTTCACATTTGGACATCCCACTCAGCCTAAGCTCCTAGATATTTGAGAGACATGTCATGACAGGGTGGGGAGACTGTGCTTCAGGAGAGCTTCAGAGTGTTTCCACCACCACACCCAGCACTTCCATGGATGTGGGTTTCTCTGCATAGCCATGTGTTATGGACTAAAGCCCAGCTTCTACTCGAGCTCCTATGGAAAATGTGGACAATGGACATAGGCGACAGATGAACCAAAAGCTGAACATTCAGCTGTTCATCATGTGTGCCACTGGGATGAACAAGAGGACTAACAGTGGCTCTGGGGACACACTGTGGTAGTCAGGTCAGGCTCCACAGTCTTTTGGGGGGACCTTTTAATGCAACAAGGACCCCATGACATAAACTTACAGATTTTGTGGCGAGAGGCCATTGATCACATGCTCTTGAGTCAGGTTTTTGCGTGCTAGCTCAAAGAGCACCCAGAGGCCCAGCTGTAACCTGACTGCACTACGGCAGCACATACACACACACAAGAGCACAGGCAGACGGGGGTGCGCCCCTCACCCGAGGGAGCCGTCCCTGAGCTGATGTGAAGGCACACAGGCAGAGGCAAAGAAGGGAGAGAGAGGGGACTCTGTGTAAGTTCCATGCAGAAGATTTACTGAGGTGAAACAATGGGGGGAAGAGATGGAGAGCTGAGGATCTGACGGAGTCCAGGGATTTTATAGTGGGGATAGGGAAGGCGGGGATAACGGATACAGCAAATGGGATAGTGGACAAGAGGCAGGGTTGAGGGAAAGGGAACCAATGGAAATAACACGAAGGAGGGATTTAGGGAAGGAACCAATGGAATGTCGACTACAACAGAACTTTCTAGAATTAATACATATTAACTTAGGGGAAATGAATTTTAACAAACATAAAACAGGGAGGGGGAAACATGAACCTATCACATAAAAATATGTAAACAGAGGAACCAGGGGATTATGGGCTCTTGCCCTAACCACGTGAGGCATTAAACTTTGGTGCCTGACCACCACTGCTTGGTGTCTGTTGGATCTTCAGGCGCCAGGGTGGCGGCAGCCACTTGCACTGCTACGCTCTTGCTCCCCCCTCTCCTGTCCTGCGTTGGGGGAAGAAGAGGAAATAAAACTCTCTGAGACTGGGGAGGTTGCACAGTGCAATGCAGAAATGCTGTGTGTGATGCTCAGCTGTCCCCAGGCTTTGGGTGGGATTTGTGAGGAGCAGGGCTGGAGATGGAGCATCTGGGAATGAGCTTTGAGGGCATGTCCCAAAACACCCACCACTCATTCAGAGGGATGTTTCACCTTCCTCATGCTCTCCATGGTGCAGACCTTGCAATTTCTGTTTTTTTAGGTCATGGCCAAGACATAATTTGGAAGAATTAAAAATTGGTGGAAAAAAAGCAGTTCAAGTTCTTCAGCATAGTGAGCATGAGTCCTAAACTGGTGCTCTTTTTAGCCAGGCAGGTTCTGCCATCCACTTGGTTTGATCTTCCAAAAAAACAGGGTGTGAACTTTGATATTTCCACGTTGTATGGCAAGAAATAACGTGTCTGTAACAGTTTTAATCCTGGGCATTACCTCTCCTCCAAACTTCAGAGATTTACTGATATACACACCCTGCCTTCCCGCATGCGGGTGGGTAATTAGGAAGAAAAAATCCTCTTTGTGTGTTGGTACATGTCCTTCTGAGCAATCCCAATTTCCACAGGGATCACATGTGGCTGAAATGCAGCCGTTGCTGGTATTCTGTGTGCTTTGCAGTCCATAGTGCTCATAAATAAAAAGTGGGACAAATTTTAGTACCTAATCTTTTACTCAAGGGAACTAAATGAGGGCTTCAGAGCCCTTATTGTGTGCCAACACAGAAGTGAATAATGTCTGAATATTCTTACAGGAAACTTCAGAATGGTATAAGTTGAATATATTAGATTGAATGGTCATGTGGATTGTTACCTTTGATTTTTTTTTAAATATCTTTTCATGATGCGTGTTAAAACCAACAAATTAAATCCTTTAATTAAAATCCTCTTAGTTGGGAATGTGACTATTAAGGAAATGTTTCCATTTTATAGCTATGCTTTTAGAATGAGGATACAGAAATATAGAACTTACATCTCAAAAAATACTGTTTCTTTCACTATCCTCACATGAGCCTGGTTCAGTTGCCTGCATCTCCCCACATCAAACTGCCATGAGTTAGGAAATAAAGCTACAATCTAAGGCTGTTATAGAGAATCATCTTTCTTGGTTTGTTTGTTTTTGCTTTTTTGGGTTTTTTTTGGTTTTTTTTTTTGGGTTTTTTTTTAATGAATTCATGAATGCCTCTTTTTGAACTAAAAAAAAATTGAAGGAAAGAAAAGCCTTACACTTTCTTTCAAGTGAATACCAACTATTAACTGAGACAAGGCAGTGCAATGCCTTTGTTTCTTCTTTAAATTCTAGTATAACTGAGTTTTTTTGACATTAGTTGGATTACTAAGAGTGCTGGACACAGGCTGAAACTGAAATCTGAGTGCATAATAGGAATCCGTGCAGTGGTTAAGGAGTATCAGGGAAAATTTATACTTGGAGTTATATGAAATAATTCCAATGTATCTTCACTGGAATTAATGAGTTTATTTTGGATTCATTCTCTTGTAAGTAGGAGGTTGGCAGCAGCAGGGATAAGAAAGTGGCTTTCTCTGGAATAGGAGAGAGGAAGAAAAGAATGCAATCTAGGAAATGACACAGCATCAGTCTCTTAAGAAAAATCTCTTTCTATAACTTTTTTGCCTTATTGTATATTTTGCAGAAGAAAAAATTGTAAAAATTAAATGGAATTGTAGACATGTGTGTGAGTGAGACAGGATGACTCCTGTTTAGAATTTGGTTTAAAATTTGAGATTATTCATGTGATTATTCTTCAGCAAGGCATATCTTTCTCATGGGGTCAGGCAGCCACTTGGGTCCACTCCCCTTCTTTGTATCACGTGGCACTGGGTTGTGTACAAATTAAAGACTGACAGACTGTGCTCTTCCCAGGCTGGCCTTGGGGTCACTCTTTCATTAAGAGCTCAAACTCTGGTGTGCAGCAAATCCTCCACTGTTATGGGGAATTGCAGGAAGTGCCAGTGCAGCCCAGTCACTTCATGTGAGTACATCGGGACAAATTCCCAGATTACTGTGATTATGTGATGTTTATCTCATGTTACATCCTGGGCTTCAGGGTGGCATGGTCCCTATGCCCTGTTACACATGTACCTGTGCCCTGCTGGAGCCCCGGAGGTCTGGGATTCCTGCGGGCCATGATGCATTTGGGGTGAAACATCTCTTTTTGTGCCCCCCAACACCAAGAGCCATTGGATTAAATGTGGAAGACTGTGACTGGGCTTGTCCTCTGCCCGGCTGCCACCTTCCACAGTTCTTATAAAATTCTGATTTTAAGTCCACAAATACAATGTATAGCCCAATTTGATTCTTCCCCTCTACTCTGCTCAGCTGAGTTCCCACCTGGATCTCAGATGGGATCCAGCTCTGGCATCTCTCAACATGAGAAGGACATGGAGCTGTTGGAGCAAGTCCTAGAAGGGGTCACAAAGATGCTCCAAGGGCTGGAGCACCTCTGCTATGGAGACAGGTCAAGAAAGCTGGAGTTCAGCCTGGAGAAGGCTCTGGGGAGATGTTACAGCACCTCCAGTACCTGGAGGGTCTCCAAGAGAGCTGGAGAGGAGTTTTTGACAAGGCCATGGCATGATAGGACAAGGGGGAATGACTTTAAACTGACAGAGTGCAACTTTAGATCAGATTTTGGAAAGAAATTCTTTACACAGAGGGTGGTGAGGCACTGGAACAGGTTGCTCAGAGAAGCTGTGGATGCCCCATCCTTGTAAGTGTTCAAGGCCAGGTTGGATGGAGCCTTGAGCAATCTGGTCTTGTGGAAGGAGTCTCTGCCCGTGTCAGGGGGCTGGAATTACATGATCTTTAAGGTCCCTTCCAACCCAAACTATTCTATGATTGTATGAAATTCAGTCCACTGTGGGCACAGAACATGCTCAATGGTAATGGGAATTGCAATATTCTTGGGCTTGGCTGTGGAGTATTTACAAGACAGGAGAACAGTAGAAAGAACAGTGCTGTAATTTTTGTTCGAGTGGCTTTAAAGAAAAAAAAAGAAAGCACTCAATCAGATATCAGCTCTGAACTGGTCAGAGTTTATGTAACGGCCAATGGTTATTTTAAGGCCAGAGAGGGATGCCACAGAGCAGAGTTGATGATGAGATAGAGTTAAATCTAAATATATATAAAGTCCTGGACAGGAAAGGATAATCTTTCAAGGAGTGTGTACAGCTGCTCACACTTGTTCACTAACCCTTCCAAAACGTGTCCTCTGGGAATTCCCACACAACACCAAGTAAATTGCAGATTCAGGAGGAAGCCATGCTGCTGAATAACAGACGTTCAAGTCACCATTCACCCTCTGCCCCCTTGCATGGTGAGGCTACTGTGGTTTTGCTCCACACCTGCCCTTCTCTCCCCCCTCCCAATCCTCTCACTCGCGCCTTGCTTGATACAGACACTTTGAGTCATTTTTCATCAATACAGTTGTGTGCACATAAAGTGCATGGTGAGGAAAGAAGGAGATAGAAACACCTGGTGGGAGCTTCTGGGGGAGAAATGCCTTCAAGAAGGTGAACCCAGAGCATTTTTGCCTCTACTGTGTATCAGGTGATGGGCAAAGGGGTGAGGGTGGGGCTGTGCATCCCTGTTACACCCTCCACCTGGAGCAAATTGCCTTCATCTTAGAGGTGTAAAGTGCTTCTGCTGGTGCCAGGGAAGGGAGGAACAGTGAGTGGGACAGGAGCCCTCTGGGGAGCAAGGAAAGAGGAGTCCAGAAGATGTGCATGGGAAAATTCCCTCTGAGAAGGGTGATGTGGGTAGGCCTTTGGGTGCACCAGTCGGGTTGTGATAAACCAGGATTTGCTTTTCTCTGTGAATGTGGCACCTTGGGTAGATTTAACCTGCTCCCTTTCCCCCTCATTGCAGTTTATGTCACAAGATCCACCTGTTAAAATGTCAATATAAAGTATGTAGTTGGTCCATAACATGCTGTACGCTTCTGACTGGCACAGTTTTCGTGTCCATATGCAGCTCCTCACACCATGGCTCAATGGTGCCTACACAGCTATTCAAGGCTCATAAATTCAGGGAAAGACAACTTTCATGGAATGTCAGTCTGGTGGCTCTTGCTCTTCTAAACCGTGTTACAGAAAGAGGAGTTGAAGACACAGGGTTTCAAAATTGAACCAAAATTCACGGTATCACTTTTGCATGATATCTAAATATGAGGACCACAGGAACCTCTTGTCCTGGGGAAAGACTGATAAGAGACTAGAGTTTGGCATTTGGCTAGGCCTAAGGGAATAGTAGCTGTAAATTAACATAACAAAGATAAAATTGTATAATGGTTTTCATCCTAACTTGGTTAGCAATTTGTTACAATTTTCAGCTTTTGGGATGAAATTTTCTGGGCTTGTTTTCAAACTGGGAAAAAAAAGCACACAAATGTGTGTAAACTTGTTTAAATTAAATATTATTATTTAAATATGATTAAATAATCTCTGTATCTAACGAGAAGATAAGAAACTTTTCTCCCATTATTACTTCCTATAATTCCTTCAATGAATGTTGACAGAGCAGACACAGCTGGTGTTACACACTGAAATGTGGGCCAAAGGTGCCTGATTTCATATGAGCTATTGCTGTTCTTTTTGGCCTTGTGATTTTTTGAAGGTTTTATCTTATTTTGTTTTCAGGTCTGCAAAGCTAGCAAGTTCCATGAGACAAAACTCTGGTTTGAGAATTGTAACAGTTGCTCAGGATTTTTAAAAATATTGCCATTTATATTAGAAAGATTAACCCCAGGAAATTCTCACCCAATTTCCCTGTGCCTGTACTCCTTCTCCTTTGGATGCACCTCAGACAGGAGCTGATCTGTGGTGCCCCAAAGAGGTCTGCCAGCCCTGTGGCACTGGCAAAGCTCATTTCTGTCAGTACAACCCAAAAGTTTGCTTTGTAACAACCAGTAGCGTGTCAGCAAGGAAGAAGAGACACGGAACTGAATTTGATCACTGGGGTTGGAGATGATCTTTAAAGGCCCCTTCCAAACCAGACTATTTCTATGACCTATTCTGTGGCTGGTGAATTTGGTTCACATGGTGCAAAAAGTTGTATAACAGCCTGTGTCCCTGGGTACATCAGAACTGGCATTAACTCATCTCCTGCTCTGAGGCTCAGCAAGGCACTCCGGGGTGTGTGTGCATTAAAATAAAATCAGTGTCATTCTGCTGCAATAAAACAGATTTATGTCTGCACCAGGTATATTTTCTAGTATATCAAATCCAGTCAGAATTAATTTCATGGGCTTATTGTATTCTTAGTGCCATAGTTTTAAACCCAATAAAAGATGCTCAAATGGCAATGGTAAAAACAGCGAGAGCAGGCTTGAAAATCAGCCCCTTGTTGCTTACACTGCATTTATATACAGATCTTGACATTTGAGCTGGTGGAATTTTCCAGAGATACGTAAAATTAGACCTTCATATTTGTTTTTATTTTCTATCTGCCATTTATTTTGTTTGCCTTGGTTAAGTTTCCAATTTTCCTTTTATACGGTCCCTGCATACTGGTTAAACATACTTGCTGAGAACATTCTTGCTCAGTTTGTAGGAAGATGCTTTGCTAAGGGGGACCTTCTTGGATCCCAGACTGCAAATAGCTACAACTGGAAATTTGGGATGTATTTTCCCTCTTGAAATCAGGTCCACTAGCAAATATCACAGTCTAATTATCATACCAGGGAGAGCCAGGGTAGTAGCCTGACTGCTCTATTTGATGGCTAAAAATGCAGGGTTGCAAACTGTATTCTATCCTCTGCCAGTGACAGTTTCAGGCATTTCAACACCTCAGGTAACCCCTCTGTGCCCATTGGAGTGATGGTGATTTGCCTCTCTGTGCTGTCACATACCTCATTTAGCTCAGCCTTACAAATATTAAAATCCTCAGACAACTCAAAGAGTTGCTTCTGCACAGAGCATGCTCCTAAACCACTATTTTGATCTTCAGAGATTCTATTGCTGTTGCTGAAAGTAGGTTTTTTTCATAAGCAGAAACTTTTTATCAGGTCAAAACTTTTGCTGTTTTCTCAAGAAATGGATTCTTAACCTAACTGCTGTTAGCAAAGCCACTGACACTGCAGGTGCAACCCTGCCCCTGGGCTTAGAAACTGTTGGCAGAAGGAAATGAGTTTGAGGAATAAAATGCTTGCTTTGGTTCTAATTATCTCACATTGAAAGCCCAGAATTATTTCAGGAGTCCATTTGATTGATCTTTATAGATTATTGATCTTGGTTCCGATTCATATCTACCCTGTGGTGACTGGATATCCAGGATATTCCCAAGTGCTTGCACTATCCAGTGTCTTTCCATATAATTTGAGAGTGTTTTTCTGGCTTGAGATGTGCTCAGAAACTTGTCCTCTTTCCACTCTGAAAGTTGATGTTTGTGCAGTTTAAGTTTTTATATAGGTTGTGCCATCCAGTCCTAAAAATAACACATAAATGTGTTAAATGGAAAGCTAATATGTAATTTTGGGAGTTTACAACTACCCGAATGCTTTAGAGGACATGAACTGTTTTCATGAACAGTTAAAAGCAAAAGAGCATTTTCCCCATTAAAGCAGGCAACCCTCTGCTCAAGGCAAATTCAGGGGGAAAGGAGGATTTGTCTCTCCAAACCAGCCCTGGAGACAGGTGAGCTGCAATTTCATTCTTAGACCAAGTAATCCACTTCTCTGCTTCAAGGAGTGTCCACTACTAGGGAAGCTGGGCTGTGTGGGGCAGCAGGGCCCCTGCCTGGATTGGACACAGCACCTAATCCTGGCTTCAAGAACAGTGTTTTCTGCACAACACAGGTTTTAATTAATAAATTGGCAGACTCCGGTCAAGGAGTGTGCACAGCCTGTAGAAATGAGCTTCTGGCAGTGCTAATAGGTCTGCACCCAGCTCTCAGTGTGCCACAGAGATTTGCTTTTCACAGTGGTCCCACTTTTCCCCTACCAGACATGGGAGTTATTTGGGGTGAATAAATAGCTGGAAGCAAGAATGGGAGGGAGGGGATGTGGTCAACTGATGGAAAGATGCAAGTTTGCATTGTGAAAGACACAGAAGCCACTTCCTTGCAGGCAGAAGTACTGAGAAGTGCCTGACATGAGTATTCCCAAAGGATCTGTCCCAGAGAGATCGAGTTTCCAAGTTCTGTTTCAACCACTAACCCCACCTGGCACCTTGTGCCTGCAGCCTGGGCACAGCATGGAGATGTGGCAGCAAATCAGAAGGGCAGCAGGAAGCAGATGCTTTTCCAGTCGGCTCCGTGCAGTTGTTTGTAGAAGGATGGTGTTGTATTTAGGTGCATTAGAGTGCTAAGGAGGTCACCTTGCCATGACAAGGGAGTGACTGTGACATTCATGTGGTAACAGTCTATTCTTGCCTAGCACAAAGTAGATTTTAGTATTTCCTTGATGTTAGGGTGTTGCCCTTACAAACCTTAAGCCTGTGTTGAACCTGCTGAAGGGACAGGGCAGTGGTGGTTATGTGTCCTCAATCCTTAGGCTTTGAATCGTGTTTAGTAGGAGCTGTCCATACAACAAAATTAATATGGGGTCATGAGATTGGTCCAGCACAGGACATTAGGCCTGTGGAAGAGAGAAACTGTTGGGACATCTCTCCATAGGATGGCCTTTCAAGCCACTGAAATAGAATTTATTGTTCAAAAAGGCCCTGTACAGCTCGAAGTTCCCAGGGGAGCTGAGAGTGAGATGCCAACAGCAGCAAGGCTGTGTGGGTCCTTCGCTATGTCACCCCAGAGAGGCAAAGTGTGGCCCAAACTGCACTACAGCATAAAAATCCCCACAAAGATGGTTAGGGAATGAATGAACCAGTCAGCCAGGTCTCCATACCTGTACAGAGGTGAAGCAACTATTGAAAAATTGACTAAAGCCACAGGAATGAAAAAGCTGAATATGATGACGTGAGAAGCTCTGGTTAATGCAGGTCATGAAAAGTGTTTTCAGTGACTGCTTTAACCAGGAAAGAGTTGTAGGTGAGGAAAAGCTTTGCTCCGTGTGTCTCATCAGTTGGGAAAAAAAATAGAGGTGAGGGAAGGGAATGAGGTGGAGACTAAAGACACAAAATGTTGTGAGTGGGATGAGCAGCATGGGCTCATATAGCCCACAGCTCCAGGTGCTGGCCACATGCCTTGGAGAGGGGGCTGAGGGGACTCACCGTGGTAGGAAGATGGAGAAAAGGGAATATCATGATCATGAGAGAGCTTTTGGTTTTCCTTTCAGTGCAGGCAAAGAGAAGTAAGCAAAAACTCAGTAAAATGAAACAGTAGGGAATTCAAAACCAATAGGAAGGTGGATGCTTTCACACAGCATGAGCCTGGTTGGTCACAAATACATCCCCCTGCCCCTCAGCCTGGCCCAGCAAGTGTAAGATAAAGCAAATCAAGAGCTGTACTGAGCACACTGTGTTTGCTCATATTTTGTAATCATTAATCCACCCATTCATTCGTGAGCTGCCTTAAGGTGTTGCTAGAGTTAAATCCGGAAAAGGGTACACAAACAAACCCAGCATGCAGAACCCTTCCTCAAAGGGCTGTGCAGCAAGCAAGCCCCAGGGAAAGACAAGAGGAATGCAGCAATCAGAGCATAACTCACTCTGTTAGTAATTTTTTTTACTCTATCTCATGGAGAGTTTATTTTGGCAACCGTGGGGCATGAAAAAAGCCCCCGAGTATTCCAGTTGTGAGTATTGTATATCTTCCCTGATCTGGAGAGAACTGCCTGGATGGGATAGGGCCGGGTCGTTCCCCATGGATAGAGTCCATGGATGGAAGGACAAGACTTCCCTGACAAATCCATGGAAAAACTTTCTAGCTTGCTGCAGACAGAAAATAGCCAACAGGTATTTTCTAGTGGAATTAATCCTGGAGGAAGATTTGTGTAGAGCTTGACAGTGAGTGTGGAGCTATATTCAGTTCCAGAAAGGACGGAATTTCTGCAGTGTAATAACTTCAGCGTGTCAGAGATATCGCTGCGAGACCCTGGAGGGAGACAAGGCACAGATGTGGTTTTCTGAGAGGCAGCAAGGAAAGGCAGCTGTGGGTTGAGTGCTGGTTGACAACAAATACCTCCTCACCTACCCATATGGTGGGAAAACCTGCAGAACCTGTGGCTCCCACCATACTTAGGTTGTCATGGTGGGGACAAACATCAAGCTCAAAAAGAAATACAGCACCAAAATAATCCACCTCTTGCCACTCCTTATTGATGTGCAAAGAATGAGCATCTTACAAAGGTCTTTTGAAGAACTAATTCAAACTAACGGTCATTTACAGCACGCTCTTGCAAAAGCTTGTGGGAGTGCTGTGGAAACAATATTATCTGCTTTTCTCTTTTCACGTCCCTTTATGTGGCAAAGGAGTGCATCTGGATCAGCCCCTATTGCCTGGGTCACAGGAGCAAAGATGATGTAGCAGGAAGCATCTGACAGCTGTGTAGATATCCTCTGTGCATCTGTGTCCCTTGAGCAGGCAGGACAGGCCAGACCATCCTTTAGTGCAGGGTACAAATTATGAGCAAAGCCCAGATTGTTCCTTCACTTGCATATGCACCTCTATATGGCAGGTACAAGACCTGAATGTCTGCAAACATGTGTCCTCCTGCTCTACAACAGCAGATTATATTTTCTAGTCATCTGAGTGGTGGGTGCTATCGAGGTCCTCGAGGCTGATTAACCTTGACAGAGGAATAAAAGAGGGTAGATTGGATAGCACACTGTGGGCAGGTGGTCTGTGCTGTGAGTGGTTGCACACTGGAATCTTTGCTCCCCAAAACTCATCTTGAACCTGATTGTGAGCTGGAGTCTGTGCAATTAAGACAATTAGTGATCTTGGGCTTGTGTGGGCTTTAGCCTGCACTGGGTACCCAGCTGAAACATGAATGCAGGACCTGACTGAAGGTACAGTGAAGCTAATGAAAATACAGATACCACAGATACTTAGTGTCCCCAGGAAAGACCCATGGGGCTGGTTCCTCAAAGGAAAAGTTGGTTTAAGCAAGTGTCTCTCCATTCCCTTGCCCTGAACTCCACCATTCTCTGTCCCAGGCCGAAAGCTGAAATTCATCAAACCTACTGGATGTCCCAGTTAGAGGCATTACTTTACTTTGGTCAGTGTGTAGGGCAGTTTTCATGGTCATCTTGCTGGTCAAACTGTCTCAAGCCCTCTTGCTCATCTTTCCCCACAGCCTTTTGGACCCTCAGTCTTGTAAGGCACATCAACTACAAACAAGAGTCAATACACTCTGCAGGCCAAATCCTTTCAGCCAAACCTGAATAACTGTTTAGTTACAGTCCTCTCTATAACTGGGGTATTTTCCTCTACAGATGATCAGAAAATTTGTCTGCTTTGAGAAGATTTTGGCTGAGTTCATAAGTAATTTTAATTCTCATGACTGTGGAATAAACTTTTGTTTTGGCAGCTGCAGTGTCCAGCCTTGTTAATTTATTTCTTTGTGAGCTGTGAAGAGCTTGGATTAAGCTCCAAGAAGTGGACCATAGCAAACGTGAGAGAAGAGCAAATCCCATTTTCCCTGTCTCTGAGCCTGGGGGTTGCACCAGGGATTGGTGGTGCAGAAACACCTCCTGCCCCCACACAGGTGTTCAAGCAATTAACCTTTTGTACCTCTTGTCCCTACAGTGTCTGAAGATGAAGGGGCATCTCCAATAGGGTCAGCTGTGCAGGCTTCTTACTGATTTGGAGGTCTTGGTAGGCTGAATAGTACACAAGCACAGCAGAGAAATATGCTACAAGAGGAATATAAAACAGCAGAGTTTTGGTGGGCTTGTTCTGTTTACCATTGTATGAAACATCTGTTTCATTTCACCAGTAGTAACAGGCTGGCTGCTGCTTTGATCCACTATTGCAATTCCTATCTGTGTTAGTGTAAGGGCTGAAGGTTGATGGTGACGTCTGTCCCGATCGCTGTGCACATTGTTGCTCTCTGGCACTGACACCAGCAGCAAATCATTCCAGTTTGACTGGCAAATCTACCCAATCTCCAGCTCACGAAACAGCTCTGAAAGCTGCTGTCCCCTGGGAATGCCTGTGTGTTTGGATTTATGGGGCTGCCTTGAATAAAGGACTGCAGATGCTGCTGTTGAGAAGAAAGTCGTACTGCTACTAGGCATGGTTTTTTGGTCCTAGACTTTTTGTTTTCCAGAAGCATCTCCTTATAATTTCTCTATTTGGTGACTGTGTTATTTTGGTAGGAACATTCATTTTGCCTTGTCTTGGCAATATTATCAAGATACCAAAGTCATAAGCAAAAACTTTGGTTGAGAGTCACAAGGAGCACTGACATTACTCCAGCAGCAGACAGCGAATGGTTAAATATATTTAATTTGCTTGTATGTTTCATATCAGAATAACTGCCAACTTATACTCCACAGACTACTTCAATTGTACACACAAGCTATAAGAATGCCTCTGATAAGCTTTATCTTGGACAGTGTTTTTGCAAAGAACTCACTTCAAATGAATTATTGCAAGTTTCCTCCTTCCCTGAGTAAATTACTTCATTCATTGTAAATTATGCCCCTGCAAATTTTGAATTATTTGCGTTCCTGTGAAAAGTTCCTCTGTACACTTTGTGCATTTCCTATTATTCCATGGCCAGAGGAGTCCTTCCTGGTGGCTGGGTTCATGCTGAACAAATCTGTGGCCTGTGCCGAAAACTAATCATGGTAAATGCTGAGATTGTTTCAGCTGTGTTTCATGTGTGTGTTTATCCAGAATTTGGTTGAACATTAATACAGATGAAATGGGAATGGTTTGTTTTCCTGTGACTGCATCCATTCCATGGATACTTCCATGTCTTGTAGACTTGACTCTGGTTGAGTATTTCATTGAAGTAAGTACTGATGAATGTGCTGTTTTTAGAAGAATCTGACAAAATAATAGATCATTGCATGCACCCTCATATGAAATAAAACCTGTGTTGTAAATAACACCTGCAATTATCAGAAACAAAAACATTTTACAAATGTAATTAGTTTGTTGCTGATTAATGCTGTTATAATAATACATGTTTCTATTCCTGATTTTTGCTGATTATTGTGAACATCACAATAATTTGGCTTTGTACAGTACAAGGAAACAGTAAAACGGAAAACTGCAATTCCTAAAAGCTGTCATGAAAATACTTCCAGTGGTGGGTGGCCAAATGAAAAGATGTTTGGTAAACTTGAAAACAGGCATACAAGGACACGTCTGGATGGATGGATGCAAACAGATGTGAACTCTCTTGCTCTCCAAGCCAACTGGGCACAAGCCAGCTTCGTCAAGAAGCCATGAAGCCATGCTCATGCAGTGCTGGGCTTAAATATTCCACCCTGCCTGTTAGGAGCCTGTTTTAGTTCCCCTGAAGCAGCCAGAGAGCTCATGCAAGCTCGGTGTGATGCCGAAGCCATCTCGAATCAAGCTGGCTTGGAAGGCAGACAGAGGAGCCCTCATGTGTCTGCTCCCATCTGTGTAGACATGCCCTAAACCAGGCTGGGTGAAATTTGGATCCTTAATTAAAAACTATGTTAATTAATTCAATAGGCCAAAATTTTGCCTGCTGCTGGCATGGATCTGTATTGGACAAGAAGAATGTTTTTCCACTTCCCAAGCAGACAAAATATTGGAGCTTGTATCTTTGAAGTTGGAAATGACAAAACTGACACAGATTATTTCTGCTTGAAAACGCCTTTCTTTGTGTTTCCATCTCAGGTTGGGTGTTCACGTTGTTCCCATCCCCACAGTGCCTGAACACCTTGTGTTTTTTGATGTACAGCTCTAACAACCCCTGTGAGAAGGGAACATGCTGGTTTTTCCCATTGGGTAGGTGGGGAGCAGAGTCCCAGAGACAAAAGGGAGATTTCCCCAAGGCTCCAATGCTGCCTCATGCAGTGACATCCTGGACCAACTCCTCCAAGGAGTCATGAAGTGTCTCAAGACTCCTTTAGAACTTTCCTTTGGGCCTTTTTCACACAGAAGATGTGGCCTCTTTGCTTTTCTAAACTCTAACGAGTCACACACTGACCTGGCAGCATGAGGTCAGCATGGGCAGGTCCCACAGCTCCCGGGCCACTGGCAGACATGAGTGGCCAATACATGGTCTTTGCCCTGGCCTGTGACCATTCCCACCACTTTGGTGTGAGCAAATGCTTTGGCACAGATTTGGTCTGCATTAACTCACTCTCTGCAACATGGTGTCCTGGCACCATCTGGGGAACACTGAGCACAGAGCTGTTCCCAAAACTCATCCTCTTGGGGTGGTGAGAACATTCACTCATCCAGCCTCTCCTGTGTGCCCAGGCCTGGGGGACAGCCCCTTGTCCTGTTTTATTTGGATTTTTAGGCATCAAATCAATTCATTTGTAAAATGCTCCCATGAACTTCCCAGGCAAATGAGGACGCTGCTTGACCTCACACTCGGGTGGGACAGGATGTGGGAAGGAACACCGCATGGTGGGAAAACATCTGAATTACGAGCCCCTTTGGGGGAGAGTGACTTCATACTGACGACCTACAAGCAGCAAAGCAGGCCAAATGACTGCAATAAACTATTAATTGAGTGGAGATTGCCATAATGTTACTAAAATATTTCTGTGCTGTTTTTCCACCACTGCTGTCAGGGAAGCTGAACGATCAAGCCATGCATCCTAGACAGGATTACACCTTTGTTCAGGTAAAGCCTTTGGACTGGCACAGCTTTTGTGGCAGTACGCAGTGGGAAGAGCTGGGATGGGATGTGGCATAGTGGGGACTCAGACATCTGAGGACTGTGTAGTTGGCAAACAGGGCACAGGCATTCACCTAATCTCAGGCAGCACGAACTATCAGGGTCTCCACTGCTTTGCAGGTGCAGGGGGCAGGTGTGTTTTTAGGGCACTTCTTAATTCCCAAGGTAGGCAGATGTGCTTTGAAGCAGCTGAGGTTTCTGAGCTGTTCTCATGGCTCCTCCACTTGCCTAAGGACAGGGAATGGGGCTGGGCTTCAAACGATGAGTTGAATCCTGCCCTCTTTGAAGTCCCTGGCAGAAATTCCCAGTACCAGCTATGAGGTCTGTGTGGCTGAAGGGGCTACAGCAGAGCAAAATTCCTTGTCTGGCCAGTTTAACTGGGGAGCCTGGGACTTCTTGGTCTGGGGGGACATGATGGGGCACATCAGCTGGGTTGGTCAGGTTGGGGTGCAACAAGCTTCATGGATCCATGCCCAGAGGATTCATTCAAGCACCCTGTTAGAATTTAATACAACTCATCCCTGTCTCTTTTCTCTCCTGAGAGCCCACCCTGCTGTGACCAGCACTTGAGTCCCGAGATGTAAGGAAATAGTTTAACAGGCTTCAGGCAGGGGTTGCAGTGTTGAAAATTAGGAAAATATAGTATCTCATAGAGACAGAGCCAATTGGATCTGGAAACCATGGAGGAGAGACAAAAAACCTTATCTGCCTCTTGGCATGGGGATGTTTGTATGTGTGTTTGCTTGGCTGTGCTTCTGATAGATGCCTTGAGCTTCTGTATGTGGCACCTGGCACAGCTGGGCTGGGGAGATACAACAGGCAGAGGAACACATGTGACTGCTGCTGGTTGGTCTTGACATTTTGGACAGGTAAATGCATCCTTTGGTCTTGACATTTTGGACAGCTCTGCATCCTCCACCCACTTCTGTAAGCTTGTCCTGTGCTTAGTTTGCATGGTCTGGCACAAAGCTCTATATAGGTGGTAATAAACCTGTGGGCTGCAGGCAGGCAAGAGAAGGGACTGTGGAGCACCACAGCCCTGGATATATTGCACTGGCCCAAATGTGTGAAAATGATTGTAAAAACTGACTTTGCTGCGTAGTCACTGGTGACACCGAGCAAGCACCCCAGATGTAGCGCTTGCCCCCTGCCCTTTAATATGAAGGACACCAACAAGAATCTGCCCAAGTTTGCCTTCATTTCTCAGGGTTGCACTGGCACAAGCTGCCCTGGGTCCCTGCTGGCCAGCATTTGCTCCAGCAGCAGCTGTGTGCAGGGCTGCTCCCAAGGAGAGTCTCTGCTTTGTCAGCTGGATGGATGGTCCCAGCTGGCTTGAAAGGCAACACCACAGCTCCATGATGTGTCCAATTCTTTTTAATTTGTTTCTCATTATGCAAAATTTCAGGCATATGTCTAATGCCATCTTACATCTAGACCCATATAGTAGATGTTTGCAGGACTGCAGAATCCATGAGTCTGCAGATTTTGCCCCCTGCCTGTTTGACTGCTGTTGCTGCTCCTCTCTGTAGTCTATTCCTCCCACTGCCAAGACAGATTTGCTGCTATCAAAGTCCTGCAGCTGATATATTTCTAATCATCCCTTCATTGCAGTCTATCTTCTGTAAACAATTAGTGAACCCCTTTTGGGATTTGGAGTCATTGTTCTAACTTCCTAATTATTTATATTTTTTTGGCTCTTTTATTGCTTGGCAAGAAAGATTTAGTGTCCAGGAGACATTAATACACTTGCTCTCCAAGTTCCTGCACTTTGGTTAATCACTCCAGCTGAAACCTGTTGATACTGGATGATTTCTGTAACTTTATTATGTGAGTCTTTACAGCACATTCAACAAAGGAGCAATAAATGAGCTCGGTGGCAGGCATATTTCTTTGATGGAAATTGCTTTTCCCTTTGGGACAGGATCCAAAGACCACTGAAGTGAGTGAGACTCTTTCCAGCAACTCAGTGGGTTTGTTCTGGTTGCTGATAGAGAGGCTGTCACTCAGTCACTGATGGCTGGGACTCCTTTGCTTTCCTTGCACCCTTGGTCACATCTTGGTCCCTGGCAAGAACTTCTGGTGAAAAGCCTGAGTTACTGAACCTGGATCTCTTGGGGGTGTAAGGGAAGCTGATCAATGTGAGCTGTGCTCAGTAATTTTGCTTTAAAAAGTTCTCCCCTAAGGAACCTCAGTATTTACATTGTTGTTCTAGACTAAGTTGTACAAAGCAAAATTAGTTTTGATGTATTTTTCCTCCCGATGCAGCTGTGATTATTAATTACCACTTGCACAAAACCAGAACACAGCCATTAGCTAGGTTTGCTGCATAAGATTACTCAAGGATTCTCCAAATCACCTTTGGTTGATCTCAGGTACATCCACCATAACAAACTGACTCAGACTGGCCTGTTTCGACTGTTCACGTTGGCCTTCTCCTTTTATCTCCTTGGGTTGTGCCACCCTTGTACCTATATGCTGAAAGCTTTCTTTGTTAAACTGGTGGAAACTAACCCCTCATCAGACTTGGAAAGGTTCTGCTGTCCTGTCCTGGCAAGCTGCCCCTCTCAGCTAGTCCTGGGCACCATCTTCTGAACTCTGAGGAGAAGGGATTCCTCCCACCATTTTTCAGGCATTTCAGTGTCAGCCTTACATAATTCATGTATTGTTCAAGCCATGTTAACATTGTTCTTTTTCTTGATTATTCCTTATTAAAGTGCTATGTCAGCATATTAGTTTGTTTTCTTTCCCATTAGCTTCCAAGAGCTTGGCTCAATCCTTTACATATGTTAGTGCTCTCCTCCAACCAGTTATGGGTCAGTGTGTGAATAATCCTTATGCACGAAAGCCAAACATCCACACATTGCACAGGGAATCATACAGGGTGGTAGTAATGAATTTCATGAGGGGAAGGGCAGAGGAAACACTGAGATTTTGCACCCTGATTTCTCACTTCCGAACAAAACCATTTGATGAATCTTTGTTTCAGCACCAGAGAATGTTCCTTGCACTCTGCTCCTTGTGTTCTGGTGGCCAGGGATACCTCTTCCTTCAGTAAGAACAGACACATTCCTCTGGAGGAAAATTTGCATCTTCAGTGGTTGTACTTGCCTTCTGGAAAAGCCCTTCTCTGGCCACTGACCACAGGGGAAGCTTAATGTAGCCCTTATCACACTCACCACCTCAGAGAAGCCTGACATTGCCTTTGGAAGTTACTTCTGCATGGACTAGAGGTGTCTGTTATGGCTGGAGACCCAAAGTTTGGACTTGGTCTGATGAACAAGAAGAGTTAATAATTTCTGTCCATCAAAAAACTGGAGAAAGCAGGAATGTTGTGCTTTCCGCACTGCTCCCCATGCCCAGGCCTATAAAATATCCATGTGGGATATGGGAGACTCCCATGAGTGATTTTTCTGCTGCTTGATGGGACTTGAACTTGCTTTTCCCAAAGAAATATCCAAACAAATCTCTTGAGACCTCTCCCAGACTCTGAAACTTTTAAAGATGTTCCCATTTGTATAAAATAATTAAATTGCCAGTGAAACCGTCCAGGTCTCTCCCCTTCCCAGCTGAAAGCCCTAATAACAGGGTGTAGTAATTCAGGAAACCTGCCCACACAATCTGTGGCTTTGTTTGAAGGACTGAGATCTCAAAGCCTACCTGCATCAAGAACCCATTCCTGGCTGGGTTACCAACCCCTAGCAGTCTCTGTCCATCAAACAGGGTCCGTTAAGCACAGTGGTCCTCCCTTCCAACAAAAGCATCATGGACAGCAGCTCGGGACCTCCAGAAAAGTAGTTTACTCAAGGAGGTCACCTTGCCTGTGGGCACACCAGGCAATTCTTCATGGTGGATGACACCCATTTAAAGGGAAAGCTTGAATAAAGGGGCTGGTCTGGAGGGAAAGCTTTTCCCCAGATCAGGCTCAGAGGAAACTGCCTGCCTCTGCAGTTTCATGAGGACAAAAGGATCCCTCTAGGAGGGTGAACTCTGTGTGCTCCAGTTCAGTTTTGATTTTCAAGGTTGCATTCAGCGAGGCCATGAGTTTTCCACACCCTCTGTGCCATAGGTTTGTTGCTGAGGACAGCTTGGTGGGCCATGAAGACTTAGGCCCATTCTGTAGCAAGTATAATATTTCACTCCAAATTATATTTTCCTATTAGAAGTGATACAAATAAACAGTGAAATTTTTTTGTGCAGTCACTAAGAAGCCTGTATTTCATCGGCATTTGAACAGGGATTCATTAATGTTCTAGTTATATTTTAACACATTTTCCTAAGCATTAAAAAAATCCATTCACTTTGCAGTAAAATATTTTATTTTCTGGTTGGGGGTTTCTATTTTAAACACACACATTGTGTGTGAGTTTATATATTTTTATATACATATGTATATGCATATACATAAAATATATGTGTGTGTGTGTATTTTATATAATATAGGCCTGTGTGTGTCTATGTTATATTTGGCTTGTATCCATTCTGGCCTGACTGCCCTGAGCTTAGAAACTAAACAGTTGCAGGCTTGGCTGGTGCTGGGATGGGGGACCACCTGGGAACCTGGGTGCTGCAGGGACTGGCCAAGGAGTCGTGGTTAAACACGTGGTGAATTTTAGACCACAAAAATTGCATGAGTGGAAAGACTTCATTTGGCACCATTTTTGCTGTGGAGCTGATAGATGGGAGATTAAAAAAAAAATATATATATTAAAAAAAAAAATCCCTCCTCCTCACGGGTGGGTGTGGTAGCTTAGATGTCTGAACAGCAGAGCCTCCCTACCCTCCAGAGCTTACACTCTGAGGCCTTGAACCTGAAAAAATAAAAACAAATATGCTTAGCAGTATGCATGTGAGAACTTGTATAACTGTTCACAGGTCTGGAGCCCGGGGGGAGCTCTGAGAGCTCTGTGTATGGAGCCAGAGCAACACCGGGCCTGGGCATCCAGGGAGGCTCTGGTGAGGAGAGCGCTGTCTCGCGAGTTTTGCCTTTCTGGCTTGAGTGTGGTGAGGATGCCACTGGTGCTGGCACTGGGGTGGAAACATGAGGACTTGGAGCTCTTCTTTTAAGGACTGGAGTTGTTTTTACTTTTTAAATATTTGTTTATAAATATACATGTGACTGTGCCTAAAGACCAGTGTGTGCATGTTTCCTGCCATCTCGTCCCTTTGCAGGCACCATGGGAGGAGCACTCAGAAGAGGTGGGAACGTCATCCCAGGGGGTTTGGCAGAAATTCGAGGGGAGCATTTTTCTTTGGTTTATATCATTCCTGGAACCTCTTTTTCATTCCCTACAGATAAGAGTGTGCCTACACTCAAAGGAGCCCAGGGGACAACAGCACACGGCTGTGGGATAGCCTTGTCCTGACCAGCCTTTGGGATGCTGCTCATCACCCTTGGGGTCACCTCTGGGGTCAATGGGGTGTGTTTTGGGGATGCTTTCCAGAGCTGGGATGCATCTGCTGTGTCTCGGTGAAACCTTTTGCACAACCTGCTGCCAATGCTCTGACAAGGATGATTTCATAGCAGATAGCTCACAGCCAGTTATTTATAGCTATATACATAGCAGGGGCTGGCCCTGGCGCTGTGTCTGGCGGGTTTCACCCCCAGTGCTGTGCCTACAAAGGCCCCTGGACAAAAGCAGAGATATGAATGAGAGCCAAGGATCATTACCTTGGGCAACAAAAGCTGTCCTGGAGAACAAAAATAGCACAGAAAGAGCCCACAAAAGGCAGAAAATCCTTCCTTCCTGCCAGCTCCTCTCCGGGCCTTGCCTCCAGCGCAGGGGAGTGCAAGGGCAGGCGATACCCTCGGCTGAGGAGCTCCAACAAAGAGCCCTCGGCACAGCCCCGGCCCAGGGCTACCTTCGCAGCCCCGCCGTGCCCTCCCCTGAATGCCGCCCCATTGTGCGGGGACACAATGGCGGAGAACCCCACGGTGACACTGAATGAGTTACAATGCCAACATCTGTGAGACAGTTTCTTTGCCGGGTGATGGAGAAGAGGCAATAAATTCCTGATAGGCTGACTTGGGAGAGCAGTCACCCATGGCAGGGCCGGGGCACGCGGGGATGGAGCCGCCTATTTAACGCTGCCGCATGTGTCCCCAGCTCCCTGCCCGCGCCTGGAAACGGGGGGTCAAATGCTGCAGCCCCCCTCTGACACGGCGCTGGCGAAAGTCAACAGAGAATTAGGGACAGGCAGCAGCCACCGAGCCATTTAACTCATCTTCTTGTTGCCGTCTGCTCTTTGTTCGGCTTAATGTGAATTGACCCAGCGATTGTTGGACTGTCTAATTCTTCAAGCTGGAGCCTGGATGCCTGTTTTTTGGTTTCTTGTGGGTTTTATTGTGTTTTCTTATTTTAATGAAATGACTTTCTCCAGCTGCCTCGTCTCCTCTAAAGGGGTGAAGCAGCCTGCAGGGGTGATAGGAAGTATTGACAGCTGGAAGTTTGAGGAATGTGGGTTGAAATAAAATTGAATCAAGTTAGGTCTGGCCAGTGCAGATATCTGAGCTCCCCTCTGCTTATTCATTAGGGTAGGTAGCAACAGGGAAAGGATATTTTCTATTTAAAAAACAGCTACATGTGACGTTAAAACTGTTTCTCCTCTTAATACAGCCTATTTCTCTGTCTAATGCAGGTTGAGTGGTGTCACCCAGTGACTCCCACAGCCAGGCCATTCCACCTGGCTGAGATATATCAGGTCTTTAACAAGAATGAAGAATTTCAGCCTTGGGCTGAGATAGTATTTTCTTTTCCTGCCAGATGTCCAGCTATTCATTATCAAAGATGAGTTGCCTACTAAAAATAATTCCTGGCGTTTACATTTCCCAGTTTTCTGAAGATCTTGTAAAGAACACAGAAGCAATGATTAACTATCCTGCTGCTAATTAATTATCAGACTTCTAAGAGGCCATGGATATCCATACAGCAGCATGATCCCATGTATTTTTAAACATTCTTTCTGCTACGTTATACATCATCCTCTTGGGACTGTTCCCCATCTGACTTGGGAAGCGTTACAACTTTCAACTCTAGTTTATTGCAAAGACCAATCTCTCTTTTAATGGTTGAAACTTGTACAAACTTGTGGGAGAGCTAAAACAAGTTTCCCTTCTGAATTCGAATGTCAGTATTTAGTGATGTGCAAAATTGTTTTTGGCAAAGTTCCTCTCCAGTCAACACGCTATCTCAAGTTAATTATTATAATTTGACCTGAAACTGTTACATGTTCTGGAAACTCTCTGAGATTGAAGGGAAATCCTTTGAGTTCTTAATCCCTTAGCATGCCACCTAAAACCAACTAAAAGCTGATGCATTGATTTGTCTTTTGATCTTTTCTCCCTGAGACTCTGCTAGAACTGCTGATCCATGATATCCTCAAATTGTCAGCAAAACCACTGCATATTTGTTTATTTGTTGTTATATGGATCTTTAATTCAGCTTGGTGTTCCTAAATCTCTTATCTCATAGGAAAAACGCAAAAAGAATTGCAGAGGATCCAAAAATAGAAATCGCTTCTAAAAAGTTGTTCATTGATGGAGTTTCAGCCAGTAGGACCAGGAGGGCCCATTAGATCATCCAGTCTTGTCCCCTATAAAATACAGAGCTCACAGAACTTCATCCGTTTACTTTTGTATTAAGCTCAGTACTTTGTGTTTCACTGAATTGTATCTTTCAGAGAAGCAGGCAGTCATAATGTTAACATGGAAAGAGAGAGATAATCCCCCTGGGTAAAAGGCTGAGCGTGCACAGAAAGTAGGGATGAAGAAAGAAATAACCCCTTCACTCCCTTCTATTAATATGCGAATTTGTTTAATATATATTTTGTCATCTTTCATCCGGTGTCCATAAAACATTCTGAAATGTGAGTTCTTTAATTTCCTTTGACAAATTATTCCATTATTAAAGGAACTGTGGGAACAGCAGCTGATATTCAGACTAAACAAGTTATATTTATTCAGTTTCCTTAAAATGGCCATACCAGTTGTTATTACTCTCATTTTATTGCATATTGCCAGTCAGGAAGAGTGGTCCCCTGTACTGTAGCAGAATTATGGAATTGTAGTACCTCACAGGAGTTGCAGCCCCCCTGCACTGCAAAGGATAAAGATGATCCTCGATTTAAACAGCTCATGCTGCATAATTTTTCTCATTCAATCCCAGTAAGTTTCTTTTTCCTTGTCAGCAACGAGCCCCTCAATCTGCCGCTGTGGCTCCACCATGTAGGAGCTGGAAAGGACTGAGCGGCGCAAAGGCAACAGTATCGGAAGGGCTCGTTTCAGTTTTACTCTGGGAGGTACAACTTCCTCAGTTGTGCCCTAAAAGGCTCATCCTGGGATACCTCAGTGTGGTAACAGGGTTTGCCCCTTCTCATGTCCCAAAGTGGTGGACAAGCTGCTTTGCCTTGACACAAAGCCACAGAGATGACACCGTGGCTTTGTCTTGCCCTCTCCACATATTTTAGCTGTCCCTACATGGCTCAGAAGGGCTGCTTGTCTCAGGGGAAGGAGCTCCTGTTATCTGCTTGAGTCACTGGACTTCTGGAGGACCAATGTGACCTCCTGGGTGGGATTGGTGTTCGGGCTGACTAACTTAACCTCCCACCATGGACCTGCTGTGCATTGCGGTGTGAAGCTCACCCTTTGATGGTGCATTTAGCTAAAAACTTGAAAACAGGGGCTTTCTTCTACTGAGAACATATTCAGTGTGTTTCCAGCTGCCCTGGATACGCTGAGCTAATGCAGGAGGTCAGAGTGTCTCATCATGTTTGGGAGGGAGGGGGTGTGGGTCTTTTGTTGTCATGAATGTATTGGTGGGTTGGTATCTGCTCAGACTCAGATCTTCCTCTTCTGTAGGGTCCTGCTTGTTGGCCTGGATCCATGTCTGAGCTTGCACTACTGTGTTATTTCATCTGGCCTCAAGTTGATGGCAGGGTCCTCCATTTTTCCAAAATCCTGAAAAATTTTCCTGTATGGAGAACAAGCAATTTTGGTTCACAGGTAACCACAGAATTTTTTCTCCTCTCCTTCACAGTGTCACTAATGGCCTGTCCAGAGCTCCCAGGGGATCCCAGGGCCAGCTGTGGGCTGCAGGCAGAGGAAAGCCAGCATGTCCAGCCTGGTCCTGCTCTGCTGGTCCCCATGGCCACCCTGCTGTGCCCTGCAGTGACACTGCTGCCATTGCAGCTGTTTGAGTCAGCCCTCCATAGTCCCAGGAAGAAGGGTTTTCTTTAGGAATGGCTTCATTTGCCTCTGAAAAATACTTTTTGCTCCTAAAAGCAGTGGAAATCAGACCTGCTGGAAAGGGTTAAGCACCCAGTATGCTCACTGCCTGCTCTTTGGAAACTGTTCCATGCATTACCTTTACAAAGTATTTCAGGGGATTTTGGTGTCTGAGTCATTCCATTAAAACCACTGTAGTAAAGAATTGAGGGTATCTTGTATTTCCTAAAGGGCTGATTCTTAAAACTATTTTGATTTTCTTTTTTTTCAGGGCTGAGTGCTGCCGTCAGGAGGCTGCAGGCAGTTCTTCCTTTCCTGCTCTCATTTATGATAGTCACTTGGAACTTCTTGGCTGCAGAGAGGTCTTGACTCCTGTGCTGGAGGTTTCTCCTTTAGGTTTTTCCAGGATGGTGGTTGAGGCAGGCTCATGGAAGCAATGTCTTTAAGTCCCCTCACCCTGAGGATGCAGCTAAATCCCAGTCTGTTATTTCTTGGCCGGGTGCCGTGGGTGCCATGGTGTTGAGAGCTTCCCTTGGGATGTGTTTTTGGTGAAGGTGCCAGTGGCTGCTGTGCATCATGTTGGCACACCAAGTTCAATTGGTCCTGACATTTCATGCTGTTAGAATTCCCTGCTCAGGGAACTTGTGTATCCCAAGTGGATTTGTGCAGGAAATTGTTTTTTCCTGTTTTATCCAAGGAGGAGGTAGCTCTGGGCATGCACAGTAACAGAACTTTGATCACCCTCTTAAATATGATGAAAGTGTAATTGACTTCAGCAACTATTTTTTCATCAAATAGGAAATTAAAAACAGGTTGTACCTTCAGAGTCACCCTGTTGTTAATCCAATATTGTGGCAACACAATTACAGCTGCCCCAGTGTGGGGTCGGCACAGCAGGATCCGGATACTTGTGGCATTGGGGATGGAGAGGATGGTTAGGAAACCTGGCAGTGCTGTGCAGCAAAGCAGGGAAGGCTGCAATGCTTTTGCTTGGGAAACTGTGAGATAATGTGCAGACCTGGAAGGATAAACTGGACTGAAAGCTGCTGTGACAATAATTAATGCTGTGCTAATAATCAGAGGACCATCAGGACTAATATTCTCATAGTTATGCTCAGTCTGTACTTGAGTTAAATATTTCTTCCTGCATCTGTGGGTTGGGATATAGCTCTAGGAATCCGTCCTGGATACTGGGGCATTGACTTATGCCATTTATTACTTGTAACTCCATTCAGACCTCAAGAATGTGTTTAATAATCTCCTGCTTGATGTGTTGCACTGGATTGTTGTGATGGGATTGGAGCCATGGGAAACAGAACAGAAATCATAGCATCCCAATTCACATTGTCTTTGCTACTGTTAGATGCCTCTGTGCCTTGGGTTTATACCCATCTTTTTGTGCCAAAGAGAGAGATAGCTCAAAATATACAAAATCTGGTTGCAAGCAGCAGATTGGGAGCTGGCTTGGGTATTCGGGCATGTCTGCACAGAGGGAGTGTGGATCCAAGGTAGGAGAGCTGTTGTCTTGGAACACTGTCATGAAAAGAAATATATTTGAGTTCCTCAGGGATCAGATTAACTGGTCCCTCGTTCCATATTAAATAGAATTTGTACATTTCCCCTGCCTTTTTATTGTGTCTCTTCGGGGCTGTATCAGCAGCTGCTTGTGTAAGTTCCAAGTGAGTGGGGCTGTGCAGCCACTATGCACGGAGAAAATCCAGCCAAGCAAACCCTGTGCTTGAAGTTCTGCTATGGGTATTGATGGAGGGACATGTAGATCCCTAGGCTGGGTTTTGCTGTGATTGTGTAGGACCCAAAATGCCAGCTTGGATGCCAAAGCAGCTATAGCACCAGGTTCTGGCAGAGACTAGTTTGAGCCCTTGGGGGGTGACCCCTTTCCTCTCTGTCTCTGGGTCTGGCTCCTGTAGTAGTCCTGCTGCTGCTGAACCCAGTGGGATCCACAATAGCATCAGCCTCAGGAATCCTAATGTAGAAGGAACTCCATGTGGCCTGCCTCAAACAGGATCCTCAGACTTTGCTTGAGGAAGGTGTAAAAATGTTGGCAGTTGTGAACTCCTTTCCTAAATCCCTCGGTTTTAAAAATGCTCCCATTAGAGGATAGCCGTTTTCCCTCTCCTACCCAAAGTACTGCGGCACTTGGCTGCCTCCAGATCATGTTCCACCTCCCTCTCCTTGTTAGTTCAGCCATTCTCCTCCTCCAGGGCTCGTCCAGACTTGGCACAAAGGTGCTAACACACTTGTACTGACACATTTCCAAATGAAAGATGACATATTTTCAACTGAGCAACTTTATCTTTTCCTGCTAACACCTGCTAAAAAGCAGCTCCTTCTGTCCACACTGGGATTTGCAAACCTGCTTGTTCAAATATTTTAGCTGACACGTTTCAGAAATGCTCTTTTTGCTGTCATCAGACTAGGCATTGCACAGTGGGCTGTGTTCCCTCCCCACCTGGGAATGGGGCTGACAACAAAGCCTGGCTGATTTGAACAGTGCAGCATCAGGTCAAAAATGAGTAAAAAGCCCTGTTTGCTTTCACTTAGAATCCAGGCTAGGGCAGGAGAGGAAATCTTCACAAGCCAGGCCGTTAGCTGCAAACACCGACCTTGTGCAATTTAACACCTCTTTCAGCTGAGCTTCCAAATGAAAACAATTTCTCCTGACATACATCTTCCTCTTCTACTCCTTTCTGATGGTGTCTTCAGCTTTGACTCATTTCTCCTTGCCCATCTAAGAGTATCTAAACTTAATCAGAAAGATGATTATTTCTTTATTTTCAAAGAAACTGGCATCAGGTATGTCTGGCAAGGTGCACTGCCTCACAAGCCAGTTGGATTGAGCTCCTGCCTCCTGTTTTGTGAGTCAGGTCAGGTCAGGATTACCTGAGGTCTCTTCCCAAAAATCCTCCAACCTCATCCACATGTGGAACTGCTTGTCTAAGTAAAGGAAGAGCTGTGGGAGTGATGACTGCAGGGCTGGGCTCAGGAGTTTCAGGCCTTTTGGGTAAGGAATTGTGGTTCACTGTTTTCTTCACTACTCACACAGGAGCCAACCAGCAGAACGGCTCTGCTAACAAAAGGGATGAGTTAAGGTGCAGTAATGATGTCCTGTCTGGGCTAAATCCCCCTGAAGTGAGCTCATTGACAGCACCTCAGCCCTTGGGCAATTGTGTTGAGTGTAGCAGGTCCCCTCTTGGGATTAAGGGACAGCACAATGTGGAGGAGATTGGCAGAGTCCTGCCATTGGTTTAGGGAGTGAATAACAAGACCTTCCACTGCTCCTCACTATGCATAAGGAATGTAAGATATAATGCTGGATCTTGGGTCCAAAAGTTTAGGCAGGGCTATGGCAAGATTTATTTCAGGGCAAAATCTGGAAGAGCCTTGTGCAGTCTGCCAGATTGAGCAACACCTCCTCTTACCTTCTCCCCATCCATGCCGTGTCCCAACCCACACCTGCCCAGGCCTTGCTTTGCCAGCCTGGAGCTCCACAGCTCCCACCTTGATTTGGTGGGAGCTCTGCTGAAGATGGAAGCCTGTGCTGGGAGGGGAACACAGGCAACAGGAAGTCATAGAACCACAGAATCTTAGAATGGCTTGTGCTGGAAGGGACCTTAAAGCTTGTCTTGTTCTATCTGCCTGACACAGGCAGGGACATTTTCAGTAGACCAGGTTGCTCAGAGCCCCATCCAATCTGACCTTGAGCACTTCCAGGGATCGGGGTTTCACAGGTTTCAGGGAAGGTGATAGATAGATAGATAGATAGATAGATAGATAGATGGGTGGTGGGGCCAGGTGGGGTTAGCTGTTACTGCCAAAAGACAAGAAACCTGGTGAACATTCCTTCCTTAAGGACATGCTTTTTATCCATGTGTTTGGTGGTAGAAAAAAAACCATTCACTGTGTGTAATCTAGAAAGAGGACTTTGCTTCCTAATATATTTCCTTGAAGCTACTGGTGTTCAATAGTATTAATAGGGAAAGGAATGAGGGAAAAAATCCTCTCTAATTACAACTGCAGTGAGAAATGACTGACATCAGGCTGGGTTCATGGGTTTTCTAACATTGTCCCCTACAGCTACTGATGTAAGCAGATAACTCTGTTTTTGCTTTCATAGCTTCAAAGATAGTTTTCATTTTGCATAGGAGCAGGATAGAACAGTTTTAAAGTGGTGTCCTAAAATGGAATTTTTAAACATTACTGGGTTTGGGTCAAGAAGTTCATTAAAAAAAATGTACACCATACCATTACATTCCTCTTAGATGTAGATTACTCCAGCTTCTAGAAAATCTCCCCCAAATACATTGTCAAACCCAAATGTCTTCACAGGATGGCTGTGCTTTGATGTGGTGATACATTTTGAGAAACTGGAGATTTTCAGTGTTTACCTTGCTGCCTTGAAGTCCCTCTGTACACAACATCTGAAATCTCACTTCACAAGCCTCTATTTCTAACAAATTTATCCATGGCTCAGCAATCCCAGTAAAGATCCTTGGGTACATCCCCTCACTAATTCCCTCAGTAAGAAACTGAATTTCTTCTCCTAAGTATATATGTAAGGCTGCAAGTCCACTTTAGCCATGAAAAGCAGATCTATCCACAGAACAGATGCATTTTCCAACCAGATTCATCTTAGGGGAATGATTGTGCTCAAGTCAATGGAGCTAAGCCAGTTTGCCCCCACAGGCCCCTGTTTTAAAATGAAGTGATGAAAATGGGTGACACAAATGATAATTGCCTGATGATTTTCATTGCCCTGAGCTCGCTGGTTGTTCCGTGTGTTTTATGATCAAAGTGAGGCATGGATGGGAATGGTCTGCTGCTCCTCACGTACATTCCTCTCGCGGGTCCTGTGCTTGGTTGGTTTGTTGCAGATGCATCTTTGACTACTCACATGTCATTTCAGATCTGGATGTAACTACGAGTTTCTATTTGATGTGAGAAAGAGCAGCAATCACAGTGCTTGGAAGCAAAAGGCACTGTTTGTTTTCTGATGCTCACAGGGATTCCTGTTTTGCAGCTACGATGTGCATATTTCATAGCTGTGTAGACAGCTCCTGTCAATTAATGTGAGTTATGGCTCCAGAAGCGTTCGTTCACCATAAACCTGCAGCACATTAACTCCTGAGTTTCAACCCCTGCCAGTGGAAAATTCATTGCAATGCAGATAGAAATAATTTTGAAACTTATGACTGGGAAGACTTTTCCTTTATGGGAGTGCTGTTTCTAATGCTGGGGGCACTTTCTGATGTCTCCTGGGGACACTTTGCATGTCAGATTCAGGCTGCAAGCTCCTCCTGAAGCATGTGGCTTCTTGCCTCTGATTCTGTTCCCAGCTAGAGAGGGAAAATCCCTGCCCCTGGCATGGCAATAGTGGCACAGGCTGGTAAACCTGGCCTATCCATGTGTATAGAGAACAGCTGAAGGGAGAGCACAGCCCAGGATCCACTCACAGGAGAACCCAAGAGCTCATCCAACGACAATCCAAGAGCTCACTTAGGGCAAACTCCCAGCTTACCCTCTCTCCTTCCTCCCACCTCTGCCTCAGCCTATGTGGTCTCCTGGCCCCTCCTGAGCTCTGGAGCTTGCCAGCCCTCCCTCTGAGCTGTTCACTCCTAGCCAGGTGGGCTCTTTCGGAGGCAGATTAGTCTTCTGCTGGTCAAGTGCATTGAATAGGCTGATGGAATAGTCTGTGTGGCTAGGAGGTGGGAGATGGGATAAGAGGTTGTGTGAAGTCCCAGGGTTTCAAAGATCATGAGTTAAATTGGCTTTGTCTTCTGGCATTGCAGCCTGTGAACTTGGCTCTCCTGAGAACTCTGAAGACCTCTTGGTAATGTTTGATACCTGTCAGGGCTGAAAAGAGTTGCAGGTGTAAACGAGAATTAATCTTAGAGAGCAAAGGGAGATGATTGCCTGCAGGGGCTGTATCTATGCAGATAACTTACCAGCTCATGTCTTTAAATAGCGAGGAATGCAGGGTTTGCTTACTTTTACAAGCAGAAAGAGTGGAGAGAACTTTCTTTTTTTGGGTCCGCAGACTGGATGCTGTGTGTGTGGGTATTTAGGCAGTGTGCTCAGGCACTCCACTGTGGAAAACAGATGGGTTTCAGGTGGGGGTCCTGCAGTGGTGCTCAGCAGAGCTGCCATCTCCACTCTGCTGCAGGCCCCTTTAGAGTCTTTGGTCCTTGGCTGAGTCTCGCCTGTGTTTCAATCAGCACCTTTGAAACTAAGGCAAGGGAAAGTACTGATCCAGGCATACCTTTGCAGTGCACAGATCTTCAGCTTAGGGGATCCATGAAAGCACCTGAGCTGGAAGATAAAGCAAAAGTTGAAATGCTGCTTAGAAATTTCTCCTGACTGAGGAAAGGGTAGCTTCTGCCGCATGGACTTTTCAGGCTGTTGGCCCAAGTTCTTTGCAACACAATCTCGCCGGCTTTTCTCAAGCCAGGGCAAATCTTTCTGAACCTGATGTTTTGGCTTCCATGTCTGCTCCCATTGTAGAGTTTTCCTAGGCAGCTGAGTAAGATTCAGTCAGCCAGAGGAGCCACATCAGCTGCTCTGTTCCACTATGTCAGTGCAAAACAAACCAGAAAAACTGGCTACACTGCTAAGGGAAAGAGCTTCCATGGGCTGAGGAACCCTCTGGTGGGGCAGAGTCAGTGCAGGACAATCCTCTCTGCTGGCACATGGACTGGATTACAGATGGTTAAAGTGCCAGTACTGCCTTTATCCTGATGTGTGAGAAGTGAGCCTGTGTAGGTGTAGTTCAGATGATGACAGGAACCTTTGATGGTGGATTGACTGACTTGGCCTTGCCATAGTCTGTACCTTACCAAGTGAAGCCCAAATGGATCTGGTGCTTACAGGTTGATTCTCCAGTGCTGCTCTGATGCTGCTGTGCTGACTGACGTCTGCTGACCCCTGCCATGGCTGAAGAATAAATTATTTGCTGCAATAAAGCACTGCTGTAGCTTTTGCATCTCCCAGATGGGTTACAGAGTGGGAGTGTGTAATTTGGACCTAACAGGTGCTTTTCACTGTGTATGTGTAGGGCATAAGGATCAGCTTGAGGACATATCTTACAGGCAAGGTTTGTTATCTCCTTCTGTCCAAGAACTACTCCTCTGTGTGTAGTATATTCAACTGGAGCCTTTGCACCTCCTCTATTACCTGCTTGCACAGGCAGAATTGCCTGTAACCATTGGAGAGGGAGCGTGTGTTTTTCAAGTGAATAATATGAGCATTTGCAACAGAAACCTTTACAGCATCAGCTTTGGGAAAGCAGTTTGATGGGGACTGGGGTGCACACAGTTGCCTCCAGGTCTGAGGAAGTGCACAGGGAGGAGAGCTGTGCTTGTGAGCATGGCTGTGGCACATGCATAGGCACAGCCTGCTCTGGTATCCAATAAGCTCTTTGTAGGGAGTGTGCATTGCTAATTCATCCAGAAAACAGCCTCCAGAAATTCCCAAGAAAAGTCTGGAGCACCAAGCATTGCCCAGTTCTGTGGAATTTTCAGTGTGCAGAGCTCCTGTAGATGCCATTGCACAGAACTGCCCCTGCTGTGAGAGGCTCCTACTGAGGTGGGTGTTGACCCAGCCCACACATTTATAACCTCAGAAAGATTTTCATTTATTCAGTGGCCACCAAAACTGGTTCTTTTGCTATGGCTTGTGTGTTGTGGGAGACCGCCTTGTGTTGGAAAGGATATTATCTGACATGCCTTTACTAGCACCATGTTAAACGCTGCTTTGCCCAGCTGTCCTTGCTGCTGCCAAAGGCAAAGTAATATTGAATACTGTGGTGGTGTTGATCTAATCATGCTAACGAATATATTTGCTAAGATGAACTTTTCCAAGATGAACTTTTCCACTGTAGACATAACCTGTAGTTTCAGACAAGTTAAAGAGTACATAAATGATTCATCTCTAGCTGGTGTCTGTGCTCACTGTGGTTGTAACCACCAGCTGCTTTTACAGAGATGTTTGTTAGAGAAGAGAACACTGACCCTTTTACCTCAATAGCACTGTTAGTGGGAAAGGTGGGGGAACTGGGAGAAAAACGTACTGCTCCCTCAATTTCTTTTCCAACATCAGGGCAGGTGGGATGGAGACATTAAGGAGATGGTGAAAGTCATTTTAGGCACAAAGTAAGGAGCTGAGGAGTGTGCTCTTGGCCTCTCAATGCTTGTTGTTGCTGGCCTGACCCTGTGCAATGCATACTTTTCTAAGCAACTTGATAAATCTTCTAACTTGAGTCAGGAAAGTGGATTTTGGAAATTGTTTCACCAAACTCTGAGGCCAAGACGTGCACAAGGGCCACTACTTTATCTGCAGTATGGGAGCAGTTATGACTTGGTCAACCCAGTTCATGGCTGAAATTTCAGCATTTCCCTGTTGTGGATGCCCCATCTCTGGAAGTGTTTAAGGTCAGGTTGGATGAGGCCATGGGCAACCTGACCTAGTGAATGGCATCCCTCCCCATGGCAGAGGGGTTTGGAACTAGGTGATCTTTAAGGTCTCTTCCAACCCAGACTATTCTGGGATTCTATGATTACCACTCTGGTACCAGGGAAGCCAGAGAGGTCCATATGTAACTGTTCATTTAATCTCACAGAGATATTAAGCATTTTATTATGCATGACAGAGATGGAACTCAAACTGGATTTAAACAACTCAGTAACAGTTGTTCACTCTTAACCTTCTCCTGCAAGCTGAAATCAGTGCATCACTTCCTTTGGGAGCCACTTGTGAGAGTCACAGAGGAAGTGTGGCTGATAAGGTGCGTGGCTCTGAGGGTGATCGCAGGGCTTCCCTGCACACAGAGCTGTTCCAGGGCAGTCCATGTGACTGCAAAGGGCTTTTCATGGGATGGTCTGGAATTTGAGGGAGGAATACATCCATTCAGCTTCAGGCAGCAACCTGGAGCATTTTAGGAGCTGAAGATGATGAAACAATAAATAAGACAATCCGGCAAGATCTGAGGTACCGCCATCACTTACACCTGGATGCACTAATTGGGAGGAGACTGGAGGCAAATTTAAATAAAAACCCACTGCATAATTCTGAGAGATTAAATCAAGCTGGATTTACTGAAGATGCAGGAGTGAAGAAGCACATGGCTGGAGTTTGAGTAGGTATTACAGAAACTCTGTCCTCCAAACCTCCCTGACGCATCCCACCAGAGGCAACTCTCAGGTAACCAGCTGAAGGTGGCTCAGCAAACGACCCCTTTAGCTTAACTCTTGGGCCAGGTGGGTAACTCTGCAAAGGTAAAAGGGTTTGTAGAGATATAAGGTCTGGAGGTCAGAGCTGACTCCTGGAGGGCTTGTGTTTGTTGCCTCACTTTCTTTGGTGCTGTCTACAGCCTCATTTTTCATCTCAGCCTGTGCCACAGCAGCCATTTAGAGGGCAGGGGTTGGGCGCCATGTGCTTGAATGAAATAGTGCTTAAATGAAATAGTGAGACTAAAACCAAGAAGCCCAGGAAAGGATTTTTGCCCATGTCTACTCAGAGACTGTTGCTTGCAGCCTGATGAGAAGAACACACAGAATCTGCAATCTCAAAATGAAGCTCCAAAGAACCACCACCAAATCATGGAATCATTTAGGTTGGAAAAGACATTTGAGGTCATCAAGTCCAACCATTAACGCAGCCCTGCCTAGGCCACCACTAAACCATGTCCCTAAGGGCCACATATACACATCTTTTAAATATCTGCCAGTATTTAAATACCTCCAGGAACAGTGACTCCACCACTTCACTGGTCAGCTTGTTCCCATGCAAGAGCACTGGGCCATTCAAGAGAAGTTCTAGATACAAATCCAGCAAAAGTAGACATAGGTATTAAAGTATTACTCACTTGCTTTCATATGGCTGAAGATCAGGTGTGAAGCACAGAAGTGACTGAAATAGCACCTCTCACAGAGGTCTTAGTGGCCAGTCACCACCACAAATCTAAAAAGCTGTTCTACTTCAAGCAACATCAGCATCAGAGAGATGGAAAGAGGCTGTAGTGCATTCAGAACTGAACCATCATCTAGTTTTGCAAAACTTACAGATATTTTCATGTCTGAAGATTGTCTTAAGAAATATTTTTACACTATCTTAAACGTGAGTGAAGAGCAGAGTTGGTAACTGTCATCTTTGCTTCCTTTCTTTGAGACCTTAGGTACTGGGGTTGTGACACTACATGATATTTAGGTGTTGTGAAGAAAAGCTGTCAACATCTCTTGGAAAGCACCCTCCAAATTACAAAGTGAAAATTCAAATAAAAAGGTGTCCAGCTGGTGACTTAGACTGAAAAGTGATCCTGCTTCTTTGGACTGGAATTGTGAAAGTGTGGGTCTATTAGTACAGAAAACTGCTATAAAACCCATACCCTGCATTTGTCTGGCACAGCACAGTGTCTTCTGCCACACCCACTGAAGCAGGACTTCCATGGGAATTCAGCCTTTGGTGTGAGGGATGGATCAACACAAGGGGGCTAAGGGGAGTTGTCCTAGTTGGCCAGACAGCCCATTTCACATAAGCCAAGGTGGAAGCCCAGCTAGAGATCCATCCCCCAGGCTATCCCCAAGCATGGATTCACATGGGGAAATGCAGTTCCCAGGGTGCTCTACAGCCACCTGGTCACTCAGTCCAGTACTGACCTGGGTTAATTACAGTAAACACTCTTTGAAACATATTATGGAGAGGGAATAGCAGGTATTTCACCCTAACTGACTGAGTTAAGCTTCTTTCCTTTTGCAAACTGTTGCCCAAAGTACAGCAGTGTTAGTTTGCTCCATCCTGAAGTGAGAATAATTTATGTGGAACGCATTTTCCCTCCTGTTAAATACTTTTTCTTAGCATGTCAAGCATGTACATTGCTGCTGGCAAAAAGCAACCAGACTTGTAGAAAGAAAAATTTCTGAAGAATGTGTGGGGTGTTTGGGTGGAGCACAAAAGAGCAGATGTTCCCGCAGAACAACAGGGTTTTATGGTGAATGAGCAGAGGTAAAGCCCTGGCTCCAGGGCAGCTGGATGCGTTAGATGTGCTCCGCTGTAAGAGCCGCAGATGCAGCAGGACTGCAGGAAAAATGACTGCTGGGATGTGACTGAACCCTTGAAATGCTGCGTCTGGGTGTTTCCTGCTGAGGGAGATTTTTGGGATGGTTGGATGTGGGATTACTGGGATAATCTGTCCCCAGCTCACAGCCACCCTCAATTGACATTGTTTGGCTTTCTGAAGCAAACTGACTAATGTGAAGTTTAATGTCAGGCAGAAGAATGCCTGTAAAAAATTTCAAACCTGAGCATTTGAAGATGGGCCCTCTAAATTCACATGCTATTTGGAAATAGTAAAACGCCATTTTTTTTGTTTGTAATTACTTTATTTTTGTGAGTGAGTGGTCAAAAATTATGAAATATCTCTTTCAACCCACCCAGGCAAGGGTGAAAAGCCCAGAATCGAATCCTCCATTCCATGCCAGTGTGGTCCCCATGCCACATTTCCTAGGGTGACTGCTGCAATGTGATCAGATAGTTAACAGAGCTATTGCTTAATTTGCAACATATTGAATCTCTCAGCCCTTCTGAAAAATATGTGCCTTAGCTTCAGTGTCTGTAAACTATGGTAATTAGCTGTAGAAAGTCATCTTTCAAGTTTGACATCTTTGGCACCATCCTAAAAGATTACTCAGAGAAAGGAAAAGCCCCTCCAGGGCCCCCACTTGCCACTGGACCCTGCCTACTTCTGTGTTCCTGGGAGATGTGCCACCAACGCACATCGTTCCTTGAGCTTGCATTGCCCCACTAAATACCCTATGAAATTTGCAGAAGTCTTTATTTTTAAGCACCTGTAAGAAGTGAAAATAGAGAACTTAACGATTAACCTAAATGATTCCCTGATTCTATAATAATAATTTATTTTCTGCTGAAATTCCCACTCTCTGCACATTAGATGCCCCACCCAAAATCTGCTCAATTGGTGCCTGAACTTCAAAGTACCTAAGATGAATGGTGTGAGCTGTGCTTCTGGAGTGTTACTGAGAGCTTGGTGATATCTGATTTCCTCTGTCTTGTTTGTATCTTGCTCATGCATGCATTCTGCACAGAAATCTGGCAAACGTTTGGCTGAACTAAATTGAGATGTTTCACCTCATCTGATATTTAATGTGAACCATTCACACCTTTCAGGCTGGAATTAAGTATTAGGTTTCAGTGACTGTAATTAGCAGTTGCTTGAAATGATAGTTTAATCCATTTTCTGAGCCAAACATATCGCTCAGATGCTGAAGAAAGAAAAATAAACACAGATCTGATCAGCATTAGATTTGATCATTTGGAACCATATGCAAAATAAACTGGAAACTTTGAAAGGCAAAGAGATGTGGAAGCTCTGTCCCTTTGTAGCCAAAACCCTCTTTTCTCAGAGGGATAAGAAAGCTGCGTTATAAGCCATGGGACTGTGCTTGCCCTGTCTGTCTTGTGTAGCTGAATCCTGAGGCGTGATGTGGACTTTGCAAGGGAGTATCTGCAGGAACATTTTCAGGTGGTCCTGGGCTTTTAGAAAGGGGCTGTTGCTTTGATACGAGTCAGCTGCGAGGAGCATCCCAGATCAAGAACCACAAAACAGCCCATTCCTGGATGAACAATGACAAAGCAGATCCTGAGTGCTGACACAGCTTCCCAGGAGGACCTGAGTGGGAGAGGTTGCTCCGGCGATGTGCTGTGAGGGCCTGCACAGGCAGTGAGGGACTCTCATCTCCCTGGTGCCCATCTGCAGAGGAGGCAGGAGCTAAAGTCACTGGTGACCCTTTTAGACTCTTACTTGCATGCCAACATCCAGACTGAAAACACTTTGTGCTCAGCTAAGTGACAGCCTTATTTTAGGCATAGTTCTCTCCTGCTGAGAATGTGAAGTGGCAGCAAGGCACAGCTCACAAAGACCTGGAGATCGAGGACAAAGCATGAGGCTGTAAGAATGGTAAGGTCTCAAATTAAAGTGTTGCTTTTTGTTTTTTCCTCCTTTGCAGGATAATCATAGGTTGACTTATCACTGAACAACCCCAGCTACAGCATATTTCATGGGTCTTGGTTATTGCATGGAGCCACATTGATATGCAAAACCTCCCTGGAGGTATTTAAAAGGCATGTGGCACTTGGGAACATGGTTTAGTGGTGAATACGGTGGTACTGGGCTAACAGGTGGACCCAATGATCTTAGAGGTCTTTTCCATCCTCAGTGATTCTGTGAGTCTGTCATCACCAACACTTAAATACCAGGAGGCATTGCACCTGAGCATTCACCCCTAACGCTGCATTGCTTGACTGCTTCATTTCTCAACTTTAATGTTGCATAAACAACTGTTTTTCTGCCCTGTTCTACATGCTCACACATGCACAGAGGCCTTGCTTCTCCAGTCCCTCCCACACAAGCAAACGTCTCTTGGCTTTGCTGGAGATTTCTCCTAACATCTGAAATGATGGTATTTTACAGGGTTCCTTCAGGTTGCCTGTAATAATGAGGATGTGTCTCCCTTTTGGAGAGCTGCCCACTCTTCTTGGGCTCATACAGTTCTTACATTCTTCTCTGTTCATAAAATCCATGCGATTCACTGATCTGGGCAAGGCAAATATGAGTTTGTATCCCTGACATGAGGATTGTGATGCATTCAGAAAAATTAACTAGCCAACCAAAATTATTTTGGATTCCATAACCTCAGAGCAACCCCTTTTGCCAGTAATTTCTTGCCCTTTTTTTACCTTGTAAAATTTTTTTAAATTCTACTTTTGAGTACAAGACTTGGAAAAGCCACAGCAACAGCACGCTGTAATGTTGTAATGAATGAAGCACTTACCTTTCTGTTTTCTCAACATCCAGTAACAGCCTTGCTTTTGCAAACCCAATTCCTTAAAATGTCACTAAAATCATTCTCAAAGAGTGAAAAATGATAGTGGGGTTTTGCATGAAATGGACTTGGTATCTGAAGGCTCTCACAGGCTCAGTTGTCTTAACTCCTGTTTATTTTTTTAAAAGAGAGAAAAAAGTGATCATCACAAATAAATACTAATTTGGGATAAAACCAGAGTGTGCATGTATCTCCTATGTGCTGAGACCCTTTTGATGAAAAATCTCATCACAAGTAATTAACAATTAGGGGGCACAGGTGGAGGTGGAAGGAAGTGCATCCAGAATGTTTCAGCCTACCTGAGACTTCCTCCAGTTTAAGGCAGAATTACATTCTTAGTGGCAAACCAATAAAACTGGTAAGAAATACTAAAATCATCCATTTCTCCTGGATTTTCAATAACTGCAGAACTTTTCCTATGCTGAAAGTGTAACTAGCAAGCATATAGATGTAATTATATATTAATAACTGTATTTGTTAACTAGCAGCAAAAAAACTCTTGCAGAGAAAAGAGGAGCAATGCCCACATGGCAGAGTTTCAGGTATACCCTCCCACCCTCTCAAAGACACTGATCTGAGCAGAAACACCGATTTTCTGCTGTTATTAGGCTGCAGGAGGTCCAGCTCCACTCATCCATCACAAACCTCTTTGCTCAGCATGCACAAGGAGGGATGGGAGCTCCTTTGCCTTCCTCCCTTGCGGCTTGGAGCCAGCAGCCCTGTCTGGATTCAGCCTCACAGGGTATGTTGCATTAAAATCTAATAGTCACTGTGCTGTCCAGGAGCCAGATATGGTGGTTTCAGACCTTGGTGGGTGCCTTGCCAGATGGAAGTCCCTGGTCACCAGGACTGTATTGCACAGGCTCTCCTCTCTCTCGAGCTATTTGAAAGATGGTAAAACTTGCAAAAGCATTACCTAATTTTCAGGTATTTTTGCCATATGAATATTTCCTTGAGTAGTTCGTGAAAGGCTTTTTGGCAGATGTTTTTTTATTATTTGGGTGTTTATACACCCCAGGCTGAGGCAATAAGGGTTGTTCTGAGTGGAATGGCTTTTTTGAAGAGGGAGACTCTGCAGGGTCTCATCAACATGATCCAGGTGTTCTCCGAGAGTTTGACCATAAATGCCTTTGGGAGGTGTTTGCAGAGGTTTTGCATGAGTAAACCATAAACCTGCAACAGAAGCATTCCATAGGAATGTATGTACTGACAAGTGCATTTCCACAAAAGCACTTTACAATGCCAGATCAAACAGGCCTAGAATTTACCTCCTGCATCTCTTGTGTAGGTTAGAGTTGGCTGCATGGTTTCCATCCAAGAAAGAGTATCACCAGAAATTTGAGTTACCTGTATAATAAGAGCTCTGAGATGACATTCAGACTACCATGACTTTGAAATTCTCACATGCACGCTGTAAATGAGTGGCCCTTTCTGACAGCAACACATTCCCAGTGTGTGAACTCATGAGTAACTGGAAAGGTGTTGCACTTTCTAAGGAAACCATCTACAGCTTGGAACTTTCCCTCCTTTTGTGAAGATTACTCAGCTTTCACCACCCCTGCTCCCAGCTCTGCTCTTCTTTGGTGTCCATGCTGCCATGACCAGCTGAACATCTCAGTGCCTTTGTGCTGACACGCTCAGCACTGCCTGCTCAGCAGTTTCCTAAGGGTTTAAGGTCCACGCTCCTGTAGTTATCACCCTGCTGGGATTCCCTTGGCTGGGCCAGGAGCTGTGTGGTGGAGGCCAGACTGCTGCTAAGGCAAGACACTGCCATCAAATGGGACAAGACGTCCCTAAAAGACCACATTAGGCAAAACCCTAGGACTGGTACTAGGTGTCCTGTGAAGCCACTGGCCAATCTGAATCAATTAGATACATTCAAGAGCTGATCCTGTCCCACTGCTCAGCCCTCATGGAGGTGCACAATGGTGGGCATCATCTGTGTAATGTCAGCATCTAAGTTCTTCCCGTGTGGAAGATGTGTGTGTGTCACTCCAGGACAGGAAGGCTGTTGTTTTGGAATCCTGTAATGGGCAATGAGCATCTGTAAATGCTCTTTGGGTTTGTTCCTCCAGAATGGCCTCAGGCACCATCACCTCCGGGACTGCCAGTGCCTGTGGGACAGCCATGACTGGGACAGACAAACGCTGCTGGGAGGCACAGGAGGCTGAAAACAAATCTCTGTCTCCTGCAAAGAGATTACCTGTCAGTGCTACTAAAGCAGGTTTAATACCAGGGTCTACTTGAAAACTTCTGCAAAGTGAAGCTCATTTGTTGTTTGGGAGAAAGCTGGCTTTTTCTGCCTCTGTATTACTGGTGTGAAAGTGGAAAAATTGGCTGAAACTGATAAAAGTGTTTTCTGCCTTGCTGAGCAGTCTGGACAAGTGTCTGATGGAAGGTCAGCAGAAAGACTCATTTCTTTACTAAGTTATTTGCTCGGTTGGGTAAAAAGATAACTGTGCCACCCAGGAAAGACAAGGAATGATTTGTCTTGTGTTGGGTTTGGGCATTTTTGGCAGGATCTGAGCTACCACATAGAGCAACATGCTGGCTCCTGGGAAAGTGGCAAGCTGCTGGCTGGATCCTGGTTGTTCAGGCAGCTGTTTTGGCTGTGCAGGAACATGCCAGGAGTGCATGACAGCACTCCTTCAAGGAGCTTCATGTTGTGTCTGTGCAAGCTGTGACCACTAAAAGCATATAGCTCTTTGAGGCAGCTTCACTAAGAACTTGTAAGAATTCATTTGTGTCTTTTCCCCAGTTCTGCCAGTCTGGCAGAGACCTCAGGGGATGTGCCATGTTTTATATTGCCTTTCTCAGCCTTGATTTTCTGCTGTCCGTACTTCAGGTTCTGCTCCTCTCCTATTAAGAGGTTTTGATGGTATGAGTCAAAAGTTTCACCACTCCTGCTTGCAACCTGCTCTTTAATACAGTCTGTAACATCTAGAAGTCTCTCATTACACCAACATCCATGTTGCCTTTGGCTCAGGGTCAGCTGAACCCAGACTCAGTGCCTACCTGGCATGTAAGGCAGTGGTAACACCTCCCACCCCATCTCAGTGAGCACGCAGAGGGTGGCCAGGCAGCCCCAGAGGTGGGTGTGCACAGCATTTAGCTAAATGCCATCAACAAGGGCAAGAACGGGTGTGTTATCACTGGTGTGCGCAGATTATCCACCTTGTTTTAGTTTGTGCTGCCTGATTCTCTGGCCAAATGTGTAGGGAGTGCACCCCAGTGTCCTGGAGGTGGGGAGGTACCTGATGGTCTCCTGGTGCCAAATATCCACTTGCTTTTACTGTTTAGATTTGATGCCCAATGCCTATTTGAATGTAGCACTGGGTTGGTAGATACACTTGGCTCTGTTCCATTTTTCTGCTCTCCTCTCCCAGCTGGTCCTTCCTCCTTGATGGAAATGCCAGTTTTGCCTGTACTGGAGCAAACCATGGCTGGTGAGTATTGCATGCAGACTTTGACCTTTAGCAAAATCATCCTGGGACAAGCCCATTTGCACATTTGGTGAGAAATTTTTCTTCTACTTACATACCTTCCCATCCCTGGCTCCTGCCAGACACCACCACCCAAGAAAAAAAAGGGTCTGGGACAGGGCTGGTCTTCGATGGGCACCATCAGGTGAAGTGGTCACCCAGTGGTCTGTGTGGGCACAAATGTCCCCACAAGGCTCTGATTGCAACACTGCACACTACAACAATGATTTCTTTCCTGGTTTTAGATAATAATCTTGTTGGGGCAGGGCACAATGCTTTTTCTGCTTGACATGTTGCTGACACCTGAGATGCTGTTTGTGAAAAACAACATGATGGTTATGAAACAGAGAAACTAAATGAAAGATAACATGGCTGAGAAAGAGAAGGAAAAACAGGGTATAAGGAAGAGTGACAAATCCTTTCCCTGTCTCATGGTAAGCCCATGGTCCTGGGTCACAGAGCCCATGAAAGCACTTCAGCCCCTGGCATCTCCTCTGGCCATTCCCTCGTGTCCTCCTGTTGTTAGCAGCTCTGCTGTGTTGAGCAGAGCCATCATTCACCTTTTATTCATTTTCCTATCAGCACAACACATATCTCCATATTCCCTTTTCTGGAGATTATATAGCCCCTGGGAGGGATGAACTTGCTCAGAAGAGTCACCAGCAGGAAACGCCTCCTTTGAGAGTTTGAAATGGCACCAACCACCAGGAAACTTTGCTGTTATGGTTCTAGCTGCCTTCTCCTACTGACACTTGCAGGGCTTCAGACTTTTCTTTTACCAAATCCTTCCTGTCTCACCATGGAGCCATGACCAATGGAAATAAATCACGATTTTAGGAATTTATTTGAATGTTGCTATGAAACAGGTCACAACGGCCAGTGAGAGGCTCTATTTGTGTAGTCACCCGCAGAGGAAAAAAGGCATTTGTTTTGCTTTGAAAAATAACTCTTTCATGTGTAAAGGGCATTTTGGGTTTGGGTGGAAGGCTGCAGCCACTGAAGGGGAGATGAGCTGCAGCGGGCTGTTCGTTCAGTGACACAGCTCAACCAAGTAACTTTGCAAACTTTCCTTGAGTTCTGTTCGTTGCTCAATGCGCATCACACACTGCAGCCAAATATTCATTCTGGGATTAGAACTGGATGCATTGTAGGGCAATTAAAGTAAAATATTACCCTCTCCTCCCTAGGCCACAAGCAAACACGGCTGCGGGTGAAAGCCAGCAGAGAAAGAATGACATCATGAAACCCGAGAGAGAACGCAAACACCAAGCCAGCACCATGTGCATGTCAGCCTCTGCACAAGGACACACTTCCCTCCTTGTGACTTTGACTTCTGTGCTCTTTGTTTGCCCAGAGGACTTTTTTTTGGGACAGCTTTCAAGCACAGGTGTGCTACATGCCACAGCGCACTGCAGACAGATCTGGCCCTCTCCTGTTTTTCCAGTCCTGGTGGTAACAAATGGAGCACTACATCCTCACCACCCTGCCATGATGAAGCAAGTTCCTCATGAGCCAGCAAAAGGACATTTAGCCATGCTCTGCCTGCAGCCCTGGATGGCCAGGGCTTGTCCCCTGGCCCATGCTGCTCCTGCTGCTGCAGGGCTCAGGGCTGGTCACCAAAGTGTGTCCTTAAAGCATGGAAGCAACTCATTTCAGGTAGCCAGACTCCTCTCACAACACAGTGGTGCTAAACAGCATTTTTTCTTACAACGGCAAGGAAATGACCTGAACCCAATGTAATTCTTTAATTTTTTTTTTTTTTTAAATGCAGGATGGAACAGTGCTGGTGCCAGTCCCAGTGCCACAGATATAACCTCCTTGGATGCATGCCATTCCATGCCCAGCTACTTAAAACATTTTTGCTTAAAAGAGTTTGCTACTGTAAGCAGGCTATACATAGGTAGGTAAACTTGCACGCCAAGATCCAGGTGTCTGGGAAGCAGTTTAACAGATCACGTGTAGGAATCAATATTAAAGTGCTGGTAGGATTGGCCCCAAGTTTCCCAAGCTGCAACACCCCCCTCCATTGTCTGCTACCAGCAAAACCAGGATTTACTAAGTTCCCTTGCTTAACCCCCACCAAAGTCAAAGTCAAAGCCAAACCTGGTTGCCCTTTTCTCCTTAGAAGCCAGGCAGGATGAGGTCCCTCATGCCTGTCCCACTGGGCTGGGAGAAACCTCCCATATGAGGGTTTAATGAGCAATTCCTGCCTTTTCGCTACTGGCAAAGGCTTAATTCCACATGAGAGTGGGGCTGACATCTCTGTGCACACAATGGCTTGTGTGGCTAAAAACATACCCACTAACAAATACAGAATACTCCCCTTCAACCAAAATTGCTATAAATTTATTATGAATACAAAACCTGAACTGGCCAGGACTCGCAAAGCAGCACTATAAAATTAAACCTTCACTAGAAGTGCCAGTGCCTGGAACACTTGGTTTTGCAAAGGACCCTCACAACTGGGAATAAACCCCAAAATTTATCAACTTGTTTATTTTTTTTTTTTTTTGGTAGAAGTAAGTTTCCCATGTTAACAAAAGCAGAATAGTTTTATTTAGTGTTCATCTCACACCTTCGACAGCTGCAGCTGTCAGGCACAGAAATACAGTATTAAAATAAACTGAACAGAGTTGCTCATTGCAAAAATCACACTATGCAAACCTGTGGATTGTAACATCAACAGTATAAAATGTAACAAAATTGGATTTTTAAATTTTTTTTTACACTTTTAAAGATAATAGTCCAGGCTATAAAACTATATAAGCATTGAATAAGAAATGTTAAAGTCAATAAGTCTACAACAGATACATCTTGTAAAAACTCAATAAATTATATATATATAATTATAATATCTAGTAACATTTAAAACCATGCACAGTTTTGTACATTTTCTTTTTTCAGTACAGGAAAACTCTTTGCTTCGAGTACTTGGAATGTACACAATTAGCAGACATTTGTAAGAAAATACAAAAAAATTTTTTTTTTATTCCAACAAAACAAAAATCTATAGAAATCTACCTTCTCAAACTTCCACTGAAGTAACCTCAAACTATAAATTATTTATTTTAGGATAAGGATTCTGTGGCTCTAAGAAGAAAAAAAAAAATCTTTAAATGAGATGTTGTCATCCTGTTATTCTGCAACATTGATATGTAATATGCACCAGAGAAAAATGAAAAGAAAGAATTCAGGATGCAATTTGCTTTGCCTCTTTCTGGTAGTACATAAAGAAGTCTTCTGGACAAAAAAAAACCCACCCACAAAAAATCCTTAGCCCAAACCTCCCCCACTGTCAGCTTGATCCATGCTAACATTCTTTAGTTCACTCCTGTGCTTTTAAACAGCTATCTGGCATTGAGGAACAAAATAGCACAGCATTCTAAACACCAAAAATCAGGCAACACTGGCACTTTCCAATGTGTTAGATGCAAAAGAAATACGCAGCTGTAGCAGCTCTCCTGCAAACAGTGTCACTATTCTGCTCACATGGCATTTCTGAAGCCCGAAATACAACAGTACTGGCAAAGGGGAGAGAAAAAAACCTACCCCACATCATCCAAAGTCAACATTTCACTTTGCTGCATACTTGTTATTAAATCGACCACAAAGAATACCTTCATTTGAAAATAGAAAAATAAACACCCACACCCCCTTAATGCACAGTGGTTAAACTGATGGAAGAATTCTTGGCCCTGTTTTTCTGAAATATGTAAAAATCATCTCTCTGCTGCCATTTGTTTGGTTTTAACCACTGATGATGTATTGAAAAATAAACTTACCTTTGCTCACTGCAATCCAGGATAAACTAATATTTTTTTAATGAATACATATATATATTTATAACATTAAATGTAATTTGTTAAAGGACTGTACATCTATACATTCTTTCAGTATTTCCCATAAACACAAAGGAAAAACTTGATTAATATATTTTTTCTCCATTTTTAATAAGTTAAAAAAAACACCCTTAAGTTTGGTGAAATTTAAAGTTTACAGTAATGCTATGCTATTTAAACCAATGAACAGATATGTTAATGTCTATAAATAACTTTACAAATATACATGTTAAGGTACAATTTTTAAAACAAAACTGTGAAGATATAAAACAAACAATCAAAAACATCTTTTCTTTTGCCCAGATCAGTATATCCTAGATTGCAATGCTCATATTTTGAGACTCTCTCTCAGTACTGCTTTATGTTGCATTAGTATTATACATTCTTTTCTTTTAATATATTTATTTATATATATACATGATATATTTATAGATATATACACAGATTCTCTGGAATAAACCTTTTTGATATAAGTTAAAGGCTCTTGCCTACAGGTACCCGTAACTTCTTTCTCCGAGTCACTGCACATAGATGGAGCCAAACCTCTGGCGTCGAGGGGTGGATGGAGGAGCTGCTCCCCCCACTCACCCTTGGCAAGCAAGAACAGGCAAACCCCAAAAGTGGGATTTATTCTCCCTCCCCCCCCACCACAATTGGCTGTTCTCAAAGGTCAGGATGTGACCTGAGATGCCATGTGGGCACCCAGGAGCCAGGTCTCAGGGCACCCTCTGCTCTCAGGTGGGTGATGCTCTGCTCCCCAGGGTGACCACATGGTCTCTGCCCATCCCTGAGGTCTGCTCCTGCCTTGGCACAGCCCCATCGCTCCCAGCCCTGTGCGAGGGCCAAGGCACTGACACTTCAGATGACTTGACCGTCTCTTTTTACTAGTTTTACTTTCATTTCTCCATGACAATTTTCATTTTACTTAGCTTTGTTTTCTCTTCTTCCAGAAAGGATTCCTTCTATGTAGCTGGGTAGTACGATCATGAAGCTATAAAAACGACGACAACAAAAATATAGATATTTTTATAAATATATGAATCCCTGCAGGCAACGTGGCTTTTCAGCTCCACCAAAAAGGTTCATGTACAGATTGCATAAGCGAGGAATTTCCACATTCTTTACACCTTTTTTTTTTTGCGTGTGTTTCTTTTTTTTTTTTTTTAAAGGAAGATTTCTTTTTTTTCTCTTCTTCGTATTGCAGGCACAGAACGGTTACTCTGGCACTCGGAAGGCAAGCGCGGAGGCTGGGAGGTCAGCACCCCCCAGGTTCAACATTCTGCGTAGTAAAGAAAAAACCCTAAAAACATGAAAAGTAAACAAAAAACAAACAAACAAAAAATTCATCTAGGATAGATCATCTTGGCAAGAGATTAGTTCCTTCAGGCCAAACAGTGCTTCTTGACTTTTCATACAGCAATAGGGGAAAAAAAAAATTAAAAAAAAAAAAAATCATAAAAAAAAGTTTGTTGTTTTCTTTTTTACCCTGAACAGCTTGTCAACAACACAAATCTCCAGGCACCATCACACAGTTCCACTGGAAGATCCTTCACTACAAGGTTTCATGCTTGGTGTCCCACACTCGTGCCTCCATGGGCACACTGCCCATCCCTCCATCTGTCCATGTGCCCTGGGGGTCCTCACGTCCGAATGAGGCCGTTGCAGGGCGGGTGCTTGGGCAGGCAGGGCTCATCGGGCAGCAGGTCATGTGCAAAGACCGAGTCATCCCCTGAGGAGCAGGTGCTGTGGGTGTCCTGGCCGGCCGGCGAGTACTGCTCGAAGGGCACCGAGAGGTCCAGGTACTCCTGCCAGGGTGACAGAGCCATCAGTGCTGGGTGTCCCCCACACCAGGGACCAAGTGGGTCCTCCCATGCCCATCCCACCACACTCACATCAGTGGATGTCACGGTGAGGACCCTGTCCAGGTCTTCCACCAGCTGCTTGAAGGTGGGTCGCTGTGAGGGGACGGCATGCCAGCACTCCCGCATGATCATGTACCTGGATGAGGGGACATGGGACAGTCAGCCGTGGTGGGGCCAAGTGACACCCACCCACCTGCCCACCCACCCCCAAATCGCCTGAAAGAACAGCTGTGGCCAACACAACTTCAGCTATGGCCAGCTGGGGGGGAAGAGGAGGGTTTTGTGGAGCCATGATCCTCACTACTGATCATCTGACGCATGACCGTGCTCTCAGAGCAGGAGGAGGACCTGTCCTGAAGGTGACACACCAGAGCTACACCCCCAACCAGCACCCACCGTGTGTCACTCAGCAGCCATGGGCTGAGGAAAGTCTACTTGGAGATGGCCAGACAATTTGCCAGTGGGAATGTCCCAACAGCCCAGACCCAACAGCCCAGTGGGGTTGTATTTGTCCTCAGAGGGAATGGGGAGTGGAGCAAGGTCAGCGCCCACCACACACTCACAAATCATGGGTGCAGTTTGCAGGTTTGTCCATCCGATGGCCTTCCTTCAAGAGCTTGAAGAGTTCCTCAACGGGAATTCCTGGGTATGGAGACCCTCCCAAAGTGAAGATCTCCCATAGTAGCACTCCAAAAGACCAGCTGGAAACCAAAGAAAGATCTTTAAAATTCAATGAGGTTTTTTTTCCAAGCCCCCCAATATCCCTTCCCCCTTGCTTGGCTTTATTTCTGTGCAGCCATGCATAGCTAACAAAGTCATCAATAGCATGACTAATTGCCTAGGCCATTTTTACTAGTTACTTGGAGATCTCTGCTGATCCAACTCAATAGCAAAGAAATCCCAGGCACCAAGTCTGAAATTGAAATGAGCATTTAATCAGATAGGTGACAGCCCATCTATCACCGCCAGCTCTTTGTTAGGTCTTCCACCAGCTCCACTGAATGGAACAAATCAAATTATTCATGCACGGCTTCACTGAATTGCAGGCTTGGAACCACAGGCCACTAATTGTGCAAGCTGATACCAAAACTTGCTTGTTACAACACTCATTTCACTGGGAGAAAAATACCCCAACAAAAATCAGCAGAGCACTAATGTTACACACTTCAGTCCTGCAGCTGTGCTCTGGTTAAAAGTCCTTTTTTTCAAAAATATCTTTTGCCTTCTTCATTTTTTTCTAAAAACAGGGATTATCTGTCTCTGTTTCACCTTCATGCACACTCACTCTCCTTTCTCTAGCTTTGATTTATCTGTCATGCCCACTGCAGCATTACCTAAGCATGGAAACTATGATTTAAGATCAATAAAAGCCAAAGAATCTGAGAAATACAGAAATAGAAAAGAATCATTTGTCCAACTGCAAGCGGTGAGCTTTGGGGAAAAGGCAGGCTGGCTATAAAAATGCCATTATTGATCAAATGTTACAATAAAAAGCTAGTGCACACGTGGAGCTGCTTCAGCCCTTGCAAAATTCAGATGTGTTACTGATTTACATGTAAGGAGTGCTCTGCTGTTTGCTTACTATGCAGAGGCATTAAAACAGATGAGATAGGATTAGGAAAAATAAAGAAAATAAAAGAAATGGCAAAATTAATCAGAGACTACATTTGCTGAATATTCTCCGATCAATTCTAACAGCAGACAGAGTATGTCAAGCTCATTCCACGTCCCTGACTGAAGTGTAACTGTCTGGGGCAAAGTGTAGAGGATGCCAAGGGTAATTTTTTTTTCATGGGGATTTTTAGCACAATATTTTTCAACTGCTGGATGAATCACCTCATCTATAAAGTGGACAAGAAATACCTGCCTGCTTTCCAGTAATTTTTCAGCAGCTCCCTAGAGATCTTCAGATGAAAGCAACCAGATAACAGCAAAACAAAACCATGTGTGTGAAGATGCAGGTTGGAATTGACTCCTGTACTTTTGCATCCCCAGGCACCCCAGCAGTGAACAAGCCCTGGTCACGCTTAGCAGCACTTTTGTCTGTAAGATACTATAGGTGTAGATTTCCCTGTTGTATTAATTTTTTTTTAAAGTGTGGGTTTGCTTACACATCGCTCTGGTGAGTATAGACCCGGTCAAACAAGGCTTCTGGAGCCATCCATTTCACAGGCAGCCGACCCTGTAATTAGGAAGACAATGGGAACATCCCATCAGCATATTCCCCCAGCCACAATGGCACCATCTGAATCTTCTTTTCTAATCCAGTTTGAAACATTTTCATTAACAACCACATCTGCCTTCCCAGTCACTGGGCAAAGCAGCAGTGGCCACATATAAACAGATTAGAGCATTTGATCCCTGGATCTTCAGTGACAATCTTTGCAGTAAATGCTCTCTGTAGAGGACTGTATTTCACTGCCAAAGCAGGTTTAACATATCAGTGCATCTAAATCTTTGCATGGGAACAGCATCCATTACTCATGGATGCAGTAAACTCTGTGGCAGAGCATAGGACAACACTTTCCATCTCTTTGGTTGGAAGGTACGGTTGACTCCAAGTCCAAACCCAGCTTAGGCTCAACTTGAAGGGAAACTTCCAAAGTGAAGGCAAGGGCCAGGTTCTCTAAGAAACAAATCCTGATCCTGCTGGAGGGTAACGGAGGGGGTCTGATTCTATCTTACATCAGGGTCATAAACACAGACTGTTATGTGAGAAATACAAGATGAGAAAGACTAGATTAATCATAATTCTCTGGGGCTTTGTTTGGCCCCTGGAGGAAGACAGAAAGTACTGTTTTGTGTTTGAGCCATAATTTGAATATGGGGGAACTTTGTCCTCTTCTGACCCACTGTCTCACTGAGGGAGACAAGTAGAGATGGGACACAGGCAGGATACACAAATGGGATTATGCTCTCAGCTCTCTCACACAGCTCATTTGATCTGTGATTAAAATTCCCAATAATTGTTATTAATTTATGATTAAGAAATCCTGGCAATTAAGAAAGATTTCTGATATGCTATTGATCAGTATGGACATGGTGGGTTTTGAAGGACTGCTTGGACATTTAAACCCCCTGCAATCCCAAGACCCGCAGGTTCTGTACTGCCCTTCATCTTCCACTGCCGTCTCCTCACTCTGTCCTACTTAGGATCTTTCCTCAGGGCTCAACATCTGTGGCAGGCTCTGTACCAGGACGCAGGGCTTCTCTCAGCCCTTCACTTGCAAATTCATCTCTACAGAAAATATAAACAACTCAAGGCCTCAGCCCTTATCTGGGACCATCTTCTCACTCTTGGCAGTGGAGTCAAGGAGCTCAGATGTAAAAAAAGAGAGAAACGCATGAAAGACAGGTAGATCCAGGTATACAAGGAAGTGACACTCCTCTGTCAAGGGCTCTGGTGAGACAGAGGTTGGCTCCTTGGGACCTTTATGAACAGACATGGAGCAGACTGGAAAGGGCTCCATTCCTGTTTGGGAGAAACCTCAGCTTCTCTTAGTCTAAAGCATCCTGGCCAGAGCTGAGACCTCACAACCAGCTGCTGGCAGGACCAGGATGTGTCAGGAAAAACCCAGATGGTGGATACACTCCTGAGACCAGCCTATCTACAGCCCCTCCCTACTAGGTGAAGTCCCTGTCAGATTTCTTCCTCCTAAGCCCCTCTAGAAAGGGAGATGTGGGACAAGGGCCACTTGCTGCAGGGATGATCGAGTTCCCTGCCAGAAGGAGAACTGCATGTGCTTGGCAGCTCTGTACTTACATTGGTGGTTTTCTTGTAATAGTCAATGTTGTGAACGTCTCTAGCGAGGCCAAAATCAGCTATTTTCATCACATTATCTTCAGTGACTAACACGTTCCTGGCTGCCAAGTCGCGATGAATGCACTGTGAAAGGTGAGCAAGTCAATAAATAAGGGCTCGTTAGCTGCTCACGCCTGGAACCAACAGCACCATGTGGTTTATGAGCTGCCGTTTCATTGACTCCCAGGCTCATAAAGCTGTGGGCACTGCTCAGCTCCTGGCTCTCTGTGTCACCACCCCACCGTGCCTGCTCAGTGGGAAGCACCTCTTAGCAACACCTAATCGGCGCCCTCGGAGCCAACACGGCCACGCACACGCCTTTTCTCTCCAAACAGGATGTACGGATGAGAAAGCCACCTCCCCTCTTCTGTGGGAGCTCACTGGGATGTGCAGCTGCTTTTCTGCGCTGCTTCCCCCAGGAGGAGGAGTGCAAGAGAATGTCTGAGGGGAAAAAAATCCTTAAATTAAGGTATCCCCAAAACATCCAAAATACAGAAGACCCACAGAATGGCCTGGGTTGCTTGTGCTTTTATAGGCATTTTGGGGGTGCTAATGGTCCTGCAGGTAACAGCTGTACAGCTGCATGGTTCAGGAATGCAGCCAGCACATGGGGACTTTGCATATGGATGAAACCTCCAGTAAAAAACCCCAAGATATTTCATACAGTAAAATGTGGCCTCTGAAGGGAGAAGGCTGCAATGTTTTGCCTGGGGTTGTCCCACACACAGAGCATTCCCTGCCTTTGAACATGTGGCTTTGACCGAGGCTTCTACCAAATGAGGTTTCTCAACTCACTTTCTGAGATGCCAAGTACTCCATGCCCCGTGCCACCTGGTAGGCACAGGAAACCAGATCCTTAAACGTCAGCTGCTCCTCAGGCAGCTTGCAGGTGTCAAAGGAATAGTCCATGCCAGGTGGGCGACGTGCCCTGAGGTATTCCCGCAAGTTCCCCTTTGACGCATATTCCACCAACACATAGAGTGGTCCTGCAAGGAAGAGCACATCAGCATCCAGCAGAGGTAGAGCTGACCACCAAAATCTCATCTGGGCCATTCTGGGAAGCCAGTCAGTAACTACAAAGAATGGGCAGCCAAATCTGAGCCTCCCATGACCCTGTGAGCACCGGGGCTGCTCTGCTACGTACCGTCCTGCGTGCAGGCACCAAGGAGGTTAATAATGTTTTTATGCTTCCCAATCATTTTCATCATTTCCATCTCAGAGACCAGGTCGGAAAGGTCCTTGTCTGTGGCATCATCTGGAGAAAGTAAAAGAGGAAAGTAAAAAAAAGTCAGGAAGAAAGTAAATGTTTAGGGATATAGTTTCAACTGCTGTGCAGCCATGTGGGGCTTTTGATGGGGAAACAATACTCAGAATATGGCTGTATTTGGCTTTATTCTACTTCAGGAAGAAGAATAAAAATAAAAACAAAACCTACTACTATGGCAACAAAAAAAGATGAACAAATAAGTGGAGGTAAACGTTCATATGGAAATCAATAATGCCTTTCATCTTCTGTTTCGTCTTCACAAGTACTAAAGAAAAAAAATTCACATTTTGGTACCTGGTACCTGCTTTTCTGATAGTTTCTGTCCCTCATCTCTAGGGCCCAAGAGTTAATGATGGTGGAAGGTCAGGACTGGGAGGGAATGTATTTTTTGGATGGAAAGTTGCAATTTCTCTGCAAAAATAGAAAAACCTATCTACAAAAGTAAAAAAATTGGGGAAAACCTGCCCAAAGGCACATTTTGGTTTGGAAAGATGGAAATGCTACTACTTCTAAAACCAGCTTCAGAAAGGACTAAAGGAAATGTAAATTAACAAACCTGTTTCTGATAAGAAATATTACTTTTTTTTACAATGTCCCCCCATGTAACCTCAAGCCCAGGCTGCTCACTGCCCTGCTTGCTCCAGCTGAACTCTTCAGCTGTCTGAGGTTACTGTGTCTGGCAGGATGGGAAATGGAGACTTATCTAGAGGTGCCCAGTGACTCCCCCATTTCTGGTCTCCCTTTAACCTCTCAGATGTCCGGGATCAAGTTTTTTCAAAGAAAAAGTTCCTCAAGAAGGAGTTTGTCAGCTGAAATTCTGCAAACTCCATCTGAGGTTGCTGCATAAGCTTTTGGTAGAACAGGCAGCGCTGGTTAGGAGAGGAGTAAAGAGTGGGCTGATTCACGGAGCTGGCTTGAAGTGAAGGGGGTTCCCCTTCTTGTCAGGGATGATATTACCCCTTGGCAGAGAACTGGGTTAATTCCCAGTCCCTCTTCCCGATGGGATTTGCACTTTTGCCTGCTCTCCAAGGACAGCCCTCACCCCCAGGCACTGTGGGTAAAGGGGAGGAGAGGCAGTTCCTGCTTTCTTCTTTTGTATCTAGTTTGTATAAAAGACTTAAAAGAGAAGCAAAGAGAGGAAATCTCAGCACAATATGCTATTCTGTCCTCTGTGGACTCCCCATACCTTTTAACATCTTGACAGCAACTGTGATGGCCTTGTTTGGCTTGTCCTTATCAATCCCAATGGCTTCTGCCATCACCACTTGGCCAAAACACCCCTCGCCAAGCGGCTTCCCCAAGGTCAGGCTGGAGGGAGGAACAAACAGGTATGTTAGGGACTCCTGGTGTGGGACACTCCCAGCAGGCACAGAGATCCCAACCCTTTGACTGACCGAGAACGTGTCAATTCCCACTTGGGATCTGGAGGCAGCTCCAGCTCGGAAACGTTGGCCAGCATTGGCCCATCGCTGGAGGAGAGGCGTGTGATCCGGACCAGGGGCGTGTTGGAATTCATGGAAGAGTTGGACTCCAGCGACACCTGCTTGGGTAGAGCAAATGAAGTGTTATTGCCAACTGTATCTCCAGGGCAGGCAGTGCCAGAGATGGATCACTGAGGAGGTTTTGAGCTCTCTTTGCCCACGGACAGATTTCTGGGAATTTCTAACTGGGAAATGCCCCCACCCTTGCAGGAATCCACTCGTTTAGGCACTTGTTGTCAGGTGTTTAGCAGATGGAAAGGAAGGACAGGTCAGCCAGTGCCCTCCAGCATCAGGAGGTATAATCCACTGAGTTGTTCTCTTGCATCTCCACAGCCCATACAGGCTAAGAAGTGAATTCTCCCACCCTGGCACTGTCAATGCCCACTGTGAGCTTGCAGTCAAAGCTTGAAATCTGTACCCCTCACTATGGGGTTTCACATGGTCTTTTGCTCCTGCCCCTCTGCAATTTCAGGCAGAAGAACACCTCTAACTGCACAGAGGACCTTCTGTCACCTCCACGAGAACTTTGGGCTCACCAGTGACATCTGTGAAAGCAGGAATGAGCACAACTAGTGCTCTTTCTCCCCACATCCCCACTCCTCCTGGGAGCCTGGACTGGACTTCCCCTGCCAGATGTGCTTTCTGTGGCACCCACAGCTGCACTGCCAGAACCTCTTGGGCAAGGGCCAACAGCAAGGGGGGCTGCTCACGAATCAGAGTCAGCTGCCACCTCTGCCAAAGCCCCACTCACATAGAAATAAATAAACTTCTAGGCTGCAGCCAAATTATGTCCCTCTTGGGCAATGTTTTTCTGGTGGAGCTTCTCACCTAGAGAGAGAATTTCAAAGAGAAGGAGGAGGAAAAAAATAAAACAAAAGAGGGATACCATAGGGGGGAATAGGAATCTTGTATCTACTTTCTGTTACCTGTCTCTTGAGTGGGAATTTGGAGACTTTCTGTACAGTGGGGGTGTTCATGGCTTTTTTGTTTGGCATTTTCATCCTCCAGACAATCACCAAGACCAGCAGCAGGAGAAGGAGGAAAAAGCCAGTGCCATAACTGAGAATGCCAGTGTACACTGAGCCCGAATCATCCATCTCCATGAGCTCCTCGGCTGCAGGGTGACAAGAGATGGCAGTCAGGACACAGCAGGAAGCTGCCCACACACAGCTACACACATACAGCACAGAGAATTTGGGGAGGACCTGTTCAGCTACGCCAATTTTCTCAGTGACTTCAGTGAGGGGACTCTCCCAGGCCAGTGGTTTTCCACCTGCAGCTGTAGCTAAAACATTAGCTCAGTTTGCACTTTTTGGGGTAATTTAACTGCCCCCTTTTCATGCAACCCTTGGATTTTTAAGAGCCTTCAGCCCACAGATTGAAAACCACTGCTCCAGGCTGAAGGCATCTTCACATGTCTGTGCTGTCCCTCTGACCCAGATCTTGCTTTCTGCACGGCTGGATGCCTTGGATGTGCAGGACTGGGGTCTACTGCACTTTGCTGATTCAGATTCTCCAGCAAAGATTTCCACCAGACCAATGCCTGCCCTGAGGGACCAAGGGGCTTGAACAGAACCCAGCAGTAAGGCATCACACAGGGAAAGAGCCTCAAGAGAAAAATCTACTTTATTATTTAATGAAAACTTAGTTCTGCTGGGAAGAGGCTGGAAGGCATGGCCCAGAGAGGTAAGAGAGCCAGGAGGGTGACAGCATGAGCCCATCAGCAGCGGCTGCCTGCTTGCAAGACTTTTTAGAGACCAGCGAAGGTCAGCTGTGTTTTCCCCCTTGTTCCTTTCAGGACAGGCATGTAGACCAGAGGAAGGAGCCATGATGGGACTGATTTTCTGTCCCCCAAAGGTGTGCTGGCACAAGAGGAACAGTCAGCAGTGGGAAGCTTTATAATGAAGTTATGCTGGTGTGGTCAGCTCACTAATGGATCATGTCCATCACTGAGCAGTCCCTTCAGCAAGCAGCAGGAGCCTTTCCCTGGCAGCAGCAGGCTCTGTGTCAGGTCCTTGGTGGCTGTGCCCAGAAGGACATGGAGAATGGGCTGTCAGTGGCATCGGGGGCTGCTCCAGCCTTGTGCCAGCTGTGGAAGGCCTGATCCTACCAAACGGACATCTCCTCCCATGAGACAGGGGTACCAGATCTCCTGGGATCAGGCACTGTGGTCGGTGCTGCAGCTCTGCTGCCTTGCCCTCTGCTCCCCGTCTCTCCCCCCGTAGCGTGGACGAGGTTCAAGCTGAGGTTCCCCAAGTGTCCTGTATCCTGCACCCTCTCTGTGGAGGCCTGCTGCTGCACAGATGGCTGTCCTTCACTGCATCTGACTTCAAAATAAAGTCCTACTTTCTGATTTTTGGTTGGTTTTCTCCTGCTTATTTTTTGCTTTAGGAAGACATGTGAATTCATAAATTATAAAAAGCAGAGTATGAGTCAGATGAGACAATACCGTGATATTCTGAAAATAACAGAGACATTAGTCTTCTAACCAAAGGAAATGTTTTCTCATCTAGTGAATGTCAGAAGCAGAAACAGGATCAGATCAGCTATTACAGAGCTGGCAAATAAACAGGAAAGATCAGCAGATCCCACTGGCAGCAGGGTTGGGCATGGAGGAGACCTTCTTAAGCCCCAATAAAAGTGATTACATCCAAATCACCTGCACAGATAAAGTCGAGATTAGAAATGCCAAAGTTTCCGGTTCCTAAACACATCCTGAGATGGATGTGTTGTGAGATGGACCCAAATGTGGTCTATGACTGGATGAATCAAAGTGGGCTCTCTAGGATTTTGGGTGCCTTTTCAGTAAGGGTGTATTGAATATACTCAAGGTTTGCTTCTGCACTGTCTGCAAGGCACAGCACAGACGAGATTCAATATGAATCTTGCTGGTACTTCCCTGGACCATGGTCAAGCCTGCTCTGGAGCCAAAGGCAGATTCAGCAGGTGAAGGTGCAGCACAGCCTCATTCCCCCTTTTTGCAGAGCAGATCTCTCTGTTGCACATTCTGTGTTGGCTTCATTGTCAAAAAGAGCTTTGCACATGAAAGGACCACAAAATTGAGGTCACTCTGGCCTCGGGTTTCAAGCCCACTGCAGCTTTCATCGATCCCAGCTGGAGCAGGCAGCATGCAATGCCCCTGGGAGCCAGGACTCCTGTGCTCTGCCTACAGACGACTCTCCTTGACCTTCTGTTTGAGATCGCTATCTTGGCCTGCTCATCCGTGAAGTGGAAATAATGCTACAGGCACGGAAGGGTGTACTCACACCAGACACTTATGCATCTAATTTTAGGTTAAGATATGAGGTCAGACAGAAAGGATCCTTCATAAGATGATCTACAGTTCATGTCCAATTTAGGTGCCCTGGATCATCTGATGGGGAGGTTTTCTTCTTCCACTGCCAGTGTAAGAAGACAAAGCTCCTTATTTTGGTGCTTAACAGTCCTAACAAAGAGGCTGTGAGTACCTCTCTGTTATTAGATTTTTTAAAAGATTCTGTGTATTTTACATCATTACTGCAATCATTTGAATTTTGAGATGCAATGCAAAAAGAGTCAGCTGCAAGTATGCAACAGGAGTCTGCAGCAAATCCCAGAGAAGAAGCCTGCCTGGAAAACACCCCTGCTCCAAGCAAGGGGCGGTGTGCGGGAACTTGGCATTTCTAAAGCAAAACATCGAGGCATCCTGGAGAGGGAAGGAGAGGCCAGCACAGAAGGAAATACCTGGTAGCACCGTCAGCCAAGCAGAGTGATGTGAGAACCCAATAGAATTCCCTGCGAGACAAGTATATTCCCCAGCATCCTCAAAAGTAACATTTCGCAAGTACAGAATCTCTAGCTCCTTATCCGTTGTGTTAACACCTGCCGTCTACGGGGAAAAAAAACACACACATATAGAAAGAGGGAAAACAGAGAATAAGCCACATTCCCAGCAAGTGTGAGGACACCACAGGCAAATTTCAAAAGCAGATTATGGTGGTTCTTTTTTTTATTTTCCAATGGCCCATCTTCCACATTTATTTATTCATTCCCCTCTGCAACCTGTAGTCAAAAGCAAAAAAAAAGTTCCCTTCACCAGGTTCTTACTCTGTCCCACTAAAGAAGCATGCAAGCAAAAGCATCCAAATGAAAAATTGCCCCCACAATATGACTGACTTTGGGTTAGTGAGGTGAGTACAGGGGTGGGGAAAGACAGGTGGGAAATGAGGAAAGACAGAAAGAAAGGGGAAAGGAGGGGAGATGTAGTGGGGAAGGACTCAAGTGCTGATCAGAGGAATATTCAAACATTGTGGTTCATGAGTTCATTGAAAAACATAGAACTCTAGAATTTTTTAGAATTTCTTCAGTGGATATCTCAAAGCCATATATTGATTACACAGACCTTGACACTGCAGTAGAAATCTGGCTGATAACCAGTGCCTGTAAGGAACTTTCCTGCAGTGGCACTGAGCAACACAGCAGTCAAACGCTGTAGGCTGGAGTCAAACCCCAGAGCCCAGGAGCTTCTCCTCTCTAGTTAACATGTTTGCTTGCATGAGCCAATGTTGATATTTATTTCACCATTACTTCTCCAAGGGACAGAACTGATTAAATCAGTTTTATGGGTGAAAAACTCAAAACAGTTTGGTTTTCCAGTGCTTTGAACGTCACAGGTCATTAACACACAATTCTGTTATCAGCACTCAATTGTAAGGAAGGGAAAGGAATAAAAGTATGAAAAGTTGATAGCAAAATTTGACAGTCATTTTATTGTGGGAATTTTTCCATGGCAATTGCTGTATAGGCATTACAGTCTTGTTAAAAAAAAAAAAATTAGCAAGAAAATAAGATAAAGCCATTCAGCATCAGTTGACAGGGTATAATACAAAATGAATAGTAATTTTAATCACTAGATTCTTAAAAATGTTATAGCTCATTCTTGCAGTTGCCAGGGCCTTGGGACAGAGTCTGTGGTTTACCTGGTTTTGGTTTGCGAATGTGGAGCCAAAATGGCTTTTCGGCTATGCCTACGAAATTGTTGGCTCTACACAGATATTCTCCTTCATCTTGTTCTGTCACATTGAACAGATTTAGGTTAGCATCGGCTTCAGCGTTTTTACTGATCCAAGACTGCAGGAATAGACAGAAACCTGAACTTCAGTAAACCAAACAATAGCTCCATCGCACCTACATCAGCTAGGATTGACTGTGCATGGCTGTGGTGACATCCCCAGCTCACCCTGCGGTGAGACACCTAACCCAGGGCCTGAGGGCTGAAGAGAAGTTGCCTTTGGCCCCCAAACCATATGCAGGTGAGCTCCCTTCCCTTCACACATGCGATTTCTTTTTTAAAACAGACCAGTTTGTCCCTTCTCCATCTGACAGCAGTCAAAGGCTCTATAGTTTCTCAATAACTCTGCAGACAGGAGCACCAGAGAAAGGGCTTAAGCAGAGATTTGTGTTTGCAACCCGGCTCAGCAAATACTGTTTCAATTATCAGATTCCAAAATAGAATTTGGAAACAAAATATAAGCAGCGGCGGTCTGAAACTTGTTGCTGACTTTGCCTTTCAGAAATTAGCTGTAATTTTTTCCACTGCTTATAGGAGCCTCTTCTTTACTAAATAAAGTGGTGTATATAAATCAAACAAACTTCAGACTTTTAAGCACGGCGTTTATTTCTCTTCTTCTATGCTGCCACAACAGCACATCAGTTTTTTCCCTAAACACTAAACAGTTGCTTTTATTTTAGCTGAAAATGCATAATTGTTTTAAGTGGCCTCAGAAGAAGCTTCAGTTCTGGAAATGAAAATAAAGCAATTCTCTTTTCTGTTTCAGCCTTACACTCTCCAGCCCAGTCTTGATGCCTTCCATTTCCAAGCCTGATCCTGCCAATGTGACTTGAAGCTCATTAAAATCCTCGGGGCAGCCAGCTCTGATAGTTTATTAGGAACTGAACCCAGAGCAGGCACCAGAGAGGAGCCCCAGTGCCCATGTCTGATGACAAACACCACCAGTTTTGACCTGATCTCATCCCTAAGGCTTACGTGCAAGTCTGTCTGCCCTGACTAGTGGGGAAACGTGCCTGCCTGCTGTTGCTGCCTTGTTTATAATTAAACCGGGCATGTTTCAATGCAGAATGTACAATTTAGCCTTTGACAAAGCTTGGGCACAGTGTTGCCAGCCCCCCCTCTGTAACTGGAATGCATTTAGCACTCTTCTGCAAAGAAAAAGGGGTTTTCTTTGATCACAAATTAGCCCAGGCTTTCAGGAACTGATGCAGGTGATGGCTTGGTTTTGTCAGGCTGTTTAAAAAATGGTTTGAAAGGACAGCATTCAACTTATCCATCTGGACTTAGGTGGGGTTTGACACCTCCTTCGCCCCTTTAGATGTAAGGGGGGAGAATTTCGTGTGCTGGGCACCTCTCTGTCTCCCTTGCTGCGATGGAGACTGGGATATCTCCCATACTTAAACTGCCCCATAGCAGCTCCTACACGTCACAAAAATTCCTGAAAGCAGAGGGAAGGGCAGGCTGATAAAAAAAAGCCTTATCTCCCTGCAGGCAGCACAGCATGGGGCAGGAGAGAGCCTGTTCCAAAGGGAGGGCTGTTAACAGCACCCTGCTCCAGCCAGGATGCTGGGGCAAGGCAGCAGCACTGCATGGCTTGAGGGAAACAAGTCCATAAAGCCAATGGACTGGCACTGAGATGACAGCAAGATCATTTTATCAGATCTTTATTTATAAAAAACAAGCACATCACATTTAAAAAGAAAAAAAAATCCCTGTAAAGCTGGGCCTGACACGGCTCTGTGGAGGCCCAGTACTGGCGCACAAAAGATGCATCCCAAAATGGAAATGCTCCGTGCCCCAGCGCTGATGCCGGCATTAATACAATTCAAAGCATTCCTGATTAACCAGAAGTAGTAAATAGACGTGTGCTGGTCCTATTCAGCAAAAAACATAAAACCAAACAAAACTTGTGCTTTCAAATGCCTGCCTGTGCTCCCCTTCGAGGAATGCGGAGCCTTTGCCGTCCACAGAAGAGAAGGTATTTGGCAATTCTAATTACCTACCCACCCCGGTGCTGCTCCAACTTAATTTTAAAACACTATTTATATGGACTATTTGTATGTTCTTTGCCGTGGCAAAATGGGGGCTTGTGCTTGTGACACAAGGCACTGTTCGCAGCGGCTCTGCAAACTTCCAAGAGGTAGCACTTTATCCCACGGGGACCACACATGGAGCTCGGAGACTATACGAGATGGCATGTGACACAACCAGCTATTCAGAGCTTGGTACTGGGCTGTGAAACCAGGGGGAAATTCAAATATGCATAATTCAAACACATTTGGAGAGGTGGCGAGAAATAAAGTTTTCTCAACTTGCAAGAAGCACATGTTGCCAGTCCTGAAGAACTGTCTCCAACCATTTCTTCCAACCAATCTGTTATTTCAATCTGTGTAATTATTTTCAGGGTCTCTGGCTTTTATTATAATGTATCTGGCTGCGTTACAGTTTTGTAACTGTACTGTCTGATAAGTGGTTGGTTTTTTTTTTAAACTTCATACAAGGAGAAGAAGGGTGTGTACAGCAGGATGTGCACAGGGAATGTCCACACACAGGACAGCCTCAGCTTGAAGCTGCAGATACAAATTCTGCTTTCAGCACTAACTGCAGAGCCAGAAAAACTCCATTTGGCCCTATATATTTTAATAAACACCATCACATGATGTCTTTAACTTTTTTTTTTTTTTTTTAAGGATTTTAGAAATTCAATGTGCTCTTCACTCCCTATTCCCTACTCTTATATTTATACTGGTTGAGGGGAACCAAACCCTTTAGCTTTGTTCTGGCTGTAATCCAGAAGTTCCCTTTCAAGAAAGCATTTTAGTGAAGTTAAATCTTACTATGTACCTTTTGCTCAATTAAAAAAAAGTCTTTCCTGAGCATTGGTAATAGCAGTGTTCACAAATTTAGTGTCTGGAACAAGATTATGTTGGCTCTCAGGTGCTGGTAGTTGAGCATTATTTGGTACGTGCATGCTACACTGCGCTTACTTGGAAAAGGAAGAACGTGTTTTAGTTGGGAGACTTTTATTTTAATAAACCCTGAAAATACCTCTATTGAAGCTGTAAAAAACAAAAAAAAGGGCATTTTTACAATTTTAGGTCAAATGCAATCTGACAGCTCTTTCATTATGCTGCATTTCTCAAAATTGCTCCAGCTCTTACAACTTCGCTTATCTGTGCCACCACAGTAGTAGTGTTATCTCTGGCAAACAGAAGAGTTTGGAACATCAGTTTTAGGACATTTTTGCCATATCCCCTCCAAAAAGCAGAGTATTCCACTGGGCAGGCTTACAGAAGGACTGCCCTGAGGGTGAGAAGGAGGAGCATGTACCAACCTTCAGCACTGTGACATACGGGGTCCCATCGGGTCCATATTTGCTGCCATTGACTTCCACGTGTTTCAGCCACTGGATGTGAGGCTGGGCATCGCTGTAGACCTTGCAGTGAAACTCCACATTGCTCCCTACCACCACGGTCTGGTTGGCAGGGAGCCCTGCTTGCAGGATTGGCCGGTGGGGTGACCTTTCTGAAAAACAGAAAAGAGGAAAAATCCTAGTTTACTTGCCTTTGTTTTCCCCCAGGACATATTCTCCTCTGAAACCTTCATCTTCTGGCTTTTTAGGGCAAAATGTACAAAGTAGGTTTGTCCCCCACGGGTCTCCTGATCACTGCTCTACACAGTGCTTCTCAAGCCAGAGAGGGAAGAACCACCTGGGAAGGGAGGAGGGATATCAGCCCTGCCATTCCTTCTCTGGCCCCTCTGCAGACCCACTAAGTAATTTACTGATCACAGATGTGAGCCTGAATCGTTGGCCAAAAAGAAGCTTGTTGTTGGTTTTAGAAGACACATGATCCAACACTTTGGGAAAGAAACCAAGCTCCTGCTTCCCATATCCTATCATGCAGCTATTCAACATCGCCACAGACCAGCTGTTGAGGGAAAACAGCGAAATCTCACCTAATACATCAAGCTGGTACGTGTGCCTAATGTTGCCATATTTGTTCTCCACGACACAGGTGTAATTCCCTCGATCTGATGGCACAACACTCTCCATCACCAGGCTCCACTGCTGGTGTCGCAACTAGAAGAAGAAATCAAACCTGTGGTCAAGAAATCAAGCTCGTGGTTGAGCACCATCATCACCAGACCCTTCAAACCAAATGAACCATCAGTGAGCTTCCACACACTTGGACCCCAGAGCAGGCCTGAACATCACAAGGAACTGTTACAAGGGTCATCAAAGTCTTAATGAGAAAAGGCATTAAGACCAATGCAAAAATGATGCAACACAATGTAACACACTGAGATTTTAGCAGGGACTTCTCGATGTTTCCACAATAATCACAATAACGAAGACAGCTGACAACTGAATGTGGCACCTCTCACTAGAATAACGACTTCAAAAGGCATCACACAAGATAATTCTGATCTGTATTTTAAAATGTGTGCGCCATGGGGGCAGCAGGTTATGGCATCTGTCTGAACAGAAACAGCTTTCTCCAGCTGAGTTAGTCCCCTAAATTCCCTCTAAAAAACACGTCCAGCCTCAAATGTGGTCCCTAGGATACTTGGTCAGCCCTTCTATTTTGGCACCAAGTTTTATACTAGTTGGTTTTCTGGATGTGGCTCATGTCCAGAGCTGATGGTGGTTCAGTAGCAGAAGGGGAAGCACAGCCCATGTCTCCACCCTGACCTGTTGCCCTGTGATCTCAGCTAGAACGTTTGTTTCTAGTGATCATAAAGGAAATAACGGATATGGAAAGCAAATCTTGAATTAATACAGAAAGCAACCAACAGTAACAAAGATGTCTTCAGGGTGCATAGCATATAAAAGCTCCCCAAATCTCTGGATATTAATTTGATGCCTTCTGCTGCCCAAAGCAGAACATTGAACTTTATTAAACATTTTGAAGGTGACCCCAAGGACACAGAAGCAGGAGATTAACAACAATGCTGCACTATAGAATGTCAAGGCCTGATAGAAAAAACAAGGGTGTAATTGCTCCTGGAGATTTCTTGCTGCAGCAGGTGAACTCAAATATGAAGTCATTTAACCTCTTTTGCTACACATAAATTGCATCCACATGCTTTCCGTAAAAGGGCCAAGTTGCAATCAAAGCCAGAACTTTGCAAAAAGAAGGTTTAAAACCATAGGACTAGACAGCTTAGTTGCAAGATAAGCAAGCAAAAGTAATTTTAACAATTTGTAGACCTCTGCAGCCCTGAAAACAGCAGTGCTGAGCACCTCATTTTTCAGACAGTTGAATATGGCATTTCCTTTCATTTTAGAGTGTGGGTAACAGGAGGCTGTGACCAAACATTTTGTACAGACATCTTGGCTGTGGTAGATGTCTGGGCAGCTCTGACTGCACCTCTGCCCACCAAGGACAGCACAAATGGAGGAGCTCAATGAAGAAGCAGAACCAACATTTCACCTTTTGTAAAGCAACATCCCCCTTGCTGCATCTCTGTAACTGTGTGGCAATTACAGAGAGCCTGGACCCCGGGCCCAGAGCTGAACACACCAGACTGTCACGGAAGTTTCAGTGCAAATTTGTGGCTGCTCAGCGGCTCATTTCCATACTGGTTTGTCTCATAGTT